>NC_133456.1:46932883-48258764 GCF_048565385.1 Saimiri boliviensis
AATGTAGATCCAGACAGTAAATCTCACCCAGTTTAGCAGTCAGCATTTTGCTCCCCATCACATAGCATTCAGAGCATTTTCATTGATGTGAAGATTAAAACAGAAAAAGAATGCTTTAAGAGAGAGATAAGAAGGCTGCTGCTACAGTTTGAATATCTGTCCACTCCAAGTCTCATGTTGAAATTTGGTCCCCATGTTGGAGAATGTAACCTAATGGAAGATGTTGGAATTATGTGGGCGGATCACTCATGAATAGATTAATGACCTCTTTGAGAGGGGAGGAGCTGAGTGTGTTTTCATTTCATTAGTTCTTGTGAGAGTTCCCAGAAGGGTGGTTGTTAAAAACTGCTTGGCACCTCCATTCCCTCTTTCTTGCTTCCTGTCTTTCCATGTGATCTCTGCATATATTGGCTCCCCTATGGCTTACACCATGAGTGAAAGCAAACTAAGGCTTTCATCAGATTCTCAATTTTCTAGCAAGCAGAAGTATGAGCCAAATAACTCCCCCCCAACTTTTTTTCTTTTTCTTTTTCTTTTTCTTTTTTCTTTTTTTATTTGAGACAAAGTCCTGTTACCCAGGCTAGAGTACAATTATGCAATCTCGGCACACTGCAACTTCTGCCTCCCAGGTTCAAGTGATTCTCCTGTCTCAGTTTCCCGAGTAGCTGGGATTACAGGCACATAACACCACATCTGGCTAAGTTTTGTATTTTTAGTAAAGATGAGATTTCATCATATTGGTCAGGCTGGTGTCAAACTCCTAACCTCAGGTGATCTGCCCACCTTGGCCTCCCAAAGGGCTGGGTTTACAGGCATGAGCCACTGTGCCTGGCCAAACCGTTTTCCTTTATAAATCGGCCCAGTCCCAGGTGTTCCTTTACAGTAGCACTAAACAGACTAAGATCATTTTCTTTCATTCCTACAAAGGTCAACTACATAATATTTTTCTTGTGCATTCCTTCACATGTAATCTTGGTACTTCTCTTAGTATTATATTTTATTTGTATGAATATCTTCAGTATAAATTTTATAGCTTATAAAAATAATAATTTTGACCTTTATTTATACAATGTGTATATAGTTTCCAATTACATTAACATGAAACTCTTATTGTTATAATATGCCTGTGATCCATGCTTTCTACTTTACATTCTGCTTTTCACTGTTTATGTTAAATATTTATGTTAAATTTGAACTCATTGTATGTTTCTAAAAGGTGTTGTGCCTTCTTACGTTTATTCCATCTACATACTGTTTGTATGTGAACATCTGTTACATGTAAAAGACTGCATTAAAAGAATATGTCACTCAGATGATTTTTTCTGATTCCCAGAAATGTGATGCTTCTTTATGTTTAATCCTTGATATGGTTTGGCTGTATCCCCACCCAAATCTCATCATGAATTGTAGTTCCCTCATGAAAGCAACCCCAGTGGGAGGTAATTGAATCAAGGGGGTGATTACCTCCATGCTGTTCTCATGATAGTGAGTTCTCATGAGATTTGATGTTTGTATAAGGAGCTTTTTCCCATTTGCTCAGCACTTCTTACTGCCACCATATGTAGAAGGACATGTTTGCAGTAAGGTGCAGCAGCACCTTAAGGATACCTGAATATGTGAAATCAACATTGGAACTAGGTAACAGGCCAAAGTTGCAACAGTTTGGAGGACTCAGAAAAAGGAAAATAGGTGATACTTGGAACTTCCTAGAGACATGTTGAATGACTTTGACCAAAATGCTGATAGTGATATGGACAATGAATTCCAGGCTGAAGTGGTCTCAAACGAAGATGAGGAACTTGTTAGAAGCTGGAATACAGGTGATTATTGCAATGCTTTAGCAAAGAGACTGTAGGCATATTGCTTCTGCCCTAGAGATCTATGGAACTTTTGAACTTGAGAGAGATGATCTAAGGTATCTGGAAGAAGAAATTTCTAAATGGCATTATAAAGCATTCAAGTAGAAGCCAAGCATAAAAGTTTGAAAAATTTACCACCTGATGATGTGATAGAAAACAAAACAAAAAACCATTTTCTGGGAAGAAATTTAAGCCTGTTGCAGAAATTTGCATAAAGCATTAGGAGTTGAAAGTTAATCACAAAGACAATTGAGAAACTGTCCCCAGGGCATGTCAGAGACCTTCCTAGCAGCCCCTCCCATCAAAGGCCTAGAGGCCTAGAAGGAAAAAGTGGTTTTATGTGCTGGGACCAAGGCCCACCTTCTATTCTGTGCAACCTTGAGACATGCTGCCCTGTATCCCAGCTGCATTGGTTCCAGTCACGGCTAAAAGGGGCCACTGAACAGTTCAGGCCATTTCTTCAGAGGGTGCAAGCCCCAGACCATGGCAGCTTTCACATGATATTGGGCCTGTGGGTGCATGAAAGTCAAGAATTGAGGTTTGGAAAACTCTGCTTAGATTTCAGAGGATGTATGGAGATGCCTGGATGTCCAGGCAGAAGTTTGCTGCAGGTATGGAGCCCTCATGGAGAATCTCTGATAGGGTAATGCAGAAGTGAAATGTGGAGTTGGCAATCCCACACAGACTCCCCACTGGGACATTGCCTAGTGGAGCTGTGGAAAGCGGGCCACCATCCTCTAGACCCCAGAATGGAAGATCCACTTACAGCTTGCACTGTGCACCTGGAAAAGCCACACAGACACTCAATGCCAGCCTGTGAAAGCAGCTGGGAGGGAGGTTTGTAACCTGAAAAGCCACAGGGGTAGAGTAGCCGAAGGTGGTGGGAGCTCACCACTTGTATCTGTGTGACCTAGATATAATACATGGAGTCAAAGGAGCTAATTTAGAGCTTTATGATTTGACTTCTCTGCTGGATTTTGGACTTACTTGGGGCCTGTAGCCCCTTCATTTTGGTCATTTTCTCCCATTTGGAATGGATGTATTTACCCAATGCCTGTACCCCCCATTGTATCTAGGAAGTAACTAACTTGCTTTTCATTTTATAGACTCCTAGGCAAAAGAGACTTTCCTTGTCTCAGATGAGACTTTGGAGTTGGACTTTTGGGTTAATGCTGGAATGAATAAGACTTTCTGGGACTGTTGGATAGGCATGATTTGAAGTATGAGGGTATAAGATTTGGGAGGAGCCAGGGGCAAAATGATATGATTTGGCTGTGACCCCACCCAAATCTCATCTTGAATTAGTTTCCATAATCCCCATGTCATGTGTCATGGGAGATAATTGAATCATGGGAGTGGTAACCTCCTTGCTGTTTTCATGGTAGTGAGTTATCATTAGAGCTGACAGTTTATTAAGAGGCTTTTCCCTTTTTCTCCACACTGCTCCTTTTGACTCCACATGAGAAGGTTGTGTTTGCTTCCTATTCTGCCATGATTGTAAGTTTCCTGAGGCCTCCACAGTTCTGCAGAACTGTGAGTCAGATAAACCTCTTTCCTTTATAAATTATTCATTGTCAGTTCTTTATAGCAACATGAGAAATGACTAATACAATCCCCTTGTAAAGTTTGAGTGTTTGTATCCTGCAAAAATTCATATGTTGAAATCCTAACCTCAAAGGTTATCGTATTAGGAGGTGGGGCATTTAGAAGTGATTAAGTCATGAAGGCTCTAATATGATTAGTGCCTTCACCAAAGAGGCCTAGGGAAGATTGTTTCTTTTTTCATCATGAAGACAGGAAAAATATGCCTTCTATGAACTAATAGGTGTTCCCTCACCAGATACTGAATTTTCTAGTGCCTTGAACTTAAACTTTCCAGTTGGCAGAACAAAGAAAAATAAATTTCTGCTGTTTATAAACTTTACCCATTTTATGGAAATGTTTTGGTTATAGGTTTTTTGGTTATTGTGCTCTGTTTTGGTTATAGAAGTGCAAATGTACTAAGAAATTCTCCTACTACTTTCCACAACTCATTGTATAATCATCTTACTATTTCTTTAATTATTTATATGGGTACTTATTTCACTATGACTGACCTTAAGTAGAAAAAGAACAAAGACTCCATCTTATCTATCTTTGTATCAACTCTCAGCCCACTCACACTCTCATCTCTATTCACTTTTGTCTAAAAAATATACAGGTGTGTTATTTAATAAAGAATACAGGACTAGGTACATTTTAAGTTATTGTAGGAGATTTATCAGAATAGTGGTAAAATTACAAAAAAGCTGCAAACCTTCTTGGAAGGCTGAAAGGTTTTGCAAAAGCTTCGGTAAAGGATTAGGGCTGAAGGCAGCCTAATCCTCTTACCTTGACCTAATAGCAAAGAGAAGATAATAAGAGAATGTAGAGTTTATCTAAATAGCTTGTTTACTCATATTGTCCTAGAACTGACCTTTGATCATTTGCACACAGAACTGCTCTCTACTCAGGGGGGGTCGGCAATGTTAATTACCTACAAATGGTATTTGCTCAAGATATTTGTCATTAAATTTGTTCTAAAATAAATATGAGCCTCTACAGCATATCAGGGATAAATAGCCGACTCACTCTTTGGGATCTGTAAGCTATGGGGTCCCTTAGATGCAGTCTCACAGGAAAAATACCTGTGTTTGCAAACTTCTTTCATCTGTCACTTGACCAGAGTCTGCAGGTCAGACTTGGCAATTTATGTGTGTGTGTTTTTCTTTTCATTTAGTCTACAGTACCTCTTTTGATTTATTATTATTTTTTAATTCAAATAAACCTATGCAATAGATAAGTATGCTTATTCTTAGACGTGAAAACTAAAGGATTCTCAATGAGATTAAAAGCTGTACTCAAGTTCACATAGCTGAAACAAAAAAGAGCAACATTCTCAAATATAAGACCACTAACCCCAAAGGTTTTGAATTCTTCATACACTGTGCTAACTACTAAAAATTTTAAAATTTTCTGAACACTGGGTTATTTAGCCTTACATGTCAGTTTTCTCAATATTAATAGCACCTGAAATAAAAGAGAAAGGTAGTAATAAGTTCAGATACTAATATGATATTCTCTGAATGATGATTAACCCTGTAGAGAAAAAAAGGTTAATATCTCTTGTGAAGTCTCTTTTATATTCCTTAATTTCAATATCTTATTTAAAGTACATGTGGGTGGACAAAGACCTATGTAATTGATTGAAGACTATTTTTCCTAGTATAACATGTCATTAATTATTCAATAATAACCTATTTTAAACTATTCAAAATGTATTTGTGCCATGATATTCAGATTTGTACATAATGTATAATTTCTCCGAAGCTACACATCAGTTTAAGTTTATTGCTAATGTTCTTTCTTCTTTCAGGGAGTATTACATTGGTAACATAAAATGTGCTAAATATGAAATGCACTCATCTTCAACTATATAGCTTGAATAATATGTTCATATATAGATAATCATGTATCTATTTCCTAGACTAAGATATGAAACATATATAGCTCCCCAAGATTCCTTAGTGCCTATTTCTTGGTAATTCAGAAATAATATACATTCTGTCTCCTGTGACCATAAAGTAACTTTATCTGTTTTGAGCTTCATATAAATGGAATGATACTACACATGCTTTTTTCTTTCTTGTCTCAACTAATATCTGTGAGATCCACAAATGTGTCATGTATCACATTCTTATTATTCCCTTTTTGACCCACATTTGGGTTTTTTCCAGCTTGGGGGTAACTGGCAATAAAGTTAATGTGAAAATTCTTGTACACATTTTTTCATGAACACATGGGCTCATTTTGGGGTAGATCTTTAGGAACAGAATTGCTGGATTGTAAGGAGGGCCCACGTGTAAATTGTAAGTTGATGTTTTAATGGAAAGCATAACATATATATGGATAAGAAAGCAATACTCAAAACTACATAGTGAAAATTTCTACAGATTTGATCTTGAATTTTGTCAGCATTATATTAAAAGTTGTATAAGATAAGCATTGGTTTTCCTTGCTTATGCAGTCAACACATAACAGACACTATTTCCCTCTGGTTACTAAGGTGTGTGTGGAATTTTCTTTTACCAACATCTATTCAGTTTTCCAGTGGACATCAACAGGATGTCTTATGATTCAATTCAATTCTGACACTACTTAGAGTTAGTCAGCTCTCACTGGTTAAGGGCTCAGTCACACTGGACTTTTATTCACTTCAGATGTTAGTGGCAAGTAATAGGTTGTCAGCCATACTTCTGAGCACTTTGCTATAAATCTAGATTCCCACTACTTTCTCTCCAGGTTTGATTAATTTGTCAGCATATCAGCTTATTACAGAAGACACTGCAAAGGAAACACACAAACAGCCAAATAAAGAGATTATGTAGGGCAAGGTATATAGGAAGGGGTATGGAGCTTCCATATCCTCTCAGGGTGCCTCACCCTGCAGGCACCTCCGGGTATTCAGTGGTCTGAAAGCTCCACAAACCCAGTCATGAGAGGTTTCTATGGAAGTCTCAAAACACAGTCATAACTAATTACTCTACTGGCCATTGGTGATCAACTAAACCTTCAGCTTCTGTCTCCTTCTTGGATGTTGGAGGATGGGATTGAAAGTTACAACTCTCTAATCACTTGTTTGTTTCCCCTAGACAAGTTACCTATCCTAAGACTGTTCAGTAATCAGTCAAGAGTTGACTTACGAAAACAAGATACTCCTAATAATTATCCAGGAAATTCCAGGATATTTAGAAACTGTCAGTGCTCCTTTCACTCAGGAAATTATAGAAGCTTTAGGATTTTTGTGTCAAGACTCAGGGACAGAGACAGATAGAGTTTATATATCTATTATAGTATAATATAGAATAGAATATTGAGGTGTTGAATTTTGAATTAGTACATATACTTATTGATAATTTAAATTGACTTTGCATCCTATACATTCTAATATAAATATGAAGAAAACAGATATCAATTTAGTACATAATAGTTTTGTAAAAAGAGCTCTATAAATTGTTCTTTTATTTTTAAAATGGTAATATAATTTATAGTACTATAATTTTGTGAAATCCCTGGATATGTTTTCTTCAATGATTTTTAAAAAATTATTTACAGTGCTCACATCCTAAGACAAGAGTTAGCAAAGATGGGTGGATGTTGCTTAGAAACCAAAGGAAAAAGGAATTCTTCATTGTAGGGGAAGCAGAGAGGACTTTGCATGTAATCAACAAACTACAACTTATCTGTATCTATCAATAAACTGACTTTCATCATTTCTCACTTCTAAGCTTTGGTACAAAAATGGAAATTGGGAAATATTGGGAGGACAAAACCTCAAATAAATAGAGAGGAAAGCTAACAGCAAATGGTCATATGGTCCTTGTTACATTTATGAATCTGGGACAAAGGACCTGACAAAGTACTGTGTTTGATGTAGAGTGGGGTTAATTTGTCAGGCATTTAGGTTGGCATGTGACATAGGAATGATAACATATTCTCATGTAAATAGTAACAGAATTGAAAACCTGTGCACCTGCCATGGTGTAGGCTTGGTGATGGGTGGAATAATCCTGTAAGAATAAATGTGAGGTCAACTGCTGAAGCCAAGAATGGAGTGAAGCACATGGTTTATTGGTTTTAGACTATTTGTACTTCTGTGATGGAAGTGGGCCAAATCAACCTTAACCTTGAGTTTGGAAGGGTAGGGCAAAGAACCAAATCTTTGGTGTACAAGGAGGTTAGTTACAACAGTAGTAAATACCTCAACAGCCAGGGCAGGTGTTTATGGAAAGAAATATAGTGGCACATGTCAAAACTCCAAAACAGTCTGAGATAAGGAGTGATTATTGCTCAGGGGCCAGGGCCCTTAAACCACGACAGCAACTTTTCCTGATAACCAAAATTGAACTTACAAATAGTTTGAAGGAAAAAGTAAGGGAAAAATTGTGAGAAGGGATAACGTTCTCAGTACAGAGTTTAAATTTTAAATGGAATAATGCCCAAAATGAAATTATGAAATTGTTCACCCATTTTAACATAAATGACATTTGCTGCTTAGATACATTCTAAGTAGAACCTAATATTTACTTTTTCCTCCTTCCTTCTTCATGTCATTCCTCTGTATATTTAGATTTTTATGTGTGCACGAACCTGTACTTTCAAGATGTAAGTGTATTTATGATTATAGAAACAATGTAAGTTGAGCCTCCTCGTATAATTACATGTCATTGGCAAAAAGCCCAGTTGTGATATGCAAGAATGATTTAGAGGGCAATAAATGACAAAATAAAATGTGTGTGCATCTTTTAAATGGGCAAAGAATCTTTAAAATTGATAGAATATGGATTAATTGATGACTGCAAAGCCTTAAATTGAGTCAAAAATTCTATGTAGAAGAATTCCTTCACAGATCCACTCGTAAACTTAAATGGCACATAATTTCTGTAACACAACACACCTACAGAGGGCTTGCAATGTCTGTGATCTTTTCCAGGTAATAAGGAATATAAAAGACATACATTAATTTTTATTATTTTTTTCTTTCTCCCTGCAGGGAAGGTCACCTCCTGTCAGTAGTCTCTTCTCTCAGCAATTCTCTCTGGTAAGTCATCTTTCAGAATCTCAGTAAGAACAAAGACAGTTTAAACCCAAACACATGCTACTTACATCTTTTCTCCTGACATTTTATTATGAAAAATTTCAAACATACAGAAAGTGTAAATAATGTTATAATGATCACCCACATACTTACTACCTAGATAGTAACACATGTATTACACATGGATTCTTTCCTTTACCATGCATCATTCCATCACATATGTTTATATTTTAAAGTAAGTAATACAAAATTGGTTTTTGAATTATGTATACCACATGCCATAATTAAGTAAATTCTATGCTATGCTCACTTATTTAGACTTTCAAATCTTATGAATTATAGAATACTACATGTATTCACACACTGACCTACTACTACTCTATACCCAGGGGGGCACAAAGAAATAATTAAAATGTTTTAACAAATGCCCCTTTGAGGCAAAAATCATGTTCTCATTTGGAAAATCATTTTTATATGGTTATATAGTATTTCTAAATTTTAAATGTTTTTGGCTTGTATGTACTATTTCAATCTCTGAATCAACTTATGTGATTGCTGTCTTACCTCCACGTTATTATGGTTTCAGATCAGCAATATCCAAGCTATAGAAACACAAACTGAAGGCCTTTTTTTCTGGTTCCAATTTCTATGCTCTTTTGTCACACGGTAGTTTTCATTTATCTATGATTTTGCTTTTTATGGTTTCTGAAAATATTAAATGGAAAAATTTCAGAAGAAAGCAACTTCTAAGTTTTAAGTCGTGTGCTGTTTTGAGCAGCCTGATGAGCTCTCATGCCCTCTCTCTGCCCCTCAGCTGCCGAACATCAGTCATGCTCTGCTCAGCATCTCCACGCTGCCAGCCTGCCCGTTAGTCACTTAGCAGCCCTATCAGTTATCAGATCACCTGTCATGAGATCACAGTGCCTGTGTTCAGTCACTTTTAATTTACTTAATAATGCCCCAAAGTACAAGAGTAGTGATGCCAGCAATTTGGATATAACAAAGAGAAGACATAACATGATTCCTCTAAAAGTGAAAAAGTAAAAGTTCTCAATACAATAAGGAAAGAAAAAAATTTTATGCTGATATTATCAAAATTTACTATGGTAAAAACAAATCTTCTGTCCATGAAATTGTGATGAATGAAAAAGTAATTTGTGCATAGTATATACAGGGTTTGGAACTATTTGAGGTTTCAGGCATCCACTGAAAATCTTGAAACATATTCCTCATGGATAAGAAGTAAGTACTATACTGCAATCTCTGCACAATATTTTCTGAAGTAAATTAAAAATAAAAGTCAGCTAGTGTGCTGTTTATTTTCTACTTTATTATGTGTAAAACCTCATTGCTTTTACTTTTCATCTTAATTTTGCCACCCAATTCATACTACTACTATATAGGTTCATAGGGCTTACTAAAAAATGCTTGAAATTTCTCACACAAGGGTGACTTTTTAAGTATTCTGTGAAGTGGCTTCATTAATGAGTGTTTTGCTCAGAATTATCAGATATTTCTGCAAAGCATTTTTAAAAATCACCCTTTATCCACAGAGCAAGCTGGGTTTTTTTTTTGGAATACTGTAGAAAGACCATCTTACATGTAAAGTTAAAAGAAGACATTTTTAAAAGAACAAGGGCAGAGTTTAGAAAGCCAGCATTTTTGTCAATGTGAATTTGAATGCCAATGTTAAAGAAAATCTCCTGATATTGGGATCCAGAAGCTTCTCTGCAACGAAATAAGTCAAACATGCAAACAAAACATCAGGAAATAACAAAGCTGTTAGCTGTTTTCTTGTACATGCTAGGGAGGCAAATCACAATCTGTCTTCCAGAAAATACCACCTGGAAACTTTGAAAAGGAATATTCCTGGAAGTCTTCCAAAAGACAAAAACAGTCCTCCTAAATTTTACCAGACTGCAAATTTGATGGAGAAAATTGTATAATAATTTCAACAATCGTATTCTCTAGTTTGTATAGCCAGGAGTGGGATTGCTGTATCAAAGGTCAGAAGCAACACAGAGGGTTTAGTAAATTCAATTTTAGTAAAAATTCTATACTGTTTATCATAAAACTTGCACTATTTTGAATCTCTGTCAACAGCAAATAAATTTTCAGATTTTACCACATTCTTGTTATCATTTGATGTTATTATACATTTTAAATTTTGCCAATTGTGGAAGGTTTGACATAGTGTCTCTCTGGGGCTCTATTTTGTATTTCCCTGTTATATATGCACAAAACTTTATCTTTTTAGACATATAGGTACCTATGTCTTTTTATCTTTTTATCCTATGCTATGCAAAACAGTCTGTTCAGAGACTGTATGAGCAGTGAGCAACAAAACTGCATGGCTATCTTGTAATTTAAAAGTAGCAAAGAGGTGTTTAAGACCACAGAGTCTGCAGTCAGACTACTTGGATATGAAGTATGTCTGCCATTCTTTCTATGTCAATGAACTTGGAAAAGTAATTAACCTATATGTGCCTCATTAACCTAGACTTTAAAATTCATATAATAACATATATTGTATGTTATCATATGATAGAGTTAAGAGTATTATATTGAAAAAAAAATTCCCAGTATGTTCAGCACATAGTAAACAATGTACAGTAATTAGCAAGAAACATAGAGCGTTGTATTAACACCTCTGTCTGAACTTCCCAGTGGAAAAGTTGAAGAAAAGGAACCTCAGAAGAGGTGAATGTTAGGAATTTTGGGTAACTTACTCCAAATATTTCTGATACAAAAGTCTAAAAATAAAATAGCACTTTTATTGATGGCTTAGCTGCCAATTTGACTTCAGCCTAATGAATACACTCAATTGTATAGTAATTAATCATTAATATGGCAAACAGAAATGATAATCAGCAATGCGTTTATATAATTTTCTCTGTTCCTTGCCAGTATCTTTTGATTTTAAAACTTACATTTAGAAACTAATTTGTAAATTGACTAAATTGTTCAGAAGTTAGCAGCAGGAATATTTTGAGGTAAAAGAAAAATTTCTTCCATGGCTTTAAAAAAAAACTTTAAAAAATTGAAAATAGTTAAGTTAAAACATAAATGATTTTATTTTTTAAACATTTAATTTAATTGTTTAATTTTTAAATATAAAGTGTACTTTATAATGTTTATTTTTAAATTATATTTTCTTAAAATATATTTTAACCCCACAAGGGTGGACTTCAACTGCCAATTTTCACAAAAAACTATTTATTTTGTAAATGGACTGATGTCTACATACAAACTAATTTTTCTAATCATTCATTCATAATTTTTAAAACATTGGAAATAGCCAATTAAGTTCATATTTTGGAAATAAAGTAATCATCATTTAGCTTTTTTGACACTCATTTTTCAATTATTCCATTGGGCTATTCAGACAATGAGGCATTAATAGAATATTCTGTGTTCCTTGCTTATTCCCTTATGTTATTAACTTTTAAAAAATATAATAACACTCTTGGCTGGAAGCAGTGGCTGGCTCATGCTTGTAATCCCAACACTTTGGGAGGTTGAGGTGCGTTGATCACTTGAGGTCAGGAGTTTGAGATCAGCCTGGCCAACATGTTGAAACCCCATCTCTACTAAAAACACAAAAATTAGCTGTGCATGGTGGCATGCACCTGTGATCTCAGCATTAGGAAGCTGAGGCACAAGAATCGCTTGATTTTGGGAGGTGGAGTTTGTAGTGAGCCAAGATCATGCCACTACACTCTAACCTAGGCAACAGAGTGAGGCTCTGTCTCAAAAAAAGAAATAAACTAATAAAATAAATAAATAAATAAATAAATAAATAAATAAATAGATAAATAGCATTCTTTATCCTCACAGTAAATCTGCGAGGTATATATGTTATCATCCTCATGTTAAACACTATATAAATGAGTAATATATATATATATATATATATATAGTTATCTTATTGATTTGTAGCTGAGCACAGTCAGTAAAGATTAATTATTGGAGCTCATATCAACTGAGAATTCATTCTGATCATTAAAATAATTACTGGGAGAATTAATTTTATATGTTAACTTGGTTACACCATAGAGTACCCAGATTTTGGTCAAACATTATTCTGGGCATTTCCATGAGGTTGTTTTTGATAAGTTTAATATTTACATTATTGGAATTTGCAAAAAGCAGATTGCCATCAATAATGTAGTTAAAATCAGCTGAAGGCCTGAATAGCACAAAAAGAAGTCCTCCCTCACGCAAGGGAGAAATTACCTAGAAGATTGCCTTTGGACTTCATTGACTTTCTCAGGTTCTACAGCAGATGGCATTCAGACTTAAGCTGGAACATCAGCTTTCCTGGTTCTCTAACCTGCTGGCCTACCCTGTAAATTTTGAGCTTCCTAATGTCCATATCATGTGATCCAATTCCTCATAATAAATCGTTTCTATATACACACATATTCTATCATTTCCATTTCTCTGTAGAATGATGGATAAAACAAATCCTTTAAAAAAATTACATGTCCTCAAGGCCTTTTTATGAAGACCAACAAAATTTTACTTTTCTTGCTCTTTTGGGAGGTGGAGTACAAGTGCATTGGAATATAATGTATATATAAACACATACACACACATATAAATTTATCCTGTTTTATCATAGGATAAACTTTTTCATATAAATGCTTATGTTTGCATTTTTTTAAAAAATTGTGTTTTGTTTTTTCTCACAAATAATAATTGTAAATATTTATGGGGTACAATGTGTTGTTTAATTGCATGCATGCACTGCTGAATGATCAAATCAGGTATTTGTCATCAAAAGAACATGATATTTATGTGAGGTGATGGATATGATAATTAACATAATTATATTCATCACCTCATATACTTATTTATTTTGGTGATAAACACTTGATACTGAGTAATTTATTAAAAAATGATGTTTAATTGGCTCATGGCTTTACAGGCTATACAGGAAGCACAGGGGCATCTGCTTCTGGAGAGTCCTCAGAAAGCTTTCAACCATGTTAGAACACAAAGGACTAACAGGCACATCACATGGCAAAAGCAGAAGCAGGAGAGAGACAGAGAAAGAGAGAGAGAGAGATCTCACAAGAACTCATTCTCTATCATGAAGCAGCACCAAGTCATGAGCAGTGCCCTCCCGTGATTCAAATACCTCCCGAAAGGCCTCACTTCCAATACGGAGGATTAAAACTCAACATGAAATTTGCACAGAAACAAACATTCAACCTATATCAATAGCTTTGTAATATATTTTGAGGTCAGAAAATGTGATGTCTCAGGCTTTGTTCTTCTTGTCCTGGATTGCTTTGGCTATTTGGGCTCTTTTTCAGTTGCATAAAAATTTTATGATTTTTTTTTTGTTTGTCTCTGTGGAAACGGACATGGGGATTTTGATGGAGGTTGCATTGTATCTTTAGATTGCATTGGGTAGTATGGTCATTTTAACAATATTGATTTTTCCACTCCTGATCATGGAATGTCTAATTATTTGTTTTTGTCCTCGTGGATATCTTTCATTAGTGTTTTGTAGTTTTCCTTGTAGAGGTCAATCACTCCCTGGTTAAATTTCTTGCTGGGTATTTTATTTTTCTGTGCATAGCTATTGCAAATGAGATTGCCTTCTTGATTTTGTTTTCAGCCATTTTATTATTGGTGTGTAGAAATACTACTAATTTTTGTATATTTATTTTCTATCCTGCAACTTTACTGAATTGGTTTATCTGTTCTAAGTTTTCTTCATGCAGTCCATCTTTTTCTAAGTATAAATTAATATTGCTTGCCATCAGAAACAATTTGACTTCCTCTTTTGCAATTTGGATTCCTTCTGTTTGTTTCTTTTGCCCGATTTCTTTGTCTGAGACTTTCAGTACTATGTTGAATGAGTTGTAGAAGTGGGATTCCTTGGCCAGGTACAGTGGCTCATGCCTGTAATCCCAGCACTTTGGGAGTCCAAGGTGGGTGTATAAAGAATTCTGGAGTTCAAGACCAGCCTGACCAAGATGGTGAAACCCAATCTCTACTAAAAAATACAAAAATTAGCTGGGCATGGTGGCACATGCCTATAATTACAGCTACTGAGGCAGAGAATTGCTTGAACCTGGGTGGCAGAGGTTGCAGTGAGCCAAGAGCATGCCACTGCACTCCAGCCTGAGTGACAGAGGAAGACTCCGTCTCAAAACCCAAACCAAAAGAAAAAAAAAGTGGACCTCCTTACCTTATTCCAGTTCTTAGAGAAAAAACTTTCAACTTTTCTCTATTCAGTGTGATGTCGGCTGTGGTTTTATCATATGTATTAGTCTGTTCTCATGCTGCTATAAACAACTGTTCGAGACTGGGTAATTTATACAGGAAAGAGGTTTAGATGACTTACAGTTCTGCAGGACTAGGGATGCCTCAGGAAATTTACAATCATGGTGGAAGGCAAAGCAAACACATCTTTTATTCACAAAGTGATGGGAAGGAGAAGTGTTCACCAAGGGGGAAAAAGCCCCTTATAAAACCAACAGATATCATGAGAACTCATTCACTGCCCCAAGAACAGAGTGAGGTAACTGCTCCCATGATTCAACTATCTCCCACCACATCTCTCTTCTCACACATGGGGATTATGGGTGCTACAACTGAAGATGAAATTTGGGTGGAGACACAGCCAAATCATATAATCATATATGGCCTTTATTAGTTTAGTATATGTTCCTTCTATGCTCAGTTTGTTGATAATGTTTATCATAAAGAGATTCTGAATTTTATCAAATGCTTTTCCTGTATTTGTTGACATGATAATATAGTTTTAGTCCTTTATTCTCTTGATGTGCTATGTCATGTCTATTGATTTGTGTATGGTGAACCATCCTTGCATCACTAGTACAAATTCCACTTGATCATGGTGTACTATATTTTTGATGGTGGTGTTTGATTTAGTTTGCTAGTATTCTGTTGCGAATTTTTGTGCCTATGTTAATCGGGGATGGGAACTGTAGTTTTCGTTATTTGTTGTGTCCCTGTCCAGTTTTGGTATCAGTGTTATGCTCGCCTGGTAAAATGACTTAGGTAGAATTCTCTAATTTCTTGCTCTTCAAGTTTTTGGAATAGTTTGAAGAGGATTGGTATTTGTTCTCTTCACAGTTGATAGAATTTGGTAGTGAAGCCATTCAGTCCTGGATTTTGCTTTGTTGGAAGAGTTAATATTTTAGGTTTAGTTTGTTCTTGCTTTTCTAGTTCACTGAGATATATCATTAGATTGTTTATCTGAAATCTTTCCAATTTTTGATGTACGTGTTTATTGCTATAAAATTCCATATTAGGATTCCTTTTGCTCTATCCCAAAGGTTTTTGTATGTTGTGTTTTTATTTTAATTTGTTCCATAAATGTTTGGATTTTTCATCTGAATTTCTTAATTCATCCAATCATTGTTCAGGATAATATTGTTTAACTTTCACGAATTTGTACAGTTTCCAACATTCCTCATGATATTAATTTCTGGCTTAATTCCATCTAGTTCTGATAAAAGGCTTGATGTGATTTAATTTTTTAAGTTCGTCGGGACTTATTTTGTATCCTAACACAGTCTGTTACGAAATACGATCCATGTTACAAGGACAGGAATGTGTATTCCACAACTGTTGGGTGAAATATTCTGTAAATCTGTGTTAGGTAAATTTGGTCTAAATTCTAGTTCAATTACAATGTGATTTTGTTGTTGTTGTTGATTTTACATCTAGATAATTTATCTAATGCTGAGAGTGAGTATGAAAGTTCATAGTCTCAGGCAGGCACCTCTCAGTTTCTGGAAAGTACTTGCTTTGGTTCCCTTCGTCCTGGAGCAGCCTTGTCAGTGTGTTGCACTGTCCCTTCTCTGGGGAGTGGGACTATATTTAGTCTAGAGTGCTGGGGACCCCACAGCACCTCTGCACTGTGCCACCTCTGTGCCAGTGCAGCTCTCCAGGTGGATGCTTGGGATGCCACTTGTTGAACTCTGGGATGGAGAAGTGCAGGGACTGTTGAGTCTCACGCAGAATCTAGTCTGGAGGAGGCTGAGTTGTCAAAATTATAGTGTACTGCAGATGCTTACATCTTGAGGGTGGAAGTATATGACTTATCGAGGACTCCCTCAATAAGGCAGTGTCCTCATGGGGTCCCCAGGCTGCCAACCATGACAGCCCCAGGGCCTGTATGGCTAGAGGAACTCTTCCATGACTAGGATCACAGGAGTCTGCAGTGGAAACATGGGTCACTGAGGGGTTCACTTAGCCTTTCTCCACAATATTGAGCCTCTCCCACCTCCCAGCCAACCCCAAATGAGCTGGTGCCTCACCTCCCTTTCCTCCCTTGTGTCACATGTTTTCCATGACTTTTGAATTGAATTTCATTGTTCTCTCTCAGACACTGTATGCCAGATGTGATTTTCTATTTGTAATTTTGGCTTTTTTTTCTCTCCTGAAACAGCAACTGTTCAATACCTCTAATTAGCCACCTTCTTGAGAAATATGTATACCTTTTTTTAATTGCATTTTAGGTTTTGGGGTACATGTGAAGAGCATGCAAGATTGTTGCATAGGTACACACATGGCAGTGTGGTTTGCTGCCTTCCTTCCCCTCACCTGTATCTGTCATTTCTCCCTATGCTATCTCTTCCCACCTCCCCACCCCCTCGTCCCTCCACCATTTCCCCCCAACGGACCCCAGTGTGTAGTGCTCCCCTCCCTGTGTCCATGTGTTCTCTTTGTTCAACACCTGCCTTTTTAAATACGATTTTTCCCCTTGGGTGTTTATATGTGGTTGCCAAAGCTTCTTTTTTTGGTAGATATTTAACACCCTGAAGGAATCTTTATGACATCTCCTAATAATATTTTAAATTCAATAAAGCATCATATTTTATCAGAATAAATACAATACAAACTCTCAAAATTCAGATTTAATTTCCAAGTTCAAGTTTCTTCCAAAAATAAAGTAGAGATATAATTCAGTGTGCTTAATATACCTCTTGTCTCTTTGTGCCTAGACATTTTCCACTTTTTATTCTTTAAAAGTGTAGGTACAAGCCTCTGCAAGGATGCTTCTTCTCAATATCATACTATACAACTATGTTCCTTTATGTTGACTGGGAATATCACAACACTGTGAATTCTTTTCTTTTACTTTGTCACATTAAGAATTTGATATAAACTTCTGGAAAAAAAGCTATTCATTTCAAAATTGGGAAAAAGTTTATATTTTCCTCTAGTTACACATTTTAGAGCATCTTTTAGCTGTGTAAACTGATGTAATCCCAAATCTAGGATAAGGTTTGAAGTGGCAGCTGCATAACTCTCACAATAATTGCCAAGAGAATACAGATGTCATGTCAGAAACATGGGATCTGTGTGCTATAGAAACTTCTACTTCTAAAAATAGTCAGCATCTGCTCATTTTGATGATAAACTATGTTTGAATGGATAACAGAAAGACTTAAAATTGTTCTGATCTTCCACATGAAGTTTTCTAATAACTGGATTTTAAAAATCTAACCATTAGTTAATTTTGTGTATTAATAAACATTTCAAAGTCATATTTAAATAGATTAAATCATATACATTTTTAAAATTAGAAATTAAAGTCAATTAAAAATTATTTAAAACTACTATGATGTTTCAGGCAAGTGTTTAGACTAGGTAATAACTTACTCACTTTTCTACTTTATTTACTAAGGAAAATGGACCATGAATCTGTGTTTATTTCTTTATAAAGTGATACCATGGTAACCTAAAATGCTTAATTTTTCTGAAAACTGACAGAATTCATTCTTGTCTCATCATATTGTTTGATGTGATGACAACTTTGTCCTTTCTTCAACTACAAGGATCATCTATATCTCAGATCATATATACAAAATCCCCTTTCCATAGAAGTCAAGGAAATTCTAAGTTTTAAAGTCTCTCTACTGCACCTAACTCAATAGTTAAATATTTTAGCTTGTTGTAATAAAGGGTGGCATATGCTTCTAATATAATTTTAAGTTTTTGTATCTCTTCTTCTGATTTACCTATAGCTAAATGTTTCCACTAAAGTAATGCAAGTATACTGGTATGTTTACAGGAATTACACAAAAACATATCATTGTATTGGAGTATTAGACACCCTCAGAACTTTGGACAGCACTATCATGTTGGGGTGTTATGGTTAATACTCAGTGTCAACTTGATTGGATTGAAGGATGCAAATACTGATCCTGGGTGTGTCTGTGAGAGTGTTGCCAAATGAGATTAACATTTGAGTCAGTGGCCTAGGAAAGGCAGGCTCACCCTTAATCTGTTGTACACAATCAAATCAGCTGCCAGCAATTATACAGCGGGCAGAAAAAAACATAATGTGCCAATTTTTCCAGTTTAAAGACAAAGATTGTCAAATTTGTTTTTTAAAAGATATCTTGAATTATATGGTGTTCAGAAGCGAAATGCAATGTAAAGAACATAAAGATTAGTGACGGTAAAAGAAGAAACAGAGATATACCAGGAAAGCTAAATAAAGGAAAACTGTGTGTATTATGTATACAATAATATGTGCTATACATGTATAATCCTACATATAAAGAAAATGAATTTAGGCAAAAAAGCATTACTAGATATAGTGTCATATTGTTATGATGATGAATTTACAATTAGCTAGAAAGACAGAGTAATTCTAAACATGTTTATACTATGTTTTTGTTATAAGCTTTTACAAAATTATGAGAAAACTGGACAAACCTGTAATCATAGTAAGAGATATTTAAACACGTTTTAATTATAATAATATAGGGCAGAACTAAAGGAAAAAATCAAATTTATTCATATCAGGGTTTTAAGAATTGACAGAAATAAATTACGCATTAATCAAATAGTTTTTATAAAATTTTAGTGAATCACTATCAGTCATATCATTTATCTAACCACAAATTAATTAGATTAAAAACAAGTAGAAAAATATGTATTATATTAATTGTTTTCAAATTAAAAACAAAATTGTAAACAACACAAAGGTTACAATAGAATCATAGCAAGGTAAGATGATTGAAAATATAATTTATCAACTTGTAGTATGCACCTTAGGCAGTGTATTTTTTGAAATATATAGTATTAAACACTCATATCTTACCAGAAGAAAGGCTAAACATAAAAGAGATGAGCATCTCACTCCAGTTTAGTGTATAAAATGCAAATAACAACAAACATGAGAAAAGACATTTCAAAGAGAAAAACAGGAAAGATTTTCAAACCAAATTGTGTTTTGAAAAATCTAATGAAACAGGATTCTGAGATTACTTAAAAAATAGAGAATTAAAAATTAATTGTTGAATGAGTCAATAATTACAGAAATAGTCATTATTAAAAAGTCAGCTGTTGATATTTCAATAAATTTATTATATTAAATTTCAAATTTCAAACCACATATAAAATATAATTCACCACAACTTACAAGATAAAATATAACTCACTACAACTAACAAGAAAAGAAATAGAAAACCTGGGCAGATTATAATCATTAAAGGCATGTGAGCAATATTTGAGATATACACATTTATTTTAAGCAAAAGCAAAGGAAGAAGAAATACACAAAAAATAGTTATTGAGACTTATATAAGTGAGTTTAAGAAACATTGCAATGTCCGTTGACTTCAAAACAAAATAATGAGATAAAGAATAGCAGAGAAAATCCTTTCAAACTAATTTATTCTGTCAATATTGTACTGATACCAACATATAGACAATATAAGAAAAGAAATTGCCAGCTAATTTTACTTGTGAGCATTTATTTGAGTCTAAACAAGATATCAACACACTAAAATGTGTGCACACATGTGCAGACACCCAAACACATTCTTATTTGCAGGATCTAACCATTAAATTACAAAATCAAAATCATATAAAATTAGAGCTAAATGACAAAAAATCTTAAATTTATGTATAAAATATTACAGAACATTGCTGAGAAATGTCACAGCAGATTAATATTCTTGTCCAAAGATAAAAAACATAGAACTAAGAATGAATTTCTAGTTTATAGGATCCATGGAACTAGAGAGGAAAAAGTTTCACAATACTGTTAAAGAACAAGTTAACAAATCTAGAACACAGGACAGCTGATCTGCTTTCTTCAACACAACAATGGCATAAAATTGGAGGGAGAAATGTGCAATTTGTTTGAATCTTAATTTCAAGGAAACATATGTAGAAATCCTACGCTGACACAATTGGGAAAATTTGAACATAAGACAAGATCTCATTAATACCAAGGAATAATTGTTAATTTTTTAAGGGATGATAATAGCATTTTTGTCACTAGAAGAATGCCCATGTATTTTAGAAATGCGTATGATACTTTGGAAGGGTAAATGAGCTGAGGCCTAGCATTTGCTTTAAAATATTTCAGCCAAGAAATAAAGGAAAGATTAGGCGGGAGAGACAAAGCAATGTGTCAACATTTGATAATTGTTAAATCAAGGTAATGTGTGTATAATTACATTCACTATTACTCTATATGTCTGTTTACATTTCAAATTTTTCAGGATAAAAATTTCTAAATTTTTGAGAACTCATATTTTAAAATATATAGCAAATGGAGTGCCTAATTGTAAAAATGCTAGAAACATTTCCTTTAACATCTGTAGTGGTTGGGTATTTAACACATTATTAGTTTTGAAACCCCTTATAGATCTTTCTGCTTGTCTTTATTATTGTAATTATTTTTACTGCCAGTAACACAATTTTTTTAAAATATCAAAGATATTCTAAACTTCTTCCTTTAAAAAGACACCTAATCTAAAAATTTAAAAGATAAATTAAACTATATCTGACCACTAGCCAGAACATTCCTTGAGGAACTAGAAGACAGCAACTTGCATTGGTAGCCAATTAAGCATGCCAGTGTCATAGCTATACCCTATCATTTTTTATCATAATTTTTTATTAAAGTTAATTACAAATGTTTCTGATTAAAAACCTAGAAGAGATCATAGAGATAATTTGACTAATCTCCTTACATACTGAAGATCTGTGGACCACATGGTTATAAGGTTTGCCCTTGTTCACATGGCCAGTTAAGACTAAAGCCACAACTTAGACACAGCTCCTATTTAAAATACAATTTAAAACAAGTCATTATATCCATTTTACAACTGTGTATTTACATAATTAAATTATCTATAATTACAATTTTAATTAATAAGAGGTCTGCTTAATTATAGGCATATGCTTATATGAATTCCCAGAGGGTTTAAGCATTAGTCATAACATAGGTACTCTGGTTTACTTCTCTTCATTCTTAGGACAAATATTTATCTCACACAGAAATAAGAATTATTTAAAATTCTTTTTCTTTGATTTAATAGTTTTATTTTCTCTTGCAGACATGTTCTGTATATTATTTTCAACTTACATGTCAAATCGTTATATTTAGGAAAGGGAATTCCCATCTATTTTTTAAGAATGTGAGCTCCGTAAAGAGGCTGCACACATTGTACAAAGCCAGGCTTATACCTACATATACAAGGGAAGAAATGAACAATCAGATATTCAAAGATGATCAAACTTCCCCAAAATGCATTTAAAAATATTGATTTGGTTGATTATAATGACATTTGAATACAGTAAGCAACTATTAGTGTAATCTTTTTTAATGAGGAGATGTGAGCATTTTGCATCTCATCTGATAGCATATGTACCAAATGCATCTAAGGAGATGCTTATTCAAGCTATATCATACTTCTCATACACCTACACATGGCATAATTAAAGAATCCCGTCCTCCCTTCAATGGTGAAGTAAACTTCATGGTTTCTCTTATTTCTGTCAATGTGTTTCACTACTCATTTTGAGGCTAAAAAGATAAGATAAAACAAAGCAAAAGTAGTGACACTGCAGTGTTGTTCCTTGAATCATTTTTATCTTCATAATGTAACTTTTATAACACTAAGTATGAAAAGGTGAAGATCCTTCATATTAAAGAAAACCAGATGTGTACTGTAAGAAGAAATACACACACACACACACACACACACACACACACAGGCACACACACACAAGACACACACACAGGCACACACACACAAGACGCACACACACACACACACACACACACACACACACATCTCCTGCTAGAAAAAATAAGAACATTTATTACACCTAAAAGTGATTGGTCATCTCTTACAAATAATTGACCTGAAGAAAAAGTAATCAATAACCTGAAACCACATCGAAGTAAATGGCAATTGTTTTATTAAAATATATCAAAGTAGTTATGAGAACTATAAATAACTTCAATTAGAAAGGGTATAATACTTATATTGCAGACAGAATCAGAGTTGTAAGATGCCTCTGGACTCAGTGCAGAAATTCACTCTGTCATCAATTGGACAAGTACTCCTCTAATCTCTACTGGAACGTTTCCAGCTAAAAATATTCCCTCTGGTCATGATATTTCAGATTTCCTTGTTGAAAGATGTAATTGTAAGCTAGCTCACCTCTCAACATCTTCGGCATAATGCTCTTAGTTCTGTCCTAACCACTGTAACAACTCAATCAATTTTCAGTTTGTAGCCCATTAATATTTGAAAGCATTTACACTGTTTTTTCTCAGACACTATAAAATAAACATCTTTTTTTATTTTGAGTATTGCCCTATCACCAGTCTCGAGTGCAGTGGTCAGATCTCAGCTCACGGCAACCTCTGCCTCCTGGGTTCAGGTGATTCTCCTGCCTCAGCCTCCAGAACAGGTGGGACTATTCTGGTGCATGCCACCATGCCAGGCTTTTCTTTTCTTCTTCTTTTTTTTTTTTTGTATTTTTAGTATAGACGGGGTTTACCATGTTGGCCAGGTTGGTCTTGAACTCATGACCTCAACTGATCTGCCTGCCTTGGCTTCCCAAAGTGCTGAGATTACAGGAATGAACCACCATGCCTAGCCTAAAGTAAATATCTTTAGTGATCATGGTGGTTGGTTTGCCCATCATCCATGCTCACATTTCTGCTTCATGATAGAGCTTAAATTTTGTTCAGTTCATCTACTTTTTTTTTTTTAATGCAATTCATGTTTATCAAAAAAAGATACCACCCACAGGTCCTGAGTTTTGTCATAACAAAGCGAATCATAAGAATTCCAATCACTTTGACAATAATACATTCAGAAACCTACGCTTAAGTCAATTAGCTTTTGTCTCTCAGGTAGCCAAAGCAATTGGTTCATGGATGAACACCATCTATGGACAATGACAGGGAAGTAAGAAAGTATCAAGTCTCAACTGCCAATGCAGTAAGTTTTAAGCAACAGGGGACCCAGTTTTGTGGATTAATAACCTCAATGGTACAAAGTTAAGACCATGACATTATGGAAGCACTGACAAACCCAATGAAATCTAGTGTCTCTCTAAACTTCAAATTAGGTGGTTTTACAGATAAAGGCCATTTGATGGCTTCTTCCACCTATTGCTTCTTAAAAATGTATGCATGTGTATGTGCTTACATCTCTCCTGGGAAAAAAAATTCCCAAGTCATGTAATCAATCAACATAATATTGTAAAAAACCATTTCATTTGTTTCTGTTCATGTTATTTTCCCCATATAAGTGTTTCTTCATAGTGAGATTCATGATGGTGTAAAATGAGGAAGCAGTGGGTGTCACTGTGGAACGTCATTCTCACTGATTTATCCCAAATTTCATTCCTTGGGGTTCAGATCCTGGGACACCTTGTCAAAATGTTAAAACCTTATCATAAAGGAACGATCTATTGCTCAGCAACCTTTCTCCTTAAATCATTTTATCAATAAAAATCAGCTAGTCACTCACTTAGCTTAAGTGAAAGTCCACAGAGGAAATCAACATTACCTATGTTATAATTTTTCCTGTGTCTATCTCCTGTACTAAGTATGAAGGCTTAGAGAGTGTTCTGAATTTAGTACTAAAATGTAAATGACTTGGATAAATATGCGTTATTATTCGCTTACTTTAAGAGATATGGATTTCCTCAATCAAAAAGCCAAAAGGACATTATGTTAATGTAGTATCTATTAACAATGTAAGAATCTTCACCGTTCTTTTAGAAGTCCAGTAATTTGCTTTTCTCAGCCACCTTGTCCTTAAATCCTTGTCCTCAGCAATCCTTGTCCTTAAATCATTTTATCAATAAAATCAGCTAGTCACCCACTTAGCTTAAGCCAAAGTCCACAAAGGAAATCAACATTACCTATGCTATAATTTTTTCTGGGTCTATCTCTTTTACTAAGTGTGAAGGCTTAGAGAGTGTTGTGAATTTAGTATTAAAATATAAATGAATTGGAAAAATATGCATTATGATTCAGTTACTTTAAGAGATATGTATTCCTTTGATCAAAAAGCTAAAATGGCATTATGTTAATGTAGTGTCTACTAACAATGTAAGAATCTTCACCATTCTTTTAGAATCCAGTAATTTCTTTTTCTGAAATTAAATATATTTGTTTACTGTCTATGAGAGACAAATGTGTTTCTAGAATCTTTTGAGGCTTTGATATCCCTTGCCTGGATACCAAACTTTTTCAAGCATAAGCACTTTAATGTACTTACAATGTTTTAGTTTAATTTTGTTCTTCCAATGGCTGAGCAAACAGCTTATTTGCTTTTTTTTTTTTTCTTGTTGTTGGCAAATACCTTCCAGTTACAGGATTTTATTTTTCATTGCTTTTATTTGTGATTATTGTAAATTATACATTATAAATGAAACAAATGGTGTTTCTAATCAATATTTTAAGAGACATAATTTATTTGTATATAAAAAGTGAATTTCATGTGTTGTGTTTTTTATTCTACTTCCTCAAATTTCCTAGAAACTTAGAATATGAAAAAAACACAATTAGAAATTATCTTAACAACTTATTCTTTTATTTTACAGTTTTGAAAACAGAGAAAGAGAAGCTATGTTATTCATTTATATTCACCATATTTGTTGATAGCAGAGCTAGAACACTTCAGGTAAGTAAATTTTCAGTGCTATTTTAGTAGCGTGACAGTTATCAATTGCAATCATAACGCTATGTAATAAACAATTAAAAAATAAATATTTATTATCTTACAGTCTATAGGTAATCTGAGCCATTATTTTTCCATTCCATTTTATAAACTGTTTGCCATTTTATAAACTATTCCAGGTTGAGCTCAACTGTTCTCATCTCTGCTTGATTAGGCATTTATGGTCAACTGATGGGTTGGCCAAGAGCTGGTCTCATGTCTTCTTGATTGGAATCTTTTACATCTCTGGACACTGGAGTTGTCCATTTGGGCTGACTATGCCCCATATGATCTTTCCTTCTTCATCAGGTTACCCCAGCTTGTTCACATATTAGGGGCAGTATTATAAAAGTGTGACTGAATGTACACAAGACCTCCTGTGGCTTTGGTTTGTAACTCACATACTCTCACTTCTGTTGCAAGATACAAAGCCAGCTCGAATTCAAGAATTGGGGAAATCAATTTATTTCTTAATGAAGAAGGAGCAAATTCACATTGCAATACTGTGCATAGAAAAAGGGTTAAGAATCTGGTCATGTTCACAATCTTACTACTACAAACTGCATGGGCTTTTTTGTTATTCTCTGTTTCCTCTCCTTGAAAGCGCTCTTCATCCTCAGGTTCAAACATAAACTTAAAAGTAGCATCATCTATCTCCAAGTTTTCTTCTTTTTACTAATGTATGCAATGCTGACACATTACTATACCATAGTGTGCTTTTGGTCATAATCTATGGTATGATCTTTATGGAAGCCCTATTTTTATCTTCTCTATACTGTGTCATTACTATTCTACTATAGGATTTTTGATGATGTCTGGTTAATCAATTAATTATAATACAATTATTTTAATATAAAACATAAAAAGGTATTTTTAAGAAAACATTTTTTCAGTCTGACAAGCAAAGCAGAGCTTTTCTAGCTGGAATCAGCCAGAACGTTAAGGTGGTCTTCAAAATGAAAACCAAGTGTGAAATCTTAAACTTCCTCTATCTTCATAACTAGCACTGATGTCCTTCTTGCCTAGATAGAATTCTCTTTACCTTCTATTCATGCATATATGCCTTGACAAAAATAAATTCTCAACCTTCTTCCAGCCTAAATTCCAACAGAGAAAAAATGACAAGAAAAATATATTGTCATGTAGTTATAAGTTCCATAAAAGGAAATAAAATTTTATTAGGGGAAAGACAAGAAATCTTATTTTGTCATAAATTACCTACCGCGACAAGACTTAGGGTTAGTGAGAAAGTTATGAGACCTTCAAGTGTATCCCTTATCATTATAATAGTTCTCAAGTGTCTTTGTGGCATTAGAAAGACCAAGATTTGAATCTGAGCACCATGGTTGATTGCATGCATGGCCTCAAACATCTCACATAACTTTCTTGAACCTTAGTTTCTTTATTCAAAAAATATAGTTGTTTGAAAATACTTTGAGGAATTGGCATAGAGCTTAAAAAAGACAAAACTTATCAATTTAGACTCTCAGAGTGCCTTTCTTATATCAGAGTCTTCAAAAACATTTGCCGTTTTATAAACTGTATTTGTGCTCAAAACTAGGTAAATATGAAAGAAAATGCAGATTGTCTTTTGAGGTGGCTTGAAATCTTTTTGACTAAGTTTTAGTGGGGAATGGTGGCATATTTCTGAACTTCTTATTTGCATTTTTCTTTGTGTTAGATTCAGCATTTTTACTGCTACTATACCACATTATTTCATTAAAACTCCTCTGAGAGCATGTCTGAGATGAATGAATGGTTAGCGGCCATGTCGCTGACCTGTTACGAGGACCAGCTTTGGAGCCAGTACAGCTGGTTTTCAGTTTAGATCTGCCACTTACTTGCTGTACAGTTTGGGTAGAAATCTTTCTCTTTCTGTGCTTAAGTTTCCAAAATAGGAAAAATAGATGATAAAAATAGCACCTACATTATGAAGCTGGTATGAATATTAAACAACTCAATATGTTTTAAAGTACTTAACACAGTACCTGACACATTAGAAGTCTTCCATCTTGTGTAGTATTATTATTTTTTTAAATAAACTGTTGTTGGAGATGCAGTGGCTCAGCCGGTAATCCTAACACTTTCAGAGGCCAAGGCGGGTGGATCATTTGAGGTCAGGACTTTGAGACTAGCCTGGGCAACATGGTGAAACCCCGTTTCTGCTAAAAATGCAAAAAATTAGCCCAGTGTAGTGACACGCTCCTATAATCTCAGCTGCTCAGGAGGGCTGTGGCAGGAGAATCACTTGAACTCAGGAGGCAGAAGTTGCTGAGAGCTGAGATGGTGCCACTGCAGTCCAACCTGGATAACAGAGCAAGACTCTGTCTTAAATAAATAGATAGATAGATAGATACTTAGATAGACAGATAAAGATATAATGTTAAATAAATAAATGATATAAAATAAAATAAAGGGTTATAAAACAGAGATTGAGAGTAAAATAATGAAGTTTCATTTATATGTATCTGTCTAATGAACAGTACAACATAGAATATGTGCTAAATTAAGACATTACAATTGACTTTTTTTTTTTTTTTTTTTTTTGAGACAGAGTCTCACTCTTTCACCCAGGCTGGAGTGCAGTGATATGATCTTGGCTTATTGCAACCTCTGCCCTTCCCACCCGCTTCAAATGATTCTACTACCTCAGCCTCCTGAGTAGCTGGGATTACAGGCACAAGCCCCCATGCCCAGGTAATTACAATTGACATTTAAATTATTTTATCAATGATAATGGTTATTGAAATTTTTGTTTCTGTTTATGATCACCTGATCACTATGTCTCATAGTTTTAACAAGATGTTATATATTTTTATTTTTGATAATATATATTGCAAGTTACCTTATTTCTTAGTCTTATCAAACATTCGATACCTACAAGTCATCATGGACATGCAGTAGGACTTATGTAGGGGGAGTTATGGTGAATAAGTACATGGTATATACATAAAAGCAATAGAGAATGTTACCATATTAAAGAGGTGAGTGTATTAAAGGGGTGATTGTCATATGTATGTCTCCAACTGATTGTGAATTTTATTACTGATGCATACCAGAGACTTCAGAGAGTGGGCAAGTAGAACAAAGCATAGGAAGGAGCATTGCAACAGCTAACATTGCCTATTACATGACACAAGCCAGAGAGGAGCGGAGAAAATCGTAATTGAAGAGCTCCTCTGAATTCAAAAAAACAGAGGCAGCAGCAGATAAAAGAGGAACTCAAACAAAACACATAAAGTATACCATTTGTTTCAGTTCAAGTTAGAGAATACTTTGAGGACAATTTTAAATGGTTCTAATAAAAATCAATTCTACTTCAAACTATTTACTATATATTTTTATTTTTCTCCACGTATAATTTTTTTTCTTTCATCACTACAAAAAATTTAAAATTTATATTTGATAACCATTTGAGGATACTATTTCTATTCATTTTTGCTACCATTTCACATGTTACTCAATTGAAACATGGAGGTAAGACTTCTTACAACCCTGCCAGTCCAGCTGCCTGAGTGACCATCTACATTAAACTCTGGATTTTGACTTGGATGACTGTAGTGTATGGTAAGTACACCTGAATGCTTTGGATCTAGTAAAATTTTCCAGATTCCTTTGGCTGTGGACACACAGTTTAAAATACTTTATTGAACATCTATGGTGATAGAAAGGACCAAAGGCCCTGGAAGGAGGCGGTCCTGAGTATATAGAAAAGAATAAACTTTGGTGTTCATATAAAACTTCCATTAATGCTAATCAGAGCCTTGCTTATAAATCTGAGCATATCAAAGAGAATACATATGTATATTTATATATGTGCATATGTTTATATTTTGCTCTTGAGCTTTCACTACGAGTACATTTATAATGATGGTAAGTAGGACTTCTTTTAAGTCACTTATAATTTAAATATATTAATATTTAAGGACATGTAGTTTTTCAAACCTTTTAGATCATTAGAACTTTAAATTCTTATGTGGAATAATTTGCAATCTACTGTAACTCGACAGATTCTTCACTGGAAATGAGACTACAAGACTTTAATTACTCATGTTTGATAATCTAGTTTGTACTTTACCAAATATTTGATATTACATTTAACGAAACCTATAAGAAGGAGAAAAACACAGATGATAAAGGCAATGGGTGGAGCTGGGGGTAAAGTAGAGGGTGGGGAAGGAGGAGAACAAGCAGGAGGAGGAGGAAAGAAACCTGCAGGTATAACCACATATTTGTAGTCTTGCTAGAGTATGAGAGCCTCAAGAATGAATCGTTCTTGTCTTCTTTTCCTTGAATTTCTGGAATTTGGGACAATCTCAGGCACAATGTAGGTAGGCAATGCATGCTTGTTAAACCAGCTTGAATAGAATGACAAAGGTTTTTATTGATGTAAACAATGCCTTCACCAGTTTTCCACCCTCTGGAGACTATAAAGAAGAATTAAGCAAAATGATTTTAAAGTTCATTTGCATTGAAAATTACTCTGAAATAGTGTCAAATAAAGGGTAGTACTACCAGTAGGGTAAAATGAAATATTAATTGTAATAATGCTAAGGAAGACTTGAAGATGGAAACTTGAGAGAGTCATGATGATATTTCTATAATTCTAAATACAATGCAAACTGTAATGTTATATACATATATCTTATTTCTGGATCAAAGCCATATACAAAAATAATTAATAACCTATTATTAAAGGCACAGAAAGTAAATTTAAATTTTTTAGGTTTGTGAATGCTAATTTTTGAGGTTTGTGAGGGTAAGGAGATTCCCACCTGCCCACCCTGCCACACACATCCTTCTTAGTAATGTACAACTAATGATGGAAATCTATGCCAGAAATTGTGGTGTGCTTGGCTCCGGCACCTCCATTACAACACTTGCTACAGTCATCTGTTATTTGTTAATCTCCCTCACTGTCTTAGAAACTTACCTGCTTTTCACACTCATTTGTTTAATTGAATTCAAGCAATAGTTCCTGAGTTCCCATGCCAGTAAAATATATATATATATATATATATATATATATATATATATATATGCATTAAAAGATTTAAAGATTAAAAAAAAAAACGAAGATAAAAAGACAACATGGTCTCTGGCCTCACATGGTTTATATTCTAACAGATACAAGAGTCAATGAAAGAAAGATACAAATAAAGTAATTACAAATTCTATTAGCTGCAATGTAGAAAAGCCCTCAGTCATAGAAAATATATTCATTGATTAATTTGACTTAAGAGAAAGTTAAGTTAGTTTTTTGGCATTTTCTTTGTATGTATAGCAGAAAGTAATTTTTCAAAAATAGACAAAATTACAATTTCTTCCCTCAAGGAGATGTCTTAGCTTAATTTTGAACAGACACATTTATGTAAATGCACATATGTTAAGATAATGCAGTTCACAATATATGAACACAACATAAAATAATACAAAAAGGTATTTAGAGAGGTTTAATCAAAGTACTATGAAAAAAATAGAAGGAAAAATTTATTCCAGTAGAGGGAATAATTTGTTGACAAACAGGTTGACGGAAAGCAAGAGGTAGTGCAAGGGTTACAACGAGCCAAAACCCAGGAAAGTGGTTATGGTAGACTAACCGTGAACCAGGAATATTAGAGAGATACTTAGTCATTCAATTGCCAACAATCATCTAAGCCTTCATCATAATTTCGTTTAGGCTAAATTCTAAATAAATATTTAAATAGATATATTTGTGTGTGTGTGTGTGCGTGTGCATATATGACAGTTGACATTCTCTCCATAGTTTTATGATGGCAATTCCTAACAAAAAACTGGAGATCTTTCTATTTATAAATAACAGTCAGATATTTACCAGAAAATTTTGAAATATTTGTGACAAAGAGGCGAAGTTACCGAAATTTTCCTGGGACTGATTTTAATAGAAATGAAAAAGCGTAAATGTTCAAAACTATCTTAAATATTTTCTTATATACAAGCAAATGTTATACATAACACTCACAAAGAAGGAGTAATTACACAAAATTTCTGATTTTTTTAACCTCTATTTAAGTGAAAGAAGAGGAGAACAAATTGTTTTATTTGACACTTCCTTTTGGGATAGCTGGAACATTAATGAATGTGTCTAAGCTAATTGAATTATATTAGCTCGTTATTCCATAAGTGAAATACCTTAGACATTCATTCCCCTGTTGATATGCTGTCATCAATTTTTCTTTTTTTTTTTCTGTCAGGTTTATTACTAACAGTTTAAAAAGTACATATAAAACCGATACACTCAAAGTTACTTTAAAAGATTTATTTTATTTTCTAAATTGCAATTTAATATCATCTCTAATGGGAGTTTTAAAACTTTTTCTTTCTTTTTCATTTTTATCATGGTATTAACAGAAATTTTATTGTTATTTTACATACATGGAGCTTCTGGTACTAAATTATATTTTGGCAATGTCATTTTTCAAATGTATATAGCATATTATAGACCTCAATGCTACTTCACAATGGACTGTACTAATTCTTTCTAAATATACAGTATTAATACTCTGCTACTGGATCTACTTTTACAAGAAAATATAGCATAGGCTACTTTATAAAATGGTAGGGAAAGAGAAAGAAACAAAGCAACAGTGATTTCGGGTTAAGAAATCTGGTTACTGGAAGGGGCGGGAACAACAACAAAAAAAGAAATCTAGTTACTATAAGAGCCTTTTAGTATATCTTGCTCTCAAATCCAAGAAATGACTGTGTTCACAATATTATATTTAAAATCCACCCTACCTCAATTCTTATCAAATAGTACTCCATTCCCTAAACTGGTGTATTCTTATCAAATAGTACTCCATTCCCTAAACTGATTTTAGAATGTACCAGTTCTGAAAACAGAAATATGATGAAACCCCATCTCAACTAAAAATACACAAAATTAGCTGGGAGTCATGACCAACTCCTGTAATCCCAGCTGCTCAGGGAGGCGGTGGCAAGAGAAGCCTTTGAACCAGGGAGGCGTTAAGTTGCTGTCAGCTGAGATGGTACCACTGCACTCCAGCCTGGGTGACAGAGCAAGATCCATCTCAAATAAATAAATAAATAAATAAATAAATAAATAAATAAATAAGATATAATACAATATTAAATAAAAAATAATATAAAATAAAGGGCTGTAAAACAGAGATTGAAAGTAAAATAATGAAGGTTCAATTATATTTATTTGTCTAATGAACATTACAGCTTAGAATGTATGCTAAATTATGACATTAAAAAAAGTACTGAAAACAGAACTGGTACTTTTTAAAAACTGCACTGTGGATTACTCTCTCGTCAACCAGAATCACATTTTCTGTCCTCTTCTTTCACAATCACAATATCCATTGTTCAAAACTAATAATCCATTACCAATTCTTTAAAAGCCTCCCATAGACAATGCAGGCTGAACAGATAACTTAGACTTCTGAGCTTTTATATCAAAGCAAGTTACCGTCATTGGCAATAAATTGTTTACTGCCAAGTAATATTTCTACAATTGCTTTTCAGAATTTCTTTACAGGTCATTTTTGGTACTCTCCAAGTAGCAAGTATTTATATCATATCTCTCTATGTAAGATTTTGAGGGCAAGAACCACATTTTAAATAATTTTTCTCTAAAGCACACAATTCAGAGTGCTGAAGATACAGTTTCTTTCTTTTTTAATCTGTGAAATCTTGCAGTAATATTTCTGTCTATGGAGAAATAAAAAAATGTTTACTTTTATTTATTTACATATTCTGTAAATGATTACTGACTACATACTAGTCACGAAACACTGGGGATGCGAACGCTAACTTGACACTAATTTTATCCCTAAAGCATCAAGGTAGTAAGCAGTTGTTCCTTCTATCTGTCCCGTGTCAACTAGATTCACAAGGACTACATCCTTAGTGAATTCAGGACCTGCTCATTTACAAGGCTGTAGAATGAAACTTAAACAAATTAAATGTAGTTTAACTTCCATATTCAGGCTACCAAAAGAGATTTGGTTTCCAGAAAAGCTGAATTTTTCTTTTAATATGTTGAGATTTCAGTGTATTTTGACATTTGTAAGAAAAACTAAACAAAGTTGATACAAAGGTCATTCAATAAAATTAACAAAGTATTAATATAAAAATGCTGAATAGCATTTTGAGATAAATAGTTTTTTGGTTTCTTACAGTGACTGAAACATAGAGTTGAGTCAATCATAAATGCACTTTGGGAGAGATGATTTCATTGTGCTACGATGTTTTACATAATTGAAGAAACTAATTCTAGGTGCAGCTAAATTACAAAGTTTAAATACAATAATTAAAATTGAGAAAGCATTACAAAATTCAAATTGTCATTCTACAGTTACTGGTTTATTAATATTGGTATACATATGTATACACATGCACACATATAGTACAATATCTCATTTTTTACATCTTTTGTTTTTTAAATTTCTACTTTTGAAGAGAACTTTCCCTTCTCCAGTAGATTATTATTTCTGTTTAACTTGATGAAGAGATTATGAACTATAGAATTAGATACACTGTTTCTAAATTCCAGTTGTCCAAATTTACTGCTGAATAACTGGGTTAAATTTACTAAAAGTTGTTTGAGTGTCAGTTTCATCATCATTAAAGCTATCATACTAAAAAATATTTATGATAAAGATAGAATAGATTGATATGTAAATTGTTTACTAAAAGTTTGGCACTTTTTACTACTGTGCATTCAAAAGTCATTTTTATTATTATAAGATTGTGAATTTTGCACAGATGAAATTCATAGCATATGAATACTAGACTGGAAAAAGAATTAGGTGATAAAATATTTATTTTTTGCCCTGTTTTATAAGAATATGACTTTGAAATTTAATTTTTTCCTTATTAAGTGGGATGACTATTTAAATATTTCTATTGTGATAATATCTGCTTAATCAAATTATTTGGGCTATATTTAATATTATGTAATTTATAAATGGAAATTAACACATATACTTCTGGGGATATTGATACAATTGATACATTGCAAATTGATGTAAGATGTAATAAGCTGGAGTATGGGAGTCTTGGGAATAGTAGGTCAACCTAGAGTGTCCTTGGTCCTAAGTTGTCCTATTAGAATTTTTGAATTTAAATCATTTTGATTTTATCTATTTTTTTTTTATTTTTCTGTTACTAATACTGATTTTTATTCACGTGGCTTTTTTTTTTCTTTCTGTACGTTGAATTTACTCTAGGCCCCTGACTGCTAAGACAAAAGAATGGAAAAAAGTTGCATGGACAATCTGGGGCCTACGCAATTTGTGCTTGCTAGGTACAAATAGACTACGAAAGCAGCAAGGGTGGTTACCAAGAAAAAAAGAAATTATGATGAGTAGGCTTTGTCATACTGTGATCTTGAAGGTGTGTGAAACCATTGCTAAGTTCAGACTGAAAACATTCGTCAAGCTGGCTACATGCACTGATTACTGAAAATGTAGTTTGGATAGATCCATACATCTAAGGGATCTTGCCAGCTATCTGAATCCAGCTCCCAGTTTTAGACCAGTAATGTGTAATCATTCCCATCAGTTGATGAGGCAATTGAATCCTAGTAAGCCTAGGCTGGTACACTAAACTGACTTTTCTATTTCAGTTAAAACGGTCTCAAAGAAAGAAAAAAGTATATAATACTTAAATACATGACTTTTCTTAGAGCAATTCTAGTCTTCATTAAGCTTCTTTGCTATCTAAGTGGCAAAGATGAGGTGTTTAAGAAAGATGAACTGCTACATTGTATCACTATCAATTAATTCCAATTGATTAATCACCCCGCAAGTCCTAGTGGATGTAGATTACAATGTAAAAAAGAAAAAAGAAAAATTTTCATATAGAATCAAAATCTGCAATCAGTAATGCATGCTTCTTAGCAGACTTAAATATCTACTTTCCCACATAGATGCTTTACAGAGTCTCACAGAACATTCCTATGGTTCATATTAAGCTTTCTTATGCTTTTATATGCACAGAATCTTAGTGTAATCTTACCTTGGTGGTGACAGTGCAAAGAAGAAAATCCTTACTAATCCCTTCTAATCTTTTTTCAAGATTTGAGATTTTGGAACATTTTCGTTATTAAAATTTGTCACTCAAACTTTACATATATTTCACTTAACATGTGAATAGTCTCTGTCTGGCATATTCAGACAGTAAGTTTCATTTACAAAACAAAACTGTGTTTTAGGTATTTCTTTAAGTGGAAGTTGAAACAAGGTTATCCAATGTTAAATTTCTGTTCTAAAAAAGAAGTTATCTTACTGAAATGACATAAAGGAATTCTAAAATACAAGAACTAGTGTTAGGAAGGAGTCATAACATGCAGAGGCCCATCAACATCTAAATATGTTGCAAGAAAGCTCTGATATACTCTCTCATTTAGTGAAGCATAGAAGGAGAAGGTGTTGCCATTTTGTGACTATACTCTGAAACTCCCTCCTGTGGTCCCGTGGCCGTCCTAAATGCCTTATTCATAGAGAGAACCCTTTACTACGGTATATTTTATCTGATATTTCATTACAACCACACGTAAAATCTGCGACATAATTGTTTTTATATTTTAAGTGACTTTTTTACTGGTGTTTTTTCCCCCCTAGCTCTTATAAAAATCTGGGCACAGAATCCTATTAAAGATCTGCTTTAATATTAACTTTTTAATGTTCTTCAATAATGCCAGGAATAAATTAAGACAGTTCCCCTTAAGTACAAATATTAACTATCACAACTTGAAGCAGCATGATTGTGGGTGTCTTTTCTTTTTTAAAAACATCTCTGCTGAATATGGCTACTTAGGAAATATTTGGTTCTATGCAATTGCACAATATGAAACAATCAAGGCAGTTGCCTACAGGACTAGAAATATATAAGCAACGTTTTACAGTGGAAGCAAGTTGGTTCTGAGGCAAAATAAGTAATAAGAACTGTGGTGAAATAAAGTGTTTTTTTTTTACCTGGGTCAGCTGCTTATCTATAGTGAATTGCTGTCTGTGAAAGATAGATTGCATGGTTGCATGCTATCCATGAATAGCTGGAAGTACAGATCTTTTGAATGTGTTGGCATTAAAGTAATTTAGAAGTAATATTAAACAGGCACATTCCTCTCCATTCATAAACACACATTGTGGGCTCAACAAAATCTTTTGTAATGAAGTGAACTATGGGCATCTAAGTGATTCATGATCAGTATGTTTGGGGATGATTAATTGTATTAATCCGATGATTCATAATGGTATTTTAGATCTAATTAATATTCACAGAAGCCCACTGTGTATAAGGGAGTGGGACATAAATATGAATGGAAAATGGTCTTTTCATCATACGTCCACATATGCCTCTGAAATATTGGTAGATAACACTCAAGAAGGAAATTCATAAATGGAAGACATCATTGCAGAAAACAAACATAGAGTCATAGAAAATTTGGCTTGACTTACCCCTTTACCACGTGCTGTGTGACTTTGGAAAACTCATTTAAATTCTCTGATTGTCAATTTTCTTATCTGTAAAGTACTGCTTTGCTGTAATTTGAAGTCAATAACAGGTATAAAACACTTAAATATCTGGTAAGTGCTAACAAATCTCAAACATGAGAACCAAAAATCTAACCCACACCCTTTGTAGAGTTGTAGCAACAGAGATAACATACATAAAGGGCCTGTTCAATACATAAATTTTTAAGTACTCAATAAATCACAACCTTGGAGATTATTAGATCTAAGTGTAGCTAAGCGTTTACAGGTTTAGCAACATGTGCATGAAACATTTGGATTAAAATGGATTATTTTCATGTGATGACAGAGCTTAATCTATTTCTCAACTTTCTTAATATCTGTAAATACCAGAGATATAAACTTTTTGAAGAAAAATGTTCAGTATAAGATCAATTATTTATTCCCCAATTGGGTCCTGTTGCTCTAAGTAAATGCTTACATTATTGCAAGATACCTGGCAGGCTAAATAAGATACATTTTTTTTTTTTTTTTTTTGAGAAGTGGTCACTCCACCTCCTGGGTTCAAACGATTTTCCTGCCTCAGCCTCCCGAGTTGGGATTACAGGCACCTGCCACCACGCTCAGCCAATTTTTGTGTTTTTAGTAGACATGGGGTTTCCCCATTTTGGCCAGGCTGGTTTGGAACTTCTGGCCTCGTGATCCGCCCACCTCGGCCTCCCAAAGTGGGAGGCATCAGGCCTGAGCCATATCGCCTGGCCCAACATACATTTTTGAATAAAGGTATTATATTTCTGGAAAAGTTATTCACAAAGAAACGTAACGTTTTAGAACCTTATTCACATAGAGAAGTCTTAATAAATTCAAAATGAAGTAAACAGAAATTTATAAAACTATTAATTTTATTATATCTATTATAATGATGAAGTAAACTCATCTTGAAATCAGATTTTCCAAAATATTTAAGTGAATAGGTTTTGTAAAACTCTAAATAAATACATATTTGGGGTTTCTTGTCCAGAAAAGAAACAAACAAACCCCAGGCTTACAAGACACTTTATCCTGGAAAATCCTCTCTGCCAATTAGAGAATGATACATGAAGTAGAAATATATATCACAGATTCTGACCATCTGTAAATTAGAACTGTGTCAGCATGTGATAGAATGGGAATATCAAAGCCAAGGGCTCTTTCTGGAAAATGCCTTCCATGGTTTCAGTTTTAAATCTTGGAACCATTAGCAAGAGTGCTCCGGATGATCAAAACTGTTCATAAGTGGCAAAGAGTTTTATTTATTGTGCCATTTTCTACATTGAATCTCAATCCTCAGGAGCATTTTTTCACACTCTTTGATTTTCAGACACTCAGGGAAAAGTAAAATATAGCATCAAAATAAGATAAGTCTCTCCATGGATGGATCAGCTGTGTTTCATAGAATGCCTAATTCCACCTTTGTTTCACTAAATCCCAAGCAATATTTCACAACTGCATATGGTGCCTCTGAGACTGAAGACCTGTTTGTGAATTGCTGAGGTTACATTAAAGTGCATCTGTGTCTATGTGTGTGTGTGTGTGTGTTAGTGTATGTAGGCATGTGTCTACATATGTATTATATTCAGTAAGCATCACTGACACTTCCTGTAATTAGAAGCGGTAATAGTGAGACCTTGTGCACAGGTGACATCATCATTTGGAAATGATGTCTGGATTTTACTCAAAAATAGTAAGTTGGCGTTATCTTGAAAGCAGACACAAAGGTGCCTGAAGAAACAAATGTCTCTGTCGGTTGTGCCATCTGCACATGCATTCCAACATTAATCCCTGAGAATTCAAGACGTGTATTCTGCTGTCTACTGAAAAAGCAAAAACAGATCATCAGATTCAGAGGCAGTAAGGAAGGTTATTTCCAAAATCATATGATGCAGAACTGTTGAGCACGCTGAGTTATTTTGTTTTATTTAATCATATATAAATAAGATTATATTTTAAAATATAAAAGTAGTGCTTATACACTGTGGAAACTAGAAGATTAATTTCTCAGACTTCATCTTACATGACCTCTCACCATCTTGACATAGGTGTTCTTAAGTCCTTCGTGGGTACTTTCTGCACTTGGCTCTTGGTACATCACACCGTCTTTCCTTTCTTTGTACTTATAAGTACATAAGTAAACTTTCTTGCAATACTAACTCTGTTAAAGGGTCTTCATAGAATCCTCACCCAACAACTCACGGGTACATTGCACCAACCACCCCAATCTTGAAAGTAGGCTAGGATATGCCTTGTATTTAATATAGACGTATTATTATTTCCACAAACTGGTGTATTCTGTTGGCAAAGTAAAATTAGACAGTGGATATACAATAGACAACGAGTAATTTTACTATAACATTTTTTTTTTTTTTGAGATGGAGTTTCGCTCTTGTTACCCAGGCTGGAGTGCAATGGCGCAATCTCGACTCACTGCAACCTCCGCCTCCTGGGTTCAGGCAATTCTCCTGCCTCAGCCTCCTGAGTAGCTGGGATTACAGGCACGCACCACCATGCCCAGCTAATTTTTTGTATTTTTAGTAGAGACGGGGTTTCACCTTGTTGACCAGGATGGTCTCGATCTCTTAACCTCGTGATCCACCCGCCTCGGCCTCCCAAAGTGCTGGGATTACAGGCTTGAGACACTGCGCCCGGCCCACTATAACATTTTATATACTGAGGGCTCCAATTTAATTTGGCTCAGATCATCCAACTACCTACCGAATACCTCCACTAGGGGGCCAATGGCTGTTTTATTCATATTTGGCCAAAATTAAAAGTGTAAGTTATACCCAGAAACCTACTCTTCCTGTGGTTCCCCATGTCATTTACCCAGTTTTTTGTCCCTAAACTTCTCATTCTCTCTTGATCATTCTCTTCCTGAAGACTCTCCATGCAATTCAAGGCAAATTTGTTTATAATACTTGAATTTAATCACTTTTAGCACTAACACCATTGTTACTATTACTTCTTCTGTAGACTTCTATTCTTACCTGCCATAGTTTATTGCAATATTTAAAAAGTAAGCATGGTGATATCACCCCCTGCCTAAAATCATATAATGGCATTCCATCAAAGATAGAATACAAGTAAATTTTTGCCTTGGTTTACCTATATTATCTACCCCGAAGTATTGTTCTGACATACTATTTTTCCTCCTGCCCCTCATCCCCAAGCTTCATCTATTCTAGCCACACTAGTCTCTATGCTATTCTTTTAAAGGTAAATTATTTCCTTGCTTCAGAACTTTGTATTTTACTTTCTCTGCTGGAAATGCTCTTTCCGCAAACACAGATATCCTCACGGCTCACTCCTCCAAATTCATTCAAAAAACACCTCCTTTGAAAAGCTTCCCCTGACCACACACACACATACACACACACAGTCATACATACAAACACACACTCACACAAAGAGACACACACAAAGACGTACACAGACACACTCACTGACAAACATACACATTGAAATATCATGCCCTCTCCCTTTGCCCAGTTTTAATTTCTTCATAGCACTAATAACAACTTGTCATTATCTTATCTGTTTGTATATTTTACTTTATTTATTGTTTATCGCCTTCTTTTTTATGAGCTCTGTGAGATCAAGGACTTTGTTTCTTTTAGCAAATGATCTATACATAGTGCTTAACTAAAGGAGTTCTTGGAACTTCATAGAAATTTCACCTCCTCTCTCTAGGCTTCATTTTCCTCTTATTTATATATCAAAAGGCAAATCTTTAAGGTACCTTCAGGATTTAAAATTCTGGTATTTTGGTGTGTACTTAAGAAAGATTTCCAAACAAAGCTATCAGGCTTGAACAAACATTTTGAAAAGATTAATCTGATGGTTTTTTGTAAGGAGGTCTCCATTGACTGCTTCTACAGAAGTTTATTAGGAAGTTATTAACAAGAGTTATATGTGTTAGGTTATAGGTATGAGATTATTCAGAATCCAGTTAGGATGGTCGAAGCATGTGAAAACGTGAGAATAGTTATAGGAGAATTAGAGAAAAAAATAGTTGTGATATTCAAGGAAGTGGAGTAAAAAATAATTCTATTAGATTGAATGATTAAGTACAATTTATTGGTAACATGTATAATCTAAAATGTGTTACATAAAATACATTTTCCCAGGGATAAAATTCAGAATTGAACAGGTGTATTGGTTTTCATTTTGGAAAGGAAATAAACAACTAAGTTACCTAGAAAATCGAAGTATGCATGAATATTGTTTGGATATTAAGACATCTGACATTTCAACTTTATCTCTGCCTAGACACTAAACAAGTCTGTAATCAATGCTTTCATCCAGACTAAAGTACTTCATTCTTGCTGAAAAAAAAGAAAATATTTGCCATTGTATCAAAAAGTTTGATTGAATAAAATTATATTAAATCATTTACTGTGTATTTAAGCTGATAGATAATATCATCCTCTCTAACACACACACAAATGTGAGCACTCATGTGCACACACACAGACACACACACACACACACACACATATACACACACCCCAGTTCCAGACTTCCCTTGGAAGGGCTTCTCTTTCTCTACTGTTATACTGTATTTTAGTTCCCAGCAGACAAATGATAATAGTACATTTTCATTCACTCCAAAAATAGTCTGCTGACATCACACACACACACACACACACACACTTTTCACAATGAAGTGTGTGTGTGTGTGTGTGATTCACACCGGGAAGTGTATGTGACTCAGCAGAATTGAAGGGTAGGAGGCATTGTCAAGAATAAATGAAAACAGTTGTTGCTTATTCTTGACAATGCCTCCTACCCTTCAATTCTCCATTTTATGAAGAAAATATGAGCCATCCAAAACAGGACTCTAGACTTATACCAGAAGCAATGGACAGATTTCCTTTATGCAGACATTCCCTTGTATTGCTCCTCTTGCTTCTCCACCAGTCTGTCTCTACTTCCCCTCGTAGTTTGGTGTCTTTGATTTTTCAGTTATATCCTCTCTTCAAGCACCCTTCACAACGGAATCTTTCCAGTCAGATTTTTAAACAGGCTCAAATATCTCCCATATGAAACATGGCAAAACAAAATCAAATAAACAAAAAACTTTTTCTCACTGGCACCTTTACCTACCACCCTACCTTACAACCTTTGAATGAAGTGTGTACTTATGCAATTCAAACATTCTCATACGCCATTCATCTTTCACTCTTTCACATTGCTTGTTAATAATTTGCTATAGGCAAGAACTCCACTGAAACAGTATCAATATATTACCCAGCTCTCTGCTGTTAACATGAATACATTCTATTAACTTAAGCTAGTGCAGTCCATTGTTGACGCCCATCCACTGTGAAGCTGTCTCTTTTCCTTCCTTCAGTGACACCATCTCAGCTTGTTCTCTGCCCTCCCTTTCTGCCCATTCTTCATCTCAGTCTCTTTTCTGTAGCTCTGTTTCTCTCACAGCAATAAAACTATTACCCACGATGTTGCCCCAAAAATACTTTTTTTGACATTTTTCTTTTACCATATATATTATTTCATGTTAGTAACATTTACCCAAGTGGATTTAAATATTATTATATTTGATGGATTAAAAAACCTATATTTATATCCATTCTTATTACTGTATCTTGACCTCCAACTAAACCTGTATCCTTTGCCTTTCTGCTGATCTTCAGTTTTATGTATTTCCTTTTGCTGAGTTCCAGACCTACATATTCAGGAGTTTACTATAGTTTACAAAATACAAACATATAATTCAGTCGGAAATTATAATGCAATTATTATATTTTTAAAATAATATAATTGATAGTTCCTGAAACTCTATATATCTTGCTGCATTCTCCATTTACATGTAGCTAAACTGTGGGTGTTCATTTTATTATGCATTCCAGTGCATCTCTTAGCCCATAGTGGGTGTTCCAAAAAATGCTAAATAGCAGCAAATGCAGAGGTAAACTGCACAATTCTGCTCCAATCATCTGTTTGCTAAATGATATGCAAATGCAGAATAAATTCTACTAACTATTCCTTAAATTGATGATTTAGTGTCAATATTGAATTTTATAGGATGTCTGCTTATCACAGCAAATTGAAATTTGAATCTCTGGTTTAGAACAACTCCTTAAAAGTGTTCAGTTCATCAACATCCTATTGGGTAAATATTTGCCAAGACTTAATCACCTGAATGTTTCCATTTGAAGCTATTTATCACTTTGATATTGGAATTAGAATCAAAATCTATCTCAGTAAATCTATCTAAGTAGAAAAACTCTGAAACTTAGTTTACTTAAATTGGTTTGGAAAAAACTATGCTCCTGTGGGGAGATCTTATACTATTAATATAAATATCCGAAGAAGAGGAGGCCTATGCATTTTGAAAAAATGAATAATTTATACACCAAATTAACAAGTTTGAGACAGTTAAATTCAACCACTGCAACCAAAATGGGAAACTTTAGTTTAGACTTAAAGATGGTGGATAAGGTTGGTATTGATCCTATTGAACATTGGAAAGATGTTCAAAATCAACTTAAATATTAGTATCTTTTTCTCTGATAAGTATTGCTTAAAAAAAATCTTCTTATCTCTGGATTCACTATTGTAATGCAGTTCATCAAGAGGAAGTCTATCAAATCACATTATATATTCTTGAAGAACAGGAAGTAAAATCAGGTTTTATATCAAAGATGTGTCTTAGTCCATTAGGAAGGTAAAAAAAAAAAAAAAACATAAACTTTGTAGTTTGTAAACCATGAAAAAATATTTCTCACATTTCTAGAGTCTGAGAAGTGATGATGTCCAAGCACAAGGCAGATTCAGTGTCTGGTGAGGGCCCACTTTCATAAATAATGCCGTTCCACCATGTCCTCACATGGTAGAAAGGGCAGAGCAATGTTCTGGGGCCTTTTTCACAAGGGCACTAATCCTAGTTAACAAGAGTTTTACTCTCAAGACCTAATTACCTTCCATAGGTACCATTTCCTAATATAATCCTCTGGGGTATTAAGATTTCAACATATGGATTTGGAGTGGACACAGACATTCAGATCACAGCATGATGCTTCTGTATCCTTTTAAAATGTTTTTGGCATTTTAAAAGTCATTTTTGAGCATTTTAAAAATGGGGCAGTTTAAAAGGTGACATTAACTTGTAATCAGAATTTTATTTGTTAAGAAAGTAGATTTTATATGGAGGAAAATTTGTAACATTTCTTTTGGAAAGACTTTTCTTCCAGCTCCACCTCCATGAGTCATGTATTTGTATCAAATAAACCATATTAAAGTTAATGATCACTGAATATTAAAGATATTTTATTTATAATACAAAACCTGAATCCTTTTCATAATTTTATGCTTGCAAATAATAAGTATGATTTACAAAGTTAATGTTATTATTGATTCTGCAATGCCAATAAGCTCAAAATACATACATGCACAAACACAAACACACACACAAACACAAGGGGTCTATTACTGACTAATCAAGAAGAAATGCAATGAAAAAGAATGAAGTAATATTTTATACAGCAATTTTGATGGAGCTTGAGGCCATTCTTATAAGTGCACTAACTTAGGAATACAATATGTTGTCACACATAAGTGGTTGCTGAGCTATACAAGTGCGTTCATAGGTATTTGAGGCTCATAAGTGGAAAGGGTAGAGAGGGAGCTACATATTGGGTACAATGTACACTATTTCAGTGATCAGCACAGTAAATTCTTAGTCTTCACCACTATTACAATTAATCCATGTAACCAATAACACTTGTATCCCAAAAGCTATTAAAATGTATATATTTATGTTTCAACTATATTATACAAAGATTATTAACACACTCTCATATTAATGCATTATTTTTATACTATTGCATTATAAGAATTAAAAATATTTGCATTAGTTTTGTGCCATAATAGCTTGGGGCAAGAGTTAAAAACAGTGAGATTGATAACAAAGCTTTGTCCATACCTTATCAGTTGACAGAAAATACTAACTAATGACAATGCATTGTATACTTGAAAGTTGGTAAGAGAATAGATGTTAAGGGTTTGTACCAATGCAGAAAAATGTAACTATGTGAGATTATAGATATGTTAATTAGCTTGATTGTAATAATTATTTTACAACATACACATATATTAAAATAGCATGTCATAGTCCCAAACACATGCAATTTTTTTTATTTGTCAGTTATTTATACTTCAATAAAGCTAGAAAAAAGAGAAAGAAAACACTGGGTAAAATCATTAAAATAATGCTTTAGGCTTTAGCTTAATTTGTTCTAAACTACAAAATTATCACCTATTTTGTCAATTATTTAATGGACCTCTTTACTAAGATTAGTTTTGGTTAATGGTACATTATTACTGTCACAAACTCCTACAATTTCAGTAAAAGCACTATTGTATAATGGGATATCTCTGCTCCTTCTATCCTAAGGTCTTATCCTTTCCACCATTCTCTTAATTTTGGACTCACTTTGTGATACACTTCAAATAATAGACTTTGGCATAAGCAATACTGTGCAATTTCCAGATTATTAGCATCAAGAGGCCTTGCCACTTTTGCCTTTTTCATCTTGGAATGCTTTCCTAAGAAGGTCAAGTAAGGAAAGTCGTCCTTTTTATTGGCAGATTATAAGTCGTATGAATAACTAAGTCATGACAGGTGACAGCCAGCACGAGTGACCAGTATGTATGTCAAAGTATCATGAATTTTCTAGCCCAACTAAACCTTCAGCTAAATGCAGCTTCCCAGGTAAAAATGAAACAGTGAAGATGAAAACAATAAGGAATCACTCAGATAATTCAATGAACACTGAGAAATAGTATGTCATTGTTTTAAAACTAAGTTCCGGAATGGTTTGGTAAAAATAACTGATATAGAAACTGGTACTTAAAGTTGGGATACTGGTAAAACAAGCAAGAAAACAAATCCTCAGAACAACAACAACAAAAAAAACCTGGTAATAAATGAAAAAAGAAAGAAATGAAAACTGGGAGGTGAGTAGTTAGGAAGAACAGTGAGCAAACTTCATTCGATGGTTAGAAAAAGAAAGGCCTATTATATAGTGGTGGGAAGGATTTAAACACTTGAATGTAGTAAATTGGAAGACAGAAAATATATCCTGTGGCTATGGCTAAAAGATGTTTAGGAAGAGTGTTGAAGAATCCTTTGCCTTCTATTTATTTATTTATACTTTGTATAAAAAGAACAGGAAATCAGATTTAAACTAAAGAAGTTCCTATTCAGTGTGAAAGCAGACTTCAGCAGAAATATAGAAGGCTCCATATGTGCTTTTTCCTTAAAATAAAACTACATCTCACCCTTATACTTTTCCATGTAAGAATTGACTTTCAAGGTAAAACTTGCAAAACACATATTTTCCGAAGGGTTTTCAAGATAAGAATTGAAATTAGAATAAGGAGCACTTAACAACATAGCTGTAAGTCAATTTATTAAGAACTCAGAAATATTTAAAAGTATGCTCTCTTTGAGTTCACAGATTTTTTAATTATTATTTTTAAATAAATGTTTTATAGTGTTTTAGGTTTGGGGATACATGTGAAGAACATGCAAGATTGTTGCATAGGTACACACATGGCAATGTGGTTTCCTGCCTTCCTCTCCATCACGTATATCTGGCATTTCTCTGCATATTATCCCTCCCCACCTCCTGCTTTCCCTCCCCTCATCCCCCCTATAGACCCCAGTGTATGATGCTCCCCTCCCTGTGTCCATGTGTTCTCATTATTCATCACACTCTCGTAAGTGAGAACATGTGGTGTTTGATTTTCAGTTCTTGTGTCAGTTTGCTGAGAATGATGGTTTCCAGGTTCATCCATGTCCCTACAAAGGACACAAACTCATTGTTTTTTATGGTTTCATAGTATTCTGTGGTGTGTATGTGCCACATTTTCCCTGTCCAGTCTATCATCGATGGGCATTTGGGTTGGTTCCAAGTCTTTGCTATTGTAAACAGTGCTGCAATGAACATTCATGTGCATGTGTCCTTATAATAGAACGATTTATAGTCCTTTGGGTATATACCCAGTAATGGAATTGCTGGGTCAAATGGAATTTCTATTTCTAGATCCTTGAGGAATTGCCACACTGTCTTCCACAATGGTTGAACTAATTTACACTCCCACCAACAGTGTAAAAGTGTTCCTATTTCTCCACATCCTCTCCAGCATCTTTTGTCTCCAGATTTTTCAATGATCACCATTCTAACTGGCATGAGATGATATCTCAGTGTAGTTTTGGTTTCCATTTCTCTGAGGACTAGTGATGATAAGCATTTTTTCTTATGTTTGTTGGCCTCGTTTATGTCTTCTTTTGTAAAGTGTCTGTTCATATCCTTTGCCCACTTTTGAATGGGCTTGTTTGTTTTTTTCTTGTAAATCTGTTTTAGATCTCTGTAGATTCTGGATAATAGATGGGTAGATTGCAAAAATCTTTGTCAGACGGGTAGATTGCAAAAATTTTTTTTCCCATTCTGTTGGTTGCCGATTCACTCTAAAGACCGTTTCTTTTGCTGTGCAGAAGCTGTGGAGTTTGGTTAGGTCTCATTTGTCTATTTTGGCTTTTGTTGCCAATGCTTTTGGTGTTTTGGTCATGAAAGTCCTTGCCTATGCCTATGTCCGGAATGGTTTTGTCTAGATTTTCTTCTAGGGTTTTTATGGTGTTAGGTCTTATGTTTAAGTCTTTAATCCATCTGGAGTTAATTTTAGTGTAAGGTGTCAGAAGGGGTCAGATTTTAAACAAAGAAAAGCCACACACACACACACACACACACACACACACACAAACTTCACCCATACCTAGACATGTTAGAGATTATGAGATGGTGAATATGGAGCCTGATGCTATAATTAGGATGATATTAGGGGGTGTTCTGGGAAAGGTTTAGCAAATATTGCCTGTGGAATAAATGTGAATACTTCGTACCCAAAGGGCAGAATGTGATTGCTATGATTTGAAAGTGCCTCCCTGCAAAGTTCATGTATTGAACTCTTAATCCCCAATGCAATAGTTTTGAGAGGTGGGACTTTTTAGTGGTGACTCAGTCATGAGCGCTCTGCCTTTAAGAATAGATGAACATTGTTATTATGAGAGCAGGTTAGTTATTGTGGGAGTGGATACCTGGTAAGAGGGTGACTTTGGTGTCTTTTCCTTTTTCTCTGGTACATGTTTTCTTTCTCTTCAGCCTTTTACCCTGGGATTATGTGACAAGAAGGCTCTCACCAGATGTGACCCCTTGATCTTGAACTTCCCAGCCTCTAGAATGTGAGCCAAAAATAAACTTCTACAGTTTATAAATTACCCAGTCTCAGGTATTCTGTTGTAGTAGCACAAAACTGACTAAGATAATAGTAGGTTGATTAAAGGCTAAAAATCCTTCCCATTCCAGTATTCACACCCCTTGCAACACTCCTTATATCCAGAGTTTTGAGATCTAGTTTTCTAACCTCCTGGAGTCACAGTCGACCTTTGGATTAGGTTTGATAAATAGTATATGGCACATGTGGCCTTTCAGCATATACAGCGTTAACTGAAGGATGAATAATGATTTTCCATAAAAACAGAAGAAGGGTGCTCCAGGGAGAATAAACAACTCTACCAAGGGTTTGAAGCATTAAACAATGTATGGTCTATTCAAGAATACAGAAATAGTTCAGGCTGACTGAAAAATTTGTTTTGAAGAAGAAGCAAGGCTGAAACTACAAAGATAGTTTTCAAGCATATAGTGTGATGACTTTGGATTTTCATCTGACTTATTTTAGGGAGCTGCTAAAGGAATTTAACTAAACAACTGCATTATGAGGATATTCAGTTATTCAGTTGTGAAATAAATTGAGGGCAACATGCATGGTGGACCTCTGAAATAATTACTTATAGAAATTACATGTGAGATATTACATATATCCAAATAAGATACTATATATTACCAATATCCAAGAAAAAAAGATATTAAGAGAATCAGGGATATTTAGGAAGAGAAACATCCTAAAAATGGTTAGAAAGTATAAATAATATGACCTGATAATTTATTAGACATCCATTAGATAGGTAGTGACTACATTTAATTTACTCAAATTATTTTATTCCTCTGAATTTCTGGATTTTAATGTAGAATAATGTCAGAAGAATCCTCCAAAGTGTCTGGCCAAGAAAATCTGAAACTGTGTAAGAGCCTTGGAAAGAATTTTGCCAGATTGGTTTGAAATTGCTTTCTATCTTGATGACACTGGTATAGTTCTGAAGACTGTGTTTTTATTGATGCTTGGCTCCTATGGCTTTATATAATGTTATAAAAATCCATATAGGGCTGGATATTTTCCAATCTTGAGGAAAAGTTATGTTATGTACTCTGCTGTAGACAAAATTATTAGATGGTCTCATGCTAATGCATTTCCAAGATAATTTAAAATTGTACATTGAAAAAGAGTATATTGACTTGCTTTGGGGACAGTGAACTTATTGGGGCTCAATATCATGTATCTCATATATCATATATTATTTTTCATTCTGTCATTAATTCTGGGATATTTCATTCTAAAAGGAAATTGGAAATTGGTAACTAGGAAAATGGAATATGATAAAGAGATTAGATAGGTGGAAAATAGAAACCAATTGAACAAGTTCTAGAATACCAGATCTGTAAGGAAGTTATATTAGATTAGCACAGGACATACAAGGAAGATTTTTTAACTTCCATGACATTGCAATTTATTTACATGACCACAATTTTGTATGAAATCAAAACTTGTAATTATTGTTCCACTGCTGACATAGAATGTCAATTTATTGACATCTAGTCAATTTATAATTCATTCTAGTTGGTGGTTCTCAATGTGTGGCTCACAGACCATCATTATGAGCACCACTTGGAAAGCTGTTTGAAAGGCCACTTCTCAGGATCCAATTCAAGACTTAATGAACCAGAAATGCTGAGGGTGGAGCTGAACATTTTGTGTTTTAACAAGCCCTACAGGTGTGATTCTAATCACGTTGTATTTTGGCAACCACTGCTGTAGAGGCATCAATACTGACAATATTTGGAACAGTGCATGGTTCTATCAGACAGCTTCCAGAGCCTGATCAAATTAGCCATGTTACTTTTGGTATTCATCTTAACATCTCTGACTCCATTTTCTTTATAAAGTAAAAAAAAAACAACAAAAACAAAAAATTAAAAACAGAAGAGATAGAGAGATTAGATTACTGTTATAGTCTTGTAAACACAAATATGTTCTGATTAATTTTATTTTTATATTGCCAAGTGTACATTCTTGAAGAGCTGTAAGACCCTGCATGATCAGCCTTCTCCCTACCAAGCTTATTACCTCTCTGAGCACACCTCAATTATCTCCTCCTCCTTCATTCCATTCAACCATCCTGCCCTCCCTACTGTTATTGTTTTTGTTTTTTACATGCTTACATATTTCTACCTTAGGGTCTTTACTTTGTCTTATCTTTTCTTCAGAAAAATTGGTAACTGTGTTACCTCCTTCACATCTTTGATTGAGCATCAGCTCCTTAAAAGGACTATTCTGCTGACTACCACATTCAAAATTTGAACTAAAACTCCACTATCTTGCCTCTTTATCCTGTCCTACATTTTTTCCATTTTTTATAGAAATAATCACCTCTGAAATTATTATATAACTTATTTATGTACAATTTTTTTGCCCTAACCTATATCAAATATAAATTCTGAGAATCTTTGTTTTGTTTTTCCACTCATCTATTCCATATCTAAAACTATTTGAGAATTTAAAAATATTTCTCAAATGAATGAAGGAAAAATGAATAAGCTAATAAGTGAGTGTAGCTATGATGACATAGGTAATATTATATAATTTAAAATTATATAATATTTTGGCAATTTGGCTAATTGTAGACTTACTTAAGCTCAAATTGATTACGTGAGGAATCCTTTAATCCAACTATGTCTAGGACTCTGAGATAGTTCTTTATTCAGTTCTGCACTTAATAAAGTCTTAACACCCATGGCTCTGTTCCTTGCTTTCAGAATCATAGGATGATGCATTAATATTCAATGTTGAGGAACAATGGATGGTTCTACATAAGTGATTTGAACTCATATAATACTCCTAAATGTCCTTTTTTTATTTCTTATTTTCTTCCTTCTCTTTTTTTAATTCTTTTATTTCTTCACAAAATGTTTGTTGCATGTATCCTGTTTAATGTTTATTATTTACTCTGTACTCTTAAGGCTGTAGTGATAAAACAGACCTAGACCCTGGCCAGACACAGCTTCAATGTAGAAATGCTATGCAGTGACAGAGACATACATTAACAAATGAATATATAAAATATAGTTACCACTTTTGCTATTCCTAGAAGTAACAAATGAGAGTACAATGACTAAAACTAAATGAAAGGTAAATGTTCAGAGCACTTGTCAAGAAAAGCTTTTTAAGGAATTGTGTTAGTTTACCAGAGCCACCTTGACAAAATGCAACACACTGGGTGGCTGACACAACAGAAATTTCTTGTCTCACAATTCTAGAGTCTTAAAGTCCATGACCAAGGTGCCAGAAGGGTTATCTCCTTCGGAGGACTGTGAGAGAGAATCTGTTCCATGCCACTAGCCTAGCTTCTGTTGGTTTGGGGATAGGCTTTGGCATTCTTTGGCTTATTGCAAACAACACCCCAGACCCTGACTTCATCTTTACATGGAATTTTCACTGTATGTACATTCAAGTTCAAATTTCCCCTTTTTATAAGAATATCTGTCATATTGGATTAGCGACCCATCCTACTCCACTGTGACCTTATCTTAAATAATTATATCTGTAATCACCCTATTTCCAAATAAGGTCACATTCTAGAGTACTAGGGATTAATATTTTAACATAGGAATTTGGAGGTATGGAGGAGGCAAAAATCAACCTATAACAAAAGACAAAAATATGATCTAGTTTCCTTAATGAAGACACAGGTGTTCTCCTGGACTCATTAGTACATCTAGACCCGAACAAAAGGGGTTCTTGCGCTGGACCCTGCACTTCAGCAGGCCCAACTCTGGCCCTTCGCTAACGTCACCTTTCCCTAAAGAGTAAGGAAACAGGGTAGCCAAGAGAATGTGCCCATGCAGGCACTGCACTGCCCTTTCTCAACCATGCGCTGGTAACGTGAAACCTAGATTTGTCTGACCACATGGCTCCAGGCTTGGTCCAGAAATTGAAGGAAATTCATCTCCAAGTTCGTCTTCCCAAAAGCAAATCAAGCTCTTCTAGTTCTGAGGAGCTGAGAACTTATGTCCTTCAGATGGAAAGGAAGGGAGTAGCAAATGAAAGAGAACAGAAATGGCGTTTGGTCTCTTTGCTATCATTTCTGATGTGAAACTCCAAAACAGCCAAAAATTCTGAATTTAAATTTGGCCTACATGGTGTTTATGAAGTTATATTTGTCAGTATTGGAGGAAAGTTATAGATATGACAGGTTTTATTTTTTTAAGTTTGATTTATAATTTTAAAATATTGAACTAATGTTACGTGGACAACTTTTTGTAGACTTTCCTTTTTTGATGGTTGATATTAGAATACATTTGCTTAAAGTTCAAAATAACCCAGTAGACAGAGAAGTTTATTCTTTAAAGTAAGGATCTGCAAACTACAATTCATGGGACAAATCCAGGCTATTATTTGTTTCTATAAATAAAGTTTTATTGGAACTCAACTAAACTAATTCATCTACATATGACCTATGGCTGCTGCTTCCATGCCACACTGGCAGAGTTGAATGGTTGCAGCAGAGGTTCCACAACTCACAAAGCCTAAAATACTGGTCTTTTACAGGAAAATACAATCTGGCCTTTTATAAAATGTCTGTAGACATTTAAGAGATGGAGAAGGTAACAAAAGAGTAATTTCACGAGAAAATAAGAAAAGGTAGTTGCAAAACGTAACTAGAGTAATGAGTAAACAGAATCCTTTGTCACTCAAAATAGAAGGATAAAAACAGAGTGAGCCAAGATAGGTGTTAGCATTTAGAGGCAGGAAAGTAATTCTTAAATGCAGTGTAGAAAACATACGTACATGTACACAGATGCACAGACACAGACATGCAGACACGCAAGCACACATACACACATGATGAAAGCTTTAAGCAAAAATATACATTTCAGATTATAAAGGTCTTGTCTTACAATGCTTGTAGTCAAGCAATTTTACTTATCAAATGAATATGATCAATATTTTATGTACTTATCACCAAATATTGTGGTCATTTGTGTATTTTTCTGTTCCTGTTCCTAGAATAGAAATTCCATGAGGCAGAGGCCCTGATCACTTTTATCTTTATTCACAGTATGTAACACAATGTCAAGAAGTAGATGTGCAATAAATGTTTGTTATTCAATTAATAACAAGTAGGCAAATAAATTACAATACTTCAAAGATACATTAGATTTTAAAACACATGTATGTCCTACCACCAGAAGTGAAAGTTTTGGTGTCTGGTCTATCTGTAGAGAGTTTAGAGTTGAGACCATTGCTTTATTCTGGTATGTGTTTATTGATGAATGATCATTGCAATCTATATCCTTCCAAAGGACACAACTTTTCAAAAGGCAGAAGAAAGAAAGTTTAATCTGATTAATTTATTATTTGCCTTTAAGTACAGAGTTAAAAAATATTAGCAAGAAACCTATTAGCAAAAAACCATTAACTTAGTATATTAGAAAATACTCTTAACAACATATAACTTTTTAAATCACCATTTACCATTTCTCTGATACTGAATTAAGTAATGAAGGAATAGATATGTGTAGACCATTATTTTGCATAAGACTAAGATCCACTAAGTTTAGGGAAAGAGATAAAATTTATTCAGCAAAAAGTGATCTATCTTAAGATTGTCAGTATAATATTTACATTCATGTGGAATAATTGGTAGATATAAAAAGATACAGTTATCATTATTTTTTAATAAAAGAATATATAGATAATTTGCAAAATCCACTAGAAATGGTCCACATATAAAACTGATTAAATGTTACATTAAACTGGAAAATAGTCTAATTTTAACTTTTAGCTGAAAATTATTGCATTGATTTTCAAAATTATACACAAAACATTACATATTTACTTAAAATACTTACTTCTGCATAAGAGTTCTGGAAGGATTGCCAAAACATAAAGTTTTATAACTAAATTATAACTTAAAATACTTACTTCTGCCTAAGAGTTCTGGAAGAATTATCAAAACATAAACTTTTATAACTAAATTATAATTGGGGCTTTACAGTCAGAACCATAGAGGATATTTACAGATACTTCTAAAATTTTAAGTTTAGCTTTATTCCATTTTGGTCAAATAAAATCTCAGTCAATAACTACTAGAGCCCAAGGTCTAGTCTAACTGTTTAAATTTTTTCACTTCAATTTACCAAATAAAATATCTATTTTATATGGAATATGAATTATCTTTGAAATTTAATATTCAAATAGCACATTACAAACACTTTTCAAAGTTTCTATTAAACTGCTTTCTGCAGTTTAATACGTGAGACCTCCTTAAAAATTCGATGTTGAATATATTATACAATTTTACAAATAAGAAGAGTGAGCTTCAGGGAAATGATATAATTTAATTTGCAGTAAGAATAGGAGTATAGAATCATAAGATTGTGTTGTGTATTGGCAAACCTGGCACTGTTCTTCCATTGAAGGTTACAGGTGCTCAGTAGTTTATAGGAAGAATATGACAACTCCAAAATCGCTCTTTTTTCTTCATAAATAGGTAACTAAAGGCTACGATTGGCCTGCAGATAACTTTAAATGAAGAGAACTCGTGTTCAGTTAAAGATAGTAGGAAATATTTCATTTTGTTTAAAACAATCAATCAAGGTTCTTCTTTCCGTGCTATTAATAAAAACTTTCAGTGTGGAAATCTTAATTACAATTAACATTAGCATGTCAATTTGCCTAGTGAATATTATATGAATCACATAAAATAAAGAGCCATTAGACTTTGGGTCCTTGAAGCATCAAATAAATTTGAAGATTCCTTTTGTACCTATAAACTGTGGTTATTATAGGAAATACACACACTGTTCAAACAACAAAGACTTTATGAAGAATACATTCTCAGTAAACACCAAACTGTATATTGCTGAAGAGAACTCAATACTGACAGCTCATTGATTTAGCTGAAATGAAGTCAATTTACTCTTCTAGTTCTCAGTTTCTTCATTTGTAAATAATTGAGGCTTGAGACAGATCCGTAGTTTTAACTCTTCCCTTTTTTTCGCATAATTTATAGGAAACTCATATGTAAAACCAATAAAACCTCCTGTGGGTCTGGTTAAAGTAGGGTTGAAAGCTATCTCAGATGCCTCTTAAGCACCAACTCAGATGTTTCTGGACTCACCTGTCTCTTAATTGTGTTGTCCTGATGAGTAGCTTTACATGAATTCTCATTATCATGATGCAGACCCACCGGATAATGCCTACACTCTGCTCACTCTGAGTCACTGCCCTCTAGCTCTGGGCTTTCCTGTATACACCAATTCTTGAGTAACCATGGCAAAAAAATTCTCACCAATTCTTGAGTAACCATGTGCTGTTGGATATGGGAACCGCTGAATAAATTCTTCTTTCTTTCTTCTTTTGGAGGAACTGTCCACAGAGCAGCCATTTAAACAGCCCCCCGAAAGATGATTTTACTAAGGGATGAATCAGTTCTTCTTGATATCAATTTCCAGTTAAGTAATATACCCCCACATTAGGTCTCGCTCTCCTTCTTTAATTCAATCTGATCTTCTCTCATTCCTGCTCCCAGGGATCACACTCTTCAATAGGTTAGTACACATGAGCCTTTGCTTCAGACTCTATTTTCAGCAAATTCCAGCCTAAGAAAAGAGCCTGAGTCATTTTACAAGTCCAAGTTATAACTCGTTAGTTAACCCTCTAAGAGCAAACAATTCCTGGACCAACCTGAACTAACATTCCATAATCGACAACATACTAACCAAATAAAGTACTACATAATTCACTTACATATTTTATTTATTTTACTCTTTCTCCCTCCACTAAAATATAAATTCCATGAAAACATATTGTTTTCGTTTTGCTCAGCACTAGACTTTCAATGACCATTTTCATTTTCATGTGCTAAGTGTGAAGTTGACAGGATCAATAAGGGCATGACAGATATACTCTTGCTATAAACTCTGTGGCTAAATATATGATTTAATTATGAGAGAAACACAAGCACAAATATTAGATATCAGAGATCTCTGTCAAAGAGACAAAAATTACTAAGACATGTCTTCAGAACTGGTCATCCCCCAAGCTAACTACTAAATGTTAAACTCGTCATTATTTTCAATCCCAAGGAAGGAATGCTTCTTATTTCTTTTAACGTTTTCAATTAAAACATAAAAATGAAAAATGTTCAGACTTAAAAATAGTTCCTTTCATGGTGTAAAACTACAAACTCATATGCTGTTAATAATAATATGACGTGTTCATGTTAAAAACTCTCAATAAACTATGTATTGATGAAACATATCTCAAAATAATATGAGCTATTTATGACAAACCCATAGGTGATACCATATGGAATGTGCAGAAGGTAGAAGCATTTTCTTTGAAAACCAGCACAAGGGAGGATGCCCTCTCTCACCATGCCTGTTCAACATAGTATTGGTAGTTCTAGCCAGGGCAATCAGGCAAGAAAAAGAAAGAAAGCAGATTCAAATAGAAAGAGAGGAAGTCAAATTTCAATTGGATCTACAAAGATACAATCGTGTCATCTTTGTAGATGACACGATTGTATATTTAGAAAATCCCATCATCACAGCCCCACACTCCATAAACTGATAAGCACCTTCAGCAAAGTCTCAGGATACAAAATCAATGTGCAAAAAACACAAGCATTCCTATATACCAACAATAGAAAAGCAGAAAGCCAAATCATGAATAAACTCCCATTCACAATTGCTACAAATAGAATAAAACACCTAGGAATACAACTTGCAAGGGATGTCAAGGACCTCTTCAAGGAGAACTATAAACCACTGCTCCAGGAAATAAAAGAGGACACAAACAAATGGAGAAACATTCCATGCCCATGAATAGGGAGAATCAATATCATGAAAATAGCCATACTGCCCAAAGTAGTTTATAGATTCAATGCATTCCCATCAAGCTACCATTAACTTTCTTCATAGAATTAGAAAAAACTACTTTAAATTTCACACAGAGCCAAAAAAGAGCCCTTATAGCCATGACAATCTTAAATATAAAGAACAAAGCTACCCGACTTCAAACTGTACTACAAGGCTACAGTAACAAAAAGGGCATGGTACTGGTACCAAAACAAATATATAGACCAATGCCACACAACAGAGACCTCAGAAATAACACTACATATTTATAACCACCTTCAACAATCCTGACAAAAACAAGCAATGGGGAAAGGGTTCCCTATTTAATAACTGGTGCTAGGAAAACTGCCTGGCCATAAGCAGGTAACAAAAACTGGACCCTTCCTTACACCTTATACAAAAATTAACTTAAGATGGATTAAAGACTTAAATGTAAAACTCCAAGCCATAAAAACTCTAGGAGAAAACCTAGACAATACCAATCAGGACATAGGCATGGGCAAAGACTTTATGATTGAAACACCAAAAGCAATTGCAACAAAATAAAAAATTGACAGATGGGATATAATTAAACAAAAGAGCTTCTGCACAGCAAAAGAAACTAGCATCAGATTGAACAAGCAACCTACAGAATGGGAGAAAATTTTGCAGTCTACCCATCTGACAAAGGTCTAATATCTGGAATCTACAAGGAACTTAAATTTACAAGAAAAAAACAAACAGCTCCATCAAAAAGTGGGCAAAAGATATGAATAGACACGTCTAAAAAGAAGAAATTTATGTAGCTAACAAACATATGAGAAAAAAACTCAACGTCACTGGTCATTAGAGAAATGCAAATCAAAACCACAATGAGGTACCATCTCATGCCAGTCAGAATGGCAATTATTAAAAATTTGGGAAATAATAGATGCTAGCAAGGCTGTAGAGAAATAGAAAAACTTTTACACTGTTACTGGGAGTGTAAGTTAGTTCAACCACTGTGGAAGACAGTATGGTGATTCCTCAAGGATCCAGAATGAGAAATACCACTTGACCCAGTAATCCCATTACTGGGTATACACCCAGAGGATTACAAATCATTCTACTAAAAAAGACACATGTACATGTCTTCTTATTGCAGTACTATCCGCAATAGCAAAGACTGAACCAACCCGAATTCCCACCAATGATAGACTAGATAACGAAAATGTGGCATTTATACACCAGGAAATACTATGCAGCCATAAAAAAGAAAGAGATCATGTCATTTGCAGAGACATGGATGAAGCTGGAAACCATCATTCTCACCAAACTAACACAGGAACAGAAAACCAAACACCGCATGTTCTTACTCATAAATGGGAGTTGAACAAAGAGAATTACATGGACATGGGGAGGGGAATGACATAGGGGATGGGGGGCAAAGAAAGTAGAGCATTAGGACAAATACCTATTGCATCTGTGGCTTGAAACCTAGATGATGGGTTGATAGGTGCAGCAAACCACAACAGCACATGTACGTCTATATAACAAACTTACACATTCTGCACATAAATCCAGGAGCCTAAAATAATAAATAAATAAGCAATAATAGGCCACATGAAAAAATAAATTAGTTTAACTGTAAATACTCCTCCAAATGTTTCTAAAATGACAATTTTATGTCTATAGTTCAAAATATTAGGTAACATGTTTGGGGCATATTTGTGAAGTTAGAATAATTTGTAGCTGAAAAAATTTAATTTTCACAACAAATCATTTAAAAAGTCCTCAATATAGTGCCAACTGCTTTGGGAGTGTTGTGTGATTAATCCTAACAGAATATGATATCTGGGGAAAAATGCTGCAGATAAAATGCATTAAATAGAATGCATCAAGCAATTTTTTTGTCATTCAGTTGATTTTTTAGGTATCTAATTAGAATGTCACTCCATGATTTTGATAACTGAATGTTTAAATATGTGGAATTGCCCTTAATAAAAATGTATTGACTGATAGTCATATAGTAAATTCTTTATGCAATTCCTACTATGTGTCAAGCAATGAATCTCTTCAAGTTATCTCATTTTGAGAAACATACTACTATAGTTACTGTCCATCCAAAGTATTAGTGGAACCAAATAGCAAGAAAAATAAATACTTGGAGGAAAACAGTCCTCACTGCTGCTTAAATACTCTATGGTTTTATCATCTCATTGGATATATCTCACTCTCTCATTTAGAATAAAACCCAGAGTGCTTTAAGCACCTAGAAGGCAGTATACCACCTGGGTCCTCTTTACTTCTTGAATCTTAGTTTTTCCTTATCATTCTCCTTGTTAATCTTGATGTGGCAACACTAATTTTCTAGTTGTTCCCCAAATATATGAGGCCCTTTCTCACCCCAAGGCCTTTGCACTGACCTTTCCTCTAAAAAGCCACATAGATTTCCCCATGTGTCCTACCTCCGCTTGTCTTACAAGCTTTGCTGAAATGCTACCATCTGAGGCGACCTATCCTAATCCACCCAATATAAAATTAAACGTTTAAAGGTTTCTTCATGCTCTGAAATCTCATTCCTCACATTTTACCTGCAGTATTTACTTTCTAACACATATGTAGTTCACTTATATATTTTACTTCTTTCTATGCCAATAAAAGCTAAACTCTATGAAGCCAGAGGAATTTATCTTCCTTTTTGTCTTCTTTGTTCTTCAATACATCCTTATAAAGTGCCAGGCACAAAAGAGATGTTCAATGAACAGTCATTGAATAAAGATGTAAATTAAAAAAAAAAATATGAACTCAAAAGTTTTGATTGAATGCATAATGAATGAAAGAACACAAAAACCACTGAGATGGGTTTGGAGTAATAGTTTTCTAATGTCAAAATAAATAAAAGCCTGGAAGGAGGGGCTGCCAGAGCAAAGACCTGCATCCCACTGCGCCATTCCTGACCCTTCGATGCTGCGGAAGCTGGGCTAGGACACTGAGCAGTGACTCACTGCCACTGCAGATGGGTGTGGAGGTTTTAATATACTGTCATTTATACTAAACAGCCCAGTGTCTACCTGATGTGATGGTGATAATGATGATATAATAGCCAATATAAATTGTTTGTGTTGCATAAGCCAAGCAGCATGCTAAATATTTTATGTATTATCTCACTTAATCCTCAAGGAAACCGTAAGAAGAGATGCCCACGTACAAGAGTGACAACAGCTGGATTACATGTTTTATGGCTGAACTAGTACCTCAGGTACCTTGGCTATAGAGATCGCCAAGAGAAAATACATGACTGTTACAAATCCAGGTCTCTCCTCAGAAAGCAAAACTATCTCTAAGTGTAGCTCAGAAGCAGACATATCACCATCAAGTTTATACTTACAGCAAGTGCCATCCATGTTCCTCAATACCTTTATTAAAAAATGTGCACATTTTCTGTTGGTGCATTCTGCATAGAAGATAATATTTAACAGAGTATTTCGTATCTTGATCAAGAATTGACTACTTTTGGTTTCCTCAATTATGTGAAGAATCCAAAGGTAAAGAGATAGAGAGAATTAAATATAGCAGCAGCTCTTTTAAATTATATGAAGGAGCTGCTACTATTTCAGGAAAAGAATCTTCTAGCTCAGGAAACAGTGAACTTGAAACTGGGAGGTGACCATCTACAGAACGGCAACATGAAATTTAAGAAACTGGATCCACCAAGAGGGAAATGATTGAGCTTCAGGCAAGAGTTACAATGCAAGACCAGGAATTTGTGTCAGCTATTGAAAAATGAGAAAGATGAGGTACAGAAATTACAAAATATTATTGCAAGTTAAGCTATTCAGTATCATCATAATATGAGGAGAAAAGAGTATGAATATAACAAACTGAAGGAAAGTCTACATCAACTTTTTATGAACAAAAAGGAATTAAAAATAGCTATAGACATTTTACATAATGTGGGGAGAGCTGATGGAAAAAGAGGCCTCTGGAAGACTGATAAGATAGAAGCCAGGAATAAGATGAAATACATAAAATTATTTTGAATAATTATGAATATTGTCACTAAGAGTTCCTAATCGAAAATGCTCAAAATGAAGATGCTTCTTTATCAAATTAAAAAGGAAATGTTTTTTCTTCTTTCTCCTCAAAAGAAGAAACCTAGAGAAAGAGAAGGTGGTAGTACGGGAATTGTCATCTATGATGTTGAAGAAGATGCTGGGGAAATGAGCAGAGACAGTATCAGGGACCTTTCCTGTGAAACTGGGAGAGGGCAGCTTACAAACAGCGTCAGAAAACAGTGAGAAATTTGGAAAGTCACGGAGAAAAACTTGGTAGCCACATTTCAAAGGTACACTTAGAAAATTTAATGATAAAGATTTTATCTCAAAACAAGACCATGAGGAGGAAGCTGAAAAATTCAAGTTAGAAATTCAGAAACGTAAAGAAAGGATTAAAACTCAGCAGCAACTTTATGTATATATGTGAAATAATATATACAATGTGCAATAATATATATTACATATAATATATATAATATGCAATAATATATATAATAATAATATATAATTATATATATATGTATATTATTGCACTTTAGGATCTGGGGTACATGTGCAGACCATGCAGGATTGAGCAGCAACTTTTATAGCAACACCTCACTGCTACTCATGATATGATACTAGTTTACTATTATAGGACTGTTATTTGGAAGAAAAGGAATGCCACAAACAATAGCCCCTTTTTAAAGAGCAAACAATAATTTTTAGAGAGAAAGATGGAGCTTTACTGAAGCTGCTATTCACATAGGTTTGGAGAGAAAGGTGTTTGCCAAAAAAAAAAAAAAAAAAGCCAGTTGGTTAAAACAACAGCTTTTAGGTATGACTACCATTGACCTCCAGAACTCAAAAAATGTTAAACTTTTCAGGGTCTTCTGAGCAAGTTCTGATTGGGACAATCTTACAGCACACTCCAGGCAACAGAAAGGAAAAAACTCAGTGTGCCTAATGGTCCTGAGTTTGCACTTCTAAACTTACTAACTTACTGAATCTCTTCTCGCTTCACCTTCTACTAAAGATTTCTTTTTGGATGCATTGCTGTGTATCTGAACATATTTCAAGTAATATACTGAATATGACTCCTGAATAAACTAAACCAAATCATGTTGGAAAAGCATCTACAAACCAGATATGAATGAAGCATGATGATAAGACCTGCATCATAGGAAGATTACTGTATTTCATGCTTCCTGACCTACACAATTTCTCATGTAAAAAAAGTTGATGTACCTGAGACATGGGGACTGGAATTTTTTTCATTAACCTGTTCACCATATTTCACATTTGAGTTGAAGTCGATTGTCTCCTTCTACTAATAGAAGAAAAAAGAAATTAGAACCTGGGTAAAGTTATGAATATAAGCTAAATCTTGATATATAATTTGTCTGTAGATAATGAGAAGACGCCAGAGCTAAGAGGGAGGGTTACATGGTCAGGTCTTTTTTACAACTTAGCAGTGTAAATGTAGAGCTTGGCTCTCAGGGGGGACATTGAGAGGCAGGAAGACCAGTTATGCCAAAATGGCAGCAGAGAAGATTTGAACATATCTACACAATAACTAACAATTCACATTTCTTGTGCAAAGCCATGTTTGCAAAAAACTTTACCTCAGCAGAACTTGATCCAATCTTGCAGCCTGTGGTCCTGAAAGTTTGAGGACTAACAGACAGTCTTGTGACTCAAGAAGTAGAACTCTCTATAGACCCCTTCATGTTGAAAATAATCTTGAAATTGATAAAATATGAATATTTTAGCAACCTTGTGTATTCTGATTTGTTGCCCAAAAAGAGCAATTTTAGCATTATAAATAACATCTATATCAGAGAGAGAACACTTCATTTACTAAATAATTCCCAATGAAAAACATGTCTTTCCTCTTTCAGTGCTGCAGACATTTTGCAAAGCAAAGCTGGAGATTTTGTGGCATGCTAACACATAATCTCACCTAGTCATGCTTTTGCTTTCTTCCAGGATAAGAGAGAGCATAAGAAAATAGGAAAATGCCAAGCAATAAAAATATAATACATAAATAAATAATCCCTCTGAAAAGCTTCTTTATTTGGGCATTTCATTTTATGAAATTTAGACCTATGATGACTTGCAAGCTTTGCAAAAGAAAATATATATTCCTGCTTTATTTAGAATCTGACACATATAGCCAATATGTTAATTATTATTCCTAATGAGTGGATGTCATGGAAATAAATGTAGATTTTGATTGGATGTTTTTATAGATTGTGATTGGATATTTTTAGTCACAATTTAAAGGTAAGGAATAATAAAACTGAATATTTTGACAAATTAAAATAAGAAATTGAAGGAGTTAAACTTTCTATGTATCAAGAAAGGAGCATTTAAATGATCCAGATTTCCTCTACCAAGTTAGAGTTTCAAAGTCTGGGCAAATGATTTGTATGCCCACAGTGAGAACTCCTAAGGGCACTGAAAGTCATTAAATGAGAATTATTTAAAATGTGTTCCGTAGTTAACTCAGTTTGAAAAAAGACTCGTACTTCATGTCCCTCTGGAGATTAATAATATATATTAAACATTAAAGTTTTTGAGAAAGTGGGAGAAAGTCAAACAAAAATAAACAAATAAACTTTAACCTCTTTACATTTGCTTAGTTAAGGTTTTCCAAATTTACTTGACAATGGAACCCTTTGTCATGAAACATATTGCTCTCTTCAAGAAACTTGTGGAAAAATCATACCCTGGATCATTATCTGGAGCCAAAATTGTGTCTTTTTCATCTTGATATGTCTAACATTGTTCACATTTGTGGTATTGAACACATAATGATGAATAGACATGTTTTTGAAATATCTCATCAAAAATTAGTAAATTGTATAGTGAGCAATAGGTTAACATTCTCTTAAGACATTTTTTGTTCTATTTCATATTCCTTATTTTTTATTTCTTCCTGCTATTTTCATTTCTGTGTTTTTTCCAAAAAAGACTGCCAGTTGTCAGAGACTGCAAGTCATAAAAATCTTCAATTAGTTTTCATTTCAAAGATGAAGTTATGCCTGATCACGTTGAAGAATTTAGAAGAAAAGTGATAGAAAATTGTCAGTAATCTAAAAATGAATGACTAAATATTACAGAGTATCAGTGCTGAGTAAGACAAATTACTTCCCTCTTAACATTTACAACTAATAATAATAAAATAATAACAAATTATGGAGTTTAGATACAAATACAAATAGGGAGGGTTTTTACTGTTATCAACATTACTTAATAAATTTCAGGTTTAGTCATCATGACTACTCTAGGAAGTGTGCATGTATTACAAACTATAAAACCAAGGCCAAGGGAGGTTATCTTAGCTTGCTACTGTTCATTTATTAGGAGAGAAGACGGGAGCACAACAATAATATACGTGACTACACGTAAAATGGTTGCCTGGAAAAACCCCAGTTTACCCCTGTTTTCCTGCCATAATGATTAATGTCATTCCGTAGTCAGTTATATATAACAACTCAGTTGTTACTCAGTGAAGTATAAGGTGAGTATCATTGCATATTGCAATGAGTGAATACTGTTTTCAAAGAGATTTCTTTCTAATCCTCTAGGATCTCAGGAAGCACGCTGTGTTCTATTGCCCACTCCAGATCTATACTGGAGAAATATGGGGCCCTCCAATTTAGGGTTAATCTGATTTAGAAGTGATTTTTTACAGCTGAAATTTCTGGTGAGAGAGAGAGAAAGAGAGAGTGTGGGTGTGTTGCCATTCATGTAACATTCTTCTTCAAAGGCTAATCTGAAATGTGTCCATTTCATTAATGGAAAGTAATTAGATTATTTTAGCCTTCTTTTTTAAGAAGACAGCATTGCAAAGTAACACAATTTCCTCGATAAATAATAACTTGAGTTCAGATATTTTAGGTGCCTTTAATTAAAACAACGAGTAGGTTAATTCTACATCTTCTCAGAGCATAGGGAACAATGTTTTGGAATGTTGTCTTGCTCTGCAATCCCCACTGCATGTTAGCCTTACAGAAAGAACTTTCTCAGGCCAAGTTTAAAATCATGTCTAACTGTTATCGGTTGAAGGTGTTCACGTTCTTGATATCTTGGACAAAATATTGGACAAAAAAAACACAAACAAAGCAAGGAAAGAAGGAAGCAACAAAAGCAGACATTTATTGCAAATGAAAGTACACTCCACACGGTGGGAGCAGATCGGAGCATAGGAGCTCAAGAGCCTGTTACAGAATTTTCTGGTGCTTCAATACGCTCCAGAGGTTTCCATTGTTTACTTAGTCTATAGCCTATATAAATGAAGAGGACGAGTTGAAGTTGCAAAGTCATTTATTAAGTGTGAACGCTGCGTAAATGGAGAGTATATTTTCTGTCATAGCTGAAGTGTTTCCATTTGATATGGTTGTAGGTAGTCAGCATGAATCGGACTTACGTTCCCTGCTTCCAGATCCTGTTCTCCTGCCTCATAACTAGTAAAAAAGTGAAGTGTTTTTGTTCATTTAATTATTTGTAGTTTCTAGGAAAATGTTGAAGGATAACAATTTTTTTATGGGAAATTCTACACAGTGTAACCATTAAGTTCTTAAGGGTTGACAGGTGACTCTGTGAGTCATAATCATGGTTTCCTGACTCAAGATCAGATGCGGGAAACTTGTTCAAATGCACTAGCTGTGTGAAATAAATTGTATTTTAATAGGTGAAGCATCATCTTAATAGGTATAGGCAAACCGTAGAAGTAGCTCGTAATCAGCCATCCCCTCGAGTCGCTTCCTTACCTCTCTCCTCTCCTTTATAAGCACATACTGTGAGGCAGAATTACTTCAACAACCACTTCCTCACCTCCTGCTCAACTCTGAACCCATTCCAATTAGCCTCTGTCTCTATCACTTGGCTGAATCAGGGCTCACAAACAAACAGTGACTTTTACATCATGACGTCTCTCAGAAACAAAGAAACTCCTACGTGACTTTTAAGTCTCTGCACTGTTCAGCAAAAATATTTACCTCTTAGACCACTGTGTTTAGCATACAGAAGCTTCTTATTTCCTTCCTGCTCTGGCGTATCCTTCTGTATTTTTTAAATTTGTGGCTTATATTATTTTACCCGTGCTTATATTGTTGGTATTCTTGTTAAGTCATGTGAGAGGAAATTAAGTCTTGGGCCCCACCTCCCCCCAAATCACTAAGCTGAAGAAAAAAGTCAAGCCGGGAAGTGCTTAGGGCAAACCTGCCTCCCATTCTCTTCAGAGTCATCCTTCTGCTCACTGAGATAAATTCGTATCTTAATGCCTCCTTTGAAAAAGCTAATCAGAAACTCAAATGAATGCAACCCTTTTTCCTCTCACCTACCTGTTATCTGGAAGCCTTCTCCCTGCTTGAGTGGCCCTGCCTGCCTGGACATGAGCAGTGTACAGCTTATATATGTCGATGATGTCTCATGTCTCCCCAACGTGCATAAAACCAAGCTATGCCCCAACCACCTTCAAGACATGTCGCCAGGACCTTTTGAGGCTTTGTCACGGGTACATCCTCACTCTCAGCAAAATAAACTTTCTAAATTAACCGAGACCTGTCTCAAATATTCGGGGTTCACACCCATTTTATATATTCCAAGGTTTCACATATTACCTGTAAGCAAGGAGCTTACAACTTTATATTTTTAACTTTTTGTTAATTCCATACATATTTATTGAATTAACAAATTTCTGGGTATAAAGTGGTGAGCGAGACAGTATGATTGTTGCCTTCATACTTTGATGGAAAAAGCACATTGAATCAGTAAAACTATGGAAATAAAAATATGCCTATAATAATGATAAGGTCTACGAATAGAAATTATATAATAAAATACTGTAAGTAGAATCTTAACCCTTAGCCGTCTTTAACAATCCTTACAATCACTTACGGCTGTGCATGATTAATCCATTAACTCTCTGAAGAATCATTGTCATATCCTAGTCACATCCTACTGTGAGTTCCATCACTTACTGCGTTCTGTCTACCATGTGCCTTTATTTCTTCTAGGATACTCGCAGTCTGCCCTCAGGAAATCGGCAGTAGATTTTCTTTCTTGAAAAACTCTTCTCTCAAACATGCACATGGTACTTGATACATTGTCATTAAATGAAAAGAAAAATAGCATCAGGTGAATCCAGAAATAGAATATATGTAATCTGAAATCTGGAGCATTGTTAAGCTCATTAACACTATAAAGTTTTTCTGTTATTTGACCTGGCTGATTCTCTTCTAGCAGGGAACATGCTCTTTAGTTTAGGCAATAAAGCTACTATCCTGGCCTAATTGTATATGAAGTTTATGTAAAAAGTACCTCCGTAGAGAAGAAGAAAATACAGATTGAGAATGAAGAACAGTGAGAAACATTGGCCAATTGTAAACACAATTGCAAAATATTTCTTCTCAAATTTTCACATCGTGTTGTTGAATTAAAAGTGTTAATTAAAAAAAAAACAAATTAATACCTTATTGTTTTAGATATTGTTCAGATAATTTTTTAATTCTTTCAATACTTTTTAACTCAGTTTTGACAGACTTGCATTTAAATAACCCTAATTATATTGTCATTCTTGATTTTTTTTAATCCACTTAAAATTACCTTTTAAAATGAACTTTTTAGATCTCGGAATCTGCAGTCCGAACTCTTCCTTGAACTGTGATGTGGTCTTCTTGGCCAATATGCAAACAGGCTAATGGAAACTTTGACAAAAGAGTCTTAACGTGGACAGTGCTTATTAGATGCCTGCATATTATTCAGCATTAAACCAACAGTGAAAACCCTCTTTCATGCTCATGTGTTCTGTAAGAACTAATAAAATGTACTGCAATTAGATCAAAAATTTTAATTAGGGGTAAAAATGGGAGAACCGAATCTAATTTCTCAGAAAAAATAATGACAAAAGCACAATCTATTATAGGAAAAAAGCTTTGAAATGGAACCCATGAAAGTAACTAAGAGAACAAGAGGAAATAATAATCAGGGGAAAAACTCTGAAACAATTAGACGTTTTTGGAACTCTGGAAAATGTGCAAGGCCAGTTCTTCAATAAAAACAGTACAATACTTGATATTTGATAAGTCCGATGGCACTCTTATGTGTAATAATTAAACATTTGTTGAGGATGAATATATTCACTTATTTGTATAACTACTTCTGTACTCATTCAATAAGGCTCTTTCAAAATAATATAATTGGAAAGCAGATTTTTAAGTCTTAAAATGCTAACCATAGCCAATAGGTTCCAGATTCTTTGATGAATGATATCTTGAATAAAAATTTTGTTTTCCTGGTACACTAAAATCTCTGCTCACATCATATGTCAGAACAACTGCAAAACAGTTGTTTCATTTGACAATTGTGTATTTTTCAAAAGCTAGTTGGAATAGCTGGTGTTTAGTATGTGCTCTGTTGAAATTAGCATTATGGTAGACAAGTTATGGCACCATAACCTTTTAAAGAAGGTCTGTCTGCCCAGCTCTGTAGCGGGCTCTGAAAGCAGTTTCTGGTTTTCAGCTTTTTCAGGGTTTGACTCAGTAGCAGAGAGCTGACTCTCCCAGGGGAACCCCTCACCTATGACCCAGTAAAGCAGGAGAATTAAGGAGGATTTTGCAACAGTTTTCTATATAAAAACTTACAGCAAGTGTTTTAAGCTACATGAGCAGTAAAGCCACTGCTACAAATGACTCAACTGTGCTGTTGCAGCTCGTGAGCAGCCAAGGATAATACATAATGGATGAGCATGGCTATGTCCCAATGAAACTGTATTTATGCACATTGAAATTTAAATCCAATGTAATTTTCATGTGAGAAAATATCCTTTTGGCTTTTTTAACCATTTAAAAATGTAAAAACATAATCTTAGCTCACAGTCTATATGAAAACAAGTAGCAGGCTGACCCTAGTCTGGTGATGCCTGGTAAAAAGGTCTCATCTATTTTAGCCTCTGTTGGGACAATGTTGTAGACAATCCTTGCTCCGGAGCTCCTTACCAAGTTCCTGCTTCCTCCCCTTCAGCTTACTGGTGTTGATCCCTTAGCAACATTTTACATTCAAAACTCAGTCTCAGCATCTGCTCCTATAGGACCTAACATGAGACATATACAAATTGATGCTATTTGGTAATTTCTCCTCTAAAGATGATATTGTCTCATTTTTTTATTACCGTGTTGAATCATAGAGAAATTAAAGAGGGTCAGAATAAGTGTACTCTACCCACAGAGAGACCATCTATGAGTATAGAAGTCTAGGGGAAAAGAAGAAATGATATGTGATAGAAAAGGAAGCCACTGGTAAGCTAATTGAGTTTTGTAGTCTGATATTTACTTTCCTCAATATAGTCTGTTCATATTCGTTTTGGATTTATCTGGCAGGATTCTCAAAGAGTTGATTCCATTTTCTACCAGACTGCCTTTTATTTTTTAACCTCTACCAATCACCTACTTCCAGTCACCTTTTATTAGACTAAGCAATCTCAGTTACTGCTAGCTATAGATAAAGTTTATTTGCCATGTATAAAACCTCCTTCCCTTTTCATTATCCTCATTTATACAGTTAAGTCCCGATGCTATCCCTGGCATGTTTCTTCCATCTGAACTTTGCTATCACATTGAGGCACTTCTTGCTCTCTCGACATGTTGCCTATCAGAACTTATCTGCTGTAACCCCTTATTCCAAGTGAGTTCTTGCTCTTCGTTATCAACCACTAGGAAAGTATTCAATATGTTTTAATCATGCATTAGATGTGGACAGTGCTTTTGTGTTTTCCCACTTCCTCATATTATCATTTAATACTTTATTCTATGGGAAAGAATCTCCACTAATAGAATGTCTGGTTATTTGGCACCTGCAAAGCAGGCAAATTTTGAGCATGGAAAACTACCTGGTGACCCTCAGTCAAACCACATTATGACTCGCTGTGACAGTGCACTCTACCAAGTCAGAAATTATTTGACTCTAAAACGTAGATATGGCAATAATTTTTTCAGTAGCCATAAATCAGGCAAATATCTGAAAGTGAGGAGAAATGTGGGGTTCACTTTCAGCACCTCAAAATCTTTCGATTTAGCAAAGAACACACATTTTAATTCATTATTCCTTTTATATCTCTTTTCTTCATTCATTGATTATGAAGAATACATATAAATAATTTCCTAATTGTTGTTTATCTTTTCATCACTCTTTGTAATAAAATTTGCATGTGTCCTTGCTTTACGGACAAATGATTAAACATGGTTTTTAATTATTCTTCAGTGTGTCATTACCCAATCTCTTTCTTCCTTTTATTCTAGTTGGTAAATAAATTAAAAATATTCAATATATGTGCTGATATATTTACCTTTGCATTTTATTTTTCCCTTTGTTTTTGACAGAAGTCTCCTGCAGGTAAATAATGTCACATAGAGTAAGTTCGATGGACAGTGCAGCAGAAATACATTTTTCTCAGTCAATTAGAGAAGCAGAAAATGAGGAACACCACCCTCCTTTCTCTTCTGTATCTATTATTTCTAGCTGGCCAGGCAAATTGGTAGTGCATATAAAGATGGCTGCAGAATCATGGCAAGCTTGTAACTGTGATATGGTCTATGAAATTCTGCCTACATACTTACACAACTGCAAGCAATGTTTACAAATTCACACTACTCCTCTAGTAGGAGATTTTGAGGGGGGAAGTGTTTTTATGAAGAAAATTTAGGTTTTTAATAATATTTCTTTTGATTAAAGCATAATACCAATTTAGTAACCAAATTATTGAAAACATAGTTAAGCACAAAGAAGAAAAGTGAAATATCCAAAACCCTATAATAAAATTGATGCTTTTTGTGCACGTATATGTGCATACTCCTGTGTATTTGTGCACTCATGTGCACTTATATTTACACACATAAACTATGGAAATCACTCATGGTGTTCATTTCTCAAATTAACATACAGTCTACTGTGAGAAATTGAATTGTCTAACTTATCTGTGTATGATATCTTGGAAGCCCAGTTGGATATTCTAAATAATAGGCAATTAGAATTGAAATGAGCCTATATATTGGGTGGGTAAATTCGTTATAATAGTTTTGTTCACTGTTTGCAGATCTCTATTTATTTATTTATTTGTTTGTTTATTTATTTATTTTTAATATGTATTCGCAATAACATGTCTATAGTATGTTTTTTCTATCCATTAGGTTAGTGCAAAAATAGTTGCAGGTTTTGCTGTTACTTGTAATTACTCATAATTGCAAAACCTGCATTTACTTTAGCACCAACCTAAAGGAAAGCATGTTCCATTGGGGTTAGGTCATCAGTGTATTGGCTCACCAACTCTTCTTCAGATTACCTGATATAAATCAGGTATTCAGTGACTATCTGTGGGTAATGGTAGATAAGTGATTGCAGATACAATCAGATTTTCACTGTGCCAGGGTCGGACACAGGCTTTGCAGAGCTTCATGTTTACATAACTGGGGACCCTCTTAAAAAAAAAAATTAACGCATTAATACAAACTTGCAAGGCATCTTCCAGAATTTTGAAAGGAGCCTTGGCAAGGGAGGTGCCCCAAAACTTAGTTTTATTAGTTACTTGAAAATTCACCTCTGCTTTCACTGTATTTGATATATTATTTTTAAATATTTTTGTCTTGACGCATTATGTCCTGGTCCATTTTTTCTCTTAGTCTGCATTTTTTAGCTATACAGATAACAATGTTCTATTGAATCTTCTTGTTTGTGAATGAAGAAATTTTATTTCATAAAAAGACATTTAATTTAGTTCTTCCCATCGCCTTTTCTTTGAATTGCTGTATGTTTTCATATATCTAATAATTACATTCTGTTTTCTCACACAAGGAATCCTACACTCACACAGCATTGGAAATTAAGATGAAATGTTTGAAATTCTGTTGTTTCCTGTCTTTAATATTTAACCTCTATACGAAGGACTGAAAAGGTTAAAGAAGCCAGGTTTGCTTTCCCAGGAACCTGTGTTCATTTGCTTCCTGCATCACTAAGACATCTTGGCAATATCTTGGAAACAATGCTTTCTACCTGACATTGCTATCCTCATCCCATGCTTTCTATCTGACATTGCTATCCTGTTAAGGGCTAATCAGGTTCATGACAATTTTTATTTGTTTTTGTTTTATAGAGATCTACCATCCAGTGGAATTTCAATGTGAGTCCCAAAATAGAGCCACACATGTAATTTTAATTACTAAAAAAAGTAAAAGGAAACAAGTGAAATTAATTTTAACAACACATTTTAACCCTGAATATATGAAATGATATTATTTTAAAATATATTTTATTGTCACATAATAAGTATACATATTTATATGGTATGGATATGTTTCACATGTATATACATGTAATCATTAAATTATGATAATTAGTACATACATCACTGTAGATATTTATTATCTTTTTATGGTGATAATATTCAGAATTCTCTCCTCTACTTATTTGAAATATACTATGCATTATTTTTAGTTATCATCACCATACTGTGCAAGAATACCAGAAATTATTCCTCCTATTTCCCTGTAACATTATACCTGTTAACCAACCTCCTCTTATCTTCCCCACCCCATTCTCCTCAGCTCTAGTAACCACTGTACTACTCTCAACTTCATTGAGGTGAACAGTTTTTATTCCAAATATGAGTGAGATGATGAGGTATTTGTCTTTCTGTGCCTAGCTTATTTCACTTAATGTAATATCCTGCAGGCTCATCCAAGTTGCCTCAAATGACATTTCATCTTTTTCATGGCTTAATAGTACTCCATTGTGTATATACATACCACGTTTTCTCTTTTTTTAAAAAAATAATTTCCACTTTTATTTTAGATTTGGGGATACTGGTGCAAGTCTGTCACATAAGGATACTGCATGATGCTTAGGTTTGATGCACAATGACACTGATACCCAGACAGTGAGCACAATACCCAGTAGGCATTCCTTTCAGGCCTTGCCCCTATTTCTCTTTTCTCATTCTAGTAGTCCCCAGCATCCATTGCTCACATCTTTATGCCCATGTGTACTCAGTGTTTAGCTCCCATGTATAAGTAAGAAATGTAATATTTGTTTTTCTGTTCCTGGGTTGCCCAAGATTCTAGCCTCCTACATCTACGTTGCTGCAAATGACATGATTTCATTCTTGGTTATGGCTATAAAGTATTCCATATGTATATATGTCATATTTTCTTTTTCTCATCAACCATTCATGGGTGCCTAGGTTGATTAAATATCTTTGCTATTGTGAGTAGTGCTACATGAACATATACATGTCATAATGTGACTTTTTGGTAGAATGATTTATTTTCCTTTGGGTTTATACCCAGTAATGAAATTTCTGTGTCAAAGAGTAGTCCTGCTTTAAGATTTTTCAGAAATCTCCAAACTGCTTTCCACATGGCTTAATTCTTTGCCATTCGTTTGTGTGTCTGTTTTAGTGCTAGTGCCATGCTGCTATACTTACCATAGTCTTATAATGTAGTTTGGAGTTGGATAATGTAATGCCTTTTTTTTTTTTTTTAGCACTGTGTTGGCTGTTTTTTATCGAAAAATAGAAAAAATAGTTCTGAAACTATTTTTCAGATAAAAAATAGTTCTGAACCTATACATTGCTTTGGGAAGTTTGGCAATATTAATGATATTGCCTCTTCATTCCATAAGCATGAAATATTTTTTCATTTATTTGTGTCATCTCTGATTTCTTTTAGCAGTGTTTTAGAGTTTTCCTTGTAGAGATCTTTCACTTCTTTGGTTAGATGTATTCCTTGGTATTTTATTGCTTGTGGCTATTGTCATTATATGTGAGATGGTTCTCTTGAACAGAGCAGATGGATGGGTCTTTTTTGTATTATACAACTTGCCACTGTGAGCCTTCTGTGTGGGGCATTTAGATCACTTACATTTAAGATGAATATTGAAATGTGAGCTTTTGATCCTATTATAAAGTTGTTAGCATGTTGTATTGTAGTTTCTCTTGCATATTTGCTTTATAAGGTCTGTGGGTTATGTGCTTAAATGTGTTTCTGTGGTAGCAGGTATAATTCTTGCATTTCTATATTTAAAACTCCCTCAAAGATCTGGTCTAGTGGTGACAAATTATCTGAGCTATTTCTCATCTGGAAAATATTTTGTTCTTTGATAGCTTATAAAACTTTGGTGGTATATGAAAGTCTTGATGTGAATTACTTTTGTTTGAGAATGCCAAAAACAGGCTCCCCCAATATTCTCTGGCTTATAAGGTTTCCGCTGAGAAGTCCACTGTTAAACTGATGTAGTTCCTCTCATATATGATCTGACCTTTCTCACTAGTTGCCTTTAAAATGTTTTCTTTAGTGTTGACCTTGCACAGTCTGGTGACTATATGTCCTGGCGATATTCATTTTGGGTAGTATCTCACGGTATTCTCTGATTGTTTTATATTTGGATGTTTACTTCTCTAGCAAGATTAAGAAAATTTTCTTGCATTACTCCCTCAAATATGTGTTCAGGTTGTTCATTTTTTTTCCTTCTTTCTCAGGAATGCCAATAATTTATAGGTTTGTTCACTTTATATGATACTATATTTCTCAAAGACTTTGTTCATTTTCAAAAATTCTTTTTTTTTTTTACTGTTTTACTTTTGTCTAAGTGCATTCTTTCACAAGCTTGATCTTTGAGCTCTGCAGTTCTTTCTTCTGCTTGGTCCAGTCTATTGATAAAAATTTGAATTGTATTTTGAAATTACTTGAGTTTTTCAATTCTAGAAGCTCTGATTGACTACTTTTTAAGATCTTTATCTTTTCCTTCATTGCTTGGATTGATTTAGAAGTCTCTTTGTGTTTATTTTCAGCTTTGTCTCAGCTCTCACTGAGCTTCCTTTCAATCCATATTTTGAAATATTTATCTGTCATTTCTACATTTTCATTTTGTTAAGAAGCCATTGCTGGAGAGCTAGTGTGATCCTTTGGTACTGTCACAACATTCAGATTTTTCATGGTACCAGAATTCTTGTGCTAGTTCCTTCTCATTTGTAGACACTGGTACTTCTAATGTTCATACTTATTTAGTGCAGATAGGATTTGTTTTTCTTTCCTTTTCTCCCTCCCTAGAGGATGTGACTAAAGATGATGCTAATTAGGGTCTATTGACTTCACTTTTGCAGTCCTATGAATTTCTGTTGGCAGGTTTTATATTGGGCCACATGGTCCAATCTATAGATCAGGAGACGGTATTTATGGATAAGAGCTTGCTGTGGCCAACATTCCTGGGCATGTAATTGATCCTGGTTTACTGGAAGAAGCTCTCTGTTGTCCCATGGAATGGGCTAATCCATGGAGTGCTCAGTAGTCTGATCTTTACCAGATTAAGACTGTTAGTAAGTTTCTTCTACATTTTTTACCTACCTCTCAAAATATTAATTTTCTTCACTATAGTATGTTAACAGCCTGCTTAATACTTCCTTTAACATGATGGTAGTTTTAATTATTGATAGCTTTTTTTTCAGTATCTAGCACATAACTGCCATTCTTTTTTAATTTTTAGAACAGATGGTGATTTTACCGTTTTACCAGATAATACCATTTTTATGTAATTTATTATTCTTCTTTTTGTCCTTTGATTCCAGTAAAATTCAGATATAAAAATATTGAACACTTGCACTTAATATTCATCTTATTCAGTGTCTGTTTGAATTTATTTTTGAAACAAAAAGAGGCAAAATGAGTATATTCTAGAAAATAAGTATTTTTTCCTGAAAATTAGTTACATAATGTAAAATCAGATGCTAGGAGAGAAAAAAAAATCAATATGTGTCAGGGATAGCAGCCTGCAGGATAAAGCAAAGCAACAGGTAAAGAAGACTATAATTCACATTAAAATGAGAAATTAAAATATTGTTTTATTTTGATACTATAAACGTTTCTTGATTTCTTAACCAGGTTGAAGTCATCCTGATTATACATTTTGTTTTATATTCTTTTACATAATATTTTTCAGAAGCATAGACTAATATTTTTCTTCTTAAAGACTTGCATATATGTGTTTTAAAATACTTAAAGAGCTATATTTACTAGTTGATTTTAAAAGCAAATGTATGGAGTTCTACATTCAGTGCTTAGAAAATTCACATGAAATTGTTAGATTCCATCTGTCCAACAATATAGCCAACAATTTTTAAGAAAATGTCAAAAATGGTAGGGAATCACTATATATATGTATTGCATATATTAAATAAAAATATTATTGGTTGATTCCTATTTTAGTGGTATTTATAAAGTACTTATTTTGTGTCTGGAATAGTTTTTAAATCATCATATTTAATCTGCTTCATAAGAATTTGGGTTAGACATTATTTTGTAGGGGCAAAAATGTGTAATATCAATTCTTACCCATCATAAGGGTCATTGCCCAACTCATATAACAAAAGACAAGCTAACAAGAGAAAAACATAGCAAATTTATTCAATCAAAATTGTACTTGACATGGGAGCCTTCAGAAATGAAGACCCAAAGATCTAGAGAAAACTCTATATGCTTAGGATTGATGAAGAATGGAAAGCCATGTAGAAATGTGATTAGACTGAAGCTATAATCTGATGGTAGTAGAATGAGAATGAAAAACATGGAAAGGCCTGTTTATTTCTATTCTTTTTGAATGGGTTCATAATAATTGTATATATGTATGCAGTACATGTGATGCTTTGATACATGCATAGAGTGTATAATAATCAAATCAGAGTAATTAGGGTATCCATCACCTTTAGTATTTATCATTTCTTTGTGTTGGGAACATTACAACACTTTTCTTCTAGCTATTTTGAAGAATACAATCATTATTTTTAACTATAGTCACCTTATTGTGCTACTGAACACTACAATGTATTCCTCTTACCTAGGCATATTTTTGTATCCATTAACGAACTTGTCTTTATCCCTTCCTTCCCAAGGTAGTGGGGCTACCCTTACCTATGTGAACCTATGGTAACCAGATTCTTCTTAGCCTCTGTGTAGCATTACTCCCCTCAGAGTATGGGCAGGGTCCCTCTGAAATGGCTAACTTTCAGGAAACGTAGGTCAGAAAGCTGCTTTATGAGCAGCTCTTAGAGAGAACAATAGGGAAAGGTCAGAGTGACTTTCTTGCTTCTGAGGCCCTCACAATCTCCTAGAGCTCAAAGTCCTTTGAGGTATTGCTTTCTGAGCTCTGCCAATTTCTATTTTTACAAATGAAGAAATTAAAGGTTGTAAAGAACAAATATCTCGTTCAATAATAGAAATAGCAAGCTTTACTTCTGCACCAAAGCATAGTTTATTCTAATGTTCATTTTCTTTTTCGTTTGCTTTCATATTTTTAACTGTTTTATTAACTAGTTGCAAAAATAATAAAATATAAGATAGGAACTACTTCCTTATTACCTTTATTTACAAACTGGCTAAAATTACAATGTAGAAAATGTGTAAATGGAGCATGATTAAAAGGGAGAAAAACATACATCTAGCTTGCAAAAGGGGACATATTAATAATATTAATAACACAAAGCACATTTACATTACTACTCTGAACTAAAAAAATTAAAAGGTTTATACATTTAGAAAAGAGAAGCTTTAAAGGTATACAGGGTAGACATTTTGACAGTCTGGGAAGCATAACCTCCATCCTGAAGCCAGAAATTACATTTTAAGGGATGGACAAAGGGAACAAGAATTTATGCTGCACAAGGTGGCCAAATAATTTAATAAGCTGTAGGAGGAGTCATGAATATTCATGAAAAGGGAAATGTGTGCGTGTGGTGCAAAAGTGATAGTGTTAGCATAATCTGAGAGGGGAGTATTCAGCCCTCTGACATCAAAAGGTGTAACAGAGGACATGAAAACCCTTACTTCATACTCGCTATAGACCGGCCAGACGCACTCTGTGGTCAGTGGTCTCTTATCAGGCAAAAAAACGAGGAATGGCATCAGGTGGTTTGTTGATATGAGTGATGTAGTCTTTTGAAGGGGTTGGTTTCCGTTAAGTTCCTAGGCAAGAAAGGCTAACCTTGGTTAGGGAGGGAAGGTGAGGGAATAATGAGATTGTTTGGATCCCCCATTGCATCATGGCTAAGGACTCAGTTTTCAAGGTTACTCCAGGGGTTCCCTTTGCCAAGAGATGGTCTCTTTAGTCAGCTTGGGGCTTAGAATTTTATTTGGAGTTTACACTACTTACACGTAAATAGGTTTTTAAAGCATTTTCATGGAAAGTTCTTGAAGGAAGACTGACATCTTGATTTTTAAATATATTTATGTTTAATGCTGATTAATATCTATGATAATGCGGTTTGAAAATTTATCCCACTATTTCTTTTCTTTGTGTTCAGCCTATTCTCTCTCTCTCTATGTCTATAATACATATTTATATATATGTAACTTACATGGGTCACCATTATTTAAAGTATGATTGACTTTTTACTTGTAAAACAGATTCACAGAGTAGCATACCTTAAACATTGATGCTGATTCGGATAAGGGCAAAAATGGGACTAATAACAGAAGAAAAAAAAAAGCAAGAGGTGGTGAAAGAGAATTAACAAAAAGGAAAAAAAATTGACCTCATAATAATTCAATTGAAAATGACCACAAAGTCTGAAATCTGGAGAGGTTAAAGTAATCATATTCCAGTTTCATTTCAAAATATCACTTACTGCTACAAAAGTGTGTACTTTTCCTCCCAGTTGCAGCATATTTTCCTACTTTCATCTATTTCTTTCTTTCTTTTTTTTTTTTTTATTTTTGAGACGGAGTTTCGCTCTTGTTGCCCAGGCTGGAGTGCAATGGCGCAATCTCGGCTCATCACAACCTCTGCCTCCTAGGTTCAGGCAATTCTCCTGCCTCAGCCTCCTGAGTAGCTGGGATTACAGGCACGCGCCACCATGTCCAGCTAATTTTTTGTATTTTTAGTAGAGACAGGGTTTCACCATATTGACCAGGATGGTCTCGATCTCTTGACTGTGTGATCCACCTGCCTCAGCCTCCCAAAGTACTGGGATTAGGCGTGAGCCACCGCGCCCAGCCCTACTTTCATCTTTTACCACTTTAATTTTACAAGTCAATGGCTAACAGCCCTACCTGCCTTAGTACATATTGTTTGGTGCCCTTTGTGCTATACGTGGGTAATAGCTAGGTTGGTGATGAATCTTTTATTTGTTTCAATTCCTGCTACAGAAACAATTGGGCAATTCCTGCTGGCCTAAATTGCTAAAATGGTCTTTACCTGTCTCAAAAACCATGAAAGTCATCCATGATGACTGTGAATTTAAATAACACGAAGTTAAAATAATTCAGACATAAAGTTGTTGAAACTTTAAATTATTCTGAACCCTCAGAGGAATGTGGCTATACTGCCAGAGTCACCTGGCATGCAGCTACCACTTTGCCTTTTTTTTTTCTTGTGAATAATTAGGAGGACCAAGTGGTGCCAGTGACAGGGCCCTCTCAGATCACTCCCTCTTCTCACAGAGTAACGCTTTCTTGGAAAATAGCAGTTGGTAAACAGTCAAATCACTGTGGCGTATACTCTGGTTTTATGGAAAATGTAATCCTGCTGAAACTTCTTGGTCTCTGCCTGTGTAAGTGAAACCTGAACTTCTCGGCTTTGAAGTGGTGACACTATTCGTTTGGAATTGGTGTTTCTGGGCAGCTATCCTCCCGCTTTGTGCTTCAGTAAACTCCACATGTAATTATGTTCTCTGAATCTCATTATTTAAGGTTGACATGACCATTTCTTCTCAGGAAACCAGAGGCAGAAGGTACTACTGACAACCTGTCAGTGAAATTTTCATTTAGTGGCTAATTAGTCCCCAGTTTAGAAGTTCTTCTGTTTCTCTGCAGGAGAACAAAGCAATAGTTTTCAATCTCTGATTGCTTCTTTGTACCTGCAAATGTTACCTGACCTGTATTTTTGGCACAAAACTTTCATCAGTTTGTATGATAATGGCTCCAATATTTAACAGGAAGGTATAGAAACACTTAATGGCATTTGAACATAAATCTGTGTTAAACTATAAAGAAATTTCTTTGGATTTGAAAATTAGAGCCCTGTGAATACCTTTCTCTTGTGCTGTGAACAATCAATACCAAGAGTCCTTCTTCCCCCTTAATGATTAACTACTTTTGGAAAGTGCTGCCATTTACCACATGCAAATTTCTTGCTTTGTAGATCAAATGTGACTAAGAACATTAGATTGTTGGCCCTTGTGAATAGAATTAGAAAATACTAATTATAAGACTAACATACCACAATCATGCTTAATTTCTGTAACTCCCTTACTGCAAGATGAATGAACCCCATACAGAAAGTTGAGATGGAAACAATAGCATTTTTCTCTTTTGTCTATTTATTTGCAAGTATAATAGAATTGAAGGCAGGAAATCAGAATTCTTTTACTATATAAAATTTAAAAAGTTATTTGTTATAGTCATAAAAAACTGGTAGATACAATTTACCCTTTCTCTATGCCTTCAATAGTCAGTGTAGATGACTAGAACTGTAACCTCTATCATAGTGTAAATATAATTTTATCTCAGGTCTCTTTTCCAACATCATAATACTAAATAAGTATATTGTTATAATTAATAATAATAGTAATTAATAAATGTACTATAAATGAAATATTTCCAAATAAAAAAGAGTTTATAGATTTTGTACATTAAAATTTGGAAATTACATAAGAAAAGAAGAAATGAAATAATGTTAAGATTAATGTCCTTTATTATCGTTTCATCCATATACATTTCTTATTTCAAGGTCAAAAAACAAAGTAAAAGAAAATAAAAATAAGTTAACTTGGGAGTTAAAAATTTAAAGAGACAAATTAACTAAAACTTAATATGTTGAAAGAAGTAAATATGCTTTATATAAGAGAAATAAAGTCATATATTTTCATGTTATGGAAAACTCAAATAAACACATGGAACTGTGAATGCATGTTTGAACAGAACTAAAGCTTGGAGCATGGAAACATGCCAACTGGGCTTTTAAAAGCAATAAAAAGAAAGCTGAGCATTTGGCTAAGGAAAACATACAATGAGAGGATACCAAAAATTAACTTAAAAATTTAACATTTAGATAACATAATAAAGATGATATTTCGTGAGTTCCAAACAAAAATTTGCCAAAAATAATCATATGTAAGCCAGACAATATACTCCTTTGTGTGAACAGAATACGCACACTCACACACACATACGTGCACATATGTTTTGACAGTATATTTTTCCAATGGAGTTATTATCTTTTCAAAAAGAATTCAACTCTTTTGGAATTCTTTTCATGATAAGCAATTACATAATGGGATGTCTAACCAAACTACCACACAGAATGAAAGTAATTTTGAAACAATGTTCCTGATCATAAAGACTGTCAACAGCTTATTTTGCTTAAGATTCATTACAAAAGAGTTTGCCAGATAAAAGAAATATTTTTAGAAATTAAACAGGAAAATAAGGAGGGCATGTTGGGAGAAATAGTTGTAAGATATATTCATATAATCAGTGCACATTATACCTGGACCTAATGTGTGCATTTTGTTGAGGGCTGAATGCCAGAAAGAACTAAGACATATCTCAACAGATAACGTTTATTAGGCATCAAATATGTGCTATCCATTATGATAAGAACTTCATACATTTGTCTCAATAAATTGAGACAACAAGAATTCTGTATGCAGTTGATATCATTGCGCTGATATTCCAGGTAAGGAATTTAAGGCAGGTTAAATAACTTGCACAAGATGGACATCAAGAAGAGATGAAAATAGACCGGGCACAGTGGCTCATGACTGTAATCCCAGCACTTTGGGAAGCTGAGGCAGGCAGATCACTTGAGGTAAGGCATTCAAGACAGACCTGGCCAACGTGGTGAAACCTCCATCTCTATTAAAAATACAAATTTAGGGAGGTGTGGTGGCCCGCACCTGTAGTCCCAGCTACTTTGGAGGCTGAGGCAGGAGAATCATTTGAACCCAGGAAGCAGAGGTTGCAGTGAGCCCAGATGGCACATTGAGCTCTGTCCTGGGTGACAGTATCAAGATCCTGTCTGGAACAAAAAAAAAAGGAGAGAGAGAGAGAGAGAGAGAGAGAGAGAGAGAGAGAGAAGAGACCAAGATAAAAAATGTTAAGTCTAGATACATGATTTATAATTTCAAAGTAGGAAATAGAGAGTCTTGGTAAATCTATTGGAAGTATCCTTAAACAATGTGTTTTCTCCACGTATTTGAGCTAGTCCTCCAGTGTTCTGTTGAAAATTGATCCTATTTCTAGGAAATAATTAGTCAGCTGCCTACAGCTTCTCAACAGCTGAGTGTGACAGTTCAAGGCTCTTCCCATCTGGTTTAAAGCTGGAGGGGGAAGAAATGCTAATGCTGGAAAGTGTTCAGGTTCTCATCATCTTGAACAAAGAATTGGACAAAACGCATTGACAAAAGCAAGAAAGAAATGTCAGGTTTTATTGAAAATGAAAGTATACTTTTTTTTTACTTTGGGGTGGGGACTTTAGCATAAGGGCTCAAAGGCCCTGTTACAGAATTTTTGTGAATTTGGATACCCTCTACTTGGGGTATGTCCTATGTAGATGAGAAGGATGAAGTAAAGTTACAAAGTCATTTACTCAGACTATCCCCTATGAGAGGATATTTCCTCACATAGCTGAAGTGTAAATTGGCCTTATGTTCCCTGCGTCCAGACTCTGTTTTCCTGCCTCAGAAGGACAAAGGATACTGACTGTGTCTCACGTGAAAGAAGGTGGACACACTGATTTGTCACTGACGAAAAGGTAGCTGGTCAAATCCACCAGCTGGCTTTCCACAGAATCATTGTACTATTATTCTTAGCTTATATATCTTATTATACTGAACTCCCTATCTCCATTCATTCCTTAGGCATTATGGAATTTGAGAAGTAATGCTGTGTAATGAAGTGATTACTGGCACTATGTCTTTCCTGGCTTGTTATAACCATCTTCTCTTTCTAACTGGCCTGACGTTTCCAATGAAAGAATACATTCCTGTGAGTTAGAATATAAGTACAGGGACCTTAATTGCCTCCAGATGTGTAGGTTAAAATGGACATATTTTGACAAATGGAGAAAAAAAATCTCATTTGCAAACTTTGACAGATTAACACAGATTATCTTTCAAATTATGAATAAATTACTTAATTTCTTAATTTCACCTTTTTACACCACAAGCAAAATAGTAGGAGAAGATGGATTCAGAGTAGTTTTAGCACTGACATAGCAAAAATCTATGAATCTAGTTAGTAAACAGAAAATCCCAGAGCTCACCATTGATTTAATAAAAATGAATTAACAGAGATTATCTTTATTATTTGACAGTGCAATACATAGCACACATGTTGATATGTCTTTTCTGGTAGGTTTTTGGCAGTAATATATAGGTTAGAATGAAACCAGCTTATTGACTTTTGTTTCTTTCAAGCTTTTAAAAATGAAACTGGAAAAGTAGAACCTTTTGCGGAATCATACAGGATATGTTTGCCACTTTTTTACACTTTGGGTTAGGGTTTAATTTATCCACTTATAAGATATTAATAGTTTTGGGAGCTACTCATGCCATTATGAAGATGAAAATGTTGCTGAACACCAGTACAACATATTTTTTTCTTTTTATGGGTTATAACTCCAGAATAATTATTAAAGAACAACCTGAAAGTTTGAAAGTATTTGAGAACATCTCTCTCTCTCTCTCTCTTTTTTTTTTTTTTTAACACTAATGTATTATTCCTTTAAATCCTATTTGGAAAGTGCATTAATATGTATAAGATTTTATAATTCTGCTTTTTAGAAGTAATTGTTGGAAACAGATGCTTAGTGCCACAAAGAAAATTTATCACTGAGACAAAGGATCTTTTAGCAATGCAATTTTTACTTCCTGGACTGCAGAAAGGGTACTCTCACTAGCCATCTAGCGAGACAGTACAATGAACAAAGGAAAACAGACATATTTATTTCTTACCCATTTGGTGTTGTCCTTACTGCTGTGTCTGATATCTGTTGGCTGGGGCCAGAACTCACAATCTAAACTAAAACCCAATTGGCTAAAAACCTAAAACTTTTTAAGCAGTTAAATGCAAAGGAGAGCTAGGGCATGCCTGTGAGCATGTCCAGCACAGATATCTTGGTTAAAGTACAAGGACAAAGAATGTACTATGTGCCCGTGAGCATGGCATGTTTAACAGCTACATAGGATAGAGCTTAACAAAGAGTTATGAGCACACTTATTATTTAACAAGGAAACTTTACAGAGGAACTTTTTTTTATTTTCCACATAATGGACTGTTAAATTTCTATATTTTTTACTCTGTTATTGTTATACTCAAGATGTGACAAAAGTAAACATTTCACAGTAAAATAAAATAAGTATATATTTATTGATATCATGTCACAATATAAAGTTGCTGTGTATTTTCTGAAAGTATCAAATCACAGATGGACCCTAGTCCCAAAAGCTTACTGCCTTCCCATGGATAGATGAGTATACAGGAAAAGTCTATGAAATATTAATTACAAAGAAACTGAAGGAACAGAAAAATTAGCTTGAGGACTTTTGTCAGTTACTAACATCTTGTGGACATGAGCCTTGAAGCTGGCAGGGATTTTTGGTCTTTTTGGCTTCTATTATCTTAACATTTTCAAACTCCATTTTACAACCAACTCATTAAAACATTAAATTGGGGCAATACTGATTACAGAAAACAGAGCAAAAGAGAAACATGGAGGATATATTTCAAAGATTGAGAGTCCTTAGTGGAAGATCTTCATAGACCCATTTCATTTTGTTTTCATTCAAGTTTCCAAACAAAAATTTAACATCATATTCCATCGTAGGTAAAGAGTTGAATATTTTCAGAGCATACTTTTTTCTAATCACTAAGGTTACCATAACTATTTGCTTAGAGAATACACATTTGGGGGATTGCAAAGGAGAGGGTAGATACTTAGAGTTTCTCTTTACTTTTTTTCTATTCATGCATATTAAATCATTCGGGCAATCTCAGAAGTGCATTTCTCATAATGCTTCGGGGTCTTTCAACCCCATTCTTAGCTCCCAAGGAACACATGACAGTAGAGGAAATAAAGTAGAGCAATGCTGCTCGTATTTTACTACATGTTAGAATCACCTAGTCAATTTTGTAAACATCTGTGGTATTTAGACTTTCCCAACCAAATTTTGATTACTGAATGTTGGATAAGAGAACTAGTAATGTGGAATTTAAAAAACAAATTGATGTGTTTTGGGAGGCCAAGGCAGATAGGTCACAAAGTCAAGAGATTGAGATGATTCTGGCCAACATGGTGAAACCCAGTCTTTACTAAAAATGCAAAAATTAGCTGGGAGTGGTAGTGCACACCTGCAGTCTCAGTTACTCAGGAGGCTGAGGCAGGAGAATCGCTTGAACCTGGAAGGCAGAGGCTGCAGCAAGCCAAGATCGTGCCACTGTACCCCCGCCTGGCGACAGAGCAAGAGTACTTCTCAAAAGAAAAAAAAAAAAAAAAAAAAAAACTTTCATGTAGTACATTTACTACATACATAGAAACATTAGTTTCTAACTATATTTCCTTTTTTACAAAAATTAGGGCATACTTTATATACAGCAAAATTCAACTCTTTTATTGAATAATTTTGTGAGTGTTGACAAACATATAATATTTGGGATTACAACCATATTAAAGATATACAACAGTCCCATTGACCTCATAATTCTGTGTGCCATGGTAGACTCAATTACTCATATCCCCATTTGTAGAAACTACCTATCTCTACAATTTTCCCTTTGTATAATGTCATATAAATGGAATCACACAGAATGTCACTTTAAAAGTGTCTCCTTGCATTTCAAATAATTGATTTAAATTGTATTCATGTTGTTGCATAGATTAATAGATTGCCAGGTCATATTTCTGAGTAGAATTCTATCATATGGCTATACCATAGTTTGTATCTCTTTCCTTATTGAAGCACGTTTGGGTCATTTTCAGTTTGGGGCACTTACAAATAAAGACTCTATAATCATTTGCATATCAGGTTTTTAAAATATCATACATAGTTTTGAGTAATTTCTCATAAGTGCCATTGCTGGTTTTCATGGTATTAGCTTGATTTCATGAGAATTTTCCAAACTGTTTTTCACAGTGGCCATACCAAGTTGTACTATATGAAAGTTTCAGTTGCTTTGAATCCTCATCCATACTGGATATTATTGGTTATTTTGATGTTAGCCATTTTAATAGATATAGGATGGTACCTCACTGTGGTTTTTATTTGCCATTCTCTGATAGCTAATGATATTGGGAGTATTTGAATGTATTTATTTGCAATGTGTATACCTTTTTTGTTTAAAAAGCTTCTTCTAATATTTTTCCCAGTTTTCAATTAAGTGGATCATTTTCTTATGGTAAATTTGTAAGTATTCTTTATGTTTTTCAGAAAAAAATACTTTATCAGCTATGTAATATAAAATTTTTCTACATTTCTATGGCTTGTATTTTTATTATCTTAACAATATCTTTTTCACAGAGAAAATACTTTTAATTTTAATAAAGTTAATTTTGTCTTCAATCTTTTTTCTTTCATTGACTGCATCCCTGGTTTTATTTCTGAAACCTTACTCTGTATCTGAGGTCACATGGACTTTCTTTTATGTTTTCTAGTAGATTTAAATTTTACATTTTACATCATTATCTCTGATTTATTCTGGGTTAATTATTGTGTAGGGTATGGAGTATATGTTAAGATTTGTTTGTTTGTGTGCTATATATGGATATGCCATTATTCCAGCAGCATTTGTTAAAAAGTGCATTATCCCTCATTAAATTGCCTTTAAGCCTTGGTCAGAAGTAAATTGACTATATTCATGTGAGGAACTTTATGAATTCTCTGTTCTGTTCCATTGAGATAAGCATCTGTTCTTTTGGCTAATACCACTGATTTTTGTAGCTTTTTAATAAGCTTTTACATTTTGTAGTGTTATTCCTTCAACTTTGTTCTTAGGAGCAGTTTTGATTATTCTAGAACTTAGGATCTCTGGTATCCTATAAATTTAAAAAATTGTATATTTTCAGATTATTTGGCTTATTATTATTTTTTTTGTTATGTGGATAGGAGTGGTCCTCTTTCCAGTCTTCTACATGCTAAATGGAAGCCCAAAGCTCTTTAGTTTTATTATATTCGAATTAAGTAGAATCTCTATTTTCTTTGCTGCTATTAGGACCACTGGAATTTTTCTTATGAAGTATTAATATAAATGAAACAAAAGTGTTTATTTTCTTTTTCACTTTTAAGTAAGATTTATATGTGAGATATAACTCCTGTCTCAATCAAATGTATTCCCAATACATGTGTCATTGTTAGTGAGGTTTAAATATTTTTCTAATAAAAGCTATTTGCATTGTGCTTTAACTTACAGTCCCTTTATTCTACATACTCAACAGAGTTGTGTGATAGAAGTTCTAGTCTCTGTTTGTAGCTGAGGAAACTAAAGCATTTCACGATTAAATAAATTGGCAAAAGATTAGACTATATTAAAATCAAGGTGTTAACCAGATGTCTTCACTTCACATTGATATGGCATAAGATCTGATGTTAATTACTAATGTGGAATGTGATCATAAGTTTCTGTGAAAGTTTAAAGAAGTGGAGCCATATGGTCTTAGGAATGCAGTCTTCAAATGGTGACCTTGAATATAGTTTTTTGATGTTGCAAGTTAGAAGATCACATCATAGCCTTATTTTTGATGGTTCTGGAATTTGGAATCACTATTTCACAGATTGAGCCTGAATATGAAAGAAACTGGAAGTGAGAAGAACAGTAGAAATTAAAGAAATTTTTAAAATTGTTTTGGGTAAACTCCTGATATTAGCTAATAGACATTTGAAACATGTAACCTGAAATTATATCCATGTTATACATGGAATTTAAGTCATATTCATTATCTAGAATTCAAATAAACATAGTGCATCTTTCAATATCAATGTCTATTCCTATTGATTGCTTACCTATGTCCTGAAAAAATAAACTCTAAATTCTAAAGGAATATTAGACACTTAAATTTTGTCTACTGGTAGCTAGCTGTCTACTTTGGAAACAGATGATAAACTCTGTTTTCTTCTTTTATGTTGTATAAATTTCTGAACATATGCAAAATTCATTATTTTGTTTTGAATTTCAAAATGTTCTTCAAAAGTTAGTTTTACCTTGAATTATACTGAAATGTATATTCTATATAAATATGCAAAATTAATATAATATTCATTTCTACCTTCTAAATATATACAGTAAAGACATATGGAGAGTATGAGAAAATAACAAATAATATTTAATTAATTAGTTTACATTCTTAAATGTCTGCTTCTGTGATTTCAGAGTTATATCTACTCATATAAGTTACATTCACCATTACTACATTACACTTTATGAATATTATTGATAATTTTGAAAGAACTTCCAATGATGCATTAAGAGGATTCTTGTCTAGTTTCCAGTGCAATTTCCATCAAAAGATAATGTACGTTCCACAACAACTACAGAGAAGTAAAATATGAACATCACAGCAATTGTCTTAACCAATCCCATCATAGCGTATTTGGTTGACTCTTCCTTCTTACAGATGACAGGGATTTGAAGAACTTGGCCTGGGGTATACATAATAGTAAAGGTGGATTCAATCCAAAAGAAAAGTTGAAAGAACTTTTTCTTATGTAAGTTATAATGTACTGATCCCTTCAGCCAGGAATTATTAATAGAGGATAACAGGAGAGTGAGAAAGTATGATGGCTTTGTAGGTAAAAATTTGCCATGTTGTAGAAAACCTAAAAATTACTTTTGATACAGAATGAAACAGGTATAGTATTTGTGATATTTTATACAAGAAAAGTGACATACATTTTGGAATGGGAGATGTACACTATCACAAGCTTTCAAAAATCTTGGATAGCTTAGTGAAAATAAGCTTTAAGCTGGGCAATGAGAAAGTGCAGAGGCTGTCCCTTTATTGCTAGTATGGTAAAAGTGTCAACCAAAGTACACTGAGTACCAGTTGGATGCATTTTAGAACCTTTGTCTTAAATTTCCTCTCTCCCATACAACAGGTGCAGGTCCATGCATAAATATGACAGCTACTAAATCTGTGTTTATGAGGAAAAAAAGCAATATCTAATCCTATACCACAGTTACAAGAACTTGTTCACATTCTGTACTAAACCTGTATTAGGTTATGCTCAAAGATTCATAACTTCACAAGAATATGTCAGGATGGAATATGTACCTTACCTAGCATACATATTTTCCTAGATAAATGAAGAAAGTTCAAACCCCTCCACTCCAAGACAGTTGAGCATTCTCTATTGTATTGTCTTCACAATTCTGTCATTTGATACTGAGAAAACCTTCATTCTCTCCCTTCTGTCCCAAAATCTGCCACTCTGCTCTCTAAAACTCCTATTCTTAATTAAACAAGACCTTTATAGCCATGACATTTTCATGGCTATATATTTGAATATAGAAATATCTTCCTTCTCTTTGCCAAAAATAAATTTTCAAGAACCTCAAAGATTATTTCTGATACAGCTCTAGAAAAAGCAGGGAAGTTATTTTCTTATCCTAAGTCTCAAAGCACAGACTGCTGATTTAATTGTTCCTTGATACCACTTTGGGATCACAGTTACATCAAATTATTGGAAAAACTTTTCAACCTTATAATTTTTTTAAATCACTATCCCAATTTCTCTCTTCCTCCTGAGAAGTTTCAATCTCACTGTGACTCCTGGGCCACACGCACTGGCCTCTCCGTTCCTCGACCTTCTCATCTACAATGACCATCTCCATTACACCTCAGCCACCTGCTTCTGATCCAACGTCCCAAAGAGCTGTTTTCAAAAGTTCAGATATCTCTCTTTCATACTATAACATTTCCCTTCCCTGCTTGTTTTTACAGCCACTCCTTTTACAGCTCTTTCATTACATGACTGAAACATCAGGTCATTTTGTCTTAACACCTGCGTTCAACACATAACATGCAGCATTGATTCTAATGCTCCTCACCTTAGGGTGGATTCCTGATCTCTGTCTTTTCATTTTAATCATGTGTCCAGACCCCAAAGATGACTGAACTCAGTACTTACCATTTTTTTTTCCTTTTTTCATACTGCCTAAAGTGATTGATATATATTTAAATCAATCATTCCACAGGACATTTGCTACCACCATATATTCATTCTTCACTTTATACAACAGTGTATTAAATCTTTCCATATTGCTCACACATCAGACTCTTTTTTATCCCTTGCTGAGAAAAGATCCTGTATTCAGAAATAAAGGAAACTGCCAGATGGAAACCCCTTCAGCTTCCTATCAAGAGATCTGCCTCCACACCTCACTTGATCCGTCATCCATAAACTATTTATTGCTTGGCAGTGGAAGTCTTTTGATAAATAAAACAGACTCAATCCTTGTCCTTACAAACTTTATTTGAGAAAAGGGAGATTATACAAATAGAGAAAAATATGTACACTTTTTATCCTAAGTGCAATTCATAAAAAATACAGATTCTATGGAAGAGTAACATAACATGTAGGACCTTTTTTTAAAAAAATTGGGCAGTGATCCTGTAATTTTTCTAGAGAAGTGACATTTAAGTCGAATCCTAAAAGATGAATAAAAATAACCATGTGGACAGTGGGAGGAAAAGCATACCAGGAAGATAAAACAGCATGTGGGAGAGCCTGAAATGGAAACGAGTTTGGTACATTGTAGAAAGGTTTAAAATACCAGTGTGGTTAGGGCATAGTGAGTAAGTGGAAGAACCACATTTGATGCCTGTGGAGAACAATGCTGAACAAAAATCTGGGGATAGCATACAGATTCACCTTGCCAATTCTGAAGTTAGACAGAAATTCTGTGTTTGAAATCTGACAGCGCTTGCCTTTAGTTATATGACCCAGGGGCAAATGGTTTATTTTTCTTGTGTATAATTTCCTCATTTATGAAATAATATGACTTCCTAAACAATATTAAGTAGAAGATCATTATGAAATATAAACTGTTTATTATGCACAGAATATTTAGAATAGTTTCTGGCTTAAGATAAAATCACAATACATATTAGTTAATTGTTGTTATTTTTGTTGCTTTAGTTCACCCAAGGAATTTGCTTTTCATTTTCCAAAGCATGGCTGTCATCTATAGGTATAAAGCTGGAAAGTAACATGATATCATTGACATTTTAAAACATAACTGAGTCTGATTATAAAGATTGGATTGAAAGAAGAAATAATGAAATCTGAAAGGATATTTGGGAAACCGAGGCAGTAATGTAGAGAAGAAATGATAGCAAAATAGCTAAGGCTAATAATCCAAGAGTTCGTGTAGCAAATGTGTGTAACTGGAGAAAAGCGAATTCATTTGAGCCATTTCGGTGCCAATGAGCACTGAACTTGGTGAATTATTAGCTAGAGGAAATAAAAAGAGGTGATGTCAAAAAATCATTCCCAGGTATCCTGTTACTAGAAACTGTTTATACAGATGAAAAAGAAGAAGGCAAGTCAAGTTACATTTTCCACAACATCACCTCTTTGAAATATGAAGACCATAAAACTTACTTTATCTTCTTTATTTGTTTCCAATTGTGAGCTATTCTCTTCTATGTTTGTTTCTAAATGTGAGCTGGCCTATTTATTATTCTACTACTTTTGATAATTTCAATTATCTATATTATTAGTATATGATGTCCTCTTTTTACTGTTCTTTATCTTTTCTCTTTTATTTGGCATCTAGTCATGACAAAAATAAAGAAAATGGTATGTACTTGAAACAACAGGCATATGACATTTTAGCATATATGTGTAATCTTATTATTTTAGGCAATGAATTTGGTTTCCTATAGCATTTTGCACCTCACCTCAAACTAAGATGATCAGAAGCCTAGAAAAACACAAAAAGGAATGGATATAGAGGAAGCCTGTGAAATACTTCCAGATACTGGATGCTGTCTTTTGGGAACCTAACTCTGTCACCAGAAACTTCCCTCATAGAACTCGAGGCTGTCTGTACATTTGGAAGAACACTGAAACAGTTGGATTCAATCAGAAAACAGAAATCATACAATAATCTGTATAGGAAAAGCTTTATATAAAAATTCTTACTTCTAACAAAAACATTTGATTAATGAGGGACTGGCTAGTGTATTCCCTAGGTAGGGCTCTTGAGAGAAATAGAGCCAATAGAACATATATAAAGACAGATTTATTTTAAGGGAATGGCTCATCAGATTCTGGAAACTGGGAAGTCCAAAATCAGCAAAGCAAACTAGCAGTCTGGAGATTCAGATAGGAGTAACTGTTGCAGTCTTCAGTGTGAAGGCAGAAAACTCAGGCAGAATTTCTTTAGGAAACCTCAGTCTTTTCCTTTTAAGATCTACTAATTGAATGTGACCAACCTACATCATAGAAGACAGTCTTCTTTACTTAAAGTCAACTAATTGTAACAGTTAGTTATATCTAATGAATACTTCCATGTTAATTTCTAGAGTAATGTTTGACTAAACAACTAGTCACCATAGTCTACTCAAGATGGCACATAAAATTAATTATCATAATGAGGAAAGTATAGTAAAGAGAACTCTAAGGAATATAAGAATAGCAACTATAAGGAGAAGCCAGGACTACTTGAACTACAACAAAGCACCCGAAAAAGAGAAATTCCTAGTCCAGGGCTGAGATTCAGACCTCATTGATGAATGAGTGGCCATTTCTCACTGGATGGCAGAGAAGTAGCTGCGTTACTGCACCCGTAAATCTTCCTAGATATCTGTCCTCTGTATTGCCACAGAAATCCATGTCACATTGGAGGTACTCCACTATGGAACTGCCAAAGAGGGGAGCCAGGGAAGCTACTGGTCACTGGATGTAGCTGACTGCCCTGGACTACAAAAGCTGGACACTGAAGGGGCCTCCGGTGCTGCAGAAGCCTGGAGCTGGAATCACAGTGTGAGAGCCAGGTGCTGGAGAAGCCTTAGACCCTGAGTACATTAGGTGCTAGAGAATCTGCTTGTGCTGCAGAGTCAGCATTAGGAAACTTTCCACACTCTGCAGGATAAAGTTTGATGAAGACTTCTGTGCTGCAGGAGTCTGCCAAGAAAGCACTGAAACCAGGAATGGAGGTCTTTTCCTCCGTATCGTCCCTCTATTACTTCTACTTAAAAGGCTTTCCATTTTTCCAGCTGACCAAAAAAAATTTTTTTTCTAAAGATTTCAAGAGTCACAGTCCTCTTTGCAATAATCAAGAATTAGGAGCTGAGATGAAATAAATGAAAATCCGTCACAAGCGTGTGTGATGACTTGTGGAGGTTATTCCATGTAGCAATATCTAAAACTCGAGAAGTAAATTTGATAAAGGACTGCAGTAAAACTGGATAAGCAAATATATGCCTTCTAGTTCTGTCCTCACATCCATATAATGTATAAAAAAGCTGTGGATGGAAGAAGTGTCAAAGAACATCATAAATGAGGATGTCATTAAAAGTAGATCTGTATTTGAAAATATTGCTGCAGGCAGATACAAAGAGCCAAAATCATTAAGCTAGAATAACTAATTGTCTTTCAAAAGTAGATTGTCTATCAGAGTTAGAAAATGCATGGTAAATGTTGCACTGATACTCATTCTTTAATTCTAATTCACGATCTTGCACTTCTCACCACAGAACCAAAGGAAACTTCTTTAAATTTACTGTGCTAAGGAGGAATCCTATTAGTGGGGGATCATTCTCAACCAATCCAGCAAACTGAGTGAGATTGAAGAGGTAGAAATAGGGAAGTCCCACAGGACTAATTACAGGACTAGAACATGTCTTGAAGTTTTCTTTTTACATTGCCTAACATTTCTCAGCACGTAAAGATATAGGACTTCAGCATTTTAAGCTGAAGACAACAAAGGAATATAATCCAGAACTATTGGATGTCCCTGTTCCTATATCAACATCATTTCACTTGAAAGTCTTATAGACAGTGTTGGCCTTCCTTTCCTCTGACAACCATCCTGATATAAAGGTATTGGTTATACTCAGCTAGCACAGAAAACATTCATACAATTGAATTTTCGTGGAATATTTTTATATTCTAGGAAATCCAAGCAACGGATCTCTGCAATTTCTCTCTCTAAGAGAATTGAGTAAATTGAGCGTTTCCTGTGGGTAATCTTGGTATTTGCATAACTTGTCACATCAGGAATTTCTGGTTCCTGCCACCTGAGGATTAACTGCACTATTACCAGTGACATTAATCTATTAGATATTTAGAGAAACAATATAGCATCTCGTACTACATTCATATTTCTAGATTCCTGCACAATACAGTAGTTCATCCTGTTGCAAAACTAAACGTTGATTTAGCATTACTTGCCTTGCAGAATTAACAAATTTTACTAAAATTTACTAAAGTCATCCATATTTTAGTTTATTTATTTATTTTTATTTAGTTATTATACTTTAAGTTCTGGGGTACATGTGCAGATCGTGCAGGTTTGTTGCATAGGTATACATGTGTCATGACAGTGGTTTGCTGCATCCACCACCCCATCCTCTACATTAGGTATTTCTCCTAATGCTAACCCTCTCCAGCCCCCCACCACAAGCCCAGTTGTATGATGCTCCCCTCCCTGTGTCCATGTGTTCTCATTGGTCAACACCCACTTATGAGTGAGAACATACAGTGTTTGGTTTTCTGTTCTTGTGTCAGTTTGCTGAGAATGATGGTTTTCAGTTTAATCCATGTCCCTGCAAAGGACATGAACTCATCATTTTTTATGACTGCATAGTATTCCATGGTATATATGTGCCACATTTTCTTTATCCAGTCTATCATTGATGAGCATTTGGGTTGGTTCCAAGTCTTTGCTATTGTGAACAGTACCAAAATAAACATATGTGTGCATGCATCCTTATAATAGAGTGATTTATAATTCTTTGGGTATACATCCAGTAATGGGATTGCTGGATCAAATGGTATTTCTATTTCCAGATCCTTGAGGAATCACCACACTGTCTTCCACGATGGCTGAATTAATTTACACTCCCACCAAAAGTGGAAAAGTGTGCCTTTTTCTCAACATCCTCTCCAGCATCTGCTGTTTCCTGATTTTTAAATAATCATCATTCTAACTGGCGTGAGGTGGGATCTCAATGAGGTTTTGAGTTACATTTCTCTAATGACCAGTGATGATGAGCTTTTTTCATATGTTTGTTGGCTGCATAAATGTCTTCTTTTGAAAAGTGTCTGTTTATATCCTTCGCCCACTTTTTGATAGGGTTGTTTTTTTCTTTTAAATTTGTTTAAGTTCTCCATAGATTCTGGATATTAGTCCTTTGTCACACGGGTAGATTGCAAAAATTTTTTTCCCATTCTGTTGGTTGCCAATTCACTGTATTGATAGTTTCTTTTGCTGTGCAGAAGCTCTTAAGTTTAATTAGATCTCATTTGTCTATTTCAGCTTTTGTTGCCATTGCTTTTGGTATTTTAGTCATGAAGTCCTTGCCCATGCCTATGTCCTGAATATTTTAGTTTAGGTATTTGGTTTCTGGATGAGAAATTCTGGCACTTTAAAAAGTATTTGTCAGGTTATTCTTTAAGTGGAACATAGGTTTTTCTGCTCTCTCTAAATATTTTTTTAATTCATCGAAACACTCTAGTTGTAACAGATCTGAAATTATGCTCATTGAGGTAACACAGGGTGGCGTGGGAAATGGATTATGGCATCACTCAGCAGCATGCAACATAGGGTGCAGATGGAACCGCATAAAACAGACAAGCAGTCTTAAAAGCCAGCACTCAATGATCTATTTTTCTTTTGCCCAGATTTTGGTTACAAAAAGAGTTTACATTCCTGTGATTGTTTTTAGTTCTAATATTCTATAATATGATTTTAGTGATTGAATGTTGTTATTCTAGTGTAAAGAAGGAGAAACAGGAGAAATTAGTAACTTTTAATAAATTGGACTGCTTTTGGATACTTATTATATGGAATAATATAATAATTAAGATATTAAAGATCTTGACCCAGACAAAGGTAGAATATAGACCAGAAAGTAACATGTTGAGCATTTTGATGAAGAAAGCTTTCTGCATTATTAGTATTGTTAATATTAAATCCACAAATCTGCTACTGTCTATAAACCTGGAAAGTCTTCCTTCTCATCTTTGAACATGTAGTCATAGTATTCTCCTACTTTCTCTTGAAACTTTGCCCTTTCTGCCTAGTGTATTCAGGTTCTAGCTTCTAAGATGGGCTTTGGTCTCTGGGGACAGTTCATTCAGGCATCCTTATCCATTCAGCTGGTTAAGTACAAAGCTCAGAGTCTACTCTATAGTCCTTGTCATCTCAAACTGAGGGAGGAGACTTTATGTCATGAGCTCTAGCAAAACTATGGAGAAGAGCCCTGTACTGAGGGACAGTGAAGTGCTTGTATGCACAGGTGTTGATAGAGTATTACCTATTTTATTTTATTTCATTTTATTATTTATTTATTTATTGAGACAGAGTTCTTGCTCCTGTTTCCCAGACTGGAGTGCAATGGCACAATCTCAGCTCATTGCAACCTCCACCTCCCAGGTTCAATTGATTCACCTTCCTCAGTCTCCAAAGTAGCTGGGACTAAAGGCATATACCACCACACCCAGCTAGTTTTGTATTTTTAGTAGAAATTGGGTTTCTCCATGTTGGTCAGGCTGATCTCGAACTTCTGACCTCAAATGATCCGCCCACTTCTGCCTTCCAAAGTGCTGGGATTACAGGCGAGAGCAACTGCGCCCAGCAAGTATTACCTACTTTATTTATTTTATTTGTTACCTTTTATCTTATTACCTTTTGGCTATTCCTTATTGTTGGAATGGTCTCATTTAAGAAGGGCTAGTAGGATTGGAGGACCAGAATTACATGTTGAAATCATATTGGTAAACAAGATCAACCTGAGCACATCCTTGCAATGTGATTGAGGATATGACAGAACTGGGAACTATAGTTATCACTATCAATAATGAGGAGTTACTATCTGCTTACAATGTGTAAGCCAACATGCTAGAAAGTGTAAACAAGTTATATCCATTTAATTCAGAGACTCTCAGCTCTCTGCCTATAAGGAGAGCTTTTATGATATGCTGAGATCCAGATAGAGTGAGTTCACTTACATTGAAAATTGTGTTTAAAGTAACCCTTTATTCAAATTTACTTACAAATAGCTCTGGAAATCTTTTGACTTAAAAATTAGGAACATAGCCCCAATGCCTCATCGCCGAAGAAAATGAGTTACAGTTACTGGAGGATTTGCCCCAAATTGCTTTATATATCTTTAGTTACAGTTACATATATACTTTTCTGTGGATAACTATTATTGAGGTACTTAGTCATTTTGATGATTATAGAACCTGGGTCATATTTGAAATACTGCTAAATATCTGGATTATATTTTTCCTCTTATAAAGCTCCTGAGCTTTCCAGTCTCTTATCAACAACTTTTAAGTACTGAGATTTTATAATAATAAGAACAGTTGACATGGTTTTATTCATTGTGTTAGGTACAAAACGCCAAGAGGGTTTCAAAGTCATGATCATTATTATTGTGAAGTGAAATAAGCAATAAAATAAGATCTTATTGCTGCAGGAAAAAACAAACAATTCCACCTTCTGTAAACACCAGTAAAGTACTACTATTCTTGCCACAAAAATTAAAAACAAAGGTACTGCCTCTGAAAAACATAACACTAAACATATTACAGTCTTCAGACCCCACATCTAAATAATATATCTTAGTATACAAGCTTCGAAGTAACAAGTACTTTACTTTTATGTAAATTGTTTCCTTCAAAGATATAAAGGTACTTTATACATGTTATTTGTATAGTCTCCTCTTGCTGCATCCGAATTAATGTAAAACATTACTCAGTTAAATATGTGTTATCTGTGTATTTAAATACAGATTTATGAATTAAAAGCATAGGAAATTAAGTTTTAAATTTCATTTATCAAACCGAAGACTGCCATATTGAAAATAATTATATTAATACAAGTGTATATCTAGACTTCCAGAAATTAGTTACATTAAACTCATTGCTAATTGATAACTGAATTTTAAAATATAAAACTCAATAACTAAAAACATACCTTAAATTTTTAGCATATCCGTTTATGAATATGACTATTTTAAAATATAAATTTGAATATATCTATAGTACCAATCAAACGATTTCATTTTATAAAAATGCACACATTTTTAGCTCAGCAATATATATTTTAAATAAACTTTTTAACCATGAATATTAGTATTACATAAGTAAAGCATTGTCCTTGCATAACCATTATGTTGATACCTTTATTAAGAAACAGAATCATTTACTTTCCCTGGGCTGAGTCTCCATATTTGTCAAGTTATAGATTTAACTTAAATTGGTTGCAAAATAAATGGTCTATTCTGAAAAAACGTTCCAAATACCTTTGGAAAAAAAAAATCTGTATTAGGTGGAATGTTCTGTATATGTCCATTGGATCGAATTCTTTTTTTTTTTTTCATTATTATACAGCTATTTTTAAAATTACATTCTGTCTTCCTATTCTATTCATGACTGAGAGTTGTTTACTGAAATATCAAATTATCTGGAAGTGGCCTCAAATCACCTAGAGAAAGACTTGGAAGAATTTTGGAGGAGAAGGCATAGGAGGTTGCAACAATGACTGTTCTACCCTATGTCTGCAGTTAATGATCAGAAGTAGCAAGCAGAACCCAAATAACCAATATTTAGAGTGCACAGGTCCTATTATTCTTCACGGATCCTGAAAGCTGTATGCAAGTTACTCCTGAAACAACTGCACAGCTCTCTGAGACAAAGATGGAGGATGAGTAGGCAATCTGACAGAAATTGAATAAATTATCCACAATTTACTGTATAAACCATTTTTGTAGAAGTTGCAAGTCTTCAATAGACACCATAGTTCCAAAATAGTTACATCAGGCAGATTTTTCCAGTCGAATTTTTGTCTTGGTAGGAAGACATATTTATAGTACTTTCCACACCACCATACTTCCAGAACTTTCTCACTTACTTTTAGTCTGTTGAGTAAGGAAATTGACATTGATAATCGGTGACATAAAAATCCATGGGAATTTTTTAAGCAATCATAAAAAGTAGAAAAGCAAATGTCACTATGCGGAGGCAAAATTTATTATTAAATATTTTTGTGAAAATAAAATGTATTTTAAATCACTAATACATTTAACATAATTGACGTAAGTTTGTAGATGTGCTATTCCAATCTAAAGCTGAAATCTGTATGTCCCAAAACTGGTTAGAAATTTTAAAATAAGGATAGACATAACATCCTAAACTATAGGATATATTAAATTTTATCAAGTGATAATGTTGTGCCGTGTAAACTGTAGTAATAAAGTTGAAAAAGGGGAAGAACATCCAAATTTGGTTCTGAAGTGTGCTGGTGAATAAGTACTCTCTCGTTAATAGTTCTTGTCAACAATAGTTTTTTGTTTTTTGTTTTTTGTTTTTTTGAGACAGAGTCTTGCTCTGTCACTCAGGCTGGGGAGCAATGGCACAATCACTGCACACCACAAACTCTGCCTCCTAGGTTCCAGTGATTCTCCTGCCTCTGCCTCCTGAGTAGCTGGGATTACAGGGACACACCACCATGCCAGACTAATTTTTTGTATTTTTAGTACAGACGAGGTTTCACCCTGTTGGCCAGACTGGACTTGAACTCCTGGCCTCGTGATCCACCCGCCTTGGCCTCCCAAAGTGCTAGGAGCCACTGTGCCTGACCCTAGAATATATTTTTAGTTTTATCATTTTTTTCAAAATCTGTGAACCAAATTATACTTTTCACATTTTAAGGTGATTATATTAATTAAATTTATAAATTTTCTTCCATTAAACTAATCTTACATTTCATAATATGCTATTTTTAGTAATATTCTTAAGAATTATGGCTTTATTATCTAGAAATAAGATAAATACATAGGTTGGGCAAGGAAAGATGCTATATTCTTGGACTTTTGATATCAATGTATTATTCACATGTGAATTACAATTTGAAAATGTTTTAAATTATTCTATTATCTGAATAGTTATGGTAATCACCTGGTTCTCTGGAGACTTCAGTTACTAACATATCAAATTTTCTCTGACCCTATAGTGTACATATAATTTTCTTTCTAAATTTTTACTTTTTCTTTATAATTCATTGATTTTTATTACTTTCAAATTGTCTTAATTTGTATCTCTACAAAAGCAAATTATAGGAGAGAAGTTTAGAGACAATGATACATTTGGGAAATAATCTCAGAAAATGAAGTGCAGATGTAGATAAATGAGATATAAAAGGAAACAAAGACAAAAGAATATGTAATGGGTAGGCTTCAACCGTCAGCAACTGGGGCTTAATCATTGGGGTATTCTTTCAGAGACATATTAGAATATACCTCAATTCAATCCAGTGTAGGTTGCAAAATGTGAGATATTTTTCCACCTCTTCTTATCTGTCATTAGTTGATACAAATATACATATATATTGGGGTACTAAAGATCTGGCATTCTGGCTTGCCATAACTCAGGTAGAGAATATTCCTGTGGCCAGGTAAAATCTTAGACAGGGAGTGATGTGAGCACTTGAGGTCAGAAGCTATTAGCCTGCATAGATACTGTCCATGGAAGTGAAAGCACTTACTACTTGTCCCTTGTTTCCAGCAAATTCTATTCTCCATTGGCTCCCTTGGTTACTTCCAATTTATTTTTCTCTGTGGGATTATTTTGTTTTAAATTTCATATCTTCGCATGCACCTGTTTTACTATTAAATGTGTTCCTTAAACTAGTCTGTTTCCTGTTAACTTCAAAGAAATCCTCACTAACACAAAATGATATGTGATAGTCAATCATGTCTTCTATTAATACCACCTGATAAGTTAGATCTTATTTTTAAACCTAAGATTTTTTTCTCCCTCTTTTTGGATCACAGAGATGTATTTTGGAAAACGTCTACATGCTATCACTCTAGTACATCTTCACAACTATTTCTCTCCATCTACCCTACGAGCAGCCTAGACTCACCCTCATCATCTTTTCCTAGACCATCACAATTGTTTCCTAACTAGCTTTTCTTTTTTTATACTTGATCTTCCTAGAGTGTATTTTAAAACAGCGTACTAGTGATTTTTCCAACTCTCTAATCTAAACCTTCCAGATTCCCGATGCATTTTAAAATATCATCCAAAGCTCTTATAAGGGTGTATAAATAAATGCATACCATTCTCTTCCTGGCACATTCTGACCTCCTTATAATCTGTCCTTCAATGTCATTGGGATAAGTTATGTTACCTTGTTCCCTTCCTTATACAATAACTCATAATACATCCTGAATGGTTATACGAAATGTGAACAGAACCAGTGCTCATTATTCTGAGAAGATTTAAGAGCCAATATGTATTTTTTTTCCTGGCATGTTAACGAATGATATTCTACAAAGAGGTTGCTAACTTAGCCTAAAGTTTAGAATTAAAAGAGCACTGAGAAGAGTTACAGCCAATCTATCATATAAGTATGGCATATGAATAAGAAATAAACCCCTATTCTCATAAGTCTCTGTAAATTTCTGAATATCATGTATAATTAGATATGTCATAATTAAAAACCACATCAAACATATTTCTCTCAAATATAAACAGCTGTTTAAAGAACTAGGCAAAACGACTAAAAGAGAAGAGAAAATTGAACTGCCCACAGCCTTCACAATCGTATTAAACTGCCAAAGACTAGGATTAATTTCTTTGAAGTTGAGAGTGAAGAAAGTGTAGTTTAATAATGTGCACCCAACTAAAATTTCATTCAGGTATCTAAAGACTCATTCTGAAACAAAATAGTATAATAAACCATGAGTTCATGTCCTTCATAGGGACTTGGATGAATCTGGAAACCATCATTCTCAGATTGAACAAAAAGCCAAACACCGTATGTTCTCACTCATAGGTGTGTGTTGACCAACGAGAACATGTGGACTCAGGGAGAGGAACATCACACACTGGGGGCAATTGCGGGTGTAGGGGAGAGACAGCAGAGGGTGGGGAGGGAAAAGAGGGTGGGGAGGGATTACATGGGGAGAAATGCCAGATATAGTGTGCTCCTAAAATAAATAAATAGATAGATAGATAGATAGATAGATAGATAGATAGATAGTTTTAAGTAGCATGGTATTATAATTTTTTTCTAAGAGCGCATCTATATATCATTTTTTTCTTTCTCACTATCCATCTCTTTTAGAACATGGAATTGTTTATACATGAATGTATCATCAGGTTTGAACTATTTTAAAAATATTTTTGGTTTATATTCTGCTTAAATTACTTGTAACAAGCATGTTTCCTGTTTACCGAAACAATAAAATATTTTTTAATCAAAAGGAAATAGAAAAGACTAGAAGAAAGTCACGTCTTTTAAATCCTCATTATTCATTATGATTGCTAGATTTGTTTTGAAGTTATCAAATACTATTTAGAAGTAGGAAAATTACTTCCAACGTACCTCTTATGACACTATACATGTTAATGAGAGGGCACAGAATATTGGATTCTTGTTCTTTATCATTTCTTTCTTTCTTTCTTTCTTTTTTAGATGGAGTCTTGCTTTATCTCCCAGGCTGGAGTACAGTGTCTGAATCTCAGCATCTCAGCTCACTGCAAACTCTGCCTCCCAGGTTCAAGCAATTCTCCTGCCTCAGACTCCAGAGTAGCTGGGATTAAGGTGCACACCACCACACCCAGCTAATTTTTGTATTTCTAGTAGAGACCAGGTTTCACCATGTTGGCCAGGGTGGTTTTGCCTCAGCCTTCCAATGTGCTGGGATTACACGCAGGAGCCACCCTGCCCAGCCTGTTCTTTATAATTTATGTAGTAAGATTTGACTTTTGTTACTATCTGTAACTGATTAATTTCTTTGTACATCTCTATCTAGCAAGACATTGAACATACATTGCAACCTATCACAGTAACTCTATGTGTACAATAGTTTATTTGATGACACTGTATTAAAGGGAGTCAAATGACAACACTCTACTTAATATATTGTCTAAATCCAAAAATAGTATTAACTTATATCACCAGTCTAATCAGTACTTGGTGTTCAGTGTTAGTTTTGTCTGCATACCTTCGGTTATCTCATAGTACATGCCAGTTTTGATTTTGAGATCTCAAGACAGCATGATTTTATTTTGGTTGCATGAGAATAAGAATGAGGACTGTAATCCATTTTTGAGCCTAAAATCTATTTTACTAAATACACATACTTAGTTATATATATATATATATATATATATATATATATATATACACACATATATATACATATATAAATTCTTGCATCAAAATGAAGTTACAGTAACTTGTTATAACATGTCTTAACATGACCCAGTTTGGCATATTAAGAATAAGACATAAGTTTGAGAAGAGCCTTTGTTAGAACAAAATAAAGTATGCTAAACTGATGCAAGAACAAGCATTCAATTCATGGCGACAATAAGGTCGAAGAATGGTGAAATCACTGAGGTTCTACAAAAAGTTTATGGGAAAATGTCCCAAAGAAGACAGCAGTTTAAAAAATGGACACCTCATTTAAGAAGGGAAGAGATGATATTGAAGATGAAGCCCCCATCGGCAGATCATCACATCAATTTGTGTGGAAAAAAATATCTTGTCCATATTCTAATTGAAAAGGACTGACAATTGACAGCAGAAACAATAGTCAACATTATAAATATCCCAATTGATATAACACCATTCTGACTGAAAAATTAAAGTTGGGAAAACTTTTCACTCAGTAAGTGCCAAAAGCGTTGAGCCCACAACAGTTGTAGACAAAAGAAGAGCTTTCAATGAGAACTGTAAACAAGTAGGATCAAGATTCTGAAGCATTTTGTTGAAGAATTGTAACCAGAGATGAAACATGGCTTTACCAGCACCATCCTGAAGACAAAGCACAAGAAAAGCAGTGGTGACCAAGAAATAGAAGTGGTCCAGTCAATGTAAAAGTAAGAAAAGTTCATGACAGCAGCTTTTTTGGGATGCTCAAGGCATTTTGATTCTTGAGTTTGTAGAGAGCCAATTAATAATAATACCTGCTTATTATGAGAGTGTTTTGAGAAAGTTAGAAAAATCTTGAGCAGAAAAATCAATTATGAAAGCTTTATCAGAGACACTGTCTCCACCACGGTGATGCTCCTGCTTATCCCCTCATTAAACAAGGGCAATGTTGTGAGTTTTGATGGGAAATTATTAGGAATTTACCTCTGGTACTGATTTGGCTTTTTTCTGACTTCTTTTTGCTTCCTACTTTAAAAAATATTTAAAATTTTCTTTAGCCAATTATGTAAAAAAGTCTGCATTGACATTGTTAAATTTCCAGGAACTTCAGTTGTTTAGGGATAAATTAAATTACTGGCGTCATCGCTTACAAAAATATCCTAAGCTTAATAAAGGTTATTTTGAAAAATAAAGTTTATATTTATATTTTTATAGTTTAATTTTATTTTGTCACAAACTTTTTGACAAAAGAACTATAAAAATATAAATATAAACTTTATATGTTTATGTTATATACACTGTTATATAAAGTATATATAACATAGCAAAGTATGTATTTTAATATAGTAGAGTATCTAGTTGAGTATATATGTCTCATTTATACATACATTCATAAACATACAAATTTTACGATCACATTTGAAGTTACAACAACATTAAATATCCATTTTGCTTAGTAATATTCATATGAGTTTAGTGAATTTATATACAGATTATTTAATAAACCAAATTTTATAATGTATATATTTTGATTTATGCTTTCTTATTCTAAATTTATGATTTAGATATTTTTCAAAAAAGAGTACAAAATGTAGGATAATCAGCACAGGTTCCAAACTTTAAAGAGAGTAAGTGTTTCACTGAAAGTCAGACTGGAGAACCACAGTTTTTAAGTGTGGCAAGGGACGAGAAAAAGAGCCATCTTTGACTGCAATACAGGGGTAGTCACAAAGGGTGCCATTATCCAACAGCAGTTATGGTGACAATGTTTTTCTGCTATAACCACTCTAATGCTATTTTACTCATTAGTCACAGCTAAGAATGCCACAAAAGCCTATGTCCTCCCGACTTCAGAGTAACTAGTAAGCATGCTTTATTTCATCCTTTCACAGTCTTCAAAAGGGCAATTAGTAAAATCTTTCTCTCAGAATAGTGAAATAAAATATGGCTTTGAAAATATGATGATGAGATGAAGAACTTAGGTTTTGGATGAAAGATGAGGGCACTCAGAAATTCAGAAGTCACTCTTGTTGCCTTTTACCCTTACCTGAGTTCATTGGGACAAAGAGATCAGTGTTATAGGGAAAATATGAAGGAATTACAAATATATATATTTGTAATTCCTACAATATATTCTAGGTGTGGAAGTTTGAAAACCTAGAATATATTGTCACAAATATAAATGTAAGAAAAATATATCCTACACAGGCTATTTTGCAGACAAAAAACTATCTAAATGAGTCTACATCAGGAAATTCATTCAGGTGACTTATTTTAATAAAGTATCAAGTAGGAGCAATGGCTAGCCCTTAGCTGGTCTTACTCTCTCAATCTTTTTCCTGTTAGTATGGATTCTTTTTAATGAATTCTACTAGCTAACAGAAATTCTTGCCTCCCTCCGCAATCATTTTCTTCCTCCCTGTCTTCCTTTATTTCTTCTCTTTCTCTCTCTCGTGTACTTCATTTACTTTTAGATAATATACAGTTTACTGTGCTTTAATATCTACTGTAATGTATCTATTATTTAATTCACCTAACACTTTATTCTCCCTGCCTTCATCTGAAAATGCTCTTGTTCTACACACCTTACACACAATTATTACAGAGCTGCCAGGTCAATATAATATATCTGTTAAACCTAACCACAGTTGAGTGCTCTCCAGGGGAAAGAATCTGACTCATGCATGGAAATGAGAATGCTTTTCAGTGATATTTGTAAGGGGAATCTAGAAAGAAAAGTCCAGCTCTCACATCCTCTCCCCAGGTGAACTGACTGTAAAATGTCTATGTGGGAGCCATCTGAAGCCATGTCTTTCATATAGTTTAAGGAAAAAAATCATTGAGTGGAAATTGAGGTAATTTCACAGAGAGAAATTATAAAAACAGAGAAAAAGGTATAGTAATGTCAAGCTCCCCACAACCACTATTCCTGGTTTCCAACTCCATTCCAGCTATCAGTACAACACATTTAATGTTTCTTTAAGCTGTTTTAAGTTATGTTGCTGCCATTTACAAATAAAGTAGTCCTTATCAATAGACTAGATAAATGAAGAATTATTTACTCAAGAATAAGCCCTTAGAAGATAATTATAAAAATTCTAGCTGAATGTTTAAAACTATGTCTCCCCATAGGAATAAAATAATTCTTAGTCAAATAAATAAAATCTCACTTAATGAAAACCATTGTTGCTATTAAGGTACACCTGGGTGTCATGGGTTGAGCTCCTAGGAAATAGCCTATGAGGTACAGATTTGTGTATGGGATGTTTACTCAGGGTTCTTCTCAGGAACAATACTTATGAGAGGAAAGCATGTTGGTATAAGGAAGAAGTTGAACTGTGATGTCATGGAAATATAGACCTCAGCAGATCTTACAGGATGCTGAAGATATCAAGATGGGATAATTTGCAAAGACATCTCCAACTGAAGCAAGGAGGCGTTGGGAGTTGCCCCCTTATCAACCAGTCATTGAATGTAGACAGTGACATTTGGCTGAGTGTAATTCTTGAAGAAGGATTCAGCTATGAGCTGTTAGTAGGCGAATAGTCTGATGGAAAAATTTGAATATAGTCCTAAAAGCAGGAAGTTATAGGCAACATAACACAGCATCTACTATATTAGATAGAGATAAAGTTACATTCTTACTCCTTATTTAAGTTCTATTTAACTAATTATTTTAAGATGATATTAATTAGCCTCACATGACTCTGTACTTAGGATATTAAAATGTAAAGGGTGTGGGGAGGCTTAGTGATGGACAACCAGTAATCACCCAAATAAAAAAATATATTTTGTTTAGTGCCTATTTTCATTTTGCATCCCAGAATAGGGGTGGGACATGTAAGGATAGTGAGAGAGCCTACTGATTCATAAATATTTGCTATATCCAATGTCTAATTCATTAATTTTATCTGATCCTAGGGATATTTCAATTACTTAAGAGATGTAAAGATACAATTTTAAGTAAAAGAGATTTTATAATGTATAGTTCTTTCCTGTTGCTTACTTGAGTGTAATGGTATTCATTGTAGGGCATATGTGAAGAGAGAGCTTAGGAGCCAGAATGAAAGTTAAATATTGCCCACACGTTTTACAATATTTTTTATACTCACCTCATTAAGTAGCTCAGCACTGCAACACAGAAAACAACCTCTTATTTAATGCAAATGTGATTTTTCCTCTGAAATTGTCAACATCTTACATTTATTAAACAGAAAAAGTAGACAGAAAAGACAAATTTTTATTTTTTGTAACAGATGCACATGTTCTGTCATGAGGAAATTATTATAACTTCTACTATAACAATTTTTTAGACTATATGCTGGGTATTCTCACTGAACATCATTTACTGATGTTCTTCCCTGAATAATATTACTTTAAAACTCCAGATTATTCAAAAATCAAATAGCATAGAAGTGCTTCTTCAGAACCATAAGGTCACTGCACGTGAATTTTTTTTACTAGCATATTGGCAATGGTAGAAGCACAGTGTCAGAAAACAACATTTACAAAGCATTAGACTGCAGTCAAAAAATTCCAGCCTAGAATTCTTGAATCCCCAAGCTTTGCAAAATTAGTCATAAAAATTTAAGTTATTCTCAACATTTCTATAAAACTAAAATAATTTGCATTTATTTTACCAAAGGTCTCTTTTCCTTTTAAATCAGGAATTAATTAACTGATTTTAGTATTGAATTTTCTTTGCTGACCAGATGTATTTTAAAGCATAGCTCTTCCTGTTATTTTTACTTTTTTATTACTATTATCTACTAAAAGGCAAGGAAGGCTTTGTTATTTAAAATCATTCTTTGATAGAAATGACTTTTAAAGCTTAAGACCTCAGGGAATAATAATAGCCACTTTTTCAAAAAATAGTTTGGGAATTATTGATGTAAAGAAAGGACTTTGGATTCCGTACACGAGGGTGTTAATTCTCTCTGCTGCTAAATAACTGATTGCATAGTCACTTAAAATGTCTGATCATAGGTTAAGTCGTATAATAGAATAAGTCAGCTTGGAAAATATCTTTCAATTCTAACATTCTTTGTGTATTTCATTGTTCTTCTCCATTCCAATGCCTCTATCTGACCTCAGGTAAAGGAGTGGATACAGATAACTTGGAGTGGATACAGATAATCTCTATTATTTCACACATTTAAGGGACCACTTATATTTACCGGAATCGATGTCCATTTCCCATCCATTCAGATTCATTTATTCATGTAGCAAACAGTTTTTCAGTGTCTGCTAATTATCATTTGATCTGCTAAATTCCAGGAATAAAACAAAAATCCCATCTTCAAATACTTATAGTCCAGGAGGAGAGTTAGATGTGCTTATTTAAATAACAGAACTAGATCACTCTTTTCTTTCAGAGAATATGTCAATATAGGTAGTTTTCCCACTAGTTTTTGTTAATATTTATTTATTATATTTTGTTAATAGTAATGTAATATAATTGTAACACATTTTAAAAACTAAAAATAAATAAATAACAGAATCAGTTACTGTAGTGTAACAAGCAAGAATGAAGCTTGTGCAATGTTCAGGAAAAGAATGGGAAAAGAGCTTACTAACTCTTGAGGATACAGAGAGCAACTCTCTGGAGCACAGTTTCTTGCTTAAGGTTCTACTGATATTTTCTTTCAGGAGGAGTATGAGATTCTTCAGGTTGATTTCCAAGCACATAATAAGCCTAATCTCTAACTCTTATAGATTATTTACAATGCAGATGCAAATGTTTGTGGACTTTTTTTCTTTATGTTTTTTGTTAAATGCTTTGTTTTGTTTTGATAGCGTCTTGCTCTGTTGCCCACAATGGAATTCAGTGGCATAATTTCAGCTCACTGCAACCCCCACTTCCCGGGCTCAAGTGATTCTTGTGTCTCAGCCACTCAAGTAGCTAGGATTACAGGTGCATGTCACCACACCCGGCTGTTTGTATTTTCAGTAGAGACAGGGTTTTACCATTTTGCCTAGGCTGTTCTCAAACTCCTGGCCTCAAATGACCTACCTGCCTCTTCCTCTCAAATTGCTGGGATGACAGGCATGAGCCATCATTCTCAACCTGTTTTTATGCTTTTTTCTTTCATAATTCAGTATTTGTGGAAGTACCAAATCACAAATGAGAAAAGATGAATAATTGGTTTCTGAGTACTTTCTTTTAAACTTCAGAAAAGTCATTTCAGATAATTGTTTCTTTATGAGAAGAGTTTAAATATAGGAGAAAAATTTGAATTATGCTATTAAGGGGCAAGACCATCTACTTTTATTAAGTTTGTCTTTTAAAAATCTATTACAATGCTTTTGTTGTTGTTGTTTTTGGTACAAGCTCTAATCGGTTTTCTCCTCTAGCTCCTCAAAACAAAAGCCAGTGTATATTTGCTCTGACAAGGAGTTGTGAAATTTCTGCAGTCATTCACATACTGAAATCCCATTAGTCCTCAGCTGGTTTACCCAAATACATCTCACTACGTTGCTGTGGAGTTCATCTTGAAAAGTATTCTAAATTCTTCAGAAAAGTAGTTACTAAAAATTCAGAACAGTATTAGCTGACAAGAACAATATCATTTTATTTTTAAGGCACACTTTGATGTTAAATATGTAGATGAAAGCCAAAATTTATTATGCAATTAATTATGATTTTGGTAAAGACACTATGTCTTTGTAAGCATTTACCCAACAAATTGAAAGCTGGTGTATAATTCTAAGTATTTATGCATTTTTATTTTAATAACTCTATTTGTGTTTCACAAGAAAAATATTATTCTTAGTCAGAGAAACACAAATATCACATGTTGCCATGCATATGTGGGAGCTAGAAATACTGATTTCATGGAGGTAGAGAGTAGAATGTTGGTTACTAGAGGCTCAAAGCGAAGGGGAGAGAAATAAATGAAGAGAGATTGATTAACAGGTACAAAAATACAGTTAGATAAAATAAATTTTAGTTGATAACACAGGAGTGTTACTATAGTTATCAATAATTTGTTCTATATTTCAAAATAGCTAAAAGATTTGGAATGTTATCAACACAAAAAAATAATACATGTTTGACCTGAGATAGATTCCCAATTACCCTAATTTGATCATTACAGATGGTATGTATGTATCAAAACATCACAAGTATTCCATAAATATGTACTATTATGTAATGTCATAATTTTTTGAAATAAAAATGTTATCATAAAGATTATATTTTTGTTCATGAAACTTGAATATTTGTAATCAAATCTGTAATCTGTTTAAACTGTATATAATTTATCTTAAACTCTGTAGCTGTCATCTCATTTCGTATTCTCTCAAATATCATCCAATTCCATGACTTCACTTGCCATCTGAAAATAGATTATTTCTAAACTTCAATCTCTTTTTTTTAATACTTTAAGTTCTGGGATACATGTGCAGAATGTGCAAGTTTGTTACACAGGTAAACACATGCCATGGCGATTTGCTGCATCCGTCCCCTGTCATCTACATTAGATATTTCTCCTAATGCTCTCCCTTCCCTAGCCCTCCCACCCCTAATAGGCCCAGGTGTGTGATGTACCCCTCCCTGTTTCCATGTGCTCTCATTGTTCAACTTCCACTTATGCGTGAGAACATGTAGTGTTTGGTTTTCTGTTTCTGTGTTAGTTTGCTGAGAATGATGGTTTCCAGCTTCATCCATGTCCCTGCAAAGGACATGAACTCATCCTTTTTTATGGTTGCGTAATATTCCATGGTGTATATGTACCACATTTTTTTAATCCAGTCTGTCGTTGATGGGCATTTGAGTTAGTTCCAAGTCTTTGTTATTTCTAATACTGCTACAATAAGCATACGTGTACCTCTGTCTTTATAGTAAAAGTATTTATAATCCTTTGGGTATATACCCAGTAATGGGATTGCTGGGTCAAATGGTATTTCTGGTTCTGGATTCTTGAGGAATCACCACACTGTCTTCCACAATGGTTGAACTAATTTATATTCCCTTGAACGGTGTAAAAGCATTCCTATTTTTCCACATCATCTCCAGCATCTGTTTCCTGACTTTTTAATGATCACCATTATGACTGGTGTGAGATAGTATCTCACTGTGGTTTTGATTTGCATTTCTCTAATAACCAGTGTTGATAAGCTTTTTTTTTCCATATTTTTGTTGGGCACATAAATGTCTTCTTTCGAGAACTGTCTGTTCATATCCTTCACTCACTTTTGGATGGTTTTTTTTTTCTTATAAATTTAACTTCCTTGTAGATTCTTGATATTAGCCCTTTGTCAGATGAATAGATTTCAAAATTTTTCTCCCATTCTGTATGTTGCCTGTTCACTCTAATGATAGTTTCTTTTGCTGTGCAGAAGGTCTTTAGTTTAATTAGATCCTATTTGTCAATTTTAACTTTTGTTGCCATTGCTTTTGGTGTTTTAGTCATGTGAATTACTTGCCCATGTCTATTTCCTGAATGGCATTGCCTAGATTTTCTTCTAGGGCTTTTATGGTTTTAGGTCTTATGTTTAAGCCTTTAATACATCTTGAGTTAATATTTGTATAAGGTGTAAGGAAGGAGTCTAGTTTCAGTTTTCAGCACATGGCTAGCCAATTTTCCCCACACCATTTATTAAATAGTGAATCATTTCCCTGTTGCTTGTTTTTGTCAGGTTTGTCAAAGGTCAGATGGTTGCAGATGCATGGCGTTATTTCTGAGGACTCTGTTCTGTTCCATTGGTCTATATATTTGTTTTGTTACCAGTACCATGCTGTTTTTGTTACTGTAACCTTGTAGTATAGTTTGAAGTCGGGTAGCATGATGCTTCCAGCTTTGTTCTTCTTGCTCAGGATTGTCTTGGCTATACAGGCTCTTTTTTGGTTTCACACAAAATTTAATATAGCTAAAATTTAATCTCTAACACAGAATATGTAATTAGGGTAAAGTCAAATAATTAATGAAACAAACATCACTTAGACCTTTAGTTTTCAACTTCATTTCTTCCATCTGCCACACATGGCACGTCTGACTTTAGGTCTTAAGGATCTTTAGGCTTCTGCCAGACTGATCAGCTGTATTTTATCTAAGAGTGTCTCTCTATGAAGTTGGGGAGGGAAAACATTAGGAGAAATACCTAATGTAGATGATGGGGGCATAGATGAAGCAACTCACTGCATGTGTATGCCTATGTAACAATCCTGCATGATCTGCCAATCTGCACATGTACCCCAGAACTTAAAGCATAATTTTTTAAAAAAAGAAGCTGCTTTCTTCACTCTCCTTCATCTGTCACCTCTCCTTCTCAATGTCCATCTCCCAGAAATGAATGAAATAACTTTTACTGATCTCTTTTTTCTGATTTATATTTTTATTTCTTTATTAACATTTTAAAGAGGTTTTAGGGGAAAAAAAGAAGATAAAGCATTTCACTCAAATCACCTCTTTAAACAGAAGCCCACGAGGCATTTGAAAATGTAGGCATAATTTTTTTCCCAAATGTGCCATTCATAAATGCATAAGTGCAACATTTATATTCACTTGTTAAATAGGCATTCTGTAATTGCCATAATTTATTTACTTCTGTTGACTTAATTCTAAAATTTTATACAAGCTTTTTGGCCCTCTCATGTTTGTGGATTAGCATCTTCATAGATTTTAACATTTAATCCATCACTCTTGCTAATTTCTGACTATTCAGAGGCTATTTTTTTCTGCCATCTGCTGTCATTGCGCTAGTTATCTAGAACTACAAACAAACAACCCAAGAAACTTAGTAAAAAAAAGCAGCAATCATTTTGTTATTTCGCATGAGTCTGTGATTTCACAGGGGCTCAGCTGAAAGGTTCTTCTGCATCTCTTAAAGTTTCTCCTGTGGCTGCAGTCAGGGGTAGTCAAGACTGGAAAATTCAAAATGGCATCTTCATGGAGACAGATCAAAAGCGAGAATCTTCCTCTGGCAGCTCATTGAAAAGTGAATGTTTCAAGAAATCAACCATTACTGTGTAAAAGATACACAATTTAAAACTTATGAATTGTTTGCTTCTGGTATTTTTCATTTAGTATATTTGACCCACAGTTTACTGCAGGTAACTGAAATTGCAGAAAGCAAAACCACAGATAACTGGGGACTACTGCACTTCTTACTTCTCCCTATTGCATTCTTTTCCCATTGCTCAGAGTGTTTAACCCTTATTAGTTATGAAAGCCCATCCATTCTTCAAAGCCTTGCTTAGATTCTTCATCCTATAAGACTTTCTTTGAGCATTAGTAAATCCTATTTCTTCATTTATCAATTATATTTATAAATTAAAACTGCTAAGCATTACATTCAAATTATATACAAACATATATACATATAAATACATAAATATATATTATGCTTCCTTTTAAGTAAAAATCAAAATCATTGTAGTGACTATTTCTATTTGGATAAGGTCACTGGCGAATATCCTACACAAAACAGATCCCAAATACATAGTTATCGAATAATTACTATAATTACTTAATTTACTGAGCAACTTATATTACGTGATAGTTTCTTTTGTAAGTGCTTTACATATCTTAATCTCTCTTTCTCTTTCACAAACACACACACACACACACGCACACACACATACACACACCCCTACACTCACCTAAAGAGAAGGTACTTTTTAAATCCCCATTAAACAGATAAGATAACTGGGGTTAAGAATATTTTTCAAAGTTTTACAGTGAGTCAATAGTAAAAAAACAAGTAGAGTCAATCAATCTTGAACCAGAGACCATGATCTTAGTCTTTGTGCTCTACTGAATCATTATGCATTGACTTAAGTTTCTCAAAAAAAAAAAAAAAAGTGTTTAAGTAAAAAAAAGTTTGTAATTCATCTTTTTTTCTATTAATCACGTATAGAATCGTAGACATCCATAGGTAAAAATGACTTTAGTGTTTACCTAACGCTATACACTCCTTCCAAGGAAGTGGTAGCATTACATGATTTGAGATTCTCTGGCTTTCCAACAAGCTGTTACACTAGATTTAATATCACAAAAGTTTATTTTTATAGCAATTATGAATGTTAAGTATATCAGAAAAATTGAGAGAAATGGAAATAGTGATTGGAACAGGTTTAAAAAGTGCTCAGAAGATTCTGGAATCAATTTAAAAGGCATATTTTTCTCTGACACTTGAAACATTTTTAAGAAATGCAACAACAAATAACTAGAGGAAACTGGAATGTTAACATCTCTATATAGGATTTTATATATATATATATATATATATATATATATATATATATATATTATAGAGAGAGAGCAACAGGGCAATAAATGGAGAGAGAGGAAGAGAACGAGATGGAGGAAGAGACTGAGAGAGATGGAGAGAGAGAGAGCCAAAAACAGACGGAGAGGCAGACAAAGAGAGAGTCAGGTCAAAGTGAAGTCAATAATATATTGTGAAAGACTTGAAAATCGGAAGTACATGCAGAAGAATGCACTCATTTTCATTACCTTTGCTAAGCATATGGGTAGAGAGCACAACCCAAGGTTCTGGAATTTTTATATTTATATGATCAAATATCTGATGATATTCAGACTCTGAAAATATTAAAATAGTGAGAGAAAAGTTCTTAGAAAATAAAAAATATGTTAGAAAAGTAGGGAGTAGATTGCCAATAAAATAAATTTTTCAGACTTATCAAAATTTGCTTTAGAATTATTTTTTTTAAACCAATAAACCTTGACATTAATAGGAAACACCTCATAAACCATTTTATGTAATGAAATAAACATTTACCATTTTTCTAAATGTCTTTGAAGATTTTTTTCCTTTGTTAAGGGTATATGGTCATTCCCCATTTCTATCTTTGAATAACTTCTCAAATGACAAAAAAATCACAATAAGGACATGCAAATATTTTTCCATTGGAAAGTTTATGAAGGCAACAAACTAATTTTAAAACTTTCTTTATTAAAAAAATATGAGCAAATTTTATTTTTCATATATTTAACTTCTTTTTTCTTCATATAGGGTAACAACAAAATAGTTGTTAGCTGAAAGACCTCCTAAGGTATTCAGAAATAACTTCTGGAAAATTTTACCTATTATAACTTCGATTTATAACCTCATCATAAAAACAGTTATTTTGTTGTTATTGTTGAATAGAGTAATTCAAAGTCATTTTGTATTCCACGAACATAAAAAAGAAAAATACACTAAGATTGCCTTTATTTTAAGCTACCTACTCTCCTTCTGTTGAGTGATTTTTGCTTTGAGAATATTGTAAAATAAGGATTCAAAATCACATGGCTTATTAAAAACAACATTTCATGACCTATTTGTTTAGTCTGGGTTTTAATCAGGAGCCAATCAGTAAACACGAAACCACTCTAGTTTTTTTTTTTTTTTTTTAGATGGAGTCTTGCATTGTCACCCAGGCTGGAGTCCAGTGGTACGATCTCGGCTCACTGCAACCTCCACCTCCTGGGTTCAAGCAATTTTCCTCCCTCAGCATCCCAAGTACCTGGGACTACAGGTGTGTGCCACCACATTTGGGTAATCTCTTTGTATTTTTAGTATAAACAGGGTTTCACTATGTTGGCCAGGCTGGTCTGAAACTCCTGACCTCATGATCTGCCTGCCTCGGCCTCCCAAAGTGCTGGGATTATAGGCATGAGCCACCACCATTGGCTTTTTTTTTTTTTTTTTTTTTTTTTTTTATTTAACTGAAAGAAAGGAAGGAGGGACTAGATTTGGGATTTAATATTGAGAATTGGTTAAACAGGTTTTGCAAGAGCCAAGAAGACCAAGGAGAGACAGGGAGACACATCAGAGAATCACAAAGGCAGAAAGCTGCAGCTTGCATAGATCTGGGAGACAGAGGTAGAGGTGCCATTTCTAGGGTAGAAAATCTAGGGCCATCAAAAGGAAGTTACAATCAGCAGGCAGAGTCTACTCCACAGCAGGAATGAGACATCCTTTAAGATGTGAACAAGAGAGAGAAGAGATGCTGCCTCTTTAAGAGAGGCCATGAAGCAAAGAAACTTCCTGTTCAGGTGACAGCTGATCTAATGATAAGGAATAAGAAGATACAGGTGATGGGGAGGAAGGCAGCAAACCACACAGCCATGTATGTACCTATGCAACAATCTCGCACGTTCTTCACATGTACCCCAAAACCTAAAATGCAATAAAGTGTGTGTGTGTGTGTGTGTGTGTGTGTGTGTGTCTGTGTAGAACAAGGAATCCAGCTAACTACAATTCGCTATTAAAATGTGAAAAGGGGAAATACGTCTTTTGAACATCAGAGCAAACATACGATTGGTCAGCACGGTTTAGAAATCTTATTTGTCCAAATTACTTGTAAATGTAAATTTAAGGCTTTATAATGATTCAAGAATGTTTTGAAAGTATTTTGTTGAATAATTTCACTGTAAAAGTTAAAGAATAGGACTTCCCAGTGGTATTTTCTATAATGATAGAAACATGCTATACATGTATTGTCCAATATTGTAATTACAAACCACTAAGAATTTAAAATTTGGCTACTATGATGGGTAAACTCAATTTTCATTTGATTTAACTTTAATTGAAAGTAACAGTGGCATGTGAAATATTTAGTTATCCCCAAGAGTGGTATGTGACATATTAGTTACCATATTGTATAGCACAAAACTAGACGTTAAGACAACCAAATTTGCTCAAACTACTTGGTCTAGAAACCTTTGTAATTTGCCTGACACACAATAACTAAAAACAAATTGACAATTGTTTCAATCTCCAGCAGAAAAAGTTATAAAATAAATTATGTAACTAAATTATTAAGTATTTCAGCATATCTTTATCCAACTGTTGTTTTTCAGCCATTAAAAACATTGCATTCTGAGTTCAGAAATGTTGTCCAGTCTACTAAGAAATCTTTCTTAAATATAGAAATGAGGTATTTAATAAGTAAAACATGCATAGAAGAAAAAACTCAGTGAAGACAGAGAGAGAGGAGTACCCAACTGAGAGAGAATATTAAAGTCTAAATTATATAAAATTATAAAATCCATAAAACTTACTTACTATTTTGTATTTAAATCAAATAACAATGAAATGATTTCTGCTGAAAGTGTTTTTTAGTGGCTCATGTTGTATCTACAGAATAACTTTAGTTTTGCAAAAATTTCTGATATACCTTTAGCTCTATGGGAATTCCTGAGCATGTTCAGTGCAAGGGTATTTTCTGTTTGGTATTCTGAAAGCTGAAGATAGTATCATGTGTTTGTGTTTTGTAAGTCTTTATTTATAACTTCAGTGTTTTCTGAGATTTACTCCCAATTTTTGGGCTTGTGCTCTACCTTCTTACATAATTAAAATAATCTATAATGTTGTGTCATGTAAGTTATAATTTTAAAATAAGCATTTTCCCATGCCATTAAAATTTCATAAAGCATAATTTTTAATGGATGTATAGCACAGACAGATTTTAATTTATGATATAATTTTACATTATTTATTTCAGTTCTTTTTTAATTTTGTTGTTCTTGATAATTTTATTTGAGCATATTTTTAATCATTTTTAAATGATAATTTTCTAGACTTAATAGGTCAAATATTATAACTATTTTTAAAGCTCTACATATATACTGCTAAACTGTCATCTGGAAATAATTGGGCACAATTATCTTATTTTTTGCATCTTGTATCATTATTCTGCAGAACTCAACACTTATCTTCCACCCACCCATGTTCCTTGTCCAGTCTTCCCCAGCATATTTTTTGTGATCCCACCCTTGTCTCTTCCAATTTAGGCAACATTAAAGTACAAGTATAATTCCTTATCCCTCCCTTGTTTAAAACCTTTCAAATTTGGCTTTTCATATTTCACATGAATTTGGGTACCTATCATATGGCCTGCAGGGCCCTGCATTACTTGGCTCTGCCCCACTATTCCAGTTACATCCCTTGTCACTCAGCTGCTTATTCACAGTTTTCACCAGCTACCCTTTCTGTGTTCCTCAAGAGCTCATCCTGCACCCCTTTACATGCCTGACTCCTAAAAGTTCTTCAAGTTTTAGCTTGTGTATTACTTTTTTGAAGAGGCTTTTCTGGAAACTTCATAGGATTTATGCCCTCACAAAATATTTTACTTTCTTTCATAACCATTATCACTGTTTACATGGTTTATTTATTCAAGTAACTTTTGTTTTATGTATGTCTCCTCAGCTAGACAAAATGCAATGTGGTGGGTGGGTACCTGTATTAGTTCATTTTCATGTTCCTAAGAAAGACATACCCAAGAGTGGGCAATTTACAAAAGAAGGTGGTTTATTGGACTTACAGTTCCACATAGCTGAGGAGGTTTCACAATCATGACAGAAGGCAAGGAGGAGCAGGGTGAACTTATGTGGATGGTGGCAGGTAAAAAGAGCTTGTGCAGAGAAACTCCCGTTTCTAAAACCATCAGATCTAGTGAGAGCCATTCACTATCACGAGAAGAGCACAGGAAAGACCCATCCCCATGATTCAATCATATCCATCTGGTCCCTAACACAACACGTGGGGATTATGGAAGCTACAAGATGAGATTTGGGTAGGAACAGAGCCAGACCATATCAGTTCCATATCTGTTTGTTTGGTTAGTTTTTGTGTTTGTTTTTTTGATTTCCTTTAGGCTGAATTTCCCAAAAAAGAAAAAAAAAAAAAAACCTTGAGTAAAAGGCTCGTGTAGAGATAGTTATTTAGAAATGAGTTATTCGAGATAAAGTATGATGTTGTATGAATAAAAAAGTATGAGTTGTCTTATTTTCTGTATATTTTCTCTGTTCTTCATACTTTACCTTGAAGTATGTCTTATCAATTGGCTACCATTACTGGTGACTGACATTCAGTTCTACTTTACATTCTGAGGATCCTGATAAAAAGCATAACAAAACTGTCCACTAGGGTGGATGAAAATAAGGGCTATATTTATTTCTTGGCATTGTCTTTCCAGCATTAACCCTCCCACTCATTAACATTAAATTGTTCATGTGTGAATCTTAAAATGGGTTTCTGTGTCATCCTATGACACAGAAGAAGAGAAATCAGCAGAAAATAGGAAGTATATCTGTTGTGATGACAAGCAAAATGCAGTTAGATTACATCTGTGCAAAAGTGATCAAAGTTTACGGAGAAATAGTGGACACAGAAGTTAGGGTATGAGGTGTGGCTGAGAGGATATGAAATAGTGAAAAACACACAAGATACAGCCTCCCACTTGCACACTCCTACATGAAATACAAACCATCGCAGATATTGTAATATATGTGAGTCAACGAAATAAGCTACCAGTACCCACCACCTCAGCTGATTCCAAGGCCGTTAAATAATATTTTCATTTTATTTCCAAATCACAATTTATGGTTTGCTTTTACCCGTAGCTGAAAGGTGGCTGATCTATGTCACTTCCCTAATCAGATGACCCTAATCTTCATTGATGAGGAGCCTAAATACTTAATTTAATTGCCCTTGTTAAACCGAGGTTTCTTCAATACACAATCCGCCATTATGAAAAGCTGAGGCTATCTACCAGTGTATGTGCCTGGCCTCAGGCATATTTATTCTTTTCTCAATTATATGGCTGCTATCTTAATTCCCATTGATACATGGTGTCAATCACCCCGTACTGCTAACCCCTCTAGTATGTAAACTAGATTTTCCCTACTGGTCCATTGGCATGAGAAGCACACAGTGACTACAAGGCATATAAAGCATTACGTAGAAAGATTACTGTCCTTCCTAGTGAAAGCATTTTCCCATAGGAATCAGAATCTCTAGTCTTTTGCAGTGGTGGTCACTGTAATAATAGGGACCAAATTCTTAAGTAAGTCACTGGACTGATGGTGAGGGGAAAAAATCCTGTGGCTACCCTTTGTTTCATAGATTATTGTTCAGTTACTGAGCACATAGCTTTCTATATCTCAGGATATTCCGAAGAATCTAGGAGTCTAAAGTTTTTCAGGCTCATCTTAAGTTTTAGAGGCCCATTCTTTTACTATGAGGTTCTTGACTTTGATGGGAGAGATATATAAAGGCTACATTTTCAGATGTGTATGATGCTCTTCCACCCTTATGTAAGACTTGGGCCTAATGTTTAGCACAGTCTGCCATGAAACTGTCAGAAGCAAGTCTTCTTAAGGTCTGCTTACGGTAGTTCTCTGGCTTTCCAGACATTCTTTGAGTGGTTTAGATGTTTAACTTAAGCATGCTATTTTATGTTTATAAGACTTCCAAAATAGTTACAAAAAGCACACATCTGTGCATTCCTGTATAATGCTTGCCCTTTCATTTTAAATGTCACAGCTTCCTTGTAACTCAATGTATCGTTTTCTTCCTACACCTAATCTCAATCACATCAGTGAAAGTCAGAATAATTTTGCTGCTACCACAAGTGTATAGTGATTGCCAACCTGATTACCAAAGTTGTAAGAATCTGATTCTCTGCCGATGGCTATGAAATCCAACTTTAAAATCCTGCCTTAAGTTAACCAACTGTGTTACCTGAGATCTGCATGAAACAAAGGTTAAGGGTTATATGAAGGTAATTTATTGGTGATTTGATTTCAAGTAGTAGGTGAATGAGACTGGTAATCTGGAAAGCTAAGGAGGATAAATGAAAATGAAGATGTAGTTATCTACTCCTGTGGGATAGTGGAGCTCAGTTTCAAAGACCATTTCAGGGTTCTCATGAATCTGAAAATCTGTCTCCATAAGAGATAAAGGAGAAATGTATTTCTTCTTTAGTGCTTATTCCATATTGTTCAAAGGCAACCTTGTGTGCATCAATTCCTGCATAATAGATTGCACGTTCATGAGTGTCAAATGATGTCCTTCAGGCAAGCACATTACAGCAACTGAGAAGCCCTTTGACGAAAGCAAGAGGCATATGATACAGCACACAAAGCAAAGACCTAACGGGTTTGACCTACATAGTTGGTCATAGCCTATGTGGGATTTATCCCTAAAATAGTGGCTGGAGTTAAAAAGTGAGATCAAGAGGTAATGAAATCATAAATAAAATACAAGTACGATGCAACATTTGATTCTTAACACAAAAGAGAAAATTAAACATCTTTTAAATAGATAAATGCATTATATAATGTGTGTTATATAATATATAGCTAGTGGCCACATGGTTTAGGATAGAATTACATAGATTTTAGCTGAAGAAAGCTTTGCTTATCAGTACAGATTGGTATATACCTATATATTGTTACCTCCAAATACTACATAATTTAGAAAAAATACTATTATAGGCTATCAATCAATCAGCCATTTACATGTATGTAATACGTATTCATCTATTTAAGTAGATAGCTTGGGGAAGGTGAAAAATCAAACACGTTCTTCCAAACACTTTATTTCCCCACGTTTTCTCTTGTCTTTATGTTATTTAAATATTCCTTCTCCAAATTTACAGAAAGGTTGCCAAGGAAACCAGAGAGTAAGGTAAAATAGATATCGTATTTATCCTAAAAAATAAAATATATACTGTTCATACTGACCCTTCAGGTCCATGCTCTGTTGAAGATAGCATTGTTGTCTTCTCTTTGGAGAACAGCTGTAATAACTTTATCAAATCTTTTTGTTTCCCTTTTGGGTAGATTCTACATAATTTAGATACATTTTTGAAAAATTGGAAGAGTAGATCCTCAGAATATCTAAGTACAAAAAAAGTCAAATGTTCTGTATCTGGCCCTGTGAAATAATAATTCCCCTTTGAGAACACACTGCATTTTGGAGTTGCCTATGTGTTTACTGCCCTGTCAGATGTTTTCTCTGAGTTTCAGTTACCATAGCTAAAAAGTTACATTTTAAATGACAAATATCTTTAGATCTATTTTTACTGCTGGCAATGCATAATTCTATCCTCAAGGGTGCAACATTCGTCAAGAGAGTTTTTCTTTTAGCAGAACTTTACCCATGTCTCACACTTTGTATACAGCTATCAGCCTGAGGTGTTCTGCTGAAATATAGGTAGATATCTAAGTATATTGGCAGAATTTTTTCTTTTTAAATGCCTTGCAATCAGTGTTTTTGTTAAAAATGCTAACTCTTGGGCAGGTGTGGTGGCTCATGCCTGTAATTCTAGCACTTTGGGACTGGGAAGTGGGGGGGATCATGAGATCAGGAGTTCGAGACCATCCTGACTAACAAGGTGAAACCCTGTCTCTACTAAAAATACAAAAAATTACCCAGGCATGCTGGCACGTGCCTGTAGTCCCAGCTACTCGGGAGGCTGAGGCAGGAGAATTGCTTGAACCTATGAGGTGGAGGTTACAGTGAGCTGAGATCGCGCCACTGCATGCCAACCTGAGCGACAGAGTGAGACTCCTCAAAAAAAGAAAAAAAATGCTAATACTTAGTTAAATGCTAACATAGCTGAACCAAGATTTCTTACTTCTTTCGTTTTTGTTTGTTTGTTTCTTTGTTTTTTTGAGAGGGAGTCTCACTCTGTCGCCAGGCTGGAGTGCAATGGCGCGATCTCGGCTCACCGCAACCTCCGCCTCCTGGGTTCAGGCAATTCTCCTGCCTCAGCCTCCCAAGTAGCTGGGACCACAGGCACGTGCCACCATGCCCAGCTAATTTTTATATTTTTAGTAGAGACGGTGTTTCACCATGTTGGCCAGGTTGGTCTCGATCTCTTGACCTCGTGATCCGCCCACCTCAGCCTCTCTTACTTCTTTCTTACAAATAATTTCCTTTAACCATTTTCCTAACATTCTGAACAAGACTTTGTTCATACAAAACAAACAAATACTAAATGGATCCTAAATCTTAGTAGCATCTTAGGCACTGAGGATAGAAAAAATGTATTTGCTGAGAAGCTTTTTGATTTATGACTTTTTCTCTCTCTCATTTCTCTTGAATATTTTGGTGAGAATACAAAATGATGCACATACTATAGAGAAAAAATTGGCAATATTTTACAAAAATACGTTGACCTTAACCCTTTGACACTTCTAGAAATCTTTTACCACTTATAAGAAATCTTATATTTTTAATATAAGACTTTTAATATATTTATAAATTTTTATATATATTTTATTTATTTATTTATTTATTTTTTCTTTTTTTGAGACGGAGTTTCGCTCTTGTTACCCAGGCTGGAGTGCAATGGCGCCATCTCGGCTCACCGCAACCTCCGCCTCCTGGGTTCAGGCAATTCTCCTGCCTCAGCCTCCTGAGTAGCTGGGATTACAGGCACGCTTCACCATGCCCAGCTAATGTTTTGTATTTTTAGTAGAGACGGGGTTTCACCATGTTGACCAGGATGGTCTCGATCTCTCGACCTCGTGATCCGCCTGCCTCGGCCTCCCAAAGTGCTGGGATTACAGGCTTGAGCCACCGCGCCCGGCCTATTTTTATAATTATAATTATATATCTATAATATAATTATAACTTCATAATTATAAATATATAATTACATTAATTTTTATTACTTTTTATAAAATTTATAAAAATATTTTAAAATCATATTCAAAAATATAAGGTAGCATCAGCATACATTTATCTACTTAAGAATTAATTATAATGAAAGAAAATTGAAAATGGCATGAGAATGAATTAATACAGGATGGATTGAATAAACTATAGTACATTGTTACAATGTAGCGTTATATATCTATGAAATGGAAGACGGACGTGGACGTATTTTCATAATATATAATTAAGTGAAAGAAGCAATGTGAAGAACTTTGTAGACTGCATGTATCATTTTATGTAAGAGATGATGATATGTGTGTATGCATGTAATTACATAATATTTGAAAGAAAAGTTATACAAAAATTTAAAAATAGTAAAAATGTCTTAATTTTAAGGCAGAGAGGAAAAAGGGAAATGGAGAAAGTAATGGAAATGGGATTTCTGTGAATGTACTTGCTATATCACTTTTCTACTACTTTAATATTTTCTTATTGAAAAATATTACACATAGAGAAAAATGAATCAAGCAAAATTAAAGGGATTGAATGATTGCATAATGAATATATACATGTACCCACCGTCCAGTCTAGGGATATAACATATTAACATTATAATTTAAAAATATTTCCCTATCACTTGCATCATATAAATTTTTATTAACACTATTTCTACTTGCATTCCTCTGAGTTTTGTTTACATCATCTTGTATATTTCTTGCTTACAATTTATCTTTGAGTGTCGAGCATACATTATTTGCCAAGGCTGATATCCAGAGGGATGCTTCCTAGGTTTTCCTCTAAGACTTTTATAGTTTGAAGTTTTTCATTTAAGTCTTTAATCCACCTGAGTTAATTTTTGTCTGTGGTGAAAGATAGGGATCTAGTTTCATTCTCTGCATATAATTAGCCAGATTTCCTAGACTCATTTATTGAATTGGGACCTTTTCCCACTGTTTATTTTTGTTGACTTGTCAAAGATCAGTTGGTGATAGGTGTGAAACTTTATTTCTGGGTTCTCCATTCTGTTTCATTGGTTTATGTGTCTATTTTTGTTCCAGTACCATGCTGTTTTGGTTACTGTAGCCTGTAGTATATTTTGAGTCAGGTAATGTGATGCCTTTATCTTTGTTGTTTTTGTGTAAAATTGCTTTAGTTATTCTGGCTCTTTTTTTGGTTCTACATAAATTTTAAGACTTTTTTTTTCTAATTCTGTGAAAGATGATGTTAGTATTTTGATAAGGATAGTGTTGAATCTGTAAATGGCTGTGGGAGGTTTGACAGTTTTAATGATATTAATTCTTCCATTCCATAAGAATAGAATGTTTATCTATTTGCATTGTCTACAATTTGTTTTAACAGTGTTTTCTAGCTCTCTTTTAGGAGATCTTTTACCTCCTTGGCAGCATATTCCTAAGTATATATTTTTAATTTTGTCACTACTACAAATAGGATTGTCTTCTTGATTTGGCTCTCATCCAGAAAGTTCTTGATGTGTACAAATGATACTAATTTTTATGTTAATTTTGTAACCTGAAAGTTTGCTGAAGTCATTTATCAGACTGAGGAGTCTTTTGACAAAGTATTTAGGGTTTTATAGATATAGAATCATATCAACAGTGAAGATAAACAAATTGTCTTCTTTTCGTATTTGGATGCTTTTTCTTTCTCCTTCATAATCACTCTGGCTAGAACATCTAAAAATATGTATTGAATAAGAGTGGTGAGAGTTAGCATTCTTATCTTTTCCTAGTTCTTTAAGGGAATGCTTCCAGCTTTTGCCCATTCAGCATGATGTTGGGTGGAAGTTTGTCATAATTGGCTCTTATAAGTCTAAGGAATATTCCTTCAATTTTCAATTGTTGAGGGTCTTATCATAAATATTGTTGGATTTTATGAAAAGCTTTTTCTGCAAATAATACTATAGTTTTTGTTTTTAATTCTGTTTATATGGTGAACCACATTTACTTATTTGCATATTTTGAATCAATGTTGCATCTCAGAAATAAAGCTCCCTTGATCATAGTGAATTATATTTCTATGTGCTGCTGTATTTAGTTTGCTACTGTTTTGCTGAAGATTTCTTGAATCTATGCTGATTGGGGATACTGGCCAGTAATTTTCTTTTTGTGTTGTGTCTTTCCCAGATTTTGATATCTGGATGATACTTGATTTGTAGATTGAGTTGGGAGGCATCACTCCTTCTCACTTTTTTTTTTTTTTTTAAATCATTTCAATTGGAATGGTACTAGTTCTTCTTTGTACTGCTGGTAGAATTCAGCTGTGAATCAGTCTAGTCCAGGACTTTTATTGGTTGCTAGGTATTGTATAACTGATTAAGTTTCAGAATTTTTATTGGTCTGTTCAAGGTTTCAATTTCATCCTGGTTCAATTTTGGGAGGTTGCGTGTTTCTAGGAATTTATTCTTTTCTTCTAGATTTTTTAGTTTCTGCACATAGAGGTGTTCATAAGTAGTCTCTGATGGCATTTTGAATTTCTGAGGGATAAGTTGTAATGTCACCTTTTTTGTGTTTGATTGTGCTTATTTGAATCTTCTCTTTTTTCTTTGTTAATCTAGCTAGAAATCTGTTGATCTTGTTTATCCTTACAATTAACTAACTTCTAATTTATTTGATTCTTCATGTTTTTTCAGTCTCCATTTCATTTGGTTCCCCTCTAATATTAGTTACTCCTTTTTGTTTGCTAGCTTTGGGATTAACTTGTTCTTATTTTATTAATTACTTTAAGTGTGATGTTAAGTTGTTAATTTGACAATCTTATTAACTTCTTAATGTAAGCATTAAGTGCTATAAACTTTCTCCAGCATTGCTTTTGCAGTGTTCCATAGATTCTTATATGTTGTGTTTCCATTTTAATTTGTTCAAATATTTTTTTATTTATGTCTCAATTTTTTGCTTACTCAAGAGTCATTCAAGAGTAAATAGTTTAGTGTTCATTTAATTTTTTGGTTTTCAGAGTTTCTCTTGGTATTTACTTTTATTTTTATTCTACTATGAACCAGTAATATGTTTATGTGTCAGTTTGCTGAGAATGTTGATTTCCAGCTTTATACATGTCCCTGCAAAGGACAGGAACTCATCCTTTTTTATGGTTACTTAGTATTCCATGGTGTATATGTGCCACATTTTCTTTATCCAGTCTATCTTTGATGAGCATTTGAGTTGGTTCCAAGTCTTTGCTATTACAAACACTGCTGCAATGAACATACATGTGCATGTGTCTTTATAATAGAATGATTTATAATCCTTTGGGTTAATACACAATAATGGGATTGCTGGGTCAAATGTTATTTCTATTTCTAGATCCTTGAAGAATCGCCATACTGTCTTCCAAAATGGTTGAACTAATTTACGCTACCACCAACAATGTGGAAGCTTTCCTGTTTCTCTACATCCTCTCCAGCATCTGTTGTCTCCTGATTTTTTAATGACCACTATTCTAAATGGCATGAGATGGTATCTCAATATGGTTTTGATTTGCATTTCTCTTATGACCAGTGATGATGAGCCTTTTTTCATATGTTTGTTGGATGCATAAAAGTCTTCTTTTGAGAAGTGTCTGTTCATATCCTTTGCCCACTTTTTGATGGGGCTTTTTTTTCCTGTAAATTTGTTTAAGCTCTTTGTAGATTCTGGATATTAGCCCTTTGTCAGATGGGTAAGTTGCAAAAATTTTCTTCCATTTTGTTGGTTGCCAGTTCACTCTAATGATAGCTTTTTGTTGTTGTTGTGCAGAAACTCTTTAGTTTAATTAGATCCGATTTGTCAATTTCAGCTATTGTTGCCATTGTTTATGATGTTTTAGTCATGAAGTCCTTGCCTATGTCCTAAATGGTATTGCCTATGGGCAATATACCTATGTCCTAAATGGTATTAATTAGGTTTTCTTCTAGGATTTTTATGGTGTTAGGTCTTATGTTTAAATCTTTAATCTATCTGGAGTTAATTTTTGTATAAAGTTAAGGAAGGGATCCAGTTTCAGCTTTCTGCATATGGCTAGCCAGTTTTCCCAATACCATTTATTAAATAGGGAATTTTTTCCCCATTGCTTGTTTTTGTCAGGTTTGTCAATGATCAGATGGTTGTAGATGTGTGACATTATTTCTGAGGCCTCTTGTTCTGTTGCATTTTTCTATATCTCTTTTTGGTACCAGTATCATGCTGTTTTGGTTACTGTAGCGTTGTAGCGTAGTTTTAAGTCAAACACAAGAACAGAAAACCAAACACTGCATGTTCTCAGTCGTAAATGAGTATTGAACAATGAGAATACATGGACATGGGAAAGGGAACATCACAAACTGGGGCCTGTCAGGAGGATAGGGGAGGAGGAATAGCAGTGGGTAGTGATTAGGGCAGGGATAGTATTAGGAGAAATACCTAATGTAGATGATGGGGTGATGGCAAACCACCATGGCACATGCATACCTATGTATCAAACCTGCACATTCTGCACAAGTACCCCAGAATTTAAAGTATAATTAAAAGTAAAAAAAGAATATGTATCATATGACCTAGATTATTAAAATGTATTGAGACTTGTTTAATGGCCAACCATGTGGTTGATTTTAGAATATTTACTCTGTGCAGATGAGAAAAAAATATATTTTGCTATGAGAACCATGCTATTTCGATAACTATACCCTTAACATATAATTTGAAGTTGGGTAATATGATGCCTCCAGATTTGTTCTTTTTGCTTAGTATTGTTTTTGCCATTTGTGCTAGTTTTTGGTTTCTTGTAAATTTTAGAATTGTTTTTTTCCCATTCTATGAATAATGATAGTGGGGTTTTGATGGAAATTGCATTGAATCTGTAGATTCCTGTTAACCATCATCTTGTCACAGCTGGATTGATAGAATGGTGGAATGGCCTTTTGAAGTCACCATTACAATGCCAACGGCGTGACAATACTTTGCAGCACTGGGGCAAAGTTCTTCAGAAGATTGTTTATTCTCTGAATCAGCATCCAATATTTGGTACTGTTTATTGTCTGGCCAGGATTCATGGGTCAAGGAATCAAGGGAAGTGACACCATTTACCATCACTCCTAGTGATCCACTGGCAAAATTTTTGCTTTCTGTTCCTGCAACATTACATTCTGCTGACCTAGAAATCTTAGGTCCAGAGGTAGAAATGATGCCACCAGGAGATACAACAATGATTCCATTAAAAAATAGAAGTTAAGGTTGCCACCTGGACACTTTGTGCTTCTCCTGCCTTTAAGTCAACAGGCTAAGATGGGTGTTACAGTGTTGGCTGGGGTGATTGACCCAGACCATAAAGCTAAAATTAGTCTACTACTCCACAACAGAACTAAGGAAGAGTATGCGTGGAATACAGGAGATCCATTAGGGCATCTCTTAGTATTACCATGCCCTGTGATTAAGGTCAATGAGAAACTACAATAGCCCAATCTAGACAGGACTACAAATGACCCAGACCCTTCAGGAAGGAAGGATTGGGTCACTCCAGCAGGAACAAAAACCACGACCTGCTGAGGTGCTTGCTGAAGGCAAAGGGAATACAAAATGGGTAGCAGAAGGTAGTCATTAATACCAGCTAGGATCACCTGATCTCCTGCAGAAATAAGGACTGTAATTGTGATGAGAATTTCTTCTTTACTTTGTCAAAAACATGTTTCTGCATGTTTACACTTGCACTAAAAAAAAAAAGTCTTCATTTAATTTCCTTTCCCTTTATCATGTGCCATAAGATTTATTGACTTCATCTCAGAATTTATGTATTATTAACTTTATGTAATAGCATTTGGGTTGGAGATCGGTGTGTTTCCAGTTGTACGAAGGATAGTTTTATTAGGTTAGGTGTAATTATGATCTTATTTTTGTCTTTATTTGAAAATTATATATGATCTCTGGAGATATGTATGGGTTCAAGTTTACAAGGGGTAGACTTGTGATGGTTAATACTGTCAATTTTATTGGACTGAAAGATACAAGTGTGTTAATCCTGGGTGTGTCTGTGTCAGTGTTGCCAAAAGAGATTAACTTTTGAGTCAGTGGGCTGGGGAAGACAGATCCACCCTTAATCTTTTGAACACAACATAAAGCAGGCAGAAAAATGTGAAAAGTAGAGATGGGCCTAGCTTCCAATCTACATCTTTCTCCCATGCTGGATGCTTCCTGCCCTGGAACACTGGACTCTAAGTTGGTCAGTTTTGGGACTGGCTCTCCTTGCTCCTCAGCTTGCAGACAGTCTATTGTGGGACCCTGTGATCATGTGAGTTAATATTTAATAAACAGAATACTTAGTTCTGTTCATTTTCACAATATTTATTCTACACATCAATGATCATGGGATGTGTTTCCATTTGTTTATGTCATTTACCATTTCTTTCAGCTGTGTTTACCAATGGACCAGAGTATAGAACACAGAAATAAAGCCAAATACTTATAGATAATTGATCTCTGACCAAACATATACAAACATATACTCAATTAATGGTGTGGGAAAACTGACAAGCCACAGAAGAATGAAACTGGATCGTCATCCCTCACCTTATAAAAAATTAAGTAGATGGATCAAAGATTTAAATCTAAAACCTGAGACCACAAAAATCCTGGAAGATATTATTGGAAAAACTCTTCCAGATGGAAGGTTAGGCAAATAATTCATGATTAAGACCCCAAAAGCAAATGCAACAAAATAAAAAATGAGTGGGAGAAAATATTCACAAACAACGCATCCAACAAATAACTAATATCCAGAATCTGCAAGAATAAAAATAATCCCATAAAAAAGTAGGCAAAGGACATGAATAGACAATTCTTAAAAGAAGATATACAAACAGCCAACAAATATATGAAAAAAATGTGTTTCACTAATTATCTGTTAAATGCATGAGTCATTATATCCAGCAGCACGCAGGTTTATTGCAATTTGCAATTGCAAAGATATGGAACCTACCTAAGTGTCCATCGACCAACAAGTGGATAAATAAAATGTGATGTTTATACACCATGGAATACTCCTCAGCCATAAAAAGGAACAAAATAATGTCTTTTGCAGCAACTTGGATGGAGCTGTAGGCCATTATTCTAAGTGAAGTAACTCAGGGATGGAAAACCAAATATTGTATGTTCTCACTTAAAGTGGAAGCTAAGCTATGCGGATGCCAAGGCATCAGAATGATACAATGGACTTTTGAGGACTCAAGGGAAAGGTTGCATGGGGAGTGAGGGATAAAAGACTACGTATTTTGTACAGTGTACGCTGCTTGGGTGACAGGTATATCAAAAGATCAAAAATCAGCATTAAATTACTTATCCATGTTACCAAACCACCTGTATCCTGAAAACTATTGAAATGGAAATAAAAATCGTGTGTGTGTGTGTGTGTGTGTGTGTGTGAGAGAGAGAGAGAGAGAGAGAGAGAGAGAGAATGCTGTTGGGTGCAGTATTCCATAGATATCCATTAAGTTCAATTCATGAGTGTTAACTTTAAGCAAGGACATTCTTGATTAGTTTTCTCCCTAATTGATCTAACACTGTCAGTGGGGTAAGTTTCTCACTATTATTGTGTGGCTATCGAAGTATTTTCTTAGGTCTATAGGTATTTATTTTACGAATTACATACTTCAATGTTTGGTGTATATATATTTAGGATAGTTAAGCCTTCTTGTTGAACACTTTGTCATTGTGTAGTGACCTTCTTTGTCTTTTTTTTTTTTTTTACTGTTTTTGTTAGTCTATTTTATCTGACACAAAAATTAACTCTTTTTCTTCTTTATTTTTTATTTGCATGACAGCTCATTCTTCATCCTTTTACTGTGAACCTATGGGTGTCATGACATGTGCAATAGTTCTCTTAAAGACAGAAGAATGTTCAGGCTTTATTAAAAAACCTGTTACTACTCTGTATCTTTTAAGTGGGATCTTTAGATTATTTGCATTAAAGATTAATATTTATTTATGACATTTTGTTCCTGTCATGATGTTGTTAGATGGTTGCTTTGTAAGTCTAAGGTCTATGTATTTAATATTTCCTTTTGTGGCAGCAAATATCTTTCTTCTGTTTCCATAGTTAGAACTTCTTTAAGCATCTCTTATAAAACTGATCTAGTGGCAACATATTCCTTTAGCAATTGTTTATCTGAGAAAGATATTTTTCTCTCCTTCACTTATGAAGCTGTTTGGCAGGAGATGAAATTCATAAAATTTATTTTCTCTAAGAATGCTAAAAATAGGCAACAAATACCTTCTAGCTTATAAGATTCCTTCTGAGAAGTCCACTGCTAGGGCTTCCCCAATAGGTGATGTGACCCATTTCTCTAGCTTCCTTTAATATTTTTTTCTTTCACATTGATCTTGAAAACTTGAATATCTATGTTCCCCCCAAATTATCATCTTATATAGTATCTTGCTGGGGTTGTCTGAATTTCTTATAAATTCATATTGACCTCTCTGTTGAGACTGGGGAAATAGTCCTGGATTATATTCTCAAATTATGTTTATCAAATTGCTTACTGTCTCTTCTCTTGCAGGAATGCCAACGTGTTGTAGGTTTGGTCACTACATAATCCGATATTTTTCAAAATATTTGTTAATTAAAAAAGAATTATCTTTATTTTTCTGTGTTGATTTCATGGACCAGTGTTTGAGTTCTGATGTTATTTACTTTGTTTAGTCTGCTGTTAAGGCTTCCAATTGTATTAGGAAATTACTGTAGTGAGCTTTCAATTCTGGAAGTTCAATTTGTTTTTTTCTTCACATGGCTGTGTTGTCTTTTAAATCTTGAATTGTTCTTACTGCTTCCTTGGATTGGATTTTAATTTTCTCCTGGATCTCATTGAGCTTCCTTGCCATTCAGATTCTGAATTCTGTCTCTGTGATTTCACATATGTCAATATGCTCAGGATCTATTGCTAGTGAGCTAGTGCAATATTTTAGATATAACAAGACACGCTGACATTTTGAGTAACCAAAATCCTTGCACTGACTTCATGCCTGATAGAGTTGACTTTTTTCTCTCTCTAATTTTCTTAATTTTTAATTTTTGTGGATACATAGTAGATGTATATATTTGTGGTGTACACAAGATATTTTGATACAGGCCTGCAATGCCTAATAATTACATCATGAAAAATGGGGTATCCATCCCTGCAAGCATTTGTCCTTTGTGTTATAAACAATCCAATTATACTATTTTAGTTATTTGAAAATGTACAATTAAATTATTGTTGACTACATTCACTTTGTTGTATCATCAAATACTAGGTCTTATTTCTTCTTTATGACTATTTTTTTGTAACCATTAATCATCCCCCACATCCTTCCCACCCACCCACTATTATTCTAGCCTCTGGTAATCATCCTCTACTCTCTCTCTTCATGAATTTAATTGTTTTGATTTTTTTAGATACAACAGATAAGTGAAACATGCAATGCTTGTCTTTGTGTACCTGGCTTATTTCACTTAATATAATGAACTAGCAGTTTTATCCATATTGTTGCAAATGACAGGATCACATTCTAATATATGACTGAACAGTACTCCATTGTATACAGTATATGTATCACTGTTTTTTATCCATTCTTCTGTTGATGAATACAGGTTGCTTCCTGAGCTATAGACATAGTGCTGCAACAAATATGGTTGTGCAGATATCTCTTTGATATAGCGGTTTCCTTTCTTTTGGGTGCATGCCCAGCAGTAGAATTGCTGGATCATATAGTACCTCTTTTTATAGTTTTTGAGGAACCTCCAAACTGTTCTTTATAGTAGTTGGACTAATTTACCTTCCCAGTAAGAGTGTACAAGAGTTTCCTTTTCTCCATATCTTTGCCAGCAATTGCTATTGCCTGTCTTTTGAATAAAAGTTATTTTAACTGTAGTCAGATTATGCCTTATTAGCTGTGATCTGCATTGCTCTGATTATCATTGATGTTGAGTACCATTTAATATGCCTGTTTGCCAGTTGTATGTTTTCTTTTGAGGCATACCTATTTGGATCTATTGCTAATTTCTTAATAAGATTATTAGATTTTTTCCAATGGAGCTTTTTGAGCTCCTTATATATTCTGCATATTAATATCTTGTCAGATAGGTAATTTGCAAATATTTTCTTCGATTACATGTGTTGTCTCTTCACTTTGTTGATTGTTTATCAACAAAGTGAAAAAGCTGTGCAAAAGCTTTTTATGTTTAATGTTTCTATTTAGAAATAGAAACTTATTTATTCCTGCTATTTTAATATGTGTTTTTTAGGATTTGTTTTTAAGACGTCTCCTTTTTTCCTTCCTTTCTCTCTTTTCACAAAGGTGATTTTCTCTGGTGGTATGATTTTATTTCTTGCTTTTTATTTTTGTGTATCTGTTGTATGTTTTAAAATTTGTGGCTACCAAGAGGCTTGTAAATGCTGTCTTAAAACCCATTATTTTAAACTAATCACAATTTAACACTGATTGCATTTAAAAACACGAGAACAAAACTAATAGAAACTCTACAACAAGGTTGTCTAACCTACAGATGTGGGCCACATGCAGCCCAGGAGGGCTTTCACTGCATTCCAATACAAATTTGTAAACTTTCTTAAAACACTGAGTTTTTTGTGATTTTTTTTTTTAGCTCATCAGCTATTGTTGATGTTAATGTATTTTATGTGTAGCTCAAAACCATTTTTCTTCTTCCAGTGTGGCCAAAGGAATTCAAAACACTGGACAGCCTTGCTCTACACTTTATCTTCTCTTCCCTGTTTCTTAACTCTTTGTTGTTTCTCTTTATGTCTTACTGTACTACGTACTGAAAAGTTGCTGTATTCATTTTTATTTATTGGTTCATCATTTGGCCTTTCTACTTAAGATAAAAGTAATTTGCACACCACAGTTACACTGTTATAATATTCTGTGTTCCTCGGTGTGCTTACTATCACCAGTGAATTTTGTACCTTCAGATGATTTCTCTTGCTCACTTACATTCTTTTCTTTCATATTGAAGAGCTTCCTTTAGCATTTCTCTTTAGGACAGATCTTGTGGTCATGAAATCCCTCAGGTTTTGTTTGTCTGAAATGGTCTTTATTTCTCCTTCCTGCTTTAGGAGATTTTTCACTGGATATCCTATTCTATGGTAAAAGTTGTTTTGTCTTGTTTTTCCCTTCAGCACTTTAAATATCTCAGACCTCTCTCCTACCTTACAAGGTTTCCACTGAAAAGTCTGCTGCCAGACATACTGGAGATCAAATATTTGTTATTTGTTTCTTTTCTCTTGCTGTTTTAGAATCTCTTCCTTTTCCTTGACCTTTGGGAGTTTGATTATGAAATACCTTGAGGTAGACTTTCATGGAGTAAACCTGCTCGATGTTTTATATTCTTTTTGTACTCAAATGTTGATATCTTTTCCTTGGGTTTAGGAAGTTCTCTAATATTATCCCTTTGAATAAACATTCTACCCATATCTTTCTCTACCTCCTCTTTAGGGCTAATAACTCTTAGATTTTCCCTTTTGAGGCTATATTCTTGATTTTGTGGGTATGGTTAATTATTTTTTTCTTCTTTTTCTTTTTGTGTCTTCTGTCTGTGTATTTTCAAATAGCCTGGCTTCAAGCTCACCAATTCTTCTGCTTAATTTTGCTATTGAGAGACTCTGATGCATTATTCCATATATCAGTTGTATTTTTCAACTCTAAAATTTAAACTTGATACTTTTTAAATATTTCCATTTTTTTTCATTGCATTGATTTGATAGAATTCTGAATTTCTTCTCCGTGTTATCTTGAATTTATTTGGGTTTCTTGAAAACGGCTATTTTGAATACCCTCTCTGAAAGTTCACCTATCTCCATTTCTCCAGGAATTGGTTCCTGATGCCTTATTTATTTTATCGAGTGAGGTCATGTTTTCCTGGATGATCTTCATGCCTGTAGATGTTTGTCAGTATCTGTGTTTTGGAGAGTCAGCTATTTATTGCAGGCTGGGTTTGTCCTCCAGTTGCTGTGCTCTCCTTTTCCCAAATGCACAGATTCTTTTTCTGCACCATGAAGCCACTGTTGGGGAGGCAGGGAATGGTGGCTCTGGCAATTCAGGACTATTTTTCGAATCCTCTTTCAACGCCTCTTTCAATGATATAAAGTTAAAACCAGGTACATACCGTGATTGCTCACCTTATTTTTGGTTTTTATGATGGTGCTTTTCTGTGTGCAGAACTTTTTTTTTTTTTTTTTTTTTTTTGAGACGGAGTTTCGCTCTTGTTACCCAGGCTGGAGTGCAATCGTGCGATCTCGACTCACTGCAACCTGCGCCTCCTGGGTTCAGGCAATTCTCCTGCCTCAGCCTCCAGAGTAGCTGGGATTACAGGCACACGCCACCATGCCCAGCTGATTTTTTGCACCTTTAGTAGAGACGGAGTTTCACCATGTTGACCAGGATGGTCTCGATCTCTTGACCTCGTGATCCACCCGCCTTGGCCTCCCAAAGTTCTGGGATTACAGGTGTGAGCCACCGTGCCCTGCCTGTGTGCAAAACTTTTAAGATTTGGTGCTCCTCTTGAGAGCGATGAATGGTGCAGGCTTCTATTTCATCATCTTGCTCTGCCTCCCTCTTTATTATTATCATTTGAATTGCCACCTTTGTACTGGGCTTTTTAATTTTATATTCTTTTTTCTCTTTAGTGTTTCACTGTGGTAGTGTTATGTATAGTTGATTGGCATTGTTTCTAAGCGTGTTCAGAAGGCCAAGGCTCTTTAAGTGTTCCTAGGTGGTGATAGTTTTCTGTGTGAGTTTCAGAGTCACTGCCTGGGGAAGAATACATTTTTGTTTGGTGTTGAAATTCAGGCGACAGTCCAGTAGATGGCACTTAAGAGTGCAAGTCAACGCCAGAAGGTAAGCTTTTACTCAGCAATATATCCCTTTTGTTTTTCAATGAATACATAGCAGTGCTCTGGGAAAGTGTGGTATTGAGGCAAAAGATGATTTCCCCTCCAAGTACACTCCTGGGGCTTGGTGACATCCTCTTCAACTAATGACACCACATCTCTGTTTCTTTTGCTCCAACATCTGCTCTACTCCCTCCCTGAGGGGCAGTCCCAGGTGAATCGTACATTACCAGGATACCAGCAACTCCCCAGGAATCCACCAGTTAGTTCATTGTGCTTGTGAGAGTCAGAGCAAGTAGTGGGACTTGTTTACTGGTGGCTGGTGGTGCATTGGGTCAAGTGTCGAGCATTCCCCAGGGAAGATCGCGGTAGTACAGGTATGCAACCAGGAAGGTACCTGCAAACCAGGATTTTCAGCCCAGCAGATACTGTAGAGTCAACCCAGCTCACACTCCATTGATCCAGTGGATTATCCTCTGACATCTGACCTGGGAACAGGCCAGCTGGCTAGACTTTTCCCGAGCTTTCTGTGACGAGATTGCTAAACTGTTCCAGATGTTTTCAGCTACGTGGCTCCTGGGGGAAGAAGTTATTATGGCTTGCTATCAGGCCTCACCCTTCCCAGACTGGTCTTGTGACTGGAGACACACCCAGTTCCTGCACTGGTCTGTGAACTTATGCCACACTCTTCTCTGTGTTCTGAAAGTGGGGGCCCCTGTCTCACTTGAACTCAGGACAGCTTGTACTCAGATCCTGGGATATTGGGACCAGGATTGTGAATTTGTCCTCTGGCCCCTTGGGGTCAAGCACCAGTTGTGCTGGGAGTGGGGGCTAAACTGCTACCAGGCCAGCAGCAAAACATTTAGGCAGGGCAATAGGGGCTGTGCTGTGGGCATGTTCCCATGGGAACAGCAGTCTTGAAAGTGACAAGCAGGCAAAGGAACACGTGGAAAAAATGTGCTTCATTCCCACAGCAATGGTGACCTTCTTTCTCCGAGTAGACAGCAGCAGCTGCAGCCACTTGAGTGCAAGATGGAAAACTTAGGGGGATGGACATGTTGGTTACATTTTGCTGTGGCTGTGCTATGCAGTGAAACCTTCTGGGGTCTGCACGGGTTCCAGGTATGTCTCTGCCTGATCTCCAGGCAGTTCTCTGACAATTTGAAGGTAAATGGGGGTTATAATAACTCCTGTAACTAGGATACCAGAGATCCATGAGAGGATTGTGGTGCCCCAGAGTTCCTTCCCTTTCTTAGATCCATTGTAGGACTGGTGGCCAGTCCTGCTACCCAGCATCTCCAAGCAGGCTCCCCAGCTTCCTCTGTTTTCAACTCTGGTGTCTGCATTTCCTCTCTATCAACTTTCAGTGTTTTCTCTCAAAAGATCTGTTCACTCAAAATTTTGGTTTCCTTTGGTGGTAGAGGCATTTTCTGGCTGTGTCTAGGCTGTGTCTAGTCAAAATTTTGGTTTCCTTTGGTGGGAGAGGCATTTTCTGGCTGCGTCTAGTCAGCCGTCTCTTGGATAGTTGTTTATAAAAAATTGCAGTGCCTTTTCGAGACCCTGGATGTATTTGTCTACCAAACAAAGCATTTCTGTTTACTTATGCCAAATAGCTGTGTTAGAGTTATCAGCAATCCTAGATAATGTTAAAGACGTATGTTATAAAGATTACTACTTGATTCTAAGTTTCTATCACTCTCAGGGCTGGTCTATGTTCTGTTCAAATCAATCTTAGGTTGCAACCTTTGTGGTGTTAAACCAAAGTTTCTAATATTTATAATGAAACTTTCATTTAAGAAATCTGTGAATTCTAGCTCCTCAGAGATTACTGTAAGCTCTTTTCATGTTCTCAGGTGCACTTTCAAACTTAGCATTCCTTTATAAGGAAAAATAATACATGAAGTAGGAAGATAAAGATTCATCTTGTCTTTTCTCCTTCATCCTGGCTCCATAATTTATTTCTGTGTTTGTGGCTCACAGTTCTCTTCAAATAGCATTTAAAATATTATACAGCTTTGGTAACTGTTGGCATCAGTAGTTGTATTAGTCTGTTTTCATGCTGCTGAGAAAGACATACCTGAGACTGGCCAATTTACAATAAAGAGGTTTAATGGACTTACAGTTCCACATGGCTGGGGAGGCCTCACAATCATGGTAGAAGGTGAAAGACACGTTTCACATGGCAGCAGACAAGAGAAAAGAGCTTGTGCAGGGAAATTCCTTTTTCTAAAACCATCAGGTCTCATGAGACTTATTCACTACCACAAGAAAAGCATGGGGAAAACCAGTGCATATGATATAATTACCTCCTACTGGGTCCCTCACACAATGTGAGAATTGTGGGAGATACAATTCAAGATGAAATGTGGGTGGGTACACATCCAAACCATATCAGAAGTGTTAGTAAAATTTAATTTATTTGTGATTGTAGAATCTGGACTTACATTAATATTTATAATTGACATTTTAAAAAAGTTAAATATTTTAAATAATTTGAATATTAAATAAAGAAGAAAGAAATCCCTCAAATTGAAAAGGCATTAAAACAAATGCCATAATTTTTTAATCAATTTGGAGACAAAACTGCAAATTAAAAATATAACATCTAACTAACATAGTCATTTTAGGTTTTGCATAGTTATCAGCAGAAAATTATGGCTCACACCTATAATTTCAGCACTTGTGGTTGCTGAGGGAGGCATATTGTTTAAGGCCAATAGTTTGAGATTAGACTGGGCAAGAACCTACCTCTACAAAAAGAATAATAATAATGTTAATAATAATAATAATAGTAAAAACCCAGCCAGGCCTGATGGTGTGCTCCTCAGTAGCCTGAGACAGGACGATTTTTTTGACCCTGGGAATTTGAGATTACAGTAAGCTATGATGGTGCCACTTCACTTCAGCCTGGATGAGAGCACAAGCTCCTGGGAAAGAAGGAAGGGAGGAAGTTGGGCAGACAGACAGGCGGGCAGGCAGGAAGGAAGGAATGAAGGAGAGAGAAAGGGAAAGAGAGAGAAGGAAAGCAAGACATAGGAAGGAAGGGAGGGAGGGAGGGAGGGAGGAAAAAGCAAGCAAGCAAGAAAGAGAGAAAGAAAGAGGGAAGGAAGGAAGGAAGGAGGGAGGGAGGGTAGGAGGGAGAAACATGCATGGTACTGTCACAGATATAAAGATTTGTTTTAAAATATATTAATTAATGAGACAACTAGAAGATATTACAATTCAGTCGAAGGAGAAAGCAAAGAACCACATTTTTATATTCAGTGTTTACATCAACTTACATTGATTTCAGGAACATGTAAATCAATTTTTTAAAACTGGGTTATTAATTGGGAAATAATAACTTCAATTTATTGGAGGCAAGTAATGTGTATTAATATATACAATAATTATTTGTACTTTTCTTAGTTGTAAAACAGCCTAGTCTAAAATTACACTTTTCTATTGTATCAGATAATTTCCAGAGGCTACACCATTTCATTAAAAAAAAAAAAAAATCTAGTAATCTTTTATGCCAATTCCAATTTCTTGATTTTTCCTTAGGTTGGATAATATGCAAAGACAAAAAATTAAAATAAATCTATATTTTATTTGATGGTGTTACTTTTCTGATATAGTGCTGGTTGTTTTATTTTGACACTATCAAATTGTAGTATAGAAGACAATAAATTATAATATAATCATGTTCTTTAGAACCTTTTCAACATAAAGGAAATAATACCAGTAGAAAATAAATTGCATTATATAATATCTCTGTAGTTTTTAACATTTAAATTAGATTTTTTCGTGTGATATTATGATTTTTTCCTCATATATATATATATATATATATATATATTTGCTATCACATAAAAGTCCTGGAAGCCTTAGCATTCAGGGCATAATGCAATCCAGTTAATTTCTCAAGAAAGAGAGCAAGTATTTGGTAGATATATAGTTCATTGCAGTGGGGTTGGAAATTAAAATATCCACATACCACCTATATGTAGCCACCTATGTGAAAACATTCCTTTAGAGATAACTTAGCTTCAAATTAATAAAATAAACCAAAAAGTGAAGAAAATATTCTAGAGTAAACATTACCTAAAATAGATTTATCACTTTAGATTTATCAAATTTAAAAAGTAGATACAAATAGCAAATACAAAAAATACAAAAAAAGTATGTATCAGCTATTTATATATTAATGTATTAGCATGCCGACTGGGTAATAGATGATACTTTGCAATTATTTTGGTTTTCTTAGATGTAATAATGATGTTTTAGTACATAACAAAATGTTTTTCGAGATGCATAATGTAGTATTTATGGATATAAAGTTATGTCTTGAATTCACTTTAAAATATTCTAACAACAAGAAGCTGTTGGAAAGGTGAATCAAACAAGCATGGCAAAATGTGGATAGTTTTGAAGTTGAATGGTAAGTATGTCAGGGCTCATTGTGCTTTGGGGTTTTGTGGTAAAAAATTAAATGGAAATCGATATGAATGTATTAATGAAAATGTTCTTATCAGAGAAACAAGAAACATGTTTTAAAATATTTTTTCTTGTTTGCAGTTCTGTATGACAAATACTATTCAATCCTTAAATATTGGAAAAATAAAACAGAAAAATATCCAATACCCCAAGACAAAGGACTACCTAATATATTCTTACTATTAAACCAAGAGAAATAATCACAAATGCAAAACATTAAAAATTGAAAAAATCTCTTCTGAATGTTTTAAAGTGAAGAGTAGAGAATTCTTATGTTTTCAGGAGGCATATACTCAGAAAAATAAAGTCCTGTGCCTTTCTTATTCTGCATTGTACATGTTTCAGCTTTTATCAGGAAGAATTTAAGATTGATAAATACTTTTATAGTTTGCTATTGATTTTGGTTATTTCAGTGTCCATTAAATGTATGATGCATCTTGAATATTATTTCCACTAAGCTTTCCTTAGTCACGTAGATGAAATAAGCAATCTGCCCTGTATTTGCACTCTAGAGACATGCAGGCATGGATTATAGTAATAATGAACATATCATTTTTGTTTTGGTGATATTTAAGTCTGTTAGAAATGCTCAATATAACTCATAGATCTTTTATATGAAACAGGCAAGTAAGATATTATTTTTGCTAATATTATAGACACTTATTCACATATACAAAAATACAAACTGTAACTCTCAGTTCTTTAACATTATCTGAAAAATACCACTCAAAAGATAATTTTAAAATTGTCTTCTTGGTTGTATTTTTTTTTTTTTTTTTTGAGACAGAGTTTCACTCTTGTTACCCAGGCTGGAGTGCAATGGCATGATCTCGGCTCACTGCAACCTCCGCCTCCTGGATTCAAGCAATTCTCCTGCCTCAGCCTCCTGAGTAGCTGGGATTACAGGCACGCGCCACCATGCCCAGCTAATGTTTTGTATTTTTAGTAGAGACGAGGTTTCACCATGTTGACCAGGATGGTTTCGATCTCTTTACCTTGTGGTCCACCCGCCTCGGCCTCCCAAAGTGCTGGGATTACAGGCGTGAGCCACTGCGCCCGGCCTAAGTTGTGTTTTTAAAGAAAGGAATTCATACTGTTTCAGCTATCAGTAAAACAATTCAATAAAGCCTGAATATTGAGAAATCTGAAATTCTCATTAAGAAGTTCTTATAATCTCATTAATTATTAGATACATTTTATTTAAGATGTATGAAAATGAATATTCAGGGCAAGAAGTGGTCAAAATTTACTTCACAGAGATCAAAGTAGATAGATTAGTGGAAAAGTACATTCAGAAAATCTATTCTTCTGTAATGCCTTAGACAGCCAGATTCAATAAATCTGTTTGCTTAAATAAATCTTTGGACTAACCTCCGACTCTTCTAAATGAGACTAAAGCAAAATAACATTTCCTGTGGATTCAAGACAAAATAACATTTCCTGTAGCTATTTCAAGTTCCAAATGATTAATTAATCATTGAGTTTAAATAGTCACTTTCCCACTGATAGAAAACCTTTCATCGGTGTGTCCAGTGTATCTCCCATCTCTCATTTTCATGTACAGGCTCAAATTTCTCTTCATCTTCTTACCCTTTACAGGAGGCTATTTTTTTAAGAATAATATTCCAGGCTTGAAATACTTGCCTGCAACAGTTCAAATAACCACTATATCCTACCTCCCATGAAGATGCTTAAAGGATCAGAGGATAATTTATCGATGGCTTCTGCTTTTCAGGTCCCTCTGTTTGTATTGGACACCCCTCTGATGTAGTTAAGCAATACTTTGAACTTTTGTCATAATACGGCTATGAGCTACTTAAATTAGATTTGACTTATTGATTTTATAGGACTTGTAGGTATCATACTAATGGCTTTGATACCCCAGGCTCTTACTCCCTATTTTTGCTAATTATTCCTCTCTCTATGTGATTAAAGGCTCCTTGAAAGCTGGAACAATGTCTACTTTATCTGGTGGAATAAAGTGGTATAACACCGAAATCAGAAGGGCTTACTTCATATGTGATATAAGCATATGACATATACTTAGTAGAGTTTCAAGATGATAAATAATTTGATTCTGATATAATAACTTCTATTATTTTAAGAGTCATCATGTAGGATTCACCAAAGATTTAAATATGGTGTAAATCTTCATTTTACTGCAGAAAACAAGATTATTTTCTTTGATCTGGGGAAAATTCAGAACTTCAAAATGTTGTCCACTTTATATTCAATATGTAGTTTGTTAAGCTTCTCGCGGCTTCATAATGAAAGAGTCACAAAGAAACATAGAGGCTGGCAGGTAAGCTTAAAAGAAAAAGCCAAGAGGCCATAAGAGCAGAGAGTAATAATGCTTATAACAGTGGATGCTTGTAGGTTGGTGTCACTGAAATGGGCAAACACAGCAGCAGATCCTTGACAAGGCTTCAAAATATTGTTTAAAACAAAACATCCCAGTTTTTGTACAACACTTATTTTCATGGAAGACTGAGGTGCACATTGTATTTAGCTGCTACATTTAGTTGCCATACAAAGCCCAAACCACCTGGTAACATTTTTCTTGTTTATTATTCTGTGGCATTTGATAACACTTACTTGTGGAATATTTCGCCATAGACTTGTACTAACTTCAAGCCTCAAACACTAATTTTCCCTACTTATTTATCTCTATAAATCACAGTGACATCCTAGTCATATTTAAATTGTGCTTTAAATCAATAAATTATCAAGAGAACCATGTTTTGAGCCAGAGTAGGAAAAACTAAACTTGCCATTTGATCCTGAGGGGTTATTGCAAAGGAAGTAAGAGAAAATATCTTTCCTTTTTTAGAGACATGTTGCTTAAAATGAGGCATTGAACCCAGTTAATGCTTCCTGATAGTTCACATAGTCAAAAATCCTCTTAATATCACCATTTGAATGTTTATATTTTACCTGAGGTTTAAAATTTTTATGCTATTTTTCTCATAACAAGTCTATCATATTAGTAATTATTTTTATTACTATTTTACATATGAGACAACTGAGGCACAGCGAATTTAAATAAACTTGACTAAGATCATATCAATCATACATCAACACCAAGATTCAAACTCAAAGTCTTGTTCTAAGAGTGCATGATTTACACACTTCTTTATATCATATTTCTGGTATAAATTTTGTCAATGCTATTTAGAATATCATTTCATAATTACATTAGTATGTGTTTTGAGGTGAGTGTCAATCCATATATTCACTTGGCTCATTTATTTGTTAATCTGTAAAATAATTTTAGATAGCCTAGTTTGTGTTAGCCGTTGAGCTATACCCTAAAAATACAAAAATGAAACTACATATTTTTTATACTCAAGTTTGTAGGAATAGAGGAAACAGATGGTGTTTTGCATTGTCAATGATAAATACTGGAAATATATTTTTCTTTTTTAAAAATTTGCTTATTATACTTTAAGTTCTGGGATACATGTGCAGATCCTGCAGGTTCGTTATACATAGGTGTACACGTGCCATGGTGGTGGTTTGCTGCATCCATCGCCCCGTTATCTACATTAGGTATTTCTCCTAATGCTATCCCTCCCCAATACCCCCACACCCTGCTGTACTATTGGGGCCTAGTTCCCACTCACCAGGCCCCAGTGTGTGATGTTCCCCTCCCTGTGTCTGTGTGTTCTCATTGTTCAACCCCCACTTATGAGTGAGAACATGCAGTGTTTGGTTTTCTGTTCTTGTGTCAGTTTGCTGAGAATGACGGTTTCCAATTTCATCCATGTCCCTGCAAAGGACATGAACTCATCCTTTTTTAAGGCTGCACAGGATTCCATGGTGTATATGTGCCACATTTTCTTTGTCCAGTATATCATTGATGAGCACTTGGGTGGGTTCCAAGTCTTTGTTATTGTGCACAGTGCCACAGTAAACATACGTGTACATGTGTCTTTGTGATAGAATGATTTATAATCCTTTGGGTATATACTCAGTAATGAATTGCTGGGTCAAATGGTATTTCTATTTCCAGATCCTTGAGGAATCGCCACACTGTCTTCCATAATGGTTGAATTAATTTACACTCCCACCAGCAGTGTAAAAGTGTTTCTATTTCTCCACATCCTCTCCAGCATCTGTTGTCCCCCGATTTTTTTAATGATCGCCATTCTAACTGGTGTGAGATGGTATCTCAATATGGTTTTGATTTGCATTGCTCTAATGACCAGTGATGATGAGCTTTTTTTCATATGTTTGTTGGCTGCATGAATGTCTTTTTTTGAAAAGTGTCTGTTCATATCCTTTGCCCAATTTTTGATGGGTTGTTTTTCTCTTGTAAGTTTGTTTTAGTTATTTCAGATTCTGGGTATTAACCCTTTGTTAGATGGGTAAATGGCAAAAACTTTTCCTGTTCTGTTGGTTCCCAGTTCATTCTATTGATAGTTTCTTTTGCTGTGCAGAAGGTCTTAAGTTTAATTAGATCCCATTTGCCTATTTTGGCCTTTGCTGCCATTGCTTTTGGTGTTTTAGTCATGAAGTCCTTGCCCATGCCTATGTCCTGAATGGTATTGCCTAGGTTTTCTTCTAGAGTTTTTATGGTGTTAGGCCTCATGTTTAAATATTTAATCCATCTAGAGTTAATTTTTGTATAGGGTGTAAGGAAGGGATCCATTCTAGCTTTTTGCATATGGAGAGCCAGTTTTCCCAGCACCATTTATTAATAGGTGCTGGGAATACAAGCCTTTCCCATTGCTTGTATTTGTCAGGTTCATCAGAGATCAGATGGTTGTAGTTGTGTGGTGTTATTTCTGAGGCCTCTGTTCTGTTCCATTGGTCTATATCTCTGTTTTGGTACCAGTACCATGCTATTTTGATTAGAGTAGCCTTGTAATATAGTTTGAAGTCCGGTAGTGTGATGCCTCCAGCTTTTTTTTTTTTTTTTTTTGCTTAGGGTTTTCTTTGCTTTGTGGGCTCCTTTTTGGTTCCATATGAGGTTTAAGATGGTTTTTGTGGTTTTTTCCCAATTCTGTGAAGAAAGTCATTGGTAGCTTGACGGAGATAGCATTGAATCTATAAATTACTTTGGACAGTATGGCCATTTTTTGAAATTTATTCTTCCTAACCATGAGCATGGAATGTTTTTTACATCTGTTTGTGTCCTCTCTTATTTCCTTGAGGAGTCATTTGTAGTTCTCCTCGAAGCGGTCCTTCACATCCCTTGCAAGTTGTATCCCTAGGTATTTTATTATCTTTGTAGTAATTGAATGGGTGTTCACTCATGATTTGGCTCTCTGTCTATTATTTGTGTATAGGAATGCTTGCGATTTTTGCACATTGATTTTATATCCTGAGACTTTGCTGAAGTTGCTTATCAGCTTACGGAGATTTGGGGCTGAGATGATGGAGTTTCCTAAATATACAATAATGTCATCTGCAAACAGTGAGAATTTGACATCCTCTCTTCCTATTCAAACACTCTTTATTTCTTTCTCTTGCCTATGGCCCTAGCCAGAACTTCCAGTGCTATGTTGAACAGGAGTGGTGAGAGGGGGCATCCTCATCTTGTGCCAGTTTTCAAAGGGAATGCTTCCAGTTTTTGCCTATTCAGTATGATATTGGCTGTGGGTTTGTCATAAATAGCTCTTTTTATTTTTAGATATGATTCATAAATACCTACTTTATCGAGAGTTTTTAGCATAAAGGGCTTTGGATTTTGTCAAAGCCCTTCTCTACATTTAATGAGATAATCATGTGGTTTTTGTCTTTCATTCAACATTTGTAGATGTTGAACCAGCCTTGCATCCCTTGGATAAAGTCTACTTGATCGTGATGGATAAACTTTTTGATGTGCTTTTGAATTCAGTTTGTCAGTATTTTACTGAAGATTTTTGCATCATTGTTTATCATGGATATTGACCTGAAATTTTCTTTTTTCGTTGTATGTTTGCCAGGTTTTGGTATCAGAATGATGTTGGTCTTGTAAAATGGGTTAGGGAGGATTCCCTCTTTCTGTATTTTGAAATAGTTTCAGAAGGAAAGGTAATAGCTCCTATTTGTACCTCTGATAGAATTTGGCTGTGAACCCATCTGGCCCTGGACTTTTTTTGGTTGGTGGGCTATTAATTGCTGCCTTGAATTCAGACCTTATTATTGGTCTATTTGGAAATTCAACTTCTTCCTGGTTTAGTTTTGAGAGAGCGCAAGTGTCCAGGAATTTATCCATTTCTTCTAGATTTACTGGTTTATTTGTATAGAGGTATTTGTCGTAATCTCTGATGATAGTTTGTATTTCTGTGGGATTGGTGGTGATATCCCCTTTATCATTTTTTATTGCATCTATGTGAATTTTCTTTCTTTTCTTTTTTATTAGTCTGGTTAGCAGTCTATCTATTTTGTTGATCTTTTTAAAAAAAACAGCTGGATTTGTTGATTTTTTGAAGGGATTTTGTGTCTCTATCTCTTTCAGTTCTGCTTTCTTGCCTTCTGCTAGCTTTTGAATTTGATCTTGCTCCTTTAGTTCATTTAATCATGACATTAGGGTGTTGATTTTATATCTTTCATCAATTCTCATGTGGGCATTAAGTACTATAAATTTCCCTATAGACATTGCTTTAAATGTGTCCCAGATATTCTTCTCATTGATTTTGAAGAACATCTTTATTTCGGCCATTATTTCATTATTATCCAGTAGTCATTCAGGTGCAGATTGTTTAGTTTCCATGTAGTTGTGCAGTTTTGAGTGAGTTTCTTAATCCTAAATTCTAATTTGATTGCACTGTGATCTGAGAGACTGTTTGTTATGATTTCTGTTCTTTTGCATTTCCTGAGGAGTGATAAACTTCCAATTATGTGGCCAATTTTAGAGTCAGTGCAATGTGGTGCTGGGAAGAACGTATATTATGTGGATTTGTGGTAGAGAGTTCTGTAAATATCTATTAGGTTCATTTGGTCCAGATCTGAGTTCAAGTACTGGATATCCTTGTTAATTTTCTGTCTTATTGATCTATCTAATATTGACAGTGGTGTGTTAAAGTCTCCCACTATTATTGTTTGCGAGTCTAAGTCTCTTTGTAGGTCATTAAGAACTTGCTTTACAAATCTGGGTGCTCCTGTATTGGGTGCATCTATATTTAGGATCCTTAGCTCTTCTTGTTGCATTGATACCTTTACCATTATGTAATGCCCTTCCTTGTCTCTTTTGATCTTTGTTGTTTTAAGTATTTGTTGTTTTGATTTTTGTTGCTGAGGAGTGATTTACTTCCAATTATGTGGTCAATTTTAGAATAAGTACAATGTGGTGCTGAGAAGAATGTATATTCTGCAGTATTGGGGTAGAGAGTTCTGTAGATGTCTATTAGGTCCACTTGGTCCAGAAGTGAGTTCAAGTCCTGGACAGAATTTTCTTTAATTTCATACCACAAAAAGAGCAACCAAAACATACTACACACTTCTGCTTAGGTTGAAATTGAGACTAGTGACAGTGTCAGGGAATCTGAAGAAATTTAACTATTCTAAAAGAGTACTGTGTAACTGAATACGTTCTCTGGTATAAATTGTAAAAGCCGCCAGTCGTTATCCAACCCTGTAAACTATGACAGATTTATTTTATGAGTGCTGTGGAGCCATATAGTCTTCCCCAGAAATATGCTTTTCTTCTGTGCTTGATATATCAATTGGCTCTGTGTCCTCACCCAAACCTTATCTCAAAATGTCATCCCCATAACTCCATGTGTCAATGGAGGAATCTTGTGGAGGTGATTGGATCATGGAGGCTGTTTCCTCCATGGTGGTGTCATGATAGTGAGTGAGTTTTCATGAGATCTGATGGTTTTATAAATGTTTGATAGTTCCTCCTTCACACATTCTCTCTTGTCTGCCTCCATATAAGATGTGCCTCCTCCCCCTTCCACATGATTCTATGTTTCCTGGGGCCTCCCCAGATGTGCAAAACTGAGTCCAAAAAAGTCTTCTTTTTAATCAATTACCCAGTCTCAGGCGGTTCTTTATAATGTGAGAACAGACTAATACAGTAAATAGGTACAGGTAGAGTGGGATAATGCCATAAAGATAACCATAAAATATTGAAGCAACATTGGAACTGGGTAATGGGCAGAGACTGGAACAGTTTGGGTAGATCAGAAGAAGACAGAACGATATGGGAACCTTTGGTAGTTCCTAGAGACTTGTTGAATGGTTTTGACTAAAATACTGATAGTTATGTCGACAGTGAAGCCCAGACTGCGGCATGTCAGAGATCTTCACATCTTGAAAGTAAACTAACTTCTTTTTTATTTTACATGCTTTTAAGTGGAAAGGACTTGCCTTGTCTTAGATGAGACTTTGGACTTGAACTTTTGGGTTAATGCTGGAATGAGTTAAGACTTTGGGTAGCTGTTGGGAAGGCATGATTGGTTTTGAAATGGAAAAAGGATATAAGATTTGGGAAGGGACAGGGTGGAATGATGTGATTTGACTTTCTGTCCTCCTCCAGATCTTATCTCGAATTGTAATCCCCATAATCCCCATGTGTCAAGGGGGGGATCTGGTGAAAGGTGATTTAATCATGGGGTGGTATCCCCAATGTTGTTTTTTAATGATGGTGAGTGAGTTCTCACAGATCTGATGGTTTTATGAGTGTTTGAAAGTTCCTCTTTCACACACTCTCTCTCACCTGCCACCATGTAAGCCACATCTGCTTCCCCTTGCACCATGATCATAAGTTTCCTGAGGTTTCCCCTGCCATGCAGAACTGTGAGTCTATTACACCTCTTTTCTTTATAAATCACCCAGTCTCAGTCAGCTATTTGATAGCAGTGTGAAAATGGACCAATACAGAGAGTTATCCAGATGCAAATTTGGGGTTACTTTGATCAGGGAAAAAGACAGCCTCCATGATGCTTGAACAACAACAAAAATCCCATTACTTACCTGTTCAAACTTCCTTAGCTAAAATAGATCAGATTATCTATGCTTTCTTCCACGTAAACATCTCATGGCTAGATTGCTAGTTGGTGACTTGTTTGTTCATTGTTTTTGTACTTGGTAAACTTATGGACTGATTATACTTTTCATGAAAACTATTGATAAGGCAAAGATCAACGGACATAAAGTCTTATTTGTTCCATGAATCCTTACAACGAACGATTACCATAGGTGCAGATAGGAGAAGTGTACATACGTTAAGTCATGTTATATGATGTTTAGTGATGAAGTTGAGTTTAGTCATGAAGTTAAGTTTGTTAGTGTATTTTTCCTCTTAGATTTTCAACTAAACTTTCTCTGAATTTTTATAGACTTATGGCATTTTATCATTATTTCTTTTTTACTAGAATGTGTCTACTTCTGTATATCTATTTATATCCTCCAGTCTGTTGAAGACAGTATTGAACATCATTGGAGGCATGCCTGAGACTCCTCAGGATAGAATGGAAGATAAAGTTCAGCCAAGGGGCTCTTCTCTTGTCTATTTTCAGGCAGAATGGTAGAATGTTCAAGAAAACAGTCTGTATTATTAAACATATCCAAGCTTAAATTCTGCTCTTACACATGCCAGCTTTTGCAAATAAATGTTTAACTTCATAAATTTCTTTATGTGGGCAATATTGATAATGTAGTTCCTTGACTGAAAAAGTTGCTGGGAAAAATTTGTAAGATAATTAATGGATGTATTTAGCACTGAGTCAGAGACCCATTGGCCGCATAAAATGTGAATTCATTATATATGTATTAATGCATTTAATCTGTAATGGGGGAAATACAGTTAGGGCCCGAATTTCTCATGTATTCATTAACACACATTTACTATACCCTCTTGAAGTTTCTATCTCTGTTCCCCGGATTGTAAGTAAACAACAATCTCTTTTCTGTCAGAGCAGGGATTTATTATTTGCCATTGTAAATCATTTCAAATTAAATTATTGCAGCCCTATCTTTAAGATACTAACATGATACTAAAATTTAATAATATATGACATTAAAATGTTATTAAAATATTGAAAAAATATTATTTTTACAAGTTTTTAATTGAAACTTTTTATTTTTAGGGAGATAGAGAAGTATAAAGAAATCACATTTTGACAAACTTTCAAAATCTTCAAAAGTTAGAATTACTTCCATTTGATGAAAGGAAAGAAATGATCTAAGAAAACAGAAAATAGGTACTAGGTTAATTAATTTTCATTGTAGAATGAAATAATAATAAATAAAAAAATGATGCTTTGAGGTAGTTAAAAAACTTACAGTATGAAGTATGCATTGTTACTTGAGTCTTCTGATTAAACTATTATTATTGTATGCTGCTATATTATTAGATAGAATCCTGGCCCTTGCTGCTTAGAGGAAAGGCTAACAAAGAAAGTTAATATCCTAAGTAATTTCTGAAGATAATTGCTGTGTACTAGGAGAAAATATGAACTAGCAACTTAAACCTGATTATTTACAAATTGTTTTACCTCATTTAAAAATTACCCTTTAATGTAAATCAAAACAAGTTTCCAAAAATATACAGGAGGGTTAAATTTATCTTTAATTAAATTACTATGTAAATATAACATCTTATAGTTTTTATTACATAAATTATTATTATAAATTATTTAATTAATTTATAACAACTTTTTTGTTAACCAAATTTTACTGGTTCCACTTTTTCATTTATGGAACATTTTGTGAACATTTTGGTGTGAATTTCTTAGCTACTTTATTTTTAAGCCCAAAAATGTAACCATCTGGATTCTGTAACAAAATATATAAACTGAAATGGTTACCTTTAACTCCAATCATGAGGATGTAATATTCTTATGCCAAAATCCATCTTAAAGCATCAAAAATTGGGTCTGCATTACATGCAAAATAATTAATTTGATTATCTTTAAAAGGGAAAATAATGGTGGCATTCTTAATTGAGAAGGAGCTTCAGAATTAACATTTTGGGTGCCATTAGAAAATTTTACTTGTGCTTTTGAATAGGAACAGATTTCTAATGCATTATTTACGCAGCAGACTGTAACTTCTCCTTCTGTGTTCAGTCTTTTTCATCAATGCTTACAGACCTCATTTTTCAAAATACGTATTATTTTCCCAATAAATCAAGCAAGCTCTATGGGAGCATATTACATCCTTTCATCTAGAAATATTACAGAAATACAATATTTAAAACTTACCAAGTGTAACTGATAAACTCTCTTCACTGCTATAAATTTATAATGATCTAGATATGGTTGTTTTCTGAACCATATTTTCTCTTATCTAAACCCCATGGATTATTTTAAACGACACTATTCATTACCAAGTTCTCTTTTAATACAGGTTTTATTTATTTTTGTATGAAAAGTGCCTCTTAGCTTTAGGAGGGAAAAATACATAGAAAGTAACAGAGATTAGTTAGATATTGCAGGTAATAAAAATTATGTATGGAAAAATAATAGACATTTTTAATTGGCAAGATATATCAATTTTTTTCTTCAAAATTTAAAGCTGCTCTTAACACAGGTTTCTTCATGTCTAATCTAGGTAGCACAGGGAGTTCGATGATTTATTCTAGAGTGACGGAACTCACTAAAGTTTCCACAATTAGTTACCTCTCTTACTCATAATCTAAAACCCTCTGGAGTTGTGATGACAACTAGTTCTACTTTTGACCAGTTTAGTTTTAGGCTTTGGATTTACAGCAGTTACTGAATAACTAGTAGAAAAAAGGATTTTTAATATATGAAGGAGAAAATGTTTGGAAGAAATTGGTGTTAGGTGAAAATATACACCTCATCAGTATGTAAATAATAATTTTGGTTATCTTGGAGCTTTGATATCTACAATAACAATAACTAGATCTATTTTAAGGTATACTTAACAAATAATGTTATTTATTATTTGGATATGAATAAAGCATTAGAGTATGTCAATGCAGTATTTCTTTTTAAAGAGGAACTATGTAGCTCTAAGCTGATGTATCTAGAGGTCAACAGTATGAGTTCCAGTGTAACTTTTTAAATTTTCTATCAAGATTTCTGATAAGCTCATTTTATCTGTACTTAGAAGTTGTATGTTTCCAGAGGAAGATGGTGATTAGGATTAACTTTTAGGTTTTCTAATGAAGACTACAAATGTGAAATACTAGAAACTTGACTCATTTTCTTGGCATAATTCCTTAGTTCCAAGTACAACCAAATTAAAACAGCAGAGGGTTTATAATTACCAATCAATTTCATTGTGTTTACATGAGAAAAAATTTTCATAGAAGTAGTACATTTCTGTCCTAAAATTCTTATCTGTCTATAGCATTTAAATGACTGTCTGCATAATGCATGTGATTTTTTTTTGTCAGTGGTCCAAATGTCTAGTAGATATTATCCCTGTCTACTCAGTAATTTCTTCTCTGTGGTGTTTAGTCAAGAATATGGAGGACAAATTAAAAGTATGACATCAGGCATACAATACTGTTGAGTAAAGTTTGCCATTTTAATGTATAAACATCTCCCTTTATTTCATTTAATGAAATTCAATGAAATCGTGGGCCACAGTGGGATTTAAACTACCTAATCTTGAAGACCTTGATGGTTAAAATGCTTTGTGTGAATCGATACTGACAGTGATGAAAATGATGTCTGTGGATTTTAGGAATATTGTAAATGAAAACAGGGGAGAAGAATATGTACAGTTAAAGCTCAATTTCAGAATATCTATAATTGATGGTTTGAAAAGCCTTAGAAATTAGATGAGCAAACATGGAGTATAAAATCTAGGACACACTGAGTGAAGGGAGAGTATGTACATCAGTTCTCTGAAGTTCATTGGTTTCATTATATTTCTGAAGGCATGGTATTGACCTAATGGTGGTAATAAAGATAATCTAATGCCATTGGAGGAGAAGAGAATATTATAATCCTTCACTTTATGAGACTTTTAAATGGTGCAAATGATTTCCTAGTTGAAATCTACTGACATGGATAATTATGTACCAATCTTAATGTCACTTAAGGAATCTGTGACAAAGTCATAAGTAAAAGGCAGGTCATTGCTTTCATTATTCACTGTTCTTGCTCTTTTATTGTAATAGCATCACAATTCTTTCTTTTTAAAGTTTCAGATAATTCAAGAGTGAAGGTTAATGGTATTGTTTTTAATGGTTTTGTCCCCTCTAACATTCATGTTGAAACTGCATCCCCAATGCAACATTATTAAAAGTGGTAGCCTTTGGGGGTGGATTGAATCATGAGAACTCTGCCTTTATGAATGGAATTAGATGTATTTATAAAAGGACGTGAAAAATTTTGTTCTTTTTACCCTCTGCCTTGTGCCATGTGAGAAAATAATATTCCTTTCCTTCAGAGGTTGCAGAATTCAAAGCACTGTCTTAGAGACCAGATTCGCTTTAGACAACAAACTTAGCGCCTTGATCTTGGACTTCTCAGCCTATCGAACTTTCAGAAATAAATTTCAGTCCTTTACAAACGACCCAGTGTCAGCTATTTTGATTACAGCAACACCAAACAAAGACAGTGACAGATGACTATGGTTTCCTAACCAGTCATATTTCATAATATTTCCATTCAAGGAAATTACTATTCATGTTTTCAAAAAGATGTTTTTCTCAAATTTTAAGCATCATTTCTCGCAACATCATTGTTAATTTCATGAATTAATGAGAGACATTGTAAAGTAATGGCTAAGAGCACAGATTCTGGAGCCAGACTGCTTAGGTGCAAATCTCAGTATTAGTACATACTTGCTTTGTGACCTTATACAAATTACTTAATATCTCTGTGCCTCAGTTTTCTCATCTATAAAATTTTATGTGTATTTTAAAGATACTTAAAGAAGTTATATATATATATATATATATATATATATATATATATATATATTTTTTTTTTTTTTTTTTTTTTTTTTTTTTGAGACGGAGTTTTGCTCTTTTTACCCAGGCTGGAGTGCAATGGCGCGATCTCGGCTCACCGCAACCTCCGCCTCCTGGGTTCAGGCAATTCTCCTGCCTCAGCCTCCTGAGTAGCTGGGATTACAGGCACGCGCCACCATGCCCAGCTAATTTTTTGTATTTTTAGTAGAGACGGAGTTTCACCATGTTGACCAGGATGGTTTCGATCTCTTGACCTCGTGATCCACCCGCCTCGGCCTCCCAAAGTGTTGGGATTACAGGCTTGAGCCACCGCGCCCGGCAAGAAGTTATATTTTTAATAGTTAAATGAGTTGAACAAATAAAAGATGTATCAAAGTATAGAATACATTGTATATAAAGTGTAGGTTTAAAATTATATGCACATTTCTATGGTCTCAGCTTGTTTATTTTTTCTCTGCACATCAATGGGCAGTTTATTTAATAAGAAAAAAACTATTTCAATTGGTTTAATATAAACATGGAAATAATTATGAACTATGGACAGTAAATTAACAATACTGATCATTATATCTGTGTTTTGCAATCTCTAGTGAAGTTCCAAGATATTTGTATTGAATTTATAGGACTTTAAATTATATATATAAAAAAACTCTCTATATTATTTTCACTTCTTATTTGTAGAAAGAAAAATTAATAATGGAAGTAGAAAGCCATTAAAATACTGTGGGACAAGAAAGAGAAAAAAAAGACACTTGTATCTAAGGATTTTTTAGTCAACGTATTCCATCATTGAAATGATTATTGATGATTGATATTTGTAGAGAAGTGTTTTATAATTAAAAGCAACTTCCCTTTTCCATATTATATGAGTGAATATCTAAAATAGATTTAACTGATTGATTACTTACAATAAATAAACCAGCACATTTTTAATGTTGTTTAGGGTATTTAAACTCTGATTATTTATCTAATTGATGCTTGCAACATCATCAGATATGTATAACCCAGTTACTTATCTTCCTGTCAGAGGTGAAAAAGAAATAGCAAAATTACTACAGATATGAAGAATTAAAATCATAATGATGCATATTAGTAGAAGATACTTATTATTATACAGTATTTTATTTCTTTTTGAAAACAATAAAAGAACAATTAAAAGAATTGTATTTATTTGCCAATAAACACATAGTCTGTAATCAATGTCAAGGTATTCCTTTGCAATCTCAGCTCAACAGTTCCATAACCATTCTATTAATATTATATAAAGAAAAATTATACAAGTTTTAGAGCAAAACTAAAAAACTCTGTCAGAAGCTCACCAGATTGAGAGAAGTCATCATTAGGCTTTTGAATTAATAATCAGCAGAAGCAACCAAATTCAATCTATTACTTTAAGATTTACTATCGAAAATTAGACTTTTTTTTCAATAATTGATTCTCTGAATTCTTACTAAATGGTAAAACATTTGCAGGTTTCAGAAACTATTATCAAAACAGATGAGACTGACAAGATTATGCCTACGTTGACTGGCACAACAGACTTAACTGTTTTGACTGAACTGCTTATATGCTATTTATTGCCAGTTTGCTTGTCAGCAATTTTTTTTCTCTTAAGTATTGTGTTCGCACTAATGTTAAGCTGCCTTCTGGTCATGATTTTTTATTACAAATTCTTAGGCTTCACATTTTTTATTGGCAAATAAATTAATATTTTAGTAAATAATTACTCAAATGAAAACATGTCTAATTTAATAAAAATTATATCATCCTTTATGGTAAAGTAGATTTACATATTTATGCAATAACTAATCAAGTATTGTGATTGTTCATTGGTAAACAAATTTGACATGGTCTCTACTCTTATGAAACTTTCTTTTTTTTATTGCATTTTAGGTTTTGGGGTACATGTGAAGAACATGCAAGATAGTTGCATAGGTACACACATGGCAGTGTGATTTGCTGCCTTCCTTCCCCTCAGCTATATCTGTCATTTCTCCCCATGCTATCTTTCCCCACCTCCCCAGCCCACCATCCCTCTCCCATTTCCCCCCAACGGACCCCAGTGTGTAGTGCTCCACTCCCCATGTCCATGTGTTCTCATTGTTCAACACCCACCTATGAGTGAGAACATGCAGTATTTGATTTTCTGTTCATTTGGTGATTGAGAAAGAATAAAATTAGATAAAATTTTTACAAATTTAATTTTTCACAAGTAGCATATTTTAAAATATCAGAAATAAATATTGTCTTGTAGGGGTTACCTATGTTAGTCAGGGTATAAGGTAAGACTCACTAAGAAACTGCCTAAAGCAAAAACTGAAGGATGAGGAAAAAATGGTCATGCAAATAATGGTTTTCTCACCTTTAGGACTGGTATACATTTAGGGCATAGAATAAAAATATAAATTTATGTCACACTTTATGTTGATAACTCGGAAAAAATAGTTGCTTTTTTAAACCAGCAATATTAAAATAGTCTCTGTTAAAGATTTAAATTATGTGAATTTGAATTCCTAAAGCATTTGGCTTAGTTTCTATAAGAATATTTGTATTAGGACAGGCAACACCTGTAATCTCAGAACTTTGGGAAGCCAAGGTGAGAGAATCAATGAGGCTAGGACTCAGGACCAGCCTAAATAACATAGTGAGAGCCCATCTATACAAAATATAAAAAAGTTACTGGAGGCCAGAGACAGTGGGTCATGCCTGTAATCCCAGAACTTTGGGGGGCTGAGGCAGTAGAACAAGAGGCCAGGAGTTCGAAACCAGCCTGGCCAACATGGTGAAACCCAGTCTCTACTAAAAATACAAAAATTAGCCAGGCAAGGTGGCACATGCCTGTAATCCTAGCTACTCAGGAGGCTGAGGCAAAAGAATCACTTGAACCGGGGAGACAGACGTTGCAGTGAGCCGAGATCACACCACTGCACTCCAGCCTGGACAACAGAGTGAAATACATACATACATATATATATACATACATACATACATACATACATATATATGTACGTATGTATTTAGATGAAGTCTCACCATGCCCAGTTTATATATATATAATATATATAATATACATAATATATTATATATATAATATACATAATATATATATTATATATGTTAATGGGTCATGGTGAGACTTCATCTAAATATCTATATCTATATATACACTATATATATACACTATATATAGATAGATAGATAGATAGATTTAGATGAAGTCTCACCATGTCCAGTTAACATGTATTGTTAACTGGGCATGGTGACACATACCTATAGTCTCAGCTACTCAACAGGCTGAAGGGAGAAGATGGTTTGAGCTCAGAAGGCTGCAGTGAGCTACAATTGCACCACTGCTCTTCAGCATGGGCCACAGAGCAAGATATTGTCTCTTAACTATATATATATGTACACACACACACACACACACACACACACACACACATATGAACTGAAGAGAGGTGAAAACAAGACAGATTGTTGAAAAAAAGAAAGAAGTATGAATAGGATTGATAAGAAAGGAGAGGTCTTAGATAAGCCAGTTTGGGAAGTTTCCAAACCTCTCAAAGTATCCACTGTAATTCAAAATGATCTCTGGTAAAATTTTCCCCTTTTGAAAATATTGCACTGAATAAGCACCATAATGTTAAAGATTGGTGAAGTATGTGGTTACTCAGGGATTAGTCAGGATTCTCCAGAGAAACAGAACCAAAAGGATGGACAGATAGGTAGGCAGGTAGGTAGATAGGTAAATAGATAGACAGACAGATAGATAGATAGATAGATAGATAGATAGATAGATAGATAGATAGAGGATAATTTAATAAGGGAATTGTTTTATGTAATTATGGAGGCTGAGGAGTTTCCCAACTGGTTATATGAAAGCTAGAGACTGTGGCATGCTGGTATCATAGCTTAGTCCAAGTTCAAAGCCTTCAAAAACAGAGAAGAAGATGAGGATGATGTAACTCTCAAAGGCAGAAGGTCTGAAAACCTGGGAAGCCACTGGTGTTGGTCCTAGAGTAGAAAGGCCAGAAGCTGGAATTCTGATTTCTAAGGGCAGGAGAAGAAGAGTTTCCCAGATCCAGGAGAGAGCGAGAGCAAATCAGCTTTCCTCTTTCTTTCTTGTTCTGTCTGAGACCGCAGCTGTTTGGATGGTGCCCACTCATATTGAGGACAGGTTTCCTTTACTCAGACTATCAACCCACCTGCCAATCTCTTCTGAAACACTCTCATAACAGAAGCAATTCTTTAGAAATTCTCTAGATATTCATTAGTCCAGTCAGCTTGACATCTAAAATTACCATCATAATGCTCTTAAAAGTGTTAAAGTGTAAATATCTTTAATTTCTAGGATTTTGTGGTATACTGAATTTGTATCAGTGCTTATTTAACTCTAAACCAATCAGAATAGAATTCTTTAAAGAGATTTTATATTCTAATTTGGAAATACCAACTGAAAATCGATAGCTACTTAACAAACCTACTGACAAAAATACAGACAGACAAAAATAGACTTATTACTTCAATTTTAAAACTGCAACTCATGGTTCATATAAAATGGCTGTCTCTTGTTTTGCCTGACCTTTGTATTTCCACCTGGATTGCAATTCTGGAAGATGGGTCAATTTGAGTTTACCTGCTTGATGGTATCCTCACTAATATTTTGGGGGATCTTTGAGATTTCCTTTATCCTGATGTGTAGTCTTAGAGAACTTGTAGAGAAAATTATGAGCAAGGGATTAAGGGGAGACCAAATGGAAGCCCGTATGAGTGGATATAATTAGCAACTGTATCCCTAGCTTTTTCAGCCTTAGGTTTTCCTTCTGGAGTCTCAGAGTCTCTTGAAAGCCCCCAATGGGGAAAGAAGAGCCTGAAGCTTAAGTAAACATAGGGAGCTCAGGGGCTGGAGTGGGAAGCGAAATGTTTGTTAGAGGTAGACAGAAGGATGGAGGAATTAGTGGTATTAAAGGAGAACAGAACAAGCAATTTAAGAGAGATGACATGAAGATAGTATGTGGGGAAAAAGAAAGACGCATGAATGGGGTTGACGAGAGAGAAAAGGTCTTAGATGAGACAGTTTGGGGAGTTTCCAAGCTTTTCAAAATATCCACTATAATTCTAAGTTGTCTTTGGTAAAATTTAACCCTTTTGAAGATATTAAACTGAATAAGTGCCATAATGGTGATGAATGGTGAGGCATTTTGTCACTCATGGAAGACAAGGGCATAATTATCTCATCCATAATACCAGTGGATTAGATCATTACATCAGAAATGAGACCTTAATAAACCCAGAAACAAGCCCTGCTCAATGTGTTTTCTCACACAATCCTCAGGTTAAGATTAGCAAATACTCCTGTCTAGTCCCTGGGTTTAAGGAACCAATGAGATTACCCTCCCATAATCCGCAGATTTAAGGAGTTGAAGGAAAAGAAAAAAGGTTGCATGGAAGGGCCAAAGAAAAGCCTCTCCCAGAAAGAACCAAAGTAACTCTTTACCACACTACAAGATAAAAATATCCAGAGCAGGAGTTTAGGAGTTTTGACTTATCACCTTGGATTTGGGTCTCCCCAGCTAGAAATGAGCACAAAGTCCCTAAGAAGCTGGCATTAATACTTGGGTGAAGACATTAGGACCTAAGGGGTGGCTTCCATGACATTTGTGTCACAGTACCAGAAAACTGTTAAAAAACACCTCTGGACTTAATTAAGGAGAGATGTTATTTGAAAAGATTATTGTGGTAGGAACAAATAAATATTGTAATACAGGCAAAGGGAATATTGAGAGCGAAAGATGCTCTGTTAGATCTACGAGTGTTGCAAAGGTAGGAAGAGGAGAGTTTTTCTTTCATAAAGAGGCGTAAACCAGGTCAGAAAAACTTGAGTAGGATGGAGCGGGTGGTATGTTGAGTTGGTCAGGGAATGTCATTCCTTGTGCTCAGTGGATAGTCATTAAGAACAGGTTGTATGCTGGCTCAGGCTGATGGTAGATCAAAATTCCGGACCTGAAGAAAGCAGAAGTCTTTTGTCCAGACTTGTCGATGGGAACAGTTTGTTTATCATTTATGAGGTAAAGAATGGGAATTTGGAGGGAATGTGCCAAAGGTAAACAAGAAGGAATGTCCTTGAGTCTTAACTAAATTATATTGGGAAGAGTGGTAGGCCATTTCCAAGAACAAAAAAAGAAGAGATATTTCTTTCACTGTTGCTATTTTCCAGGAACATAGGTTTGAGAGTATAAAGTTTAATGCTGTCAATTCCAAGCTGCAAATTGTGTCAAGATCTAGTTCATGTGTCTTACTCTCCTTGGACCAGGACATCAAACTGGCTAAATCATGTTCTTCTTGTGGTAGAAACTCAAGAAATAAAGGAGAAAACACAAGAACAATACCTGTGCACATTCACTCAGCGTGTGCCATGCACATAGGCCATAGCATCACATGGTTCAAAGTCACCTCACTTAGTCCCAAACCTAGGACTGAGTTTATGCATACCTAGTACAGTAAGAGACAACAAAATCACATTGCAAAGTGAATAAAAAGAAGAGTGAGTGAAGTATAGGTAACCAAAATAAAATTTCTCATAGTTGTAGAATGCAGAACATCAAGATCTGAAGTCTAGATTATTAGGAGAGATCTGAACGGAGGAAACAGTGTAAGGACTTCATCTACTATCATATGATCACAATACAACTTGACAAGTTCACTTTCACATTGTGTATTACACCTTAATAATGCTTCACAGGTTTCTTATTTTAAAAATTACCACTTATTCAATCCTTTTGACAAACCACCTTCCTCTCCTACTTTGTGCTTTGTGTTTTGTCATCTTCCTTGTTCCAGAACTTTATATCTAGAACAGTTGGAAAAATTCAGAAGACTAGAAACGGGCATATTCATTCTCTTCTGTACTTAAGATTATGCAAAGTAGTCAAAATCCAGATCAATTGTGATTCCTTGCTTTGCTTCTTAGTCAAATTTTGGAACTCTTAAAATCTTCCTCTTTGTACTGATTGAACAACAAAATTGCTCCTCTTCTAATAAAAATATGTCATTTTATATTGAGGTGCACCTGATTGCCCTAGTTCACAGTTGCTACATTTCTTTATTTTCTTTTCATTATACTAATCATCAGTCACTGACAAGCAATATCATTTCATTCATGGAATAGTCATATTTAACCATGTTGAATAAAAATAACAAAAATTTGAATGAAATGATTGATCTGATGCCTGAAAGTTGGGGAAAAAAACTATCATGCAATCATTGTCTAAATCACCACAGCTTTTGAAATTATGCTTGAAATATTCCATGCACTTTGTATTTTATCCGTAACTGAGTAAGATTGAGTGAAAATTATATGTCAGTGAAACTTTCCGGTTATACTTCATAGCTCAGTATAGAATGAGGGTGTTGTTCTACATCTTCTGATATGCCTCTATTTATTTTTCTTTAACAATATTTTATAACAACAGCAATTAAAAGAATACCAAAGAGAACTGTGTATGCCTTCCCTAAGAAACTAACTTCTAGCATCAGAGGATACTCCTTGGGCTACAGAGCAGGAATTAAAGCTGAAATGTCAGTAAAATTTCTTGGATGAAAAGGGAGCCTTCTCCAGAGGAGGGAGATGTAAGGAATGTTTCACCATACTGTTTTACAGAACACTATTGTGATTATTTAATCTGGTAAAAGGAATTTTAAAAAAAAATGACAGTAATTCAGATATGTCTTGATTCTTCTCAATTGAAAAACAACCATGTTGGAAAACAGACTACATAAATTTGAGGAAAAACAGGCACTTGCAGTTGATTATTTATTAGATTTTGAACAAGTAAGTGCCTAAAATGTATCTTTGCTAATTAAAATTGACAGGTTTTAGAGAATATATAAAATTCTACAAAACTTCAAATTGAACTTTTCTCAATAAAAGGAAAAGGTGATATTATCAATTGTCAATAAAAACAGTGAGTATTTGAGCAAGTTAAACAAGTCTTTGCTTTTTAAAAAGATTGATGTTTCAAAGAAATGTAAAGGCTCAGCAAATTTTGGGTTAAAGTGGAAAACAAATTAGTCAATCCCATCTACAACACTAAAGAATAGTTTAAAAATGCATTCTTTTCTATTGACTATTCAGAGGACAAAAAGTAATTGTTTGCTTATAGCAACATTTTATATTTTATGTAGAAACTTTCTGAGATCAATAATAAATATTTTTTACTGCCCAAGTATATTTAATTTTCTGAAGTGTTAAAGCAATTATGTTTTTAATGAAAATCCTGACATCATTAATCAAATTTGATACAGATAAACATTTGTCAATAATTTACAGGGTCTGATATTTTATTATGCTTGTAAGCTAGCAGGTAATGGATTCTGAAAGATGGCATGAGGTCCTTGGATAAGAGATAGAACTATATGACTCATGGCATAGCAAACGATATGACCTTCATGATTCCATTGGTTACCCTTGCCCCCTAATCCCACAAGCATTTGTGTATTGGCCAAAGTATTTTCTGTGAATATAATAAATTTGTGTCATCACTGAGGAACCCCAAATTTAGGAAACCTCAATTTTAAAATAGTATGCCAACAAGCCTGACCACTGTTGTGTAGGAGGGAGAAATTATGCTTACTATTCTAGATAACAAATATGTCTACCCTCTGCCCTAGCAGGAGACGTTACATTTATAATTCCAGGCTTTTTAGTATGCGGACATCTTTAAACAAACAGTTCAGAACAGAAGCTGTCAATACCTCTGTTCAGCAGTGCCAAAACATGAGACCCAAGGAGAATGTTCACATAATATTCATCTTGCTTTTCTATACCATCTTGGCTTCTGGTAAGTTTCCCATGAGTACACCAGTCCATCACCCACTTTGATACATCTGACCAATGGCAGGGGACAGAAACTGTTCGATATTTTTCATGCAGCATTTGACTAAAGCTAATGTCAACAGAACTCCGTATAGCAGGATGAAACTAAGATGCAATTTTGACTTCAGCTATACCACCCAGTATCCCAAGTAAACAAATCCCTAAATCACCAGAATCTACCTTAGAAAGCCAAGGAGTTTCTCCTTAATTTTGTGTATTGGACTTTCCTTTTGGCCAGTAACATTATTCTAGGTCTGGCAGGATACGTGTGCAAATGCAGACTCTACTTTAGCCTGAATGGAGCAAAACTGTCACCGTTCTGTCATGTATACAAATTCTGGCTAGTAAGAAATGTGTCACTGAATAACACCCAGGGTTGAGGTGGTGTTTCTTCAACATTTGACATTTTCTTATGACCATTCCTTAGTTGCAAGCCACCCTGCTTTTGAGAGAAAGGCAAAATAATGCCTGACTGCCACATAAGAAGTACAATTTAAATGGTATGCATAATGACCCTGGAAACAAAGTTTTATTTTTAATTTTACAGCCTTCCAGGTAGAACTTCTATCTAGTGGAGTAGACAGGTTGACAGTGCCTCTATGGCAGCATACTGGCTGGTTGGCAGGCCTTAGGAGTTTTAGTTCTATTTGAATGATTGAGTGCAGTTCTTGTTTTTGGAGGGACAGCCTGGGAAGTATGTTCTGTTCATCTGCATCCCTGTATGGTAGCATTTATTAACATAAGGAGAGTTCGGGAAAAATTCCAGAAATGTTTTCAGAGAAGGGGCAGAATCTGGGGCCATCCAAATTGTTGGGAGAAAATGATATTCTCCCATCTCCATGGTTTCCTTCTATTTCTGTATTTCTTCAGAGCAAAGGCTTTGATAGATCTTGATTTACATTATCTGTTCAAGATTTTTGATTATCAAACCAGCTTGGAGATAAAGTCCACACGTCTATCTCCAGTATAGAGTGGTAAGAGAGACAATATTTTTGTCATCTAGGAGAATAAAGAATGTCTAAATATTGGGTAGGTTTCTTAGGACCCCTTTACAATATTTACTGTTCTTTAAACTCTATCTTCTTCAGCTGTGATGCAAATCCACTGTTGTGTGTAGCAGCTCCACATGTCTATGAGGCTGTGGACAAAAAGATCAAGTATGAATGTGAAATTCATGATGCCTACCGTGCCATAAGTAATGAAGCCTTCTGTTTCTTACCTGGGAGTCTCATATCTTTTGCCAGCATGTATGAAACTGGTCTGCTAACATGCTATCTTGTAAGCAGGGTAAAATCTCAGCTGCTCCAGAGTTATTGATTGTCTTTGGTGTAAAGCAGATTCACTGTGTACCAGTTACCAACTTCTGAGTCTGGTGAGATAGAATATCCTGCTCATGCACACCACAAGTTACATGATGAAGATGTGTTACTTACAGAGAGGCAGCAGGGACAACAGAAGCCTAGAATTCATTACACACTGGTCTCCCAAAGCTCAGGAAAGCTGCCTGAGGCAGATGGCATTTCTTCTGTGCATGCCCCACTTTGCACTGTTGTTGAGGGACCCTGAGACATTTGCTCTGAGATTCGTAACCTGAGGCCATGTCACATGCTAGAATAAGGCACTGAAAGACATTCTGATGTGGAGGGGACTGGAACAGAGGCCCAGGCTGTTCTGGCCAACTCCCCTCTTATCCCAGGATGTTGCATTCCCAGCACATTCTGTAGTTATTCTTGCAAACTACAAGTGAAAAAGAAGGTCTGGAGAACTGGGTCAGTCCAAGGCCACCCAGAGCACTGTCTTGTGTTTCAATTTTAGTATAAAAGTGTTTTAAAAGGAAATCATTAATTTGCTGTTTGGATGCTAAAATTTATAGTTCAAATACAGGAAATTTTATCATCTGCCTAATATTGACTTCCATTGCAAATACTTGATAACCAACAACAAAAGAAACAAATGAGTTGATTTTGGTAGAGTATCAGCAGAGGAAATGAAAATCTTATCAGCCCAGAGCTCAACTTTATCAATCTATCTTTCTGATAATCAAGGGGGCTGTATTTTACCCTTAAATTTCTTCCTGGACTAATTTTAGACCACATGAATTCATGAGGTCTGCCTTTATTCTCAAGGCTTTCCAAAACCAAAAACCAAAAACAAAACAATTTTCAACTTCACCCTAATGACCATTGAAAAGTAATCAGTAATTGTGGTTCTTTTCACTTCCCATGATGTATTTCGATATTAGTGCTAGGACATGAAAAATCAATGTAGTAAATGATCTTCTAATTCACATTCATATGTAAGGCTTTTCCCCTTCATATAGCAAGCCATGTTATGAAAAAATTTTCCACATTATTTTCATGATAACCTTATATTTTCAATATTTGTAGAGCAAATGGAAACTTCCCTTAGGAAAACTGTGTGCTAAAATATAATTCAATACTAGTTGATAGTTAGGAAAAGACTGAATTATTTTTACCTTATTGGAAAAAAAATACTCCATTTGAAAATATCAAATTGAGTATATGGCAAGGCATTAGAGTATGCAGAATATAAATACCATTGTGGGAAAGGCTAAATAGGGAAAACTGAGTAAAGGTAATGAAATGGCTTTCAATAAAAAGATAAATATAACACAGAATCTTTTTATATGCCTAAAAATAATTGAAAGTCCCAAATTATTTTATGTAGATTATATGTCACTATTTATTATAGCAATATCTAAACATGATAAAAAGTTTAAAGTAATTATATTTTAATTACTTAAACCAATGATCATATAGGTAAGAATTTTATAAAAGTAACTATATTTTTTAAAAATAAAAATGCTGGCTGGTGTTTCATGCCTGTAATCCCAGTACTTTGGGAGGCCGAGGTGTGTGGATCAACGTGGTCAGGAACTTGAGACCATCCAGACTGACCAACACAGTGAAACCCCATCTCTACTAAACATACAAAATTAGTGGAGCATGGTGGCACATTCCTGTAATCTCAGCTATTTGGGAGGCTGAGGTTTGAGAATTGCTTAAACTTGAAAGGTGGATGTTGCGATAAGCTGAGATCATGTCATTGAGCTGGGCAACAAGAGTGAAACTCCATCTCAAAAAAAAAATAAAGAAAGAAAAAGAAAAACTTTTAATGTGAGAATTAAGGCACTTTTATATTTTTGCAAACTTCTGTAATGGGCACCAAATGGGATACAACTGGATTATCTTATTTGCTTCTGCATTTAATGTTTTTATAGGCTAGTTTATTAAAGTTTATAAGGAAAATCCCTCCTCATATAAATATGTAGCTTGTTCTCAGCTCATATTTTGAGAACTGCCCTGCATTAATAATAGCATCACAATATCTGAAGGTACTTAAGCCATCACTTCATATTGAAAATATTTTTATTAGAGGAAACTGAGCTCCATAGAAATCGCTTATTTAAGGACATAGAGTTCATAATGGAGCTTGGATTAGGGGAAAGACATCCTGGTATTTTTCCAATGCTCTTTCTGTATTAACACAGCCACAGATGGACACACCTGGTTCCTTCTCCACTTAATTAATAAATAATACAATTTTACCTACTAAGAGATAGACCATTCTTCCAGAGCCTCACTTATTTACTCACAAAATTATATGGCAATCTTTAATTGTGCAGTAAGATTAATTAATGACCTCAAATTGCCTTCTAAAATTTTATTGTATTTTCTTGCTTTCAAATACATAAAATGTACTTTCCTATAGCATTCATTTCACTATCATTGCCAGAACCGAGACTCATTATACATTTCTCTCACTGTTTTAGAACCACTAAGTTGCTGACATTATCTAAAGTAGCACTGAAATATTTCTTACAGATATGCACAATTTTTGTGTCCAAAATGATTGATTGTTTACTTGACATCTACTCAGAACAGAAGAAAAAGGATATAGCATAAAGGACTAATTGAGGGGTTTTACATTAAATGCCAAAAATAGTTCATATTAATGGTGCTTACTGTGTGGCAAATAATAAGCTAAAAGCTTATAAAAACATATAATTTGTTTTTCATAGTTACGCTATGATGCAAAATTTTGTTGTTGTTGTTTGGTAAGAAGAGGAAACTGTACAAAAAAGGTAGCTTGCCCATGATTGTGGTGTGACAGAAATCTACAAGTAAAAACCAGAACCTCAACACCTGACATCAAACTCAACCAATTAACCATTATCTTAAATTACCTTCTAAGCAGAAAATAAGAATTTTAATTTATTTAATGGTTTAATATTTGTTCATCTTATTTGTTGTCATCCTTGTTTATTTTTCGATGAATTGATATTAATATCCTCACAAATTTTTTACCTAAAACTACAGGTGGCTCCATTTGTTTCTTTATTGTAATTAGGTGTTGTGGGATGGGGGGTGGGGAAGTGTGCATACAAAACCAGCAGGAGATTTTATGTAACAGTGGAATGTCAGAGGGTGTATGAATGAACACCTCATGTTTTGTTTTTTAATAATGTGATGGCTTAGTCAAGTTAGGAACACTGAACTTTAAATAAAAAGATGAAAATAGATAGCAGATTGGGTACACTGAAAGGTATTCATTCGGGGAATTAATTTACAAGGTTGGAAACATAATTACTGCCTGACTGAAATGTATTTTTTTCTCTTATGGACATTTTATTTTAATTTATTAATTTCAATGCTCATTACACTCTGATTATACTCTTTTTCTGGAGGAAATAAGATTGGAAGTGCCTTGTATTGTGTTCATTAGTTTTGTACAGAAATTATAGATTTGACTTGTACTTGAACCCACTGTACTTTCCCCGTTCATTTTCTATTTTAAGTTGATCATGTTTGGAAGGAAAAAGAAAGAAAAGACACTCAGTTTCAAATCTATGCCTGAATGATGAGAGCTTATTTAAAGTATCATGAATGGTACATCTATGAATGCTTTACTTTTAATAAAATTACCAATGATTCATGTAAATCTTCAGGAAAATGTAACACATATCTGCAATTCATAACTACTTTATAGCAATTTCTTCCTGTCACTTGATACTAATAATTGAGAGTACCTCATTATTTTAGGGAAATTAATTTATGGATATTAGAGAGAGCATAAATATAACTCTTCCACCTCTACGCAGTATAAATATATCAGATAATTTTCATATGCAGTGTTTGGGCTTTTGCACTCAGTTGAGCAGGGAACTTTTTGAGTTGAGTAGTCCGCAGACAAACTCACTCTTACACATTTCACTTTCCTATGCATGATTAGGAATTATGTGTGTATGTGTATATACACACACAGACAAAATTATGTGCAATGCTGAACATGATGATAATTGTTACTGTAATTAAGAATTAAATGTAATAAAATAATAAAGAGTTCAGAAAATGATTTGAAAAGCTGTTAGAATCTGTTCAAGACTGAGAAAGCAAAACACTTTCTAGGAAGAATAAATAGCATAAATAAAATCATGAAATCAGATTCTGGGAAAAAAACAGCAGACAAGATTAAAGACGGAGAAAATGAAAAAGCATATATATCAATTTTCATAATAAAATATGTAATATTCTTCATTTAATTAGCAGTACAGTGCCATTTTGTAAAAAATAAAAATTGAAAATCACCAAATATGTGAAGTAATACAAAGGAAAGGCAAATATTGTAACTATTTTCTATGGGTAACCACTTTCAGCATTTTGGACTGTATCTTGGTTGACCTATTCTTTCTTCCCTATAAAACTGGGATAGTTATTAAAGAAAAAAAAAGGCTAATGTGCAGGGGAAATACTTAGGATATTGCATTATCCTCCTGAAGCCCAGTAGCCACCTGCGAGGCAAGTAGGAAAATAAATCAAATAAAATATAAATCAGGAAAATAAAACAAAAAGCTTGTATTGAAGGTTTGTATTTTTGAAAATGTAAATAGATTTTAGAAAGGCTTCTTTTATTTTCAGAATATTTTCACAATTTTAGCTCCCTTCAAAAATCATTATATGGTGTGAAGACAAGATAAGCTGGTGGTATGAGAATTCAAAAAACTGCCTCAAATATATAGGTAAAATTCTAATTTTTTAAAAAATTTCTTATTTAGTTGTCTTTCATACTTACCCATAAGCATTAGATGATTCAAGAATTGATTTATAGTTTACCTCTTAGAATATTATAAGATTCCTCAGTCCTCATTAGGTATATTTAAACAATTATATGGTATTATGTATCACCTAGAGAAAAGTTCTAAAAATATGTAAGTCAGAAATATATACTTCTGCCTAGTAAATAAAATGACAAGAGAATATTACCCCATGTAATTGTGTGTATAAGTCCACAGAAATACACATGGGTACAAAAACACATAAATGCATATTTACATTCAAATCACTATTTTTTGGTTCATAGTTTACATATGGTTTTATGCCTTTCTTGTTTCTTTTTCAATTCAATAAATATGAATTTGTGTATTTTAAAGAAATTTAAACATTTTGGAAATAAAGTAACTTAATTTTTCTAATTCTATTCTAATGAACATCATACACTTTATCTTTTTTAAAGTATTACTAAAATGAAAAACTTCTGCACTGCAATTTTGATTTCTTACATTATAATTTTCATAAGGTAAATAGAAATAATTTTTATGTCAAAATGTTAGATAACATTTTTGAAATATGACACAATTATTATGCAAAGGAAACAAATTATTATTCACTGGTATGTACAAGAATACAACTTTCTTTCAGGCTAATGAATCATGAGTACTATTGTTTCGTAAAAGTTTGCTTATCTGAAAAAAAATTGTAATGTCGTTTGAAGCATTTTTGTAGAATTATTTAAAAATTTTTAATATTACTAATAAATTGAAAGAAACTTAAGGGCTTACCAATATAGAAATGGATAAAAAAATTTTGGTGTATATATAAAATAGAATATTCTACAGTAATTAAAAATTATGTGCTTGAGGCATATTAAATGTTAGCAAAATTTCTAACATAAATGGATAAAAGGTGATCCACATCACCATCAAATGACATTAGGCTATTTATATTTTCTTCTACATTTGCAGTTATATACCATATTTGGAAGGAAATATACCAATTTTCTGTCTACAAGAGATTATAGATGTTTACTTTTATTTCTGTGCTTACTGCATTTTTATGTTTTCTCCAGTCATTAGTATCACTTTTGAAAAAGAAAGACAATTGAGACATGTACAAATTATGTTCTATTTGTTTCTTCACTTTGGAAGATAACAATAAGTTATAAATTTATTCAACATGTGTTTTTTTATATTTAGTTCTCATTATGAATAGTCATGTGTCTGGTTTTAAGGATGTTTAACTTCTGTTTAAATATATATACATATACACCCACACACACATATTTATACAAATATGAACATTTTCTATGAATTCATATTTCTTCATCTTTCATGATCTTTTTTTCATTTCTGTAAATACTGTATATGCCCTTTAATACTTCATAGTATTAAACCCCAAAATCCATAACACTGTATAAATTTTGGTATTATTTGTTCTCATTCATTCCTTCCCTTGCCTTTTTCCCAGACGAATGGGTGATAGAAGGGAACAGCGATCCCTTATATTATTTCTAAGGCTACTGTGTTATCTGGCTTCCTGCTGGTTTTAAAAACATGTGGCACTACTTGGATATTGAAAAGTGTGAGAAGAGGAAATACCAGGGTATTTTATTCACTACTCTTTTGATATCAAGAGCTATCCCAGCAATAGTTGCATCTCCTCTCTTTTTAGGTGGATCACTCTGCATTGAATCTAGTGTTTTGGAGGAGAGCTCAGCCCTTATGCTCCAGTAAGACCTCCTCCTTTATCTGTCCATTCTAGAGGAAAAGTTGACTCCATGTTTTTGAAAATTTCTGAGTTTCTACTCTTGTCTCATATAACATCTCAAATTCTCCATCACTGTAGGCTCCTGCAATTACTTGAAGTTGCTTCTATTTTTCTGATTAAGCCCAGATTGATCCACTGGTGAAGGAATAAGCATGGTATGGTATTTTCAAGTTGGCCATTTCAGTTAATCCTTACACATCACAATAGACGGATACGAAAAATGGAAGCCCAGACAGATTCACTTTTTTAGGCTACGTAATTAACAGTTAACAGACCCACAATTTGACATCAGGTTCATAGTTCCAGAACCCATATATTTGAGTGGTGGAGTAGGTCTACAGAGATCAGTTGGGTGGTGGTGTTAATAATCCTGACAGACACAATCCTCAATATTGAAATCTTAAAAGATCAAAATTCTTGTGTTTAAAATGTCAAATATTCAGGAAAAAAAATCACAATTCCAAGAGATTAAAACACTGAATATTGAAATGCTGAAAGCCAAATTCTTGGGAGGGATTAGTATGTTTTTAGTTCTAAGCAAGAAAGTTGCATTATGTTAGGAGAAACTATTACTTTTTCTTTCTTTCTTTTTCTTTCTTTCTTTCTTTCTTTCTTTCTTTCTTTCTTTCTTTCTTTCTTTCTCTTTTCTTTCTTTCTGTTTTCTTTCTTTCCTTCTTCTCTTTCATTTTTATTTAAGGCTCAGGGGTACATGTACAGTTTGTTATAAAGATAAACGCGTATCATGGGGGTTTGCCGTACAGATTATTTTGTCACATAGGTACTAAGCACAGTACTTGACAGGTATTTTTTCTGTTCCTCTCCCTTTACCCTCAAGTAGGCCTAAGGGTTTGTTGTTCCTTTCTTTGGGTCTGTTGGTCCCGCTAATATGTGAGAATATACAGTGTTTGGTTTTCTGTTCTTGCATTAGTTTGCTTAGGCTAATGACCTTCGGCTGCATCATGTTGCTGCAAAGGACAATATCTCATTCTTTTTGATGGCTGCATAGTAGTCCATGGCTACCATTGATGGGCATTTTGGTTGATTCCATGTCTTTGCTATGGTGAATAGTGCTGCAATAAACATACACAATGCATGAGTCTTTAGAGTAGAATGATTTATATTAATAAAATGTATGTGTTATCGCCTAACTTATTGTATAAAGTGACCTGTGAGAGGTTTTGCTATGTATTTATGTTTCTCAAGTAAATCCATTTTAAGAACATAAATATTATTAAAAATGTTTTCCCATATTATATTTTCAGGATTCTGATCTTTCAGGATTATGATTCTTGGAATTTTAGACTGCTGGGATTTTGATCTTTTGGGATTTCAACACTCAAGATTATGGCATTCTAGATTGTGTCTATCAGTATTATGGCCGAAACTCAAATTGAACAAGACTGTAGAAGTCTTGGGTGTTAGACTTGAAAATATATAAATAAACCTTTGTTAATATTTTAACTATATACCTTTTAGAAAAATATTTTGGAGAAAATTAAGTTTATAATATTGAACTCCTAAAGCAGACCTAGATTAAGATTATTGCTAACTGGTCATTTGTGACAGACATTTAACTACTAAATTCTTTTTTTTAAAATTGGATTTTAGGTTTTGGGGTACATGTGAAGAACATGCAAGATTGTTGCATAGGTACACACATGGCAGTGTGATGTGCTGCCTTCCTCACCATCATCTATATCTGGCATTTCTCCCCATGCTCTCTCTCCCTAACTCCCCTCCCCCTGCTGTCCCTCCACTATTTCCCTCCAACAGTCCCGAGTGTGTGATGCTCCCCTCCATGTGTCCATGTGTTCTCATTGTTCAACACCCACCTATGAGTGAGAACATGCGGTGTTTGATTTTCTGCTCTTGTGTCAGTTTGCTGAGAATGATGGTTTCCAGGTTCATCCATGTCCCTACAAAGGACATGAACTCATCGTTTTTGATGGCTGCATAGTATCCCATGGTGTATATGTGCCACATTTTCCCTGTCCAATCTATCATTGATGGGCATTTGGGTTGGTTCCAGGTCTTTGCTATTGTAAACAGTGCTGCAATGAACATTTGTGTGTATGTGTCCTTACAGTACAATGATTTATAATCCTTTGGATATATAACAGGTAATGGGATTGCTGGGTCAAATGGAATTTCTATTTCTAGATCCTTGAGGAATTGCCACACTGTCCTCCACAATGGTTGAGTTAATTTACACTCCCACCAACAGTGTAAAAGTGTTCCTAATTCTCTACATCCTCTCCAGCATCTATTGTCTCCAGATTTTTTAATGATCACCATTCTAACTGGTGTGAGATGGTATCTCAATGTAGTTTTGATTTGCATTTCTCTAATGACCAGTGATGATGAGCATTTTTTCATTTGTTTTTTGGCCTCCTGTATGTCTTCTTTTGTAAAGTGTCTGTTCATATCCTTTGCCCAGTTTTGAATGGGCTTGTTTTTTTCTTGTAAATCTATTTTAGTTCTTTGTAGATTCTGGATGTCAGCCCTTTGTCAGATGGGTAGATTGCAAACATTTTTTCCCATTCTGTTGATCGCTGATTCACTCTAATGACTGTTTCTTTTGCTGTGCAGAAGCTGTGGAGTTTGATTAGGTCCCATTTGTTTATTTTGGCTTTTATTGCCAATGCTTTTGGTATTTGATCATGAAGGCATTGCCTACGCCTATGTCTTGAATGGTTTTGCCTAGGCTTTCTTCCAGGGTTTTTATGGTATTAGGTTTTATGTTTAAGCCTTTTATCCATCCGGAGTTAATTTTAGTGCAAGGTGTCAGGAAGGGATCCAGTTTCTGCTTTCTGCACATGGCTAGCCAGTTTTCCCAACACCATTTATTAAACAGGGACTCTTTTCTCCATTGCTTGTTTTTGTCAGGTTTTTCAAAGATCAAATGGTTGTATATGTGTGGTGTTGCCTCCCAGGCCTCTGTTCTGTTCCATTGGTCTATATCTGTTTTGGTACCAGTACCATGCTGTTTTGATTACTGTAGCCTTGTAGTATAGTTTGAAGTCTGGTAGTGTGATGCCTCCCGCTTTGTTTTTTTGCTTAGAATTGTCTTGGCTATGTGGGCTCTCTCTTGGTTCCATATGAAATTTAAGGTGTTTTTTTCCAGTTCTGTGAAGAAGGTCATTGGTAGCTTGATGGGGATAGCATTGAATCTGTAAATTACCTTGGGCAGTATGGCCATTTTCACGATATTGATTCTTCCTAACCATAAACATGGAATGTTTCTCCATCTGTTTGTGTCCTCTTTTATTTCATTGAGCAGTGGTTTGTAGTTCTCCTTGAAGAGATCCTTTACATCCTTTGTTAGTTGTATTTCTAGCTATTTTATTCTCTTTGTAGCAATTGTGAATGGCAGTTCATTCTTGATGTGGCTCTCTTTAAGTTTGTTATTGGTATATAGGAATGCTTGTGATTTTTGCACATTGATTTTGTATCCTGAGACTTTGCTGAAGTTGCTTATCAGTTTCAGGAGATTATGGGCTGAGACGATGGGGTCTTCTAGATATACAATCATGTGATCTGCAAAGAGACAATTTGACCTTCTCCTTTCCTATATGAATATCCTTTATTTCTTTTTCTTGCCTGATTGCTCTGGCTAGAACTTCCAATACTGTATTGAATAGGTGTGGTGAGAGAGGGCATCCTTCTCTAGTGCCAGATTTCAAAGGGAATGCTTCCAGTTTTTGCCATTCAGTATGATATTGGCTCTGGGTTTGTCATAAATAGCTTTTATTATTTTGAGATATGTTCCATCAATACCTAGTTTATTGAGGGTTTTTAGCATAAAGGGTTGTTGAATTTTGTCAAAGGCCTTCTCTGCATCAATTGAGATAATCATATGGTTTTAGTCTTTGGTTCTGTTTATGTGGTGAATTACGTTTATAGACTTGTGTATGTTGGACCAGCCTTGCATCCCCGGGATGAAGCCTACTTGATCATGGTGGATAAACTTTTTGATTTGCTGTTGCAATTGGTTTGCCAGTATTTTATTGAAGATTTTTGCATCTATGTTCATCATAGATATTGGCCTGAAGTTTTCTTTTCTTGTTGAGTCTCTGCCAGGTTTTGGTATCAGAATGATGTTGGTCTCATAAAATGATTTGGTAAGGATTCCCTCTTTTTGGATTGTTTGGAATAGTTTCATAAGGAATGGCACCAGTTCCTCTTTGTACGTCTGGTGGAATTCGGCTGGGAACCCATCTGGACCTGGGCTTTTTTGGGGTGGTAGGCTCTTAATTGTTGCCTCAACTTCAGAGCTTGTTATTGATCTATTCAGGGTTTCTGCTTCTTCCTGGTTTAGGCTTGGGAGGATGCAAGTGTCCAGGAATTTATCCATTTCTTCCAGGTTTACTCGTTTATGTGCATAGAGTTGTTTGTAATAATCTCTGATGATCATTTATATTTCTGTGAAATCTGTGGTGATAGCCCCTGTATTGTTTTTTATTGTATCTATTTGATTATTCTCTCTTTTCTTTTTTATTAATCTGGCTAGTGGTCTATTTTGTTGATCTTTTCAAAAAACCAGCTCCCGGATTTATTGATTTTTTTGAAGTTTTTTTTTGTGTCTCTATCTCCACTTCTGCTCTGATCTTAGTTATTTCTTGTCTTCTGCTAGGTTTTGAGGGTTTTTTTGTTTGTTTGTTTGTTTGTTTTTTGTCTTGCTCCTCTAGCTCTTTCAATTTTGATGATAGGATGTCGATTTTAGATCTTTCCTTGCTTCTCATGTGGGCATTTATTACTATATATTTTCCTCTAGACACTGCTTTAAATGTGTCCCAGAATTATGGTATGTTGTGTCTTTGTTCTCGTTAGTTTCAAAGAACATCTTTATTTCTCCCTCATTTCATTGTTTATTCAGTCAACATTCAAGAGCCAGTTGTTCAGTTTCCATGAAGCTGTGTGGTTCTGAGTTTCTCAATTCTGAGTTCTAACTTGATTGCATTGTGGTCTGAGAGACTGTTTGTTATGATTTCTGTTCTTTTGCATTTGCTGAGGAGTTATTTTCTTCCAATTATGTGGTCAATATTAGAGTAGGTGTGATGTGGTGCTGAGAAGAATGTATATTCTGTGGATCTAGGGTGGAGAGTAAATGTCTTTTAGGTTTGCTTGGTCCAGGTCTGAGTTCAAGTCCTGGATATCCTTGTTAATTTTCTGTCTGGTTGATCTGTCTAGTATTGACAATTGGGTGTTAAAGTCTCCTACTATTTTTGTGGGGGAGTCTAAGTCTCTTTGTAAGTCATTAAGAACTTGCTTTATGTATCTGGGTGCTCCTGTTTTGGGTGTGTATATATTTAGGATCATTAGCTCTTCTTGTTGCATTCATCCTTTTACCATTATGTAATTTCCTTCTTTGTCTCTTTTGATCTTTGTTAGTTTAAAGTATATTTTATCAGATGTGAGAATTGCAACTCCTGCTTTTTTTTTTGCTCTCCATTTGCTTGGTGAATCTTCCTCCATCCCTTTATTTTGAGCCTATGTGTATCCTTGCATGTGAGATGGGTTTCCTGAATACAGCACACTGATGGGTTTTGGCTTTTTATCCAGTTTGCCAATCTGTGTCTTTTGATTGGGGCATTTAGCCCATTTCCATTTAGGGTTAATATTGTTATGTGTGAATTTGATACTGCCATTTTGATGCTAGCTGGCTGTTTTGCATGTTAGCAGATACAATTTCTTCATTGTGTTGATGCTCTTTACCATTTGGTATGTTTTTGGAGTGGCTGATACTGGTTGTTCCTTTCTATGTGTAGAACCTCTTTCAAGAGCTCTTGTAAAGCAGGCCTGGTGGTGATGAAATCTCTGAGTACTTGCTTGTTCATCAAGGATTTTATTTTTCCTTCACTTATGAAGCTTAATTTGGCTGAATATGAAATTCTGAGTTGAAAGTTCTTTTCTTTAATGATGTTGAATATCAGCCCTCACTCTCTTCTGGCTTGTAGGGTTTCTGCTGAGAGATCTGCAGTGAGTCTGATGGGCTTCCCTTTGTGGGTAACCCCACCTTTCTCTCTGGCTCCCCTTAGCATTTTCTTCTTTATTTGGACCTTGGTGAATCTGACAATTATGTGTCTTGAGGTTGCTCTTCTTGAGAAATATCTTTGTGGTGTTCTCTGTATTTCCTGGACTTAAATATTGGCCTGCCTTGCTAGGTTGGGGAAGTTTTCCTGGATTATATCCTGAAGAGTGTTTTCCAGCTTGGATTCATTCCCTCCATCACATTCAGCTACACCTATCAAATGTAGATTAGGTCTTTTCACATAGTCCCATATTTCTTGGAGACTTTGTTCATTCCTTTTTACCCTTTTTTCTCTAACTTGCCTTCTTGTTTTATTTCACTGAGTTGATCTTCAGCCTCTGATATCCTTTCTTCTGCTTGGTCAATTCAGCTGTTGAAACTTGTGTGTGCTTTGCGAAGTTCTCGTGTTGTGTTTTCAGCTCCATCAATTCACTTATACTCCTCTCTAAGTTGTTTATTCTCGTTAGCATTTTGTCAAATCTTTTTTCAAGGTTCTTGGTTTCTTTGCATTGGGTTAGAACATGTTCTGTTAGCTCACAGAAGTTTCTTATTACCCACCTCTGAAGCCTGATTCTGTCAATTGATCACAGGCATTCTCCATTCAGCCTTATTCCCTTGCTGGTGAGGAGTTGTGATCCCTTGTAGGAGGAGAGGTGTTCTGGTTTTGGGTGTTTTCATTCTTTTTGCACTGGTTTCTTACCATCTTTGTGTATTTATCTACCTGTCATCTTTGTAGTTGCTGACTTTCAGATTGGGACTCTGAGTGGACGTCCTGTTTGTTGATGATGAAGTTATTTCTATTTCTTAGTTTTCCTTCTACCATTCAGGCCCCTCTGCTGTAGGACTGCTGAGGTGTATGCCAGGCCCTGCTTACCTGGGGATCACCTGCAGCAGCTGCAGAACAGTAAGGGTTGCTGCCAGTTTCTTCTTCTGCTGTCTTTGTGCCTGACAGATACCCACCTGATGTCAGTTGTTCTCTCCTTTATGATGTGACTCTTTGGATATACCGGTGTCAGGGAGCTGCCTGAGGAGACAGTCTGTTCTTTATAGGAGCTCAAGTGCTGAGCTGTGAGCTCCGTTGTTCATTCAGAGTTGCTGGGCAGGTATCTTTAAGTGTGATGCAGCAGAACTCATAATCCCCCTGCCCACCACTTTTTTTTCCCAGGTGCTCTTTTCAGGGTAGTTAGGGCTTTATTTATGAGTTTTCAGTGTGCTGCTGCCTTTTTTCAGGTCTGTCCTGCCCAGCCAGGAGGCAGCCTAGTCACTGTCTGCCTGCAGAGGCTTTGCTGAGCTGCTGTGGGCTCTGCCCAGCTGCCCTGTGAACTTCCCTGCAGTCCTGTTTATATGGGTGTAGTTAGAATTGCCTCAGCAATGGGGGCCCACCTCTGTAATGGTGGACTCCCTCTGTAATGGCACGCTGCCTCGGCAAAGGCAGACTACATCCGTAGTGGTGGAGTGCCTCGGTAATGGCAGACGCCCCTCCCCCACACAGCTGCACTGTCCTGGGTTCAGCTGTGCTTGCTGTGAAACTCTTAACCCAGAGCCTTTCAGATTGCTGTTTTTTTGTGGGGGTGGGACCAGCCGAGCCTGATCACCTGGCTCCCTGCCTCAGAGCCTTTTTTTTTAGTTAATGGTGGACTCTCTCCCAGGTGTTTTAGTCGCCTGTTGAAAGGCTCCAGGATCTCTGTGATTTCCCCTGCGGCAACCCACCACGCCTGCGCCAGCTGAAGCAGCAGAGCTGAGATACCCGGCGCCTTTTTGCCCGGGATCTCCTGGCCTGACTCCTTGTTTCAGACCAACTTTCTATCCATTGAATGGTGACTCTGCCTTCCAGGAGCTCCAATCACAGGCCAAAATGGTGTCCGGACTTGTGTATTTTATAGGAGAACCTCTGCTGCTGGTGCAGGCCAAAACAGCTGTGCCCTCCGGAACAGCCCCGCTGGCCGAAGCAGCAGCTCCGGCCACAACAGCCGCGCTGGGGACCCGTGGGGCTCCTTTGCCTGGGAATCTCCTGGTCTGTGGGCAATAAAAATCCACCTGGAAATGTGGCGTCCACTCACCCTCCACGCTTTCTCTGGGAGCTGCAATCCTGAGCTTCTCCTAATTGGCCATCTTGGATCTGTCTCAACTACTAAATTCTTAATGCTGAAGAATAGTGCTGACCGAAAAGTTTCATCCTTGGTGAGTACTGCTTTTCATTCATCTCATTCGCATCCAATTGTATTTATCATTATCAATATTGTCTTGGTTGTCCATGCAAATAATTCCAATAGATCAAACTTAGAACCCCAGCACAAGCTTATAAATGATGAGATTTATGTGGGTGTGTGTACTTTTTTTTTTTTTGTATGGGGGAGCATTCTTTTGCTAGCGCTTTTATTCAGAGTGATTCAGTGGATGAGGAAATGAGAAAGAACATTTTTGTTAAAGATCAAGATAACTGCATATAAGAAAGTGGAAATGTCACTTAAAACATTTTATTAACAAAATAATGAAAAGAATAGTAAAAGAATAGATAATATAATGATTACATAAACAATAATCAGCTAAATCAAGTATTTTCACTTCTAATGGTTACCTTCCAGGCGTCCCCAAACTACGGCCCACGGGCTGCATGCGGCCCCCTGAGGCCATTTATCCGGCCCCCCACCGCACTTCAGGAAGGGGCACCTCTTTCATTGGTGGTCAGTGAGAGGAGCACAGTATGTGGCGGCCCTCCAACGGTCTGAGGGACAGTGAACTGGCCCCCTGTGTAAAAAGTTTGGGGACGCCTGCTTAGACTCTTTCAAAAAGTAAAATGTTAACAATTGAATGAAATTTGTGAGTATATTCATTCCTAATCCATTTTTAACCTTGTGGAGACATAATCACTTGTTTACATTAGATATTTATAATTATCACGCATATTGTTATATTTTGCATGTTACAGGTTACATGAATAATCAATATATAGCATTTTCACAGTTAATACCTTGTTTAAATGGAATCATGCCAAATGTACATAGCTTTCTTTATGTTCATGACATAAATCCATGCTGATAGATCTTTCTAACTGCTCTAGAGAAATCCATTTGCTCAGGGACACATTTCAGATTTTTGTTATTTATTTTCCTTTTATAAACAATGTTTCAGTAAATTTAATCACACATATCTGCAGACGTGCATAGACATATCCCTAGGGCATAGGTCTACAGGTGGAAACTTCTGACCTAAAATTTATCTTCAGAGCTGACTGATACTACTGAAGGATTCCCAGAATGGTTACATAACTCTATTAGGGCAGTATATGGAAATTTTCTTTCCCAACCAAATACCCAACTTAGTGGACTTTAATGTTTGGTCAATAGGTGATTTGGAAACAGTGTTGCATGAATGTTGTAATTTTCATTGCTCTGGAAAATCAGGCATTTTTCAAGTGTTTATTGCCCATTGGTTCATGACCTTCAGGCATGCTTGCTTTCTTTTTTACTGTTCATCTTTTAATACTGAGTTTCCAGGTGATCTTCATACATTCTAGTTAGTAATAATTTTGTCAGTTGTAAGTTTCAAACATTTTCTCCAGTCTATGCCTTATTTTATCACATTTTATGATGTCTTTTTATTATATAGAGGATTTCTATTTTACTGTCACTGTATCTTTCTATCTTAAATTGCATACGTTAATTTTGATGCAGGATTTTTCTCGACCCCTTTGTCAGACTTGCCACGGGGGTGCCCCATTTACTCCACCTGCTGTGCTCAAACCCTTTCAGGAGGGAGCATGTGAGTGAGCAAGTGTGGGATTCAGCCCAACGCTTTGGGCTCTGGCAGGAGCAAGCTCTGTGCGGGCCCGGCGGTGGCATGCAGGTTGGGGTGCCTGAGACCTCTGAAGCCCCAGAGGGTATGTTACAAGGCTCCCTTTGCTCTCAGGTCCGTGGACAGCGGTGTTATCAGCTTAGTGGGCCCCCTGCCTCCTCATGTGGGGTGGCTGCCCTCTGCCAGCAAGGGCAAAGGGCAGTGTGACTGCCCTTTTTGGATACCCACACTCAGTGGGTCCCGAGGTCTTATCCAGTGTCCAAGAAGTATGAGGTCACCCGGACATTTGAAGGTGGAGAATTTTAAGTGATGGAAATGACACTCAGCAGGGAGGGGTGCTGGAGAGGGCACTGGACAGGAAGATCATCTTTCCCTGTAGTCCGGCGATCTCCAGCTGGCTCTTCCTCAAAGTCAAGTTGTCTGCCTCTCCTCCAAAGCCCAGCTGTCCCTCTAAAGTCAAGTCGCCTCTCTCCTGTCAAACCTTCTCTCTGTCTCTCTACCGAGTGACTTCAGAGTCCTCATGGGCACAGGGTGGGAGGCAGGCAGGGCTGAAGGTATTTTGGAAAAGGCAACGTTCCAATAAAGACAAGACATTATCCAAAAAGAACCAATTGGAAGCGAGTGGGCAAACCGGGAAAGAAGTTCTCCCTTTGGACAGCGGTTTCAGGCTTTTCTGCTTGAAGGTAGCTCAAACCCAGGATTTTATATATGGTTGAGCTTATTTCTGGAATCTCTATTTTGTTCCCGTATGCAATTTATCTATTATTGTGTATAACTGTTATAAAATAGTTGTATATGACTTGTTAGTAGTAGAGGAAGAATTCTTAGCTTTTTTCTTATCTGTTCCACAGATGTTTTATGATCAGCTTGTTAATTTATTTGAGGAGAGCCAATTAACTTTATTGGGTTAAACTAAAGTTAAAGATTAAATTGAGATGCATACACATACTTACAATATTTAATTTTCACAAGTATAGGATATATTTTTGTTTTTTTGTGTGTGTATATCATTAAAGAAAGTCATAACTTTCTTATGAAAGGTTCTATGCAGTATTCTCTGATTTTTACGTATTGGAAGCTGACAGTTTTTGCTGCTTAACACTGAAAAAATGATTTTTTTCTAAGTGTATCATGTGTAAATAGTATATGGAAATAAAATTATTTTAAGCCACAGGGAATTTTTACTTTTAACTATTTTGATGTATAGATTTTTTCAATTAAGTTCAGTCATTAATTTGCCATTTTAAATTTTGAAAATTGAATGCAGTTGAATAAAACCTATTTTATATTGCTCATTTTCTATATGTACAAATAAGTCATTTGTGAAAAGAATTTTGTTTTTTCACTCAAATTTACATATTTCCATTTACAATTTATTGTACATATGATTTAAAGTCACTTGAGGTATAATTCTCTGAAATTGCCCCTTTAATATATTTTTATAGTGTATATTTTCTTTTATATAAAATCTATGTTCACTTACAGTTTGACTTTTACTCTTGCTTTTCTTATTTCTTCTGTCTGATTTTATTAATCAAGTGTTCTAGAAGTTATACTTATTGGTGATTTTATTATATTTTGTAATTTTTTATTACAGCATTTTTTCTATTGTAGGAATTCCCACATTTTCCTAATTATATTTCCTACACTGTGCAGTTTCTGTTAATTTTCTCAGTTGTCTTTCTAATCTCTATGTTTTGATGTCCAGCCATTAATATTAGTCCTTTGTTACTTTACAAACATAAAGGGCAGAAAATTTATTTACACATTCTACTTCAGCTTAAGCCCTCAAATTTTGGTGTGTACTGTATTATTATTGAATGCTAAGTATTTTCTAAATTCCATTAATTCTTTCATGGAATTATTTAGTATATTCTAAGAGTAACTTTAAACCAATTTATTTATTTGTATTTGTGGACACTTAAAAAGTATTCATAAAATATTTTGGTCATCTTAATTTTTTATCTACATTATTGCATTGTTAGAAAACATAATTATCATATATAATTTTAAAGTAAAAGCTAATATGTGATTCTATCAAATGTTGATGAATGTACTCTTCATCAGACTTGATATAAATTTATGTTTTTTGTTTGTTGGTTGTTGTTATTGTCATTTTTGTTATTATAGCATGTAAGAGTGCTATAACATGGGTTATGCAGGACAGAAAATTCTACCTATGATTATCTCTATGAGTGAAACTTTCTATGGTGTTTATCTCTCACTATGTTTTCTTGAATTTTCATTGTGCATATTTCCAAGTAGGAATAATTTATGAAGTATGAGTAACTATCTAGAGTCTGTCATAATAACAATGTAAATTCCTTGTTGAAGGATTAGCTTGCTTTATGTTTTATTTATTTCTGAAGTGATATAATTATTTAATGTTGTAAATATTTCCATAGTACTAATTGAAATGCCAGTTGAACTTTTGGGCTTCACAGGGAGGGAAGTGTTACAGAGGAATCTGCATAACATCTAGTAATTGCTGAGATGTTCTTTCATTGCCTTTGAGTAGTAATTTCCTAAATTATATTTAGGTTCAGAATACCTAATATCTATAGCATAATATGTAAAATTTGGAACACTTTTTGTTGATCAAATGTAATTATTGGGAAATATATGAAGTTATCAGTACTTTCTTGAAGTTCTGGAGAACTTTAAAATGAAGCACCATATATAATGCCAATAAATAACAATCTCTTCCTTGACCAAAGAAAAGAAAAACAAACTGAAAACACAATCAATTCTTAATTGACTGCCCCTTTTGAAATTTTATCCTGAGAAGCCAAGAAGAAGAAATACTATTCTTTGATCTTACAGCTAGACATGAGGCAAAACAATGAAGTGTATCTTCATTTAAAAAACAGCTCTTACTCAAGTAAAGACAACTAGACATGGTAGAGTTGATATTAGTGCTAAAATAGAATAGATTTGTTCTATCCAACATTCTGACTCATGTACAAAGAATATCATTGCATTCTGATTTATACATAAAGAATGTAAAATTAGATGATCATGTTCAAATTTGCATGAAGAAAGGACTAGAGAATTAACCTGTGGATATAAAGAAAATTGAAGATTAAATGTATTTATATCTTGTAACTGGTATGCTCATAAATTGCCAGGTTGGTCTGCCCAGGCACACCATTCCTTCAGGCAATAATGATTTCCTAATTTACCTCAGTTGAATCTTAGGAAATAAGCATGATTCAGCTTTCATTCTTCAAAGCATTTACAGTGAAATTCTAACTGAGAAGGCTGATTTTCATCTACTCCCTTGCTGCTGTCTAATTTTTTAATGTAATTGGCAAAGGAAAAATATTATATTTTATTTTTGATTGAGAAAAGAATGAATTTGGCATTTTCAGATAATAAAGTAAAGCTTTAAATGAGTTGTGTATCTCGTCGAGATTAATCAAGCCTTTCTAATATGCATGGCCCAATCAAAGTTCCTCCTTGGTCTAAATAATTTTAATTAAGCAATTCTACCTTCTGCAGTGGTCATTACCACTAGATAATTGACTGAATCAGTAATGAAGCATTCGACGATGCTAAACAAACAGCAAGGTTAATTATCTGGCAGAGATGTCTGTTATGGAAGTACAGTGCTGGCCTTCCAAGTTTTCTAATTCCCTGCGGCACCTCTTAGTAAATTATAATAATCCGCATTCAAATATATTGTGCAACTGCAGTTGCTATGCACCGTGCAGGGTCAGATCAAGTGATCAAGAACCTTATTTAAATAAAATAATGGTGAAGCGTGCTTTTAAAATTAGCCTACTTCTGTTGGGAAGCGTGTTTACTTTCTATCGTGTAATTATTTCGTCGATTTTAAATTTTGGAATAACTTTCCAAATTCTGCAACTTGGTACCAGCAAAACAGACAACAAAGATATATTTTGCCTAGAGACATAGTCCAGAAGGTTTATAAGATGCAATATATAATCCCACAGCTTATCTGATATTTTTATATGCACTCAGCTATTGTTTTCCCCCTTCTTTCCATCTTGCCAATAAATCTGTTTGTCCTTGGGTACCCGATGAGTTAGATTGTTTTCAAGAAGCACACAGCTGCATTTTGTCTGTAGCTGCATTTTATATTTGATTTCATCCACCTGATTTTATACCTTAACACTATCATAGTAATTGTTTAAATGTTTTCACGTAGCGAAAGTGTTTGAAATGCATACCAAAGTAACTCATTTTTAATAGTAAAATGAAACATTAATAAAAATAATGTTAAGCTACAACGATTTGCTCTTCGACCTACAGAAATATCAAAAGTCTTTCTTTTCATGTTTGGCAAGATTCTCAGCATAATTTTCTAAACACTTTTCTTAGGTCAGAATTTTAAGAATATTTTCTAAACTCTTATAGATTTTTAGACATTATAATTCAATTCCTACTACATAAATATGTTAAAATCTATCTAAGGAGTAATTAAATTTTACTAAGAAGGTTTTAGAAAGTAATAAAAGCATCTTTCTTTTCCATCTTTTATCTGAATATAAAAGTTAAAGCAATATATGTATCTGATAGAATTGTGGAATAAGAGAACCATAATATTACAAATGTATTAGTATGGATTATATTTAAAATATTATCTTGCTTTAAACACCTTTTCTTATGAGAATAAAGCAAAGTTAATTCACATTTCCCAAAACTTGGTAAATCACAATATGCACTAATTATCTACCAATGGTACTATTTTCACTTATGCAAGTCAGTGTGAACACTACAAGAGAACTTAGACCTTTTAATTCCATATATTATAAAAATATTAACTTCTGCCAGCAGCAGTGGTTCACACCTGTAATCCCAGCACTTTGGGAGGGCAAGGCATGTGGATCACTTGAGGTCAGGAGTTCAAGACCAGCCTGTCCAACATGGTGAAAACCCATGTTTCCTGAAAATTAAAAAAAAAAAAAAAAAAAAAAAAAAAACAGAAAAATAAAACATAAAAAGCCAGGCGTAGTGGCACACACCTGTAATTCCAGTTACTCAGAAGTCTGAGGCAGGAGAATCCCTTAAACTCAGGAGGCAGAGGTGGCAAAGTTTAGATAGTGCCACTGCACTCTAGCCTGGGCAACAGAGTAAGACTCTGTCTCAAAAAAAAAAAAAAAAAAAAAAAAGTAAAAATAAAATATCAACCTCACTTAATAGACAAGTAAAAAATATGAATTACATTAGATTCAGCTGGTTCTGGTGTTGGCAACATTTTCACTGAGATATTTTCTTATCTGGAAGCCAAATGCAATAATTTTGTTTATAAAAAATGTAACTGATGTGTATGACTATGGAACTGTCTAATTCCCTTGGTAGACAAATCAACATGGCACAGATTTTTTTTCCTATGGGAGTTAATAATACCCTGATGCCTCAAACCAAAAATACTTTCAAAAATCCAGTAGAAGATGTTACGACTAGTTTTCTAAAGTAGAAATGAAGAAAAATCCTTAGAACTGCAGTACTGCATTCCCATGAGATGCAAGTGAGATTTTCCTCCTGTTGAAAGCTCTCTTACCAAGGAGAAAATAATTTTCTGTGACTTATTATTTATTTATTTTTGCCACTGGCCCATCTTTATCAATAAAATTGAAAAAGAAATCTGAGGTAGCAAATAAGAACAACAAAATCTTACAAGATATCTTGTCTGTTTCTCACCTTTAATTAAAAGTGAAATATGACAAACATTATGGGGGAAAATATGAGCATTTTAGGCATGTACTAAATCCTATAAGAACAAATTACATTTTAGTTAATTTTTTTGAAATGTCTTATGCTAATAAGATGAAACATTTCTTAAATTTACATTTTTAGTTATTTTTCTAATTTTGTAAGATTTTTCTCACTTTTTAGGGACAGTTAATATCATTAATTTTATCATATGCATAGTGTTCTTAGTTGCATGTCATTATCAAATGCCTATTTTATCTTACATAATGATAGTTAATAGTGGTATTTGACATCTCATAATCAAGTTCATTCACTAGAGACTTATTCTCAGGAACTGGGGCAGTCTCAAATAAAAGATTTATATATACATATGTGTGTGTGTGTGTGTGTGTGTGTGTGTTTATATATATATTTAGGATTCTTTGTAAATATATGTAACCTATATATATATATTTAGAATTCCTTGTAATTATATGTATGTATATATAAGAATTCCTTATAGAATTCCTGTATAATATAGCATTCCTTGTAATTACATATATGTATATATATAATTATATAAGTGTGTGTATATATATATATATATATATATATATATGTATATATATAATTACAAGGAATTCTCACCGTTTCGCCAGCACACAATAGTACATGTTAGAAAAACCTAGGGCTGGTTTAATTTACAAATTATTTTAAATACATGACCAGTTATTAAAAAATAATTTGTGGCATTATATTTTCCATATTGAATTTCTTCCCAAAATAGAACATTGTTATAAATTGAACTCCTTGCATTGTTTCTCAAAAATTATCCCACACAAAAAAATTTATATTAGGTGGCATATATTTCTCATCTTTCATGCAATTTACAGAATTTTGAGGTTAAATTAGCAGTAGAAAAATTTTGAGAGACATAAAGTTGACCACCTAAATACATATTCTACCTAATTAACATAAAAATTGGGGAATTACATATTTTTCCAAATACTTTCTAAAACAGTATCTTAAATTTAGTCACCTAGAAAACTAAGCAAAACTTACATATAATCACATCAAACTTATTTTAGTGATTTAAAATACTAAAGATGTAGGGATATAGAAATTTCAGATACACAAGTCAAATTAACAAAATTTGAAGTGCAGAACAATTACGTTTTACACAAAAAAAAAACCATGGAGATAACTGATTTTCATGGTATCTCTACTGACTACGTCTCCAGCTACCTGCTGGGCCATGTGGTGCTGGAAGTTTGCAGGGATTCTTGCTAGAAGAGTGGTGAGGGATTCTATCCAGCCAAAAAGAGGGCAAGCTATAGCATACGCAGAATAACTTCAGGAAAAAGGAAAGTGCTTAACAATTAGCACCAAAATAGGAGAATTTTAAAAGAGAGAGAATGTCAAAAATAAAAAGACTTCAACACATCTTATTTAGAGGGGGCTATTTCTAGATACTTGGTATTGGTCAGATGTATTTCCCCTTAAAATCACATATGGTCTTTAAGTCTTCATTTTTGTTAGCCATTACATATACTTAAAACATCGCTATGCTAGGCAAAACAAGTCTCTTTAAAGCAAAGTGAATAACACTGTTACAAACCATCCAATAGTTTTTATCCAAAGAGCCAAAAGAAAACAAATATTTTAAATCTGCCTTTTTGAAAGGGAGCTATCAAGTCAAAGTAATTATTTTCATGGAAATTTAGCTAATAGCTGAGGTTCTGTGTCTGCCTTTGCTATGTTAATGCATATTATCCTCTGTGGTCCCGAATCAGAATTTTAAGATATGTTAAAATTGAACTCATCCAGCTATATGAAATGTCCGCAACAGGCACACCCACATGCACACGCACACACACACAACATGTACTACAAAGACATTGCTTCCAAATGGCTTCTTTTTCTCAGTGTTCAAAAGTAGATATATATTAGAAAAATAACCCTGGTTTTCATTCAAACAAATCAAATATCAATAATCCTAGCCAAAGAAAATATACTTACTAGCTTTGTTAATGTTTGTAACATATTTCTGTTAAGAATTGATACCTTTTTTTCTCTTGTTCTAAATATAGAAGCAAAGAAGACGTCTTCAAAGATTCCTAAATGTATTACGACACTAAAATAGACATAATTTACTTGTCCATATTCTTTCAGTCTTTTGCCCATTTTATCAATATTTGGCATCTCTTTTAGACTGAATTCAGGAAGAGAAATAATCAGTTTTCAGGTTTGATTTCAAAGTTCCACATTAGTCATACTACCTTGCCAAGTTAGTTATGGAAAAGTTCCACCCCCGCCCCTGAATCCAATAAAAGAGATAAATAGCTCCTAGTAGAAGTTATTTTTACATAACACAATAAATACAAAGTTAAAAGAACATTTCAACAACAAATGTATCTTCTTACTATTTAAGAAAAGAAAATTTTTCTTATCTTTTTTTTGAATAGTTGTCAAAGCTGTAAGAAAATTTTAATATTCTTTATTATTTCCCTGCTGTGCAAAAAAAAACCCTTTATATTTCCCCTTTTTATACATTATTTCTAGTTCACAAACCATGATAAATTATGCAGTTATAAATATAAAATTGGCCAAGCTCGTGGATCAGACCTGCAATACCAGCACTTTGGGAGGTGAGGTGGGCGGATAACCTGAGATCAGGAGTTCAAGACCAGACTGACCAACATGGAAAAACTCCATCTTTACTAAAAACACAAAATCAGACAGGCCTGGTGGCCCACTCCTGTAGTCCCAGCTAGTGGGGAGGCTTAAGCAGAGGAATCACTTAAACCCGAGAGGTGGAGGTTGCAGTGAGCTGAGATCCCACCATTACACTCCAGCCTGGGCATCAAGAGGAAATCTCTGTCTCAAAATTAAATAAACAAACAAACAAAAATAAAATTGAAGAATTCATATTTTTCTAAATTAGTGGGGAGGGTTCATTGATTAGATGTAGTTTTCACTACATTTTGTCTCTGTTTTGGCTAATCTGGCATTACAGACAGTTCCAGTAATATAATTTTGGAAATTAATATAATTTTGGAAAGCCTATGTAATTCAAATTATTTTAATTCAAAAGTTTGTTTGTTTTACAAGTTTTTTTTTAATATCTCAATTGTTAATTTTTAAGTACCTACTATGTGCCCGTAAGTAGTGATACAGAAATGACAAAAATAGCTACTCTCAAACATGTTAACAGTGGAGGAAAAGCTGACAATTAAGACCAATGTAACAAAAAGACCTAAGAAGTGTTTAAATTAGAGTATGCTTAGGGGTGCTACAGTTGTATAAAAGTGTGGTAATCCAACATGGCAAGTGGGAGGTGAGGACAAGATAGGAAGTTTTCTTACTGAAGAAGTTTATATCTGCCTAAGGTACGAGAAAGCAGAATGTGATCAGGAGGTATGTAGAGATCATTTCAAGCAACCATACTGTATATATATGCAATGGTACACAGGTGTGAAAAGCTCAAAAGAACATGTTCTGGGAATTTACATGTATGTTGCTATGATTGGGACATACGGAGGATGTAAGGGATATTTTGGACTTGAAAATGAAAACATATGGGGGTCAGATCATTACAATTTCTGTAAGTAATCCTAAGGAGTTAGGACATCATCATAAAGAGTACCCTATTCTTTTATTCTGCATGCTCAAGAGAGGTAGCTATTTACTGCTTTTGCTTATCTCTGAGTTAGATCGTTATTCATTTGCTTGGGAGAGCTTTCAGCACTTCTAATACTATTGCAAGTACTTTTCTATTTCAAATTCTCTCTACGTCTCATATGGACTATTGAAAGCAATGTCATTGAACATTCTTGTGCATCCTTCCTGATACACAAATGAAAAGTTATCCAATGCTGCATGTCAAGTGCAGTAGACACTTGGATATTATTGTTCCAATTGACATGTGTTCTAACCATAAAATACACACTGGATTTTGAAGACAGTACAGAAAAGAATGTACCATATCTTATAAATGCTTTCATAAAGATTACATGTTGAAATAACATTTTAGCTATGAGTTAAATAGATTATTAAACTTTGTATCATCTATTTTTAAATGAGACTATAATAAATTTAAATTATAGTTATTAGTAAATTTAAATGCACATGTGAGGATTGAATTATATTCCTATTCAACAGAGTTACTCTAAGGTATATGATTAGGGTCGATTAGCTGTACACGTAGCTTCATCTTTACTAGAAAATGTCAAGTGGTTTTCTAAAGTGGTTGTAACAACTTATACTCTCACCAGCAATTCCAATTTGCTCCACATCCTTTCCTAAAGTTAATATTTTCACATTTCAAATGTTTTTTCATCCAATGATACGTCAAGGCATTTACCAGGGCACAGGTGACTTTGCGTATGTTTTCACGTTTGTTAGTTTATATGTTGTTTTTGGCATAGCATTTTCTATTAATGTTCTATAATTCTATAAATATTGACATGTGAATATCTGTAGCTCATGGAGCCCTGCAGAGGAGGAATTCTCTAAACATTTTTAACTTTGATAATATGTGGTCATATTTTTATGCATAAATACCTTGAATCTCTTGAGGCACTAAACACAAATATTCAAGAAGCCTGAAAATGAGAACAACTTATACTTTATTACCATGTTATTTAGATGTATGTAGTATCAGATGAATATTGGGATAGATTCTGCACTCCAAAATAGACATATATATTTAAAAACAAGTCTGATGTTTTTACTTTTTATATTTTTATTTTTTACTTTTTAAGAAGAATGTTAATCCTTTTACTGATACAAATATAATGAATAAATTGCTCTCCATCACCAAGGCTTTAAAACATGGCTTATTTAGTTAAAGTTCTATCTCATCTCTCTCAGGGCTTTGGAGACAGGAAGCAGATGTTTGCTGGAGAGCGTGTTTAGTAGCAAATCTTTGTTTCAAGATGCTGAATCTCTTATGAGGAAAACAAGGCAATCTGGCTGTATTTACAATGAAAGGAAGTGCTTACAATTTAAAGCCATCAGCAAATTATCCTTCACACCTATCATAAATTCAATTTATTGAAATTTGCCTTGTGATTACTTTCAGGCTTTTAAAAATCCCAAATTGAACAGAGCAGTCATTGAGTCCATAAAGGAAAAGCAAGTCCAATCACAAATCATTTGTTCAGAAACTTGAACTCAACTTGCTGTTGCATGTAACACTCCATTTCTGGGCAGAAGACACCAGATATCTTCTCCCCTCCCCACCCTTAAGAAAGCATACAAAAGACTGGAAGGAAAAGCAGTCATAATGGAAGTCTGAAAAAAAAAAAAAGCAGGGTTAATCTCAGCATTCTTAACTGAAATGTTACCTGTGAGGTAAAGTAAATTGGATAGAGTAAAATATGTGTGTTTGTGCACATGTGAGCTATGAGAAGAGTGAGTAAATATAAATATTCGAAAAGACATTGCTTTTATACCTTTTATCTATTCTAATTTGAATGTTAAATATTAAAACATTGAGACTTGTTTGTAAACATTGTTAATTTTTACTCATTAGTTCCTGAGTTATGCTAGGCATAAAGTAACAAGATAACTTAAATTACAATTTCTAGAGTCTTAGTATTAAAGTGTGAAAACATTGAAACGAAAAGTATGTGCTTTAAATATTGCATTTTCAATATTGCCTATAAAGTATTTGACACAATTTTAAGATGTGAAATGAGCAGTTAAACAAAAGCAACTAGATTAAATTTAGCATTCAATGTCTCTATATAAAAAGTACCTTTTTTTTTCAGAGCCTCTAAGAAAATTATGTAACAAGAAATAATAACAGTATTCTTAACTAAAATTTTGATATAATTTTTAGAAACGGCCTAATCTTTTCATCTGCTTCCTCTCTTCCTTGAACTTGAACAGCACTTTCAGCCAGCAGGTCTTTGCACACTCACAGCTTTGAATCTGTCCTCCTCCAGCCTATGAGTTCTCTATAAAAGGGATTGTGTTAGATTCTCAGCTGACCATTGACACATGCTACAAGCTTAAAATTAAAATGACAGAGTAAATAAATAGAAGAAACAGCTGTGGATATTCATGTATTTGGTAATTTATATTTTATGTTCAATTTTAAATCTCTGTATATTCTTTTATTTTACTCATATAATTTATATGCAAAGCTTTTACTTCTATTTATGGCATGAATAGAGAAACGTATCATAGGACTTAATCTGTCTGTCAGATCCAGAGACACAATATTGAGGATATTACAAATCTTTGGCTTTCAAAAGTAGGAGAAAATAAAGAAACTGAAGGACATCCTGAAGCACAGAACATCTAAGGAAATATACGACGCACTAAAAAGACATCAGAAATTATGTGACGATACTACTCTTAGACATGGTAGGAAGAAAATGATGTGGATTACTTTGATTAGTGGATATTTGATACAGTGCATCCATCACACACACACACACACACACACACACACACACGAGGATAAATATTCTTACCATAGTATTGCTCAGTCACAACATATTGTCCCCTAATGAAAATCAGTGTTCACCATTATAAGGAGTGACCCAAAGTTTCACACATACTTTATTAGAGAAAGGATGACACTCATTTCTTTTATTTTCCCCAAGTTTACTACAAAGGAATGAAAGGAAGTTTCAGATAACATATGAAGAAGAGACAAGAGGAAAAATTTATTTTAAATCTCTGAGTACAACTGCCAAGTAGGATTTAGACTTTATTTGAATGTCTTCTGCAATTTTGTCTCTGAATTTGCTCTTACACATTTTGATATATTCCAAAATCTTCCAAAATTTTGAATAAATAAATGTTCAAAATACCTCCCCCAATATATCATTTTTCTTCTTAGTTGAAAACTTATGTAGTAGTTTAGAAAATTATTTTTTTTATAATGGGAGCCAGTTTACAGATGAAAACATGCACTGAAATGAATAAATTAATATTCCAAGTTAGTCATGGGTTGCTACTGAAGCGTGCAACCTAGAATCTACCATGCCCTGCAAAACTTAATAATATTTTTAAGAGTTGAATACCTGATTCCGCTTATCTTTCAAAACATCATCTCAGGAATGAGTAAATTAAATGACAATTTCAACAGCTAATTCAGGCTTTAGAGTTGTTTTCTTTAATAGTGAAAAAAAATTTCAGCAGATCGCTTCCATAAATTATCACTTCCATAAATTAAATAAAAATGAATAAATAGAAATGTACTAACAGTACATTTTTGTTAAAAAGAATAACAGAATTAATTAATGCTCCACAAAAGAAAAATCATCATTCTGAATCTCAAGCTGGACTATGGAAAAATAATTATATAGCAAGAGGATATAAGTGAAAAGTTATTCCTGTGCCAATAGAAGCTATTGCACATAAGTTCAGTCAGCTCAATTTAGTGAATACTTTTAAAGGCTGGATAATATCCCATTGCATATATCTACCACATTTTTCTTATCCATTCATCTATTAATGGATATTTGAGTCATTTCCATGTTTTTGCTGTTGTGAATAATGCTGCTAGGAACCTGGGTGTGTAAATACCTCTCAGAGACCCTGTTTTCATTTTTATTGGGTATATACCCAGAAATGGAAGTGATGAGTCATATGGTAGTTTTACTTGTATCTGAATTTGCTGAAGAATCATCATACTGTTCTTATAGCAGCTGGAAAATTTTACATATCTGCTAACAGTGCCCAAGTGTTTCAGCTATTCCACGTAGTTGCCAACACTTGCTATTTTCTATTTTTTGTTTATTTGTTTATAGTAGTCACCCTAATGAATGTTTGGTGGCACCTCATCATAGTTTTAATTTGTATTTTCTCCAATGATTAGTGATGTTAAGCTTCTTTTCATGTGCTTATTGGAAATGTGTATATATTTATCTGAAAACGATTAAAGTTTTTTACCATTTTTTAATTGGGATGCTTGTTTGTTGCTGTTGTTTAGTTTTAGGATTTATCTATGTATTCTGCATATTAACTCCCTATCAGATAAACATTTGAAAAATATTTTCTCCTAGTCTGTGAGATGCCTTTTTCTGCTACATTGGATTTGATAGTCTTCAGTGTTCATAGAGGGTATTGTTCTGTGTTTTTATTTGCTTGCTTTTTTGTTTCTTTTCTTATAATGTTGTCTTTAGTATTGGGGTAACATGATCTCATATAATGACTTAGGAAGTGCTCATTTCTCTTTAATTTTTTGGAAAACTTTGGGTAGGATTGATGTTAGTTTTTCTTTAAATTATTGGTAAACTTTATTAGAGAAGACAACAGATTCAGGGCTTTAGTTTGTGAGGAGATTTTTGATTCTTTTTTTTCTTTTTTTTTAATTGTACTTTACGTTCTGGGGTACATGTGCAGATCATGCAGGATTGTTGCATAGGTACATACATGGCAATGTGGTTTGCTGTCTCCATCCCCCCGTCACTACATCTGGCATTTCTCCCCATGTTATCCCTCCCCAACCTCCCCCTCCCCGGCTGTCCCTCCCTTGCCTCCCCCAACAGACCCCAGTGTGTGATACTCCCCCACGTGTCCCTGTGTTCTCTTTTCTATGTTGTTATGGTTCTTATTGTTATGGGTCTATTCAGGTTTACTATTTCTAAATCAAGGGTTCCCAACCATTTTGACACCAGAGATCGGTTTTGTGGAAGACATTTTTTCCATGGATGGGGTAGGGGAATGGGTTTGGGATGAAACTATACCACCTTAGAGCATCAGGTATTAAATTCTCATAAGGAGCACGCAACCTAGGTCCCTTGCACGGTGCAGTTCACAATCGGATTTGTGCTCCTATGGGAACCTAATGCCTCTGCTGATTGACAGGAGGCGGAGCTCAGGCAGTAATGCTAGCTTGCCTGCAGCTCACCTCTTGCTGTGCAGCTGGGTTCCTAACAAGCCACAGACCCCAGGGGTTAAGGACATTTATTCTACATAATTCAGGCTTCATAGAGTTTGTGTATTAGGAATTTGTCTATTTCGTGTTATCTAATTTGTTGGCATATATTTCTTCATAGTATTTTCCATAAATATATTTATTAACATATAAATATATATTCTCTGAATATATTCATATTTTACATACTTAGGGGGTACGTGTGATATTTTGATACATGCATACAGTGTGTGCTTGTATGCATCCATGGCCTCAAACATTTATCATTTCTTTGTGTTGGAAACATTTTAAATCTTTTCTTCTAGCTATTTTGAAATATATAGTGAATTATTCTTAATTATAGTCACCCTAGTGTGCTGCTAAACACAAACTTATTCCTTCTATCTAATTGTATTTTTGCAGCAATTCATCAACCTACCTTTATCCCTTTGTTCATATCAATCTTATAATTCTTTTTTATTTCTGTAAAATTGATAGTAACGTTTCTACTTTCACATCTGGCTTCTTGAATTGAATTTGGAAGTACTCCCTCTTCTTCTTTCCCCATAGAAACATAAATTTGAGCAAGTTCACAAAACTAAAGAAGCTAAGTGAGAGATTATAGCACTTGATTGTAGCAGAGAACTAAGAAAATATGCATTAAAGAGTGTAGGAAGGACAGTTTTACATAATTCATATCACCCCTCTCGGAAACCTAGCAGTGTGGCATGGAGAGCGATACCCTTCACATGAGGGAGGGGCAAGGAAATGACTTTGCCTCAGACTTCCAACACTGGACTTACCCCAGTAAAACTCAATACCAGGTAGCCCCCAAGGCTCCCAGACTCCATGCCAGGATTCATGGATTGAGCCTTCAGACCTGATCAGGTACAAGGCTGGATACTGTAGCCCTGGACTCCAGAACAGTAAGGCAGACATTGTGGCCAGGCTGCCCTGCCACCAGGCCAAATGCAGTACCTCCAGGCTCCAGACCTCCCGCCCACCAGCGCTGGCTTGGCCCTCAAAGCCACATGCTTCTGCCCATCCTCCAAGAACTGGCTGAATCCCACAGCTCTAGTCATCAGGTTAGTACATTTGGACTTAGCCTCCAGGCTAGCCCCTGGAGATAAAGGCTCCAGATTCCACCCAACACCACACTGGCACTTTCAGCCTCAGTCTCAACAACATAAGTTACAATTTAAGGAACAAAAAAAATGAAGACAGAGTAAACTCAAAGCTGGCAGAAGGCAATCAATAAAGACTAGGTGAGAGAGCCAGGCACGGTGGCTCACACCTGTAATCCCAGCACTTTGGGAAGCCAAGGTGAGTGGATCACTAGGTCAGGGCTTGAGACCAGCCTCGCCAACATGGTGAAACACCATCTGTACTAAAGATACAAAAAATTAGCCGGGCTCGGTGATGCTCGCTTATAATCCTAGCTACTCGGGAGGCTAAGACAGGAGAATTGCTCGAACCTGGGAGGTGAAGGATGCAATGAGCCAAGATAGCCCCATTACACTCCAGCCTGGGCGACAGGGCAAGACTGCATCTGAAAGAAAAAAAAAAAAAAAAGAAGACTAGATGAGAGATAAACAGAATAGAGAATAGAAAAATAATATAGAATATCAATGAAACCAAAATTTGGTTATTTGATTAGATCAACAACACTGACAAACTTACATAAATGTATTAAAAAATAGAAACAACTCAAATTACTCAGATCAGAAATAAAATTATGAATATTTCTACCATTTCTAGAGCAGTAAGAAATATGAAAGTACTGTCAAAAATTTTATGCCAACAAATTGGATGAGTTTGATGAAATTAACAAATTCCTAGAAACACAGCTTCTATTGAAACTGAATCACAAAGAAATAGAAAATCTGAATAGACCTATAACTGTTAAGTAGATTGAATCAGTACCCAAATACTTCCTGATAAAGAAATGCCCATACCTTAGGGCTTCACTGATGAATTTTAACAAACATACAAAGAACTGATATCAATAATTTTTAAAATTATACTTTAAGTTCTGGGATATATGTGCAGAATGTGCAGGTTTATTTCATAGGTATACAAGTGCCATGGTAGTTTGCTGCACCCATCAACCTGTCATCTACATTAGGTATTTCTCCTAATGCTATCCCTCCCCTTGACCCCCCAACCCCTCTGACAGGCCCTGGTGTGTGATGTTCCCCTCCCTGTGTCCATGTGTTCTTATTTTTCAAATTCCACTCATAAGTGAGAATATGTAGTGTTTGGTTTTCTGTTCTTATGTTAGTTTGCTGAGAATGATGCTTTCTAGCTTCATTCATGTTCCTGCAAAGGATATAATCTCATCCTTTTTTATGGCTGCATAGTTTTCCATGGTGTATATGTGACACATTTTCTTTATGCAGTCTATCATTGATATGCATTTGGGTTGTTTCCAAGTCTTTTCTATTGTGAACAGTGCTTTAATGAACATACATGTGCATGTGTCTTTATAGTAGAATGATTTATGATCCTTTGGATATATCCAAATAATGGAATTGCTGAGTCACATGGCATTTCTGGTTCTAGATCCTTGAGGAATAGCCACACTCTCTTCCACAATGGTTGAACTAATTTATACTCGCACCAACAATGTGAAAGTGTTCCTATTTCTTCACATCCTTTCTAGCATCTGTAAATTCAAGATGAAAGAACACTAGCCATTTCTGCTTTCTTCTGGTTGTTTCCATGGCATACCTTTTTCCATTATTTTACCTTCAAAATATTTGTATCTTTAGATCTAAAAGAAGTCTTTTGTAGACAGCCTGGACTTATTATTATTATTATTATTATTATTATTATTATTATTATTAACCAGAGTCTTGCTGGCACAGGCTGGAGCGCAGTGGCATGATCTCACCTAACTGCAACCTGCCACTCCCAGGTTCGAGTGATTCTTGCGCTTCAGCCTCTCTAGTAGCTGGGATTGCAAGCATGTACCCATGTACTTCCACATCAGGCTAATTTTTGTATTTTTAGTACAGATGGGGTCTCACTATGTTGGCAAGGCTGGTATCAATCTCCTGGCCTCAAGTTAACAGCCTGCCTCGGCCTCCTACAGTGCTAGGATTGAGCTACCAGGCCCAGCCTCAGATAATTTTTTTAATTCATTCTGCCAAACCCTGTATTTGATCAGAGGGATCTGATCTATTTACATATCCTAATAAGACGGGACTTAAATTATTTTAATATTTGTTTTTGGTGTGCCTTATATTATTTTGCCCCTAATTTCTCATATTACTGTCTACCTTTGCATTCAGTAGATTTTTTTTTGTATTACATTGTTTAAATTACATTCTATAGATATATCATTTATGGTTACAAGGTATCATTTATGTTTACAAGGAATAAACACTCAATTAATTTAAATTTACACTAGTTTTACTTTAATAATATATGTAAGATTTGCTCCTTTAGAGCTTCATCTCCAATACTTTCAGTTTTGATGTCACAAAATTACATATTATTTAAGTGCTTCAAAATAGAAGCTAATAATTATTTTACATGCATTAGCATCTTGAAATATGTAGAAAACAAAATACAGGGCTACAAACCAAAATTACAATAAACTAATTTTTAAATAAATGTTTTTTTAAAAAACTTGAATCTCTTAATTATGTAAAAAGACAGAAAGTGGAATTGCAAAGCTTGTTGCAATAAAACTAACTTTGATAGTTTCCCATGTATTTCTCTTTATTGAAATCTTGTAGAACTTTAAGTCGCTATCTAGTGTCCTTTCATTTTATCCTGTAGGACTAAAGCATTTCTTGCAGAGCTGATCTAGTAGTTATAAACTCACTTAGCTTTTGTTTATCTGGGAAATTCACACTATGTCCCTCATTTTTGAACAACAGTTTTGTGAAATATGAGATTTGAAGTTTTTCAAATGGTTGTTAGACCTCTCTATCTTATCTCTTGTTCTTATTAAAAAGTTAATTCATGAGATGTTTATTTTCTTTTAGCATTTTGAATATATTTGCCAATTATCTTTTGGCCTGCAAAGTTTCTGATAAGAAATCTGCTAAAATTCTTATTGAGGATCACTTGTGTGTAAAGGTACTTCTCTCTGGCTGCTTTCAAGAGTCTTCCTATTTGACTTTCGGAGATTGGTTATTGTGTTCCTTGGTGTTGGTTTTATCCTTCAGGTCCTTAGATGTTTATGTTTACATATTTTTCAAGGTTTAAGGCATTAATTCTTCAAATATTTTTTTCCGGTCCTTTTCTTCTCTCTTCACCCTAGAAGTCTCCCACAATACGTAAGTCTGCTTTATACTCTCCCAGAGTTCTTTAGGCTGTGTCCACATTTCAGTTAATTTTCTGTTCATCAGACATGATAATTTTTATTGTCCTAGCTTCAATATCACCGATTCTGCTGCCTGCCTCAGTCTGCCTTTGAATCCGTCTGGTGATTATTTTATTGTAGTTCTCATACATTTCATCTCTATAATTTATTTCAGATTTCTTTTTATGACTTTCAGCTGTGTATCAATTTTCCATTTTGTTTACACACTGTTTTCTTGATTTTTGCCACAATTTTCTTTGGTTCTTTGAGCAACTTTAAGAAAGATTAAAGTCTTTGTCTAGTAGATTCACCATCAGATCTTTTTAAAAGACAGTTTCTGTTGATTGACTTTTTTCTACAAATGGGTTACACTTTTGTATGTCTTTGCCTGTGATTTTGTTGTTGTTCTTGAAAGCTGGACGTTTTAATTTAGTAATGTGTTTTCTCTGGAAATCAGATTCTCCCACCTTTTCAGGGTTTGCTGGATCTGTTGTTGTTATTTTGTACTTATTTGTGTTTATTATTTTATTATTTTAAACTGCCTGTGTGCCAATGATCAACCTGAGGTGAATACTTACCATCTTCTGAGTTATTTCTGAGCCTTCACCTTTCCATAGGCATGTGCTCTCACTTTCAAATTTTCCCCTATATACAATTGCTTTTGACTGTCCTTGTCTTAAATATCTGACTCCCCAAAAAAAGAAAACAGGAAAAAATAAAGAGAGGGGAAGTAAGGGAACTATCCCTTTGAATCTCCGGAAAGTCATGTCCTTGGAAGTGAGGCTTGTAACTGTGAGGGAGGTGTTTCAACGCTGGCCCCACCTGTTTATTTGTACCTCTGTGATCACAAACAGCAACCAGAGATCCAAGCACAGATCCCCAATGTTTGGAGGAGAGGGTCCTTTTTGTCCCGCTTGCTCCCAAAGACTGTATCCAAGCTACTTCTTAAATACATGCACACGTGCCTGACATGTGTCTAACTGGTAGTAAAGCATGGGAAGCTGCTACGTGCTAAGAGTGGGAACTGGTACAATTAACCTCAGTTTACTGCCCAAGATTTCCCTGGAATTTCCAAACTTTAAATAGAACCTGGAGGCTAAAACAGTTACATTCTCTCATTTCAGCTGTTGTCTAGAAGGAAACTGATTCTGGGTGCCTCCTGTTTTACTTTCTCAGAATCTACCCCCTCTGTGAATGTATCTCAGTCTTTTAAGTGTTTCCTAAATTCTCCCCATAAAAGAATGAATTATGTAAAACTTAGAAATAAACAAAAAAATCACTAGTTTTAGAACAGTTTTGACCTTAATTTTTTTTTTCTGGGCAATATGTATTTATGCAGGGGGAGACTTGACATTGTAGATATTTTTTCTGATAGAGATGCAAATAAACACAGTGATTGGGTGTTTCAGTCTATTAGATAGGAAACAATTTTGTGTCTAAGCAAGAACCTTCTTTCTAAAATTATTTTATTAAATTGCTTATATATACCTAGTGTTGCAAATGGTCGTTAGACCGCTTTATCTTATTTCTTGTCCTCGTTAAAGAGTTAATTAAAATCTTTGCAAAATATTGATATATATTTGCTTTTAATCTGTCTGAAAATTATTCTTTCATAATTTAAATCCTAAGAATATCACATATGGACATAATATGAACTGTATTTTCTGACATAAACACAAAATCTCTGTGAATACTGATAGAGAATTCATTCTTCTAAACTTTTCTATTAAATAGGAGACTCAGTAGTTTTTTGTTGTTGTTGTTGTTTTTTTTGAGAGGGAGTTTCGCTCTTGTTACCCAGGCTGAAGTGCAATGGCGCGATCTCGGCTCACCGCAACCTCCGCCTCCTGGGTTCAGGCAATTCTCCTGTCTCAGCCTCCTGAGTAGCTGGGATTACAGGCACGCGCCACCATGCCCAGCTAATTTTTGGTATTTTTAGTAGAGACGGGTTTCACCATGTTGACCAGGATGGTCTCGATCTCTCGACCTCGTGATCCACCCGCCTCGGCCTCCCAAAGTGCTGGGATTACAGGCTTGAGCCACCGCGCGGGCCCGACTCAGTACTATTTTATATATCCTTCTGAAATTAAAATTACTGATTTAATGTATATAACAAGGGAAGTGATTCAAAGAATTTTCATGAAAAATAAATCAACTAAATACTCATTAAAAAATTAAAAGAAGTAAAAAGTCAATTTGGGAACCTTAAAAATAATCAGCAAAATAAACATCAGACAAAACACACACATACATACATACATACACACACACACACACACACACACACACACAGAGTAATACAGAATAAAATTTTAAATGTATGTAAATTCAGATGCTGGTTCTTCAAAAAGACTAATAGAAAAAAACAATAATAATCTGTGTATAGTTATAAAATATAAAAGAATAAAAAGTGTAAGTTAATAATAACACAGAGGTTATATTTGAGAAAAAATATAAACAATAGTATATTAGATTAAGAACAATGCTGATAAAGTTTAAATATCAATGGCATATATTATTTTCAATGATTATGCACAGTAAAGCTGACTCCAAAATTAATGAAAAGTGTAAAAAACTATGTCTTCATGCAACAAACTGAGTAGGGGATTTGAATAAAAATAAATAGGAGTGACACTTTAGATAGGACAGTGGTCAGGGAAAGCCTCTCTTAGCAGTAACATTAAAGCAGAGATCTTGATGATGTGAGGAAGTGAGTTATTCCAATACAGGTTGTAAAATTTACAGGTAGAAATAATTGCAATTGCAGACCATATGATCTGGAACATCATATGGTCTGATTTATTTAAAAAAGTAAAAAGAAGGCATTATGACTTAAATGAAATGAATAAACGATAGATATCTAAATATGTCATTATAGATTTGAAATTTCGTAGTATTAATATATTTGTTGCACAAATTAGTTGTTATGAAATTACCACTAGAAAAAATCCTGGTCTATGCAATTACAAATCGTTTTAAGTAGCCAATTCTTAAGTGATTAAAACATTTTCAGATTACAGAAAAATATTGCATCTAGATAATGCAAATCAAATGAGAAACTATAGAAAATATATTTTTAATGATATGAATATTACATGCAACATTAGCAAAGACTAACAGAAACATTCAAAAACTATGGAAATATGTTTTTTCAGAGATTCAGATTGTTTAAGATTAGAAGATGTAATAGTAGAATCCATAGCCCATAATAAATATAAGGAAATACAAACCATTTCTGTATTTCCTTAAAAAGTATTTGATAAAATTTAGAATCCATTCATATTTAAAACAAACAACAAAAGCTAGCAAATTAATCTTTAATAATACCAATACAAATAATAAAGTGTACCTCAATGAGTCAGCATAATTTTTAATAGTAAATATCAAGAAGGATTTCAATTACAACTAGAAACAAAATAAATTTTCCACTACGATGACTGATATTTCACACTATTTGACAATGCTAATCAATATAGCATTAGATAGAAACACAGATATTACTTCTAGATAGGAAAATAATATTCCTTGAAGATTATGAAATTGCTAATTTATGACTATCAAATGTATTGTAGAAATTTAGTGGTTAGGCATAAATAAACAAAAACATTTTTCTACTCTAAAACTTAAAAATCATGATTTCGAGAATGTAATAGGGAAAAGAGATCCCATTTCTAGCAGCAAAAAAAGTCTCCATATTGAAAAAAGAAAAGTATAGAAACTCTATAAAAGTTATAAAATATATGAGTAAATTAAGTATTAAATACATAGAGAAGCAGATTATTATTGTTAGGATATTCATTGCCAAAAGTGTGTCTGTTAATTTCCTCCAAATTGTGTATACATAAAATACAATTGTACTTTAAATCCCATTATGAATATTTTGTAACATGGCAAAAATTCTACAATTAAGTGGGATGAAGAAATCTATACACATAACCAAGAAATGAAAACAAAAAAGAGAAGAATTTGGGGGACAGTATTTTTCTTCTTAATAAGTTTAACATGATTCTGGAAAAGACAGGCAAAGCAACTGTATACTGAAATAGTTATAACACAAAGTTACTATTGCGAAGATGCAGATGTGGATTTTTTTAGCGTTTTAGAAGTCCAGCTAAAACCAATTTGTCATTGTGTTCATATTTAGAAGTTCAAAATAAAATTTCAACGCACTTATGAAGACGTAGGTGTAGTGGAGGGTGCCATTTAACCAAATGGAAAAAAAGCAGTTAAATAGTAAAACAGATTAATTACATAATAGATCCCCACAGTCATTTCTTTGTCTAATAAATCTTAAGACAGCAGTCAAGATACAGGAATGCCAAGTTGGTTGAGTCAGGATAAGTCACCTGCCCTTCATCCAGGTGCTTGAAACATCATATAAGGCTTCATATGTGCTATCATAGATCACTGTAACCTGGAACTCCTGGGCTCAAGCAATCTCCCACTTCAGCCTCCTGAGTAGCCGAGATGATAGGCTCAGATGACCACATCTGGCTTAAATTATTATCTTATGACTTTTCAGTCTGATTCATAAAAATAACAATGTTTATTGTAATTCATTAATGTTAAAGGAGATATTAATATATTTTCAATGAATATTAATATTAATTTATTTGATGAATATTGATTTATTGTTACAGGAAATATTGCAAGTAATATGATATGTAACTGGTGAAAGAAAGAAACTTTTATAAGTAGATGCATGTGAGAAACTGGTGTATAGACTATGATATTTTACACTCCATCTGCAGTAAAGAATGCCCACTGGAATGCAAATAATTAAAGCCTGAGCCAGAGAAAATGTTTATTATTATTAGTGAAAATATTTCTTGATTTTCTCATGCCTATCATGAGGAAAAGAGATATTTTATTCAATTAAGAAAATAGTTCAAGTACAGTTTTCAAATATAAAACTTTTAGGGGAGATTGACTTGAGAAAGCAATTGCTCTGATGACATATGAATTATTTTGGGTTTCACTTTTTTGGATGTTTGAATAGCAAAGCTTGTTGCTGGTGGTGTTGGACATATTTCCTTGTTCCACTTTTCTTTTCATACAGTTAGATGAGATTGTTAAATAACATGATTTTTATTGTGTTGGAAAAATCTCACTAATGCTCTTGGAAAATAACTTATTCTAAGGATACATTCTTACAACTATTCGAAGTATATTGTAAGACCAACTTTTAAAAATTGACATTAGTTCAGCTACTTTTACTTATTTTTCTTTTCGGTTCTTATTATTTTGTGTCATATTGAGTAATTTACTAATTTACAGTTCAAAGTCAGCTTAATAAGCTCTGAAACTTTGTAACGACACCCATCATTCATTCAGTGTCAAACCATAATCTAAAAATTAGCTTCCAAAGAATATACTTTATAAAACTTACCAAAACTTTACTTTTTTTCTGTTTTTATTATATTTTATAATAACAGTTTAGCATACAATTTTTGGGTACAGACAAGTGAAACATTTCACTGTGAAATGTGTATAAATTAATAATTCAAAATAAAAGTACAGGAAATACAAACTTAATAATATTAATATAAGATGAAATGTGAAAAATAAATAGCACAAAAAGTAAGTGTTTAAATTATAATATTTTGTTGAGGTTATTTATTACAATTATTTGTTTATTTGGCCATTGGAAAAGTTACTTATTTTAATAAAAGTTCATGAAATAAAATGAGCAAAGACAGACTTGGTAATTAGAATCTCACTGAAATTTGATATACTTATCTCTTAAAGAGAGTATTCCTTAGGCTGAGGTGGCATGAATGACCCTGGCTGTATTGACCTGTCCTTAGGAGCCAACACACTCAGGATTTCTCCACTCTCTTTGGCTCCATGTCTAAAAAATAGAATCTAGTATGAAAAGTTCCTCTTACTGTGTGCTCATCATGCAGTTGGCCAAAATAATCTAGGTCTCATCTCTTTGGGAAGGAGGTGATTTAGACTATAACATTCAGAGCTAAGAACTGTTGAAATTACTCAGACCAGTCTGATAATTTGTGAAATCCGTAGGCCATAGTTGGCATGACTATCTCAAGGTCACACAGTACAAACTTGAAGGAACTATAAAAACACGTAGTATGTCTATTAGTATCTAAACACCAGAAGTAAATCATTATCTAGTACACATAATATAAAATAATAAAGCAACTAATTAATAATAAGCTAAAATAAAGCACAGAGAGTGCTTATGATAAAAAAAAAAGTAATGAAGAGGGAAACCTAGAAAATTTTGTGTTGGAAGGCATTGAGCTTGGAGCTACACTTAAAAGGAAAGTACTGGCTATGAGTGGATAAGTGAGTATTTTCGTTAAATCAAAATGAAGAGAATAATATATGGTTCATTTTTATCAGTAACATGCTAGTTGAGAGTACTGAACATACAGAAGAGCTAGAATATACTAGCTCTAACATACTCAAGTTGTTAGACTATGAGATTATCATAAAAATTTGCTTTTACATTGTATTTTAAATTTGTAATTTATATTATGAATGTTTCTACTTTGAAACTAAAGGCAAAGAAAATGCTGATAAGATGGGTAATTAGGATGCTCAAATTTTTCAGATAGCATTGGGTTATATAGGCTCTGGTGTCAATCTTTTGGTACAAAATCCTCTCCATTACTTAGTAGGCGCATGACCTAATTACTTAATTTGTCATTATAAAATTGGAGGTTTTAAGATGGCCTAGTACATTAAGTAGTTGGAATAGTAAATTAAATAATGTATGTTGAAAGCTTAATATTAAATGATCACTCAACAAATTTTATGTGCTATTATGTAAAAGTGAAAAATTTAAATGTGAACATAGATTCACTTATAATTATTTTCTTTCGTTTAACTTATTTGCTTTTATAAAGTATGTTCATAAAGTCACATAAGGCCCCCCTCAAAGACAGTGAACTTCACTGATTTCATCTGTCCAGATTTTACTGACATGTTTTTAAGACTTAATTTTAATTCCAGTGACTCTGTTTAAATAAACTTAATCAAAAGGGAGTAAAATATTACTAAGATGGCTGAGATGTCATGGCCTCTGTATTCTTCTAAAAATAAAAAGGGTTCAGGCACAGTGGCTTATGCCTGTAATCCCAGTACTTTGGGAGGCCTAGGTTGGTGGATCATTTGAGGTCAGGAGTTTGAGACTAGGCTGACCAACATGGTGAAACCCTGTCTCTACTGAAAATACAAAAATTAGCTGGATGTGGTGGTGGGCACTTGTATTCCCAGCTACTGGGGAGGCTGAGGCAGGAGAATCGCTTGAACCCAGGAGGTGGAGGTTGCAGTGAACTGAAATCACGCCACTGCACTTCAGCCTAGGCCACAGAGTGAGACTCTGTCTCAAAAAAAGAAAAAAAAAAAGAAAAGAAAAAAAAGAAAAAGAAAAAGAAAAGAAAAAAAGAAAGGAAAAAGATATTATGCTAAGAAAAACAATTATGAGATAAAAGTAACTATGAGAGTTTGGTAGACGAATTCTCCCCTCAAATATGTGTAGTCTAAAACTACCTAAGTCAGCCCTCATTATGCATTTATTAGCCCTGTTTTCTAGAAATTGCATTTATATTGATCTGATCTACATTGTTCATCATATATGTCCCAGCTACCTACCTAGCACAGCAGCTCACAGAGTAAGCTTCAAATTACCATAGAGTATGTATTGGTTTTTCAAGAAAATCATATAATAATTTCTAAAAAGTAAGCAGTTACTGTTAATCAGTTTGATTTCTTCCCTCCTTCATTGCCAATCAGAAATCAAATTGTTTTCCCAAAAGATTTATTTTATGTAAAAAAAAAAAAAAAAAAAAAGTTAGGCTTTAAGAATTTTTACTCTTGCTATAATTTTACATGACTAGGTTTAATGACCATTAATTTCACCTGCATGGCTTGTGCTTAGTTATACAAATTGATTTGATTTGTGGCCTGCAGATTTTCTGACAGGAATTCAGGCCATTGTTTTAGCTAATGTTCACTTTGAAGTTCAAACTCAAAGAAGATAACTGAATATTTGACCTTGTGCTAATGAGAAAAGAAACCAGGATCACAGAGCAAAAAATTAGCTCTGCATAGTATTCATCCTCTACTGCTCCTCACCAACTATACACCGTAGGATTTCCATTGCTATGAGATGTCAGAAAGAGATAGCTGAAAATTAAAAAGCTTAGTCAAATCACCCTACAGGTTAATTGAAAGTTTTAGAATTATGTTTTTAAGTCAACCTTCTCTAGACCCTCTTTCCCCGTGATTACTTTTGCACCAACCTAATATATATTTTACATTAAAAAAAAAAAAGGAATTTGCTCAAAGTGTCTGTTCGCAGAGACATCATCAATGTGTTTACTTGTGAGAAAAGTTAGTTGTCTAAATTACCTCGGATTTCCTGTAAGAAATGTATATACCATCCTTCTTATTCACAGTGGCCCTGTGCAAGTATGACATTCCTTTCCTTAAAGTACAACATAATAGGTGACGTATTAATATTGAACCAATTTTCCAGTCAAATGAGTATGCTTAGAGGAGAGCTAATAAAAGCTTCAGTAATAACAATACAGAGAATTCATAGGATACTAGGACCCATTAGTCTGTTGCATTATGGTTTTGATATATTTACTAACCTTCAAATTAATTTGTAGTTCTGCTTATATTAATGCATTCTAAATCAAGCTAGATTTATTGCTGCTAAATAGTATTATGATGTAATACAAAACAATGTAATGATCAACATTGTATTTCCAGTTATATTAATATGAAGTGCGATTAAAACCACAATTAATATTCATGAAGTAAATAAGCTCTCATAACATTATGATAATAAATGCATAGGCATTAGGGCAATTCTATAAAATATATCTGCTTTCATTGAAAATTCATGGTCATAAATAGTGATTTTGCAAAAATATGAGTATGTAGGTGTATATTAAACAAAATGAAATTAAATAATTTTTGTTTTGCCATGACTACTTACATCAATTTATCCCTGATTTTCTTTCCTTATGAAACAAAGAATTATTTTGTTCGATAGCTTCAGTGAATTTTTCCATTTTAAAATATATTTAGCAGAATTAATTTCACTTCTGCTGTGTGCAAAATAATGGCTAGAGCTGCAAAGAAACATATATGTACAAAAGATAGTAACTGCCACCTCTAAATCTTACAATCTCTTGGAAAGGAAGACATTTATTTCTGCAATATGATATACTAATCCATACTGAGGAAGGGAAAGGGGAACTGGGATCATCTATTGTGCGTGTATTCCAAGGCTGCTGGAACAAAGCGCTACAAACTCGTGTCTTAAACAATACAAATTTCTCGTACCACAGTTTGAAATCAACGTGATGGCAGGGTAGGTTCTTTCTGAGGGTTGTGAGACAGCATTTGTTCCTTGACTTTCTCTTAACTTGCGGTGGTCTGCTGTCAGTCTTTCTATTGCTACATGTATTGCCACAGTCTCTGCTTCATCTTCAGGTAACCCTTCCCTGTGTCTCTGCACATCATCTTCCCTCTGTGCCTATCTGTCTCTGTGTTCAAATTTCTCCCCTATAAAAGGCAGCAGTCAGACTGGATTAGGACCCATGCTAATGACTTCATTTTAACTTGCATATGTCTCTGTACATTCTTTTTCCAAAAAAGGTCATATTCTGGGGTGCCAGGGATTAGGAATTTATCATGTCCTTTTTTGGAGGATAGAATTTAGTCCATAACATCTACCTATACATTTTTTGGTTTTCTTCTGGAATTTCAGGTGTGCCTGGTACGATCCGGTCAGTTTGTAACCCGACAGTAATTTATTGTCATGGGCTATGAAGAAACCTTCTGGGAATGAACTAAACATCTAGGAACAGAAACTAGGCATTAATGAGCCTAGTCCCTCTGATGTACTAATAAATTGCCAAACAGCTTTAGAACTAGGAGAGTTATTATGTGTTAGCAGCAGCATAAAACGAATATTTATTGTAGGAACCTGGAAGATGTTATGGTTGTTTCCATTAAAGACAGATGGAGTTGTTGGGTCTAGTTAAATTTTACTCATGTCTAGCAGAAAGAGCAGAGGTGTGCAAGGTACATTATCAGTACCCAGAGAAAAGGAGGGAAGAAAAATAAGAGGAAAGAAATAGTAAACACCACTTGGTAGCTCACTTATCCTGAGGTTGTGGAGGAAGCTTGATAGGCATGTGCATAAGTGGGACTTTACCTTACTAACCTTCAAATTAATTTGTGGTTCTGCTTGTATTAGGACAAGAGGCAGAAAAATAAGAGGGTCACATATGAAAATTAAAATAAATTATGAATATGATTATGAGTTGTACCTAAAAGTACAGGGGCATATGGCATATGAAAGTGTTGCAGATCAGGGGATATAGCACCCTGCTTCAATTTTAAGTCCAACTTTAATTTTAATTTTAAGTCTAACTCTAATTTAAGTCTAACTAATTTTAAGTCTAACTGTATCCAGGTAGGTATGAGGACAGTGTATATCAGTAGGTCACTTTGCTTACATTTTGTTGGAACTCACACTGAGGGCCATCCATTTTAACTCAGTCCTTCTGGAGCTATGTCTTTATGTCAGTCAGTGCCGGAAATACGTTTTAACTTTACAATTAGAACCCTGACAGGAATGCTTGCTTAGGCTGGCATTGCCTACTCAGTCTTCAAGGTCCAATTCAAATACTTCCTTCTCTGTAAAACTGCCCTTGCCTCATCTTTTAGAGTTATGGGCTGCCTGTTTTGCTGTTCTTATGGAGCTCTATTTACCATTTTTATATTTATCTTTGCCAGGAGACTATGATCTCCCTGAAGATACAGAATGCATCATATTTCTCTTTAAATGTCTAATGCCTAGAACAGGTTCTAGTAATTGCTGAATGAATGAGTGAATGAATGAAGACATGAATGAATCAAATTTGGCCACAAAATAGCTAGATATTGAATGACATTTAAAAAAAAAACTTGAACATAGTTTTGCATAAACTATGTTTTCATTTATAACTACTAATGGTTGTGAGGTGAATAATACATGATACAAATTAAAGCACAACAAAACTATCAGTGTATATTAAATATACATGTATATATGGATTATATTTGTGTACCTGTGTATTTATAAAATCTCAACACTTGTTTAAAACCCTTGTGCAAGCAATGCTGTTAATCATTATGGAATGTGCAGCATATCATTGCCATATATTGCATATGAGGACATTCATAGACCACGTTTAAATGTTTATTTCTATTTTAGAAATAATAGTTGTGCTTATAATGTTCTATAGGTCCATTAATAAAGGATCCTGAAGATTTAATTATTTTAAATATTCAGAAAAAATAATGTTAATTCACCTAAGAAATATTGTTATATAATTATTCATGTTCTCATAATCAATAACAGTCATAATGCCATCTCTATTACCAGATGGTGTGGGCCAGAGTATTCTGTGATGTCTCATCGATACTTTTGTCTGAGAGCAGATGAATGATATGCTAGCCGTCACATTTTGCATATGCAGAGATTCTGTGATGGATACACATTTCAGCATAGGCGGTTTGGAGTAAACAGTACTCCCTTTTCAGCCTTACACATGCAATCATTAATCCAACTGAGATTTCTTCAGGGTCTGTCATCCTTGCACACTGTTAAACATAATTTTGTTTTAGTGATGGGAGATGTGAAGCCCTGGTTATGCAGATAACCAGATTATCATGAACATTTCTAAAGTGCTTGGAGGCTCCTTTAAGATAAGAGAAATGTTATAAATATTACTGTGATTATCTTTGTTTTTCCTTGAGATAAATATATTGTAAATCGCAGGGTTTTACCTTTTTTTCCTATAAAATATTTGTCATGTTGATGCATTCTCCAGCCGCTACCAATGAAGAAAAATGTTTGCATCTCTCTCTTCACAAACTGTGGGCAGAGAAAGACATCAAATTGAATTAAGAACAGATCGGTGAGCTCTAAATAAATGATTCAGCCTGAAGGCTGAAGTGTTATCTTTTATTCTGTGGCCCATAATTGACAAAATGTGTGTAGAGTAATTCATAAAACACAGACTATGCAATAGTGGAATATTTTATTACAATGAAGAATCATTATTTTTTTACAGTCAAAAAGAAGCACAAACACCCTGATCATTAAGCAACATTCCATATGCTAACTTGAAGAGTAAGATTATGGGCTGAAAGAATATTTTCATAGGATTTGATAACTTAGTAATTTCTGTTTTCTGAATTCTGAGACTGAAAAGCTTAGCATAATGAATTACACACAATTTTTGTTGGATGTTACACTTTTAACACTAAGAAATCATGGCACGGTCTTTAGAAAAATTATAAAATGTCAAAAATTTTGAAAACAGTAAAAATTATCTAATCCAACAGAAAACTTAAATGGTAGTAATAATAATAATTCCTATGCACACTATGATTTGCAATGCTTACCTTACTTAATTTCATAAAAAATACCTGCACAAGCTCTAAAGAGTTTATAAGCTGTGCCCAAGAGCAGCAGAACTAGGGGAGAGCTAGTGCTAGAATCCAGGGAACCTGGCCCACCATTGGAGATACTGACTCCGCTACACTTGTACAGTGCAGTAGAGGCTGAAAAGTTGCCAGCATAGTAATATTTGTAATAATTCAAGGCACTTGCCACTGGAAGAGATTTGAATACTCTTAGAAAAAAAAAACCCTCAGATTTAATACAAACAATTTAAAATTTTCAAAGGCATAAAATATACATAAATAAATTGATATTGGATATATAAGCATCTGGCATTTTCTCTATATCAATTATATGGTGGCTAAGGCTTAGAAGGTAGATTTCACCTTGGGAGTAATAGTTTATGTATTTTTTGTTGTTTTAACAGTTAAGCTTATACATAAACTAAATCTGATTACAATATCATTTCAGAATATATCTTCTCTTCTATTACTAGTGGTGTTAATTTTTAACCTATAGGGGTTTTATTTGTCACAGAATCAATTAATTGACATTATAAAGACTGCTATAGAAATTCTAGATAGAAAAAGGGGTTATCTTTGGGTTGGCATAAATAGAATTCAAAACATAAAAACAGCGTTGAACATTATCACCCCAGTAAATTGTTTAATTAGTCATATTTCTCTTGCTGTTAACTTTTTCACTAACCAGTCATGATTCTTTTTTTTTAAACTCACATATATTTTGCGTTGATATTATTCATCTAACATGAGAATTTGAGTGAGTTATGCTTTCAGTCTCAAGATTTCTCTTACTATTTTCTCAAGCATTCATGTCCTCTGGATCCTTTTCTGTAATATACATATATAGGAGTATACATATATATGTGTATATAATGTATACATATGTGTATAGATGTGTGTGTATATGCATATGTATATCATGCATGTATATATGTATATATGCAAATGTATATACATATATACACACCTGCATGTATATATGTGTGTGTATAGACACATATATACATACATATATAGTATATATATACATACATACACACACACACACACATAAAACTTAAAATGATCTGATCAAATAATTTTAGGAACTTTCTATAAGATTTTACCTTCTACAGGGTTAGCTTTACTTTGACTAACTAATAGGGAGTGAAGGAAAGAGCAGATTGCTTTGGAAATATTGGGATCCAACACTAAACATACCATATATGAGAAATTCAGTCTTCTGCTGTCCCATTTAACGTAGATATTAAAATAAATATTATTTAAAGATTATAACTTGAAAGCTATTTTTAAAATTGATCTTTAAGAGTTGAATCAAATGTAAAGAATTAAAGAAAATAAAGTAACCAAGAATCTATGAAGCTACTGCTTCAAATTTAGAAAATGTCTTACCTACTGTTCTCTTTCAATAAGTTTGTAGGTACGGATGTTTAATGTAGGACCTCACTGTTAAGGCATAAATTATTTCAAAGGAAGTTACTCTAAAGGCACTCAGAATATCTCCAAAAAATGTAATAAGGAGAATAATACTTTTGGGATTTTTTGTTGTTGTTGTTTCAAAAGAAAATTGAACAATTAACCACAAGTTATTTTTCTCCCCTTTAGCTATAAGATTTGTACAGACTTGTTTGGTAAATACTAGACTTTTGATACTATTCCTTTTTAAAGGAATTGTTAACACTGGAATTCAGGGTACATACAGAGAAGTTGGTAACAACACCACTAAAAAATTATATTTTTTCACAAATGTAAAAAACGTTTACAAAGAATTTTAAGTATTTGCAATAAATATATGTATATAGCTAGTACATGTTACTATATTCTTATTTTTCATTTTATTGTTAAATAAAAGTTCATTAAAAGTGAAAAAAAGGAAGTATTAGGATTCAATCTGACAAACAAGAACATTTAAAGGACCCTGATCTCCAAACCAGCAGGTTTAATAGTTGGTAGAGGTGAGAGGCAGAGAGAAAAATAGGGCTATTTGAAAGTCTACATATAAAATAGGATAACTGCTATTCCCATTACACTTTCATTATATTATCCTCACATTACATATATCACTATCCTTATATTATTCCTTCTCCCACTCTGCCTCAAGTGTTAAATTGATGAAGATAGCAGCCCCAAAGAGAAAGTTGTTTCTGTTTCTCTTTTGTAGGATTAATTTCTGATATGAAGAATAAATTATAATAGAAAGTTAACAGATTCACGAGAGTATTGCATCAGGGTCTCAACTTCTCACCTAGAAGTTTTAATTTTGGTTCAAACAATACAGGATTTGAACACGTTTATAATTACATTTTGTTTTACTTAATCATTTGTCTCTTATTTAAAAACACATTTTTATATTTCTGATGTTTTTATAATTTCCTTTGTGGATTAGACATACATTGAGAAGCATATTGTTACATTAATTCATCTTGACCTCTAGTATAATAATACATTATAGTATCAAATTTTAAAAAGTAACATAAAAAAAAAGAAAACATTTTAACCCTTTTTCTTAGAATACCTTTAGACTCCAACATACACATTAAAGAACCTGATGTATTTTGATGAAAATTCTAAGGAAAAGTTTTAAATTGAAAGGCATTGACATTTTAATTATAAGTAACAGCCAATTGAGGATAAAGAAGTTAGAAACATTGCCAAATACAACAAGAATTGTTGTGTGTGTTAGCCTAAAGAGTGACTGCACTGGTCCTTTATTAATACACATATATTTTATTTTTATTAATATACACATAAACAGGTACATATACATGTATAATATCAGGACACATACAAATATGCATACTTTAAAATTTGTATAGTTCATAATTTATGTCATTTATATGCATTATATATGTAATATATTTACACACAAATACATAAATACGTATACATTTATTTATACTTTGCTATTGTGTTTAATATACATTGATATACTTTCCATAGGTTAACACCACTGTATCTTCCCTTTCCAGCAGCAGGTTGCATGCTGGTTATTGCTAACTACCTGCTCTGTTTCCTCCCTGTGTTGTTACTTACATATATTCTCACTAATCCTACAAACATTGTTCCCACATAAAACAATAAATATCTTGGAAAATAACCACCTCTGCAAAATGATAACAGATGAATAAAATACTTTTGCAAGAAAGTAAGAATTGTGCTGAGAAATATGCCAAGTGGACACCTACATTTAAGTTTAACAATGTTGTTACTCAGTATTGTTCCGTAGAGAAGGAATACTGTCAGTAGAATTCTAGTAAGTAAGAAGCACAGAGGACTTAAAGATATACCATTCAAAACAAGGATTGACTCGAGTTTTATCCCTGGAAGGGAGATGGACAGAGGCCTTAAGGTCTGAGCTGATTTCTAATAACTCCCCAAGCAAAGCAACATTCAGAGACTTTGCACATGGCAACATGCCATCCTGACCATCTGTATATTTTGTAAAAACTGGAGATGGTGCCTCAACCAAGATCTTAGAATGATGTTCCCTTCAGTCAAATGGGTAAGGATAAATTTTTCCCGAGAATGACATTGTAATAGCAGGAGGAATTTTTGCTTCTACATAAAATTAGTGATCTGACAGTTGTTAGATTATGATTCATGCATTTTAAAGGTATTTTCATACAATTTTCTTGTTTCAGGGAGATTTGTGAATGCCAAAATATGTTTTGCACTAGGAAATGTTGGAATAATATCCTATGTCTTATTTGGTTCAATCATCTAGTCTTCCTGTAAGGACTCCGAAACAAGTCGACACACACATAGAAGATAAAACATTCTTAGCAGATGGGCTACTGTCCTGATTTCACTTTCATGGGCCTCTCTGGCTCTTAAAACCATTTCTTCTCCCCTAAATCAAATTTCTATCACTGGTAAAGGAGCTTTCAATATTCTTGGTGTTTGAAATGCAGGTAGTAAGGGAAAACACAATGAATAAACTGTCTCAATGGTGCTGGTACCGGATGCTCACCAGAAGTAGTAAAGGTGAGAGCAAAGGGTAGGTAAAAGGTAAGAAAGGGCAAGTGATAAGAAGAAGATATAGCCAAGCTCTTTCCTCCACATTTATATTATTCACAGTCCCTGAAACTTATATTCCTGGTTGGATTAGTGAGAGAAATGGGACTGATGCCAAAGATAGGTGTTTATTCAAAATATTATCATAAGAAATTGAACTGTTCACGTAATGATTCTATAATGAGGAACTATTAGAGTCTTCTTAGGAACACGTCAAGAATATTTTTCTAACTTTTTCCTAACATAGAACCTTGATTTATAGGCAGTGGCCAATGCAATTACATGGAAAATGCAATTACATGGCAGAAATAAATGGAAAGGTAAAATGATTTCTATTGACAGATATTATTTAAGAATATTTTGCAAACCCAAACAAATCAATGAAGATAATACTACAAACAAGAAAATATAGTCAAGTAACAGCATATCAAATTAGTGAAACCAAGAGACTCTGTGTTTTTAAAAATATTCTATTAAAAATATAATGGAATAAAAAAGTACTCATTTAAGAAGACTCAGCAAAAACTCTCAGAATAAACATAGGAATTGTGTAAAAACAATATAACTATAAAGTATTTTGTTAAGAAATAAAAGTAAACTAGACCAAATGTAAAATATACTTTGTTCTTGTACTTATCATATCTCTCAGTTTATAAAGTTTGAGTAATACTACTAAAAGAGTATAATCAGTTTTGTTTTTTTTTTTTTAATCTAAGTATTTTGGAAGAGAAGTAGTTAGTGACAGGGAAGGGGAGGGAGGGAGAAAAAGAAAGTAACTGATAAGTGTGGTTAATACTACCAAATAGATTTGTCAGATGAAAAGGATAGGAAAAAAACCCAGAAAGCAAAAAGAATGCAAATATAGGAAAATGAAAAAGTTGTCATGCATAATACAATCATGTTTCACTTAATGAAGGTAAATACGTTGTTAGGCAACTTTGTTGTGTGAATATTTTGACTGTGCTCACTGAAACATGGATGGTATAGCCTTCGACACACCTAGGCTATATGGTATAGCCTATTACGCTAGGCTACAAACTTGTGTGCCATGTTACTGTATTAAATACAATAGGCAACTGTAACACAGTGATAAGTATTTATGTATAAACATTAAAAAGATACAAAAAATTGGTATTATAATCTTGTGGGATCACTGCCTTATATGCAATGAGTTTTTCACTAAAACATAATTATATAGTGCATTACTATGTATAAAAATCTCCACCAACGCAAGAGAATAATGGGAAATAAATGAATTACAAACATAAAAAGAAAGGATGGTAGTCTTTAAACATATAAAAATATGATCAGCTTCACTCAAAGCAAATCTTACTAAAACAAAAATGAATTATTTCTCATTTATGTCAAATACTCTAAAGTTTGACAGCCTATCTTATTGGTATAAAATCCAACAGGGAGACATTTGGCTAAATTTAATATTTCATATAAATTTTTCTTTGACCCAGAATGACCATTTTAGGAATCTATCTCAAATAAAAATACAGAATAACCCATGCAAAAATTTTGCATAGGAACACTATTTTTAACAACAAAATATTGCAAATAACTTGTAAGTCTCTGAAGAATGAATTGGCTAAATAAAGTGTAGTATAGCTATGCAACGCTGCTGAAAATTTAATGGGGAAGATCTCATAGAGTATTACGGATATATGTAGATATATTGTGGAACATAAAGTAATTTGTAAAATATTTGAATAGCATTCTAACAGAGAAATAAAACTAATATGTATATTTATGCACATGTTCCTCTGTGTAGATATATTCATTTGCTTATATTTTAAAAAGAAGAAATTAAAGGGTGAAGCGAAAAAAAAAAAAATGTTTCTCAGACCAAGCATGGTTGTCACGTCTGTAATCCCAACACTTTGGGTGGCTGAGACAGGAGGATCACTTCAGGCCAGGAGTTTGAGACAAGCCTGGGCAGCATCATGAGACCCTGTCTTTACAAAAACAAAACAGAAGAGCCAGGTGTGGTGGTGCACACTTGCAGTCCCAGTCCTCAGGAGTCTGAGGTGGGAGAATGGCCTGAGGCTAAGGTGACAGGGCTGCAGTGAGCTATGATTTTGTCACTGCATTCCAGCTTCCGTGACAGAGCAAGACCCTGTTTAAACAATGACAAAAAGTTTGCTTATAAGAGGATGAAGGGAACAGAAGTAAATGTATATGTTTAGAAGCTAGATGTCTAGAAATTGATTTATAATTTAAGATTTGGAATCATTTAAATATTTACAAAAATTTTATATCTCTTATATAACTAAAATTAATAAAACTATTTTCTTCAGGCTGGGCGTGGTGGCTCACGCCTGTAATCCCAGCACTTTGGGAGGCCGAGGTGGGCAGATCACAAGGTCGAGAGATGGAGACCATCCTGGCCAACATGGTGAAACCCTGTCTCTACTAAAAAAATACAAAAATTAGCTGGGCATGGTGGTGCTCGCCTGTAATCCCAACTACCTGGGAGACTGAGGCAGGAGAATTGCTTGAACCCTGGAGGCAGAGACTGCAGTGAGCTGAGATCACACCACTGCACTGCAGCCTGGCACCTGGCGACAGAGCGAGACTCTGTCTCAAAAAAAAAAAATATGTGTATATCTATCTATCTATCTATCTATCTATCTATCTATCTATATATATATATTCTTTGGATAACAAAATTAAAGGCAGGGTGTGGTGGCTTATGCTTGTAATCCCAACACATTGTTGGTAGCTTGAGTGGGGAAGATCACTTAAGGCCGAGAGTTTGAGATCAGCTTGGCCAACATGGCAAAACCTCATCTCAACTAAAAATAAAAAAATTTAGCCAGGCGTGGTGGCACATCCCTACTAATTCCAGCTTCTTGGGAGACTGAGGCATGAGACTTACTTGAACCAGGAGGCAGAGGTTGCAGTGAGCCAATATGATGCCACTGCACAGCCTAGGTGACAGCAGTACTCTCTCACACACACACACACACAAACCTTAAATACAAATAGATAACCTTAATTATATAAAAACGGTGACATAATCACAAAGAGAAGAAATGCTCCATATGTGTTAGCTGTCTGAGGGTACCACATAAGTTTTTGAATAATCTTAACAAAAAGATTGCTCAGTTTTATTTATTAGTCTCTATTTTTGGTGATAAAATTGATATTACTATTTTCAAATTACTATATGTATGTTGAATATAAAGGAAGTAGGTAATTATATTATTAGAACCAAGATATTCCATGAAAGCAAAGAAAAAAATATATAAATTTACACTAATGAAAACCCCACAATTTTAATTTTCATTTGAAAATCATGGTACAAACTTACAATTTTTTCTTTTCATTGAGTGCATGCTTGCTACTGTCTGGAAACCTAATATTCAATATGATAGCATTTGAAAATGGGCCCTTTTAGAAGTGATTAAGTCATGCTGAATGGTGTTAGTGACTTTATAGAATAAGACAAAAGAGATCCCTTTCTCCTTACACCATGTGAGGACCCAGTGAAAAGGCACCCTCTATGAATCAGGAAGCAGGCCCTCAGAAGACATTTTGATCTTGGCTTTTTCAGGCTACAGAACTATGACAAATAAATTGTTGTTTATTGTAAGTTACCTCTTCCCCGGCACTTCATTGTAACAGCCCAATTGCTAAGACAATGCTGTACTGTATTTATTTTATATAAATAAAAAATTTATATAAAATATATAACTATGTATGACTATACATGTTTATATGCTATACAAACATATGTCTATATATGTTTAGATGCTAAAACGTATAAACATATATAAACACATATGTTTATATAGTATATGTTTATATATGTTTATATGTTCCCTTGCCCTTGAATCTAACTGGCTTTAAAGTCCTCTCATGTATACATGTTTATGTATAGTATAAATAAACATACATATCTTTATATAGCACAAAACATGTATATATAACATAAACATATATGTATGTATGTGTGCTATGTGTTAACATTCTGTAAAGGACTATATATATAAGTTTATGTGGATGTCATATACATTTACATCACCGCTAAGAGGGATATTAAGGAACATATTTAATAAATCTGTTATAAGCTATTACTCATTCAGAAAACTCTCTATTTTCTCCTTTCCACTACTCAAGTTTTCAGATTTTTATTTCAAAACCAACCTGCTCTGATGCACTTTCCACTTTAAATTGTTTTTATTATTTATTTTCCATGAGTTTGTGGAACTTGTCTAGCGGAAGATCCTTTCATTCCTTTAAATCAGCAAGACAAAGCTAAACTCACCAATCTTGCTGCCACTCAAAAGCCCACTCTTTGCACAGTACCTGTTTTTGGTAACTGTACCATTGTCCTGTCACTCAAACATAACATACTTTCCCTTGCCCTTGAATCTAACTGGCTTCAAAATCCTCACGTTGTTTTCTAAAACGTATCTTATGTTTTCTTATTGGCTCCATGTTCATAGCCACATGGCTAATTCTGCTTCCTTCATCACTGCTTCAGTGTTTCTGAAGCTCCCCTGGCCTTACCAACTCCATCGTGTAACCTATGGCTATGCTAATATCTTGGTAGTATCAATCTATTTGTTCCTTCCGTAGTATTAAAAAATACATACAACCTATTATGCTTGTTGTTTTTAATTAGCATATAATGGCTAAACATTATCCTGAATGAAGTCAATGTTTTTGCCCTACACCTATGGAAACCTTGTTTTTCACAAAACTACATCTTTATTTTTATTTACTTAGTAATTTTTATTTATGTTTTATTTTTTAAATTGAGACAGAGTCTCACTTTGTTGCCCAGCCTGGCATGCAGTGGCATGATCTCAGTGTGATTCTCCCACCTCAGTCTCCTGAGTAGCTGAGATTGCAGGCATATGTCAACATGCCCGGTTAATTTTTCTATTTTTAGTAGAGACAGGTTTTGCCATGTTAGCAAGGCTGGTCTCAAACTCCTAACCTCAGGTGATCTGCCTGCCTTGGCTTCCCAAAGTGGTGAGATTACAAGTGTGAGCCACCACACCCAGCCAAAACTCCACTTTTAACCAAGTGCTTACCTTTTTTCCTGTCTTCAGAGTAAGGTAAAAAATCAGTGTGGGGGTACCTGTGAAACAGTGATTAGCTTTGGGAAGTCAAGGGATGTATATTGGTCCAACAGGTCTAGAAAGAAAAGTTTGGTTTTTATAGTTGACTGTGGTGTTTCCCACTCATTTCTTCCAAGGATAAATAACAAATATCCCTAGGTGCTGATCGCTGCCATCTTTAGCCATAAAGAAGCTCCACTTGAGGACAAAACTAACATCTTGAGAGGAACAAAACTGAGAGAATTGCAGAGAAATACATCTAAAACAGTAAATTCTTCTCACTGGAGTCTGCCTACCTCTGGACTTCTTGTTACATGAAATGATATGTTCTCTTATTGTTTAGGCTACTTTAAATATGGTTCTGTTACTACAGCCTGAGGTATTCTTACAGAGACCCCTTATCCATATTTGCAGATAAGCTCCTGTCTTTATTAATAGCACCTTTTTCCTCTGGTTTTCTTGCCACCTAATTTACTTTCTCTCTACTTTAAGGTGTCTTAGTCCTGTTGATTAAAAGCTATAGGTGGCTTTTATGGATTTCCCTAGGTAGAATTTTTTCCTAGACTCCTATAACATTAAACAGCTCTAAATCATCATGTGTACTCATCCTATTTTAATACATTATATGTAAATTAGGATATGTATCCAATTCATTTTATTTTTCTCCTTTGAATTCAAACAAAACAATTCATTCATGTAGATTATCAAGAGCTAGTCAAAGGCTTTCTATTAAATGAATGATAATTCACTTGGCTTTTTCACTAATCGGAGGTGTCAGGAAATATTCAATTGGGATTATCTATCTATCTATCTATCTACCCATCATCTATGGTAAAATCCTTTATCATATCTGTATTTAGGTATTCTCCTATATGCTCTTTATCATTACTGCAAGTTCTCATTCTCTTCTTCCTCAATTTTAGAGATGTTCAAGCTTCTCTGACTTTTAACATTATTCTTCCAAAACAATTGCTGTAGTCTCATAGTCCCCTTTTTGCATATCAAAGATAAAAGAATTTGAGCTTCTCTTTAGGAACTGCTATATGGGCAGTATATATGGTGATTCATTTAAAAATGGTATCTGTTTTTAACTAGAATGCTCATTCTTCTCTGGATGCTGGGCAATAAGGACTTTTTCTTCAAAATAAATGCTTTAAAGCTCTCTTTCTTACCATAAAGTGAAGAAAACAGCTAACAAAGGCTGCTATTTTAATATAAAAGGTGACAGTCACCAAAGAGTACAAAGTAGAATTATGAATTCTGATCTTAGAAGAGAAATACAGTGTTATTGTACAAAGAAACAAAAATAAAATGAGAAAAAGAAAAACGTGTTGAAGCAAAGACTGAGAAGTTTTCCAGTGAATTTAATTTAAACTTTCCAAAAGCCATTCTGATGCAGCACGATAAGGCAATTTTCAATAAAGGACCCAGAGAAGAAAGAACTGGCAAATTGGGAACTATTAGTGAGCCACCTCAGAAGAACTGTCATTGTTTCCTTGGCCCAAAAAAACTAAACTCAGTTCATCATATGAGATAAAAATAGATGAACAAATGAACATAAAAAAGAGTCAAAATGTCTCCTCTCAGTCTGTAGCAGTGGACTGAAAGGGATGCTGTAATTACCAATTTACCTCAACAACTTAATCTCTTCTGCTTTTATTTCTGCTCTCCTGTAAAAGGTGTTTAAACCTTTATGTTAATATTTAGTGGACAGGAAAAGCATAGAGCCTGGGATAGAAAGAGATTTATAATTTTAAAAAGAGATAGTTACCATACGTAGTAAATATCTAAAGGAGAGGGTAAAGTCTAACAGGTTAGAGCAGAGAGAAGTTTGTTCCGCTTTGGGGTAAACGGGTGAAAGCGAAGTTTTATAGCGTATATGATACATCCAAGTTGAAGATAATAGAAAAAAGGATGGAAATGATTATTGGGAATCAGAAATATAAAACTGGATTTTCTTTAATAATCAAAAATAGAGATAAACAGTAAAATTTTGAGTATACATTTTACATATTTAAATCATTTTTATATGTGATAATGTAAGATCACACTATATAATCACATGGTCCATAGAATTTGTAAAGCTAAAATAAAATGTATTTAATGTAGACAAAATAGAACATTCGTTCATTCTAGAGTGGAGGTTATAGCATATTCAACAATTTGTTCTCGGTTTTAGAAGTGAATCGTGTGTCCAGTCACCTTCAGTTAATCTGCATAAACATATGTTTGATATGTTCCACTGGAGAAGAAAGAATATGGCCACCCAAAGACATGTATCTATTAATCCCCTTGAACCAGTGAATATGTTTTCTTCGGTGACAAAGAGGATTTTTGCAGATGTGAGTAAGATTAAAGACCTTTTAATGAGATTCTGAATTATTGAGGTAGGCCTAATCATTAATCTTTAAAAAGCCTTTTCCTGTGGCAAAGAAACATGTCATAACTATTACAATTAAAAGATAGTGATGCTGGTTTCTTTGAAGATGGAGGAAGCAGCTCAAGAGCCAAGGACTATGGGTAGCCTCTAGATGGTGAAAAATGCAGGTAAACGAGTTCTCCCCCAGAGCCTCCAAAAAGGGGTGCAATTCTGCAAACATATATGATTTTAGCCTCATAAAACCAGTGTCAGACATTTGACCCACATGACAGTGTGAATATAAATTTGTGTTGTTTTAGGCCACTAAATACGTGATAATTTGTTAGAGCAGCGGTAGAAGACTCATTAATATCTATTTCCTATGCAAGGGTCTGTTTACATGAGTACACAAAACATGGTAGTCAATAATCTTTTATAGAATTCTCTGAGGCTGAGCTAGACTCCTAGTTCTTAACCTTTTTACCCCACAGTAACACATATTCACATGAGTAATTCTCATGAGCCTACTCAGATTTTGACCATTAGGTTGCTATATTCCCAGTTATGTGCATTCTTAGTGAATAAAAGGTAACTTTATAAGTTTTTAGCATGTTAATATAGCATTTTAATGTGTTATTTTAGTGGAAAGTAGTTGTGTAGTAATTCAAAATGGCACTCTGGAATAAACTATCTTCATTGAATTAAATCTAAATGTACTCATCTTAATACTAATAACTAATTTATATTAAATTGACTTTTGTATGGGGTACAAACCAATGAAGAAAAAGAGAGCAAACCAATAAAGATTTATGAAAAGATGATCTTGGTAGAATTAAAATTGTACTGATAACATTTAAGCTCAATTTGAAGCATACTGTGAAAGGTCAAAAAAATGAATTTCATCTCAATTAACAAAGAAACTATTTGGAAACAATTGCACTGACTGATATTTTTGTTGTTTATATGAAAAAAACACATTTTTAATAACATTTTATAAATTGAACAATAAAGTACAAAAGGAAAGGAGATTAATGTACATGGATGTGAACAGGAAATTATTTTTTCAAATGTCCCATACAGTGGGAATGACATAATAAGGAGACTAGTCTATTTCCCTTTCCCCATTCATCGGCGAGAACATAGTCTCCAAAAGAGTAAAGATCTATTTCTCTTAGATTAACAAGATTTTACAGAGCGCCATGGTTGGGTAAAAGTATCTGAGAGGGCCGGGCGTGGTGGCTCATGCCTGTAATCCCAGCATTTTGGGAAGCCGAGATGGGCAGATCAGGAGGTCAAGAGATCGAGACAGCCGGGGGCGCGGTGGCTCACGCCTGTAATCCCAGCACCTGGGGAGGCCGAGGCGGGTGGATCACGAGGTCAAGAGATCGAGACCATCCCGGTCAACATGGTGAAACTCCGTCTCTACTAAAAATACAAAAAATTAGCTGGGCATGGTGGCACATGCCTGTAATCCCAGCTACTCAGGAGGCTGAGGCAGGAGAATTGCCTGAACCCAGGAGGCGGAGGTTGCGGTGAGCCGAGATCGCGCCATTGCACTCCAGCCTGGGTAACAAGAGCGAAACTCCGTCTCAAAAAAAAAAAAAAAAAAAAGAGAGAGAGAGAGAGAGATCGAGACCATCCTGGCCAACATGGTGAAACCCCGTATCTACTAAAAATACAAAAAAAAATTAGCTGGGCATGGTGGCGCGTGCCTGTAATTCCAGCTACCCAGGAGGCTGAGGCAGGAGAATTGTTTGAACCCAGGAGGCGGAGGTTGCGGTGAGCCGAGATCGCGCCATTGCACTCCAGCCTGGCGCCTGGTGACAGATTAAGACTCTGTCTCAAAAAAAAAAAAAAATCCGAGAGTTGGTTTTCTTACGTAGAGAAGAATGTCTACTGCTAAACTTCCACGAGTCTTTAATTCATTTAAAGATTTAAGAGTGCTGGAAGTTAAAAGAACTCACTCACTTTACTTTAGAATATTTGTTTGAAATTTGTTCAGCAAAGAACAGAAATTAAAAGGCAAAAATTCAGATATGAATTGAAAATATATACATATATTTTTCTCTCAGGTGGCATATATGAATACCGATTTAACTAAAAATCATGAAGACCTGAGACCTCACTCAAATCCGAAATAGCTGTTCAAGAAATATGCTTGCCTTCGCTGTATCTCTCCTTTATTCTGTTGCCTGATGCTTGATACCTCCATCAATCCCACTGCACAGCTGCCTCTTTTTAAATGATTTCTTAACAACTTACTGTCCGTCTTTCTCATTCACAGTCTTTTTACAAGGGTTGATGCACATTTCGATTTTTAGTCTTTTTCCGTATTTTTTTTCTCCCAACTCAGTTCACAAGTCTCCCTGAAAATATCAATACAGCTTCAACTCCTACAATAATGTATGTTGATTTTATATCATATGTTATTAAAAAGAAAACAGGTTGCATCAGATTATCAGTAATTCTGGGATGGTGGCTTTTGTCCATTGACAAAAAATAAATTAGAAGACTGCTAAATATCCAGTTGATTTTTTGTGATAAAAGTAACAACATACATATTTTAAGTCAATCCAAAAGAGAAAAAGTTCCGATATATCTTCTTATAAAAATTTGTATACACTTAATAAATTAGATAATTGGAAAAGCTATTATTAACTTTCTAAACTGCTTTAATAAGCATTTCAGGTTAAGTTTGATAGGTTAAGTTGATTTTCAAGTTAAATGTTTCATAGCATTTAAATAAGTAGACTATCCCTAATTTGTCTTTATGTACTTGATTTTGAAGACAACAGAAATTTTCATTCATTTTTTAATAGTTTATATTCATTTCTAATGTATTTATTAAGATTGTGACTCATTATGTTTTATTTTGTTAGATAATTTTTCAAATGTGAAAATCAATCAATGCAATAAAACATGGCTTCAATTATGCTCTAAACAACTTCTAAAGAATAAATTATTCACATTTAAATTTGCTTTGTTAAGTAGTGGTAATACCTGTGTGGATTGGATTTTCTTCAAACTGCAGTTCAAGTTTGGCATGTTACTATTTTGTGTGAATTTTTAAAAATCCACTGTGTACCTCATTGCATCATTCACACAGTATATCTAGCTTGTAAAACTGGTATGGATGCCAATCACATAGAAGGCATAGCTATGCTTTGCCAGCTTGTAGCATTTACTGTGATTTATTGATTGAGGATTTTATAAAAATACTTTAGAATTTATGCTTCATAGAGTGTTTGCAAATTTATCGTGAAGATTCACAGACCAAAATTTTCACAATAAAGTATCTTTGTTTAAAAGGATAAATACACTTTTTTGTAATTCCATATGGAAAATTATAGCATCATCATCTGTGAATAATAGTAATGAATATTACTGACAGGCACATGAATTTAAAATCTATAACTATGTAGGCATTCTTATGCTAAAAATCAGGAAGAACATTAAATGATAGGATGTGAGAATTTGGTATTTGCTCTGGAGAAGGTACAGTTCTTCTACTCACAATATGTTCTCATTGGTCTTACACAATGGAGCGTGTTCTCTGTTGTCAACTCTCTCTCATTCTTTCCAGCACATACACTTTAGTTTTTCACGTTGAGCATTTCTTCCTAAATTGACTACATTTTCCCTTTAAAATGCCATTGTACATCAGGCTTACAATTTTTTAGAATATTCTACCACAAAAGAACATGTAAATTTTGCTAGCAGTGGATCTTACTTACACATTACTCAACAGCTTTTCTAAGAGAGGAACTAAAGAGAAGAAAAAAATGCATAAAAGAATAAAAGGTGCAGTACCAAATACAGCACTTTAAAGAGCACTTAGACGAACTTAACAGGTTAGAAGAGTCAAGAAGCATCCATAAATTACCAATTTTATTTATGAATCAGCATTGATTCAGTACCATGTAATTAAGTAAATCACCTTTACATTTTATGTGCAGTACCAGTCACAGAATACACATCTTAATGGCCATTTCCTTAATTGTCATATGGTGGAAACTTGCACTGAGTATCTTAATTTTTTAAAGTGGTAATTGCACAGGTATGACTACTGATGAGAAAAATGCACATTTCATGCCTCCCGAATTTTAAAGAAACCAGTTGTTGAGTTTAACACTTCATTAGTCACTTGATACATCACAACAAGCTCTTTATTGCTTTTTTTTTTCTTTTCACATCAAAAAAGATTTCCATAGCAAGTAAAAAAGGCATAAAAGAATATCAGGGATTTGTGTCATACATGAAAGAAAAATGTACCTAAAGAGAAAAGAAAAAGAAAGAAACCGGATGAAAGTGACGCTTCAAATGACACACTCCAGGGTGTGTTGTTCCCCTCTCCGAATTCATGAATTGTCATCATTTAGCTCCCTCTTAAAGTGAAAACATGTGGTATTTGGTATTCTATTCCTATGTTAGTTTGCTAAAGATAATGGTCTCCAGCTCTGTCCATGTTCCTGGAAAGAACATGATACTGCTTTTTTAAATAGCTGCATAGTATTCCATGGTGTATATGTACATTTCTTTATCTACTTTATCACTGATGGGCATTTAGGTTGAGTACGTTTCTTTGCTACCATCAATAGTGCTGCAATGAACATACGCTTGCATGTGTCTTTATAATAGAATGATTTATATTGTTTGGGTATATACTCAGTAACGGGGTTGGTAGGTTGAATGATATTTCCGTCTTTAGGGCTTTGAGAAATTGCTACACTGTGTTCCACAATGGATGAACTAATTCTCACTTCCAACAGCAGTGTATAAGTGTTCCTTTTTCTTCACAACCTCATCAACATGTTATTTTTTGATATTTTAATAATAGCTATTCTGACTTGTATGAGATGATACCTCATTGTGGTTTTTTTTGTTTTTTTTTTTTTGTTTTTTTTTTTTTTTTGAGACGGAGTTTCACTCTTGTTACCCAGGCTGGAGTGCAATGGCACGATCTCGGCTCACTGCAACCTCCGCCTCCTGGGTTCAGGCAATTCTCCTGCCTCAGCCTCCTGAGTAGCTGGGATTACAGGCATGTGCCACCATGCCCAGCTAATTTTTTGTATTTTTAGTAGAGATGGGGTTTCACCATGTTGACCAGGATGGTCTCGATCTCTTGACCTCGTGATCCACCAGCCTCGGCCTCCCAAAGTGCTGGGATTACAGGCTTGAGCCACCGCGCCTGGCCCTCATTGTGGTTTTGATTTGCATTTCTGTAATGATCAGTGATGTTGAATTATTTTTCATATGATTATTGGCCACATATATGTCTTCTTTTGAAAAGTGTCTGCTCATGTCTTTTGCTAACATTTGATGGAATTATTTTTCTTGTAAATTTGTTTAACTACCTCATAGATTCTGGAAATTAGGCCTTTGTTGGATACATAATATGCAAAAAATTTTCTCCCATTCTATAGAGGTTGTTTATTTACTCTATTAATAGTTTAATTTGCTGTGTAGAAGCTCTTTAGTTTAATTAGATTGCCTCTGTCAATTTCTGTTTTGTTGCAATTGCAATTGCTTTTGGGGTCTTCATCATGAAATCTTTACCCATGTCTCTGTCCTGAATAGTATTGCCTTGATTGTCTTCCAGGGTTTTATAATTTGGGATTTTACATTTAAATCTTTAATCCAACATAGTTTACTTTTGTATATGGTGTAAGGAAGGAGTCCAATTTCAATCTTCTGCATATGGCTAGCCAGTTACCCTAGCACCATTTACTGAATAGGGAATCTTTCCTCGTTGCTTGTTTTCATCAGGGTTGTCAAAGATCAGATAGTTGTCAGTGTGGGGTCTTATTTCTGAGTTCTCACTGGTCTGTCAGCTTCTGTACAGTACCATACAGTTTTCATTACTATAGCCTAGACAGTAGTTTGAACGTGGGTAACATTATGCCTCCAGCTTTGTTATTTTTGCTTAGTATTGCCTTGGATATTTGGGCTCTTTTTGGGTTCTATATGAATTTTTAACTAGTTTTTTTTTTCTAGCTCTTTGAAGAATGTCAGTGGTAGTTTAATGGTGATAGCATTGCATCTATAAATTGTTTGGTGCAATACGACCATTTTAATATTGATTCTTCCTATCCATGAACATGAAATTTTAAAATTATTTGCTGTGTTATCTCTGATCTCTTTGAGCTGTGGTTTGTACTTCTGCTTGCAGAGATCTTTTACCTCCCTAGTTAACTCTGTCGCTAGGAATTTTATTCTATTTGTGGTAATTGCGATGGATTTTTTTCCTGATATTTCTCTCGGCTTGACTGTTGTTGGTGTATAGGAATGCTATTAATTTTTGCACATTGATTTTGTATCTTGAGACTTTGCTGAAAGTTTTGCATCTCGAGACTTGGCTGATATTGTTTATCCCCTTAAGAAGCTTTTGAGTTTAGACTATGGAGTTTTCTGAATACAGGATAATGTTATCTGCAAGGAGAGGTAGTCTGACTTCTTGTCTTCCTGTTTGAATGCTCTTTATTTCTTTCTTTTGCCGTATTGCCCTGGCCAGAACTTCTAATCCCATGCTGAATAGGAGTGGTGAGAGAGGGCGTACTTGTCTTTTGCCAGTTTTCACAGGAATGCTTCCAACTTTTTCCCATTTAGCATGATATTGGCTATGGGTTTGTCATATATGGTTCTTAATATTTTGAGGTGTGTTTCTTCAATACCTCATATATTGAAAGTTTTTAACATGAATTGATGTTAATGTTATCAAAAGCCTTTTCTGCATCTATTTAGATAATCAGGTGGTTTTTGTTTTTAGTACTGTTTATGTGATGAATCACATTTATTGACATTCATATGTTGAACCAACTTTGTATCCTGGGGATGAAGCCAACTTGATTGTGGTGGATAAGCTTTATGATGTGGATTTGATTTCCCAGTATTTTGTTGAGAATTTTTTCATCAATGTTTGTCAAGGATATTGGCCTGTAGTTTTCTTTTATTTATTTATTTTTTCATTGTATCTCTGCCAAGTTTTGTTATCAGGATAATGCTAGCCCCTTAGAATGAGTTAGGGAAGAGTCCCCCCAATTTTTTGAAATAGTTTCAGTAGGAAGAGTACTAGCTCTTCTTTGTACATCTGGTAGAATTCAGCTGTGAATCCACCTGGTCTTAGGCTTTTTTGGTTGGTAGGCTATTTATTACTGCCTCAATTTCAGAACTCATTATCAGTCATTTAGGGAATCAGTTTCTTCCTGGTTCAGTCTGGGGAGGGCATATGTGTCCAAGAATTTATCCATTTCTTCTAGTTTATGTGCATAGAGATGTTCATACAATTCTCTAATGGTTATATTTCTGTGGGGTCAGTAACATTACCCTTTCTATTTCTGATTGCACTTATTTGAATCTTCTCTTTTCTTCTTTATTAGTCTAGCTAGAAGCCTATCTATTTTATTAATATTGTCAAAGAAACAGTTCCTGGATTCCTTGGTCTTTTGAATCATTTTCCTTGTCTGTATCTCTCTGTTTTTCTATCGCCTTGAAAACATTCCTAAAAATCATTGTATTGTAATTTTGGTTTCCGTTTCCTCATTACCATTATATGTATTAGTACATACAATTGTAAAATTGATTAAAAATTATTAAATGTTGATCTTGTATTTGTGGTCTTGCTGTACTGCTTATTGATATTTGAACTTTTCTGGAGTTTCTTTGGAGTTTTTGTGTATACCAGTATGTCACCTGCACATACAGTTATTATTCCTTTTGGATATATATGTCTTGTCTTGTCTTGTCTTTCCTTATTCTGCATTTTACGACTTTGATACTTTGTTGAATAAGACTGGTAAGTGTTGCCATTCTTGTTTGTTTTCAATCTTTGAGAAAAAGCACTCAGTTTTAGATCGTTACAAATGATGTTTTCAGTAGGTTTTTGTCTTTAAAAGTCTACCATCATGTTGAAGAAATTCCCCTCATTCCTACAGTGTCAGAGAATTTCATCATGAATAGTGGTTTTTATCAGATGGTAAAGATGGTTTTTATCTTTTTCTTTGTCAATAGATATTATTATGTATGTTTTTGCCATTTAATAGTTTACATACATTTATTTTTAAATATTGAACCAGTAGTGTATGAATGAAAATATTAGCTCTTTACCAGGTCTTCTGTGACACTATTCCTATAAGGGGAAGAAGTGATTCATGACAGACAAGCAAATCTAGGCTCCTCCCTCTCCCATTGCTGATGGAGCTGAGTATGGAATCAGAAGAATGTTTCAATGACATTTTGTTAGTGTTTGCTGGTTTTTGTTAGGCTGTTCCTTTTTTTGTATTTGGGCTATTAAGAACAGGTAATTCCTGTAAATGCTTTATTTCTCTATTCATTGCTATTTCCAGTTGGGCTGATTCCCTAGCACCTAGTGGGATATATAAAAGAAAAAAATAATCCAGGACCCAGGAACTTACTTCCATGTTTTTCCTCAAGTCCTGAGGTACATAGTCAATATGTCTTCTTCTCTTTCAATTTCAGGATCTTATGTTTGTTTTGTAGATGATGTTTGGGGGTTTTTAGCTGTATTTATTGCTAGGAATAGGTAGAAGTATATCTATTCCATCTTGATTAGAATTGAAAGTTGGCATGTATCTTTTAAGAGCTTAATCACATTAATTGTTGTGCTTTGCTTTGCCAGTAAATCTACAGCATTTATTGCCACCAGATTTTTTTAATCCTTTCAGAAAAAAAAAAGTTCCATTAAAAGCAAGTGGTAGATAATTTATAGGTAAAATAGAAGAAAGAATCAACACTTTATAAATTTATCTTAGACAAATGTCTGCCCTGGAATTTGACAGGCACTGTTAGTCACTATGGAATACAAAAATGAGTGAGCAAGTGTTATTTCACCAAAATAATGGTGAAGAATTGATTAGTAGTTGCAGAAAAATAACCACATAATAGAAATAAAATGTGTCCAGTATAACAGTAGAGGTTTGCCTATGACAATACCTAAGTACTACCGAAGGGAAACATAATTTGAGCCAATGGTTTCCAAACAGCATTGAATATACCTACTGGATTCTAAAAATCAGAGATGCTAGACACTAAGCCAGAGTTTCTGGTTTAGCGGAGCCGAAATCTCATTTTTAACAAGTTTCCTGGTGTTACTAATATATTGGTTCGGATACCACATTTTGAGAATTACTAGCATAGGAACTCTGTAAAAAGTTTCGGGAGAGCATAATTCCTGCTACTGCTTAGAAATGAATTATAGTTCACTAGAGAAATCAGAGTACAATGCTTGGCTGTCAAAGATGTTCTAAAGATGAGCTCTTAATAAAGATGTAGGAATTAAATATTTTGCATTAAGCAGTTATTCTAAGTCTTAATTTCGCAGTGCAGAAACTTTGGTTGAGGGAGAAATGTTATTAATACATATATAAGTAAGAGAATTCTGGTTTCAGACTGGGGAGCAAACAGCAAAGGTCAGATATCATCAAAAGGCATCAGAAAAGTTAAAAAGAATGAAGCTATTACTAATGTATTAGTAGAAAAGGAGTTATATGTCTTTAAGTTGAAACAAATTTTGGTTTCATTTAAGGGTAAATGTCAGCTTATTTTTATCTGATCAGTCTAATTAAAAGAAGGTGAACCTGTGAAGTTAAGACCAATGCTAGATTTTCTAAGTAAAATTATCTTTCTTTTCCTGAATCATATTTTAGAAATATTTTATTGTACAATGCCTTATAATTAAAAACTTCTATCAGATGCTTCACTTCATCTTCTTCTTACTAACACCCTGAAAAGATTGTTTCTCTTTCTCTCTGATGCAAATCAGAGACAAGTACCAGTGAGGCCAGGATACATGGGAAAGTCATTTTGTTGTACTTTCATAAATTTCAGGTTCTCATGCTGTATATTTTTAGGTTAACAATATAATTTTATACAAAATCTGTTTCTTATCTTACATTTTATTTTACTTCTTCAGTATATAACTAATTCCAAAAATTTGTTTAACTAATAATACGTTTTAAAATCATTTTTACTTTTCAAATTTAAATTATGAAAAAGACAAAGGTGTCCCTATCTTAATTATATTATCCTTCTATTATTTTTGTAGACATATTTGCTTGAGAAGATTATTGGCCAGAGGTGCAGGCTAATGAAATATAAAACCTGCTCACAAAGTGGGTATTACAGAGATATTTGTAGAAATGGATGAGATAATTTATTGTTTTATCCAGTATAGTTCACAGCCAAACCACCTTTAGAGTTTCTGAAAAATGCTCATTAGGAAGTTAAGGTCTGTTAAATATATCCTCTGTTTATGAACAAAAATCATAATAAAGTAATTTTGACTGCAGAATGTGGAGCCATAATTCAGTTGTGATCTCAACACCTTTTCTTAACAGCTGTATGAAGTTGAATAAGTTAATTTTCTGTTTCAAAATACTCATCTGTAAAATGAGGGTAGTGATAACAACAGAACTTTGTCCACAAGCATGTTGTGCTATAAGATTTAGATCAATATATGTAAAGCACTGCACTTTTTACGTGTTCAGTAATGTTATTGATTACCATAAATAAAATTATCCCAACACCACCCCACCCCATAGTGCACCATGTTAAATCACGTAGAGAACTCATTTAACATAGGTCACCAATGAAACAGGAACTTACAAAACAAAAATAAGCCGAACAACCTACTTGTAACCCTTCCCCCGAGCTCTCAACCGAATCCCAAAATAACATTCGAGTGGTGTTTAAAGGTAGCTTTAATATAGGAAAGGGAGGTTAAAGCCGCAGAAGAAGCTAGAAGGAGAACAGCTATTTTTTGAAGTTCATACTAAAGTAGCCCCAGTATTTCCATCTGGGACTTTGGAGGCATAGACAATTCTGAACAGGCAATATTTCTTTTGAATATGATTAGTCTTTTGAAAAACTAAAAGAAATAAAACCATCTGGGAAAGCTTATGCATACAAGGGAACAACTAGATTCACAAAGGATGTTTCCTCTTCGGAATTGTCTCTGCCTCCAAAGTGCCATGTTGATAGACTAGGACTATCTTGCTCTAAACCTTAAAGAATAATATAGCCTCCTTCATATCCTTAGATTTTTACCTGCCCACTAATTTTCTTTTCCTTCTTTAGTTGAAATAAAGGAAGGGACTTGTGGAAGGGGTGAGTTGAAAGGAAGGAAGTGATGGCTTGTGATCATCCTCTCAAAGCACCCGTTAGCCCCTATGCAAGGGAAAAGGATGCTAGGCAAATTATAACTGGCAATGACTGGAATATGTCTGCCCATTCTCTGGCTACGACAATATGGGCACTGATTTTCTTCAAATGCTCCTCTTGAATTTGCACATCATTATTAATTAGCACACTACACATGTGAGCCAATCTGCACAGTGCGACATCTTGGCATTGGCCGTTGAGTACAGAGTATTATACCCTGATTACACAAAACAGTTATTATTCATTGACATAAGCATCTCGTGTCTCCACTCTCTTTTAATTTTGGACAAGTTTGTCTCTTTCAATTTTGGACAAGTTTAGGGTGACCTGACCACTGTTGCCCCGTAGTCCACAAGGCAATGTTCACAAGTTATGAATGATCTCATAAATAAATCTTGAAAAGAGAACACAAATTTATAGAAACATTTGCAGTAAAGATGAGTCAGTCATGTGCATTCTAGTTTTTTTAAAAAACAACCTAAAATTTTTTATTGCATTTTGACAGATCAAATGGAAGGAATTAAAGCCATTACTTGGTTAATAATTCAGAGAGGAAAAAACCTGATCTTTGGACCTACAGGTTTCTACAAAGCCATCTTCAATTATACCCAAAGGTCTAAAACTTAGGTATGCATATTCCTTCCTAGAGCAGCCTGCAGTGGTCATTGGTATGAGAAGTAGTGATCTAAACACACTTTGTCATCTCTCACCACACACTTATTCCCAAACGTCTTTGCCTCTAATTTTCCATTCTTATTCTTTCCAAAGTTTTGATCTACCAGTCAAGTCATATGCAAAATTTCAGGCATATTGCTAAATTGGGATGCTTCTCTTTCATACTAGCTTATGACCTGTATATTCCTGGAAGCCCTGCTGACTTGGGAGATTCCCCTCAACGGCATCTTCCAGCATCTTGGCAATGTGAGGCTATAGTGCAGCAGCAGTTCCTTTTTAGCTCTCACCATATACTGAGTTGTCCCAATCATAAACCAAGACCAGGTTTTTATTCCACCCCCACTGAGAAGTAGATAACATCCCATAGGACCATAGGTATCTGTTAAGAGAGGGGCTTATCAGACAATAGCAGGAGACGTGAGAGATCCGTGACTCCCTCTTATGAACTTACTTATGTACTCTAAGCCATTTCAGACCTGATACTGCATACCACTTTTATCATACTATGGTTTGCTAATATGCTCCTCTGGCTGTATGACTTGGTGGACCTAATTATATACTCATTTCTGACTGTATAATCATTTGATGTTTCATGTCAGGTGCTCAGTATTTACTAGGGACAAAAAACATGGCAGAAGCTGCTTTGCAGGTGGTAAATATATATCTGATGAATGTGGCATGGCAGTGTTTCAGAGCCTTTAAGGGTCCCTGCCGCAACTCCTCTAATAGGGCTCCAGAAATTCACAGAATGCCCTATGTAACAAAAATACATGTAAGACCATGGGATCTGTCATGCCACATAGCCCAGGAAGCAGGGACAATTTGTATAACAACCTGAATCTCTTGCAAAGCTCTCTCTTATGCTCTGGTGTCATTCAAAGCTGTTGTCCTTTCAAGACACTCAAGAAATGATTTCTGCATTATTGTCAAATGTAGTTTTTATTGTCTCCAAAATCTGAACAGGCCTACAAGTGAGGTGCATCTTTCTTAGTGATTAGCATGTATGTAGTCTTTACTTTGGAGCCTATGCCGCAACATGCTGATGATACTTAAAAACTTCAGTGATATGGGTTGCTGCTGAATTGTTGTTCTTTGGTTGTGCAAATGTTTCACTAGGGCATCCAGAGAATGTACCATTTCTACTCCCAGTACAGGTCAACATACTGGTAACAATATTATAGATCAGTGTGACCCCTAAAAAACATCCAGATAATCAAGTTCCCTTCAGAATATATTGTCAAAAGATCTATTATTTAGCCATAAAAAAGAAGGAAGTTTGAACATATTCTACCACATGAATGAATCTTTAGGATATTATGTTAAATAAAATAAATCAGTCACAAAAAATCAAATATTATATGATTCTCCTTATATGAAGTAGTCAAATTCACAGAAACACAAAATAAAATAGTGGTTGCCAAGAGCTGGAGGAAGGGGTTAATTAAGTATTGTTTTGCAAGATGAAAAGTTGTAAAGATTAGTTGCATAACAGTCTGAGTATATGTAACTCTACTGAACTATACTTTTATACATGTTTAGAATGGTAAGTTTTATAATGTGTGTGTTTTTTTAACCATGAGTAAACATAATTTTAAAGAAAGGATGGAAGTCCTTTCTATCTATGACTCAAAACCTAAGGCAAAGAATAGAAGATTGAGAATTTTGACTATATTTTTAAAAATCTTCTGCAGGACAAAACACACACATACACAGCTAAAGTCCACAGACAAAACATAAACTGGGAGAAACATTTTCAGTTTATGTCTTAGACAAAAGACTCCTACCCCAAATATGCATATTGCTTGAAGAAAATGAGAAAAAATGACCAAGGACCCAAGAGAAGAAAAGGGTAAAAATCATGAACACTTAGGCCACAGAAAGAGAACTACAAATACCCCGAACATAAGTTGATTCTCAACCTCCCTAATAATTAAAGAAATGCAATATTAAAGTACAACACACACCTATCTAAAGGTAACAATCGAATGATACAAACACTCTACGTCACATGTAGGAATCCAAAATGGTACAACTCTTATGAAGGGAATCTGGCAATCTCCTGAAAAATTGCATATATATCATATATCCCAATGCTAGAAATACATCTGTTCACATATTAAATGATCCTTTACAGAGTTATTTGTTGTGACACTGTGTGTAATAGAAAAAGAGTGAAAATAGCCCATACGTTCACCAACAGGGACTAGTTAAGACACAAGAGAGTATCTTGTGTGGTTCCATTTATATGAAATGCTAAAGCCTGCAGAGCCGTCTGTGGTAATGCAAGTAAGAATGCTGGCTACCTGTGGGGGATGACACCCTGGGAAAGTGGACGCAAAAGAGACTCTGGGGAACTAGAAACAGCTTAAATCTTTACGTGGGTGGTGGTGACACAGTTGCATCCACATGTAAATATTGGTTAAGGTGTACGTTTCACACTGATGTACTTTACTGTCAAGCTTCTACTTTAGTTTTGAAAGTTTAAAAATACGGGCAGAATAATCAGGAAAGTGTAAATTAGAACCCCAATGAAACATTCCTTTAAGCTTACTAGGATGGCTATAATTTAAAAAATAGTTAATAAAAATTCTGGTGAGCATATAAAGAATTTGCACAATTTATACGTTGCTACTGAGAGTAAAATGGTGCAGCTACTTAGAAAACAGTCTGACCATCTTTCAAAAGATGAAACGCAGAGTTACCCTATGAACCAGCAATTCTATTTCTAGTTAGATACTCAAGAGAAAATGAAAATATACACTCACATAAAAACTCAGATGTAAATGATGATAGCATTATTTATAATAGCCAAATAGTGGAAGTAACCCAAATGACCCTCACCTGATGAATAAATAAAATATGCTATATCATTTCATGGAATATTATTAAAAAGTAAAAAGAAATTAAAAACTGAAACATGCTACCACATAGAAGAAACTTGAAAACATGATGTTATCTTAAAGAAGCCAGTCACAAAGTAGCACATATTGGATGATTCCATTTAAATGACATATCCAGAATAGGCAAATCCATAGAGACAGAAGTAGATAGAGGGGTAGTCAGGGGTAAAGGGATTGGGGTAAATAGGAGTCATCACTAATGGATACGGGATGTCTTTAGGCTTCTAAACTTGCAATGGTTGTACAACTTTATGAATGTATTAAAAACCAGGCCAGGCGCAGTGGCTCACGCCTGTAAGCCCAACACTTTGGGAGGCCAAGGAGGGCAGATCATAAGGTCAAGAGATCGAGACCATCCTGGTCAACATGGTGAAACCCTGTCTCTACTAAAAATACAAAAATCAGCCGAGCGTGGTGGCGTACAGCTATAGTACTAGCTACTTGGGAGGCTGAGGCAGGAGAATTACTTGAACCCAGGAGTCAGAGGTTGCAGTGAGCCAAGATCACACCACTGCACTCCAGTCTGGCAACAGAGTGAGACTCCATCCCCGCCCCCACAAAAAAAGAAAGAAATTAAGAAGAAAAAACAAGATAGGCCAGGCACTATGGCTCACATCTGTTACCCTAGCACTTTGGGAGGCCAAGGCAGGCAGACAATAAAGTCAAGAGTTTGAGATCAGCCTGATCAACATCATGAAACCCCATGTCTACTAAAAATACCAAAACTAGCTGGGTGTGGTGGTGTGCACCTGTAATCCCAGCTACTCAGGAAGCTGAGGCAGGAGAATTGCTTGAACCTGTGAGGCGAAGGTTGCAGTGAACTTATATTGCACCACTCCACTCCACACTGGACAGCAGAGCAAGATTCCCTCTTATATATATATGATATATATATATATCTCTGTATATATATATACACACTGTATATATATATATATATATATATATATATATACACACACACACATATGTATGTGTGTATAGTCTATTTTAAATAGTGAATATATGATATATGAATTATGTCTCAATAAAGTTTTGCTAATTAAAAAAGAAAGTAGAAGAGTTTTCCTAGTCCTGTAGCAAGAATATGAGTGTATATTGCCTGCTGTGGTTGTTATCGTTGATGGTCTTTTTGTCCTTTAAAATAAACACTAATGCATTTTTTCTAGTGTACTTGCCAATGAGGGGCTTGTGTGCCTTTATTAGGCTGTCTATTGGAGAAGTTTTCCAATTTTAAAAGGTCATTGATTTAGTTGAATGTCTAACAAAGTTAACAGCAATCTTGAGCACTCTTTCTTTGAAATAAACCCCACTTGATCTTCATCTCACATTACCAAAGCACATAATCAAGTGACTATGGAGTGAAACCAAACTTTATACGTTAGTCATAATGACCAGTATAGCAAGCTGAATATTTTACTAAGGATGAAACTTCTGGACCTTGTAGAAGTCAGGAAGAAATAAATACTTGAGGAAATTTTTGTCACAAATTATAGTCCATAACACTTAGATAAATATCTACATACTCGTTCATGTATGTATTTTATCATAAATATTGTGTGTATGTACGTAAGTTTGCGCTTTTTTAATTAACATTTTCTTCTTCGGAGCTGAAATTTTTTAAAAAATAATAGCATATCTATGTCATTTTCAGTCACCTTATTAAAAACAATATGTTAATTTATTATTTTTAATTATCTGGCATGAAATATGCATATTACTAAAAAAAATCAAAATTGAAAAAACTCAATAGGAAGCCACTTTAAATGCTTTCTAGATCTTAAAACAAATGTTAAAATACTACACATCTTCCGGAATCAATTACTTCTGAGTAGAAAACAGTCATTTTTATCATGTTTGCATTTTTTCCTTTCATTATTATTTTGTTCTTTAAAGTGTTCATTGAAATGAAATATGATATAAGCTTTGCCATCACTTACGACTCTAAAAAGTAAGTGTCTACAAACCAGGACTGAAGAAATGCTTCTAAAAAGCTTTTGATGATAAAACCTCTTTATAATGACATGTAAATTCTAGGGATACCTATTTAAAAAGTTTTGTAATTCTCTCTCCAGTCCATTTTATCTTGGCTAAGTGAAGCATAGTGTTAAGCAATTAGTCGAGTAATGTAGGAAGAAAAACATCAGTTATGTAGCACTGTGACTTTGACTTTGGGGGTCACAGAAGGAAAGGCATTGTGCAAGTAATTATTTTTTTCACTCTGACGGAGGTAATGAGGGAAATAAAACGTTAAGCTTTTCCGTTTGCAAAAGGCTGAAATGAGACCCGAATGTAAGGTGTTTTTCTTTCCTCTTCTTCTTTTTTTTTAGTGGGTGGTGATAGTGTTGAAATTACCTTAATCTTTGAACATCCCCAAGCTTTAGATCCTTTAATGCACAGCTACTCAAATACTTCTAGCAGTGGCCACCATTCTTCTAATGCAGTTTCTTTTAACATCGCAGTAAGCAGTAGATAGCTGGTTGACAGTTCCAGAGAACCTCCTACTCTAATTAAATATGAGATTATTCTCTTCCATGGTGCATGTTACTGCGTTTAACATTAGCAAATGACATTCATGATGTCCTTTTATACTCAGTTACAAATAGTATTCCAGGAGGACTCTGAACTACCCAAAATGTAATAAGTGAAATGTCTTGCACATTGCAATAAAATAATTGTAAAAAATATGTATTTGTCAAAATTTTTATAATTGCATTGAATCTGTAAATCACTGGGTGTTGCATTTCCATCTTAACAATATTAAGTCCCCAATCCATAGATACAGGCTTTTTCATTTGTTTATATCTTCTTTAATTTTTAAACAACATTTGCAGTCTTCAGTGTATTAGTCTTGCATATTTTTGGTAAAATTTAGTGTTAAGAATGTCATTATTTTTGGTGCCACTGTAAGTGAAATTGTTTTTCTAACTTCAATTTTGTCTCCTTACAGAGACACAAGTAATAAATATGTATATAATAACATACATATATGATAAAATAATATACATCTATGTTAAATATGTATAATATACATATATTAAATACAATAATATATGTATATTATTCTATGTATATAATAGTTATTACAATTATATACATATTTATAATATTAGATATATAAATTTAATAATATATAATTTATGTATATATAATATATAAGGACACAGTGATTCTTACACTGGTTGAATTTGTCACTTAGGCGTACTGTAATATTTAGCAAGTTTTAATGTTTATCTTCCTACAGTTATCTCTTCGATCCTATATAAAACACTGAATCAACTTAGTCATATGGTTTCTAGAATTGCCCTATGTCTTTAGTTTAATGTTGTTAGAGAAATACAGGGTTTCCAGCTGAGTTTAAATTTCAGGTATGCCACAAATAATTTTTGGCATAAAGATATCCTGTGTAATACTTGGAGACGCTTATACTAAAAAATTAGTAATGGTTTACTTGAAATTTAGATTTAACTACGTGTTTTGAATTTTTCTTTACTAAAACTGGGAGCTCTACCTAGGTCAGACACCTAAGTTTTCTATTTTGTCTTATTATAAGCCCGGGTCTATCATATAGTGAGTTTTAATATCTTAGCTCTCCCTTGGATTCTGTTTCTGAGTTCCTCTGTGGTAGAAATTGGCAAACTTTTTTTGTAAACATCTAAGTGGTAAATATTTTAGAGTTGAAGCACCACATGCAGTTTCTTTTGCAAATTCATCATTGTGTATTTTTTGCCCAACTTTTTAAAAATGTGAAAAATAAAAAATGTTCCTGACTTATGAGTCACACAAAAACAGACTGCAACTTCAACACAAAATGTAGTTTGCTAACTCCTAACACTGGCATTATTAGATATATTTTCAATTTCGAGAAAAGAGGTCCTGATTTGTTCTTTTAGAAAATCACCTACCCTCTTTTTGGTTTGAAGACTTGATCTTTTTTTTTTTAATATTTTATTCCAATTTCTTTCTTTTTTTTTCTTTTTTTTATTGCATTTTAGGTTTTGGGGTACATGTGAAGAACATGCAAGACTGTTGCATAGGTACACATATGGCAGTATGGTTTGCTGCCTTCCTTCCCCTCACCCGTAGACTTGATCTTAAACAATTATCGTGAAGGCCCTTTTGATATCTTCTATTGCCTGTATAATGCCTGCATTCTGGGGTTCAAAGAAGTTCTCTACTGACCTTCATTCTTCAGCTTCTTTTCATATGACAGCCAAGATCCTACAGCCCATCCTCATCCTACAACCATGCCTTATCTTCCACCTGAATGTAAGCAATCATCTATTGCTTTTGTTAATCCAACTTATCCATGAAACAAACCCTGAGATGGGAGTAGACATCAAAAGTTTTGTTAGATAAAAAGCATGTTATAAAATTCATGGGAATGAAGCCAAAAACTATCTGTCTGCAATGCAGCTGTGACCTTGCAAAAGAGAGACAGAAGGAAAAAGGGTGTGGTAGAAGCTAGTTGGATTGCAGCTCAGATTCACGGACATTCAGTGGAACTGATGGGGTGTCCCACAGCCAGAGACTGATATGAGAGCTCTCTCTTGTCTCCCGGGAATAGACTTTAATATTCCTGCCATCTTCAGTTATTACCAGTGTGTTCTTAACATAAACATCATGATATTAAGTTTCAGGGCACAGTAGTTGGGACAGTCAATCAATTAGGCTTCCTACAGTCAGAGATCTAAGAGGTACATTGTCCCGTGGCACAGGCCAAGTACCACAGCATATCATAGGAGGTAAACCACTAATGTTTTTTCACCCAGGAGAACTGTACACTATGCAGCTAGCTAGCTACCTGGATAGATGGATGGATAGGTAGATTAAATCGATAGATGTTTAGATAGATAGATAAAGTATCTTTCTCTCTCACCAGAATCTCCCATCAATAACAATCTAAACAGAGTCCCTTGTCACTAACAGAGCTGACAACTGTCTGTACCCTATTGGAACTAATTTGTGTGAACAATCTCTTTTTCAATATCCTAAGCCCTCAAAACATAGGTAAGGTGGTAGACATTTTTCTGAACAGTGTTATTGCCTTAGTGAAATCACCAGCCCCTTAACTGATCAGAATCACTCAAAATCCTCCTCCCCAGCCAGTCTCTTCTAGGCTTTGCCTTTCGGCCAAAGCCTTCTTAGTTGCAGAGACGTGCTAGATATACTTTCAAATTCTGGCCTCTCGCAGACAGTAATGCTGTGAACTTTAGCATTCCACTAGTTTAATTTCCAAGAGATGTTTATTTTCTAGCTTATAAAACAAAAAAGTGTATAATTTTTATGTATGTGGAAATGTTTTCTAAATTACTCAATAAAACATAGAATTTTGATAGCCATTATTGTTTAAGTGATTTCTATAAAACTGTAGACATGGCTGGGTGTGGTGGCTCACGCCTGCAATCCCAGCAGTTTGGGAGGCCAAGGCGGGCAGATCATGAGGTCAAGAGATCGAGACCATCCTGGCCAACATGGTGAAACCCTGTCTCTACTAAAAATACAAAAAAATTAGCTGGGCATGGTGGTGTGTGCCTGTAATCCCAGCACTTTGGGAGGCTGAGGCGGGCTAATCACGAGGTCAAGAGATCAAGACCATCCTGGCCAACATGGTGAAACCTCGTCTCTACTAAAAACACAAAAAAATTAGCTGGGCGTGGTGGCACGTGCCTGTAGTCTCAGCTACTCAGGAGACTGAGGTAGGAGAATTGCTTGAACCCAGGAGGCAGAGGTTGCAGTGAGCTGAGATCGCGCCACTGCACTCCAGCCTGGCGCCTGGTGACAGAGTAAGACTCTGTCTCAAAAAAAAAAAAAAAAACCTATAGACTAATAACAAATATTTTACAAAATATATATGTTTTTCTCTGAGGCATAATTTCTGGAATGTTTCTGATGATGGAGTTTGTCATGTGTTAATATCCTGCTTTCCTTCGTCAGTCACAGAGTGAGTAAGCAGAATGTGAGGCATTATAGATCACAGCTAAGTCACAAAATTCAGCTGGTGGAAAATGTCAGAAACACAGACATAATCATAGTGAATATAAAGTTGGCTTGTAAGGATGAGCCTAAGAATTTGTTATGCAAAAAGGGGTGTAGCCAAGCCTGAAAAGTAGTTATAAGCGTTACCTACATTTTGTGTAGAAATCATGTCCTGTATTTCAAATCTATACATGGCCTATCATCAGATACACAACTCTGCTGTTCATTAATTACTTTTTTCTTTTTTTGAGACAGGGTCTCACTCTGGTACCCAGGCTGGAGTGCCAGTGACACTGTCTTGGCTCACTGCAACCTCTGCCTCCGGATTCGAGCAATTCTCAATCGCTAGCTTCCCAAGTAGCTAGGTGTACTGGCATGTGTCACCATGCCAGGCTAATTTCTGTATTTTTAGTAGAGAAGGGGTTTCGCCATGTTGTCCAGGCTGGTTGTGAACTTCTGACCTCAAGTGATCTGACCGCCTTGGCCTCCCAAAGTGCTGGGATTACAGACATAAGCCACCACACTCAGCAATTAACTACTGTCTAACCATTCAAATTTCTCCATTCATCGTAAGTGCAGCACCTTATCTATTCTCTTGGTAAAAACCTTTTTTTAGTGTATCTCAAGAATAATCAATGAGGATTAGAGAATATTGGCATTAAACGCACCTTGTCGAATTTCTTGCTAGCCTGATCATGTCGTTAATTCTCTTTATAGCTTCTTCACACCTCATCTCCATGTGGTAGAATCTGAGAAAAATGAGTTGTCCGTCTTCTCTTTATATTTTCGACAATAAGGAGTTTCTTACTATATTTCTGTTATATTTTTCCTACTGTGCTTTTTTTGACTGATAATCTTCTCACTTTCATGCATCCAATTCAATCCTGTTTTATGATATCAGAGAGAGAGAAAAGTTTGTAGATGGTACCTTATGGTAGCCTATCAGATGCCTGAAGAGGTTGTTAATGTCCCCTCTTAAACTTTTTCTTAATCATAAAAGGTAATTCTCAGTTTTTCTTACTATTCCTTATGGCAATTTCTAGGCAACTCATTATTTCCATCAAAATTCTGGAATAAATTCCGGTTTGCCCATTGGAAAGTTCTCATCTACAGCCGTAGTTTGTTCTGGCTCTAAGAACGCAAGAATAAAACTTGTAAAATAAAAAAAATACATATTTATAAGTGTTATCACTACTGTACTGTAAACAACTGAACTTTTTGTGTGAGTGGTTAGATCACGTCAAGTGTGAATGATTCTAGTCTAGACAAGATAAATACTTTACCTCAAACTGCCAAAAATAGCGTAATTAGTAGGGGAATAGAAATCATAACTGTGAAGGGAGGCTGACGATTCAGGCCAGCTTCACTCATTAAGATAAAATACTGCAGCAAACAAACGAAAACGTACACAATCATAAGCTAGGAACATCCTGGACAAATCAGAGGAATTGGAGGGTCATCAGAACAGAGAGTTCTTCATGATTGCTTCCTGTGGTGTCTGCTGCTGGGCCCCAAAACAGAACTGTGAGAAGTAAGATGCCATTTCTGAATGTGCCCCTTTTAGGAGGTTTCGTGTTCTTTTATGCACTTATTAAAATCTTTATAATATTTAAAAGGTAGGTATTTGTCAACTCCATTTACGTGTAAGATTGCAGAGCACCTAAGTTTGCACACCAAGCCGTAAGTCACAGATTTAATAAGCACTCAGCTCCAAATCCCACAAGAATACCTGATCTTGTGTGTCATGTCCTATAGGCCCTGCTGAAAATTGTCAAAGACAAAAAGTTACAAGTAAAGATATAATTGCCGGGCACGGTGGCCCACACCTGTAATCCCAGCACTTTGAGAGGCCGAGGTGCATGGATCACAAGGTCAGAAGATCAAGACCATCCTGGCTAACACAGTGGAATCCCATCTCTACTGAAAAAAAAGATTAGCTGGGCGTGGTGGCACGCACCTGTAGTCCCAGCTACTCAGGAGGCTGAGGCAGGAGAATCACTTGAACTCAGGAGGCAGAAGTTTCAGTGAGCGGAGATCGAGCCATTGCACTCCAGCCTGGGTGACAAAGTGAGACTCCGTCTTAAAAAAAAAAAAAAAAGATATAATCACAGCAATAAGGAGTCCCAAGGATATGTCAAATCCAATCAATAGATGTCAAACGATTTTTGTGGGAAATGTTAATTCATTTTCAGATTCGTTGAGAATAACATATGGAAAGTGGGTTAAAAAAACTGTTTGGGAAACTTAAAACAGTCAAATAATAAAATACATAATTAGTTAAGCATTTATCATTTGCTTAGTGTGTGGCTTGTACAAAACTTGTACAAAACTCTCAAAAATAAATATTACAACCACCCTTTTACAGATGAGAAAATGAACTGAGAAGTTTATTCAAGTTGTTAAGATCATACAAGTTTTAAGTAATGAAGGCAAGACTAAAATTAAATTCTATCTAACCTAAATACCTGTGATGAAGTTGCTATGCAAATAACAAAATTTCTGAAAACACACCCTGTTAACCTATTTTTATATGTATTCCCAGAAAATATATATGTCAATATATTGATAATGATATCTAAAAACAGACTTTTTTTTTATATTGGAGCTTCTGAGACCTCTTTAATTTCCATTATTTTCTTACTCTCCTCTTGGGTTGACAACTATTCCAAAAATAGTCACAGAAATCGAAAGTTTTAAATTAGAATTTGGAAGTGATAAACTATCACAAAAAATAAATTAAGGTGTTTAAATTATATTTAATGTGTTCTACATGAAGAAAATAAACTATGTTGGCCTTACTCATAATATAATATGGTAGATGTCTAAAATAATGCTAGGAGAAGCTTTCTGCCATACAACCAGAATAATTTTCACACATAAATTAAAACCAGGCTGTCATCTAGCCACATAGCAGATGAGACCACTGGAGTTGGAAGATAAAACATCGATTTTATATCAGTGAATGGGGGAAAGTTCAAGCAGAAAGTGATATCAAATGGAATATATTTAAATAAAAAAGAACCAGTAAAAACACAAACTAAGAAAAAAATTGGAATGTTACCACATTTTTAAGGGTTGGTATTCAACAACCTCAACCATCTGCAGTGACTGAAATAAAGAAAGCAAACAAAAATTTCCTGCTAGTAATAAAATAATGTGTGAAAGATTTTGTGATTAACTCCTAGAAGAGACCTTCAAAGAGATCTTTGCACACAATCCTACAAAGGAGATTATCTCTTTCTCTAGGCCCCGAACACGTTTGAGGGGGCAAATTAGCAGGTGCAGAAATAAGCATTTATAAAGCAGTAGCAAGAAAGGAAAACCCATAGCCTCCAGTTGAAGTGAGAAAGTAAATATCTGTGAAAATACAAAATAACTCAGTGTCATATCCATTTATTATAGGGCAAACTGTTCTATATTCCTCAGTAGCCCCGGAAGATATTATGTAGGCATAATAGTTTTCTAAAGGAAATGTGCTTATATTAATGTCTCTGTGTCATTAGAAAAAGGTAAATTGTACTCTAGTTACAAAAACAGAAAAATATATAATACCTTTAAGACAGCACAGTTTTGTTTTTCCATCAGGAATGGCTAAGTAGGAAAGCTAAATAAATAAACACCTTTCACCCACTCCAAATTTGACCTTTAAAAATACAAGTCTCCGTTAGCAAGAAATGTACTTGGAAAATGAGACATCTTTACAGGCACACGTGATGGGCAAACATATAGGAATAAGCATGAGCAAGAGAAGAAAGTTAATGGGAGACTGAGACAGAGTAGGTTATTTTGAGTACTCAGTCTGGCTTGGTCACATGTAATACTTAACTATTAATATTTTATGAGGTTAAAAAAATAGAAACAAAAAACAGAACACATTTGCCTATCTAAGGTATTTCTCTCATCGTTTAAATATTTTAAATCACTTTCCTGTGTAGTAACTCACTTGCCTGCCCTTCTATCCTCAGTCCTGCTGTAGCTGTTAACAGAGCGTAAAGAACTCCGTGAGACAAATAGACAAATCCATCCTTCCCGTGATCAGCTCTTCTGTCAGGCAAGCTGATGCAGTAAATCTTTCAAAAGACAAATTTGTCAGACGTTACTGAAACAGCATGTGAGTTCTATAGTCAGTGTTTCTAAAAGCACACAAAGAACTTGGGAAAAAGTTACATTGAAAGTTACCACTATGGGAAATGCATTAGAAAGAATCAGGTCAGAGAGGCAAAAACGCAATTATAATCCCCCAAATTGAGATGGCAAAAATCTCAACTGACTCAAATTTCTTGGCTCCTACGACTAGCTACATTTATATTGGAAATGAGTTGAAACTCGAGCTGTGCTGGCAGCCTAACACCTGCTCCCTCCTTTCCCCCTGGGTGGCTGAAGTAATTACCCACCTCTACCTGCACCAGCATAGATCTGTGAAATGTTGGTCATGTAGAGTCAATCACTGCCTTGTTCTAAGATGCCAAGTGATCATCTGCTAGTCAGAATTGCAATGCTGCTGGCAGGCAAGTCCATTAGTTTGTTCCATTTTTGAGTCTGGTCATGCCCAGATATTTGCTGGTCAATTTGCATTTGTTTCCTACAGTGTGCACCCTATGGAAAGAATTATAGTTTAGTTGAACTGCGCCTTCTATGTATAAGCCTGTAAAGTGATTTTTACACATGATTACATTTTAGAAATGTCCTCAGTTACACCTTTGAATATAATCATGATTTCCACAGAACAGAAACACACACACAGGAGACTATGGCTCTTCTGTATAAGCACACCAAAAAATGTGCCAGCTCTGTGGGACATCTATCAGATTTACCATGGCATACTTTAATTTATAGTTCAGACCTCAGCCATAAATCTGTCCTACCTGGCCAAAATCATGAACAAGAGTAACAGCCAAGTTATAACATCACTGTGTATCCGTGTGAGCAAAATATCTAAGCAGGAAATTATTGAAAGTTTGTTTTCTCATTACACACCAAATAACTATGAGAAAAATCCCTAAGTTTTTCTGTTTCATTCCACATTCTTTTTTTTTTTTTTTTTTTTTTTTTTTTTTTTTTTTTTTTTTTTTTTTGAGATGGAGTCTTGCTCTGTCACACAGGTTTAGAGTGCAGTGGTGCGATCTCAGCTCACTGCAACCTCTGCCTCTTGGGTTCAAGTGATTCTCCTGCCTCAGCCTCCTGAGTACCTGGAACTACAGGCATGTGCCACCATGCCCAGCTAATTTTTTTTTCTTTGTATTTTTAGTAGAGATGGGATTTCACCATTTTAGCCAGGATGGTCCCGATCTCCTGACCTCAAGATCTGCTCACCTCAGCATCTCAAACTGCTGAGATTGCAGGCCTGAGTCCATACCTGGCCTGTTCCACATTCCTGACTAGTGGAATAGAACCATTGTTTCTCATCAGAGGACATTTTGTAGATTACAATGACAAAGCAAGAAAAGATTTTTTCCTTCATCTGGAGAAGAGGCAAAAATGGGCTCAAAAGCCTGAAAAATAACTGTAGAAATAAGAGTGATGGCGTGATAGAAAATCTTAAGTTGAAGAGTAAAGAGTTCATGGAATTCATAATGTATTATCTGAAATTATTTTTGTAAGACATAGTAATTACCTCTGCTGAGACAGAATTGGGATTGGATTTAGGCAGCTGAGGGAAGAGCAGTTTATCCAGGCATACTGACAAAGGGAGAAACACATGAGCAGGTTCAAGTTGATCATGAGTTTACAATTAAAACTATGGTTTGAGGCTCGAGTCTTTAGACAGAAACATAAAACATGGATCTGTATGATATTTGGTATCATGATTCAGCTTAAGTTGCTGAGGCGCTATCGTGTCTATCCTTCGACAGTGATATTATGGAAAAAGATAGAAATGCTGAAGAGATGTAGAAAGAATCCACCCATTCAAAAGGACCCAATTTGGTTTCAAACTTACACTAAAGACTTTTTGTTCATATAGTCTACGTAACAACTTTCTAAAATTGATGTAACTTTACATGACAAATAAGGGGCCTAGAACAAGAAATTGGCATCAAGCTTACACATCTAATTTAGTAAAAGTCACTATTTCTGCATGCAGGAAGATGTAAAACTGAGTGAAATTACACGGGCTGAGCTATATATGGAGGGAATCAAATAGTACAGAACTAGGCTTTTAATTTAAACTGAACATTGGACTTATCCCCACTACAGCCTCCTATCCTTCTTACATCGTCATAGCCCTCTAGACACACCTATCCCTTCTATATTCTTTGACATTAATATTTTCCCTTTGATATGTTTGTACCTAAAAGAATTATTTGAAAACTTTTAAGACATATGTTTCTGCCATTAAGGAAAAACGAAGATGCTAAGGTGTCTTGTGAGCTTAATCATCTTACACATGCAGTTCTTCATTTATGGAAGAGAGAAACAAGACTCATTTGCTAGGCATTTTTTGAGAAAGAGCTAATTAATCATTGTACTTTAAGCATTTGAAGTAGTTACTTATGGAGTTCTTTCAAACACAGGAAGCTAAATAAAAGTTTAAAATGTCAAATTAAATTTGAAAACTTTTAATAAAAACTGAATATATTAGTATTTTGCAGATTGTGTTCTATAAATTATGTTGATATTTAATGACTTCATTTTATATCACTGCTAATTTTAATACTTTGTATAGAGGAAGATTATAATTACTGCAAACCTAAATGCAACTGTAATTATTATTTTATGATTATGTATACATATAAATTATAGAATGAAATGTTTCCTATATTTAGTTTTATATTTTTATTTATTAATATATGCACCAAATATATTAGTTATTAACTTTATAAGATAGGGCTGGTACTATAAACAAATGTTTTTAATTTTCTTCAGTTGAAAAGAATTACTATGCAGCTTTTACATTCCAAGCCCTATAATATAAAATTGATAATAATAAAAGTTGTTTTTAAGGTTCTGTCTAGTGATTACTAAGACAGATATACTATAATATCATTTGGTGTGAGCTGAGAAAAAGAAATAAGTAATGAAGCCTTTGGATATTTTGTATGAACAAAGACATGATAATTTAGGTTAGAGCATTCCGTAATGGGGCATGTAGAAAAGAGTGGGAGTAGATGTGGTGGGGAGTGGTCAGTGGATACTGATATCTTAGCAAAAAAGGAGAAAATCATACTTGTATTCATCTGTTTATTTACCGAATATAGTTCAGATACCAACTGTGCACTAAGCATTATCATTAGTTTATCATTTTAATTAATAAACATGTCTCCAAGGATTGTTATGGAGTTTTGAATAAGAAAATGGTTTGATGGCATCAACTTATAGGTGGTTCGGGCTGACCAATGTAGAAAATCCTGATGATTCTCCACACCTTCTCCTAAGGCATCTCCCCTAGACTCTCAGGATCAGACAACCTCAGGTTTTGTCTTAGCTCTGCCAGTTGTGTGAAACAATTTATTCATTTACTTATTTATTCTCTATACATCAAAAGATTTTCATACTTTCAATTAGTGTAAAGTGTTCTTGTATGAGAACTTCCTTATGCTGCTATGAAGAAATACCTGAGACTGGGTAATTTATAAATGAAAAGAAGTGTAATTGACTCACCATTCCACACAGCTGCAGAGACCCCAGGAAGCTTACAATCACGATGGAAGGAGAAGCTAATAAGTCCTTCTTTCCATTGTGCCAGGAGAGAGAAGTGCTGAGCAAAGGGGGAAAAGCCCCTTATAAAACCATCAGATACCCTCAGGACTCACTCACTCTCATGAGAACAGTGTGAGGGTAACCTGCCCCATGATTCAATCACCTCCCATCATGTCCCTCTCATGAAATGTGAGGATTATGGGAACTACAATTCAAGATGAGATTTGGGTGGGAACACAGCCATGCTGTATCAGTTCTTTCAAAAGATTGTTAAATAGTCAAAGTTAATGAGCAGCTTTTAAATGCATAGACAAAGGAATAAGGGCTTAATATTAATCTCTCTAAATCATATGAAATCTCCTTTAATAATATTCGATGTGTATATTTATAAAGATAACATGCTATCATTAAAATCTTTTTAAGTCTTAATCTAAGTTTTTTTTTTTTTTAAGCAGTGTTTGTTCTATAGGAAAGATTAATAGTGTATTTGTTTAGCTCTCTCTTAGTGGTCTGGTTGATTAAAAGAAACAAAGATTAGGAGGTAGAATAATATCTGCTTGAACAAATAGCCTAATAGTATTTTAAATAAAATGATGTCAGTCTGGAAGGACATCTGTTATAAGGCGATTGTATTTCTTTACTCATTCTTACCCCCATTCAATTTGTGTATTGATTGATTGAGAATAAACTTGATAGCACATATAATAAATATGTGGTCTGCAAAAAGCTGATGCAAATAATAATTATTTTATGTAAAAGAATCACATTTCACAATAGATACTAATAGTTCAAGCAGATGATCTACAGTGTCAGAAGATAGAAAATAAACTGCAGTATCAGAGATTACATATTTATTTATATGTTAAAATGGCATAAACATCAGAGATTATATATTTATTTCTACATTGAAATGACAAAAACATCATTGAAAGAAATAAAGACCCAAGTAAAAGAAAAGACATTCTGTGCTCATGGGCTGAAGATTCAGTCTTGTTAAGGTAGCAATATTCCCAAAGCTGATTTATATATTCAACATAATTCCTATGAAAATTCCATCTTTTTTCTCCCAGAAATTGATTCATATGTAAATGCAAGGACACAGAATAGCCAAAACAATACTGAAAAAATAACAAAATTGGAGAACTCATATTTCCTTAATTTCAAAAATCACCACACTACAATAATTAAGAGAATGTAATACTGGAATAAGGATGGGTATATGGATCAATGGAATAAAATTGAGAGTCCAGAAAGAAGTCTTTATGCCATAATCAATTTATGTTCAACTAGGATTCCAATGCAATTCAATTGTAAAAGAATAGTATTTGCCAAAAGCAGTACTGATAAAATCATACATCAACATGTAAAGTATAAATTTGGACATTTACTTTATATCATATACAAAAAACAACTCAACATGCATCATAACCTAAATCTAAGAGGTAAAACTATAAAAATTTTGGAATGAAAAGAATTTGCAAGTATTCATGACTTTGGGTAAGGGAATGATTTCTTATACATGACACTAAATATATATGCAACAAAAGGAAAAAATAAATTAATTAATCTTATAATTAAAAACTTCTGTGCTTCAGAAAACAACATCCAGAAAGTTAAAGAACAATCATAGAATAAGAGAAATTATGTTTAAATTATATTCTAATAAAGGATATCCCTCTAGAATATATAAAAACCCTGCAACTTAAGAAGATTTATAATATAATTTTTAGATGGGCAAACTGTTTTAATATACATTTCTCAAAAAAGAAAAAAATCCAAATGACCAATAAACACATAAGAAGATGCTTAACATCATTAGTCATTAGGGCATTAAATCAAAACCATAATGAGATACTACTTCACACCTACACTGACTATCATCAAAAACATAAACAACATAAAATGTTGGTAAGGATATAGAGAAATTAAAACCCTGATACATTTTTGATAGGAACATACATTTTGCAAATTCTTCAGGAGACAGTTTGTTGATCCTAACCTAAACCCTAAACATTGCATTACGACATAACCCAGCAGTTTTACTCCCATGTATATAGCCAAGAAATTATAAATATATGTTTACAAAAAAATACAGGAATGTTCATGGAAGCAATATTCATACTAGCTAAAGAGTGAAAAAAATAACCTAAATGCCTATCACATGATGAATAGATAAACAAAGTGTGATATATTCATACAACAGAATATTTTTCAGTCACCAAAACGAATAAAGAACAGATATATTCTAGAACATCGATGTAACTTGACAACATTATGCTGAGTAAAACAACCTAGGCATAGCAAACCACATGTTATGTACTTTCACTTTTATTAAATGTCTACCAAAGACAAATAATGTCAACAGAAAGTTGATAAGTCATTGTCAAAGAATGAAGAGAGGGCTGAAAATGAGTTGTTACTGCTGATAGATACCAGATTTCTTTGTGTGCTGATGAAAATTTTCTAGAATTAGTGGTCATATTTGTAAAACTCTGTATATACAAAAAAACACAAAGTTATTCATTTTTAAAGGTTACAATTTAGGACATGTTGTATCTCAATAAATTATATACAGCTTCATAATAAATAAATTATTAATAATTAATAAGTAAAGTATATAGGCTTTTTCAGAAATCATAAAATGAATTTTTTGTTGTTTAGATTGGCTGAATCAATATTCAGTTCTCTAATTCCCTTGATTTGTGTTGGAAAATTCATTACATTTTCTGCATGACATGTAATGATGGATACCTGTCATTGTTAATTTATCAAAACTTACAAAATTTACAACTCCAAGAATAAACTCTAATATAATCTATGAACTCTGATAATAATGTATCAAAGTTAGTTCATTGATTGTAACAAAAGTTCTACTCTGATGAGAGATGTTTATGGTGGGGTTAGCTGTGATTTTATGGGAGTGGGGTGTATAGGTTAACTCTCTGTACTTCCTGTTTTTCTGTGAACCTAAAACTACTTTTTTAAAAAAGCTATTAAAACATGACACATTGTATTTGACCATGCAAATCACCTTTATAATGGATGCAGCTAGAAAGGCATAAAGACCTCCTCCTCAACTATGAATATCTAATTACATCTTTATGATTTCTAAAGTCTCAAATAATGTCCATTTCTTTGCACATTCTCTTAAAGTCAATTACTACACTAAAAAAAAAAAAACTATGTTGTATTTTGTGTTTACTTTCATCTAACTTCTTAAAATGCACTGAGATATAAAAGGAATAAACTTGAACCCTCTCCTAAGCTTATATTATTATTCAAATAAATGGATTAAAAGATGGCTTTATGTAGAAAAGGGTAACATTTAACATTAAATCTCCAAATCCATAAATTTTCACAATAATTGTGGTTTAAAAAATAATTTATCATTTATTACTAGTGAAAGATTTGAAAAGATCACTTTGTTCTATGTCTTTTCAATATCTATGACTTAAATATTTAGGTACTAATTTTAATTTACAGGTCATTTTCTACCAAGAACATAGTCTGCAAAACTGTAGCTAAACTGAAAAACAATGCAGTCTTATATGTTTTAAAGTATCAATCTGGTTTGAAATAAAGAATATCTAGAAAATCATCAAAACTCCCCAGCTTACTGTTACTGAGTTTCATAAATGCCATAATTAACACCATCTACAATTAGGTCAAATTCCTGCTGTCATGTAACTTTTTAATCCAAGAATAGGTAGAAGTTTTTCACAGGAAAATGTAAAATAGACTTTAATTTCAAAAAATTCAATATGATTAACAACATTTTAAGCAGCTATTTATATAATTCTGAAGATTATGACTCATGTTAGTCATTTTTAAATAGTTTAGAACCAGAACATTGTTCTTATCAGAAATCTCAACACATAAAAATAGACAAGTTGCTCTGTTTAAATGGGAATAAGGGTGGGCATTTCATGGACTTCTGGGATTACTTTTACGCCTTCATCCCTGACTAAGTTTCTGAGTTACATCATCTGGACCCTGAGCATCCAACTTAGACATTCCAAAATCATGGATATTCAAAACAAAATTTTAGCCTTTGACTTTCTCCTGTGAGAAAAATGTTATAGGCCTTGAATTCCTTGTCTATATTGGTTAGGAATGGGTTCAACTTTAAGCAAATAAATGCATAGCTTTATTTATTAAAGCATTAATTAATAGTTTAAAGAAAGAACAGTTTTTCCTCATAACTAGGGAGTCTGGATATAGGTAGTTAGTTGCCTAAAGATGCCATCACCAATTCAAGCTGTTTCTAATATTCGGATTCAAAAATCCTTGGCCATATTCAAAGTAGAACTAAAAAAGAGGTTGAAGATAAATTTTTCCACAGGTAGAGTTGAGTGGGGTTTTTGTTGTTGTTGTTTGTTTGCTGGTTTTAAAAGAAGCCACAGTTTCTTCTCAGTAAACTTCTGTCTTTTTGGCCACAGTATTTTTACTTTCTCATCCTTACATTAATCACAGCTATGGTGGTGAGTTTTCATGACAGATTTGCTAAATAACAATTTATTCTTTTGGGATTCATCAATCGGAGATCACTTGGCTTGATCCTCTATGCAAATATACCATAATTATGTTATAATTTTAAAAAGACGTGTTTGGCAGAAGGATATGTCTGTGGAATAGGCTACTGCAGTGTCCAGCAAACATTCTGTATGGCACAGTTACCTTTCCAAATTCTCTAAAACATTTGCAAATTGGAGAGTTCAAACTCATATCAATATTTGAGGTACTCTCAAAAGTGTCAAGCATTATATTTTTGTGAACTTTAAGGTTCAGCACAGCATAGAAAGTATCAAAACTCTGCTTCAGATCTTGGTGACTTAATAGAGATTATTTAGTTCCTAAAATGAGAAAATTGTGTGAGGCGAAAGGAAAAGCAGCTTTGGATCGCACAGTGTTTTGGGGATTATGCTGTTGCAAAGGAATACTATAGGAGAGCAGATTATGATTGATAGATTAGATTAGAAATCCATCAATTTAAAGTGGTAGAATTAAACAATTCATGAAATGAAATGAATTGTTCTTAGGACAAGGAAAGAGAAACAAACCGAATTTGAGTTCTTGAAACTAGAGCTTAGGAGGAGTTGGGAACAGGTGGTTTGTTTGAGAGGTGATTTCAGAAAGCAGTGCTAAAGAGTATGGTGTAGAGAAAAATAAATCTGGTATCAGCATGCATTAATGAAGCCAGTCTTATAGGAAGTGGAGATTGAGAAGGTGAGTCCTACTGGAATTTCCAGAGACCCAAATATAATGTTTTTCTGAAGAATGGGAGGAGAGGATCTTATCCACTGTCTCTCCTATTCTTGAGGGTTCTTCTGTTCCTCTGTCACTGGCTACCAGAGTGGCAAAAAAGTCACTGGCAAACAGTATAAAGATACTCAACACATCCTTGTGCTGAGATTTTGCTGGACCCGGATAAGCCTGAGTTGACAGTGTCTACCGCAACTTCAGCTTCACAAAGCAGTGGGCTAAAAACAAATAATGTGGGCAAAGCACTAGAGAAGTGCTACGCAATGAATGAAAGGTTTACAGCCTATGCAATTTAAATCGTTATGCATAATGAAATATGAAAAATAAGGTTTTAAAGCAAAGGAGGGAAAAAAAGAACTATGGACAATACCTCGTTTGCTGGTGAAGACACAATCTATGTCATTGAAAGCTTTCAACAACCTGCATAAGTAGGTATTGCTGTCTCTATTTCAAAGAGAAAGTGGGCTCTTTAGGTTCTCACAGGTAATAAATAATTCTAGAACATGAACCTTACTTGCTTGTAGTATTTACTGCTTGTTCTTAAAATGCACGTACATTTTCTTGAGCCAATTAAGTCCTTACCTAAAGTAAATTCTGTTATAAGCTTCCTGTTTGATACAGGCAAAACGCAAACTTTTTTGCTAACTTCAGCTTTTTATTTAGGTGCCAGGGATACATGTGTAGCGTTGTTACATAGGTATACTGTACCCAGTTGGTGAGCATAGTTCCCAAAATTAATTTTTCAAGCCATGCTTTCTTCCCTCACTTCTACCTCTAGTGGTCAATAGTATCTATTGTTCCCATATTTATCTCAATGTATGCTCAATGTTTAGCACCCACTAATAACTGAGAATAGGAGGTATTTGGTTTTCTGTTCCTGCATTAATTCTCCTAGTATTATGGCCTCCAGTTTCATACATGCTGCTGCAAATGACATGACTTCATTCTTTCTATGGCTGTGTAATATTCCAACACACTCTGTTTGTTCCACCAATGATTAGCAGCTAGGTGGATTCCACGTCTTTGCTATCATGAAGTACAATGGTGAACATATGAGTGTATATGTCTTTGGTAGAATGATCTATATTCCTCTGGGTATATACCCAACAATGGGATTACTGGATTGAATAATAGCTCCGTATTAACTTCTTTGAGAATTCTAAAGACTGCTTTCCACAGTAGCTGAATGACATTTAACAATCAAAAGTGTATAAGCAGTCCCTTTTCTCTACAGCCTCACCAGCATCTGCTGTTTTAGACTTTTTAATAACAGCAATTCTGAGGGGTGTGAGTTGGTATCCCATCATGGTTTTTATTTACATTTCTCTCATGATTAATGATGCTGATCATTTTTTATATGCTTGTTGCTGCATGTATGTCTTCTTTTGAGAAGTATCTGTTTATATTAAATTTGCCCACTTTTTAATGTGGTTATTAGTGTTTTGCTTGTTGATTTGTTTAAGTTGCCTAGATTTTGGTTATTAGAACTTTGTTGGATGCATGGTTTGTAAATATTTTCTCCCATCTAGTAGGTTGTCTGTTACTCTGTTGATAGTTTTTTTTTTTTTTCCCCCCTGTGTAAAAAACCTAAGTAAACCTCTTTACTTAGGTTTCTCTTGTTTATTTTTGTTTTTGTTGCAATTTCTCTTGGGGACCTGGCCATAAATTATTTACCAATCTCGACATTGAGAAGAGTATTTTCTAGGTTTTCTTCCAGAATTTTTATAGTTCGAGGTCTTACATTTAAATATTTAATCCATTTTCAGACAGTTTTTGTATATGGTGAGAGGCAGAGATCCAGATTCAGTCTTTGGCATATGGCTAAGTCATTTAACTCAGCACCATTTAAAAACTAAGTAGTCCTTTCCCTAGTCTGTGTTTTTGTTGAGCTTGCCAAAGAGCACACAATCTTGAGTCTTCCAATTCATGAGTTTGGGACATATTTACAATTATCTGTATTGTCTCTGATTTCTTTCAGCAATGCAAAATACCAACTCTTGATAGTGACTTTCAAAGTGTCTCCTTAGTCTTGTATCTTACTTCTTTGATGTCAACTCACATCAGTTCTGGTTCACATTCAGTGCAACGGGGCCTCAGCACCGTGGGAAAACAGCTAGTCCAGTGGCTGAACCCAGCCATGCTCCTAGCAGGATCTCCTTCCATGATGTTCCCGCTAACTGCAACGCTATACTTCAGATTCCTTTCCTCCTTTATGTCTCAGAATAGATGCTCCCTCTCTCTGGAAGTCTCTGACAACCATTCCCAATCCAGATCAAATTAGACACTTTTATGGGTCTCCTATCTCATTTCTACAGCTCCATGAAAGCAGGAAAATTGCCTTTCACTTTTCCCTGTTACATACCCAGACGCCACTCTCATTCTCCTACTGTCACTTTGGAAATTATTTCTAATTTTTTTTTCATGTTCTGCTACTTAAAAAATTTGGTTTTCTCATGGATTTCTTCTGGGATCTCTGTTTCTACCAAAAAAAAAAAAAAAAAAAAAAAAATTGCTCTCTCTGGGAAAAGCCTCATTCATTTCCCTGATCCCCAAATTTTTGTAAGCATCCAGAGTGCCATGAATAACAAAAAGCAAACTCTTACAGAGGATGTCCTTGTTATTTCTACACTGTTGTGCCACAATCCCATAGAAATCAAACATATAAAAACAGGATTGGTAATTTATACAGATATCTCTTCCCATTTTATAAATTTGTTCTTTTATGCAGCGCCTTTTTTACTATTCCCTTTAATCTTTATGTCTGAAACTAGTAGGGTAGAGTTGATGAGGAACACAGTATTTACATAGTGTCAAAGTACCTCTCTATAAATGAACTATTTATCAGTAACACTTTCCTTAGTTAGGAAACCTGGCAGACAGGACCTTAACTAAGTGATCAATTTAACATCATGAATAATGGGAGAAGCCCACAACCTGTGCCTCCTGCTATGATACACTGAGAAGGACAAAGCATTACTTTCTCTAATGTTCCACTGAAAGATGCAAAATCTAAATATAATCATCTGGTAAATCTAGTTCAGCTCTATAAAATAACTGGCCCGTATTTTTTTAAAAAAAATATTGGCATCATAAAATACAACATCTGAAAAAATTGTTCCAAAATAAACAAGAAAATTTAGATTTAATGTGACACCCTGTACACAATCCTGGACCTTAAAAAAAAAAAATCAACAATGAGAGGTTGGATGCAGTGCCTCATCCTTGCGAAGCTGAGGGAGGAGGAGTGTTTGAGGCTAGGCATTCGATACAAGCTTGGGCAACATGGTAAAACAAAAATAAAATTAAAAATTAAAAAATAGCCAGGTGTGGTGGCACGTACCTGTCATCCCGACTTTTCAGGAGATGGAGGTAGGAGGACTGTTTGAGGCTGCAGCAAACTGATTGCACCACTGCACCCCAGCCTAGGCAACAGATTGAGACTCTGTCTTTAAAAATAATAATGAAATAAAACAATGAAATTAAATAAAAAGCACAAACGATTTTTGAAAAAAAAATTGCTCAAATTCATAAACAGTTCTCATAGATAATTTTTGTCATTTGTTTACATGTTTTTCCCCTAAATGAACTAACATAATTTTTTGGTGACAGACACTATTATGCTCAACTTTGGTGAATCCTGACTTGGATAGCACAATGGATGCTATTAATAAGTTGATTATGTTCTGCCTTGATATGCATGGCAGATATACAGATATAAACTTCTTAAAATATATTTTTTATAGTTTTAATGATAAGAGTCATCTATCACAAAGCCACAGCCAACATCATGCTGAGTGGCAAAAGCTAAAACCATTCCCCCTAAGAACTAGATGAGACAAGGCCACCCGCTCTCACCGCACCTATTCATCATAGTACTGAAAGTCCCAGCCAGAGCAATTAGGCAAGAGAAAGAAAGAAAAGACATCCAGACAGAAAAAGGAGACATCAAATTATCGATCTTTTCTGATGATATGATTATATACCTAGGAAATCCTAACGACTGATAAAGAGTTTGTAGAACTGAGAAACAACTTTAGTAAATTTCCAAGATACAAAATCAATGTACAAAAATCAGTAGTATTTCTATACACCACAAATATCCAAGCTAAGTGTGAAAACTAGAACACAATGACACTTAAAATGGCCACAAAGAAAATGAAATACCTAGGAATACAGTTAACAAAAGAGGTAAAAGATCTCTGTTAGAAAACCTATGAAACACTGCTGAAAGAAATCAGAAGTGACACAAATAAATGGTGAAACATTCCATGTTTTTAGATTGGAAGAATCTATATTGTAAAAATGGTCATATTACCCAAAGCAGTATTTACAGATTCAATGCTATTTTCATAAAACTTCCAGTGATATTCTTTACAGAATTAGAGAAAAAAATCTATTCTAAAATTCTTACAGAAATGAAAAAGTGCCAATGCAATTCTAAGCAAAAAGAACAAAGCTGGAAGCATTATACTACCAACTTCAAACTATAATATAAAACCACAGTAACCAAAACAGCATGGTACTGGTACAAAACAGACACACAGAGCAATGGAATGAAATAGAAAACACCAAAATACAACTACCCACCTACAACCATCTGATCTTTGACAAGACCAACAAAATATGCAATTAGAAAAGAGCTCTCTATGCAATAAATGGTGGTGGAGTAACTGGCTAGCCATATGCCAAAGATTGAAATTGAAATTTCGCCTTTCATCACATTCACTCAAAATGACATTAAAAATGTAAATGTAATAACACAAACTATGAAAATCCTAGAACACAACTTAAGAAATACTCTTCTCAACATTGGCTTTTACAAATAATTTTTGGCTAAATTTTCAAAAGCAATTATGACTAAAACAAAAATAGACAAGTGGGACTTAATCAAAGTAAAGAGATTTTGCATAGAAAAAGAAAGTGTCAACATAGTAAACAGACAACTTACAGAATGGGAAAAGATCTTCACAAACTAAGCGTCCAACACAGTCCAATATCAAGAATCTGTAGACAACTTAAATCAACAAGCAAAACACAAATAACCACCTCAAAATGTGGGCAAATTCATGAACAGGTGCTTCTCAAAAGAAGACATGTATGCAGCCAAAAAGCATATATATATATAAAATAGTCATCATCACTAATTATCAGAGAAATGCAAATCAAAACCACAATGAGATATGATCTCACGCCAGTCAGAATGACTGCTATTGAAAAGTCAAAATATAACAGATGCTGGCAAGACTGTGGAGAAAAGGGAATGTTTATACAATGCTGGTAGGAATGTAAATTGGTCCAGCCCCCGTGGAAAGCAGTCTGGAGATTTTATAAAGAACTTAAAGCTAGCATTTGGCCCAGAAATCCCATTACTGGTTATGTACACCCAAAAGAAAATAAATATTTCCACCAAAATCACACACTCATATGTTCGTCATTCCACTATTTGCAATAGCAAAGACATAGAATCAATCCAGGTGCCTATCAATGATAGGTTGAATAAAGAAAATTTGGTACATAGACATCATGGAATACTATGCAGCCATTAAAAATGAATTCACATCCTTTGCAACAACATAGATGGAGCTGGAGGCCATCATACCAAGTAAATTAATACAGGAACAGGAAAACTAATACCTCTTTTTCTCACAGACAGAGAGAGCTAAACATTGAGCACACATGGACATGATTAAGGGAATGATAAATACTGTGGTCTACTAGAGAGGGAGAGAGACAGGTGGGTTAAATTACTACCTATCAGGTAATATGCTCACTCTCAGGGTGATGGGATCCATACTCCAAACCCCAGTATCACACAATGTTCCTATGTAACAATTTTGCACATGTAACCACTGTATTTAAAATAAAAGTTGAAATATAAAAACAAAAGTACATTGGTCATTACATTTAGGAAATTCAGACTTTATACACTATAATTCAATTAAAATGTTATAATAATCATCATCACAGTTACTTTTTAATTCTGTGTCAATAACATCAGTAATTAAGTCATATGCAGGTTTATTTATATTGATTTTATTTTCTTTTGATTTCAGTCATTTAGACATGTTACCTGGATGTTGGTTAATTTTATATTGAATGCTGACATTGTATATGATAAATGGTAGAGAGAATTTGATCATCTTCTGGCAAATAGGTAAAATATGAGCAAATTACATGAACCAAGCTAGGTTTAAAACAAAAAGAAATTTAATGGATGAATTTCAGATTTTTGTGAAAGGAAAACTTCATTTAGATTTTTAGAAATTGGTCATTTGTCAGTTTTATTTTATTTTATTTTTGTTATTCCTGTTATTTTGTTATTTTGGTTTGGTTTTCTGTTTCTTTTGAACAGAATATGTATATATTTATATAGTATAATGTGATACTTTGTTGTACATTGTAGAATGATTAAATCAAGTGACTTGACATATGCACTTCACATACCTTTTTTGTGGTGAGAATACTTAGAATCTATTCTCTTAACACTTTTCAAGTATGCAGTAGAAAATTATTAATTGTGGTCATTATATTGTCCTACAGATCTTTGAAACACTTACCCAAAAGACCTGAAAGCATGTGAAGAAATGCAAATTCTGTCTTGAACAGCAAAGAAATTGTCCTTTCTCTTTCAGAAGGCATCCATTAAATAATACTGATTCCTTTATCTAAGTTTTGAACAAATTAGTGATTTGCCAAAAAGAAAGGCATGTGAAATTGAAACCTGTTTGTCACTGATTAAATGTAAGTTGACAACTTAGGAAGTTAGCTTTATTTTTTTCTTACACATATTGATGGATTAAGGCAGGGTTTCCCGAATGAGGTGACCTCCTTAGGTAAGACGTGTGTGTGTGTAAAAGCAGGGAGTCTCTCTTGTTTCCCATCACCAATTTTCTCCAGACTAGATAGACATAGAATGATTGGTCCATTCTTCTTTCTAAAGATGAAGTCAATAAACAACATTTCATTTAGGAGGTAAATCAGAGGTGAGGAAAACACAAAATAATTATTACTTAGGTAATTTTACTTTTAATCCCAAAAAATATAAGAACTATATTTTGTGAGTCCTACAAGTGTATCTCTTATCTAAATAGCATATATCCTAATAGTTTTCCCAAAATACAGTATGGGAAGACAAAAAAGGAAGATGAAGTAATGCAAAAGTTTCGCAAATCTATTATGAAGTATAAAATCAAAATGATATTTTTCCTTTAAATTATAACCTCCAGAGTTCATATAATAATAAAACCACAATAGTATTGCTCAAAAAGTTTCAAAATCTTTCTTTGAAAATTGCTTTTGATATTACATGAAGAGCTATTTTAGGAGATTATATTTTTTGAAAGATTTCAAATAATACAGAAGAGAGGGTTTTTTTTTTATTATTTAGCTAAATAAACATAGATTGGGTAATGCAGCTTTGGACTGATTAAAAGAGAAACAAAGCGAAGTATGTTGGCTATACATTGATTGAAGATGCTTACAAGAGAAAAGTACCCAACATTTATTTTTGGAGCAAGGGGAATTTGTTTGCCCATAACAAGTTTATCAAGGTATATCGTTTGAAGGCTAGCACTCTATTGCATGCATAAACTATGACCTATTTTTTAAAAGCTCCTGCTCCCTTAAAAAGCTGCACTCCTATTCTCATCATTTTCCAATCACACACTAATTTTACATTGCCTCAAATCTTTATCTAAAAATTGAAGAAACTAAAAATCATGTATTTGGACAGCTTTTTAGGGAATCCTTATTAAGTCATGCTAAAGAGTGCTTTCCAAAATATTCTATTATTTGAGGTGATCAAAATGTCCACCGATTCCCACAGTCAGGTAATATTAAATTAGTCTTTGATTAAGGCAAATCCTACAACTACCTGAAATAGTTCTACTTAATTTGGACCTCAATGAATTGTTCAAGGACAGCAGAACTTCCTTACCATTTTTTTCCTTTTTCTTCCGTAATACATAATACTTTAAATAGAAGTTTTTTATTTAGTCCATCACCAATGCTTGACTAAATAAAAACCTTCTATTTGAAGCTAATTTCATATAGTATAATCTTACCTAATGCTTCTGAATGTTTAAGGCATAATGCAGTGTTAATGGAGTTGGGGTTATATTTCATCAAACTTTGAACAGAACTGGCATAGCAATCAAAACTCTATGCTTTTATCCAAGTAATTACTAAATAGTAATCCATCAAAAATATTTATTAGGAATTACCTCACTTAATTACAAAAAGCAAACATTGCAAATAGTCCAAATGTCAAATAGACAATAGTAACATCTAGCTCAATATTGACCAAGGATATTAAGCTGCTTGAGTGAAGTGAAGTTACTTAAAAAAAAAAATCACATACAGAATCAGAATTATAGAGTTAGGTTTGTCTTTTCTCTATAAGCCGAGATGAGCTATTGGCAGCCAATACTGGAGGATAAGGAGTTGACCTTCTTTAAATATAGCTGAACTTCATGGTCCGCAAGATGGAGATTCTCAGAAATAGAAGATCTTGACTCTTCTTTTGACAAAGGCTAATTCTACCAAATTGTACAGAGCAAATGAAAAGATAAACCTCAATAAAATGTTAATATTTATAAGAAAGCCAATGAATTAGAAATAATCACTTTTCCAGACTCCGTCTCTGACTGTGAACCTTAAATATATTTTCTTTATATATTGAATTAAGACCTTCTTTTCCCTTTCCCTCCCAGCAATTTTTTAATACCTTCATTTACATCTGCTTCTAGACAGAACGTCATCATTGTTCTCTATGTGAGATAGCAGTTATTATTTTTTCCAAATTAAATGTTCCCAGGTCTTTCCACATAAACCAAAATATCATGCTTTGGTTTGATTTGTCTTTTAATATTGGTACATATTTCTCATAAGAGAAGCTATTGAAATTTCTAGAGAGAGAATTTTTTCTTTTATTATTGTGTGGAATTCTTCAATGCAACATTCAATTCTTAGCATTCTTGCTCCTCTTCTAGGCATTTATAGCTCATTGTGACAACGAAAACACAGCCCGCATGAATTTCTAAACATCCCCTGGGTTTGGTATAGTCCTGACTAAAACCACATATGTCCTTATTCTAGGAATGTTATTCTTAATGGACTCTATTTTTTCAGTAAAGTAGATGTCTTTCTAGAACCAAATGAAGTCTAACTGTGCAAAACCGGAACATACCAGAACCATCCCTTAGCTTTTATTCTGAAGAGCTATAATAAATATCATTTTATTATAGGTCAATTTTTTGGCATTGAGCACTTTTTCATATACAAGTTGGTTATTTTTTTATCTTCCCTGGAAAAATATCTATTCAAGTCCTTTGTCCATTTTTTAACATTACTTGTTTTTCTTCTATGGAATTTTAAGGGTTCTTTATAAATTTTGAATACTAATCTCACATTGGATACATGGTCTGCAAATATTTTTCCCAGTCCATAAGATGCCTTTTCATTTTGTCAATTATGTTTTCTTCTGTACAAAATCTTTTAGTGCTGTTTATTTTCACTTTTGCAACCTGAGCTTTTGGTAATGTATCCAAAAATCTTCACCAAGGAAATGTCAAGGAGATCTCGCCCTTCGTTTTCTTCTAGGAGTTTTATGGTACAGTTTCATGTCCTACATTTAGGTCTTTTATCCATTCTGAGTTGATTTTTGTATAGAGTACAAGATAAGTGTCCACTTTCATTCTTTTTCATGTGGACACTGTATTTTTCCAGCATCCTTTATGGAAGAAATTCTACTTTCCCCAATGTGTTTGCTTGGTACATTTATCAAAAATTATTTGACCATACCATTATGTATTAATATCAGCTAAAGTTTTATATTTTTTTTTTTTTTTTTTTTTTTGAAGCAGAGTTTCGCTCTTGTTACCCAGGCTGGAGTGCAATGGCGTGATCTCGGCTCACCGCAACCTCCGCCTCCTGGGTTCAGGCAATTCTCCTGCCTCAGCCTCCTCAGTAGCTGGGATTACAGGCACGTGCCACCATGCCCAGCTAATTTTTTGTATTTTTAGTAGAGACGGGGTTTCACCATGTTGACCAGGATGGTCTTGATCTCTCAACCTCGTGATCCACCCGCCTCGGCCTCCCAAAGTGCTGGGATTACAGGCTTGAGCCACCGCGCCCGGCCTAAAGTTTTATATTTTAAGAGATAAAGGCTAACTATCTTTCTGAGCCATCCAGAGAATCAGCTAATGATCCAGACTGCTAGACACGTCATCCAGCTGCTAGACAGTCACGGTGTATATCCCTCAATACACTGCTACATTCTTTTCTTCCCATAGTTCCTTCATTTGCTTATTTAGGACGTGGTCCCATATTGAGTACCTCCTACGTGCCAAGTACTCTGGTTGACATAATAATGAAGACACAGTTGTATCACCAAAACATTTTAGTCATTGGTCTATAAGCAGGACACATGTTTCTGTAAATGTGGCTAGGAATCGTTACAATAGTACCATGTAAATGATGATATAAAAAGATAATTCTTAAAGGAATATATGGTTGGAGATTGATTGCATAATCTTACACCATGTTATATCAACTCATATACCCTAGGTAAAGCAGGAGAATATAATTTTGTTTGGAATTGGGTTTACTAGAGAAAATTTTTTTTTTTTTTTTTTTTTTTTTGAAGAGGGGAGTCTCGCTCTGTCACCCAGGCTGGAGTGCAATGACACAATCCGAGCTCACTGCACCATCTACCTCCCAGGTTCAAGTGATTCTCCTGCCTCAGCTTCCCAAGTACATGGGATTACAGGTGTGCACCACCATGCTCAGCTAGTTTTTGTATTTTTAGTAGAGATGGGGTTTCACCATGTTGGCCAGGCTGGTCTCCAACTCCTGACCTCAGGTGATCTGTCCTCCTCAGCCACCCAAAATGCTGGGATTACAGGAATGGCCATGGCTCCAGGCCAAGGAAGTAATTTATATTACATAGCGCTTATAGCAAAAAGTAAAGATTTTCACAAACTATATATCAGTTAAAAATAATTCTAAAACATAGGTAACAAATGGTAGAATGAGCATGATTATTAAAAGAAGATCTAGGAGTGAATCAAGTACAGCTATCTATGCTGTAGAGTTGGGAAATTATCTAATGTCTAGAAACTTAATTTACTTCATTGGGAAATACGGATGCTTGATTAGCTTGTGAGGATTAAATGAGATAATATACAATTTCTAGCACATTCTAAAAAAAACAAAAATGCATTTTCTTTTTTAAAAATGTAGCTACTTTTGAATAAGGAGAAATAAACGTTCTTTAGTTAACATATATTTGATCCATGTTGGGTTACCTAACAACTGTACATCCATGTATAGTTACCACATCTCACATGATTTATTTTACTTGAGATCCACCAAAAAGACTATGAGACTCAAAAGTCTCAAAAGACTATGAGACCTTATTAGGAAGGTACAAAATATGTACAACAAAGTTACTGTGTGGGATTACATAACATGTCTTCACATAAATATGTGGGATTATGTCTAGACATAACAAAATGGAATAAGAGAGACTGTATTTAAGGAGCCTCAGGAGTCTAGACAAGGGCGATATCTTGATTTGTTCACAAAGATTCCTAAGGCAGAAGGTAGCTACTAGCGCCTCCTGCTCCAGGGAGCATTAGGAAATGTGTAGTGCTTGTTTATCCTTTTGTTTATCATGCCTCAAAGTTACATGTGCTTATGTCCTTGGTATCCAAGGAAGACACAAAGGAGTTCAGAGATTACCTGGTAATGATGATGCTATTTTTTTTAACACAATGTAAGCTTCAAAGTTTAAAGCCCACCTCATGGTCTATGTTACTGTATTAAATAAAATCATGAATGTAATCCACATAGGGTTCTCTTAGGCCAAAGACGTACAGAAATAAGGAGGTGAAAAATTTCCAAAGAAGAAAATGTATGACTTATGCTGTCTTTGATGGTAAATAAAGGAAATTCAGTATCATTCACTGATATGGTACTCAACCTGTACAGATACCACACTATGCAGACAGAAGTCTTGAAGTGAGGGCATAAGGAAGCCTATAAATTAATAAAAATTTAGAACAAAGGACATAAAACATATGCATTTACATTCGTATGTTTTTAAACAGTAACAGGCAAATGAGTACACCTTCTTAGTTCCTCATAAACATGGTAATGTTGGAACATGACTGGGTAGCCTACAGTTATTTTGTCCTTAGAATTAGTTTAGGAGGGTTGCCTAGAAGAGATGAAGTTTGGGCACAGGCATTTAGTTCACCTTTAGAAACTCCGGCATGAATCTGGCTACAATTATTTTATTGATTCCTTATCAGCGCCCTTGCCAATTTTCAATCTAGTTGGATAGACTGCAGGTGTGTTTCTATCGCCTCTGCACTTCCTGACAGAAGCAGGGCAAGAACAATGCAGAACATTTTGCCTTTAAAGTTCAGATCTGGAAATTATGATGAAAGCCAATATTCCTTAAAATAAAACAGTTAATGAGAAAGGGCAAAGCTGTGAATCTATCCAATTGTAGAATCCTTCAGGGATGAAAGACCAAAAGATTAAATGTGGTTCCAATAACGAATACACCACTAATGTGAATACTAATTTCTTTATCCCCAGAGACTATTTTCATTGCAGGTATTATCATTGTAAAAGGACTTTAATTCAGACATGTCTAATTACAGTATAGGTTAATTCTATTAACTAGAAAATCTCCAAAGGACTTTAACATTTCTGATTATTAAGTAAGTTTAAGTGGTCTAACCAAATTGCTAGTGACTACTTCTCACTGCAAAGGAGAAATTACTTGATAAATCTGCTCTTCCTTCTGGAACAGGACAAAGATTTGATTTTGAGGGCAACTATAATTTCTTGCAATTATACTTAATGCATGGTAGCAATGGTGGTATTATGTATAGCCTGTATTTTTTCCAGTGATCACTTCCTTTGCTATTGTCATTCTTGTGTAGGCGTAAAGAGCCTGTTGCTAGTAATAAAACTAATAATGATACAATAAATGGGCTTCCTTATTCATATATTCAAGAGAACCTCATTTTCAATGTTGCTGGAGTTAGAAGCTTCTTTATTGTAAGGCATCCTGTTACGATAGACAAATAGAGCTTTTCTATACACAGTGTGTGGATTCTCTGAATGTGTATTTTTGTTGTTGTTGTTGGTTTTTTAAGTGTAACATTGGTCTAGAAATTAGAATGGTCAGGATTAGTTATTAGACTGGTTAGGATTAATTATAGCTGTTAGTTTCAGCTTTGCCTGAACATTTAATGAAACCTTATTTGGATGCAGAAAAATGTTATATTCCATTCCTTTTCCTCCTCTCACACCACTGAAAATTTCCCATTCATTGTTTAACTCAGCATTTCTCACTCAATGTTTAATAAGAGTTCAGTACAGTGAAAAACACAAGGAATAAAAATATCAATAAAACATAGTGGCTTATTTCAAGGAGTTTACAACTTTTTAAATGAGATAGACTTGCACTAATAATTGCAATATGGGAGCCCATGAGATAGTTAACTGGCTATCCTGAGGATGCCTTGCAACTGGAGTCTAAGCATTTATGACTGATTCCAGCTTATTGAAATCAATCAATTCAACACAAGGAAGAGTTAGAAATACTCATTCTACAGAATTTTCTGACTCTGCTATCTGAGATGCAGATTGGGCCAGACATTGAAGGATTTCATATACAATTTTAATTTGGGGTTCTTTGTGCAAGCAAAGGCTGCAGAAACAATAAGCAGTTTTAGGGAGAAAAACAGGACTCAGGAGTCAAGTGGTGAGTTGAACAAGAGGGAAATAAGATGCAGTCTATAACATAAACTGGCAATTGCAGAACTACATGGGAAGCTGCAAAAGTGATTAATGGTAGCTGCATTAAAAAGAAGAAAGACAAAAAGAAAAGGGGAGGGATGTGAGGAAAAGGCTTTCCATTGAAGAAATATGAAATTATTAGAATTCATTTAAGTGATTTGATTCAAAACTATGGCTCATCCCCTACTTAGCCGTAACTCCCTGATAAATCTACCTTTCAAAGAGGAGTCAATATGCACAAAGTCTAACACATAGTGAAGGGGCAAAGTCAGTCTCGTGTTTCATTCCTCCTTGTCATGCCTCCATCTCCTCATTATCCAGCTTAGCATGTTAAAATAAATGAATAAATGTGAGGGCCATGGGTTGCACTTCTTCCCTCTACTCACAAGTAGATGGGGAAATGATTTTTTAAATATACTGATGAATAAGGATGCATGTGGAGTGCTGCAGACTGCTAAGGGATGAAAAGAAAGGAATTTCCTCAAGACCTCTGATTTTTCTTCAACAAAGCTTAAACAGTTGTCAATAGACAGGAAAAAGCAACTGACAGATGAAAATGAAAGTATTAAGTACAGGTATGATAAAAGAAAATTTCAGATGTTAGAGGGAAAAGGAAAGAGTGAGGTAAAGGTATAGAGAGGAATAAACAAACAATATTGATGTATTTGTTGGAGATATTAGTGTCATTACTTGAGAATTTATATGCATATAATGATTGGTTCATAACAGACAATACTATCATCTATCAAGTCTTTTTATGCTCCAGGTATGATGCCTTACGTGTACCATTTTCTTGAATTCTCTGAACATTTTAATTCAATATCATGCATGTAAATATATCCTTTTTTATTATCTTCATATTGAGTTGATCTACTTTCTCCTCTATGTTACTCCTTAGGCAACAGTAATGGTCACAATCATCACTTAAACGAGAGGACATCTATTACTTTCAACCCAAAGGTACTTGTCCCAAACAAATATATACATCAAGCAAAGTACGTTTTCAACTCTTAGTAGCTTCTGTAAGTTGTGAATGTCTCTGAGATGACTTACCTCTAGTTACAAACCTTCCCTAGTCATTGAGAATCAAGTATCTTCTCTCCAATACGCAGTCACAGAACAGAACGCTCAGAGGCTAATATTCCTAATTCTAGTTTTACAATTCTGGAGAGATGAAAGGGTATCATTCAAACAACCCCAATCATTACCAATGGATCAGCAAAATATATAATGTCATTATTCATATTTTTAAGAGTGCAATGAAGTCAGTTTTTCACTCAGCCACAGGTAGCACCGGTAGCAAAAGATTATCTAAGATTGGCTGCTATTAGTTTAGTTGGCATCATGCAGGGGTTATGGAGCAAAAAAGGGAAAACTAAAATGGGGTCATTCAAAAATAAATGAGTCTGAGGAGAGCTGCTTTTTTTCCTTTTTTTCTTGAGTGAATACATCTTGAAGTTGAAAGTCCATTTTCTGAACAAAAAGCACCTTACTAGTTTTAGTGAATGCTCACAATGAACAGCACTTACAATTGCAAATGCCAAGCTCTTATGTTATGCTTGTGTGTGTGTGAGTGAGTACGTGTGCACAGGGCGATGTGTGAATGTGTATTAACTCTGAAGCATTCTATGTGGACTGCTGCAGTGGCAAGTAGGAATAGCGGAGAAAAGGAAAGTAAGCTGCTTTTGTTCTCCCGATTCCTCATCTCTCATTGCATCACTTCTCCAGGTTGATCACCATTTACCTTCACAGTCCCCAATACTTTCCTCCGTCATTGTGAGACAGGAGGCCCCCACTTCTCAGCCTTGCACCCGCCTGATGGAAGGGAGGGAAAGAGAGACAAAATACCAAGAAGCTGAAATCAGCAGTCAGGCAACATGCTAACCCCCACTGACCTGGCCATAATGAGGCCCAGAGACTGGGAAGATAACCCCCTTTTTGGTTCCCGGCATCCGTACTGTCTAGAAACCTTGAACGTGTTGCAGAGAATGTTATCTCTACTGGCCAGAGCTGGGTGCTGGGTCACGTCCTCACATCCTCAGGTCCTCACATTTACACACTCCAAACCCCCTCCTGGAAACATGTCTGCCAACGAATGATTTACTGCCTTTGTCTTGTCTCTCAAAGCCTCCTCCCCTGACCATTCCCACTGTGCTGCATGTGAACCAGCAAACCAAAGAAGCCAAAGACTGTGAGGTCAGTTGTCCAGCCAATGGACAATGACACAGTTTTGGCTCAGTTTCTCCTTTAGAGTTGTAAACCTAAAGAAAGGGGAAGAAGTTGCTTTTGGGGGAGTTTGGTACTTGGGATGTAAGTCCACCGAAACTCCTTAGCCAATTAAAGGTCTCTTCCTTCCTCACTCCGGTGTCTGAGTGGCTTTCTTTATGGTTTGTCCCGCATTTTATAAAGACTTTAGCTTCCAACTGAATAATATTTGACAGGACTGTCTTGGAAATCTACCAGCTGTCTGTCTGTCTGTCTATCTATCTATCTATCTATCTATCTATCTATCATCTATCTCCTCTATCTATCTAATCTACTTATCTCCTAATCTCTACATTTAGTACATGTATATTTCTATGGATCTAAGAAACACAACTTTAAAGATATTTTGGTAGGAGAAGTAAAGATAGATAATTTTTGTTCAGTTCCTACTCCCATTAAATGTGTTATAGAAAAATAAGCCCTCAAATGAATTTGTCCTTCATTAGGAACAGGAGTATGGAACAATCGAATTTAAATAAGCAGAAAAATAGAAGGAAAAAAACTGTTCTGAAATATAAACTAATATAAGCAGAAAGGGGAAAAAAAGCAGGCCATATGATGAATAAATGTCAAATATCCAGGCTCAGAGTAAAATCCAGAATATTCACAAAGGCTACATCTTCATGAATACAAAATAAAAAACTTCAGATTTCTTGAAATTACATTATCCGATTCCTCCTTTGTCTCTCTACTTCAATTCTGTAAGTCTCTATATCATTACATGAATCTTATAGTCCTCTTTTTTCCCAGGTCCCTAGTCTATTACCATTCATGCTTAAAGTTTCAAGAACTACCTGCTGTAGCTCATAACCAAAGGGCCTATTAGCATTTGCCCATTTCCTAGGCTAGTGAAGGAGAAAAAGAGCTCTATTTCCAATAACTGAATCTAGATTTGAATCAGATCCCATATCTCATGAGAAAATACCATGATTACCAGAATCTGTAGAAATACAATGGAAGCTGGCCTAGATGCCTATTCACAGGATTCAAAAGGATTTTGTAAATAAACCTTATTCTAAGTTTTAATTAGAAGTTTAATTTTTCCTCCCTCTATACACTTTCTATACTGTGTCATTTATGACCCTAGCTTCAATTACCATCAGTATCCCAGTAATCCCTTTCTTACCGATACCACCATTTTATCTAAACTCTAGTTCAGACCAATGGTCTAAGCCACTAAACTGTATATTGAAATGCTTACTTAATATTGCACTGGATGTCTCAAAAGGAACCGAACTCAGCACGTACAGAACCAAACAAATTAATCATTCCTCAGATCTGATGTCTTTAAGTGTCCTACTATGGATAGTTAATGCATAGTTAATTACTATGGATTAACCTAGCGAATTAATCCATACAGTGAAACAAGACTGAAAAGTGACATTCATGAAACCTCATGTAATTGCCTATACAAGTTAATAATTTTTTTTTATTATTACTTGCTAACACATAACACTGAAATATAGGGTATGTTTTAAAATGAATTATGTAAATTAACATATTTAATCCTTATTAGTACTATTATTACCTTTATTTGTAGGATGATGGAAACACAGAGAGATTCAATAACTTGCCCCAAATCACCATGCTGGTAATTGTTAGAGCTGGGTCTCAAACCTGTGCAGTCTCGCTCTCGTCTCCATGTTCTCGTTCAGTACACTCTACTGCTTTTCTTACAAATCATAGTGACAAACATTTGCTAACTGCTCAACATAGACTAGGCATTTAACTAAGTGCCTTTTAATTTTCTTTAAAATTTGTGCTCCTTGTTCAACTCCCACTTATGAGGGAGAACACGTGGTATTTGTTTTTTTGTTCCTCTGTTAGTTTGCTGAGAATGATAGTTTCCAGATTGAATGGGCACAGTTAGGGGAACATGACACACCAGGACCTGTCAGGGGGTGGGGGACTAGGGGAAGGATAGCATTAGAAGAAATACCTAATGTAGATGGGACGGTCGGTGGGTGCTGCAGACAACTGTGGCATATGGATACCTATGTAACAAACCTGCACGCTCTGCACATGTATCCCAGAACTAGACCTTAAAGTATAATTAAACAAATAAATGAAGAATGAAGTACAGGCAAATTAAACTATCAACTTTTTAATGATTTAAAAGAACTTGTCAGTTACTATTTTCTTTAAATCCTAATTTCAATTGCATAGGGAGATTTATGGTTATTCACCTTTTAAAACTGCATGTTATTTATTTTTAAATTATGACTTTTATTTTGGATATGCTTTTATTACTTTTATTATTACTATTATGTTTTCAAATAAAAGCTTAATAATATATTTTTTGCTGTGGATATACAGTGTGATGCTGAGGTTTGGGAAAGAAATGATTTCACCATCCAGGTATTTGGGAAGGACATCGAGATATACAGTTTCTTATTTTACAGATGAATAAATCAAGGTGCAGCCATCTTTAAGTCATCTTTCACAACCATCTTTAAGTCATCAGATATGGTACCACAATTCAAAATCTGTCCTTATCACCCCAGATTCCATGTTCTTTTTTTGAGGCAGGGTCTACCTCTGTTTCCCAGGCTGGAGTACAGTGGCACAACCATGACTCGCTTCAGCCTCCAGAGTATCTGGAACTAAGGGTGCATGCCATCACATCTGGATAATTTTTTTATTATTATTTTGTGTAGAAACTGGGTCTTACTATATTGCCCAGGCTAGTCTTAAACTCTTGCTCTCAAGCAATCCTCCCATGTAGGCCCCCCAAACTGCTGGGGTTACAGGCATGAGCCACCACACCTGGCTATGTTCCCACATTTTTATCAGCCAATATTCTTTACAAACTGTATTAAAAAAATTCAAATAGCCCAGTTTGTTGTTAGAACAACATGATAGTTTGAAGAACAGTACAACATTTGTATGCATAAGCAAAGGTTCTGCCTTGTTAAGTATGATATTCACTATGGTAAAAAATCTACCTCAAACTTTGAGTTCTATTCTACTTTATTTTCTAACCTCATCTAATGCCCAAGCATTTTTAATCATGGACGTGTTCAGCTGTATTCAGAAAAAAAAAAAATGGGTTTTCTATTAATGGATCAAAATGAAATAATATTAAACATTTTTGGCTATACTTCTTTAAATTTTCAGTATTATTTTATTTCTAAAGCACTAGCTTTTGTTTCTGAAGGATTTGGCTGCTGTGGAGTCAAATATTCCTCTGAATTTTGGAGCATACACTAAGGCTTTGAGTTTTTCCCCTCTAGTTTGTCACTGGAATAAAATAGAAAGCTGTAAGTCTTCTCCCTGCTCCAAACTCTCAAAAGTAAATTACAGCGCATATATCACCTTTAGAATACACTGTATTTGAGTAATAATCATTCCTGTTTAACAACATGTTATATTTTTAATACTTCCAAGCTGCTAATAATGAAATATAAAATATGTATGATATATTCGTATTATAAACAGACATCATCAAAGGCTTTTTCATCTCTTTAATTTTTATGACTAGAGATCATGAGGTATACATATTTAAGTTTTCTTTAAATGAGTGCTTTAACAATTAAACCTAACACTTGGTAACTTCAAAATTTAGACTTTTTAATGAAAATACTATTAATTTTTAATATTTATTTGTATCTCCTCCATTACAGATAAAACACTATTTTAAATGCAGGTACTAATTTTACTTTTAGAATCACAGCATTGCCTTGAGTCTTCTAAGATAGTGTTTCTGCACTTTGAAACTGTTGAAAATCAACTCCTGATCCTAATACGTGTCTTTGTATTCGCTTGCAGAATTAAATTTTGAAAGTGACTGGAATTGGTTAGTATATTGATGATCAGTTTTGTTTTGGGGAAAAAAAAAAAGGCCTAAAACTGAGAGCAATTCAGGTGACAGTGTCCAAAATCCAAATTCACTCATTTGGTATTTAATTGGCTGTTGAGGTGCAAAGAAGGCCCCTGTGAGAGGATGTCAAAAGGAAGTGCTTTTGGTCTCCCTGGCATGGGGTTGTTTCTGCTCCAGTAGTCTTAGTGGCAAGAGGGAGGACAGACATTCCTCAGGTCTTACCCGGAGGAAAAACAGTGATCATAAGTGCCCTTTCTTCCCTGCTAATGATTTTTAAAGTTACTTATACACATTATTTCCTACTTTTAAAGAGATTTTCTTGTAGTTAGTAAAATACAAAGAACGGAGAGGTTTGCTTATTCATTTCTCAACAAAGTCAGAAGCCAACATATCACAGGGTCGGATCTGCTGCCCTGGAGGAATTCTGGAGGGCAATTTCTCCTGTCCTCACGGAGAAGGATAGGCAACTGATGAGCTCTCAGCCTCTGAAAGGAGAACTGAGTCCATTAAAAGTGTCTTTTATTTCTATAATAATTCCTTTCATTCCTTTCATCCTCAAAGTGCTTTGCAAACATTAAACTAATTAATTAAGTGAAAGCAATTTGTGGATTAAGGCATATAAACAACTGCCTGTCATTGGCAAGAAATACTTGTCCTTGTTTGTTTATCATTTCATTACTAGGCTTATGGACGGCTTTTTAATTTTAATAGCATTAGCTAAGACACCAAGGCCACAGGAATGGAAATGGCTCACGGTAAAGTCACCCTTTCACTATGCTATAAAATGCCCTCAATCCACCACAACACCTCCTCCACACAACTTAATTCATTTAATAAGAGCAATTGGAAGAAGTTTCACTAAAGAATGTAGCAAGCCCTTTATAAATAAAAATCTTAACCTTTTTTCTTTTTATTCTGAATATTTTATGGAGTAAACAATAAGCTTGGATTTTATAGACAGACTATCCATTTTATTAATATATTTAGAAGAAATTAAAAACCTCAAATATCTGTTTATAAAATGCTAAGTTAATGAAAAATGTGAAGTGTTTCATGAGGTAACTTCATATGCTCATACAAAACCTTCAAGTGCTTAAATGTCTTTTTGAAAGAATAATATACCACAGCTCCAAAAGGTACTCCTTCCTTACCAAGATTTTAAGATTAAAATATATATACCATTGCCAAAACAAAAAGGATAGAGAAAAAAAAAAAGAGGCTGAGAACAAATAGTTACATTTTTAACTTACTCTCTGAAAAAATCCCTTCAAGAGAAAAAGCACCTTACAGATAAATTAAGATTTTTATTTTCCCAAGCAGTGTGTGAAATTTCAAGTGATCAAAGTATGTACTATAGCACTTTGTACTAAAAAAGAGGCTACAATCCTTCAGGGATAAATCATGTGCTGATCTTGGAAAATGTGCGTGAGCAGCTAATTAATAGCTAAAATATCTTAAGACACATCTCCCTGAATTTTGTGACACATAGCTATGGTTAATATCTAATAATTTCTAACTGAAAGTGAAGAGATGGGTACTTTTAATGTTTCAAATAGTTGAAGAATCAATACCATAAAACATCAATGAAAAGCCCTTTCAGTAAAACACTTATTTATACTAGGAGTCAAAACTCTCATTTTAATCAAAGGATTACAGATAATTGGAACAGAATTTTAGATCTGAAAGCGGTAAAGTGTCCAATTTCCTCTTTATGTTAATGAACAAACAAGTTCTGAATGGGTAGTAGCAAAGTCGGATAGCGACTTGGCGATAGAAGTTAGAATACAATTATGCCAAGTGATCTTTCCGCCCTACCAGTTTGCTTTCTACCTAATTTGAGAAACCTGCAAATAAAGCATTGTTTCAGTATATTTTGCTGTGCTGATACAGAGCTATTTGTACATGAGGAGTTGCTATTTAGCCTCTGCTGGCCAAAGTTTGCTTGTATGGTAACGGAGATGATTAGCAGAGAGTTTGCTCTTTGTTAGTTAGAAAGGTGCTGATATTTTGTGAGTGCTAAAATTTTCTTTAACCATAATTTACTTAGCCTCTGCAGAATACCTTTTTGCTAACAATGAATCAGTTCTTAACCCATTGTGTGTCATTAACTTTTTGACAGTTTACTGAAAGCTGTGGACCTTTAAATGCTTATCAAAATACTGTTTTTAAATGCCTGAAATAAGTTACATATGACTACAAAGAAATCAAATGATGGTGAAATACAATTAATAATATATTATAAACTCAAACTTGTTTTATATCAGTTTATGGGTTTTAATTAATGCTTTACAGTGCAGGTGTAATAATTACATTAATTTTTAAGCAATAATTGGTGAGAATAGGCAGCAATCTATAATCAAAAATGAAAGTACCTGTGATCTCTATGGGTAACAAAATCATAGGTGCTGCTATTTGAGTTTACCCACATTCGGAATTGAAAGAAATGCCAACTTTTTGAGATTGCTAAAAAGAGAGATGTAATTTTTTTCTCCATCCAAAATCACGAAGTCCTTAAATTCTAACCTCACAGATGTCAAAGGCTGTCACAGATTCGAAAACTGTCTGTTGGTTTATGTTTTAGATAAACCTATTTTTTTTCTATTTTAATCCCTTTTCATCAAGATATATTCTTTCTCCTTGTGACCCAAGACACTTCTAAAGATTTCAGAATTTGAAGGCATTTATTCTCTAGTTCATTTTCTGGCCACTCACTAAAGGCAATATCTTTGAACAATGGACTTGTTTAGCAGCATGTAGCAATACGCTGCCCGGTTTCTTAATATCTCAAGTTGCTGGAGACACTTTTTTGTCTTTATAAAAATAGCAGCTTTGCCAACTAAAGCACTTTTGAAATCCAACAGCATGATAATGACAGCAGCCACTAAGACTGCTAAGCTATAACGAGTTACAATGGTAAATTAGAGCTGTCTGAATATCTTAAGCTAAATATGAATCTTCACATGTGGGCTTGTTATGATCTATGCTCCCAACCCCAACAGAGAGAAATAAGGCAAGTACAATGCCCAGTTCTATGGCAGCCAAATGGTTCCCAAGTCATCACACACTTTTCTAGGAAATGCAGATTGTGAGACCTTTAGATTCAACTAAATGTATCAATCAAGTCCCATCCCTGCACTCTCTTATTCCTGTGTTTGTCCTCTTCAATTTGGATTTTAATGATGTTTTAACTCTTATTGTTTATTATTATCTCATTTTAATTGTGCATTTGATGCCCCCAGCACTTTGATGAGGAGAGTGTAATATACATACAATTATCTTGACACCCAAAGACTGCAGGTGGTGTTTAAAATTTGTTTTTCTTCTCTCTACATGAAATTATAGAGGTACCTAATTTATTTCTCTCTTTTCCTCTCTTCTTTTTATGCCCTACGACACTCAATCCAGAGAACACCTGCAACTAAACCATGTTTTTCAATAAACCTGTGCCTCTCTACCTTAAACATATATTTTTAAGGTAACATAAATTGCAATGATACCCAAATACACCTGAAAGATTTTGGTCAGATTTATTTTTCAAAATTTTCTGTCTTCTCTAGAGTAAAAAATCTCTTTTGGAAAATATATATTATATAACTATATTAACATGTCACCTTTAAATACCTTACACATAAGGATATACGTATATAGACAGCAGGTAGTTTCAACAGTAACCATAGAAACAACTAGAATCCAGTAATACTTTCAGAATTTGCATTGCCTACTACGTGCTGAGAGCAGTGGATACCCAAGTAAAAACAGCAACTTTTACCCGAGTCATGTTCTAACATAGGCAATCTAATATGTTAGAAAGAAGTGATTTTGTGTCTACTGCATGTCTGGGCATTACATGCATTATTGGTATTTGTTACACTTTCTCAGCCATCTTGAGAATGCCATTATATTCCTCCACTTCACATTGGAGACAAATAGATTTAAGAGTAGTTAAATAATTTGTGTGACATAGTGGAGCTGGTAAACATTAAAGCTAGGATTTAAATGCAAAACTCTTAGGTTAAGAAACCATGATCTCTCCAAATCCAGGATTTAAATGCAAAAGTCTTAGATGTAGAAGTCATGATCTTCTCCCCTATGCCAAACATCTATCTTAGAAGTCAGGTGAAGGATTTACTACGTTAGAGTTTTGTAGTTTGTAATTTCATGTGAGGGACCTAGGGAAACGTGACTTGAACTAAGACATCTTCTTCACAGGGTACTGAGTGCATTTGGGGTAGGTATATTGTCTAAGGAAAGCTCTGTGGTAGATAAGAAAAAATGTTCTTTTAATAAGAGGTATTTTATTTGCATCTTCTATTTTAACACAACTGTTCTAGCCAATTTCTAAAGAACTGTGTTCAGTTCTGTAAAAATAACAACAAAATAATGAAGCACAGAAAGAAATAAATTTGATTGAACCAGATGTGCATTTATTCAAAGACTTCTGTAGTTGCTGCCTGTCTCAGAGAGAGACGTATGTGGGCACAGCAAAAACATTACTATCTAAAGCTGATGGGTTTGTTACATTAACTATTGTAAAGCTTATTCTCTGTAGGTTCATTGCCGAGTTAAAAACGAGAAAACTGAGGCCAGCACAAGAAATTGGATGCCAATTCCGATTTATTTTAGCTCCTGGGTGAGGTTCTGTGGTCCGGGGAGAGGGGCCAGAGAAGTCCCGCTGCTTCCTCTCAGGAGTGGGGTTTTATAGGGAGTGAAGGCGTTTGATTGGATTTGGAGATACAGGATGTGGATAGCGGGAGCTGCTATTGGTACGGAGGTGGGACTTCCGGTGAGCAGGCTAAGTGCTGAGTGCAGAGGGGATTTCCAAGGGTGGGGTTAGGTGCCGAGTGCAGAGGGGATTTCCAAGGCGGAGCTAGATGATTGGCATCCTCATTCGGATGGGATTTCAAAGTGGGGAGGGAGATGGGCGTGTCCAAATTCCCGATGAGGCAACCAGCCTTACAACTATGTCTCCCTGTAAGAGGATATTTATTACCAAAAAAATGTTATTGGTCAGATGCAGTGGCTCATACCCGTAATCCCAGCAGCTCATACCTGTAACCCCAGCACTTGGGGAGACGAAGCGGGGAGTAGATCACCTGAAATCAGGAGCATGAGACCAGCCTGGCCAACATGACAAAACCTCGTTTCTACTAAAAATACAAAAATTAGACAGATGTGGTAGTGCACACCTGTAATCCCAGCTACTCAAGAGGCTGAGGCACGAGAATTGGTTGAACCTGTGAACCTGTGAGGAGGAGGTTGCAATGAGCCGAGATTGCACCACTGCACTCCAGCCTGAGTGACAGAGTGAGACTCTGTCTCAAAAAAAAAAAAAAGTATTATTGATGTTAGAATTTAGAGTATGTTGGGGGCCGGGCCAAGATGGCCCACTAGAAGAAGCAGCAGTGTTCAGAGGTTTCCATCAAAGAAAACCATAATAAGCTTGTGAATCCTTTACCAGCAACCAAAGTATCCAGATTATCTCATCAAAATTGACTAGAAGTCTGGTGTGGTGTGACCACTGTACAGTGGGTATAGTGGCCTACCTGAAAGCCACACAGAGAAGGGGAACATCCTCCTCCCAGCCAAGATAGATGGTGAGTGAATGTGCTATCAAGCTTGTGAAACTGTGTTTTTTTTCCAGGGAACTGTGCAACCCACAAATAGGAAAATCCCACTTGCAAACCCATGCCACTGGGTCCTAGCATGAAGCATACATATGTATTAACACCCACATTGACCAAGGGGCAATTCTTCTGCCTCAGCCTCCTGAGTAGCTGGAACTACAGGTGTATTCCACCAAGCCTGGCCAATTTTTTGTGTTTTAGTAGAGACAAGGTTTCACCGTGTAGCCCAGACTGATCTTGAATCCTGAGCCAGGCAATCAGCCTGCCTTGGCCTTCCAAAGTGCTGGAATTACAGGCCTGAGCCACTGTGCCTGGCACTAATTTTTATATTTTTAATAAAGAAGGGATTTCGTGGTGTTAGCCAGGCTGGTCTCAAACTCCTGAGCTCAGGTGATCCACCAGTCTCAGCCTCCCAAAGTGCTGGGATTACATGTGTGAGCTACTGCGCCCGGCTGAAGTCTTATTTCTTGGGCAATATTTACAAGTCATTTTGTGCAGTTCTTCAAAGGGGAGTCCACAATTCTGAAAATACTCCATTTGTGGCCATAGTATCAGTTTCTCAAAGTTAGATGATGATAAATGATGATAGTTGTGAACCTGAATAATTTTCTTTTTTATCTTCCTTGAGACTCTGTTAAACGGGAGCTTAGTGGTAGATGCCTTTGGATTAAATGCCTTTAGTTTCACATTTCTTAGAAGACACAGTCAAGTTATTTATAAGAGAGAAAAGCACGGAGTTAACATTGAGCCATTCCAATGGAACAGACTTGCTCTATAGCTAGCTGCAGGGTTCATCTTCCAAAGATAAAGGATGCCAGAAACTTCAAAGTTTAGGGAGTGAGGCCTGGTGTGAATTAGGTGTCCTACCTCTTTGCTTGCAGAGCACCATGAATATCCATTGACATCACTGGATTTATATTTCTATCCCATTTTCTTTAATCTTCATGACAGAAGAGTTCACTCAGTAGTGAATCCCATTGTCTACCTACCAGTCATGTTGAGCACAGTGAGAACTCACTAAAAGGCCATTAAAATAATAGTGCAAATATAGTCTAGCTTGAAATTATACAGTGTCTGCTTATTTTTGTTTTTATTTTTATCTATGCTAGTCTTATAGCAACAGGAATATATCAACCTTTGTCGAGCCTGAAACAGTATCTTACATTTTTCTTCTTTTTTTACTTTCCTGTCCCATTTTATGCCATGGTGCTCAGCACAGGTAAAAGCTCACATTCTTGGACTCTGTATAGCTACGGAATTACCCAAGTATTTACACATGTAGTTAAAATATTAGTAATAAAAATAATAACCTATACCACAACAGAAAATGTTCATTGTTATTTCGTAGGAAACTAGTAGCAAATTATTTGTATTGTTTTGCTTCTGTGAAAAACTATGTACACTATAAAATGTCCTTCATATTCATGATCATATTCAATGTCTAAATAAATGAGATCAAAAGAATTCACATTGATATCAATGCTTCACATATGAACAGTTCTGACCAGCTTAGCAAAGACAGCACAACCTCTTCCTCTCCTACCAATAAAATTCCTCTTAATACCACCTGAGAAAGTACCTGCTAAAGACAAAGCACCTTTCTCTCAAACCAAAGCACGTTAATTTTATTTTCAAAGACACCGTTGCAGGTGCGAGATGATCCATTTGCTGATTCCATGTAAACCCGAACTGCAGAAACATGCTTATATCCCCATCATTATAGAAATATGAAACATGTAATTGTACACACTTCTAAGGTTGTTGTTTATGTCTTTTAGATTGTATTAGGGGACAGGATTTATTAAATAAGCCAGTCCGGTTGGCTACAAAGCATTATTAATTTTGCGTGAAGTGACATGCCACTGGGTACTTGCAAGAAATAAAAGAGCTCCCTCTGCTGCCAGAAAATGAATTTTTCTTTAATTGTTATTGAAATCTACCTAGCTTCTGTTTACTTCTTAACTTATATTTTTGTAATTACTCCCCGTTTGTTATCTTTAAATTTTTTGCATATTATACCATTTTATTTTTTAAAAGTAATTTAAATTTAATATTTAATTATTCAAAGTAACTCAAAATTTTCTCCACTTAAATAGTAATTACAAGTAGTTCTTTGTGGAAAACCAAAACATCAATTCACACAGATTTGCATTAATCTCGAGAATTTTATAATTACCTAAAATTTCACATAATTAATATTTCAGCACATGCCGTTAAAGAATCTAATACGTGAATTTTTATCAGTTTACCTATACTTACAGAATTTTCAAATTGTGTCTTTTTTCTGAAATTTTTCAGTCTGAAATAAGTCTAAATGAATCCTGTGACATAACTGATTATTAATAACAGATATATCTGTTATTAATGATTTAATCTCAAAACATATACACACAATGAAGAAGATCACAGTAATTTTGCAATGAAGGTGCTAGTGGCTAACTGAGATTATTCACTAGATTTTCAGTTCTTGGAGTTCAAACTCTTCTTCAACTAAATTATAAATTAATATCATGGGTCTTTGAAGTCATAAGAGTATATAAACTGTTCATATTAAATTTTCTAAATCCAAAATTTTATTATGATTTAAAATTTCATTGACAATTACATGAGCATTATTAATAAGAAACTTCAACCCTGAGATTAATGTCTGTGATCCAGGAATAACTTAGAAGAAAAAGATGGTACTGAATAGAAGGTAAATGATGATTCCAGAAAGCATCAACACTTCCTTTGCTAGACATGGAAAACTATCTATAATTCTTTATAATCATTTCCACATGCCTTAGGAGCTAGCCAAAGTTTTCTAAATAATTATGGTAGCAATAAAAGCATGTGCACATTATTTTATAAAACTTGCCTTTACAATAATTTGATTCTTATGCATTTTGCTGTGTTAACAAAGGTGTTTGAAATTACAGATTCTTTCAATATTAGGCTATGTATGTACCATTCAAACTAATAGATCCAGACTTCTCTAACCCTTAGAATAAATCGAGTCTAATAATCATGAATAGCAAATGACCGACAAGGGAGCACGGAGCCAAGACGTTAGGAAAGTAAAACTTCACGTTTCAGGTAGAACACGTGGGCTGTGTGGTGGAGCAAAACAGAGCAAACACAATCAAGAATAATCTCAAGAAAAAAATTATGTGATATTTTTCATGCAATAAATAAAACCAGGACTCAGTTGCTGCAGCTTGACTTTTACTGTGATTTTCATAATGTGCAACAGTACAATGTTTGAAGTAGGTGTGTAAAAGAGCAAAGGGAATTTCATGAGACAGACAAGCAGGAATGGTTAAAGACAGACTGAGAAATTGGTAGATGTTAGAGGCTGAAAGAATATACTATGAGTCAAAGATTTTAGATCTGAAGACATTGAGTTGGTCTATGCTATAAAAGCTTACAGAAATAAGGGTATATCTTCATGAAAAGATTAAATGTATTTACTTTTCTGTGTAGTAAAATGATTGATTATTCTCAGCATTGATGCAACTACATTTCAGGAATGTAGCTAAATTTTTAGAACTTTTAAGAAATATGTTACTACAATGTGAAAGGCATCACAAGCAAATTATACTTTGGAATCTTTTCTTTCGTAAAATTGGAACAAAATAAATATTAAAGTTTGAAGGCCAATATTTTTCTATGTGAAGAGGGTATATGTCCAATATTCACTCCAAATGTTTCAAAAAAGAAAATAAAATCGTATTATGTTTTACAGCTATTAGAAAAGATCACTGGTGTTAGGTTAAGGCAGCTTTCAGTTTTGACTTTCCATTCTTTCTTTTGCAGTCTTTTTTAGTCTTAAAACTTCTGTTATTGATGCATTTGACACAACTGGACTTTTATTTCTTTTCCTTTTTGACCATTTTGCTAAGTTCTATTTTTGCCGTTTCTGCCATTACTTAATGAGAAGTAAGTTAAGTTTCTAAGTTATAGCTAGTGTTTAAACAAACAAACAAAATTATTGAAAATCTTAGATGCATCTATTGTTATGTAAAGCATATGAAAGATTTGCAGAGATTAATATTTACTGATAGAACAAATCATTAAGGGGTCATTATATTTTGAATTACATTATATGACTATAATCTTAAGAAGAGGTCAGCAAGGGAAGAGACTATTTGTGAATTAGTGTAATCAAAGAGTCAGTGCTGAAACCTGAAAACTTGGAAGATGGACAAATAATATTTGGTTCACTGACATGAGACATATTTGTTATTGAGCAAAGTTGAAAAGACATGAAGTATCAAGCAAAATAAAAATAAAATTAAAAAAGGTATATTCCAAGTGTAAAACCAAAAGTGTTCTCAATTTTAGAAGAATCCGGTCCAGAATAAGGCAAGAATATGGAAGTAGGAGAAATTGGCTTGCCTGAAAATTTTATGTAGAGAGTAAATAAAGGCCTGGCAAAACCATAATGAAGCTGGACTCCAGGTATTGCAGTAGAAAATGTAACCACTACTCGAAAGGTTAGGGAGTATCCCGTGCCTACTGCAGCAGGTAGTGTTTCCGTGAGTTCATCCCCTTTGGCTGATCCACACCCATCCAGAAATTACAGTTATTGCAGGTTATGAGGAAAGAGCAGGAACATTTCTCTTTATTAAAAAAAAAAAAAAAAAAATGGAGGACTGAGCAAGGCAAACAATGCAACTAGGGACGTGTTTCTCCTTCCACAGCTGGGTCTAATATAACAATATCCCTTCCAACAAGCTGGCCCATGTAGAGATGTCACACAGCGAGATGCATTTTTCACCTAGGAGTTTGTTGTTAAAAGATCCAGCTCATTGACCCATTGAAATGACATTTTGGCTAAGTGTCTGTTCCACTCGTATTCCATAACACTTCTACCTTTGTTTTCTAAACACGAGCCCCACATACTTAACATTCACAATTCGTTTTAAACAAAGTTGGGATATAAGTAAATTTCATCTGTAACTTTCCTTTTAGGAAAAGCCTGTACAGAATAGGAGGTAATAAGCTGATGTACCAGCACGTCTAGAGGCCATTCCTCAAGGGCCACAGAAAGAACACTTGCAGAAAGTGTGCTGAGAGATGAGGAAATGATGATCATCTCAAGGCTGCATTCCTTTAAGAGACAGTGTAGCAAAATGGGAAAGAATACAGACTGTTTGGTCCAAGTCTTGGATACTCCACAACTAGTGGGACGCTAGGCAAATCTATTCATTTCTTTATGCCTCCATTTTCGCTTTGTGTGCAAACGGAATAAAAACAGTACTTTTCCTCATGGTGTTGTTAGGAGGATGAATGATGTATACTGTGTGTCAGGTATAAAGAACTTTGTAAACATTACAAAAATATAGCTGACATTTATATAGAAACTCAGTTTACCAAGCCATGTGCAACTGTAACTTCATGGTACTCTGGAAGTTATTTTCATTATTTTTCACATTTCACAGAAGAAGCTGAAGCTTAATTTCCTATAAATTTCTCAAGATCACATTGTATATAAAGGCTTGAAAGGATTTCATCTACTTTTGAAACGTTTGTTCCATCCTTCCCCTATCTGTCTCGGAATTCTGGTACTAAAACTGAAACACAATCTTTTGTATCTAAGAATGCACAAACCTAAAGTATGAAAAGGAGGGGGGAAATAGTCTATATTTGGCAAGCTCACTAAATATTTTAGGCTTCGCCCTCAGCTCATTTGAGGCACAATACTCTCTGTACTTTTAGTCTACAGCCAGCATATAATTTTATTATTTCTACCTTTTATTACTTTTATTAGCAACTTGTAAACATATTGTACTAAGAAAAGTTGTTAGTTAATTATGTTCTTCCAGAAATATTAGCTAGAAGGTACATCTCTGTTATGTCTATGTTAACCTGCAATTTTCCTTCCCTTAGTAACCCAGTCACATTTGAACAATGCTGTGATATTTATAATTCAGAAAGCATACAGAGTGAAATGAGTCTGTTAGAGAAAAAAAAATGCACAGAGAGCCTCAGAGCAGGCATGCTACTGTCAAGTTTAAAAGGCTTATAACTCCATTCCAGATATTTCATGGTAGCAGCAAAAAGAAAAAAAAATATATTGTATTAACACATAAGCATGAAAATGCCATAGCCTATTCATGGGAGACAGGTGTTAAATGATAGAAGTGTGTATTGTTCATATGGTATTTATGTCTTTCAAGTTTGTTTGACATTCCGAGAAAAAAATGTGACTGGAGCTCGTGCATAAAATTTGAATCCTTTCATTTCTTTCTTAAAAACAAGGTACTATTTTTTCCTCATTCTCACTTCTACTGGAAAAATTAATAGAGGTAAATTAATCTATGTATCTTACTAACACAATACAAATTATGCCTGTGGAAACTAACTAGGTAGGTAGAGCACATTTTACATGTGTACTTCCAGATTCATTTTTCTCTGATCCCCGTAGTTTCAAGTTGCAGGAATTTGTTCAGTGACTTTGAAAATGGAGTAACCATATTGCTTACAGGAAGCAGAGAATGATAAATAAAGACATCAGGGATTTGGGAAAAGCAAAAATAAATGAAATGTACCTCTTTCCAGAACATCTTAGGTACTCTGATGTGATAATTCATAATACAGCTCACTTGACAGACAGGGAGTAAGGTGTGAGTTTGATCTACTAAATAGCTCCAGAATAGATCATGGTTTTTTATACTGAATAAATGAAAGATATATTTGTATACACATAACCGGGGGAAACGCTGCTCATATTTAGTAAATAGCTTTTTTCTCTCTATTACATAGTATTTATTTTTTTCTTTTAATCTAGTTTTCATTATAAATTAGACGAGTTGTGCCAGAAGTGTGGGTTGAGGGAATTTTAATTAGTTGGTTCCTAGTAGCAAAATATATTTTTCAGAAAGTTAATTTAGAGCTGTAGTGTGTTTTGAAGATGAGGTGTGTGTGTGTGTGTGTGTGTGTGTGTTTGTGTATGCGTGTGTATGCATATGGGCATGTATTGCATAACAATGAGGATACATTATGAAAAATATATTGTTAGGTGACTTCATCATTGTGTGAATATCAAAGCATGTACATATACAAATCTAAGTGATATAGTCTGCTGCACACCCAGGCTATGTGGAATAGTCTACTGTTCAAGCAACTGAAACACAATGGTGCTTGGGCAACACTAAATTTATTTTTAAAAATGTTTTTCCTTCACTAACAAATTAACCTCAACTTACTATATTTATAAACTTTTTAGTTTTTTTAAATTTTTACTCTTGCAGAATAACACGTAGCTTAAAACGCAAACACATTGCACATCTGTACAAAGATATTTCCTTTCCTTATGTCCTTTTTATATAAACATTTTTTCTCTTTTATTTTGTTTTTACCTTTTAAGCCTTTTTATTAAAAGTTAAGACACATAAACACAGGATCAGGATTATGGGTATCACTGTCCTCCACCTCCCCAATCTTGTCCCACTCGAAGGTGGTCGGGGCAGCACGTGCCAGACCTGTCATCTCCTATGATAGACATGCTTCTTCTGCAAAACACTCTCTGAAGGATCTGCTTGTGGTCGTTGCATAGTTTACTTCTTTAAAAGGAGTACATTCTAAAGTAATGATGACAGATATAGTATAGCAAATATATAAACCAAAAACAGAGTTGTTTCTTAGCATTATGAAGGATTAGGTCCCTGACAGAAAATGCAGTGATCTGTTTATGTTACCACGACCATGACATGTGAGTCAAGTGTCGGACTGATGTCACAGCTAAGACATCACTAGGTAATAGAAAATTTTCAGCTTCATTATGTTCCTATGGGTCCACTGTCATATATGTGGTCCATCACTGACCAAAATGTCAGCATGTAGCCACAGCTCTTTCTCTCAATAGACAGACAGATAGATATATGTGTGTATATATGTGAATATATGTGTGTATATATATGTGAAAATATATGTGTGCATATATGTAAACTATACACACACATACATACATACACATATATCCATTATGGTCACATATAAAATATATTTTATGTCCACATATATTTGTACTCACATATATAACTCAAATATATTATTTAAACATGGGCAATGGCCTCATGGGGCCACTTTTAAAATTTAATTAATTAATTAATTTAATAGAGGAAATCCTTAAGAATCTACAGACAAAAACTAATAAATAAATCAAGTAGGTAATATAAAAAGGATAATTTTGAAAATCAGTTGTATTTTTAGCAACAATGTTATAAAAGCAAATTTTTAAAATTCTTTTTACAATAACCCTAAATATACATAGAGAAGTAAATTTAACAACAGCCATGCAAGTTTCTAGACTACAAACTCTAAAGTATTTACAGAAACAAAGAACTACATAGACAGAGTATATGCCATGATCATGAGTTGAAAGTCTGTAATGTGGCTTTTATTCTACCCAACTGTGTGTACATTCAAATTATTCCATTGAACATTCCTGCAATTTTTAAATAAAGTAACAAATTGTTTATAAAATGTTTATTTAAATGCAGAGGATCTAGAAGGTCCAAAGAGACTTTTTAAAATGAAACACAAATTGGAAAATTTATTCTACCTAACTTTAAAACTCACAGCTACTACACTAGCTGTAAAACTACTATCATCAAGAGAATATGGTATTGCTAAAAAATAGAAATATGGATTTATAAAACATATGAGAAAGCCTATAAAAATATACATATAAGTTGATTTTTGATGAATATTTCAAAACAAATGAGAAAAGAAAATCATTCTATCAGCAACCGAATATCCATATTATAACCAAGCAGCTTGGCTTTAAAATGCATTTTAAAATTTTGTTTATTCTCTCTGGTCTTAGCCTTGTAATGCATTTTAACTCTGTTTCCCATCCTTCCCACCAGGCACTTCCTGCACTGGGCTCACTTATCTAATTATGCATTTGCTTAGAAATCCCAGGGTCTGGCCGGTCGCTGTGGCTCAAGCCTGTAATCCCAGCACTTTGGGAGGCCGAGGCGGGTGGATCACAAGGTCAAGAGATTGAGACCATCCTGGTCAACATGGTGAAACCCCGTCTCTACTAAAAATACAAAAAAGTAGCTGGGCATGGTGGTGTGTGCCTGTAATCCCAGCTACTCAGGAGGCTGAGGCAGGAAAATTGCCTGAACCCAGGAGGCGGAGGTTGCAGTGAGCCGAGATCGCGCCATTGCACTCCAACCTGGGTAACGAGAGCGAAACTCCGTCTCAAAAAAAAAAAAAAAGAAAGAAATCCCAGGGTCTGATTTTGAAGTAAACAAGGCAGGAAGACCCCAGCTGGAGAATTCTTTACATCTAGCCATTATCAAGGTGGTTAGTCTACAACTCAGCCATTGTTGAGTTGACATCAGCCTATGCTTCAGGTGGACAGAAACTCAAGTTAGCTATCAGAACAAGACACACAGCTCCTGCACCCTGCCCCACTCCCATATGCTTCCCATGCTAAGTCTTCCTTTTAAAATCTAACTATTTGCTTAAAATTTTGAAATTGTTTTTGGAGGCATGAGCCTGGCCATTCCCAATTGCTAGCATTTGAATATAATTGCTCTCCTTTCACTGAACCTCTTTTATCATATTAATATTTTGGCTTTCAAAAAGTGAGCAGCAGGACCTGAGCCTATTTTCAATATAGAAAACATATCTACATAGAAATTTAGTTTGAAATAAATTACAATCTTAAATACAAAAGATGAAATTTAATCACAGCAAACCAAATACATAGAATTTGACATCCAACTGTGGGAAATACATCTTTATTTTTAAACTCAAGCAAACCAAGCAGTTATCATAATTGGTACCAAAGACAATCTCAGCAAATCTAAGAGTCAATATCCTACAGATGTCCTCTGCTGTTATTGGAATTAAATGAAAAATTAACAAATTTAAGATTAGAAAAAATATATACATATATACTTACATAACGTTTTTAAATTTGAAATTAACCTGTAATTGCTAAAATACTTAAGAGATAAAAACAAAAATTCTGCACATCAAAATGTGTAGGATCAGCTACTGCAGTGTTTAAAAGACATTTAAAATATTGGCCTCACATTAGAAAAGAAAAAAGAAACAAATATTAATCCCTTATGTATATAGTTTAAGAAATTTAAGAAAGAAAAATAGACTATCTCCCAAAAATTTAGAGTAAAAATAATAATAAAAATATAAGAAGAAGAGGCTCAGTGCAGTGGCTCATGCCTGTGTTCCTAGCATTTTGGGAGGCCAAGGTAGGCAGATCATTTAAGCCCAGGAGTTGAGACCAGCCCGGGCAACATGGAGAAACCCTGTCACTTCTAAAAATATAAAAATTACTTGGGTGTAGTGGTACAGGCCTGTAGTCCCAGCTACTAGAGAGACAAAGGTGGGAAGAGAGTTTGAACCTGGGAGATAGAGTTTGCAGTGAGTGGAGACTGTAACACTGCACTTCAGCCTGGGTGACAGGGAGCCTCTCTCTCTCTCTTTCTCTCTCTCTCTCTAGAGGGCATTCAGTTTGGGAATGTGAGGACATTCAATTTGGGAGGGGTCAGGGGCAGAAGAATATGATTTGGCTGTGTCCCCACCCAAATCTCATCTTGAATTGTACCTCCCATAATTCTCAGATGTGGTAGGAGGGACCTGGTGGGAGGTAACTAAATCATGGGGCTGGTTCCCCCGTACTGTTCTCATGGTGGTGAGTAAGTCTCATGAGATCTGATGATTTGTAAGTGGTAACCCCTTTTGCTTGGCTCTCTTCTCTCTTGTCTGCCACCATGCAAGACATGCCTTTTGCCTTCCACCATTATTGGGAGGTCTCTCCAGCCACATGGAACTGTAAGTTCATTAAACCTCTTATTCTTTATAAGTTACTGTGTCTCAGGTATGTCTTTATCAGCAGCATGAAAATGCACTAATACCATGTTCATGGGAATATCTGTAAAATAACTGTTTCAGCAGCATTTTTGGTACTTAGAAAAAAAACATTTGTCTATGGGAGTTAGAATGGATAAGTAAAATGAATTATATTCTTTCCAGGGAATACTGCTGAGCAATAAAGAGATTCAAGAGGGATGAGTTTCAGAGTTAAGTCTGAATTAAAAAGAAATAGTCAGGAAAGATGAATATACAAGATTAACCATTTTATATAAAACTGAAAAACATGCAAAACTAAATAATATGTGATTTGAAAGTATACCCATATGTAATTAAGCAACTTTCAAAAAGCAAGCTAATTATGAAAATAAAAATTTAATTCACGGTTAACTCAAGTGGTAAAAGAAAAAAATTCAGTATTTTACAAAGGGGAGAGTACACAGAATCCATACAATTATTTATCCCTTTAAATTGTTCTTTAAAGAGTGGGCATAATAGCTTTCATAGAACTCAATAAAACTATTTATTGTAAAGCTATTGGATTGTATTGGAATAACATACGTTTTTCCTCTACAAAATTGTTTTTATATCATTTCTAATGATATAAAAATTACATGCTGATTGTGAAATAATTGTAACTATGTGAAAGTATAAAGAAGAAAGTAAATGCAAATGAAATCTCAACATCCAGAGAAAACAGCTGTAAGGATTTTGGGGATCGTACTTCAGTGTCTCTCTATGCGCATGTGTGCACGTTCCCTGTTTCAATGAGATAATCCTTTCAAAAATTATGCTTTGCCTGGTGGACTCTTGCTGAGGGCCAGGCACTTGGAAAGGCAGCTTCAGTTCCTGCATCACTTTGACTTAACTTGTCCCTGAGAAAGTCTCTTAGTTTTAACATCTGTAACATTGATTAAATACTTATTCAATGGATATCTGTTTTGAAACAACCTCAAGTCTTCTGTTTAAAGGAACAAAAACAGATTTACGTATTGGCCTGAAGGTTTAAACATGGGCTCTCTGAAAACACAAGCGACAGGAAATTCTAATACTGGGGACATCACATGGAAAATGCCCTGCCCCTGGGAACGTAAATTGAAATTCATGAACCATCACCAGGAGCTTATCTTCATTGCCCTATGGGAGGAAAACGAAGGAAAAGTAATGGAAGGGTAATGAACAAAGCCGAGCTTCAACAGTAGAAAAAAGATGCACTACATTTTCCTTCTACTCAATTAGGGGTATATGTATGCAGTGTGTGTGTGAGTGTGTGTGTGTGTGTGTGTGTGTGTGTGTGTCTAAGAGTATGATCATCCTAATATTTTTTCTTAAAATGAAAGCAAATATTTAAAAACCTATAATAATAATAACCCCTTCGGAAGGAGATAGCCAAGCATCCCCAGTGAAACCCCACCTTCAAGCTTAAAATAGGTTGAAGGCAGAAAGACCACACTGTTGATCCCAGATGAAACCCAAGACCCAGAAGAGCTGCCCCTGTTCGCCTGCCCTTTCCTGACTGATTCTTTCTAAATAATGCCCCAATGCACACTGGAGAAACTGAGTAGAGCCACAGGAATTTGCACCTTCTGCAGTGGGGAGGGGCCTGGCTTCTTCAGCTGATGCCTGGTAGTCTGGTGTTCAGTTTGTGAGGTGGGAGCCTGTTAGTAGGACCATTCTTTTATAGCTGAGAGTTTTTTTTTAGTACCCTCTGCTCTCCTCACATCTTAATGTGTCTGTGTGCCTAATCTTTCCTGGTTTGGTGACTAGGAGCCAGTTTTAGCTGAACTAAGGAGCAAAAACTTCTGCATCAATAACAGTAATAACATTTGCATTTACAGACTGTTTTACAGATTTTAAGTTACTTAAATTATGCTTTCTCATTTAATCCACACATCAACCATCTGAGATGGCAGAGAATATATTATTCATTCAAAGAATTAAAATTTGGGGGCAAAAATAAAATTTTGTTTTGGTTTTGTTTTGATAACTTATTCAAGGTCACAAAGCTGCTTTATGTTAAAACGAGAAATAATGCCATTACATCAAGTTGGCCGATATGTATGTAGTTTATGGTTCACTCCTACTGAGAAACATAGATATTTTCCCTAAATCAAGTCTGCAAGGAAAGCAATATGTTGTCTAATAAAATATATTTTAAGTAAAGGACCATTTAAATTTTTACTGATGTATTTAAAATTGAAGTTATAAGCTGAATTGAATATTTTAAATATTTTGCACAGAGTGTATATAAACATAGTATACATGCTTTGCAAACACAGCTTTTGAATGAAGACAAGACCTTTAGAGATGTCAATCTAATTCCATTTAAAATAAGAAACAAAATTTTAGACATTGTAAGTTAGCCAAAATCATGTCAATTTTCTAGGATATAGTTTAACCAATGTATAATGCAATACAGATTATAAAATAAAATATTTATATGTTTGTATGATTAGCTATAAAATATATAAATTGATGAGTTATATCATAATAAGAAGCTTGATTTATATTACATATAATGTCTGTTTCATAGACATTATTTTCATTGGTAAATTACATAATTGTGTTACATTTTCTCTAGCTTCATTAAAATGTGATCAATGAATAAAAATTGTATATATTTATACTGTAAAACATGGTGTTTTGATATATGTATGCATTGTGAAATCATTACCACAATCTAGCTGAATATCATATCCAGCATCTCATGTTTATTATTTTTTTCAATGAGGACATTTACAGTCTACCTTCTTAGCAGTTTTCAAGGATACAATGTATTTTCATTAACTGCAGTCACGGTGATGTATAGATCTGCAGAACTTACTCATTTTGTTGACTTGAAACTTTGTAGATTTTTACCAACATGTCCCAACTGTTCGAAAAGAGGTAAACTCTTCTATAGTGTTAGAATTCAGAATGGAGTTCCTTCACTAAAGAAGCAGGAAGGAATTTCTGGTGTTCTGATCATGTTCTAACTTTTATCCTAAGTGTGGTGTTAATACCTAATGTGATCTATTTGAGAAAATGTGTAAATTTTACACTTACCTGATGAACACAGTTCTTAATATAAGTTATACTACAACAAAAACAGTTTACATGTAAAATTCTCCATGTTTATTGCAGCACTATTCACAATACCCAAGATATAGAATCCACCTACTAGCTATCTTGTTTAATATTTATGTATTCCCACCACATTCCCTGACAACCAACATTCTATTCTCTGCTTCTCTGAGTTTGATGTTCTTAGATTCAATATATAAGTGAGGCCATGATGTATTATCTTTCTATGCCCGACTTGTTTTACTTAACATGATGTTCTCCAGCTTTACCCTTGTTGCTACAAATGGCAATACTTTTGTCTTTTTTGAGGCTGAAAAATATTTCCGTGTATGTGTGAGAGAGACTTTTCTTTTTTTTATTTTGTTTTTAATTAATTAATTAATTTATTTTAGACAAGTTCTTACTCTCTTGCCCAGGCTGAAGTGCAGTATTGCAAACATGGTTCAGTGCAACTTTGATTTCCTGAACTGAAGCGACCCTCCCACCTCAGTCCTTCTGAATGGCTAGGACTACAGGCACATGCCACCATGCCTTTTTAATGTTTTGACGATTGGTAGAGATGGCATCTCACTTTGTTGCCCAGGCTTGTCTCAAACTCCTGGGTTCCTACCTTTCTCTTACCCCAGCCTGCCAAAGTGCTGGGATTACAAAAATGAGTCACCATGCCTAACCACATTTTCTTTGTGCATTCTTCTGTAGATAGACACTAGGTGGAATCCATATCTTGAGTATTGTGAATAGTGCTGCAATAAACATGGGAACATTTGCATGTAAACTGTTTTTGTTGGAGCATAACTTATGTTAAGAAACATGTTAGATAAGTGTAAACTTTATACATTTTCTCAAATAGACCACATTGAGTAATAAAAAACCACTCTTTGGATAAAAGTCAGAACATTATCAGAACACCAGAAATTCCTTCCTGCTTCTTTAGTAAAGCAACCCCATTCTGAATTCTAACAATAAAGAAGAGTTTAACCTCTTTTTGAACATTATATATATGAAATATACATAAGCACTTTTAAAAATATATTTTATTGCATTTTAGGTTTTGGGGGACATAGGAAAAACATACAGGATTGTTGCATAGATACACACATGGCAGTGTGATTTGCTGCCTTCCTCCCCATCACCTATATTTGGCATTTCTCCCCATGTTATCCCTCCCCAACTCTCCACCCCCCACTGTCCCTCCCCTAGATCCCCCAACAGACCTCAGTGTGTGATGCTCCCCTTCCTGTGTCCATGTGTTCTCACTGTTCAACACCTGCCTATGAGTGAGAACATGTGATGTTTGATTTTCTGTTCTTCTGTCAGTTTGCTGAGAATGATGGTTCATCATCATTTCCAGGTTCATCTATGTCCCCACAAAGGACACGAACTCATAGTTTTTGATGGCTGCATAGTATTCCATGGTGTATATGTGCCACATTTTCCCTGTCCAGTCTATCATCAATGCGCATTTGGATCGGTTCCAAGTCTTTGCTATTGTAAACAGTGCTGCAATGAACATTCGTGTGCATGTATCCTTATAATAGAATGATTTGTAATCCTTTGGATATATACTCAGTAATGGAATTACTGGGTCAAATGGAATTTCTATATTTTTTCTAAAAACGTAATAGCTTTTTATATTGAGAACCATTATAAAATTTGAATTACTTTATGTGTATGTGTAAAGTTAAGGTTGAGATTTCTTTTATTCTATATAGAGATCTACTTGTTCCAGCAACAATTTTTGAAAAGACTGTCTTCTCTCTATTTAACTGCTTTGGCACATCCATGAAAAATCAATTAACCATACATGTGTGGATCTATTTGAAGACTCTCTTTTCTGTTCCACTTGAGTTGCATTTCAATCATGCCACTGTCTGGCTTCATGTAGTTTTAGTTCTTCAAATCAGGTAAGGTAAGTGTTCTTTATCAAAATTAGTTTAGCTAATCTGAGTCTTTTGTCTTTCTCAATTTATATTAAAATAAGTTTGTTAATTCATTTAGAAAAGAAAAATAGCTAAAAATTATTAAAGATGAAGAAGATTCGAAAAAAACAATGGATCGATCTGCTATTTATAAATCAATACTTCCAAAAACTGCAATTCAAGTTCACGTATAATAGTTATAATATAGGTCATATACTGGTTCATAAAACATGTAATATGCTTGAAAACATTTAAATAATACAAAAATGTTAAATATTAAATGTCAATGACAAAGAAATGTTTACTAAATCACCAAACACTTGCAAAGTAAGTAACATGTCATTTACTTTAGGTCAAAAAAGACATTACAAATAAAAAGATGATGTATTTCAAACTGAATGATATTAAAGAGACAGCATTTCAAATTTCACGGGATACAGCTAAAACTGTGCTAAAAGGGAATTTCCTAGGTTAAAAGTTTATATTGGAGGAAAAAAAAGCGTTTTGAAACACTTACCAAAATCTTAAAATGTAAACATTCAAAAGTAAAAAAATAAAATAAAATAAAAACATACAAGTAGAAAATAACAAGAAGAAAGAAATATAAACATTTTAAAAATGGCTACTAATTAACAAGAGAGATTATCAACAATCAAAGCTTGTTTTCTGATATGGGAACAAATTGCTAATGATTGATAAACCCTAGGAAATTGATCAAGTTTAATCAAGTGAGAAAATACAAATTATCAACATTATAATTAAAGAAGAAAAACAACAGGTATTAAAATGATATAAAAAATTAAAAAGTGAATAAATTTATGTCAATAAATTGGAATTTTAGATTAAATATATCAATTCATTAAAAAACTTACCATAATTTATACAATGCAAGTAGCTGTATTTTCTTAAAAATAAAATTTGTAATTAAAAACATACCCACAAAGAAAATTTCTGATTCGTATGCTACACGGGTTAATTTCATCAAACATCTCAACCATAAATAAACTATTTGAGAAAGTATTAGAACAAGGCACACTTCCCAAACATAGTTTTTTGAGTACAAAATAACTTTGACTCCCAAACCTCACAAGAGCATATAAATGAAATAAATTCATGACCAGTGTTTTTCACAAACACAGATAAACAGCAGCCTTAGCAAAATATTACAAAATATTACAATCAAATCCAACAACATATATAAAGATTGTGACATCATCACTACATGTTCACCACCTGTGGAGATCTGGCCCGCAGACTCTGACTCACGATGGATGAATAAATGCCCTCTCATGAGGGTGGAGCCCTCATGATTAAAGTTATTGCCCTTAAAAAAGAGACTTCAGGGAGTGAGTTAGCTAGACTCCTCCATCATGTGAGAACACAACTAGAAGGCTTTATCTACAAGAAAGAAGACCCTCACCAGACCTTCAATTTGACAGCTTTTTGACTGCAAACTTTCTAGCCTCCAGATCGGAGAGCACTACATTTCTGTTATTTATAAATTACCTCATCTAAAGTATTTTGTTATAACATTCTGAACAGATTAAGACACCATCTTTATTCACAGATGACATGGTTGAGTATTCAGAAAATTACCAAGAATCAATCAATAAATAATTTAGCGAGGCCACAAGATATAAGTTAATAAATAACAATGAATTGTAATTTTATTTTTCTGCAGATTTTCTGCAACAATTGAAAATAAGTTTTCAATCACAACCACTCTTTCCACTATCATCTGAGTATCCATTTGAAGTTAGTAATTCCTTACTTTAGCCATTCCTCATATGCTTTAATATTTATCCCAGCTCTGGTTTAATTTACAGAGGCACAAACAGCCACATATTTTTCAGGAGGAAATGCAGGCAGAACATGTACAAAGACACTACTTTTATATAATTCACTGTATCCCATTTTCCATGGGAAACGTCTGTCCCACTGATGTTTGGATATGTTTCGACTGAAAGCTTTTTCTTTCCCAGCTCCACTGGAAAGTAAAATACTGAGATTTTTAAATGTTGAATGCTTTTCCAGTTTTCATGCCTTTTAGTTGTTTTTCTAAAACCAGACAATATTCATTTAAAAATAAAAACTTGACTCAAAGAATTCTTCGTGGTAATAAGAAAGCTATATATAGACCAATTAGGTTTGCTTGGTCATCTTTTCTTTGATTTAAGCATCCAAAGGGTAGGTTTATAAACATTGAGGGTATCTTGTTAGTCTTTATGTAATTGTAACCTGTCTAATTTGACCTCTAGCATGTCTACTGCAATATTTGTTGTGTTTTGCAAAAAGGCACGTAACTGTTGTCAATTGTTACTGAATATTTAATAACATGCATTTTATTCTCATGTATTTCTTCTTTCCTTTTCTGAGGGAATGCTCCTCAGGTACCAGAAATGTATGTCAGTGACATATTTTGTTTATAGCCACAATTTGGTATATTGACAAATATTTGGTTAATTGATTTTATACTGATATGTCACCAATTTAAGCTTTAAATGCAACATAAAATAATAGCTAAAAAATTAATGTAGAATGAGATTGTGAATATTATCAAAGTATTCTCTCCTTAATAAAAGTTTCAGCAAATTTGCTATTTATAAGCATATCATGTCTACTTATCTGGCCAAACAGAACGATAAGATCTGGACTATATACCTATTAAAACCTGAATTAAACATAAGTAATAAGTAATTCCTGTGAGAGAGACTCATTATAGGAAGCAAACAGGTTTTAAGTCTTTTAGAAGCAACAACCCCCCCTCCCCGAATCTTTAACTGCATACAGCAATACTTACCAAATATCCTGTATATAGAAGCCCTGAAAAAGTCATCTGAGCTCTGATTTTAAGGGTATGTAGTCTGTGATCTTACTAAGACAAAAGAGAAATGAAAAAAAAAGAGAATTTATAGAAAACATTTGCAAGTTTTTAGAACATTCATTTATACTTAGAAAGCTTCAGACATTTAAATTGGAAACATGGATATACAAAGTGAAGACTCCTGTTAGTTTATCTCATTTTTCATATGAACAGGTACTTTTCCTGTTCACTGCAGAAAAAAATCTCATCTTTACAAACTCTGTTCTTCCTTCTTTAGCTCTAATGTTAATGTATATGAGAAGTGTGATACTGAAATGCCTGCAAGACAATGACATTGAATTTTAAGAAAGTCTTACAGAAATATTTTATTATATGACATTGGTGACAGTTTCTGACAACCAAAGTACTGTAAAATGAAATTTAATACTGGCAAGTAATCTGAGCATTGTAGGAAGAACCCTGACTTTTCCAGTGTACTGTATCTTCCACTCTTTTACCTTTTATTCTCACTCTCCAATTTAAATCAAAATTATATTTTTATTAGTTAATTCCAATATATTGGATGCTTTAATAAAATGATGATGTAAAACAATTAGAATTATTTCTACATAGTCTACCATTGAAAGACTTTATTTGCTGAGAGTTTTCCAATAAAAGTTTTGAAACATGCCCATTGATGATAGACTGGACAGGGAAAATGTGACACATATACACCACGGAATACTATGCAGCCTTAAAAAACGATGAGTTCGTGTCCTTTGTAGGGACATGGATGAACCTGGAAACCATCTTTCTCAGCAAACTGACACAAGAACAGAATATCAAACACTGCATGTTCTCACTCATAGGCGAGTGTTGAACAATGAGAACACATGGACACAGGGACAGGAGCACTACACACTGGGGTCTATTGGGGGGAAATAAGGGAGGGACAGTGGGGAGTGGGGGGTTGGGGAGAGAGAGCATGGGGAGAAATGCCAGATATAGGTGATGGGGAGGAAGGCAGCAAACCACACTGCCATGTGTGTACCTATGCAACAATCTTGCATGTTCTTCACATGTACCCCAAAAGCTAAAATGCAATAAAAAAAGTTTTGAAACATAGAATGCATCTAAGAAATTATGTTGTTAGGCAAATGATAAATCTGATCTTAGTTTTAAAAAGATTTACATAGTTTTTAAGCCTGAAAAAATATTAGTTGAAAATCATTTTATATTTAGTATATGATTTTATAGTATAGACATATAGTATAGACATATAAAATCGTATAGTATATGATTTTATAAATTAATATTTAAAATTGTATTCAAGAAAGTAATTTTCTCATTTCTCTGAGAAAGTAAATATACTTCACTTTGTAGTCAGGAAAACAGACAGTATTTTCTAAATAGATGGAAATGACTTGTAGAAGAAATATTATTTTTAATTATAGCAGGTTATTTTTTTAAAGCTTTTATTTTAGAGAAAAATTTCAACTGTCTGATCTCATCTTTTAGTGTTTGATGGTGTCTCTTTAAGAAAGAGAATTCTTTTTACCTGAGCTTTCAAGAGATTAAAATATAAGGAATAAGACTAATGGAAACGATCATCTTTATTACCAATAAAATGAATACTGGAAAAAGTGGCTGGTATCTCTGACCTAGTAGGCTTACTGATACAGAAGGATGCTCCAGGCCGTCCACTCTGGAGAGACACCACAGGACTGGGAGCACTTGTGAGCACATGCCGCACGCAGGCAGAGAATTTCCCAGAAAAAGAGGAAAGAAAAAAACCATGGCAAAGTACTTTCAGTTCCTCATCCCAGTCCAACCAGGAAGATAGGTAACTCCTCCTTCCTGTATAGAAATAATAAATGGAGTTGAATGAAATTAGAATTTTACATGAGTAGGTTTCCATTGATCTGCAGAAAACATCAGGAATTGAGCAAAAGCATTCCTCAGTATCACTCTGATATTGATGTTTTACTGTAATATAATAATTTAAAAATATTTTATAAACATAATTTTATTTCTGCCCAGTGACATCTTGTAGAGGTGATTAAAAAGTCACTTAACAATAAGGGAGTAGGAGGCAATCTGTACCTGCATCTCTGGGAGAGTAAAGAATAGGTGGACCTATTAACCTTATTATTGAGTGGAACAATGTCAGTGCAATGTTGCTGCTATTGGACATTTGAAGAATGGCTAATGTAGTTAAGGGACTAAACTTTTCATTTCATTTGATTTTAATTAATTTAAATTTAACTGACAGAGTCACATGTAGCTAGTGGCTACCATATTGCACAATGCAATTCTGTATCTTCAAGAATAGCAGAAATTCTTAGCCAGAAAATATCAAGACTATTGCAGACAGTGGTAAAATAAAGACTAGCAATCAGAATCTGAAAAGAGGAGGGCTCTGAAACACTTCCCTGACTGACAGATTGTGTTGACCAGGCTTAGAGTCTGGCTGATGAGGCTTAGTTGACAGGCTCTGAGTACCTTTCTTATACATGTTATTAAGAATAGGTTGAGAGGGTTTGTAGCATTTAAAAAGAAACTTGATTAGTTTCACAAAAAGTGGCTGTATATAAGTCAATGTTAGAAAAATATGGATGTTTCAAAGAAGGTGGCTATGACAGGGAATAAAGCCAGATAAAGAGTTAATTCTGGGACAAGGGTGGAGAAGATAAGCTGTCATATAGGGCACCTGTGAGTACTCTAGGGTACCTGTGAGTGCTCTGAGGCATCCTATTTGATATACTCCAGGGTCATATTTTAGAAGCTGAGTCTGACTTATAATCATTATCTCATGTGCCTGTCCTACCCACATGTAAATAAGAATAACAGAGAATTTTGGTCTTCAAGGAAAAGAATGAAAGAATAAGCCTCTGCAGACTTTTAGTCTCTAGGTTGGACCATTTGTGAGGCCCTCCTTTTGTTTTAAGAAATAGACATAGGGCCGGGCATGGTGGCTCAAGCCTGTAATCCCAGCACTTTGGGAGGCTGAGGCGGGTGGATCACGAGGTCGAGAGATTGAGACCATCCTGGTCAACATGGTGAAACCCCGTCTCTACTAAAAATACAAAAAATTAGCTGGGCATGGTGGCGCGTGCCTGTAATCCCAGCTAATCAGGAGGCTGAGGCAGGAGAACTGCCTGAACCCAGGAGGCGGAGGTTGCGGTGAGCCGAGATCGCGCCATTGCACTCCAGCCTGGGTAACAAGAGCGAAACTCCGTCTCAAAAAAAAAAAAAAAAAAAAAAAAAAAAAAAAAAAAAAAAAAAAAAAAAAAGAAATAGACATATAGGCAGCGGTATAGATACAAATGATATAGGTATAGATACAGATATCTTCTTAAGAGATTTATCTTTTTATGTGACTATCTCTGTGAGTTTCTTGCTGGTAGGAAAGCATTGCATTGATGGCATAGGTTATTACTCTATTAATTAGTTCTGTTTGTAGTGCTTATCTTGTAATTCCCCAGATAGTGGAATTCAATTTTTCGTGTAAGAGCTAGTTCTGTATACTACTTCTTTTGAAGATTCCTCTAAGTCCCAACACTATTCTTCTACCCATTTGTTTGTCTAATTTATAATAGCCCTTGGAAGGTACCCGTGGCGTATTCCTTTAAACTTCTCCCAGTCCACAGATGAGCTGAACAAGCTCTGTAAGCCACACATTGTGCTAAGTATAGAAAGAAAACATGGTGTACATCAGGTGTCCCCAAACTAAGGCCCACGGGCCGCATGCGGCCCCCTGAGGCCATTTATCTGCCCCCCCGCCGCACTTCAGGAAGGGGCACCTCTTTCATTGGTGGTCAGTGAGAAGAGCACAGTATGTGGCGGCCCTCCAACGGTCTGAGGGACAGTGAACTGGTCCCCTGTGTAAAAAGTTTGGGGATGCCTGGCTGTACACAACGTGATAAGATCTAGTCGAGATTTGGACTTGGTACTGTGCCATCTTAGAAGAGCAAGTAATTGAACTCATCCAGGGAAATCAGAAAGGTCCCTTGGAAAATTTTACCCTTGAGCTAACTAAATAAAGAATAAGAAGATATCCAAGCAGATGAAGTGCTTATGCATAACAAGAATTGAAAAGAAAGAAACGGAATGGAATAATACAATACATGAAAATGGGAATTGAAAAGGGATAAAGGATTAAATATTCTTCACATTCCATTTGAGAATTTGGTAATATGGGCTTGTACACAACGTGGAGCTGTGAGAAATGAAGAGGGAAAAGGAAATTGCTGGGTTAGAAAAGCACGTTGAGGCCAGTTAGGGAAATCTTTAAATGCCCCTCGTCAGACTCTGATTTGTTAAATATGTTATCCCCTCCGCAAGACTGTGTTTTCATATCTTTCCAGCTCTTCAGGTTTTTAAAGCTTCTTCTTATTTTTTTTCTAAATGGACCATGGTGTTGGAAGAACAAAACAGAGAAGAGATACAATGGGGGCTTCTCTCTTTGCAAGGAATCAAAGGATTTTCAGTAGTACTAGTAACAGCATATATCATTTGAGGCGTCTTTTCAAAATTGTTTGTCTAGAGTTAAAAAAAAAAAGAATTTATTATTTCTTTGATTTAAACTGATCCTTTTCCGAAGTAAAAAAAAAAAAAAAAAAAAAAAAAACCAAGCATCTGTGAAGTTAGATAAGAACTACTTAAAATGTACTAATTTATTTAGATTGGATGGAGAGAATATTAGGCACCAGGACAAAGGGTATTAGGAAACATTGCAAGAAAATAAAAGGTGTTCAGGACAAGAGACAATTGTTATGTACATCAGTTTCCTCTAAAAGCTTGGATAAGGGAACTTAAGCTACTGGAAATGAATAAAGTGGGATCCAGAGGCGCATTAATATTTCATGAGTTTTTAGCAATTACTTTCTGGGGAATTGAAAAGAATTTTGGTGGCAAGAGTAGGAAAGTGAGAAGTCAGTCTCTTCAGAAAAACATAAAAAGGATGATATTGCAGGGCACCTCAAATTTGACAGTAAGAATATTTAATTAACCCAATATAGTTTTCTAATCTATTTCTAATTTCTTTTTCTTACATGGAACATTATTGTATATATACAGATAAAGCATATTTTCAATATATGCACACATACATAAATGTATATGTATATGCACATATACGTAACTGATACACATATATGCATGTAGGCATATTTATAGAAAAGACATGCTATCATTGCTTATGCTTCTATATTTTGTTCTGTCAGAATCAACAGTATTAAAGTTTGCTGTAGGAAAATGTTTGACAATTCAATGCTCACTTCTCTCCTTCCCTCTTAATGAAAGAACTCCAATCCCCTCGGGTAAAATAACACCAGCTGGAAATTCTAGTCAATCATAAAATTCCATTTGTCTTCATGGAAGACAAATTGTTTTGGAGTTCTGAAACCCTGGGGAGCATCTGCCAGAAGGTAGCTGAGAATGAGTACCTGACTCTTATAAAAGAGATGCTAGCAGTGAACATTCCTTTGCTTGGTCTGAATATCGTGCAGGAAATGGTTAATTCAGCAGTCCTCAAGTAATCAAATACGGTTCATTTCCAAGAAGGTTCTGTTCTCAAGACTGGCCATAGTTGACTTCCAGTTACTGAGTTCTGAGCGCTTGGAATGTCCTCCCTGATAAGAGTTTCTTGTATGCCCAAGGCCTTGGGCTGTTCTGTACCAACTTGACCAGACAGTTAACAGTGGCATTTATGGTGAATACCTGTTTCTGCTCTGGGGGTCTGGAGTCTTGAGAAGGTAGTGTCAGTCATTTTGGTGTGCATAGCCTACCTACATGACACCCAGTAAGATTTTTGGATACAAAGACTCTGCTGAGCGTCCCTCATTGGCAACACTTAGCATGTATTGTTACATATTTGTGCTGAGAAAATTAAACATATTATGCAGCCCCAAAGAAAGAAAACACCTAGAAGCTTGTACCTGATGTCTGCCAGATTGTGCCCCATGTGCATTTTTCCTTTGCTGATTTCGATATCATCTTTCCACTGTAACAAACTCTAAGAGTATGACAGCTTTTGAGCTCCCTGAGTCCTTCCAGTGAATTATTGAACCTGAGGGTGGTCTTAGGGATCCCTAACACAGATATGACATCTGACACAATTGTAGCCCTCTTGGGGCCACTAGAAGAATCAGACTTAAGACAAAACCAACACTAAAACAAGTAACAGTTAAACAAGTTATCTCTTTAAAATATTTGTTTTTCTAAGCTTAGATTATGAAGACCTGAGCATAGATGGTATCGATTTTTTAAAGTTCTTTTACATGTACTTGCATTCTTTTTTTTGGTTATCAGATCCTAGAAGATCAGAATCAATCACATGGAGTTCAACTATAAATTTCACATGAGAATTTTCTGCAAATATCTTTGATTATAGTATTCTTCTTACTATATTTGATAGGTAGTACTTAATCATTAATTCAGTACTATAGCAAATACTTCCTCAAAACCCCAGAGTGCTTTTTACATAATTAATACCCAGAAGGATTAATTTTCCCACTATTAACATTCAGGGTTGATAGTGAAAATCATTACAAGTACTTCCAAAATATTATACAAAAGGTAAAAAAATAAAAGAAGTGTGGCTACCTGTTTAATGCCAGAAGAAAACTAAAATTTCTGATTCTGAGATGAAGTTTGACTATAATATTTGAATGTAATTATCTTTTTGGGACAATGGGTTGTGTAGTCTTTAGCATAATCATTTTAATATTTCAACTTAGAATGGTTTCTTTTAGTAGGTCAGCAATTCAATTAAATTGGTTCAAAGCAATCCATAACGAATGGGCCAGATTTTATTGGCATTACCATTCCCAGGAGCAAATTTGCAAGGATCTAGGCATAAGGGTGCATGATTTATATTTTAGGGATCTAACTTTGTTCTATGATAGTAAGGATCTTAGTTCAATGAAATGATTAATTTTTTTCTTTAGAATATCCTCTCCCTTTGTTCCCACAGTCAAGTGGAGAATTTTTATTCCAAAACACACATGAGAAAACCTGACAATTTAGGTTTTCTTCACAAGATCAAAGCTGTGCGTGATAAGCCAACTATAGAAGCATCATGCTTTCTACATTTTCAGAAATAGCCTGATCTCTCTTCAGACTGGGGCAGTTAATTTAGTAGCTCGTTAGTCAATGAAAAGATTTTATGGCACCTGTTGTTAAGAGCCACTTCTCATGAACAGCAAAGGGCAGAAACTGGCAACTCACAAACTAGCCTAAGAGTGGCCTTAAAGCATTTATATAATTCTGAATCTTCTTTTGAAATTATTGGAAAATCTGTCAACATGTCACATTCCTCCAGCTGACTGAGTCTGAGTAAGAGAGACTCTTCTTTAGAGAGGGCCTGGACTCTCCATCTTGCCAAAGCCCCCTTTACCTTAGCGTCACTGTGACACTGACTTCCAGAGTTAACTTCCTTTTCACTAACTCACCTCAGTGGACTATTACAATTGTATGACTCTAACAACTATGATTATTGGCAATTCCTAATTAAAATCAATATTCTTTAAACATATTGTAGGAAAATTACAAGTTTGATAATTTGAGTTAAACTTCAACCTCCGGAGAATGAACGTGAGATGTGTGTTCATGGCAGAGTTCTAGTATGGGATGTTCAGATAGGCTATAGTCTTTGTCGTTATTCTTAAGTCAAATTCAGGGTTGCTGTTCAAACCCATAATGCAAAGCCATCCTTAACCTTCCTAGTGTGAGAAAGGAATAACCAGCACCATATGAATAAATAAAATCAATAAATAAATCTGTAAAATAATGGTCATAATTATATTATGTGCATATCCTGATGTGTTGACTATTAAGAGAGGTATTTGTATCATGTGGTGGAACTTTTTTTTTTTTTACAAATCCTTCATCTTGTCATTGAAGCAGAAATGCTCAAGGATGCTGTGATTCTGCTGTATTGTTTGTAAGATTTAAACTTTTCAGAAAACGTCTACTTGTGCTCAGGTCTCATTCTAGCCATTGTACATCTGTATGGCGTTGAAGTGAATTTCTCTAACAATAACATTCACTATGCTTGCCACATTAGTAATGTACCACTAAAAAGAGGAGGAAATAGGTGGCAAAAAGATTTCTCCAGAAAACTTGAACAGAGATTTCCTCCTGATTTGCATTTTCACCTTTTTGTAAAATTAGCACAGAAAGATAAACACACAGCTACATCTTAACTTTATAAAGGCATTAGAACCTCCCCGCTTAGAAACTAGATCTAACAAGAGATTCAGAATAAAATCAAAAACAGCAAACTTAATAACAATTAGAAATGATACAGAGTGCAAAATCAAATAACCCAAAATGTCATGCGATCATTGAGAATATAATCAGTAAAGACTGCCGGCAAAGTGATGGCCACGTGTGCAAGGTAATTACATAAAATGTCAAAAGACCAAGCTCATGGGAAAAAAAAGTATTTGGAAAAATTGAAAAATAAGCTTTTAACATTTTGAAATACGCCTACGTCTTGATAAGCAAACCAACTCCACTTTGGGAGATAATTCTCCACTGCTAATTTCTCCATTGTCTTTCTGTGCAATGTTATGCACAAAGCCACTTTTGCTTGGGACTATCTTTTCAAGGATTCCTGTATTACAAATTGCCTTGGAAAATGGAGACAGTATCTCCCTGCAGGAAGAAAATGTGGGGCAGGCCTGCTTACAGCACAATATAGAAGATTAGCATTAACGATCCTTGGAGTTGCTCAGGTGCGATGCCGACTCACTGAGTGAACAGCTTCCGCCTGGAATGGTCTGTCTTGCCCGTATGGAACTTAAGGAGCAAGAAAAGTGATGTGAATGTAAAGCTCAGGCTGCTTGCTGTGCCATGACAATAAACTCCTATTCTCTAAACTGGGAGTTTTATGTCTTCTGCCTTCATCAGTAAGACTTGGGACATACTACACTGTTAGTGTTCAATATGGTAAAATCTCAGATCCCTCATAATTTTCGACACTGAAGTAGAGCCTCAGTTAACATTTCTATGTTAGTAATTGGATCTAAGTTTCTAAACTTTGTAATTCTGAGTTATGAGTGGAAGTTGATTTTAACAGTCACCAGAACGTACAATTCTGGAATCATTTATTCAATCTTTGTTTTCTGGTAATAAATTCATCTCATGGCTCAGTTCATTGATTAAACAGTATAAATAAAACTTACAAGTATTAATTACATTACAGTAATTAATTACAGGCTACAGTAATCAAAACAGCATGGTACTGGTACCAAAACAGAGATATAGACCAATGGAACAGAACAGAGGCCTCACAGGAAATACAACATACCCACAACCATCTGATCTTCGACAAACCTGACAAAAACAAGCAATGGGGAAAGGACTCCCTGTTTAATAAATGGTGTTGGGAAAACTGGCTAGCCATGTGCAGAAAGCAGAAACAGGACCCCTTCCTGACACCTTACACCAAAATTAACTCCAGATGGATTAAAGACTTAAAAGTCAGACCTAATACCATAAAAACCTTAGAAGAAAATCTAGGCAAAACCATTCAGGACATAGGTGTAGGCAAGGACTTCATGACCAAAGCGCCAAAAGCAATGGCAATAAAAGCCAAAATAGACAAATGGGACCTAATCAAACTCCACAGCTTCTGCACGGCAAAAGAAACAGTCAGTAGAGTGAATCGGCAACCAACAGAATGGGAAAACATTTTTGCAGCCTACCCATCTGACAAGGGGCTGATATCCAGAATTTACAAAGAACTAAAGCAGATCTACAAGAAAAAAACAAACAAGCCCATTCAAAAATGGGCAAAGGATATGAACAGATACTTTACAAAAGAAGACATACAGGAGGCCAACAAACATATGAAAAAATGCTCATCATCACTGGTCATCAGAGAAATGCAAATCAAAACCACATTGAGATACCATCTCACACCAGTTAGAATGGCGATCATTAAAAAATCGGGAAACAACAGATGCTGGAGAGGATGTGGAGAAATAGGAACACTTTTACACTGTTGGTGGGAATGTAAATTAATTCAACCATTGTGGAAGACAGTGTGACGATTCCTCAAGGACCTAAAAATAGAAATCCCATTTGACCCAGCAATCCCATTACTGGGTATATATCCAAAGGATTATAAATCATTCTACTACAAGGACACGTGCACACGAATGTTCATTGCAGCACTGTTTACAACAGCAAAGACCTGGAACCAACCCAAATGCCCAACGATGATAGACTGGATAGGGAAAATGTGGTACATATACACCATGGAATATTACGCAGCCATCAAAAATGATGAGTTCACGTCCTTTGTAGGGACATGGATGAACTTGGAAACCATCATTCTCAGCAAACTGACACAAGAGCAGAAAATCAAACACCGTATATTCTCACTCATAGGCGGGTGTTGACCAATGAGAACACATGGACACAGGGAGGGGAGCACTACACACTGGGGTCCGTTGGGGGGAAATAGGGGAGGGGCGGGGGGGTGGGGAGGTGGGAAGAGATAGCATGGGGAGAAATGACAGATACAGGTGAGGGGACGGAAGGCAGCAAACCACACTGCCATGTGTGTACCTATGCAACAATCTTGCATGTTCATCACCTGTACCCCAAAACCTAAAATGCAATAAAAACAAACAAACAAAAAACAAATATTAATTACACCCCCCCATGACAGACCTTTCTGCACCTCTCTGCATATAGTATAAAATTAGTCAACAAAATAGGCGTTAACTAAAATAAGAATATTGGTGTGTTTGTGCTAAGTCAATCAATTTGAGACTTCTGTCACAATGCACCCTACAACACGGACACTGAAACTTCTTCAACGCACATTGCAACTTCACAGTGAACTTTTAAATTTCGAAAGATGAAATCATGTGTCTGAATTGACCTTGCTGTCTCTGCTTTCTCTGCTTTTTTCCTATGCTTTCTATGCCACTCCTTTTGTGTGTGTGTGTGTGTGGTATTCCAAAACATCTTTAAAACTGTGCTGTTAGAGATAGGGCTGTTTGTATGGTACACTCATAAAACTACAGTTTATGATATGTAACCACGGATTCCATCGTTTTATTCCTGCTCTTAGTTTTTGATTAAGAATAGCTCAAATTTTAATATCTTCTATATTCTCTATAACTGTGAAAAAGGCATTGCAAGATAATATCTATGGGAAAGAAGTTTCTGAAACTTAATGATATATAAAGCTCAATATAACTGTGTGGTACTTTTTATGTAAATACAATTTTTTAAATACATAACTCTTCTGACAGATTCTCTTATAAAGCTATGTTGATAGTGAAAATGACCCCAGATTAGCTTGTTCCTCATTCATCAAGAGCAGTGAAAAAGCCAGCTGGTAGATGTTATATAATATTTATCTTTTCCTGTTAGGTTACAGGAAAAGTAGTTTATGTGGCACAAAGATCCACCCAAACTTTATTCATGAGTCTGCCATCCTATCATTATTAACAGAAGCATTCTCACCTTTCCTGTAAGACTCCTGACATGTAGTTCACAAAATACAATTTTAGAGAACACCCAAATGTCTGAAATTATCTGTATGAAAACTTAGACATGAAGATGCAATAAATTTGTCCTTGGTCATAAAGTCTATCAAAGGGAAGACTGGAATTTGAACGAAAACATCTTGATACAGATGTTCATATATATGGTTTACTGCTCCTCTAATTTACAGCACTCATAAAAACTTATCACTTCTCTTATAAACTTATTGCTAGTTTTAAATAAACAACAGAGTTGTAGCCTGTCCAATGTACAGACAAAACAAAAATATTAGTCTAGATATGAGATAAATTCTCATATTATCAACTCAAGCATAAGCCTGCCTAGTAATGCTTCTTCAACAGTGTTTAAATTCTAGGCCACCCCAACCCTAGCCAATCTATCTTGGATACCTCCTTTCTGTTCCCTGTAGTTCCCTAGATTTTTCTCACTCAAAACAGGGATAAATTAACAACAAATGTAACTTTCTATTTTAGACTGAGAACTCCTTGAGTCTATTGATTATGTTGTAGCATTGTATCCCCATTATGTGGAATATTCTGTGCCACCTATTAGCCATGAATACGTATTGATAATGGCATGAATAAGAATATTCCAGAGTCACCACAATTATAAATATATTTGGAAAACTTTGTGGAGTGGAAGAATCCAGGAGCGGTGGACACCAAGGCCCCAGAATCTTGGGAAAATTGGGGCATAAGGAAAGAAGGGAGCGGAGTCTATTTCTGTAAGGACAAGACAGTCATCAGATAACCAGCAGAGGGTTTTAGAATAGAGAAATAGAGAAAAATCCCCTAAATTTTTAGGTGTGGGACTTGAGACGGAAATCAGCCCCTCACAGAGACTCCAGAGTTGGGAAGCTGAGAAAAATAGGCCATAGGTATCAATCAGAATCTGGCACATTGAAGGCAAATGCATGTATGAGAGACTCTCCCAGAACTTCTACATGACAACTCTTCATTTACCTGAAGGATATGAACGCTAAAATAGGAAACTGGCCAAATCTGTGTTTGTATACACAGTATCCTTTTTATTTATATAGTTATTTTTTTGCTTTTGTGAATCAGATCCACTCAGGCACTTTCTTCTTTCACACATTCTCCCATCGTTTAACTGGCTCCAAACGTTACATAGCTGCAATGTGACTTTGAATTGGAAGATGGGTTATTTTCTAACTCATGCCTAACCTACAGTGAACAAAAATTCTGATAGTTCATGACAAATTGGAATATGTGCCAGCTTTTGCTGTGGTTACATACTGATCTTTAAATAAGGGACGTGATACTAAAGAAAGTGAATTTAAGTGAAAGGGAAAAATTCTCTGATTCTTGTTACCTTTGTGTTATAAAAAAATGCATTGGCACTTGGAACATATATGAATTAGGAAAATGTCTCAGTATCTTCGGTCTTACCTACATCGTTAATATAGTAAATTGAAATCATATGCTTTTGATAATAATGTTGATTAATTTTTCTCCATGTTAATAATGACAACCAACATGATTAATTCATTATTTTAGTAATGCAAGGAGAGACAAAACTGATAAATATTGATCTAATCTGAATCTTCAGAACTCAAAGCTAGTTTTATGAGTAGGAAGAGGGAAAAGCTATTTTTTGATATAATTTATCCATTCACACAGCAGTGTGAATAATTGATATTATTTGTTTTCAAATGTTAAACTATAAAGAGCTACGACTAAACTGAATATAATAAAATCTTAAGACAACCATAACTGAAAGGACTAATGGAATAAAAATAAACTTGACCAAACACAATTTCAAGTAAGGCTAGACTTGAACATATTGCAGAAAGAATATCTTAAAGATCTAATCTTTACAGTGTATACTGAAGCTCTGTTATTTTACATTTTCTGTCTCCAACACAGACAGCAGTACCTTCATATATTATCTCCATAAAGAAAGCTCTTCTAACCTTGTTGTAGTCTGTAGAGAAAAATTTGAATTTTGACAAGACTAATGAAGAAAGTTACCTGGACAAAATCCTGGATGCACAAATTACCACCCTTGTGACTGATTTAACTGAGTTGGTGTCTCAGCTCTAAAATCTGAATTTCTTCCTTGTTCCCAGAATAAATATTGCTCTTTAGCCTTCTGTTGAATTCTTTCCACCCAAGGCTTTATGGAATTCTCTGAAGTCTTTTAAAAGTATTTTGGAAATGTAAGCCTGTTATACTGCAACATATCACATTCTTAGCAAGAAATGTTGAACAAAATAATAACATTTAAATGTCTAGGTTTGAGAGATACAAGTAGACATAAGGCAGTAGATGTTGAGATTAGATAGTGTCATATTTAATTTTTGTAGTAATGATGTGACAAAACACAAAGATTATTTTGTTTAACAATTGACCTACTTAACTTTATATACTATTGCAAGTAATTTATATTTTAGTTGCATTCTCCTCCTGTTACCACATTTAATAGTCAGGCAATAAATGTAATATACATTATGATGCTGAGGAATAAAATATGAATTTGTGGGGAGAAACATGTTTCTTCTGCTTTTTTTCATATTGCTCTACTTTAGATTATTTTTTATTCTCCCTGGAGTAGGTATGCTTCTGCTGATTATTTATTGGTCTATGGTATATTGCTATATTTTTAAAACTCCTAGAAGTCTCCAATGCATCCCTCCAAGAGTGCTTTAATAAATATAATTCTTGGAGTAGTAAACAAAATCAAGTATCCGGAGGACTTGGCAACAGGTTGAAATTGCTTTGGTATAAGTCTATCAGGGCATAGGGTCACACATGCAAATTAGGTCACATGAAGTGCCCTGAGTATTCCACGGCTCCCCAAGGTAGATTTACAAACTAAACTCTAATAGATAGTGACCCTGGGTTAATTACGTAAAACATGTAATCTATTTATATTTTGTCAGTGTATCTAGGTGCCTGAAATGTGAATTTAAAAAACAAGAGCTTACCTAGAGTAAAATATAAAAAATCCAGATATTTCCCTTATTGTTGCATTTGATCCAGGGAACCTCATATATAAAAAAGTATAGGATCACTTATCCAGTAATTTTTTATCCCAAAACTTTATATTAAACAAGAATACATAAAAATCCAAGTAACAGTAAACATCACTGATAATTCTACGACTCAAAGGCAATGGATTTTAATATCTTGCTATATCATCTTCCTAACTTATTTTTCAAAGCAAATAATTAAAATCAAATGTATAACTATATACTTTGTCTTATTTAAACAACCTTGTGATACAGATTTTAGTATCAGTTTATGAAGTCAATATAGTAAGTAGTTACGATGATGGATTTTGAAGCCCAACTGCCTGGGGTTTCATCTCGGCTTTGCTATTTAGAAAAATATGTGAACTTAGACAAGTTATTTAACTTTTCTATAACTAAAGTTAAAAAAAAAAACTGAAATTATCTAGCATATTTCTTGTAGAGTTCTTGTAAGTTTTCAATGAGTTAACAGAAATAAAGTGCTTAGATTAATACCGAACATGTCAGTAACCCTATAAAAATGTTAGCTACAATTATTAAATGTCTGTATATTATTTTACAGTATAATACCAAATAAACTGTCCTATTGTTTTCTAAAGTTGACATTTTTTCAGTATTTTATAAATAAAAACTTCTGAAAAACCTTTTTTTTAAAAAAGTATAACTAGTAGAATGATTTTCTTTGAATATAGTCATACATGTGAAATGATTTAGCCAAATACAGAATTTAAAGATGGTTCATATATTTTGACAGATTCTTCCCACCCCAGGAAGATAGCACAGTTTACAAAAGTAATTTATCATCATTGAGTAATACACATACTTATTTATTTTAATGGTATCGTACTGTTCATTTTAATTTGAAAGTCTTTCACTTTTATTACCTGCTAAATAGAGTTCATATTTATGTGTTTATAATTTTCTACAGGTGGAATTTTCTTTTTCCCAGATTCATATGGTGATATTCCTACCCTCAGTTTCTTAGAATGAGACCTTATTGAAAAATGATGTTATTGCCTAAATACTTAGTTAAGTCTGGATGAGGTCATACTGAAGTAAGGCGGGTCCCTAATCCAATATGACTGGTATTCTTACACAAAAGCAAAATTTGGATACACACACCTTCCACCACCATACACACACAGAACATCATATGAATATAAAGGCAAAAATCAAAGTGATTCAGCAGAAACCAAAGAAAAATATTGCCAGCAAACAGCCAGAATCTAGAAAGGAAGCATGGAACAGAGTTCTATATAGCCCTCAAAAGGAATCAGTCTTGCCTGCACCTTGATCTTGGACATAACGGCTTCTAGAACTAAGAAACAATGAATTTCTGTTGTTCTAAACCACCCAGTTTGCCTACTTTGCTAGGATAGCCTCAGCATATCATAAACTATACCTATAGATGTTTCTTCTTTGACAAAAACACTGTGAATTCTTTCCCTGTTCATAGGTCAGGCTTCCTATGCTTTTCTTTTGTATTTACTTTGCTTTCTTACATAGCAGTGAGTCATATCCCTTTGTAATGTATAACCTGGCACTATATCTAGAATAATTTTTGGACCAACTCTTCCTGCTTCTTCTTTTCAATTTTCTATTCTGGTTTCAATTAAGTTGAGTTTCAATTACTGTACTCTTACAAAGTAGAATATATTACCTGGGAGGACTAGATTTTTCATTTATTTCTCCCCTTTCAGAATTTTCATACTATTCTCATCTATTTCTATTTTCTTAGTTTTCTTGTGATTTTTTTATTTTAATTAGTAATTGTGTTTCAAATTTGATTATTTAGTCTGGGGTGTTTATACTAGATACTCCCTTTCCTGAAAGGGAGGTAGGATTAGAAACAAAAGTCAAAAGGAAATTATTTTATTACATTAACTTTCACACAAAAGAAAAATTAATTTCATGATCATATTACAGTTTGACAGTAGTGACAACCACATCTGAATTTAAAGTGAGATTATAATATAACTTTGAGAGAAAACCTCAGTGGTTTAAAATGAGTGGTTAAAAAATAAACTATCTACTTACATTTTCAGAATGCACAGAAATTTAAATTAGTTACAAATGGATGCAATTTTTCCTTATCTTAAAGTATTTAAAAACTACATGCCAGTCAGTTCCTTATTCCCTGTGTCTTTCACCTATGTGCCTGACATGAGATTTAAAATTTATCACTCTATTTAGTGACTGAGTTTTTATTCCTTCTCATTAAGAGCATTTTCTGTTTGACTTCAGTTTGAAGGAATGAATGACAGAATCTGTGATTTGCTTAAGAGATAAATCAGTCTTAATCCATTTTTGTATAATCCCTTAGGCCTTGGAAAAGTAATCCTGATTTCTGTTGAACTACAAGGGGTTTGATTTTGAGTGGGTTTATTATGAAGGGTAGATGTGTTACATTTGACTCTCCTTTATGATTTCAAGTGATTAATTGAAATGTGAAACTGAACCTACAGCTTATTTGTGAAACATACTTAAAACTGAGCTTGGATTGTCAAGGAAATTTTTCTAATAAAAATCAGTTTTAAATAGTAAATATACAAAAGAGCAACCATTCAAATGGCATTCAACGTGTAATTGTTTTCAACAGAAGTCCAAATCAAAGATCAATCAATCTATAACTTACAAAAGTGAGGATTTTACAAGAAGTTCCATACCATGCATGATACTTATTTTTTAAATACATGTCCTGCTGAAAATACTAAAAGTCAACATTTCAACAGAGTATTTCTTTTTCCTAGGATTGGGTGCCCAATTTCTTTCTAAAGCTTGTAGTTTTTTAGCTAGATATGATCTAATGAAACCAGGCTTTTTCCCCTCTCTCTCTAATAAAAAGTATATCCATTCTATATACAGTGATATATTATGTTCAATATAAGACCTGAGAGAACAAATGTTCACCATCAAAAAGTCAGTGAACCAGATTGGTTTATGTAGCTGTTCCAAACCAATTTTACTAGAAAACTGCAGACTGCAGTGTATGGTGATTTTTTTTTTAATCTGGTGTGTGTTTTTTATCCTTTGGTTTTATTATGTTTTCCATTTTGGCTTCTATTTTAATACCCTTCAAAAATGTATTTAGATGGAATCTCATGATGACCGATAGATATAAAGAAGAGTGTTTGAATTCTTTTTTCTTTAGTTTTGAAAAAAATTGTCTGGTGACCCACTGTATTGTTATATAACTTGTTAAAGTTCATAGGCCCCTTCATCCTTTTAAGGGAAATATAAATAAGATACTTATATTACTCCAATTGTCAATTTATTTGTTTCATGCAATAATAATCTGGATGGCTGTAAGTAGAGGAATAACTGAGATTAAATTAAGTAATTGGGGTTTTTCCCATTAATACAAATACATGGTATAAGCCAAGGAGAACACTGCTGCAGTTTCTGGTGGTTTAGGAATCTGCTTTTTATAGTAACAGAACTATTATATCCTTTTATAATAATACAATAGAATAAGAGCCAGTGTGTTGTGCCGTCATACATCATGAGTGATAGAAGTAATATGGATATGGACAGAGAAATATTCTCAACCTGTTCTTATGCAGACATAGCATGACTTTATTTCTGGTCACTTTGCCTTAATTTCTAGCTACCTGTCTCCAAAGTATCTTCCACGTTATTGAACTTCATCAGTTTTCCAATCTGAATCTCTGTTAGCTAGTGGAGGCTGCTGATACGGCAAATGAGATTTTGATTATTTTAGATAATCAGACAACTGAATCTACAAAATTGTTCCATTCAACAAGGCAATCACTAAGATGGCAATGGCCACATCAACCAGCTTAAATACTTACTAAAGCCAAGGAATGAGGCTGAGTGGTTTGGTTTCTGCCAGTGGTTTGGTAACCCTGGCAGTCCCAAAAGTACTGTACGTATGGATTTTTATGATGCTGTCTGGATGGAGGATCCCTTACTCCTAGTGTATCCATTATGATAGTGTTTTCACTGAGGCCAGATCTTGAGTGCTTTTCACATGTTTTTTTTTTTTTTTTTTTTTTTTTTTGAGATGGAGTCTTGCTCTGTAGCCCAGGCTGGAGTGCAGTGGCACAATCTTGGCTCTCTGCAACCTCTGCCTCCCAGGTCCCAATTCAAACAATTATCCTGCCTTAGCTTCCCAAGTTGCTGGGATTACAGGCACACACCACCATCCCCACCTAATTTTTTGATTGTTAGTAGAGATGAGGTTTCACCATGTTGGACAGACTGTTCTTGAACTCCTGGCCTCATGATCTGCCTGCCTCGGCCTCCCAAAGTGCTGGGATTACAGGTTTGAGACACCGCCCTTGGCGTTCACCTGTTTTTAACTGTAGAAATGATAGCGCAGAAGACTTGTAATCACATGTGTGTGTAAAGTCAGGCTACCTAATATAAGGTCAATTTTCAAGAATGCCACATGGTTTCTTGGCATCTAAAATATTATACTCACTTCAGAATCTACCACGTTGGCAAGATTGATCAGTTGTAGTTCTGTATTTGAAAACATTCAGTGATTCTCTTCAGTCACTTTATCACAGCATCTCTATTACTGAATTGCTTTTTTTAAAAAGTGTCTATTTGCTTTATTATATGTTTTTCAGCAGTTTTCCACAAGGAAATGATGAGTGCTCTGTTACCTGAATTTTCCAAATACATACAATGATTGTGGATTATGTTTTAAGGACGATTTTACTTGGAATACAATTCTTAAGCCCCCCACTCCCACTTTCCTTAAACTTTGGTGGAGAGCATTTTATTCTCTTCTGTGCTGATATAGAAAAGGCTTAGTTCATTTTAAGTTTTTCTTTTTCTACATGCCTTACTTTCTCTGCCGCAGACCACTTAACTTTTAATTCATCCTAAAAATACAGTAAATTTGTCCATATATATGCTTCGGTTGATTATTGGGCAGGTTTTTTTTTTTTCTAGTATACTTCTGTGCCCTTTCTGTACACAAATCACTTTTTTTCTTTTAGAAAAGTTTTACTATATTATAATTTGGAGGGTTTTAACAATTCCTTTGTTTTCTTTTACAGGATCACCACAGGTAAGCTGTATTACATTTGTCTGTCTTTCTTAAACATTATCTTTATAATTATTTTATAATCACTGTTACTTCCCATTGTATTCTCTCTCTGTGATTTATTCATCTAGCCTCATGTCATTAGCTGTTTTTTCACTCTTTTTTCTATTGTTGTTGCTTTAATGTTTATCATTGTATTTTTATCTTCTATATGTACAAAATATGCCTGTTTTCTTCTCAGATATTTTTTGTCTTAGAATATCTTTCATGAAACCTAGACTCTCTTAGAGAGATCTTGTTGCTTGTGAGCTGTGACGAAGCAGATAAATTTCTTTAATATCTTCCTCCATTTCTTGAGTAATTTCTCTGATGATTCAGCCATTGCTTGTGTTGCTTGATCTCCCATGTGGTAATAGGTAAACAGGGTTTCTTTTTTAATCCCTAGTCATATGGAATAAGAAAAACCAATTATTTTTTAAAGAAAAGTTTGAAAGGGGAGAAAAGGAGTGAGCTGATGTCATCTGCAGAGACAATTCTGGCTTTATTTGTAACCCTTAGAAAACCTTTTCTGTTTCCTCCGACTGCTTCTCCTATCTTCGGTATTCCAAGGGTTTGCTTTGGGTCACAGCAAACACTTTTTTCACAGTTTGTTCCATTGCTGTTTAGCTGCTGCAGGATGACATACAACACAGCTGGCTCCACTGGGAGCAACGATTACCTAGCAAACACACACACGCACACACACAGGCACACACGCACACACACGCGCATGCACACGCACATCCACAGGCACACACACACGCACACGCACACACGCACATGCACACACACAGGCACACACGCACACGCACACAGGCGTGCACACACAGGCACACACGCGCACACATGCACACACACAGGCACACACACGCACGCACACACACACGCACACATACACACACATGCACATGCACACATGCACACACACGCACAGGCACACACGCACACGCACACACACACACATGCACGCACACACATGCACACACACATGCACTGCACATGCACATCGACAGGCGCACACACACGCACATGCACACACGCACACACGCACACGTGCACACACATGCACATGCACATCCACAGGCACACACACACGCACATGCACACACACGCACATGCACACATGCACACACACGCACACGCACACACGCACACACACGCACACATGCACACACACATGCACATGCACATGCACATCCACAGGCACACACACGCACAGGCACACACGCACACACACATGCATACACATGCACAGGCACACACGCACACACACGCACACGTACACACACGCACGCACACGCACACACATGCACACACGCACACATGCACTTTTTACTTATATATGTCTACTTTTACTTTTTACATATATATATAATCTAAACAATAAGAAATTACATTTTCTACTATTTAATTACTGTTTTATACTGCCTCTCTCTGCCCGTCCACCCAATGTCCCATGGTCATGAAGCCCGCATGGTATATGAGGATTATTTGTGGAAGTCTCATAACAATGCCGTGAAGACAGAGTAATTCCTGCAGCCATGAGGTCCTCCAAACTCTCTCCTCAGTGGCCCTTTTCATTGTCCTTGGTGCTCCTCTAGCTTTTATTCATTCTGTTTCAGCCACATTGGCCTTCTTCCTGTTTTCGCACACCCACAGGATGCCTCTGATCGAGGCATTTTCTGTTCTCTCTTTTCTCAGCTGTTCACATGGCTCACTCTCCTACTCTTTCAGATCTTTATTTAAATGTGACTTTCTCAGTGAGGTCTTCCCTGGTCCTCCTATTTAAAGCTGCTATTTGTCACATCCCTTTCTCACCAACACCACATAAACTTCCATCTCTCTATATCTTGGTATTCTTCTTCTTTGTAGTAGTTAAGTCCTTCTAATATATATTTTTTAAGGTATCTGATTCTGATCGATTGAATTTATGATGTTTGGTTCATTGCTACCATCTAAATGTTTTCCTTACACCTAATAGACACTCAATACATATTTTTTAATGAAAGAATAGAGAAAGAGCAATTAATAAAATAAATTTATTCATTGATGATTAAATACAATGCTAATATTGAAAAGATGAACACATAGAGTTGACTTTTTTTCTTCAAGGATAAGCTCTTTATTTGCCTTTTTACGTTATAATATCAATCACAATCTGCTAAAATGCAGCTACCTGAAATTATCAAGATTACTAATTGACACAGACTTAATACATTGTTCCTTGAACAGAATATTATGTCCTGTCCTGTCTCTTCCGGTTTCATTGAAGTATATATAGAAAGTAGAGATAAGGATTTGTAAATCTGATTCTTGTGTAACACCTTAATTCAAATATTAACAGTTTAATAATAACAACAGTCAACATTTGGTTTGCATTTATTATGTAGGAACAAGGTACTGAGATTTTACATGTATCCCTGTAATATGTGTATCACTATTATAAGGCTGAAGAAATTGAAACTGAGAGAAGCAAAATCGCTTGATCAAGTTTGTATACCTAGCAAATAGCAAAGCCAAATAAAAACTCTGGGAATCCTGACTACAATGTCCATACTTCTAAACTCTTCAGAAATTATCTTTAAAAATTAATACCAGTAAAAATGAAATATTTCCATAGTAACTAAAATCATAGAAGTTCATGAAATAGAGGTACCCAATAAATTATTACAAAGACGATTTTTCTAATGGCAGACACATTCTTCTAATAATTAAGTGTATCTAAAAGGAATTGACATTATTTTAGTATTATTTTATATATCTAATAAATGTAAAGAAAATGTAATGAAGTTTTTCACTTTGTCAGTTGATAACAAACACATTCTGTACTACACCTTTTAGTCAAGCATTATTAGATCAGTGCTGAAGAAGATGTTATCAGCCACTGCAAGCACCTACGTAACTATGAAAGGTTATTTCTGAATTCTTGTTAAATATGTGTCCAGTTATTGCCAATATTTTCTCAGAATAATTTATTGGTTTGCTGTTTATATTTTCAATATCTTGTTTGAGCTAAATTCCCATAACTAAACATTAATATTCTGCCCAATGCCAGATTTTCAAAGTGTATTTTAAACTAAAAAAAAAAAAAAAAGCTTCTTAAGATTTTTCATGTCATCAAATTATAATTTACAAGGGATGTCTACATAGCCTCTCTTCCAGAGGCTTCCCATTCATTCATATATCAAGCAATACTAAGTGACTTTACTTCACATGATATGCCATAATGTTACACATCTGTGCAATTTTACATTTCTTCTCTAACAATACGTTTTCACCCAGTTCTAGGAGGCAAATTCCTCTTCATGCTTTGTGCAGAAAATTTGCTCTTATAATAGCATCAAAGCTGACCATGTTTTAGTGACTTGAAAAGCTAAACATTCTTCTATAAGTAGAGTCACTCCAATATTAAAACCTCTGAGAAGAGGAGCAATGTTTGTCTCGTTTTGCATCCCTAGAGTCTTAACATAGTATTTGGATTGTGCTAGGCAATCAATAACCACTTATTAAATCAAAATTTAGTTTCTATAGCTTTATAATTTTTTATATTAAAATATTCTTCTTTTGGGATGTTTATACTTCTGGAAAACTTTATCACTAGAGTTGGACAAGTTGTTACTGATAAATTTATATGTGTCTTTATCACAGTTCAGCTTTTTGTAATTGGTTTTTGGGAATAAATACAAGTAAAGCAGAAAAATAATTTTATTTTTAATATTGTTTCTCATGCCTCTGTGGGCAAAACAATAAGAAGATCAAATCACAATTTTCAATAACGTTTTTATTAGAAAAAATAACAATTTTATTGGGATTTATAATCATCTGTAGCAATGCAACTGAATGAGATTTATTATAGTTCATTGCCACATCTCTCTAACAACATTTATGTTAATTTTGAAAGCAAAATGCAATTTTGTTGAAAGAAAATACTTGCATGACATACTAACTTTTCTTAACTTATATAAAAGATTTAATGGCACAATGAAAGTTGAAGGTATTAGTAAATGTCAATTTACACATACAAAACTAAAAGCATTAGTATTTTTCCCATGTGAGTGATGACTACAGAAATACTGGTTGTGAGATGGTGCTTATAATAAAAATCAAATTAATTTCATAATAAACCATTACTCAATAATTGTAAGACTCATCTATACGCCACATAGCTTCTATTATTTTGACCCACTTAATTAACTTCAACATTGAATTTTATTTCCTTCTGAGTAATGTACTGGACATCATACAGAACTCTATAAGCAAGGCATTTTTTAGCCCTCACAATGCTTATAATCTAAGAGTACAAAAAATTCAAATGCAAGTATTAGTAGATGCTATTAAAACAATTCAAAAACAAAAACTTTTTAAAAGATGGAAAACATAATTATTATAATTAATTACTATAAATGTTTGAGGTTAAATGATAGAAATTACATATTCATCATCCAGTAAACTATTAAAATTAGAATACACTATGTATTTTAACTACAAATTTTTAAATAAGCAGCATAAATATTGATAACTATATCTAATTTTTAAAGACATAGGTAAGATTTTTTATGAATTCAGCTTTCTAATGTGTGTTATGGAATTTTTATAGTCATAATATGTGAACTTGCATAGTAAAACAGACAAAATTAATAAAAATATTTACATATCTAATTTAGTGCTTATGTAGAAAATTGTAGCTTCTCAAATCTATGATTTACCAGATATTATTGCTAAAGTCCAGTATAAATAATCCATTTGAGTTCCTCTTTTAGCTTTTGATCTATTTTTGTTTGATTGTCTTGTATTTTAGTGAGTTGATTTAACAAAAACTATGAAATCATCAAAACTAAAAGTCACATATGCTTATACCACAAATCCTGAAAGTAGTATGCTAATGGCTAAAATATGGCCTTAATTTTCTTTATAAAAAATTCCTAATGCCTTATATTACAGGTAACCTCAAATATCCTCATTTTTTTTAGCTTTCTCAGAAAGGAACAATTTGAGAATTCCAGTTTTAGGCAACATTGCTAACTAACATAATGTGGGCAAATATTTTATCCTAAGCAAAATTACTGCATAAAATATAACCAACAATAAAGCAACCATAAAATACATTATGGAGCTCACCAGTAATAAGAAAGGTAATCTCTATTTGCAGTAAACGAAAAAGAACTAAAAAAACCAGAATGATTAGCGTTTAAACTACTAAATACATGTTCTAGTAATGTGTTGGCCACAGTAGCCCGAGGTTTTTGGGTTTTATGCCTACTTGAAAGCAGAACAAGCTGTGCATCATGGGCATCTTAATGAAGGCAGAAGTCCTAAAGTTAAATGCATTTAGTGTGAGTGTGGTTACAATGTGTTGTCCAGCAGGCTAGGGAGGTAGCAAGGAAGCTTTGGATCCAGAAAACTGAATCGCCCTGGGAAAGGAAAATCCTGATCTATGCCTCTTACATGTCTGATGATCACGTTCACTTTTCCTAATGCGTTTAAGAAACCATAAGCCAAGAAATTAACATAAGATTTATTCAGGAACTACGGATATCGGTGAAGATCTTGCAGACTCAACTTAAGACTATAAAGATATATCTGGCCTTGTTATATAAAACATACCAAACAGAATAGTGCCACTAAAAATGAGCTCACATATGCACGCACACGATCATATAGAGACAAATTTACCATGAAAAAGAATCGTTAGTAAAAAAGGTAACAGGAAAGTGACACAAGCAATTAGGATAATAAAATAGCAAAATAAATGGCAACATTGTGTTTACGTGATTAACAACTAAGATGAAAAAAACAAGTAATTTTGGGGGAAAACAGAAAAATTACTATTAAATTTATCTATTTAAAATAGGCTAGAAAAACTTATATAAATGAAATAAGGAGAGGAAGAATGTAATCACAATAAATACACTGAAGAACATACAACTGAAAAGCATGTAAATTTGAATAACATTTGATGAAATAATAGACAATGCCATTAAGAGAAAGAAAAAATATGCAAAACATCAAATATTGGTTAAAGTGATTGGAGAACATAATGAAGCAGTTCAACAGGATTTAAAAAGAAATTCTAGAAGCAAAGTATTCTAAAAATTGTGGAAAATCAATAATAAAAAAGATGGTGAAAAACTTTTCAAAATTTAAAATATATGCAAATTTTCAGATTCAAAAATACTAAAAGCTTCTAGCAGATTAAAATTTTACAAACATCAGATTAAACATACAAAACATCAAAAGAAAAAAGGAAATCTTAAAATCAAATTGAAATTGAGGACTATATATGAAAGACCAACACTTATAAAGAAGAAATTAATTTTCATTCCAACAATAAATGCTAAAGTTTAGATACTATTATAATTAAATTCAAAGAGCAGATAACTGTTATCATAAATCCTTTAAGCAATTAAACTATTACTCAAGAGGATAAAATAAAACTATTTCTAAATAACCACTGAAAATTTTCAAATTAAATCTTGACTGAAAGAACTGCAAGATAATATCCTCTAAGTTTTAAGCAACAACAGCAAAAATTACCCAGAATAATTAAGTGAAAAATTGGGAAATAAAGCCAGAAAAAATAAAGAAATATATAAAAATATAACAAAATATAAATAAGTATTGCCTGTATAAAGCAACTGCAATAGTAATAAATTTGTAGGAAGAGCATAATTACTAAAGACAAGAAAAAATTACAATGTTAAGACATGAGGGAATATTCAGACAAAGCATTCTAAAGATGTGTTGTTAAGGAAATGTATATAAATATTGATTATCTTGGAATATATTTGTTTAGGCATAATAAATATTTCAGAGTGACCCCTAAAGGAAGAAACATAAAATATAATATTTTCAAATCAATAGAGGTAAGAAAAGATAAGTAGAGACCTTAATAAAATATAAAACAGAACATAAAAAAATACACTCATAGTAAATGGATAATAAACAAAAACATTAAATAAGATTGTATAAATGAATCAAATATGTCAACAAACACACACACACACACACACACACACACACACACACACACACAAATAAATAAATGAAGAAATTTGACCACTTAGAAAATAAAGATTTTTAAGAATAATAAAATGGGTATATGCAATTTAAAGGAGTTACACCTGAAAAAAAACTAAGACAGAAAGGTAGAAAGTAAAGAAATTGAGAAACATGATGTTAAAAACTAAGGGGAAAAATGCAATTAGCTGTATTAAGAATGCACGAAAACAAACATTAAGTAAAAATAATTTTTTCAGAATAAAAAATAGTAATAAAAAACACATCAGAGTGTCTTATATTTATCTGGTAATATGACATGAATTTGATACTCTAAAAATACATTAAGAAAATCAGAGAATTACAATAAGAATGTGCAAATCCACCTCCACTAAAAGCTGATTTTTATAAATCTCTCAGTGATAGTTCAAACAGACTGGAAGAATAATTGAAGTATAGAAAACGTGAACATCAATCTTCCTCAAATAGACAGATAGAATATTGCACCCCATACTAAATGAAGGTACATTCTTTTCAAGCACACACAGAACATTTGTAAAAATTGCCAATGAACTGAACTACAATAGGAGGCTCAGAAAATACCAGTCAATACCACAGAGATGGCATTCTCTGATCCCAGTGCAAGAGCAAAAAGATTACATCAAAATCTTTTTATTTGGAAATATCAGCACATGTTTCTAAGTAAGTAATTGGCAATGGAAATCATAATTGAAGTATTAGGTTGGTGCAAAAGTAATTGTGGGTTTTGCCACTACTTCTAATGGCAAAACCCACAATTATTTCTGTACCAAGCAAATGAAATAAGTAATTAGAATGAAAGAACATGAAAGCACTGTACATTCATACAGAGAATAAGTGAAAGCTAACTTTGAGGGAAACTCATAGCATTATATTTGTAAATTACAAAATAAAGAACAGTTTAAGCATTTAGCTCACGTAGTTAGAAAAAGAACAAAAAAAATTAAAAAATAGAATGATGGATATAAGAATATAAAAGTTAGAACTAATAAAATAAGAGTAGTTAAAATAGGAGAAAATTGTTAAGACCGTAATCTGTATGTTTAGGAAGGATAATAAAAAAAATGGTCTAAAATTCTGGCTAAGAATGGGAGAAAATATAGCTAGGCAAAAATAAGATTGAAATGATAGCATAATGACAGAGTAGAAAAAAATAAATTATGTAAACAACGTTATGCTTATAGTAATAAAAAGGTAAACAATTGTCGGAAGAATTTGTCAAAACATTTTTAATTATAAATAAAATAATATAAAGAAAGCAAATGGTAATTAAAAATCTAATCACAAGAATATAGTTGTTTTTTCAGATAAGTTATATCAAACATTCAAGAAACATACCAAAGGCTGGGTGCAGTGACTCACCCCTGTAATCCCAACACTTTGGGAGGCTGAGGTAGATGGATCATTTGAGGTCAAGAGCTCAAGACCAGCCTGACATGGTGAAATCCTGTCTCTACCAAAAATATAAAAATTAGCCAGGTGTGGCAGTGTGTGCCTGTAATCTCAGCTACTCAGGAGGCTGAGTCAGGAGAATCGCTTGAACCCAGGAGGTGGAGGTTGCAGTGAGCTGAGTTGGCACCATTGCACTCCAGCCTGGGCAACAAGAACAAAACTCTGTCTCGAAAAAGAGAGAAAGAAAGAAACACCAAACAGTAGTGTATTTTATGAATACATATTTATATTATAATATATAAAGAAGTAATGAAATTAATGTATTAAACTCTATTTCTGAGAAGGAAATAGCACATGAAGAGATAAAGGATGATGCTTTAGCTATAGTGTGAATGTTTTATTTCCTAAAAAGAGAAAAATAGATATCTAAAAATATGAAAATGTTTGTATAGCTTTAATCTTTGTGTTGAGTATGAGAGTGTATTTTCATTATGTTTTTCTGTAATTAGTGCTTAAAGACTTTATCTCAAAGGAAATATTTTAAAATAGAAGGAAACAGAATAGAGTGTAACTAGGAATACATAGGTTTATATCAGCAAAATACTTAAGAAAATGTTAAGCAAGGTATTTAACAGTAGTCTCCAAGATTCAAAGTACCATGTTTCTCCTTAACATGGCTGATGATCAGCTGGAACAAAAATACGTTTTGCAAAGAAGCTCAGATTTTTAGATGTTCCGGCAGGCAAAGAGAAAGAGAGTTTTTGTTTATCTCTCCCCGTCTCTCAGGCATTGCGTTTTCTATAAGCTTGACATGAATGACATTTCATCTTCACTCTACGTCCATAGTGAGATAATGTACCCAATATGCAGGAACTGCATGGCCCAGAATAAGATAAGTAGTCTGCTTAATTTCATACAATAGGTAATTGGTAGAAGAGGAATTTGAAATCACACCTGTTTAACCCCCAAATGTGTATCACTTTCACTACAGCTTAGTAACAACTTATTCAAGATAGTGATAGAGAATACTAACCACTATTACGTACGTTTTATGCACTAAATTAACTGTGTGTATAATATCTCAATTAATTATCAAACTCTGTTAGCTTTATCCTCTCAGTTTACACATAAGGAATTTTAGGTTTACAGAGATCAGAAAAATTTCTGACTGTGCCAGTATCAGTGTGCCTCAGTGAAGCCAATGCCTGTGATATTAAACACTCCATTAACTCTCTACTAAAGGGATGTAGAATTTGGTTTTAGGTGAGACAGACCCAGATTTTATGTATTTGCCTCACACAAGACAGTATTGTGTTATTCCACAGGGAGGTGCCATGGTTGAAGCCCTATGCATGGAAACACTATGTGCAACTTGGCGCTACGAAGTGGGTGAAGCAGTGTTTCACACGAACCATTTAACTTCTGTCTGACTGCCCTTTACCTCAAGTCCTACTACCAAACTCTGATTTACAGCTGACAGAAACAGTGGCAGCTTTAATTAAGTAATGTCATGTTTTATTTCTTTACAAAGATCTGTGTTATGTTAATGAAACAGGACGTGCTGTCAAATGGAATGAACACCAGATCATGTTCCATCTAAAGACCTGAGTTCCTTCCGTCTTCACTGCATATAGGAAATCTCAGACAGAAGGTGCTCAGTCTCATTGAATATCGGCTTCCTCATTGTTAATGTGTTAACTGAACCCATAAGGTGTATATGAAAGACCTACTGTAAACAGCAGACTACCATACTAAGGTTAGTTACCGTAATCCCCTTTAGAAGACATTGTTTGTTTTTATTTCTTAATCTCCCTTCGAGGATTGCCATAGTTCCTCTGCCTTTTCCCCACTATGAAATTCTTATTTTTAAATTAAAAGAGGGGTAGAACTAAACTGGTATCTTCAGCACGTAGCAATTGTCTTTTCCATATTCTGTTTCATTAACCATCAGAAAATCAATTTCAAAAGTTCAGCCGTTAGACTTGATAGAAATGGGCTGCAGAGTTGGAGAACAAGTTAGAAGCCATATTTGGGAAATATTGGAGAAAGTGTTGGAAATTGTGAAACAGACAGCGTTAGGAGAGAAGCTGAAAGAAGAGAAAAGAAAGGAGGACGTGGCAGAACTGATGAGAGGAGACCAGAGCAGAGCAGAGGAGAAAAGCAGCAAAGGGCAACAGTGGGGATTCCATATAATTACATGGTTTTAGAAGGGAGAAGAACTTAAAAAGATGGCAGAAAAAATAAGCAACTGGAAAGTTAAGATGAGAATAAAGAGGAGATAATTGTATCAATCAAATAATATCAATATAATATAAACAGCAACCAAATATTGTGGATCTAATATGGGCTGTGCTGCTTAATGCACATATTTAGTTGATCATGAGAACATGTAAGGCCAGTTAAGCAGGGGTCATTAGACTGGCACTGATTTACTCAGTGTGGCTGGAACAACAGGGCCACGTACTACAAACCGAACACAATGAGTTTGCTGAAATATCTCAGAGAAGAGAATGCAGATTATATGCTTCAACTAGGGAAACAGTAAGATTTCAAAACTAACAAAAATAAAATTTTCAAGTATTTAGTTAGTATTTTTGTAGCAGTTATATGATTGCTCTAGGAGAGATACAACCATAACTTTTGCAGTTATTTCTAAATGTTTATAAATGAAAAGCAACATGACTATTGGATTTTCCTGGTAATAGCCACCTGCTACTAAAGGTCCAATGAACCTGCAGAAATGTAATCAACTCTCAAAGACTCAATATCCATCACCATTTTCTGCCTCCCCATCTTATACTTCTGTAAAATATCATTTTAGAGTTAGTACTTATAAAAGTGCATGCAACACATGTATTCAAGAAAATTATGACAAACAGGAATTTCCAAATCCTTGCCTTAATTTATGACTTCTCCCTTCAGATCTCTGACAAACAAACCAGGCCAGATTAGCACCGTATTTCTAGGTGGAAATCCAGTCTCCAATATAAAATCACAGTAAACTAAGCAGAACTAATCGAGATTTTCTTTCTTCCCAAACAATGTAGACCTGACAGATTATATACAAAGTAAGCCTTTCTTTTGGTATAGTTCTCTGTAAATAACCCAAACCTGAATCCAATGTTATTTTATTACCTATCCTGAGGAAAATATAAATGAGAAGATTCCTCAGAAAAAGAAAACCAAACCCGGTGCTTAGTGCAGAGCTCACCTGAGACTTTCCTTTTTTCTTAGGCACATTCGTTGGGATCCCAAACCCAGAAGAAAGTTTGTGAAGTGCAACCATGCTCAGGCTTTTCCATCATCAACTCCTTGTAGAGCTCCAGCCCCTTAAGGTAAAGTTATCAGGTTAGGGCACCAAATACGGCTCTGACTTGTCTCAGCCAGCGTTTCAGACCTATGAGTCCAAAAAAGGAAAAGTGAGAGAAGGAAAAAGATGTTCATTCCAGCAAAGAAAAAAAAAAAAGTTTCATACCATATTTCTCGAAGCTTTGATTAATCTTCCTGAGCTGTGATTATTAATTCCTACAAAAGCTCAAAGCCCTGTAATTAGAGTACCTTAAATTATTCTGGCATTTGGCCAATTTAGATTTGCGGTTCCAATCTATAGTCATGACAAAGGGCCAAAATAGGGCAAATGCTTCCCTGCTTGAAGATCTCAACAAGATTGTGTGCGATTAAAGGGAATATGACTTTCTAACAGATGTGTTAATAAATTACTGTAGTCTATAATTTTCCTGAACGCTCCCACTCTCCTAAAAACCCTGTGCGGTGATGTCATGGTCGCTAAAACTTTCAACTCGAGATACATTTGCACTTCTGCGAATGCTCTATATTTCTCCTTGTCAGCTACCTAGATATTCTAAATGAGTTATAAAGGTTAAAGATGGTTTCGTCTTTTTTTTTTCTCCTTTAGGCTGAGAGAACAAGAAGTGAAATAGGTAGAATTATGACTCCTTCAGTTAATTTTTTTTCCCTTTTTAACAGTGGTCTCTGAAGATCTTCCAGTGCCTCTGACAAACTCTCAAAGAAGTGGGATTTCATGTCAAAATAGTAACTGCTGAGAGCTGGAGTATGTCAGGTGCAGATGGTTTATAGCTGTTGGCTCTCAAGAAGATCTTGGTCTTTTGCCCACAGTACAATGAAAAGCTACAGGTTCTAGACAAAAGCACCAAGTTTTGTTACATTCCAAGCTAGAAGCAGTTTGAAATTCACAAGATAATCCTAACCCAAGTTCATTCCCTTCCAAATGTTTAATATAACCAAGTTTAAGTTTTTGTATTTTTAAATACAAAACTAATGCAAATGGGAAGGCATTTGGAAGCTGGAACAGTGCAGGCTTATGCACTTGTGCATGGGTGTGTGTATGTGGGGGGGTGTGTGTGTGTGTGTTTGCTCAAGTCAGTGGTTGTTGAATGGCGACAGACAGCAGCTACAGCATGAGGAGTGTAAATTGCTATCTTGGAAGATTTGAATCAATGAATGTGGAGATACCCTCAGATTTGATGGTGTTTTCATGAGTTAGAAACCAGAAATGATCCCTTTGCTCAAGACGAGGTCAGCATAAACAGTGTCAGTGAGTGATAGAAGAAAAAAGATGCTCGAGGGCCCACTCCTGAGAGAGACTCAATGATCTGGATTGGAGTCAAGCCAGACATCATAAGCACTAATTGTTGGTAATGTGAGACTCAGGAATCAAACAAAGTGAATTATTGTTTCTATAATTTGGTTGTAAATATTATAGTTAGTATTAGAGGAACTGCTTTGGAAGGATACAAGAATGGGTGTATAAGAAGTCATATGTAGAGAAGAAAAGGAAAAATTTTAAATGCAAGAAATACTACCTCCCATTCACAGCTTCAAAACATTTACTGCTGCCTCAGACAACACCCTGAAGAAAACTTTGAATGCCTTGTGACAATTAATGTTTGCTTATTCTTTTATATACCAGCCTGCAAAAATATATTAGGCCACAAGGAAAGAGAATCAGAAATAGGCCTTGGAGAAATGCAATAAGCTTTTCATTTTTTCCTCATTATCTCTCCCTTTCCCTCTCAGATTTTTGTTAAAATTTGTTTGTGGTAGCAAGGTAAATTTTTTTTTTCTTTTTCAGCATGGATATATACAATTTCACTGAATTTCTTCTAAGAGAAGATTGGGCACAGTTTTCAAAAGGACATCAGAAAATATGTAGGCTGTTGAGGGTCTGTAAGACTTCAAAAATTAATAGGCATAGATGCAGATATGCAATTTTAAACTTAAAGTCTACATTGTCTAATCTCATTTCATCCAGGCAAAAATTGGAGTTCCCTTCAGACAGATATAGGTTTCCTTCTTCTTGGAACTCATAGTAAAGGCAACATAGTATAAGTTGAAAGCAAAGGGTCATACACAGAAGACACTGGTTTACTGCCATTTTCTGGCTTGGTGACCTTACATAAACCATTTAAATTTTCTGTTCTTTTTTTCCTTTAAGTTAAATATCAAAATACTTACGATATTTAGATAAAGTAGTGTGAAGGTAATTATAATGAGTAATATAGCCAATTAAGACAGCATTTTCTGTGGTATAAATTATTTGATTGAACACTGCCCAAAATGAGAACAATTTACAAGAAATATACATTAAACAAACATTAATGTAAGCAATAACTAAAGAATGTATAACACTTAAAATTTTTATATAAATAAGAAACTATGTAAAATGTCTCAAATTAATTTATCAGAGATCTTAATCATTAGCAGCAGAAAGTGCCTCTGATTGCTTTAAACAGATCGTGAATTTTTAAAGTGAATACCGACTGGCTCTCAGCATCACTGAAAGGTTCTCAAACCAGGATCAGAAACTCTGGGACCAGAAGCCAAGCCCAAACTCAGGGTGTGAACCAATGAAGTGGGAACACCACTGGAGAGCACAGAAATGCTTTAACCAGCAAGATATCGCCATCAACAACTTTGACTGCCCCGATGCCCGAGGAAACTAATTTTTCTATAATTACAAAATCAGAAATGATTTTCCTTGGTCCCATTTCTATTTTCATTAGTTCCAAATTCAATATCTGGGGTTAATATGTCTGGTTGGTATAGCTTAACTGCTTAAACCCTAGTTGCAAGAGAGGCTGAAAAAAATGAGTATCTGATATATTCAATATCTAAAACAGGTAATGAGCTCTGTCATCTGCCAAGTCTCCAGAAATACCTTGAGTGTGGAAGAGGGCTTCAATCATGACATGCAAAATAAAGACAGACAAATTTATAAAGAACAGTATCTTCCCTAGTTTATATTCCTTTTTAAAAAAGGATCTGATTCTCATTTGTGTGTTCTCATTAAAACTCGTGATAATGGACTATACTAACACATTATTTTTCATTTAAGTGTCTAATTACTAGTTACAGACTGTTTCTAGTCCCATACCATTTCTTAAAATTTATTTTATGTATACATTTTATCTATTAATAGTGGTAAAGTCTGGCTAAATTCAATTAACTCTGCCAAATAATGGTTGTGTAATTTACATTTCAACCTAGGAATTATAGTGTTTTGTAGCCTCACCGACTTTATTTCAGTGTTTCCCTTGAATGTTTTCAAAATATACATCCCTAGGTCCACTCATAAATTCTGATATAATAGAACCCTAAGATGATTCTGATAAGTTGGGTATACTCAGTAATTTGAGAAACACTATTTAATATTGAGTGGCCCACCATTCTGTGTCTGTATAAATTTCTGCAATTGTAGAGGAATTTTTATTTCTTTGTTGGCATTGAAGCTGCAAATATATTCTGCCTTAAGAAAAGAAACATAAAATCTGTTGGTTTCTGTGTAATATCACCAAGTTCCTCCTGCTCCAACATACAATTCAGGAATTTATTACTTGCATAAGTGATTCTGTCCAGACTCCTAACAACATATTCATAGTCAAAAATCATACATCAAATTTGCATATTATATTATATAATATATAATTTTTAATAAAAACTGATTTACCATTTTTATATGTATGTCATTAATATAGCTTAAAATTTTACTTTGACTACCAATGAAATCTCGTATGTCTTTTCTCACCCCACCGGCTCTTAAGACACTGCATTAAAGAATATCAGAATAATATAAATATGATGAAGTTCCAAAGGTCCCCCAAAATATTTTCTTTCTGAATCTTAATCTGTTTTTGTATTTTGATAGCTATTTGTATTGCCTCTGACAGAAAATTATTAAATTGACATAATAATCTACTGATAGGAAAGAACAGTAAGAATCTAGTGATAGATCCCTTTGTTCTATTTAGTGAAGTTCTCTTGCTATATTATCTATTGTTTTCAAAATATTTCTTCAGCATATCCTCTAAAAAAATGATTACCAAAAATTGTTCAGAGTTTGAACTGTTAATTCTTATCTTACATCTCTCTGAGTCTCTCAAGTCACTGACAGTGTTCTGGAAATACCACAAATGAAAATTTTATCTGAAGTGTCTGACACTTCCACTGTAGAGACCAAAGTTAATCCAAAGTGTTAGTGGGGACAGAGAAGTTTGGGAGGACTGCTTATCAGATGTTAACACTTAGAAAATATAAACTAGACATCTGTAATCCCAGCACTTTGGGAGGTTAAGGCAGGTGGATCACCTGAGGTCAGGAGTTCAAGACTAGCCTGGCCAACGTGGTGAAAACTCATCTCTACTGAAAATACAAAATTTAGCCATATGTGTGGCGGGCACTTGTAATCCCAGCTACTCAGGAGGCTGAGGCAGAATAATCACTTGAACCCAGGAGGCAGAGGTTGCAGTGAGCCGAGATTGCACCAGTGCACTCTAGCCTGGGTGACAGAGCAACACTGTCTCAAAGAACAACAACAACAACAAGAATAAAATAGACTCTTGGTACAAATACCTGTTGAACTAACAGAAATGTTTCGGGTCCTTCTGTAAAACATATTAATTTACTTCTTAACCTCTCAACTGTGTGTGCACTTGCTGTGGCTTAATGCACCCCTAGGTATTTCATACTTTCCATTATGATAAAGGATAAAAACAAAATGAACAAAGAAATGATCAGGAGAATAATACAAATTTGTTACAATTTGAAATCTTATGGAAATTACCCTGTATCATTTTATTTCTCAAATATCTAAAATATGTTACTTAACAAAAATAAAACTGTTTTAATCTCTTTAACATATTCAAACTTTTAGCAGAGTTGCTGTATTCCTAAAGTAAAAACAAAATGCATATGTTTTAATTAGTTTTATTTGCTCTGCCACCCCTGTCTTACTATAAGATAAATATTTTATACTTTGAAACAGTACTGTACTTCAAACATATGGACAGTCTTCCCTTTGGTACCACAACAGAATACATAGCTTTGTCCACAGCACAACAGAACAGAAAACAACATAAACGGGGGGCATTACAATTCCGATGACGATCAGAGAATCTTTATTAGGAGAAGGAAAAATAAACATTTTGCAAGGGCAGAGACACAGATTCATGATCAGGTTTGAATTTGTTGGTGCTAAGAAGTTAAAATCCAGCTATTTGGATTGCATTGTATCTCACTCTGTTATTTCTTTCTCCAGTTCAACCCAGATTCAGAGGGCACGCAGCTGAAAAGAAAATAGAAATTCGTGACTGTGGAGTTAACGCTCAACAGATGTGGAGGTTACCAGTTATTCCACTGATCTTCCAGAGCAAGCGTGGAAAGAATTTGAAACAATTCAAGCAAACAAGTACTCACACTGTTTTAGTTTTTTTTCAAATTTGAAACAACTGAGTCTATCTAGCCCAAGCAGAGAGATTGCATTTGTATGAGTCACTGACAGAGTGATTAAACCCAGTAGTTCCAAATCCATAGATTTCCCATTTTTGTGGTCTCTTATACTGTATGCATATTTAGGCTTTATCGTTTTGTTCACTATATTTTCTCTGTCAAGTTTTAGCTAGGCTTGGCTATATATATATCGGAATTCTTACATGGAGTAGATTTTTAAAATATCTCATTAGCTTTCCTTATTTTAGTCATAATTGGTTGACATGTTTGCCGAATAAAGAGTTTACTGAATTTCATTTCTTTTTTACCCTAGTTCTGAAAACAGCTTATACAACTCTTACGGCATTTACAAGTTTAATATTTGTTGCTTGCCATCCTACTGCCCAACAACACACCTTTATTTTGGTTTTTTTTTTTTTTTTGGTTTTGCTTTTTATATCTGTGCTCTGATCATCAAAATATTTTTGAAACAAAATTACTTATACAGGCTACAAGACATAACACAAAATTTTAAAACCCACAACCATTACCAGAATCTACCCCGTAAGTACACTGCCATGATATTTATTTTTAAATGTCATCTTTTATTATTGAGGTATAATATTTGTGCATAATTGGGGGTGTACATGTAAAATATCTGTATATAATTTAGAATGATCAGGATAACTGAGATATTCATCACCTCAAACATTTAACTTTTCTTTGTGTTGGGAACATTACAAGTATTTTCTAGGAATTTGGAATTATATAATAATTTATTGAATAATACATTCATTTTTTTATACAATAAAATAGTGATACCTAGAATAATAGATCCAGATCGAATTTTCTTCTGTCTGGGTGTATTTTGCACTACTTAACCAAGTTCTCTCAAATGACGTTTTAAGGTTGGTAAAATGATTTATTTTGGAGAATCAGAGGATTTTAAATATACTTGTATAGATGACTAAGGGAAAAAGGGACAAAGACAAAGAGAGAGGGAGATAAGAAACAGAAGAAAAAAAGAGAGAGGAATAAATCATTTGGGGCTAGGATTATCTCTTCCTTTGTGACAGCTGAATATAAAGAAAAGTGGAACAAATTATAGTCACAACTGCCACATCCGGTATAAAGAAAACAATCATACTTCTTCTCTACAATTTATTTTAGATTTGCCTCGGCCTAGGCTTAGCACTTCAGCTAGTCTAAGCAACTTACATAATGAGGCAACACAAACCCTTTCCTCTGAGGGACCTGATTCCTAGTCACCATGACTTTCTCAGGCCATGAATAATGTACTTGTTCATTCTCTATAAAATTTGAGGAGAAGCATAGCAGGAGATACCCCTATGGATCACCTTGTGGTGAAAGTATTCTTCTTGATTCCTCTTGTATAATAGTTGTCCTATTCTTGATCTTCACAGTCAACTAAACCTGCTAGGATAGCATCTTCAAGCTGATAACCTCAGTTGTACATCCCAGAGACTGTTCCATTACTATGAGGCTGGTAGTTTCTGGGTGATGCGATATGTGATAGAAACAATGGAGCTCATTATTACATACCGATCGCCCTGTCTCTTTTGCTCTAGGGTGGCTCCCTTGGTCTGTTAATGTTATGCAGGACCCAGTGTAAATGGTCCAAATGCCACCTTAAATAGTGGTATTTATTGAAGTACTATGATAGAGAAAAGTAAATGTATTCTAAATACTAATTCTAAATATTAATTAACACTAATTCCTATTGCTCCTCTCCAGAGTGGAAGATACTCAGTGCAGTCACCTTATCACCAAATGACCAGGGTGAAACTTTAAAATATGGTGATTCTTTATTAGGGAGTAATATTTTGTTTTTATTCTTTACAAGTTGGCACATTGGACCTTTGGCAGTAGTTGTACTTAGATCAACACTGGGGACTAAGAGCCTTAGCATTAGGCTAAGGCACATTGTCCTCTCTTCCCTGACGGCTACTTTATTCAGTCACCAATTTTGCCAGCACTAGGATGGCTGATGACAGGGGATTTACTTGAGTCAACTTGAGGAATAATTCTTTCTACTGCGTGACTTAATGCATTTTCACTGATGGATTCATTTTGGAAGATAAAAAAACCTTCACATTTTGTGCCTATTTCCATACGCCTGTCTACATGCCCCTTGTGCAGACACTCTTTTATCTTGTGATCGATTTCCTTCCTAGCCCTGAAACTTCACATTCAAGTTATACAGGGTTGACAGTGTTTGTTTCCTTCCACACGAAACAGATAACCAAGTGTACCAGCTATTGCGGTGAACATTAAGAACTTCCTGTCATGACAGTTATTTAGATCTAAGTGTGAATGTCATACAGAAGCACCCCACTTTTGGTTTATGTGTATAGACTCACCCTTTTCATTTTTGAGCTCAGGATGGCTGATAGGTTTTGACTCTGGGTCCCCACCCAAATGTCATCTGGTAAGCTCCCGTAATTCCAACATGTTGTGGGAGGGGCCCCGTGGGAGATGATGGAATCGTGGGGGCGGGTCTTTCCCATGCTCTTCTCACCATAGTGAATGTGTCTCGAGATTTGATGGTCACATAAAAATGAGAGTTTCTCTGCACTAACTGTCTTCTGTTGTCTAGTGCCATGTGAGATGTGCCTTTCACCTGTCCTGATTGTGAGGCTTCCCTAGCCATGTGGAATTGTAAGTCCAATGAACCTCTTTCTTTTGTATATTGCCCAGTCTCAGGTATGTCTTTATCAGCAGCGTGAAAACAGAGTAATGCAATGGCTGTTGGCCTTATCTGTCATATGGTCACATTGAAGCAGCTCGTATGCTCATGGCTGTGATCTCAGGCAAATACACCAGTTTAACACTAGTGGATGACATGGGGGTGGGACAGACTCTGAGCCAGGTAATCATGGAGTTTAATTGTGAAGCCCACCCAATTTTTAGTTGTATCAATTCAATCTTCTAATAATTTTATTTAGAAAGGCCTGATTTTGATGTTATGGGTCTGATAGAGCCTGGTTTACAATGAGAAATTCTAAGCATGTGGTAATTTGATATCCTATCAGGATCCCCTAGTGCATAATGAGTGATTTCTTCAAATGGGATACAATTTTTTTGTACCGACATCGTGTCCTTGTTCCAGAGCCTTACATATCTGTGTCACACTACTATTGAGTTTGCCATCCTTTCCACCCCTTATAATCTAATAAAACAGGGTCTGCTGGGTCATATGGCCAAAAGGGCAGGGCTGTTTGTACTGTAGACTTGTCCAGTTGCTGAGCAGATTCCTGCTGCCCTTCAAACTTGGCATCCTCACCCATCACTCATTAAATGGGCAGAGCCATATTTGCCAAGTAAGAAAAACGTTTTCAGAAATCCACCTGAATTCAAAGGTGTTGCATTGAAAAGTGTAAGATGAAATAATTTAATCTTTTATATCAAAGAATGTGTCACAGCATGTCCCAGTCCATTGGACCTTAAAACCCTAATATATGTGCAAAACTCCTGAGGGTTTATCTCTCACCTTATAGAGCACTTAGGTCTTACCAAAGCCTCTGACATACTTAGCATTTCTTGCTCACCTTTTAATTAAGATGATGTTGTAAATTAATTGATATCCATCATAATGTCCAGAGGAACAGTTCCCTTTAGATTATATTATTACTTAAAACAAAAAATTTAACATAAAATATGGACAAAAGTATAAATTCATATTGTTGTCTATCTCAAATTTATACCAAATGTTGCTGTCTCTTAAAAGATATTTAATTATGAAATAAAGAGGACTATATTTAAGATGTACACATGACGATTTGTACATGTTTGCCCCAATCAAATTAACATGCTTATTGCCACCCATGATGTACATTTGATGCCCAGCACTAAGTGGCATTGTGCAATATTTGTCCTTTGGTATCTGACTTATTTCACTTAAAAATAATGTCCATAAGGGTCATCCATGTTGTGGAAAATGACATAATTTTCTTCTTTAATGGCTAAATAATATTCCATTGGGCATATCTACAGTATTTTCTTTACACATTTATCGACGAATAGATCCAATTTGTTTTCATAGCTTAGATATCATGAGTAATGTTACAATGAACATGGAAGTGCAGGTGTATCTGCTAGGTACTGATTCCATTTCTTTTGCATATCTACCCAGAAATTACATTTGTATTAAACATGTTTTATTTTTAACTTTTGAGAAGCTTTTCTACTGTTTTTTTCATAATGGCTGTAGCAATCCACTTTCCCATCAACTGTGTACAAGGGTTTTCTTTTCTTCACACACTTGCCAATATTTGCTATCTTGTGTCCTTTTGATCATAGCCATCCTAACAAGGTATGAGATAATAATTTGTGGTTATTTTGGTTTGCATTTCTTTGATTTTTAGTGATGATGACCTCTTTTGAAATTACCCTTTGGCCATTTAAATGTCTTCTTTGGGAAAATATCTATTTAGGTTACTATATATTTTCTTTTTTGAAATGCGAATCTCACTATGTTGCCTAGGTTGGAGAATTAGAACCCATCTCTTGTTCAAATTTTACCAAAGTAAGGCCTAGGAACAAAGGCCACTATTTTCAGGAAGATTGTCTGACCACGACAGACAGATTCTATCTCATCTCATGTATTTTTATCTGTAAGATTAATGTGCTATTTAGACAATGCCTGTACCTTATGAAAATCTTTTGCAATATTTTGGTTTTTACTTTAGTTTTTTGGAAAAGACTATGAGACTGAGAATGAACAGTATTTTATTATATTCTTTATTTTCTGGCTTGTAGCACAGTATCTCACACATACAAATTTATTAATACATTGTTGTTCAATAGATGAAAATATAATTACAACTAAATACTTGTGCACAGATAATAGAGAAACAGACAGAATAAACAGCCAGGTGTTTCTTCACATTATAGAACAAGAGAGTACTGCCTTACCCTGCTCCTTCCTCCCAGCAAGACAGGCAGTATTCTAAAGAAGAAACAGTATTTAATTATAAAACAGTATGGCAGAGAGTTATAAATCCTTTAAAACCAGCTTTCATCTTTATTCTGGAATAGGTCTGTAACAGTGTATGGCACTGTTATATCAGAGTGACTGTTTCTATTGAAACTTATCCTTGGTAAGTAAGTATGCACTCTGATCTTTAAAAATATCTCTTGAAGACACATTACTCACAACCTTGACACAAAAATCTAACCAGGGTGAAAAATATAAGAGCTCTTGTTTCTGAAGCTTTCAAAAACAGAATAAAGTTTATTGTACAGTTTGGGCTACTCAAAAATACAGGTCATTCAGGGCTTATGCTTGTAGGCTGTGTAACTCTGATGCAAAACAATCTTATATGAATAATACCTGAGTAATTGTATTATGTGCTTATGAGATAGGATACTTCAAACAAGAAAATTAAAAACTACAGAAGAAAATGACAAAAGTTGCAACAATTATGTATTTGATAACCTTTTTAGCAAAAAAGAGCAGGCGCAAAATAAATAAATAAATAAAACACATAGCATAAGGGTAAGAAAACAAACTGTTGCTTACATATGTTTAAAGTTGTCGCTTCATTCAAAGCATTGCTTTGAAGTGTACATTTTTATTTCCCTTTCTAATAGCTGAACAAGGGAATATGACTTGTTAGTGTCTGAGCCACAATGTTTGAAAATTATCTACTTGTTGGCTACATAAAATGAATGCCTTATGAAATCTCCGTAAAGTAAAGATTAAAAATAATGTTTTATAACATTGACCCTAAAAATTCTACAAATTATTTTACAAGATTCTCTCAGTTCAGCTTCAGGCTGCTGTAACAGAAAACCACAGACTGAGAAACTCATAGTGAACAGAAGTTTATTGGCTCAGTACTCTGGTGGCTGCGAAGTTCAATGTCAAGAAACTGGCACCTGGAAAAGGCCTTGCTGTGTCATCCACAATGGTAAGACAAAGAGATGGCAAGAGAGTAAATCAAAAGGAAGCTGAACTCATCATTTTATAACAAAACTGCTGCCATGATAACAAACCTACTCCTGTAATAATGGCATTTAGAAGGTCAGGGCAGTGACCCCATGAACCAAACACCTCCGATTATATCCCACTTCCCAATACTGCCACAGTAGGGATCAAGTTTCCAACACGTGAAATTTGAGGAACACATTTAAATCACAGCACTTCACTCCTGGCCCCCCAAATAATGTTCTTCTCAAATGTGAAATACATTTGTTCCATCTCAGTAGTCTGAAAGTCTTTTTTTTTTTTTTTTTTTTTTTTTGAGACGGAGTTTCGCTCTTGTTACCCAGGCTGGAGTGCAATGGCACGATCTCGGCTCACCGCAACCTCCGCCTCCTGGGTTCAAGCAATTCTCCTGCTTCAGCCTCCTGAGTAGCTGGGATTACAGGCAAGCGCCACCATGCCCAGCTAATTTTTTGTGTTTTTAGTAGAGACGGGGTTTCACCATGTTGACCACGATGGTCTCGATCTCTCGACCTCGTGATCCACCCCCCTCGGCCTCCCAAAGTGCTGGGATTACAGGCTTGAGCCACCATGCCCGGCAGTCTGAAAGTCTTAACGTGTTCTAGCACCAACTCAAAAGTTCGAAGTTTAGAGTCTCATCTAAATCACAAATGGGTGAGATTCAAGCACAATTCATGCTGAGGGAAATTCCCTCCAGTCATAAATCTGTAAACTCAAACAAGTTATCTCCTTCCAAAATACAATGTTGGGGCAGGCATATTATAGACATTTCCATTTTAAAAGGGAGAAACAGGTAAAAAGAAAAGAGTAACTGATCCCAAGTAATCCAAAATTCTATATGGCAAACAGTATTAAAATGTTAATGCTCCAACATCTACTTTGTCTTCAGGTAACAGCTGTTGGAAACACTGGAGCCCAGGCCTCAGATAGCTTCACTCCCATGGCCTTTCTGGGTTCAGCCTGTGCATCAGTTTTCATCTCTTAGATTCTCATGACTTAATTTCTTCCAAGCTGGTGTTACATGCAGGTGGCTCTACAATTGTGTGCTCTAGGTGGTGGTTCCTTGCTTGTCACTGCACTAGGCATTGCCCCAGTGGAGATTCTCTGTGGTGGCTCCAACCCCACATTTCTTCTGGGTATTATCCCTGTGGATGCTCCCTATGGTAGCCTTACCCCTGTGATAAATTTCCACTTGGGCCTCCGTATTGTTTACGACATTTTATGAAATTTAAGTAGAGGCTACCATGATCCCAAGCACACACATTCTGCATACCTGCTAAGTTTGCATCACAGGGCTTGCTACTAGTGCCCTCTGGAGTTGTGCCCACAGCCACACCCAATCCTACTTGAGCTGATGTAGCCAAAGAATGCTGCACCAGAATGTAGTGAGCAAAATTTTGAGGTTGCCCTAGGCAGCAAGCCAGTGGACAGTATCCTGGGGCCATTCTCAAAATCTTTCTGCCCTTTAGATTTCTGGGGTTGTGGTGAAAGGACAGTTTTCCATTGTCTTGATGAATAGTACCTGGCTTATTTCTGCCCATACTATTAATAAATTTATTGTCAAAGCATCATTTAGCCACACCCTTGCACAATTTTTAAATTCTTTATGTGGCCATGTTGTTAATTTTCCAATTTTTATGTTTTATTTCCCTTTTAATTATACATTTATTTTTAAATTACCTCTCTTTCCTCATTTTATTGTATGTGGTTAAATGAAGTCATATAGCTCCTTCAATATTTTGCTTAGATATTGCTTCTGTCAGATATCTCAGTTCATTTCTCTTAAATTTGACCTTCCAGAAAGCTCTTAGGCATGGACACAATTCTGTCAATTTTTTGCCATTTGTTGACAAGGATGGACTTTACTCCAGTTTCCAAGACCTCGTTCCACAATTTCATCTAAGACTTTATCACAGTTGCTTTTACTGTCCGTATTTCTACCAGGATTCTAACGAACACTTCAATAGCTCTAAAAAGTTTCAAACTCTCCCCTCAGTCTTTCCGTTCTTCTGAGCCATTACCAGAATATTCCTTAATGCTCCACTTATGGCAATCTAGGTTTTTTCTAGCCTACTCTTCCAATTTCCTCCATGTACTACCTATTATCTGATTTCAAGCTACTTCCATATTTTCAGGTATTTGTTACAACAACAGTTCCACTTTGTCACATCATTTTTTTGTATTAGTATTTTTTGTGCTGCTCTAACAAAATACCATAGACTAAGTAATTTTTAATAAATAGCAACTTATTAGCTCACAGTTTTGAAGGCTGGAATATCTAAGATCCAGTGACCACCATCTCATGAGGACCTTCTTGATATGGCATTCCATGGCAGAAAGGCAAAAAAAAAAAAAAAAAAAAAAAAAAAAGGTGAGAAAGAGACAAAAGGGGCCCAGACTTGTCCTTTTCTCAGGAACCCCTGAAAAAAAAAAAACTATCCCCATTGAATCAGTATTAGTTTATTGACTAGAATGGTGCCCCCATGACCCAGACACCTTCCTTCAGGTGTATCAAATTTCTGACACATGAACTTTGGGAGACACATTTAAACCATAACAGTTATTTCTCAGTCTTTTTTGTGCCACTATAACAAAATACCAGAGACTGGGTAAGTTACTGTGCAATAAACATAAATTTATTGACTCATAGTCCTGGAGACTGGGAAACCCACTATCAAAGAACTGGCAGATTCAGTGCCTTATGACAGTCCAAAATCTGCATCCAAAATTGTGCTTTCAATGCTGCATTCTCAGATGGTGGGAGGTGGAGGGGCAAACAGAGAGACCACACTCCACACCTTCAAAGATTTTTTATAATGTTATTCATCCATTCGTGAGCATGGATTGCTTATGACCTAATCACCTCTCAAAGAGTGACAATTCTTAGTAGTATTACAATGGCAACTAATTTTCAACAAGAGTTTTGGAAGGGACAGACTTTCAAACCATAGTGGGTTATTTGAGATATGTATTTTATTTTTTCTCCTTTTTCCCATAAGTATCTAAATATGCATACAATTTGGACAATCTATTTTGTTGCATGCTATTGTTGAGTTAATGATGAAAGAAGTATTTACTTCTATTTTTTCTGATATTACTATATACAAATATTTCATTTAACATGTTATTTGTAATACTTTAACATGATAAAGCATTGAAAATATAGGATCTATATTTTGTTTTTACAAGAGTTTAGGAAGAAATTTTTAAACTGTTTCGGTCCAGCTGAATTCAGAAACCTAGACATCTCTTCAAGGTAAATTTAGCCTAGAATCACCAATTTACTGGATATGATTGTACCCACATTTGAAAGTTCTATTTTTCAAATGTAATCTTAATGATTCAGCAACTACTTTTATGTCCATGCTTTCCAATTAGCAGCTGGCAGAAGTGGATAAAATGTCTTTGTATATTACAATGTAATTCTAAAAAAGGATTAAAAGCTCTTCAATTGTTTAAATCAACAGAAGCAGTTCCATATGGTAGAGTTAAATTTTTCTTTCTTTCTCATTTTGTTTTGTTTCTGCCAAAGAAAGTGTAACATGAAGAAATGGAGGGAAACCAAGACAAAGTTAAGGTGACCAGGGTTGAAAGAATGGAAAATACGTGATCAAAGGTTAATATTTTATCTTTTGCCCTCACAGTAAAGAGCTTATGGTTGCTACATAAATGCCTCTCTTCTGTTCTCAATGTTTATGAAATCCATTTACATTAACCAAGACTTATATTAACCAAGACTTATATTCTTATAAAATTATGCTAAAATTAACCAAGACTTACATTCTTATAAAAATATAACTTTCTATAAAATGACTCTAGGGATACAAGCTATGATTAAATATTTTCAAGTATAAAAATTTTAAAAAAGCATTAGTGAAAATCTGAAAATTCTTGGAAGATGGTGAAGAAGGAAGCACCAGAAATATGTTCTCTCCACTTAGAAAAATATTGCATTAGCAGAATATGTCTGATGTAACTATTTTGGAATTCTGGAGTTCAATGAAGACTTGAAATTCCAGCAAAAGTCTTGTAAAGTAAATTACAGTCAATGTCAACTCTTAGCTTAGTAGTAGCTACCCATTCCCCACCCCTCAGATCCATGGCCAGTATCATCAAGTTCCAGAAGCAGGAAAAGAAAAGATTGAACAGAAGTGAACATAGAATAATGAACTTGTATAATATCATCAAACAGACAAACATATGTATTGCAAGAGCCTCAGAATTAGAAGAGAGAGAGAAAATGGGACAGAGAAGTATTTGAAGGAATGACAGCCCAAGTCTGAGGAAAGACATAAACATAAACATCCAAAAACACAGGAAATTCTAAGTAGGAATAACTCAGAGAACCACAAAATAGTTATAACCAAACTGTTGAAAGGGAAAAACAAAGAGAGAATCTTGAATGCAGCAAGAGAGAACTCCCTTATCACATCCTAGAAATCCTTAATGAGATTACCAACAGTTTTCAGAAAATTTAGAGATCAGAAGGCAGTGGGCTAATCTATGCAAGGTTCTAAAAGGAATAAACAAGATTTCTTAAGAATTATTTACCTGGAAAGCTGTTCTTCAAAAATGAGAGAGACATTGAGACATTCTCAGATAAATAAATGATTAGGAAGCTTACTACCATTGCAAATACTTTGCAAGGAATGCTAAAAGGAGTTCTTCGTGTTAAAATAAAAGAAGACCTTACAGCAACTAGAAGCCATATGAAGAAATAAAGATCTTTGTAAAGGTAGATAAAGGATCAATTATACAAGCTGATATTTTTGTAACAATGAGAGGTAAGTCCAATACTTTGTCTTCTGCATGATTTAAGAGACTAATGTATTTCAAAAAATAATTACTAGACTAAAAGTATTAATGGAATAATGAACTAAAAATTATTTGCTTATATTTTGGGCACACAACATATAAATATGTAATTTTATTACATCAGTAATTAAAAGGGGTGGAAACAGAGCTGATACAGAGCAAAATTATTATTGTACGATATTACATTTAATTTGACATAAATTTATATTTGAATGGCATAACTTCAAAATTTAACTGGGATTCCCCATGGTAACAACAATAATAAAGCTAAATAACATAAACAAAATACAATTATAAGAGAATTCAAAGGTTTCCATTATAAACAAAAAAGAAATCTAATAAACACAAAATAAAATAGTAACACAGGAAATGAGAGACAAAAAAATCTGTAAAACACATAGAAGAAAATAGCAAGATAACAGAAATTCCTCTTACCAGTAATTACTTTAACTGTAAATGGATTAAATTATCCAGTAAAAATATATAGATAGAATTAATTATAAAAATAATAGTAACTACATTATCTACTAGAGACTTACTTTAAATCCAAAGATACAAAATAGATTAAAAATAAAAGATGGGAAAAACATTATGTAAATAGTAACCAAAGAGCAGGAGTGGCTATACTGACAACTAAATTAGACTTAACCTAAAAAAGCTTACAAGGGACAAAGAATGGCATTAATTATTAATAAAATGTTCACAGCAAGAAGATATAATAATCACAAACAGTTACACCTAATAACAGACCATCAAAATTTATAAATCAAATCTGACATAATTGAAGAGAGAAATAGTTCTACAATAACTGCAGGAGACCTCAGTACTCCACTCTCAATAGTGGTTAGAACCAGAAAATAGGTGAGAAAATAGAGGACATGAGAAACACAACACACCAACTATGTCCAACAGGCATGTATGAACACTCTACTCACCAACAAAACATACACACATTTATTATGAGCACATGGAATATTTTTCAGCTATAGATAATATCTTGGGCCACAAATTGAGTTTCAATAGATTTAGAAAAATAGAATACCATGCAAAATATCTTCTCTTACCACAATGAGATAAAGTTAGAAATCAGTAACAGAAGGAAACCTTAAAAATTCACAAATTTGTGGAAAACAAACAACACATTTATAAACAGTCAATATATCAAAGAAGAGATCACCAGTGAAATTAGAAAATATGGATGAACAGTGCTAAGAACATTTATAACTATAAATGCTCACTGACATTAAGTAAAAAACAAGAAACATTTTAAATCAACAACCAATCTATAAACTTTAAAAAAAACTGTAAAAGAAAAAGATAAACTAAATCCAGACTAGTAGAGAAAATGAAATAATAAAGATTACAGCAGAGATAAACAAAATAGAGACTAGACAAATACCATAATCTATTTTCTGTTGCTATAACAGAACACCACAGACTGGGAAACTTATAAAGAAAAGAAATTGGTTGGGCGTGGTGGCTCATCCCTGCCATCCCAACACTTTGGGAGGATAAAGCAGGTGGGTCACCTAATGTCAGGTGTTCGAGACCAGCCCAGCCAACATGGTGAAACCCTGTCTCTCCTAAAACTAGAAAAATTAGCCTAGCGTGATGGTGCATGCCTGTAATCCCAGCTACTCGGGAGGTTGAGCCAGGAGAATCGCTTGAACCCTGAGGCGGAGGTTGCAGTGAGCAGAGATTGTGCCACTGCACTCCAACCTGAGAAACAGAGTGAGACTCTGTCCCCTGCAAAATAATTCTTTTTATAGTTCTAAAGACTAGAAAGTCCAAGAGAATGAAATTAGCATCTAGACAGGGAATTCTCCCTGCATCAAAACATGGCAGAAGCTAGCATATGAATAGAGAGAAAGAGAATGTGTATCTGCTCAGATGTCTTTAACTCTCCTTATAAAGCCGCAGAACCATTTATGAGGGTCCCACCCTAACGACCTTATCTAATCCAAATTACCTCCCAAGTCCCCACCTTTAATCAACACATGAAACTGGGGATACGCTTTCAAATCATAAAATTTGGTGGACACATTAAAACTGTAACAAGAAATATAATCATAACTTGTAGAATATTTTGGGGTAAGACCACGGCAATAAAGTGGATATCACAATAAAGCAGTATCATACAATTTTCCTGGCTTTCCCAGTGCATGCAAAAGTTATGTATACTGCAGTCTATTAAGTGTGTGATAGCATTATATACAAAAACACAATGTGTATACCTTAACTGAAATACTTTATTGCTAAAACCTGCTAGCAATTATCTGAGCCTTTAATGAGTCATATGTTTGCTGGTAGATACTCTAGCCTTCATATCGATGGCTGCTGATTAATCAGGGTGGTTGTTGCTGAAATTTGGGTGCCTGTGACAATTTCTTAAAATAAGACAACAATGACGTTTGCTGCATCAATTGACTTTTTAATATTAGATTTTTCTGTAGCATGTGATGCTATTTGATAGCATTTTACTCACATTAGAAACTTCTGTCAAAGTTGGAGTCAGTCATCTTCAACCCTGCTATTTTATCAACTAAGCTTACGTAATATTCTAAATTATGTGTTGACATTTCAACAATGTTTACATCACCTTCACCAGTAGATTTCATCTCAAAAAAGAAAAATAAAATATTATTATTTTTTGCTCAGCAGTAAGAAGCAAGTCCTCATCTGTCCAAGATTTATCATGAGATTGATGTAATTCAGTCCCGTCTTTAGGCTCCACTTTTAATTCTAGATGTCTTGCTATTTTCACCACATCTATAGTTACTTTCTCCACTGAATTTTTAAAAGTTATTTTTCTACTTTTTAAATTTTTATGGCTACATAATAGGTGTATGTATTTATGATGTATGAGATATTTTGATACAGGCATACAACCTGTAAAATCCCTTCAGAGAAAACGGGGTATCCATCTCCTCCAGCATTCAGCAATTCTTTGTGTATGAATACTCCAATTCTACTCCTCAGTTATTCCAGAATGTATAAAAATTACTGCTGACTGTAGTCACCCTATTGTGTTATCAAATACTAGACCTTATTCATTGTTTTTAAGTATATTTTTGTACCCATTAATCATGCTATCACTCCACCAACCCTACCCTTCCCAGCCTCTAGTAACCCTAATTCTACCCTCTATCTTCTTCTGTTCAATTGTTTTGGTTTTTAGCTCCCACAAATGAGTGAGAACATAAAAAGTGTGTCTTTCTATGCTAACTTATTTTACTTAATATAATTACCTCTAGTTTCATCTATGTTATCGCAAATTACAGGATCCTATTCTTTTACATGGCTGAATAGTAATTCATTTTGTATATATACCACATTTTCTTTATTCATCTGTCTGTTGGTGAACTCTTACGTTGCTTCCAAATCATGGATATTTTGAATATCACTGCAGTAAATATGGGAGTGCAGACATATCTTCGATACATTATTTTCATTTCTTTGGGGTATTACCTAGCAGTGGGATTTGTTAGATCATATGGTATTTCTATTACTTTTTGACAAACTTCCATATGTTCTCCGTAATGGCTGTAATAATTTACATTGGCATGAACAGCGTATGACCGTTCTTTCTTCACAACCTCACCACCATTTGTTATTGCTTGTCTTTTGGGCAAAAGCTATTTGAACTAGGGTGAGACAGTATCTTGCCATAGTTTTGATTTGCATTTCTCTGATGATCAGCAATGTTGAGCACCTTTCATTTACCTGTTTGCCATTTGTTTGCCTTCTTTTAAGAAATATCTATTCAGACCTTTTGCCCATTTTTTGAATCAGATTATTAAATTTTTTCCTATAGAGTTGTTCAAATGCCCTATACATTCTGATTATGAATCGCTTGTCAGATGGATTGTTTACAAATATTTTCTCCCATTCTGTGGGCTGTCTCTTCATTTTGTTCATTGTTTCCTTTGCTGTGCAAAAGCTTTTTAACTTAATGTGAGTTCATTTGTCCACGTTTTCTTTGGATGCCTGTGCTTGTGGGGTGTTAAGAAATTTTGACCCAGTGCAATGTCCTGGAAAGTTTTCTCACTGTTTTCTATTAGTAGTTTCCTAGTTTGAGGTCTTACATTTAAGTCTTTCATCCATTTTTATTTGATTTCCATATATGGTGAGAGATAGGGGCCTAGTTTCATTCTTCTTTATATGGATATTCAGTTTTCTCAGCACCATTTATTGAAGATACTGTCCTTTCCCCCAATGAATGTTCTTGGTACCTTTGTGGAAAATGAGTTCACTGCAGATGTCCAAAATGTTTCTTAGTTCTCTATTCTGTTTCATTATTCTCTATTTCTATTTTATGCCAATACCATGCTATTTTGGTTACTATACTTCTTCAGTATAATTTGAAGTCAGTTAATGTGATTGCTCCAGTTTCATTTTTGTTCCTTTTGTTCAGCATATCTTTGCCTATTCTGAGTCTTTTGTGGTTTCATATAAGTTTTAGGATTATTTTTTCTATATCTTTGAAAACTGCCATTCATATTTTTATAGGAATTGCGTTGAACCTACAGATTGCTTTGGATAGTATGGAGATTTTAACAATATTTATTCTTCCAATCCATGAACATGAAATATATTTTCATTTCTTTGTGTCCTCTTCCTTTTCCTGCATCAATGTTTTCTATTTTTATTGTACGGATATTTTACTTCTTTGGTTAAGCTAATTGCAAGGCATTTTATTTTATAAGTAGCTATTTTAAAGGAGATTACTTTTCTGTTTTCTTTTTCAGATTGTTCACTGTTGGCATACAGAAATAACACTGATTTTTTGATATTGATTTTTGTATTCACACCTTTACTGATCTTGTTAATCAGTTCAGATAGTTTTTTTCGTGTAGTCTTCATATTTTTCCAAAAATAAGATTATGTTACTTGCAAACAAGAATAATTTGACTTCTTCCTTTCCAATTTGGATGCCTTTTATTTTTTTTTCTCCTGTCTGATTATTCTAGCTAGGACTTCTAGTATGACGTTGAATAACAGTGGTGGAAGTGGGTAGTCTTGTTGTATTCTAGATCTCAGAAGAAAGACTTTCAATTGTTCCCTATTCAGTATGATACTAGCTGTGCATCTGTAACATACAGCTTTTACTGTGTTATGTTCCTACCATACCCAGTTTTTTGAGGGTTCTATCATAAAGAGATGTTAAATTTTATCAAATGTATTTCAGCATCAATTGAAATGATCATATGAATTTCATACTTCATTCTGTTGATACGATGTATCACCTTGATTGATTTGCATACATTAAATCAACTTTGCATTCCAGGGTTAAATCCCACTTGGTTATGATGAATGATCTTTCTAATGTATTGTTGAATTTAGTTTCCTAGTATTTTGTGAGGATTTTTGCACCCATTTTCATCAAAGATATTGGTCTATAGCTTTCCTTCTATTTTTTTAATGTACATTTGACTAATTTTGGTATCATGCGAATTCCTCACAGAATGGAATTGGACATAATCACTCCTTTGGAAATTTGCCCATTTGTTCTAGGTTATTCAATTTACTGGTGTACAGTTCCTTATATTAGTCTCTAATGATTTTTTGAATTTTTTGGGTGTAATTTGTAATGTTTGCTTTTTCATCTTTTTGTATGTATTCGGATCTCCTGTCTTTTTTTCTGTCTGGCTGAAAGCCTGTTAATTTTTAAAAATCTTTTCCAAGCGCCAACCATTTGTTTCGTTGATCTGTTGTATTTTATTTTGCTTCAATTTCATTCATTTCTGTCCTTATCTTGAAGATTTATTTAATCTAACTGGGTATGCTTCACTCTTGCTTTTCTAGTTATTTGAGATGCATCATTAGGTTGTTCATTTGAAGATGTTCTACTTTTTTGATGTAAGTGCTTATTGCTATAAACTCTCCTCGTAGTACTGCTCTTGCTGTATTCATAGGTTTAGATCCATTTTTTGTTTTCATTTTCATTTGTTCTGCGAATTTTTAAAATTTTCTCTTAATGTCTTCATCGAGACACTGGTCATTCAGGAGTGTATTGTTTAATTACCCTGGGTTTGTAAAGTTTCCAAAATTTCCCTTGTTATTGATTTCTAGTTTTATTTCATTGTGGTCAGAGAAGATATTTCATATCATTTCAACATTTTGAATTTTTAAAAATATTTTTATTACTTATACTTTATCCTTGAGACTGATCCTTGTGCTGAATGGAAGAATGTGTATCTTGTAGCCATTGGATGAAATGTTCTATAAATATCTATTAGCTCTATTTGCTCTGAAGTGTAGAATAAGTATTTTTTTTTTTTTGGTGGATTTTTCTGTCTGGAAGATCTGTTCAATACTGACAGTGGGACGCTGAAGTCTCCAACTACTATTATCTTGTGATCTCTCTCTCTCTAGGTCTGATAGTGTTTGCCTTATATCTTGGTGTGCCAGTGTTGGGTGCATATATATTTAAAATTGTTACATCTTTTTTCCAAGTCAATACCATTTTTATTATATAATGATCTTCTTCATCTTTTCTTATAGTTTTGTCTTGAAATCAATATTGTCTGATATGACAACTCTTGCTTTTGTTTTTAATTGGCATGGCATATCTTTCTCCATTCCTTCATTTTCAGTTCCTGTGTGTCTTTAAAGGTAAAGTCTATTTCTTGTATGCAATAGATTGATGGGCCTTGTTTTTGTAATCTATTCAATCACTCTGTCTTTTGATAGGAGAATTTCGTCCATTTATATTCAATTTTATTATTGATAAGAAAGGACTTTCTCCTGACATTTTGTTATTTATTATTTGTTGCTTTCCCTTCCTTCTTTCCTATCTTCCTTTATTGAAGGTGATTTTCTCTGGTGGTAGAATTTAATTTTTGGCTTTGTATTTTTTATATATTTATTATTTTTTTTATTTAAATGTTACCATGAGGCTTGCAAATAACATTTTATAACACATTATTTAAAACTGATGATAACTCTGATGCAAAAACAAACAAGCAAAAAGAAAACTAATAAAAACTCCACTCTTTAGCTTCATACATGTCTTTTTAACTTTTTATTCTATTTATATCTTATGATACTGCTTATGTTTTTAAAAGTTGTTGCATTTATTGTTTTCGATAGATTTTTCTTTAAGTTTTCCTATTTAAAATATGAATGGTTTACACATTGCACTTACAGTGTTACAATTTTCTGTATTTATAGGTACTTACTGTTTCCAGTGAGTTTTATACCTTCACTTGATTTTTTATTTCTCATAAATTTTCTTTATTTTCAGATGGAATGGCTCTTTTTACTATGCCTTATAGGATAAGGTTGGTTTTAATGAAATAGCTAAGCTTTTTTTTTTTTTTTTTTTTTTTTTTGGTCTAGGGAAGTCTATTTCTCCTTCATATTTGAAGGAGAAAACAAAATAACTTCAAGACCTAGATGTGAAATCTAAAAATATAAAGGCCTCAGAAAAAAAAAAAAAAAAGCAAAAGATTTATGACCTTAGTTTTGGCAATGATTTCTTAGTAATGACCCCAATGGCATAAGCAACAATTAAAACATATATTGGACTTCACAATTTTTAAAAATTCTGCATAAAAAGGCACTATTTTTTTTCCTTTCAACTTTTATTTTAAATTCAGCGGTACATGTGCAAGATGTGCAGGTTTGTTACATAGATAAACATGTGAAAAGAAAGGTACTATTAATATAATTAAAGTCAGCCCACAGAATGGTGGAAAGCTTTGTAAATCATATATATGATAAGGGATTAATATCTAGAATACATGAACTCCTAAACTTCAACAACAACAACAGAAAGCATATGGCTGGGTGCAGTGGCTCACGTCTGTGGTCCCGTCACTTTGGGAGGCCGAGGTCAGTGAATCACCTGAGGTCAGGAGGTCAAGACCAGCCTGACAAACGTGGAGAAACCCCGTCTCTACTAAAAATACAAAAATTAGCTGGGCATGGTGGTGGATGCCTGTAAATCCCAGGTACTCAGGAGGCTGAGGCAGGAGAATTGCTTGAACCTGGGAGGCAGAGGTTACTGTGAGCTGAGATACAAGGATATAACAATTTTAAATATATATGCCATTGCACTCCAGCCTGGGTGACAGAGCAAGATTCCATCTAAAAAAAAAGCAAACAACCTGATCAATATGGGTAAAATATTTAAGAGAACACTTCTCAAATGGCTAGTTAACACATCAATAGATGCTCAGCATCACTAATTATAAAGGAAATATAAATCAAAATAACAGTGAGATACCATCTCACATGCATTAAAATGACTACTATCAAATAAAAACAGATATTAAAAAGCGTAGGTGAGGATGTGGAGAAATTAAAGTTCTTACAAACTGTTAATGGAAACGCAAAATGGTACGGCTACTGTAAAAAACAGTATGGCATTCCCTAAAAACTTTTAATAATAGAATTTCCACATGATCTAGTATTCTACTTCTGGGTACATATTGAAAAAATATTGAAAGCAGAATCTCAAAGAGACATATGTATATCTGTGTTTATATCAGCATTATTCACAATAGCTAAAATGTGAGCACAACTTGGGTGACCATGAAAGATAGATATAAAGGTTAGAAACATTCAAGCCAGGAAAACACTATTATGTGCTGGTAGCTTTCCACAATAACAGGGTTAAAAATCAATTCTGTCTTAAACAGGTGTTATTAATCAAAGTTCTCATGTTATTTATCTGCTGAGGTCTTTCTGGTAAAAGTTGTTTTTTAAACCACTGCTGCTTTTCTTTGGAAATCTGGGTTTAGGGAGCTTGGATTTTATTCTGATTAAAAATGCTATATGTGAAACGGCCCCCACCAGGTTGACAGAAATTACCGGCCTGGTTCTGTATAGAAATAGTTATAATTAAGCATTAATCAGGCTTCGCTTTGCCCTAATTCTTCGGTGATAAGCATCAAGTAGCACCAGATACTGACTTCGTTATTTCTATAGACAGCATCTGATGTTAGAACCATAAGGCTTTTGTTTAAGGATCACTTTAGATGATTTTTAGATCCTGAATTCCAGCAACTAGATACCCACAGAGGAATGAGATTACCATGAGAATACAGATTCCTCATCTTCCTGTCTCATGACTTCACCCTGCACTCTTCAACCAATCTATAATATCCATACTTGAATTCACTCCAGAAACCTTAAACACCCTAGTCCCAGACTTCTGGGGGAAATGAATATGAGGATTCCTCCCAACTCATTTGTTGGCCCTATGATTACACCTTTTTCTGTGTTGTTACCTAGTGTCTCCACATACTGACTGACTGTGTGCATTGGGCAACAAATCTATTACAATTACATGTGGTGGGTTTGTGCACTTATGAACAGTATTGGAACATGGTAACATAACCAATAGCTGCACACTTCTGTTAACACATTGGGCAGAACTTACCACAAAAAAACAAGGAGATTCTTTTTTTTTTTTTTTTTTTTTTTTTTTTTTTTGAGACCGAGTCTCACTCTGTTGCCCCAGCTGGAGTGCAGTGACATGATCTGGGCTTACTGCAGGCTTTGCCTCCCGGGTTCAAGTGATTCTCCTGCCTCAGCCTCCCAAGCAGTTGGGACTCATTCCAAGCATGTGCCACCATGCCTGGCTAATTTTTGGTTTTTTACTAGAAACAGGGTTTCACAATATCGGACAGCCTGATCTCGAACTCCTGACATCATGATGCACGCGTCCCAAAGTGCTGGGATTACAAGCGTGAAGCCACCACGCTGGGCCAGGAGTTCATTTTTTTAGTCTGCTTTTAGGTTCATTTAGGCAACAGTACTCTTCCTTTGTTCTCAGAAGAATTTTGCTGGTAGTAGGCCCACCAAATGCCAGGAACATTACATGGACTTACATGAGACTTTAGGATATTTATTGATGACTGTAATAATCCATTTGTGTTGCTATAAAGAAAGATCTGAGGCTGAGTAATTTATAAAGAAAATAAATTTATTTTGGCTTGTGGTTCTACAAGATACGTAAGAAGTCTTGTGCCAAGAAATGCTTCTGTTGAGGCCTCAGGAAGCTTCCAATTATGGCAGAAAGCCAAAGGGAACCACCTGTCACATGGTAAGAGATGGAATAAGAGAGAGTGGGGAAAGGTGCTAGGCTGTTTTAAACGATTACCTCTCATGTGAACTCCCAAAGCAAGAACTCAGTATCACAAAGATGGGACCAAGCCGTTAATGAGGGATCTGCTCCCATAACCCAAACACCTCCTACCATGTCCATCTCCAACACTGGGAGTCACATTTTAAAATGAGATTGAGAAGGAACATATATCCACACTATATTAATGCCCTTCTTGATCATAAGGTCTACAACGATTTTAGTGTGTGTTTCTCTCTTTGTCTGCTCTCTCATCGGCGCTGCCTTTATTCTTTTTCAGATCTTTTTTGTGTGTTTTCTCATGAGTGGTACACAGCTCCGAAAGGTAAGATATTATATAAAACATAGAGGGCTGTTTCCCTAGTTTTACTGCTGTACAATGGAGAAGTAAAAGTTCATTCCTCCAGAGATTTATAATATTACTTTGCATTTGATATTGCATTTCTGATCTAAACTCTGAATTTTCTATGATGCCCCGAGTTTTTGAAAGCACTGTATATGACAAATAGAATATGCATTTTAAATTGTATAATTATCTGATAATATCTTCTTTGACTTTTTTCAATGTTTTCTTCCAGCATGTGACTATTGTAGGAGTCTGCCTATTAAAATTCAAATTAGGTAACAAGGTGTAAATTGCCTCATGAATGTTTTTCTTCTTCTTTTGCAAATTGTTCATGTTTATAGCTCTCTCCATTGCTGTATTTTCCATGATGCTGAATTTTTATATAGAATTACTGTGCAAATACAAGTACAGTAGTTCTTAAGTGAGAAACAGGCACTATTCCATTATGTTGCCTTTGAAATGGAAACTCAACTGGTTAACACCTTAACTAGAGCATAAGAAGCTAATTAGCAATCTCCTTATATTCTGAGTCTGAGTTTAATAGAGAAGCATCAGTCAGTTTTCAAAGTTCTTAATATTACATAATAAAAGTTTTTGATAGAGGCAAGGTGGTAATCTCACTCCTGGGGCTTGTAGATGTAGCCTGACTAAGTTGCTTATGAAAATGTGGTTTCTCAGAGCTTTGGGCAAATTTGATTTAAGAAAAGAAGTCAAGGAATTTTTGATACGGCACTGGAGTGACAGGTTAATATTACTGGGAAAAGAGAGTGGAAATGCACATATTTTCATTTCGGTACTTCAATTTTGTCAATAGGATTGGCACTGTAATTATCTCTAGATTAGTCACAGGCCTATATACTTGTTAAAAGTGAATTAAAGTAAACTGTAACTTGACAGGAAATTTGTTTTAAAAGGTATGATGGGAAGAGGGCAAGAAGTTCAAGCAGTGAAAAAAGTTAAGCATTTTAAAACTTAACTGCTAAAACAATCTTATTTTTCAAAAGATGCTGTTGATAAAGACAGTTACAGGAGATTTCCATTTTGTCAAGATGGGGTAAATCACAGGACCAGGAGTTTCTTCTATGACCAGAGAGATTACCAGTGTCAACACACTAGCCCTAGGCAATTTCCAAGGCCTTCCTCCACAGAGATTAGCCCTACCTTGTATTGAGCATCTGGGCTCACTTTTCCTAACAGAGAAAAACGAGAAAGTGAAAGCATTCAACATGGAGTAATATGGACAGATTTCCTCCTGCTTCATTCTTCCATTCATTGATGCATGGCTTAACTTACAGCTGTGTTCCATAATCATCCACTGACCGTGTGGAGCTTTTTAAGTGGGTGAGAAGTGTTTGCCACATTTTATTTTGTTTTTCTGCTTATTTTTAAACTATATTTTATTTCTCAACAGCAAAACTTCCACGTAAAGGTTTCAATGGAAAAGCAAATAAGAACAAAACAAAACTAGACCAGATGAGCAAAACTAGACTTACGACCAAAGGAAAGAGTATCTTACACTTTTGGAATAAACCCATTATCTTTACTTTTTTCCCTCCCCATAAATTTTTTTCTAAGTTGCTAAATATTTAGAAAAAAAGATATTTAAGAGAGTATAATCATTACAAAGGCAAAATACCCTGCATAACTAAGGTATAGAAAGAAACTAGAAAGCATCATTCCTTGAGGAATTTATCATCTACAGCAGCCACAGATGCATAATACAGGCATATAAATATCTTAGGGCATACACAAAACCACAATTCTCCTGTTAGTAACATAGCTCAATAGAATGATTATTTGTACAAAATATGTACAGAGAATTATAGAGGTTGTTATAACAATGTTGTGAATAACAAATTCTCAAAAAAATAGTTAACGTTCAGCAATAGGAGATACACTGAATAAATGATGATGTATCCACAAGACTTTAAAAATGAAAAAGTAGAAATCTTATTGGCATGGAAATACATTCACAATATAATACCGTGTGAAAAACAACCACAAAATACATTATGATATGATCTTATTTTTATCAAAGAATATATATAGGTAAAAGCTAAAATTAGAATTTTACCTTATTTGAATTTTTGAAAGTTACAATTATTTCATTATACCCTTTTAAAAAATATATATTTCAGACAAGTCCACAAAGATCCCCTGAACATGTCCCAGGCCACTCGCTGAAACACATCAAGCTAAGAATATAAAATCCTGGACTATGAAAATCTATTTTGGGGATCCCAAGATGACGGAATAAGAGGCAGCACCAGAAAGCAGCTCCCAGCGAGAGAGACACAGAAGCCGAGTGCTCTCCACAATTCCAAACGAGGTACCAGGTTCATTTTGTGGGTCTGTTTGGACAGTGGGTATAAACTAATTAGGGCAAGTTGAGGCAAGGCGGGGCACCCCAGGAGGAGCGCGCTGCCGACCAGAGAACCAGGGTATCTCCCCCTCTGGGGCTTCAGTTTTCTACCCAAGCCCTCTACAACCCACAGAACAGGAGCTGTTTGCTGGGCTGCAAAGCCTTAGCGAGCTGCCTTAACAGGGCAGAACAGCAACTTCACCTGCGCAGGGTCACTCAGCATAGATCTAGGCGGAAGCACTGGCTGACGCCCCGGAAGCACTGGGTGATGCCCCGGAAGCACTGACTGATGCCCCGGAAGCCGAGAGAGCCGAGAAAGCCAAAAGCCGCTGGGAGGCAGCTACCCGCCCTCCGGTAGGAAGGGAAACAGAACGCAGGGAAACAAACCAAAACGGTGGGACCGTCCCACTGCCACACGAAGCCCAGCAGGCCAAACAACTCTCACTCCAGAGTTAGGCACACAGAACGTCAGTTAGAGAGCCACCAGGAACGCTCCAGCTCGGTGGGCCGAAGGGCAGCTGCCATTACAGACACCGGCCTGATTTTCCTGAGTAAGTAAAAGACGGTGGGGGGTTGGGGAGAGATAGCGTGGGGAGAAATGCCTGATACAGGTGATGGGGAGGAAGGCGGCAAAGCACACTGCCGTGTGTGCACCTGTACAACAATCTTGCATGTTCTTCACCTGTACCCCAAAACCTAAAATGCAATTTAAAAAAAAAAAAAAGACGCAGCAGCTCCACTGAATCCGTAGCAGCCCAGCAGGCAGACAAAGGAAAGGCTGCCTCCCCAAGCAGCTACCTGAGATCAGAACTACGTAAATCCAAGGGATTTACACGAACAGTGTAAAAGTGTTCCTGTTTCTCCACACCCTCTCCAGCATCTGTTGTCTCCGGCTTTTTTAATGATCACCATTCTAACTGGGGTGAGGTGGTATCTCAAGGTGGTTTTGATTTGCATTTCTCTAATGACCAGGGATGATGAGCATTTTTTCATGTTCGTTTGCTGCATCAATATCTTCTTTTGTAAAGCATCTGTTCATATCCTTTGCCCACTTTTGAATGGGCTTGTTTTTTTTCTTGTAAATCTATTTTAGTTCTTTGTGGATTCTGGATATTAGCCCTTTGTCAGATGGGTAGATTGCAAAAATTTTTTCCCATTCTGTTGGTTGCCATTTCACTCTAATGATTGTTTCTTTTGTTGTACAGAAGCTCTGGAGTTTAATTAGGTACCATTTGTCTATTTTGGCTTTTGTTGCCAATGCTTTTGGTGTTTTAGTCATAAAGTCCTTGCCTATGCTTATGTCCTCAATGGTTTTGCCTAGGTTTTCTTCTAGGGTTTGTATGGTGTTAGGTCTTATGCTTAAGTCTTTAATCCATCTGGAGTTAATTTTAGTGTAAGGTTTATTGCCGAGTTTAAAATGAGGAAACTGAGGCCAATATAAGAAAATGAAAATCCAATTTATTCAGCTCCCGGGCAAGGTTCCATGGTCCCAGGGAGAGGGGCCAGGGAGGTCGTGCCAACTTCCTGGGGGGTGGAGTTTTTATGGCTAGGAGGAACGAGCAACAGCTGAGTGCTCTGATTGACTCCAGGGGCGTGGGATTGAGACGGGGTAGGCCGCTATTGGTTGGCGGGTTGTTGGGCAGGTTTTCTGGTGGGAGAGCCGGCCAGGAGCCTTGCATCAGCTGAAGCCTTCCTGGGAGCCTTGTGGCAGTGGTAGGCGCCAAGTGCAGAGCCTGGTGCTGGGTGCAGAGGTGGGCGTGTCCAGCCTCCAGGGGAGGCGACCGGCCTTACAGTTTTGCCTAGGTTTTCTTCTAGGGTTTGTATGGTGTTAGGTCTTATGTTTAAGTCTTTAATCCATCTGGAGTTAATTTTAGTGTAAGGTGTCTGGAAGGGTTCCAGTTTCTGCTTTCTGCACATGGCTAGCCAGTTTTCCCAGCACCATTTATTAAACAGGGAATCCTTTCTCCATTGCTTGTTTTTCTCAGGCTTGTCAAACATCAGATGGTTGTAGATGTGTGGCATTGCCTCCAGGGCCTCTGTTTTGTTCCATTGGTCTATATCTGTTTTGGTACCAGTACCATGCTGTTTTAATTACTGTGGACTTGTAGTATCATTTGAAATCAGGTAGCATGATGTCTCCAACTTTGTTCTTTTTGCTTAGGATTGTATTGCCTATGCGGGCTCTCTTTTGGTTCCATATGAAGTTTAAGGTGTTTTTTTCCAGTTCTGTGAAGAAGGTCATTGGTAGCTTGATGGGGATAGCATTGAATCTGTAAATTACTATGGGTAGTATGGCCATTTTCACAATATTGATTCTTCCTAACCATGAGCATGGAATGTTTCTCCATCTGTTTGTGTCCTCTCTTATTTTCTTGAGCATTGGATTGTAGTTTTCCTTGAAGAGGTCCTTTACATGCTTTATTCGTTGTATTCCTAGGTATTTTTCTCTTTGTAGCAATTGTGAATGGGAGTTTGTTCGTGATTTAGCTCTCTGTTAGTCTGTTATTGGTGTGTAGAAATGCTTGTGATTTTTGCACATTGATTTTGTATTCTGAGACTTTGCTGAAGTTGCTTATCATCTTAAGGAGATTTTAGGCTGAAATGATAGGGTCTTCTAAATATACAATCATGTCATCTGCAAATAGAGACAATTTGACTTCCTCTTTTCCTAATTGAGTAGTCGTTATTATTTTTTCTTGCCTAATTGCTCTGGTTAGAACTTCCAATACTATATTGAGTAGGAGTAGTGGGAGAGGGCATCCTTGTCTAGTGCCAGATTTCGAAGGGAATGCTTTCAGTTTGTGCCCATTCAGTATGTTATTGGCTGTAGGTTTGTCATAAATAGCTTTTATTGTTTTGAGATATGTTTCTTCGATACTTAGTTTATTGAGAGTTTTTAGCATAAAAGGCTGTTGAATTTTAGCATAAAGGCCTTCTCTGCATCTATTGAGATAATCATGTGGTTTCTGTCTTTGGTTCTGTTTATGTGATGAAATATGTTTATGATTTGAGTCTGCTGAACCAGCTTTGCATCCCTGGGATGAAGCCTACTTGATCGTGATTAATAAGCTTTTTGATGTGCTGTTGCAATCGGCTTGCCAGTATTTTATTGAAGATTTTTGCATCTATGTTCATCATGGATATTGGCCTGAAGTTTTCTTTTCTTGTTGAGTCTCTCCTGGGTTTTGGGTATCAGGATGATGTTGGTCTCATAAAATGATTTGAGAAGGATTCCCTCTTTTTGTATTTGGAATAGTTTCAGAAGGAATGGTACCAGCTGCTCTTTGTATGTCTGGTAGAATTCGACTGTGAACCCGTCTGGACCTGGACGTTTTTTGGTTGGTAGGCTATTAATTGCTGCCTCAACTTCAGCCCTTGCTATTGGTCTATTCAGGGAATCAGCTTCTTCCTGGTTTAGTCTTTGGAGAGTGCAAGTGTCCAGTAATTTGTCCATTTCCTCCAGATTTACTAGTTTGTGTGCATAGAGTGGTTTATAGTAATCTCTGATGGTAGTTTGTATTCTGTGGAATCAGTGGTGATGTCCCCTTCATCGTTTTTTATTTCATCTACTTGATTCTTCTCTCTTTTCTTTTTTATTAGTCTGGCTAGTGGTCTGTTTTGTTTATCTTTTCAAAAAACCAGCTCCTGGATTTATTGATTTTTTTGAAGGGTTTTTTGTGTCTCTGTCTCCTTAGGTTCTGCTCTGATCTTGGTTATTTCTTGTCTTCTGCTAGCTTTTGAGTTTTTTTGATTTTGCTCCTCTGTTTCAATTTTGATGATAGGGTGTCGATTTTAGACCTTTCCTTGCTCCTCATGTGGTCATTTATTGCTATGAATTTCCCTTTAGACACTGCTTTAAATGTGTCCCAGAGATTCTGGTATGTTGTGTCTTCATTCTCATTGGATTCGAAGAACATATTTCTGCTTTCATATCATTATTTATCCAGTCTGTGTTCAGGAGCCAGTTGTTCAGTTTCCATGAAGCTGTGCAGCTCTGAGTTAGTTTCTTAATTCTGAGTTCTAATTTGATTGCCCTGTGGTCTGAGAGACTGTTTGTTATGATTTTCGTTCTTTTGCATTTGCTGAGGAGTGATTTACTTCTGATTATGTGGTCGATTTTAGAGTAGGTGTGATGTGGTGCTGAGAAAAATGTATATATAGTCTGTGGATTTAGGGTGGAGATTCTGTAGATGTCTATTAGGTCTGCTTGTTCCAGATCTGAGTTAAAGTCCTGGATATCCATGTTGATTTTCTGTCTCATCAATCTGTCTAATATTGACAGTGGAGTGTTAAATTCTCCGACTATTATTGTGCGGGAGTTTAAATATCTTTGTAGGTCATTAAGGATTTGCATTATGTACCTGGGTGCTCCTGTATTGGGTATGTATATATTTATGATTGTTAGCTCTTCTTATTGTATTGATCCTTTTACCATTATGTAATGCCCTTCTTTGTCTCTTTTGATTTTTGTTGGCTTAAAGTCAGTTTTATCAGAGACTAGGATTGCCACCCCTGCTTTTTTTTGCTTTCCATTTGCTTGGTAAATCTTCTTTCATCCCTTTATTTTGAGTCTTTGCACATGGGATGAGTTTTCTGAATACAGCACAATGATGGTTCTTGGCTTTTTATCCAATTTGCCAGTCTGTGTCTTTTGATTGGGGCATTTAGCTTATTTACATTTAAGGTTACTATTATTATGCATGAATTTGATCCTACTGTTTTGATGCTAGCTGGATGTTTTGCCTGTTAGTTGATGAATTTTTTTCATTGTATTGATGGTCTTTACTATTTGCTACATTTTTGGAGTGGCTAGTACTGGTTTTTCATTTCTGTGTTTAGTGCTTCCTTCAGGAGCTCTTGCAGGGCAGGTCTGGTAGTGATAAAGTCCCTCAGCAATTGCTTGTCCATAAAAGATTTTCTTTCTCCTTCACTTATGAAGCTTAGTTTGGCTGGATATGAAATTCTAGGTTGAAAGTTCTTTTCTTTAAGGATGTTGAATATTGATCCCCACTTTCTTCCAGCTTGTAGAGTTTCTTCAGAGAGATCCACTATGAGTCTGATGTGCTTCCCCTTGTGGGTGACCCAACCTTTCTCTCTGGCTGCCCTTAGTATTTTTTCCTTTGTTTTAACCCTGGTGAACCTGACGATTGTGTGTCTTGGGTTTCTCTTCTAGTGGAGTGTGTGTTCTCTGTATTTTCCTGTATTTGAGTGTTGGCCTGCCATGCTAGGTTGGGGAAGTTTTCCTGGATAATATCCTGAAGAGTGTTTTCTAGCTTGGATTCATTCTCCCCATCATATTCAGGTACACCTGTCAAACATAGATTTGGTCTTTTCATGTAATCCCGTATTTCTTGAAGGCTTTGTTCATTTCTTATCACTCTTTGTTCTCTATTCTTGCCTTCTCATTTTGTTTCATTGATTTGATCTCCAATCTCTGATATCCTTTCTTCTGCTTGATCTATTCGGCTATTGAAAATTGTATGTATGCTTCATGAAGTACTTGTGCTGTGTTTTTCAGCTCCATCAAGTCATTTGTGTTCTTCTCTAAGCTGGTTATTCTAGTTAGCATTTCGTCTAACCTTTTTTCAAGGTTTTTAGTTTCTTTGCATTGGGATAGAACATGTTCCTTTAACTCAGAGAAGTTTATTATTACCCACCTTCTGAAGCCTGCTGCTTCTTGCACTGGTTTCTTCCAATCTTAATGGCTTTATCTACCTGTGGTCTTTGTAGTTGGTGACTTTTGAATGGGGTCTCTGAGTGGACATCCTTTTTGTTGATGATGAAGTAATTTCTTTCTGTTTCTTAGTTTTCCTTCTATCAGTCAGGTCCCTCAGCTGCAGGACTGCTGCTCCAGACCCTGCTTGCCTGGGGATCACCCATGGGGGCTGCAGAACAGTAAGGGTTGCTGCCGGTTTCTTCTTCTGTTTTGTCCCAGAGGGTACCTGCCAGATATCAGCCTGAGCTCTCCTTTATGAGGTGTCTCTTTGAGTATATGGGGTTGGGGAACTGCTTGAGGAGATAGTCTGTCCCTTATAGGAGCTCAAGTACTATGCTAGGAGATCTGTTGTTCCATGCAGAGCTGCTGAGCAGGCTTTTAAGTTTACTGCAGCAGAACTCATAACCACCTCTTTTCCCAGGTGCTCGTCCTAGGAAGATTGGCTTTACTTATAAAGTTCCTGTTATGTTGCTGTCTTTTTTCACAGATGCTCTGCCCCTCACAGAAGTAGTCTAGTCACAGTCTACCAGCAGAGGTGTTGCTGAGCTGCCACGGGCTCTACCCTGCTGCTATGTGAACTGCCTAGATAGTGGTGGTCACCCTTCCCCCCACTGAGCTAGACCGTCCTGGGTCCAGTTGCACTTGCTGTGAAACTCTCAATCCAGAGTTTTTCAGATTGCTTGTTTTGTGGAGGTGGCGCTCACTGAGTCAGATTGCCTGGCTCCCTGTCTCAGCTCCCTCCCTTTCAGTTGAAAGGGCAGCTCTGACTCCCAGGTGTTCCCGGTGCCAGTTGCAATGGCCACGCAGATTTGTGTGAGTTTCTGTGCGCCAACCTGGCACTGGCTGAAGCCTCCATGCTGAAAACTCTTGGTGCTTTTTGGCTCGGGAATCTCCTGGTCTGTGGGCAGTGAAAATTTGTTTGGAAATGCAGTGGGCACTCACCCTCTGCATTGTTCTTGCTGGGACCTGCACTCCAGAGCTGTTCCTATTTGGCCATCATGGATCCAGATGTATATTTTTTGAAATAAATTTTGCTTATTAATCTTTTATCAGTTGTGTGGTTTCCAAATATATTTTTCCAATCCATGGATTCTCTTTTTTGTTAGAATTGTTTCTTTGCCACTTAGAAGATTTTTTGTTTTGTTTTGTTTTTTGTTATTTGTTTTACTTTGATATAGTTCCATATATTGTTTTTGTAACCTGAAATTTTAATGTGGTATTTAAGATATCACTACCAAGACCAAAATCAAGGAGTTTATATGTATATGTATATGTGTGTGTGTGTATATATATATATACACGTGTGTGTGTATGTGTATATGTATAAATTTAAAATTTCCCATATATATAATTATGAAGCACAAGTTCATTATACACTTTAATTCCACATTTTAAAGCTGTTTGATTTTGCCACACTTGCATCCTATTGTAAGTTCAGCCCCTTGCCATTGCTTTGCAATGTTGCATTTCTGTGATTAATGCTAATTGTTTTTAATTGATTGCTTTCAACTTCAATTTATTCTCATTAACCAAATTGGTGTCATATTCCAAACTTACCTTTCCACATTTCTTATATATTATGCTTTACTTAGATATGAGAAACTAAGCAAAAATCTAATGAATTATAAAGCATTTTCACACTCAACCTCCCACTAAAGAGATTGACACATTTAAAGCAAGGAACAAACATAAATTTAAAAAATATCCAGTACCCTACACACATACATTAAATTGAATATCAATTTTTAATGGTGGTGTCCCATAATATAGAGGTTTTAACACAGAAAAAAATAAAGTACATAGATAATTTCCCATTTGCTGCTACGAAAAACTGAATCCTTTCATGCTTGCTGCAAGAAATTGCATGGCTGGATAGGTCTTGTGAAATCTTTTGCACTCAAGCATCCCTCTGTGGTACAAAGATGACTCAAATCCTGCCCAGGTAAACAGGGAAGGAAGCCAAGAGAATCTATACTTTTTAGTAAAAATTGAAAATACTATCAAGAGCAAGAAAAAAATTATGAGACTATGCTATTATTTGTAGCATGCAAATGACAGAAAACACATTTCTAAAGGAGACACTCAAGGAAATGAAGATATTTGCATAGAATTGCATTCTCATGAAAATTTTTACTGAACCCTATGAAATAAGTAAAAGGAGAATTAGAAAAGATTCAGAATTCCCTTAAAAGACAAATACAGTCATGTGCTATATCATATTATATACATAATGTTATGTTTCATAGTATTATGCTAGTCAGTGATGAACTGCATATATGATGGTGGTCTTATGAGATTATAAAGGTGCTGAAAAATTCCTATGACCTAGTGACTTCATAGCTTTAAGATGTTGTAGTGTTAGGGGTGACAAATACATGAGTAACTGGCAGCAAACCTGTGTGGTTCTGCAGCAGCCTCAGTTTTTGCCTTTTCAGAAGAAAGAATGTAACTGATAACTGATGAGCACAAGTCAGAAAAAGAAATGGAGGCCAGTGTTAGAGCAGGAGTGGAAGTTTATTGAAAAGCTCTAGATTAGGGGAAAAAAAAAGAAAAGATAAGAAACTTGCCGGGGGGTTGGTTCAAGGGGGCAACTTGAAGGACAAGTATGGCGTTTAATCTTTTGACTTTGGGTTCTCTATGTTGGCATACTTCTGGGGTCCTTAATCCCTTTCCCTTGATTTTTTCCATAGGTTGAGCGGCCCACATGAGCGGTGACCTGCTGACACTTGGTAGGTGAGCATGCACAGTTTATTTACTGGGGTTGTACAGATGTTGAGCTAAGGTTTTCTTCCCTTTTCCAGTGGAATGCTCCTGGTAAGTCATGCTCTACCACTTTGAATTTGAGTGAATTATAAGTTTTTATAGAAAGAGGAGTCAGAAGAATATTTTTGCATTAGAAAAAAATGCAGGAAAACACAAAGCTGGAAAGGTATATTTGACGATTAAATAGATCATTCTACTGTAACAAAATTTCCTGTAAGAAGAGTTATAAAGTTAAAACAGGCACTGGGAAAAGAAAATATAAAGTTAAATTAATAGCTAAGAACTTTAACCTGGTGACACATGGGTGTCATTGACAGTTGACAGAAGGGAAATTAACATTAATAAAACTAGTTTTAAAAAATTATTGGCAATAACTTGTAGAATTAATTGGAAAAGAGAAAAGAGATAAGGAGAGCCATCAGGAAATTGTTGTAATAGTTCAGTCATAATATCTCACACAGAATACAAATGTTTAACAAACGGTCATCAGATAAATTAATGGCTGAAATAATGAATAAATAAGAGGAAAAAGGAAATTCAATTTACTAAAATGGATGTTAAAATAATGATAAAAATAATGATAAAACAACGATTAAAAAATAATATTTTGAACAGATTTGTAAACCAATAGCAAAACAAAATGTAAAAAAGATTAGAAATTCAGATAGCTGTATTTCTCAGCACTGAAAATCTCAGTACTCTTTTCAGAAATAAAGAAGGCAACAAGAGTAACACCTTTAGTAAAGACGACTATTTTGATTTTTAATAAGAATGAATTTTAGGTGAAAAAATTCAAGGTAGAAATTTTAAAGTTATATTTAGAATGCAAGATTATAAGCCAGAGGGTTTGTTTCATTTACTGATTCATATAAAACACTTAGAAAAGTGCATGGCAGACTAAGCACTTGATATACATTTCTTAAATGGAATTTAAATGTTTAGGCAAATGTGATTGAAAGTTATTAGAAACAATGCTGATAGTTGTATACATCATAGTCAGCAAAATATTAAAGGAGTTGCTGGAGATACACATAAAGTAATGTGGTAATGCTCTGTGTTAAATGTGCTTTTTACTTGGAATTTACTGTAGCCTTATTGGATTATCTTTTCAAATATTCTCAATAATATTTGAGCAGAGATTGAGTTCACTATCAACCATACCAAAAAACACCCCTTGGGTTTACATAAAAATGGACTTTATATCTTGTACTTTATTGGGAGGTTGTGGCATGTAGTGAGTGTAACTGTTTCTCGTAGTTTAAAAATATTTTGGTATCTCTTATGTCATGTGGCCTTTTCTTAGAAACATGATATAAACTGAGAAGATATATTAAGAGCAAAGAGTCATTAAAGTTACATAGGAAGTTTCTCTTCCTACCACCGTTAAATAAAATTAGTTCATTGACTATATTAGTTCTTTTTAGTACTTACTATGTTACTGAAAAAAATTGATATAGATACTAACAGTACTATAGTTGTGTGCAGATGTGTGGAACAAAAGCAGAAAGTATATTCTTGGATTTGGAGTGGAGAATTCTGTAACTGTCTATTAGCTGTGCTTGGCCAGATCTGAGTTCAAGTCTTGGATATCCTTGTTAATTTTCTGTCTTGTTGATCTGTCTAATATTGATAGTGAAGAGTTAAAGTCTCCCAGTACTATTGTGTGGGAGTCTAAGTCTCTTTGTAGGTCATTAAGAACTTGTTTTATGTATCTGGAGGCTCCTGTATTGGGTACACATATATTTAGGATCATTTGCTCTTCTTGTTGCATTGATCCTTTGACCATTAAGTCATTCTTTATCCAATTTGCCAGTCTGTGTCTTTTGATTGGGGCATTTGAATTTAAGCTTAATATTGTTATGTGTGAATTTGATTCTGCCATTTTGATGCAGAATCATCAAAACAAACAAAAGCTGGTTGTTTTGCCTGTTAGTTGGTGCAGTTTCTTCATAGTGTTGATGGTCTTTACCATTGGGTATGTTTTTGCCATGGCTGGTACTGGTTGTTCCTTTCCATGTTTATTGCTTCCTCCAAGAGCTCTTATAAGGCTGACCTGGTGGTAATAAAATGTCTCAGCAGTTGCTTGTCCATAAAAGATTTTATTTTTCCTTCACTTATGAAGCTTAGTTGGGCTGGATATGAGATTCTGGGTTGAAAATTATTTTCTTTAAGGATGTAGACTGGATAAGGAAAATGTGGCACATATACACTGTGGAATATTATGCAGTCATAAAAAAGGATGGGTTCATGTGCTTTGCAGGGATGTGGATGAAGCTTGAAACCATCGTTTTCAGCAAACTGACACAAGAACAGAAAACCAAACACTACATGTTCTCACTCATAAGTGAGTATTGAACAATGAGAACACATGGACACGGGGAGGGAAACATCATACACTGGGGCCTGTTGGGCGATGTGGGGGCTCGTGTAGGGATAGCAGAGGGTGGGGACATTGGGGAAGGATAACATTAGGAGAAATACCGAATGTAGATGACGAGGAGATGGATTCAGCAAACCACCAAGTCACCTGTATAACTATGTAACAAGCCTGCACATTCTGCACATGTACCCCAGAACTTAAAGTATATTTTAGAAAAGCAGAAAGTAAAGGGATAATTTTATTTCATCAAAAAATAATAAATATTAGCAGATTTTCTTTTCTTGCTCTTTCTAATAATAACCAACGTCTGATTTGTGAAATATTCATGAGGTCTATAAATTATGATGGTTTTATTTTTAAACTCTTAGAAATTAGAAAAAAAAAGCGATCATCTGATACTGCTACCATTGTATTTATAATGTAAATTGAAAACTACATACTAAATTATTTCCCATGATAGTTTATTGATTTTTGTTTGTTTGTTTTGGTTCACGTTCAATTGATAAAATGAGTTAAAACTTACGGTATTGAGTTTTCCCAGTGATATTTTCATCAATATTAGGTAAAATCCAAACAGTACAGATTCTTCTTGCCTAAATAAATCCCTTAATTTTATGAAGTAGTTGTCTATTCTTTTTTTCATGGGCTGGTTTCTTTCACAACTTGTTTAATATAGTAATGTAAGAACCAAAGTTTTGTTTTAAAAGTCTCATATACCATTTATAATAATCAACGTTTTTATTTTTTATGTCTTAATTTTTTCATTTTAACATTGAAAAAATAAAACCAGAGGAGAGCATGAGCACAGTCCTTCACTACCACCAGTGATGCAGTCGAGTTTCCCACATTCAGGGAAATCACAGGGGTCAGCACATTCAGAGTGCAATGGATAAGCCCTCACGCTGAAAAAAAGCACCTTTGTGTTCATGGTATGTCCCCTTCCAGTTAAGTATAATAATCACCATTTTAATTAAAAACTTTCCTAAGTCAGGATACAGCCTAGAAACAAGAGTCAAATGAAAAAGAAAATTTAAAAATGGAAAGAATATATACTATCAATAGAACTTAATATCAAATAAATACTTATCCTCTTATATCAGCATGACTTTACTCTTTCTAAAGTTCCTAGTTGCATAAGCCACATTACAATTATTTCCACTATGTATGATAATTTTTTGCAATGGTATAAATCTATGAATTGTTTCATGACCCAAAGAAAAATGAAATTGTCCAGAAGAAGACAAACACTGTGTGGCCTTCAGATACTGACGAAAATTGTTTCAGGATCATTTTAGCTTTCATAAAATACAATCAGGAGAAGTCTAAATTGCTAACCCTCTTAACCATCGTTTCTTAATTCTTAAATTGTTGTTCTGCTTAATATTCAGTGTTCACTTAAAAAGTCAGAAATACAAGTAGATATTTCCCTTTTATCATCTGTGCTAATGATATTAATAACTTTTATGTCATTTTTAACATTTTATGTGATTTATTCAAATTCTTATTGCTTAATCCACTTCTCTTAAAAACCAAGCTAAAACATAACAGTTTTGATAAAATGATACATATAAATAAGAGTTTACCTTTATTACAACATTAATAAAAATGGTTCCTACAGCACCCATCAGGCCTCTGTGTCTGAGGATTGTTTCCCTTATTCCTAAAATCATTATCATCTAGCTAACTCTTACTCATCTAGACTATATTTTTTTCTCTTGGTTAAGTAGGGAACTACATTGCCTAGAATCCTTTTTTTGTTGGGTTCCTGATTAGAGTTGGCCTGAAGAGAAACTTGCGGAAGATTTGAGAAGAAGTGAAGTAACCACCATTAGCCTGTAAGTGAGTTTTTCTGGTCACGTCGATGGTAGAGAGGCCCAGGGGTACCTGGTAGATATCAGATTGTTTTTGAGCTCCTCCACTCTGTGTCCATCTTGTTTATCCCATTGCTCATAATCTTGACAAGGAGCAGTGGCCCCAGACCAAAAGAAAGGCAAAGGTTATACAGCAATAATAGCTTCCTCTCAAATTCTTTAGGAATTTCCCTTCACAGTCTTCTATGCAATGGATTTTCTTAGCTTTTCCTTTTCAGGTTTGACAAGCCCACCCATGAAAGTATTTTAGGCAGAAGCTAGTGACTTGTTCTTTGATTGCCTAACTCTACTCCTCCAATCTTCAATTCTCACATCAACCCCCACAACTCTAAGGTTTTATACTTGTACTAAACTCTTAATTCTATAAATCCTATTGAGAGACGAGAATATGGTCTGGAGGCAAAGAACCTAAGGCTGATGTGCACTGACTCCCTAAAACTGAACCAAAAGAAAAACCCCACCTCTCCACACCCAAGTAACAAAGGAATCAGAGGCTACTTCTTTTGAAACGCCTTCCTCCCATTCCTCTGCATCACAGATGAAAAATGGAAATCACCTCTGGTTGGTCCCCTCCCCCAACCAATCAGACTACTCATGGGCCAAGTCTTCATTTGAGTACAGTATAACTTTGTAACTTCACTTCAGCCTCTGATTGGTCGCCTGCTGTGACTAACCAGACTGGTTGCAGGCAAAGTCTTCATTTACATAGGATGTAACCAAGTAACCCAAGGGAAACCTCTAGAGGGTATTTAAACCCTAGAAAATTCTGTAACCAGCCCTCTTGAGCTGCTTGAGCCTCCTCCCATTCTGTGGAGTGCACTTCTATTTCGATAAATCTGTGCTTTTTTTTTTTGTTTCGTTCTTTTGTTGCTTTGTGTGCTTTATCAGACTTTTTGTTCAAAATGCCAAGAACCTTGATGGTCAAGACCCTCCACCAGTAATATTATAAAGACTGCTTCCTTGTCTGAACTCCACCTGATAAATTGTCTTTCAGATTTTGGCTCAATGTCACTTTGCTAGAAAAGTTTTATAGGAAAATGTTTACTTCGTTACTCTCTTCTTTCATGTCTCCTGGACTAGATCAGGTAATCTCTAAGTAGTCCTATAGCTCCCAGCATCCCTGCATTTTGCTTCAAAATCGATTATTTTGAATTATATTTATCTACTGATCTATAAATCTGTACACTTACATGTGATTAATGTCTGTTTTTACATAACAAATCTATGGCAACAGAAAAATGTCTGATGTTTTCATCATTATGTATACAACTTCTATCACACTGCCTGACACAGAGCATGCATTCAATATACATTGCTAAGTAAATGAATAAGCATAGAACTCCATTTTACACACATTTTCTTTAAGCAAATATGAAACAATATGTAACTTTAGTTCACCACCTATTTAACAGAACATTAAAAAACATGTTAGATTAAAACATCTTGTACTCTGCCACAGATTAATTGATATGAATGAACACTGTCAAATAATGTATACGTTAAGAAAAAGACATATACACTGTAAAATAAAAACTGTTACAGTCCAATATTATAATCCACAGTCTGCTTATCTGCATCTTCACTCTATGGATTTACTCTCTTTCTTATATTTAGGTATACATTTTTTGAATTTTGTTCAAAACAAATAAAACTTATGCTTTTACTATTAGTATTTTCTAAGTATCAACAATGACATCAGACTAACCATCATTCCCTTTTCTTACTTAGGTATTATTTTGAATTACTATAGGTTACCACCGATTTGATCAATAATACTGTGCAATCTTCTGTACAATTTGCTATCCCATATATTAAGCTATGTGTGAAGTAAGGTTTACACTAAATTCAAGTATATTTTATTCCGTGTTCACCAAGTAAAACTTACTGAAAAACTTAACAAAGTTAACTGATTTAGCCATACTGTTTTCCTGAGTTTTCCACTCTGTTTAATAAGGAGCTTACCAGAGGTCGTTCTATTGAGTTTCAACACCTCATGAGCTTCTCAGAACTACTTTTATGTCTTAAAATGTGATTTTATTTTTAATCTTGCCATTTTTTTGGTTCAACTATTTTAAACAATATCACAGCTCCTAGGTGAGATCAGATGCTTTTCTACATATGTGGTTGATTATAGATCTATAGTCAATTATATAAATATGGCTCAACTTGATTGAAAAAACAGTATTGGTTCGCTGTGAGTGCTGGCATGTGCCTGCCCAGCTACTTGGGAGACTGAAGTGGGAAAATTGCTTGAGTCCATGAGTCTAAATCTAGCCTTGGCAACATAGTAAGATACCATCTTTTTTAAACAACAAAACAAAACAAAATCAAAAGCAAAAACCTGAATTGGTATAATTGTATTATATTTGAAAAAAAAAAAAACAAAACACCAAAATGTGAGCTTTTTTTTTTTTTTTTTCTTCAACAGAAACTGCATTGTAACAGGTACATCAGTGTAACTACACAGGTTGTGGCACACAGACTGTCCTACTAAACTTTCGCAGTGCCATATGTTTAGTCTGAAACATGAATGATGCATTTTAGAGTTCTGTAGGTGCTCTAAAAATACAATCATATCAGTGGAAATTTCTGATATTGTTGTCAGTGAAACGCTAATACATTTTTCTCTCTTGAAACATATATCGAAGGCCGGGCGTGGTGGCTCAAGCCTGTAATCCCAGCACTTTGGGAGGCCGAGGCGGGTGGATCACAAGGTCAAGAGATCGAGACCACCCTGGTCAACATGGTGAAACCCCGTCTCTACTAAAAATACAAAAAAATAGCTGGGCATGGTGGTGCGTGCCTGTGATCCCAGCTACTCAGGAGGCTGAGGCAGGAGAATTGTCTGAACCCAGGAGGCGGAGGTTGCGGTGAGCCGAGATTGCACCATTGCACTCCAGCCCGGGTAACAAGAGTGAAACTCCGTCTCAAAAAAAAAAAAAAAAAAAAAAAAAAAAAAATATATATATATATATATATATATATATATATATATATATATATAAACTGTTGATTAAAAGCCCCTGGGTTGTTGAAAAGGTTTTACATTTGTATATCTATAGTAGTATTTTACAATGGCAGAAATCTAGCTCAATTTCTTTAAACAAATCACAAGCTTGCATAGTAGATACAATCTATCAGTAAGAGTCATGAAGACAGAAAATACTAGAGCTATTTCAAATAGAAATGATTTAACACTGGGAATTGGAGGGCTGCATAATTGCTGAAAGGGCTAGAATAGTGAAGATCGGGGAACTTCTAGTAAACCTTACAAAACCAAGAATAGAGGAATGGCAGAAAATTAGCACCGATCTTCTCAGCTGCCTATCATATTAGACTAGATGGTTCTCAGGAGGACATGTGGAAGGTTCTGGCAAGGACTCATGGCAGCTGACATTTGCCAAAGTCACATGCCTTCCCAGAGATATTGACTGAAGAATGATTATTTCAACCTTACTTCTATCTCCAAAATATTTTGTAATTATCTTTCATTGATGGGATCTAACCATAGTGACAAGAGATACTGGGAAATTCAGTTTCTAAATTCTAATTCCTGTCATACATAAGAAAAGCCTAAAAAAGAGTTGCTGGATCTAAAGTAGTGTTTGTTTTTGACATAGAAATCTATTTAGATGCATTTTACCTGTTTAAATCCTAACCCAATGTCTAACGTTTCTTTCTAATATTCTTTTTATTTTGCCTATTGGTAACTGTTTAGCTCTTCTAAAAGTGATATTATGTAGTTTTATTTTGTCATGCATATACCTTTTAATTCTTAAATAATAACTAACTTTTCTAATTATTTTCTTGATAGAAAGTTACAATACATATACATATACAGCCTTGAAGCAGCATGTGTGAAAAACATCTGAAAAAAAATTAAGTTTCTGGACAGATGTTATAAGAGTCTCGTAGAAAAAGCTATCAGCATTACAATCCCAATTCTAATTTACTTTACATCAGGCATTTAAATTTATTATCTTTAGGCCATATGTTCCAAATGAAGCTTGGTTCTATATTCATGAATCAGTTGACAATGAATAGTTAAGTTCTGCTAATTCAGAAAGGTGAAGTTGAGTGAGCTTATTTAAATGGCAGAATATTTGTAACTACAAATTCTACATACCATCGGAAGACTTCTAAAAAAGACCTGCCATATGTTTTAAACCATGATAGAAATCGTTCTTTAAAAAACTCTGCAAATTTTATGCACTACACTGAGAATATCTTAGCATTTCTATTAAAATTCTATTTTGAGAGTTTTAAATTTGCCTATAAAATTTATTGTAGACTGAAATTTAGCTTGTGAAACCTAAGAGACTATTAAGTAACAGAATATATTAAAATAATTAAATGATTTTAAGATTTCACATGTCTTTAATACCTTAGCAGTAGAGTTAGATTTCACTTAAGAAAACTGTGTCCCATAGACTATTGGTACCTCATTTAGGTATCATAATAATCTGTACCAGCATATCCAGTCACAATCTCCAGGAACATTGCTCTCTATTTGCTGAAAAGAGAAGAAATGTATACAGGTATAAAAACTGGGACTGGGAGTAAAGCATATCCTGAACTTCCAAAACCCCCAATTCAAAAGTCAAGGATATTACAGATGCTCTGGAAAGTCACCTAAGAATACATGGGAAGCGATTTGTAATATCAGAGAAAATGTAGCAACTGAGTACCAAAATGCTTAAATAGAATCTAAACATTTAAACTTGAGACACTTCACTTTGAAGGAATCAGTGCTTAAGATTGCCTGAATATTTCGTCAAAACAGAATCAGAACAATGAGAACACATGGACACAGAGAGGGGAGCATCACAGACCAAGGTCTGTTGGGTGGGGAACTAGGGGAGGGACAGCAGGGGGTGAAGATTTGGGGAAGGATAACATGGGGAGAAACGCCAGATATAGGTGTGGGGAGGAAGGCAGCAAACCACACTGCCATGTATCTATGCAACAATCCTGAATGTTCTTCACATGTACCCCAAAATCTAAAATGCAATTATATATATATATATATATTAAAAAAACAAAAACAGAATCAGAGCAGGCAAGTCTGGAGTGGGGCTTGAGATTATACATTCCTAAAGAGCTCACAGGTGATATTAATGCTTCTAGCCCAGAAACCATTTTTGAGTTACAAAGTTCTAAGAAATGCTTCTAACTTTATCTGTGCTCCTAGCAGGTGGAAAGGCAGATTTTCAAAACCAAGTGCAGGAGCTACACAATTAACATGTTGAAATGCCACTGTGACTCATTTTGCAGACCACAAGAATTTCTATTTTCCACAAGAATTTCTCACCTTTTCCTACTTAAATCTATAGATAGCACGTAGACTAATTCTGAAATTTCATTACAGACTATTTAATTTCACAATGTGGGTGAGAAGACATTCACTGCCTATTTGTTTATTTTTTAGAACACATGGTCTTAAACATTTCAAAGTACATAACATCATCACTTACTTAGGGACCCCTCAGCCCAGATGCACAGATTTGACAATCATTTCTCTGGAAGGGAGGGGCATGAGCTGAAATCTGAAGATGAGAAAATGTAAGGGTCAAAAATGGAAAGGTTTTCATTGACTTGGTCAGAGATATTGAATTTCATGCTGTAGGTACTTCTTGGAGAAATAAAATTTCCTTTGTCAGCAATTGGACAGATCTCTGAAAAAATGCCTTTCAACTATCTTCAGCGTAGGATCAATTTATGAAAAATACCCTGTTTCTAAACCCCATGAGAACTTTTACTATTGAACCCTTGGAGACTCTTTTCATTTTCCAGGGTTAAGAAACAGGTAACAAATAATGACTGGGGAAATATTAAAATTATATTTTCTTTTTTTTCTTTTTTTTATTGCATTTTAGGTTTTGGGGTACATGTGAAGAACATGCAAGATTGTTGCATAGGTACACACATGGCAGTGTGGTTTGCTGCCTTCCTTCCCCTCACCTGTATCTGTCATTTCTTCCCATGCTATCTCTTCCCACCTCCCCACCCCCCCTTCTTAAGAATGTTCTGCATACAGTTGCACAACTAAAAGATAAGATATAATTTGGCTGGCATGGTGGCTCACACCTGTAATCCAAGCACTTTGGAAGGCCAAGGTGAGTGGATCACAAGGTCAGGAGTTTGAGACCAGCCTGGCCAATATGGTGAAACCTCATCTCTACTAAAAATACAAATTAGCCTGGCATGGTGGCAGGTACCTGTAGTCCCAGCTACTGGGGAGGCTGAGGCAGGAGAATCACTTGAACCTGTGAAGTGGAGGTTAAAGTGAGCCAAGATCGTGCCACTGCACTCCAGCCCAGGTGACAGAGCAAGATTCTATTTAAAAAAAAAAAATATATATATATATATATATATAAATATAATTCAACAAATGTTTTTCCCTGATTCAAAATATTTTATAGCAATAAAAATATATAATTCTGAAGCACAATTAAGTCAGACTGAGGGTTTTTTTCAAGCAAATGTCAATGCTTCCTTAAAATTGAACTCAATTATTCTAATTTAAACATATTTTAGTATTTTACATTTAATGTTATTGTGAAGGCATTGTAAAAATACAGAAGAGTTAGAGAAGTACAGAGAAGTACATTTCTTGCTGAGTAGAACATATCCGTGGTACTTTGTTAGAAAGAAGACAATGTTTTAGGCCATATAGGCAAAGCCAAAATATGTCTGTAATCTCACTTCAGGATGAATACTCTGTATGAACACAATGGATTTGAGAAGAATTTTGTAAATCCCAATGCATAATCTTAAGGTATCATTGCATAAAGTAAAACTTGATAATGCAAACAATGGCTAATAAGGTAACTAGGCACCTTCTGATGTCAGCCAAGTTGTTTTAGTACATCATCCAGGCTTACTTGATTTTTATTTCAAAATGTATTACAAAAGATAAAGTTTAATATCTTTTTTCTACTTTGCTTGTAATAAAGATTCAAAAGTTATCAGTTGCAAAGAAAAGAAATGCAATGTTTTCAATGTTTGGGTTAAACAAAATGTACCGTTTCTGGAAAAAATTGCTTTTTTCTTGTCTATTTTTTTTTTTTGCTTCATATATCTGTGCTTTAGTATAATAAAAACTAGTTATGGCAACTGGAGAATCACATGTACTCTCTCAGAGCTAAAATACTTTTTCCTTGAGAAATATTATGTTCACTATTTGAATATGTATAATACATTCAGAAGAAAAATATTTTATAAGTACCATATAATATTATTCAGTGCATTTTGTTTAAATATTTTTTCAATAAATAATACATTGTCAGTTAAACAATACATTTAATAGTTAACAATGAAAAAAATTATAATAAAGAAGCTTAAAAGTTTAACACTCTAGCTAAATCATATGATAACTAAATATTATTTCCTTTCAATATAGAGTGTACTTTTTTCATATATGTTCAAATGGTAGTATATACAGATATCAAGACATAATTAGAGACTAAAAAAGAAAAGCTTCAGAAGCCCTAGTATATCATAAAGTTACTACTCATTTACCATCATTCTATACTCAAGATTTTTCTATGTGGCAATTTACATAAAGGAGAAAGTTGTGGATTCACTTAACCAAATATCTAGGAATAGAATAACTCAAGGATAACTACACTGCAACTAAGAAACTCTCCTATTAACTTTTTGTTCTATCTTAAAAATTTCTCTGTTCTCCTCTACTTCCTGCCTTTGATAAAGCAGGGTGCTCAGCCATCTGAGTTTCAAGGTTTTTATCCTTTCTACTTTCAAATCAGAGAGAGAAGATAATTCCCCTTTGGAGGGACAAACTATCTTTCTAGGAAGATCCAGGGTATGGCACTTTATCTTTAAATTATTTAGCCATTAAAAAACAAAAAACTCAGAAATGGAAATGAAGGGCGGAATGACCATGACAGCTAGGAGAATTACAAAGTAATAGACAGCTATGACCCTGAACCCGATGTGTGTGTGCTCTCATTATGCAGAAAACAAACATTGAGTTCAACTTTGTCTTCTCTGAATTAAGCAATTCCCATTTTACAAGAATATTATTTACACATATCATATTCAGTAAAGCCTGTGTATCTTTCATTTAAATTTTCTTTCTTTGCCAGGAAAGATGTAGTCCCTTGCTTTGCAGCAGTATAAATTTTGCCTCCATCAGGTTTTATGTAGATTTTCTTTACCATACTGTAGGAGTAACTTACTATTTTGACTTTTCAAAATAGATAAATAATCTGAGTGGGCCAAATAATTAGGCGTGTCTTGCAAGGAGACTATGAGAAAAATATTGGCAGCCAGAGAATATAACCTAAAGCTAAGGGTTTATTTTTCTTCTCATACCTTGTTCTATACTCTTACAAATTATCAAAGATATATACATTTCTAAATTGCAGAAACAAGAAAATCAACCTCTGTTGGTTACACAAGTGGAGCCATTTGTTATTGTCATTGTCTTCATCTGTGTTTTTCTCTTTTTATCTTTTCCTTTCTTTTCTCCATGTCTTCTGGGTTGAAACATCAAACAAATTTCAGGAAATATGTATTCATTATGCCATGATTTCAACTGAAGATTACATAGGAATTACCTAGACAAGTTAAAGATGCCATATAATCTTGCTAACTAAGTAACATTTATAATTAAAATAATTATGTTTAAAGCGCTTTTTCATAAATAGTTAAAACATGTAATTCCAGAGATTAAAGTTAAGTACTTTAAACAGACCAAATGGCTCTCATATGAGAACTATAACTCAAGTCAAACAATTAGGAATACAAAAATTTACAAAGGTGGGGGTGAAGGTGTGGAGAAATGAACAGGTGGAGCACACAGGAATTTTAGGGCAGCAAAAATACTCTGTATAATACTGTAATGGTTGATACATGTCTCTGTATACTTTCAAACTGAGGCAAAATCTACAGAATATGCAACACCAAGAGTGAATGTTAATGCAGACTGTGAACTTCGGGCAAGTATGATGTGTCAACGTAGGTTCACCAATTGTAACAAATGTAGCACTCTGGTGGGGGATGTTAATTGGGTGCAAATGTGGGAGCAGGAGCCTATGGGAACTCTACATATCTTCTCAGTTTTGCTGTGAACCTGCAATTGCTCTAATAACCCATTTTTTAATAAACAAACTGCTGCTACTAATAGTAAAAAATATAAATTCTATTCACTTAGCATGACTTTAGCAGCATCGTCACCATCGTGATTTTGATCAACATAATTTATATGTGTTGAGTGATTGTGCGCCACATGGGTAGTTAATGTAGTTACCCATGTTTCCCAGCTGAGAAATTAGTACAGATGTTGAATGGGCTGTACTAGAACACAGATCACATCTGGATGTCAAAGTCAAACAGAATTGTTCTCAGTGATACCTGTCTCTAAAAGGGAAAAGATAAGTTGGGAGAATATCAAAATGTATTTAGTGCTAACTGAGTGGTAGAAGGGGATGAATTCCAAGTGAGTTCTTAACCCATGGAAATGCAGGATGATACACCGTTGCCTAATTCCAGCTCTTCCTGTACTCACTGATACACAGCTGGGCAATTTAAATAATGCAGTCACAAACTACTCTGCTTTTGGCAGTAAAGATGCTGCTAATTCTCTCTTTTTGTAATGTAAAATGTTACTAGTAGAGTTAGTGTACATTCACAGTTACTAGTACCCCCCACCTCCAACTGTCCCTTACCCCCAACCCATTCCCTTCTATGTAGAAATGATGTCACAGTTTGTAATTCATGTTGCCAAATTTTCTCCAAAAACTAAAGTAAATGAAATTTTGATGTCCTTAATATAGAACACTGTATATAGACCTACACTATATACATACTCTTATCAAGTGTTTTAGGTATAAAAGTTGTCCTTGTTATTTAGAATCATTTTCATAAAGCATATACGATTATCTTAATGTAAAATCTCCAGAATTTTTGTGTGTTCAGTTTTATTCCCCAAAGCAGTTTTTACATAACATTAATACAAAGCAATATTAAAAGCTTCCATGTTTAAAAGAGGAGTTAAAATGTTAGCAAAATTTTTGATATATTAAAGAAAAGTAAACTAAAGATCTATCAGACCCTTTACTGTGTTAGTTCACTGTTAGTCTCAATAAAAAAAAAAATACGGTGTTAAATTTCACAACTTAAACTGGGCATGGATTTCATTAGACTCTTCCTTTTTCTTATAGGGTGTTTTTTTATAGGACTGATAGTTTTGGAAACATATTTTGGGAAACATGACACATGACAATGCCAGTATTATTCCCCAGAGATATACTATACTTAAAATACTTTTGCTTTTGTTCATATAATCCCCCGATACCTAAAATATTCTTCCATTCTCCTGATCTTCCAATTTTACCTGATGAATTTTTATTCATTCTTTAATTCCAAGATTAAATATCATCTTTTCTATAAAATACTGTTTCTTCTCTGGGCAAAAATAATACTAAGCACATTTCAAATATTTCTAATATGACTTATTTTTATGAAACTCTTCTCATCAAAAAATGACAACTCTTAAGAGAACATTTTTATCTCTGCTTATATTTTCATATTACTAGAGTAGAAATTATTTTTAATATGGAGGCTTTGCCTTCTTTATTTTGAAATCCTCTGTCCACATGAGTATATTGTCTGAAGCTGTGGGGAATATGAAGATAAACTACAGTAAGCTGGCCAATTTTATCAAGGCATAGGGACCGTTTTAGAGAAGTAGTCAGAGATAAGAGTAGATAAGCTGATTGAGAACATATTTTAAAGTGCTTTATATGCCTTAATAGTTGAGTATTTTCAATTTGCTGGGCAATAGGAAAGATTTCAGAGCAGGAAATAACATAACCCAGCACCAAGCAGTATTGGAGTGAGAGTTCTGAGGGCTTAATTTAGGAAAGATAGTGGTTGAATAACTGATTAGGAACTGATTGCAGCTAAAAAAAAAAAAAAAAAAAAAAAGAGAAACAATGTTGGTCCAGACAAGTGTTATAATATTAGGAATGGGAAGTAAGAATAAAAAGTAAGTTGATAGATATCCGATGTACTTCATTGGTAAATTATGCAACTGGGTAAATGATCCAGGTGCCCAAGGAATGGAAGACATCAGTGATGACTTTGGTGTTTCCCAAGGGATTTTCTGGAAATTTAGTAGTTCTATGAGATAAAATTAGTATTCTGATGATTTTACTCCATCACATGCAGAAGAATAAGGCCTAGAGACGATGAGACAGATAGAAGGAAAGGGAGAGACTTGTGAGTAGTAGAGGTTTATAGTCAGTCCCATGTGCACTCGAAGCAGAAGTGAAGAACATCTCATATCAGAATGACCCTTACAGTTTTTCTAGAAATAGCCCTGGTGTATGCAGAAATAACTTGGAAACTAATGTAAAAGCAGTGATTATAATTAATATAGTACTGCTCAAAATTTTACTTTTATGTATGCTGTTGGTTTTTAAATCAATGTTTTATATGTTTAACAACATAATTATAAAATAATTAAAATGTCAATAATGAGACAAGACACTACTCCTGCCCAACATAAATGAGAAATCTTACCACATACCTAATTTAAATTTAGAATATTCCATTTAAGTAAGTTTAACTTTAAAATTATAAAAATTCAACCTATTTTTCTACCTTTAAGCACAGAGGCCCTGTACATATGTAGTCTTCAGCTCACAGAAGAGAGGAACGTATTCTTTACCCACTCTGTCACCAACCCTCAACTCTTCACTGAAAATAGACTGAAACTCAGATGTCATTGGAATCTGTTGGCTATTCTAAAGGAAGCACTCCTGCTCTGCAGCTTTGAAAAGCAGCTGTCAAATGCATGTGTGTATAGTGTATACAGGACGCCATAGGGCATATATATTTAGAACAGCATGACATTGAATGTGCTGAATATCTCTCCTTTCCTGCTTTGGCCAAGTCTAATGTGAGACATCACAGTATTTATAAAATTTCAGTCAGCTTTGTGAGAAGCATTCTCCCTTGCCACGTGTAAAAACACTGAGATGATCCTAACAGCAAATTCTCTGAGTATAAAAATCTCTCAATGCCATCTTGTTTAAGACATGTAATGACTCCTGCTAGAGACCTCAAAAAGGAAGATTCATATTCATAGATTGATTTAATTTACCTCATTAATCAAAAGAAAAACTTCTATAATATACCCAGAGTTCCTTTAGTGGACCACTATTATTTACATTTTTTAAAAGTTTATCATTTACTGTACATATTCATACTTAGTTGTTTTTATTCTAGAACTTAAAATATACATATTTATATTTTAAAAATGGTCATACATTAATAATAATGTTATTATTATTATTATTGAGATGGAGTCTCCTCTGTCACCCAGGCTGGTGTGCAGTAGCATGATCTCAGCTCACTGTAATCTCCACCTGCTGGGTTCAAACAGTTCTCCTGCCTCAGCCTCTGGAGTAGCCGAGACTACAGGCATGCACCACCATGCCCCCACTAAATTTTGTATTTTTAGTAGAGAAGGGGGTTTCACCATGCTGGTCAGGCTAGTCTCGAAGTTCGGACCTTGTGATCTGCCCTCCTTGGCCTCCCAAAGTGCTGGGATTACAGGGGTGAGCCACCGAGCCCAGCCAATGTTACTATTTCATATTTATATTTTATAAGGAATGTTACAATGGTTGAAATAAATTCCAAACACCAAATTGGCACATGATACTTACTGATACATGTTTTCAGAACAGATCATAAGACTCAAAACCGTGTGAAAATCTGAGTCTATTTCATTCAAAATAACATACCCTAAATTATTTATTTTGTTTTCTAGTTTTTTACCTGCAAAACATGTTTAGCGTGAATTTGTTTTCACTTTTGTAGCTACTCTGTCCGCACAGATATACCGGTTACTCCCCAAATCCAGATCTAGCATCATTTATTTTCTAGGATATTTTTCCCTATGAACAAAGCATTTCCACTAAAGGAACAATAATTATGTCATACATTTGAATTTACTCCTCCAAGTGTCCTCCATCAGGGCAAGTGCTCAATTAATGATGAGTTAGTTGATCTTCCTCTCTCATTCCTCCCACTCACCCTTATTCAAATCGTTTATTAAGGCATGACCAATTTCCTCCATGGGGTTTTACAAAACTGTCCTTTACTCTTTGAGACCCACTCTCTTCTACTTTAATCAAAGCCACCGTCAGATCATCCTAAGGCTATTGCAATTATCTGCTAATTGAATTCCCTCTCTCTAGATTTTTGGTAATACAACTCATTGCATAATGGACTGCCTGATTAATGTTCTGAAAATGGCATCTTGTTCATGTCAGACCCTGCTTGGAAATCTGTACTGCATCTCTATAAAATAAAATTCTATTTTTAAAATTTCAAATGTAAGACCCTCACAAGCTGGCTGCTACCTCTTTTCTTTAAAAACCCGAGTACCTAGTATATGCAAGTTACAATTCTTGGTACCAGAAATTTATGTGGAGAAAGCAAGACAAAGAACTTACCCTCATGGAGAGACTGTTCCAAGGAAGCATTGCTGTTCAACTTAAACTTTATTTCTTTGACTCTATACCAATCATCAGGCAATGCACACTTCAACTTTTTTTTCATAGAGAAACTCCAATTTCACCCTGTTGTGATGCCTTGGGTTGAAAAGGAAAATATTCATTTCTTACCCTCCTGTTTATCAGGAGGGGAGAAAAATTCTCTCCTAGAGTAAAGGTTTTGGAGAAGCCCTTTATTTCCTCAACACTTTACTGAGTCCTCAAAAGAAAAAATGATTTAGCTGATAAGTTGGTAATATACAGGTAAGTAAATGGATCTCTATGGCTCAAATCTTTATCATTTTGTTTTGATTTTTTTTCTAGAGCAGCTTATTCTTAGGGTACAGTCCTTTTCCTCTTTTTTGCAATAACTAGCCTGTCCCTAAATGGAATAAAGACCTGTGTTTTCTCAACTCCAGCTGTTATGAGCAGATGTACTTTAAAAAAGGTGTAGGCAGTGTCAGGTAGCCTGCTGGTGTCAGTACGTCTTGTCTCCACCAAGTATCAACTTTACAACTAGTAGTTACATCTCACTCCTGTGTTCATTTCTCTATTGATTTTACATTTCCTCTTCCTCCTCTCTCACACACAATGATTAAGACATTCTTTTCACAAATTTTTATAGCATAATACAGTACAGCCAAGTTACTTGTGTCAGTTTTCACATTACCAAAGGTAACTGACATTGGTATTATTAAGTCTTCATATGATTTGTCATCTACACAATATTTTATATAACTGTATTTTTATTACTTAAGACTAAATAATACTCTGCACATGGTATTTATATGTAATGATAAGATATTGTAGCTTTATATTTTGTGGATTAAGTGCTATAGAAATCTGTGAAAAGTACACAAGTAAGTCCAAAGTATCTGGAGATGCCTCATAAATGTAAGAAAGCTGATTGTGGGTTAGGTACATTTCAGATTTAGACAGGCCATGCGTGGAAGGCAGATGGTTTTGGAAAAGGATATTAGTAGCTGGTAAGAATAAAATATGAAATGAGTAAAAGTAGCATAATGAGTTTATGGAAGAAGTATGGAGACAGAATAAGAATGAAGACTGATTGTTCCGGGAATTAATGGAAAATAAGTTTAGTTGGTGGCATTACTCAAATTATAAAGAGAGAATATTAAGCACATTAATTTTAGATTGTGGACCATAAAGATACAGTACTCATCATATATCCTGTGCTTTCCTGTGCATGTCTCATCCTGTCTTGATGTTATGTTAAGTTCATATGACTAGTTATGGTCAATGGGCTGTAAGCAAAATGACAGATGACATTTGTGGCCCAAGGTAGTTTAAGGTTTCTATGTCTGCTGTATTCCTATAGTTTTCTGTGTTGGGAACCAAGTGTTAAGACAGTGACATTAAATTGGAGACGTATAGGTCCCTATATGTTCACCACATGGAGGAAAACTCTGGCCACTGACAATGGGTAATAGGGGAGTGAGAAATAAGCACTTGCTATGTTAAGCCACTGGGATTAGTTCCAGTGCCTAATGCCACCTAAATATAACAAACATAAGTTGATTGATAATGAAATGGAAATAATGATAGACCAAATTTGATATTATTCAGATGACTATCTGATCATTAATAAGCAATAATGAGTAGTATCTAACTCAAGTTTAGATCTAGCTACTGTTTGAGTAACTCCCTTGCAGAAGGCTAAGTAAATATATAAGATGCTAATAAATTCTACAAGCTAATCTTCCAACTGAATAACGCCTCACTAGGGGTGAGATGCCACCTAATTTCTCTGCTGAGAAATATTTACTGAGCACCTGGCTATGTTCTATTGAGGGTAGTGTAGGGATAATCTATTGGGATAAATTAGATAATTTATCTGTACTTCAAGAGAATATGTGGTATTTGTATCAGTGACACAAAAACCTGTAAAGTTAACATTAATAAAGTGATGCTAATTAAACTTTTATTTGTATTTACCAGAAAAAAACATCAGAGATGGTAGGATTTCAATTGGTCATTAAAGGAGACATGATGGTGTTTTTAAAGAAATGTTGGAAGAATGGCAAAAACAAAGGGAACAAAAGTAGACATGTGAAATTAATTTCAAATAACCGATTAGAACAATCTGACTGACGTGTAATTTCTATGTAGTAGTAGAGGGATCAATTACTTTAGTGAGATTTTGAGGACAGAATTTGGGAAATATTCAAAGTTAGAACTTCTTTTAGATAGAAAGATATAAAATATTCTGAAGCAGGGAGGCCTGTGATATTACTCTAGATTTTTACAAATGGTAGGAGTTTTCTGCATTTCATTTTCTTAGAAAAGTTATTATAAAAATATGCCGTATAGCTCAGAATTGTGTAGGACCCTAAATTATGAACCTGTGGGTAGACTTCTGGGAACAAACTAGAATATGCTGTAGAAGAGGTCTACAAGAAATCTAGCTCTACCAGTTTTTATATGGTTACCCTTTCTGGGCCGGGAAATCGGCATAAGTGCTACCACTGCTATTCATACATGTGTGCCAGTTATGTTCCAGAAAACATCCCTGGTTGTCACTGCTGACCCCAAACCCAAGTACCTCCATTATCTTCTTAACTTCATTCTTGTCTGAACCGGACTTTTCTTACTTTTGAGTCAAAATGTTATACCAGGAAGTCTTATTAGTGGATTCTGGGACACCTGCTTATGCCCTTTGGGAAGCTAGTATTTACATGTAGAAAAATCCTTAAATATATGAAATGTGTTCAAAAGGGCTGGAGAATTAATTTTATAAGTATCCCCTATGTACGTTCTTAGCTGTGCTTTTTTATTTTTATTTTTTTTGAGATGGACTCTTTTTCACTCTGTTGCCTAGGCTGGAGCACACCTCCTGGGTTCAAGTGATTCTCCTGCCTCAGCCTCCAGAGTAGCTGGGATTACAGGTGCATGCCAGCACACCCAGCTGAGTTTTGTATTTTTGGTAGAGACAAGGTTTCACCATGTTGGCCAGGCTGGTCTCGAACTCCTGGCCTCAAGGGGTCCACTGCTCAGCCTCTCAAAGTGCTGGGATTACAGGCATGAGTCACCACACCCAATTAATCTCCTGGAGATAAATGAACAATGAGGAAAAAGAGACGAAAATGTATGTTAGTTAAGAGACTACATGATCCTAAAGATAACTCCTGAAAATAATACACAATACTAAATAAAGGAAAATATATAGGCTTAAATTATTATGTAATAATATTTTAATACATATATAAAGCTGTTGGGCACTGATTGAACTGCAGGATGGGACAAAGAATAATCCAGTGTGCACATCCATGGAAGTTTGACCCTGTATATATAAAAAATGATAGTACCATGAAAGTTAATAGAAAATTTAGGAGAGGAAGTTAATTTGGAAGAAGTGATGATTCAAGTTTCAGATACATTGAGAAGGAGATGAACTAACACAGCAAAATTATAAAACAGGAAAATTAAAGAAGATTGCAAAAACCTAAGCTATTATTTTGCTTCAAAGAATTTCTAAAATATCTAGTCTAAAGAGACCAAAAAAGCAGGATGTTACTTTGTTTTAGCTGGGTAAATAAGGTTCTGATTTAATTATTTGAGTTGCAGAAATCCACTGTAGTGTTATCTTAATATAATGTTCTCTAATGCCACATGGCTAAACCAGAGGAGATTCATTAGGAAGATTATGAAGTCTGTTAGGCATTGGGATGGACTCAGGAAGACAGGAATGTCCTCTAAAGATCTCTAAATGTGATAGCACTTCTGCCTCTCTAGTTTTATTTAGAAGTAATGCAAGTTGAAGTCAAAGGGTAAGAGACAATGGTCTAAGTGAGTTTTTAAAACCATCTGCAGTATTGTAGTTCTATATTTTTTTAAGATTGTCCAGTTTTCATGAAATTGGAGGGGTAGTATATGAAAGCCATTTCCTTCATTAACGTATAAGAAGTTCTTGTGATTGCTTAGAAAACACTCCCTCAAACCACAACTTCTTAATGAAAAATGATCTTACATAGTCTCTAAAAGTAAGAGAGAAAATTTTATGTGGAATTTTTTGCAATTATAATGGATTTCTCTATCATAATGAGCCCAAAATAACAACAAAAAACTGCTCTTTTATCAACTGTGACCCCTTACGTTCAATATTGTCCTCAATTTAAATTCACCAGCAACCTGCTTAATTACATGAGATGAAGTTATTGTAGTCATTATCCTTGGTTAGCCAAGAACAGACAGAGAGGAAAAAAGTATATTATTTAAAACAGCTGTGTTCAAGTAATTTGGAAATGTTGATGTCACTAATTTTGAGGAGTATAAAGATATAAATAATTAATAGTGATTTTAAAGATCTGTCATTGCAAAAACTAGGGTAGTAATATACATATTGTATTAAAAGTAAAAAGTGACTAGATGCTTTGTGTTTCTTAAAAGAAAATAAGTAATTATATATTTGAAAGCTTCTGAGTTAAAATTCCCCAAGAGATACATGTGTTTAAAGAAGACTAGCTGACAGACAACTATTCTCATAAAAACCTTGCTGAATAAATAGGCTCAGCAAAGACTCACAGGAATAGAAACCTTAATTTGTGGAGCTAATGTGTCTGTAAGTCCTAAATTGGTCAGGTTAGCTTAATTGAAATGATGACTGTGAAAGTCTGTTTGTTTTAACAGACTCCAAATATTAAGAGTTGCAGAGTATAAACTTGCAAGTTAAAGGGGAGTTAATAATTAGCTCTTATCCTCTCTAGAATTAGTATCCATAGTTTAAAAATGATTTGGGGGCAAAAAGAGTAGGAAGAAAGTGTTGGTTTATAAGGAAAAAATGGTTTCTTAAAAAATAATGAATTAAATTCAATCACGCAGTGAAAACATTGATTTTTGTAAAATACCTTGGTGCTTGACTGAATTATTGCTTCACCATATTTTCAACCCAAATGGCTCCTAAGAATAAAGCAGGTACTCAGGACAACATCAAGTCTTCTTAAGATCACTAGGAACCATTTAATTGGTATCAATAATCATATAGTCATTGTCCTTGTTGAAATCACAGTGAAATAGTCATTGATATTCCAACTAGATGCAAGGCATGCTACCGAAAGGGGAGCAGGTGTAATCTCACTGACATCTGTGGGCGGGATCACCTACTAAAGATGGCTATAATGCATGTGGCAAGAATTGCATGTCATGAGATTTTTGCACCCAAGCATACTTTTCTTAGCCCATGGGAAATAACCTCATGTAAATATAGATTTAATATTTACTAAGTTCCTGTTTCCGATATTTGGGGGTGGTTTGTGTGTAGTGACTTTCATTTGTGTATAGCTGCTGATTTGCGTGTAGCTGCTCTCATTTCTCATTTAATGTCAGTGTGAGTCTGGGAATTTTTCTTTTAATTGGTCTGATCATTTGGCCTCTGTGGTAGACAGAATAATTCCACACATTTCCCCACCCCCAATCACAAAAATGTCCACATCCTAATCACCAGAAGCTTTGGATATTTTACCTTATGTGACAAAAAGATACCTTGTAGATTTAGTGAAGCTAAGGATTTTGAGATGGAGAGATTCTTCTGGATCATCTGCTTGTTCCCAGTGTATTCACATGGCACTTACAATAGGGTGAATTCCGGGTAAAGATCAGGAAAAGGAGATGTGAAGATGACTAGAGATTAGAGTGCTGGTTTTGAAGGTGAAAGGATCCAGAAGCCAAGAAATATGGGTGACCTTTAGAAGCTGTGAAGACAAAGAAATAAATTCTTCTCTAAAACTAAAGGACCACCACTGTGTCTCCTATCCTGTAGGAATTTAAAAAATTCAATGTGTTTTCTATCCTGTGGAAATTAAAAAAAATAACTTTTCATTATTTTAAGCCACTAAATTTGTGGTAATTTGTTACAACTGCAATAGGAAGTTAATACAGCCTCCATCAAATAGCAGATGAAGGAATTTTTTATTTAGTTGTTGAGATAAATGTTATGTATAACAAAATCACAAATAATGAAGTGATTATCACAATCAAACTAATTAGCATGTTCATCATTTTACATAGTTTTGTGTGTGTATGTGTGTTTGGTAAGAATATGTAAGATCTACTCTTTCAGCATATTTCAAGTATGCAATACCTTTTTATTAACTATTGGCACCATGCTTTACTTAGCCCTCCAGAAATACTTAATCTCATTGAAAAGTTTTTACCCATTGACCAACACTTTTGAATTTCCTCTTTTCTACTGTCTTGAGCAATCATCCTCCTAACTCTCTGTTTCTATAAGAATATATCAAAATGCTACTTTGCATAACTTAAATATGTATAATTTCATGTGTCAATTGTACCTCAATAAGTCTGGGAACATTAAAGATGTTAAGTAATATTAGTTTGATAGGTTTTAACAATTTTATATTCCACATAACCACCATGAGAATTAAGATATAGATTTTTGCCGTCATCCCAGAAGTTATATCTTGTCTTTTATGATCACAAACTCAACAAAGTTCTGCAAACTCTAGACATGTCTATTAAAACAGGCAGTTATATCAGTAAAGGGAGGTAAAAACAGGACACATATTGAGTTACGTAAATATCAGTGAATGACTCTTAGTATCTGATGACAAAAAAAACAGTCTTCTCTAGCACACCCTGCAAATGACCTACCAGATGTTCATTCTCTGCTTTCTTTTATTAGTGATTTTGTAACAAGTAAAATATTGAGGTTAAAAATTTATATTTTCTAGTATTCCATGCAGTTAATGTTGGCTACCCGATAAAATTTGGGACCTTGGTATATAAATAAAAATTTCTCTGAACTTTTTTCCTCTGTACTTTTTCTCTTCTTAATTTGGGCGTAACCCTTCTACTGTATTGTCTCTTCATGTAATTGGCTGGAAGGAAAGCATTATTGCTACAGTTAGAGCAGCCATTTATTAGGGAGAATAGCTGAAGGGCTGAGACTATCACTGTAACATCAGGCTTTTTGTCCTTGAGCTGATTACTGTGTTACAGGATAGCTTTATTTTCAACTTTCTCGTTAAACAAGAAAAATAAACCGTTTGTTAGCTACTAAGAGTCAAATGCTAATCTTAGCTAATACATATGCCTAAAAATATTTATAATCTTTAAACATGTTAGAACCAAATTCACAAAATGACTAATAATAAAATAAAAATTATCGGGCTGAGTTTAAACTGAGTGGTGGGTTCTGGTATTAACTACTACAGATTCGAATAGCTCTAGTTATGAAGGAAAATCTCAAACAGAATTGAAACTGGAGCTGGGCACTGAACTTGGTAATACAAAAGTAGAACATGTATAAGTTGGGAGAAAAGAAAGATGGCATTCAGTACCACGAAGATGGCGTGGACAAGACTGTGGACAAAGGTACTCTACAGCTATACTTGGAAACACAGCCAGTAGTGTTTTGACGTTGAAAGTGTGGTTTATTACCATTGCCCTGCATACAGTTTCTTATCACTGGAAACTTTGCTTTTATAACACTGCCCTGTAATATTTGTTATTCAGTATTTATTTCCTCCTAGTAATTTAGTACAAGCAATATATTTTGTTTAATATGCTTTCTGAGTTCTAGAAATGTGCTTGAAACATAGATGATAGTCAATTTTTGTTAAATAAAGTAATGTATTTGGAACAGTAATAAGAGATAAAAATGAAAAAATAACATGTTATATAATTGTGGAGATCCTCAACACAAGATATTCTAAAGGCAAAAATATTTTTTGAACTGGAACTTGAAAAAAAGGCAGTGCTATTTTTCAAAATTAAATTATCACTGGCTTTATAATACATCAAAAAGAAAAGAATAGATCCCTAGTTAGAAAATCTATGTAATCTACTAAGATAGAAATGAATGTACCCTGAATTAGGACAATGAAATAAAGAGTCTAAACCAAGAGGCAAAGGGAAACATCTAACAATAAAGGATCCACAAAATAATATGTGAATATATGTGGAGAAATATCAGATGTTTTTCAATATTAAAATTAGAGAAACTGAGTAAATAATACCATCCTTTTCAGAAATAATTTTGTTCAAGTTGAATGAAACGTGTGACTGTATATACTACGTTTGTGAGATTGGAGATGAACATGTTGAGGGAAAAGCAATCAGCAGGTATACAGATGGGAAGATGAGATTTAGAGAAAGGTAAACTTGGAGACGTAGTTTTAGCTAAAGAAGTTTAACTACTAATGAGTTGTCAGAAAAGAACTGACCCTGACCAAAAAGAGAGCTTTATGGTCTTACAACACTGGAATGTGATCTCTCGAATGAGATGTTAGTAGAAGAGGTCAGTGAGAGTGACTGAAAAGGAACTGATGGCTAACAGGGGAAACACAGCTGAAGAGTTTCAAATGAAAAGATAACCAACTTAGAAATGCCATAGAGCGATAAAAGAAAAGTAGTTGTTCAAAGAACTCTGAATTGAATAATAAAAGAGGAATTTTTTTTGTCTTTAAAGAAAGAAATTTCAGTAACGATGCGGGAGAAGTGAGACTTCATTGTGTTATGGAATGAGTGGTTCTTGAAGAAATCAAAGTAGTGCACATAGGTTATTTTCTCATGATTTGGGTAGCAAAAATAGAGAGCCACGTGAGATGGTATCTTGAAGGCATGTTTGTATTGTCTCAGACTAAAACATGTCTGAGAATTTACCCTATTTGCTAGCAAGTAATTTAGCCTGTCACAATTTCATGGATGCTGGCACAAGACGCAGACTCCTGGGTGAGAAACAGAATTGTTATTACTCATGGCAACAGCTTTGTATCTGTGGAGTAGCAGTATTTGCGCCAGTACCTAGGATCCTAATGCTAGGTGATATGCGTGCACATATATTACGTTTAATTACAGAGAAAGAGCCCAGGGCTTAGGGAATCCATTCCTAATTGTTCATAAGCTTGTCTGACCTTTGTCATGATTGAAGACATTATCATTATAACACTGCACAATAAAGAAACTTGCTCATCGCTCCCAAGAAAGATGCTGTCTCTCTCTTTCCAAAGCTGCTTATATATATATATATATATATATATATATATATATATATATATATATACACACACACACATTGTAAAGATAGTCCAGAAGAAAGTCAATCAGTGCCTAGGCTTGCAAGACATGCAGAAATATGAAAGATCCATGAAGAATTGTCTCTCAACGATTAGTTTGGAAAATAAATCATTAACATATGAGAAGCTATAGAATATTTGTTAGCAGAAATGTAAAATCTCTAGAGAAAACATTTGATGAAACTGGAGGAAAGAGAAATCAAAGTCCTTCAGCAAGTGACTTAGATTACCATTAAGCAGACAGGAAAGTAACATTGCCAGAAATCGGTAGATTTGGTGATATTTTAGTGTGAAAAGAAAAACTAATTGAAGAGCTAATCAACATTTATAGAAAATTAAGAACTGAAGCAATTTTCTGTCACTAAGTAGGTGCGAGAGAAGATAAGATTTCAATAAGCATACATTACAGCCTAAGTATTACATGAACTATGAAACAAAGAAAAAATTGGGTTTGTGGACATGCTACAAACTCAGCAGCAGTAAATCCTGTGCATAAAGTAATTGTTGAATTTAAGCATTAGGATGTATACAGCTTACTTGAATTTTCTCAGACAGGTTTGTGAGTAAACATGGATTTCCTCAGTAGTACATAACTTGAAACTGAGATTTATGTGATGAAATGTGTTTAGCTACTGAGTCAGGTAATAGAAGAAAGATACTTAAACATGAAAAACTTCAATTCAACCTCAGGGACATTACAAAACAGAATTTTACTGTTAGCATCTTTATGTTTTGACAATCATGTATTTTTAGGTTTATTTAAAGGAGAATACATAAAATTGACTGATCAAAGTTATTAGACTCTGGACACTTCTAGCCCAGTAGTTAGATAGTTGTGTGGTCACTTGGATTAAAAATATCTCTATTTCCTATATTATCTAATTTGTTTGTTTCCTTTAATTAGAAATTCAAGCAAATTGAAATAATTTGGAAAATATAATCACATTACATAGAAACTTAAAAGGTGATTTACTAAGCAGTTAAACTTCTCAACTAATCATTGACACATTCAATTATGAAGTGAGCTTTAACAATTGTGTTCTTCTCATCAGCGTGTTAGTAAAAGATCATTAATGTCCCATTTCCATTTGTTTTTGGCAATTTAAGCAGTTTATATATCCACAGATCATGATAGAGGGAACCTATAAAAGCCTCCTGCAGAGAACAGCTCCTGTATCTATTATTCTCCTTGTGATTTTGGGGGAAATTGCAGCTTGCCACTATGTAAGCTGTGTTCTTAGATGCTGGACCCTGTCTCCCTGCCCTGTGTTTTGTATCATAGTCTCAAGACCAAAAGTTCTAACATCAATATTTCTTTGAATTACTAGTACTATTCTTACTTGTTCCCTCACTGTTCTGCAATTCAAGATCATTTGGCATTTTCAGTGAAAGAAACTTCCATGATAATTTATCTAGTTTGTTCATCATATTCTCATTTTTTCCTTGTATTGCACACATTTAGTTCCATATTCCGAAACCTTTATGATTTTTAAATCCTACCGCAAGTAATCATTCATGTCCTGTATATTTACAATGTAATATTATAGCACAGTTTCAAAAGCTTTTTACTTTATTCAATAATTATTTCAAAGACTTTGTTGCTCTTGCTGCAATTTCTCAAAAATACATTTTGTTTTTGCAAAACAGTCTTCATACTCTCTATATTTTAATCATCACATACTTCATTGTTCTGTGCTTTGTTTATTTCTATATATCTATGAATGGGCGCCTCTCTCTCTCTCTCTCTCTCTCTCTCTCTCTCTCTCTCTCTCTCTCTAGCTTTCTCTCTTTCTCCCTTTTTCTCTCACTCTCTCCTTCACTGATTGTGTACCAGTAAGCTGCCAGCATTTATATCATCTACCTTTAAAGCCTTCACACTTTCTTATCTACTGTCCTGCAATTCTTTCATATTCTTTTTATTGCATTTGTTCAAGGTGAGAATAACTACTAATTTACCTTGATATATGTTTTGAAATTGAAAGAACAGGCTAGCTCCCAGGCACACCAAACCTCTGTAATAATGTTAAACCTCTGTCTCTGTGATGTTCATTTGTTTCTAAGCTTTATTTACACACTCTAGCAACCATACACAGTTTTACTTCAAAGATACTGGACTACCTCTCCATGGATTTACAAAACATGTGCTTTAACCAGGGTGACACTGTCAACATTTAGCAACCAGTACCGGTACTGGGCAATACAGAGAAACTGCAGCTAAAGCCTGAAGCTGAGTTTTATGGTCTACTTACTTTGACATCAACGAGCCCTTCAGTTGTAACTGAGTAGGAAACAGGACCTCGATAGTTAGGGACAAGACAAGTTGCTGCCAGGGATGGTTACTGGCAAACTTGGTCAGACTAATTTCTATATTATAACTGCAAAGGCCATGCCAATGGATTCTGGATAAATGTTAGCCATACCATAACCCCCTGCTACTATCAGTAAAAAAAATCCAAGCCGGGCGCCGTGGCTCAAGCCTGTAATCCCAGCACTTTGGGAGGCCGAGGCGGGCAGATCACGAGGTCGAGAGATCGAGACCATCCTGGTCAACATGGTGAAACCCCGTCTCTACTAAAGGTGCAAAAAATTAGCTGGGCATGGTGGCGCGTGCCTGTAATCCTAGCTACTCAGGAGGCTGAGGCAGGAGAATTGCCTGAGCCCGGGAGGCGGAGGTTGCGGTGAGCCGAGATCGCGCCATTGCACTCCAGCCTGGGTAACAAGAGCGAAACTCCGTCTCAAAAAAAAAAAAAAAAAAAAAAAAAAAATCCAAAAAATTCCCTTTAGTACTGGCTACACATTTACAACATAAAGTCTGCCTGGAACGTTTGTTAATAGTTTATTGTAGGGATCACATTTCTGCCCTCTAGATCAAAATCTCTAGAGGAGAAGTCTGGATGGGTCTAGATTTCACAATCACAGCAGGCAATGTGTATTACTCGGGAAGTTCAGAAAAGAATGATTTGTGATCTTCACTATGGCTTTATAAATAGAACAATACGGAAATTATGAGGCCTATTTTCAGAAGAGAAATTGAAACATGTCAAGGTTTCATAACTTATACAATATTAGGAACCAGGTCTTCTGTTTCTAATTACAATAGTCTTTGGATTGCTAGATCAGATTATTTCCTCAGTCTGAAAATCTATAAAACCTAGTAGCTTTTATCCTCAAACTTTATTTTTGTGTGTTTGTTTTTCTTTCTCAATGCCATATTTTTATTCTAGAAGATCACCTATTTGAAAATCATTTAGTATTCTTCGTATTTGTGCTCTTTTCAAAAGCAAGTATAAAATATAAAATATGAGCTTCAGATTTTTTAATGGAATATTATGCAGCCATCAAAAACGATGAGGTCGTGTCCTTTGTAGGGACATGGATGAACCTGGAAACCATCATTCTCAGCAAACTGACACAAGAGCAGAAAATCAAACACCGCATGTTCTCACTCATAGGCGGGTGTTGAACAATGAGAACACGTGGACACAGGGAGGGGAGCACTACAAAGTGGGGTCTGTTGGGGGGAAATAGGGGAGGGAAGGGATGGTGGGGAGGTGGGGCGAGATAGCATGGGGAGAAATGCCAGATATAGGTGAAGGAGAGGAAGGCAGCAAATCACACTGCCGTGTGTGTACCTATGCAACAATCTTGCATGTTCTTCACGTGTACCCTAAAACCTAAAATGCAACAAAAAATAAAACAAAATAAAACAACAACAAAAAATATGAGCTTCATTAGCAAAATATTAGCAGTGATTTTTATTACTCAAGGTTTTTTGTAAATTAAAATTAATACAAATTAGAAAAACTAATTCATCTAAAATGCAAATGCATTTAAAAGTAAAATGAAAATAATATTGAAAAATAATGTCTGTTTACCATCTCTTTTGCGTCACTTCATTTGTACTTACAGAGTATTGTTTTCGACGGTTGGCCTTTTGAAAATAATTATGGAGAATTTGTTAGCCTCTTTGTGAGTGACTTTTTTTTTCCCTTGACTGAGTTTTTAATATATTGTTTCTAATCAATAGAAGACTAGTAGGTATTAAAATATACAAAGGACATTGGACAACATTAACTGAATGAGTTCAATTAATGAATTGTTAATGAATTATTGAAACTGGGCAGCGCAATACACAGTCTGAAAGTGGTGGCAGGTCATGCATTGAAAAATCTGAAGGTGGTGACATGTAACTCATTTCTAAGCCATCTGCTAGAGAATTTAGTCCAAGTCACTTTGCCAATTAAAAAAGGAGTGTCAGCCCCATCATTAATCAGTTGGAAAGACAGGCATTGCACTGGACTGCTGTGAACTTTCAGATGAAAAATGATTTTATGTTGACTAGACTATCAATGGAGAACTGGATAACGGGATATATCAATGTGACTGTTCAACTCAAATGTTGAAAATTAGGAATCCATCATTAGATGGATCACTTTGACTCAAAAAAGGAATTTAGAATTGAGCCAAATAAGATGAGGTTGTTTCTGAGGACCTCGTCCTTCACTTTGACATAAAAGGTGTTTGAGTGGCTAAACAAATTGAGCAATTTGCTGAATGTTTTAGAGATTGTTGGGAAATATGTAATGTCATAATGCTAGTGCAATTGAGAATTTTACTTGTTTATTTGTATTATGTGGATATTCAATCCAGTTTTCTTCAAAAGGAGTTCATTCAACCACATGAAAATTATTACACTGTTTGTTATAAATGCATATTCCTGAGATTCTCTAAAAATTGCTAACAAACTAGTATCTCCGTATTTATTTTGCACATTCCAGATGATTCACATGAACACTGAGGTTTTAAGGCCACTGCTTTATGTTTATTGAATTTGGTGTTCTTTTATAGGACCATATCCTAAATACTTATAGACAAGATTCATACTTGTCTATAAATATTCAACTTTTTTATGTGACTTGAAGAGAATGGGAAAAATTTCTACTCAAAAGACAAAGCTACCATAAATTAACCACCAAACCTGAAACTTATTTTTTAAGGTTTGTTTCCTCAGATTAAATCCAACTATATTTATACATCCTCTTTTACTGAACCTTCTAAAGGGTAAGGAAATACCAATAATCATGATAAAAATAATTTTAGCACTTTGCTAAAATTGTTTATTAGAAATCACCCCTCCACAGGTACCTGAGAGCAGGGAACCCAGGGAGTGAATGTTTTGATGATAAGATATAGAACACAGTAGGATATTTCTATCCATATTGCATTTACATTTGCCTTTTATTATAATCAGCTCTGTGTACATGTATGATCTGACCTACTGGCTCATAAATTCTTAAAAGGCAGAGGATGTTTTCTTCATCTTTCTATCTCCAGGGCTTCAGGGCCTGCTGGAGTGTTTGACACATGATGATTTATTATCTGAATAATAGTATCATTATAACTTAATTAAGAGAAAAAAACGTGGGCTAATGTTTGGGGAAAACCAAGCTACTGAAGTATTATGGCAGGCTACCCTAAAGGAGAAACCAAGCAAATCAAAAGGTGAAAGAAAAAATGGAGAAAGAGATGCATTTAGATTTTTTTAAAAATTTTGTCAGAATTAATGATGCATTCAGTAATGTAAGCTTTGTCTCTGTATCTGATTATTTTAAATAAATATCAAAATATATACACGTGTGTATGTGTCTATATACTTATATACACATGTGTATGTGTTATTAATAACTGCACAATTCTCCTCCATATTAAAGTAAGTGATTGCTTTCTTTACCGGTAGCTTTATAAAACATGCATATATTTTATTTTTAACCAAATTAAGCATTTCTTGAATAGTCATTCAACAATCCATACTGTTTGTAAGACACTAAGGTAAATCTAGAGAATTTTGGAATTAAACAAGTTACTTCTTAGGAGATCACATAGCATATTTGATTGAGAATTGACTAGAAATCATAAAGCGGTTTTGTAGACTAAGATTAATCAACTAGTTATCCAGAGTCTATATTAGTAAGCAATTTTGTTGATCAGAGGATGAGCGTGAAAATAGCAGTTACCTAACTGAACTTGCAGATGTATTATGATGTTGAAAAAAAGCAGTGCACATTAAAACATTTTATATACATTAAAGGATATTCATGTGTTTAAATTAATGCCAAATATTAAAAATATAGCATTAATACTTTGGGGGGTTCTTGAAACTGTGAGTAGCTTCACAATTTAAAACTCAGGTTTCTTATTCAGCAATTTCCTAGTTTCTGTCTCCCACATAGCCACACTAGGGAAGCCAAGCAAGTGACGTAAGATCTAAACAATTGAAAGGATCAGAGATTGAACTTGAAGATTTTTATTTGTGTGATCCATCTCTGTTCACAGTTATTTGCAGTTTCCCTGTTCCAATTCTGTTGCTAAATGTCTAAAAAGAAATTACTGATTTCTCTTTTCATTAAGTTCAAATCTTTTAATATGTGACTAGTAGGGAAAGAAAACTGTTTAAATACTGCAGACATCAAATGTTTTCATAAAATCTCGAAATTCAGATTCTGGTAATAGAAGCATATCCTTTCTTTGCTTTGATTGATGAAGTAATACCATGACTGCTATTACTACAAATTTTACTCACTAATTAATCATTGTGGTAGGCTGAAAAATGATATCCCTAAAGGAGATTAGTATATCCATGTCCTAATTTCTAGAATGTATGACTGTGTTATCTTCCATTGCAAAAGAGGCTTTACAGGTATGTATGATTAATTCAAAACTTTGAGATGGAGAGATTATTCCAGATTATCCAAGTAAGACCAGTGTAATCACAGGGGTCCTTTTAAGAAACAGGTAAGAAAGACAGGGTTAAAGGAAGGGCTATGATGACAGAAGCAAAGGTTGAAATGATTCAGCTGCTTACTGGGGGCTACAAGCCAAGAAATTTGAGCACTATCTACTTGCTAAGGAAATGGAGTATCCCCTAGAACCTTCGGACAAAAATATAGACTGATACCTTAGTATTAGGGCTTCTAACTTCTAGAAATGTAAGACCAAAAATGTAGGTTACTTGAAGCCAGTAAATTTTTCACAATTTGTTATAACAATGATAGAAAACTAATACAACCATCAAACACAGCCATAATTATAGTTTTCATTGAACAGCAAAAATAGTGAAGCAAGCCAGGTGGATAATTATGACTTTAGTCTATAGAGCCATAATGTCTGCATTTAAATCTCCTTTCTGTGACTTACTAGATGTGTTACTTTGACAAATATTTCCCTGTCTATACAGTGGGAATAATAATGGTGCCTACCTTACAGCATTTTTAAGAAGATTAAATGGTTAATAAATTAAAAGCGGTTAGAATTGTGTATGTAGGTTTTTGTAAAGTCTAAAGGGCCATTAATCATTTTATTATCATTGCTATTAATGTTATGGTCATCATTTGACCTATTTTTAAGTAAAATATCTGAATTTTACTCTGTAGTGGCTATTTGATAGAGAGGATATTCAAGTATATTTTATCAAATCTCTGCCTTTGAGGAGCTTAAAATCATGAGAGAGAGGTATAGATGCACCTGAGTTATTACAGGGCAAGGTAAAATATTGTCGACATCATCAATGTTTTTCTGTCTTCCCATCCTCCTGCTTCTGAGTCTGGCAAGTTTAATGGGTGGCATATTGTGTATGTGTCTTTCACTGTACAAATGTTTCAATTGTAGTGCACTTTTGACCCAGTTATATAAGGAAAATTTCTTTTAAATAGAAATATAAATTGTTTGAGGAGAAATAGGAATGTTGGACTCTGCTGTGTGTTGGATTGCTCTCTATACATTCCTGCCATTATCCCATTGCTTATCTATTGTCACATACTTTCTCTGATATAGACATAATCTCTGTTTTACTTCTTAGTAAAAGATAAAAGCAAAACAACAACAGCCATATAAACTATGTTTTATAGCTTGTGTTAGACCATCTATTCTGGTAATAGTGCTCACAATTTCTTTTAGAATTATAAAATAACAAGTTAGGACTATAGATAAAGTCTTAGATATGAAATAAGAAAATAATAATTTGTGAGTCCATGTAGCAATTTTTCTCCAAAATTAAACTTCACCATCCAAAGATGGATGAAACCAGTAGCATTTTCAGATGCCATCTAGATAAAGAAGATTGAATGTTGTATAATCCTTCAGAAAAAGAAAAAAAAAAAGGAATAAAAAGAAAACAGAAAAAAATTCACCATCACAAGCATATTTAGCAAGAGTTTTTTGTTTTGATTTGCTTTACCTGCAATGTTGTATTTACTTGAGTACCAACACAAAATATAGTTTCAAAATTTGACTCAATATGTATATGTGTGAATGAACAGTTAAATGAAGGCATCTTCACCAAAATAAGATGCTGGAGTATGGGCATGTCAGTCATTATCATGTTGCTGTCCATTAGCCACCACTCAAAAACTTAGGAAGGTCACAGATACAAATAAGTTCACTTAGTGTTTGCTGAAAAAACAGAAACTTGTTGTAAAACTGATTTTGTTTGAAGTTAATGAGTGAGCATGAATTAGAAATAATAAAATGAGCCAAAATACTAAGATAATCACGTGGAAGGGAAAGAGCATAAGCATTTTAAAAATTTTAACTTGTGTTTGTAGCTGTGTAAGGTTCGAAGATAACCATTCACATAAAGCTCATACTTACTTTTCCAGATCTAGACTGAGTGTGTGGGATGTGTCCGGAGTCAACTACCTTTTAAGATTTTTTAAATAACTTTTGTGGGTACATAGTAGGTGGATATATTTATGAAGTATGTGAGATATTTTAATACAGCCACACAATGCATAATAATCATATTATGGAAAATTGGGTATCCAAGCCCTCAAGCATTTATCTTTTGTATTACAAACTAATTATAGTCTTTTAATTATTTAAAAATATACAATTAAATTATAATTGACTGTAGTAACCCTGTTGTGCTTTAAATACTAGGTCTTATTCATTCTTTCAGACTGTTTTTTTTGTACCCATGAAACATCCGCACTCTCCTCTCCCCACCCCAACTTTCTTCCCATCCTCTGGTAACCATCCTTCAATATTCTGTCTCCACATGTGAAATCACTTTGATTTTTAGATCCTACAAATTAGTGTGAATATGCGATGTCTGTCTTTCTGTACCTGACTTATTTCACTTAACATATAGTCTCCGGGTTCCATCTATGTTGTTGCAAGTGGCAGAATCTCATTCTTTTTTTATGGCTGAATAGCAGACAATTGTGTACAAGTGAAATATTTTCTTTAACCATTCGTTTGTTGATGAACACTTAGGTTGATTTTAAATCTTGGATACTGTGAACAGTACTACAATGAGCATGAGAGTGCAGATATTTCTTCAATATCTATATATTGATTTCCTTTTTTTAAGTATATACTTAGCAGTGAGATTTCTGGATAATATGAAAGCTCTATTTATGGGCTAGTCACGGTGGCTCATGCCTGTAATCCCAGCACTTTGGGAAGCCAAGGCGGCAGATCACCTGAGGTCAGGAGTTCGAGACCAGCCTGACCAACATGGAGAAACCCCATCTCTACTAAAAATACAAAATCAGCTAGGTGTGGTGGCTCATGCCTGTAATCCCAGCTACTCAGGAGGATGAGGAGGAAAAATCGCTTGAACCCAGGAGGCAGAGGTTGCAGTGAGCCAAGATTGTGTCCTTACACTCTAGCCTGGGCAACAAGAGCGAAACTCCATCTCAAAAAAAAAAAAAAGAAAAGAAAAAAGAAAAAAAAAAAAGAAAAGGGAGCTTGACTTGTAGTTTTTTGAGGAAGCTGCCTCCAAACTGTTTACCATAGCACTTGAATTAATTTAGATTACCAGCAACACTGTTTGAGGGTTCCCCTTCTTCCACACATTCTTACCTGCATTTCTTATTGCCTGAATTTTGATAAAAACTATTTTAACTGGGCTGAGATTACATCACAGTGTAGTTATGATTTGCATTTATCTGATAATCAATTATGTTGAGCAACTTTTCATATGTGTGTTTGCCATTTGTGTGTCCTCTTTTGAGAAATGTCTGCTCAAATCTTCTACCCATTTTTTGATCAGATTATTAGATTTTTTCCTCTAGAGTTGATTGAACTCCTTATGTAGTCTGATATTTATTCCTTTGTCAGAAAAGTAGTTTGCAAATATCTACCCCATTCTGAGGGTTGTCTCTTCACTGTGTTAATTGTGTCCTTTGCTGTACAGAAGATTTTTAACTTGATATATTCTAATTTCTCCATTTTTGCTTTGGTTGCCTGTGCTAGTTAGGTATTGCTTAAGAAAATTTTGTCCAGAACAGTGTCATGGAGAGGTCCCCCAACGTTTACTTGTAGTTTCCTAGCTTGAGGTCTTAGATGTAAGTCTTTAATCCATTTTGATTTGATTTTTGTATATCATGAGAGAGAGGTGTCTAGTTTCATTCTGCATATGAATATGTGGTTTTCCCAGTACCACTTATTGAAATTAGTATCTTTTTCTCAGTATTTGTTATTGGCACCTTTGTTAAGAATGAGTTCACTGTAGGTTTGTAGATTCGTTTCTGGGTTTTCCTGTTTCGTTGGTCTATGTGTCTGTTTTTTTGCCAGTATCATGCCGTTTTCATTATTATAGCTCTGTAGTGTAATTTTAAGTCAGGTAATGTAATTTATCCAGTTTTGTTCATTTTGCTCAGGATAGCTTGATTATATTTGGTCTTTTTTATTTCATATAAATTTTATGTTTTTTTCTATTTCTGTGAAGAATGTCATTGGTATTTTGATAGGGACTGCATTGACTATTTAGATTGTTTGGGGTAGCAAGAATCAATAATATTGATTCTTCTAATCCATGAATATAAAATATCTTTCCATTTTTTTGTGTCCTCTTCAATTTCTTTCATTAGTATTTGATAATTTTCGTTGTAGATATTACATTTATTTGGTTCATTCCTAAGTATTTTTACACTTATTTGGTTAATTCCTAGGTAATTTTATGTGTGGCAATTGTAAGTAGGATTACTTTTTTATTTCTTGGTTTCAGATCTTTCACTTTTGGCATATAGAAATGCTGCTGATTTTTGTATGTTGATTTTGTATCCTGTAACTTTACTGAATTTGTATATCAGATTAATAGTATTTTGGTGGAGTCTTTAGGTTTTTCCGTATAATATTCTATAATCTGCAAATAATAATAATAATTATTTGACTTCTTCCTTTGTATTTTGGATGTTCTTTATTTTTTTCTCTTGTCTGATTGCTCTAGCTAGGACTCCCAGCACAATGCCAAGTAATAACAGTGAAAGTGAACATCCTTGTCATGGTCCAGATTTGACAGAAAAGGCTTTCAGTATTTTCCTTTTCACTGTGATACTATCTCTGAGTCTGTCATATACAGTTTTTATTTTGTTGAGGTATATTTCTTGTATACCCAGTTTCCTTTTACTTTTTTTTATGAAGGAATATTTAACTTTATCAAATGCTTATTTTAACATCAATTGAAATGATTATATAGATTTTGTCCTTTATTCTATTAATAGGATGTATTACATCGATTAATTTGTGTATGTTAAATTGTAGTTAGGCCGGGCGCGATGGCTCAAGCCTGTAATCCCAGCACTTTGGGAGGCCGAGGCGGGTGGATCACGAGGTCAAGAGATCGAGACCATCCTGGTCAACATGGTGAAACCCCGTCTCTACTAAAAATACAAAAAATTAGCTGGGCATGGTGACGCGTGCCTGTAATCCCAGCTACTCAGGAGGTTGAGGCAGGAGAATTGCCTGAACCCAGGAGGCGGAGGTTGCGGTGAGCGGAGATCGCGCCATTGCACTCCAGCCTGGGTAACGAGCGAAACTCCGTCTCAAAAAAAAAAAAAAAAAAAAAAAAATTGTAGTTACATTCATGAAATATATTCCACTTGGTCATGATCAATGACCTTTTAAATGTATAGTTGAATTTGGTTTGCCAGTATTTTGTTGAGGAATTTTTCACCAACATTCATCAATAATATTGGCCTGTAGTTTTCTTTTCTTGATATGTCTTTGTCTATTGGTACCAGGGTAAGAATGGTCTCATAAAATGAGTTTGTAAATATTCTCTGCTCCTCTACTTTTTGGAAGACTTTGAGTAGGATTGTTATTAGTTCTCTAAATATTTCATAGAATTCAGCGGTGAAACTCTCATGTCAGGGAAATTTTTTTTAACCAGGGTAATTTTTATTATGGCTTTGATCTTATTATTTGTTAATTGGTATGTAGTTACTCACAGTAGCCACTAACCATCCCTTAAATTTCTGCAGCATCAGTTGTAATGTCTTCTTTTTTATCTCTAATTTTATTTTGGTCTTCTCTTGTTTTTTCTTAGTCTGACTAAAGGTTTGTCAATTTTGTTTATATTTCCTAATAAAAAACTTTTTTTAATCTTTTGTATTGTTTTTCTCACTTCAAATTTATTTATTTCTACTGTGATCTCTAATATTTATTTTACTTTACTAATTTCGTATTTGGTTTGTTACTGCCTTTCTACTTTCTTAAGATGTATCATTAGGTTATTATTGTTTTTTTGACATTTTTCTTCTGATGTAGGCACTTAGCTATAAGTTTTTTTCTTATTACTCTTTACTATTTCCCATATGTTTGGTATGCTTTTTTTCTATTATCATTTGTTTTAAGAATTTTCTCAATTTCCTTTTTAATTTCTTCATTGACTCACTGGGCATTCAGGAGCATATTGTTTAATTTCTGTGTCCTAGTATAGTTTCCAAAAGTATTCTTCTTATTGATTTCCAGGTTTTTTTCCATTGTGGTCATAGAAGTCATTTGATATAATGTCAATTTTTTGAAAGTTTTAAGACTTGTTTTGTGACCTAACTTACAGACAATCCTTGAGAATAGATCCATGTGCTGAGGGGATAGATGCGTATTCTGCAGATGTTGGATAAAATGTTTTGTCAATATCTAATAGATCTGTTTGATGAAGTCCAATATTTCTTTTTTGACTTTCTGGGACATTTGTTCAGTACTAAAAATGGGGTGTTGAAGCCCCCAGCTGTTGTTGTATTTGGGTCTATCTCTCACTTCATCTCTAATAAGACTTGTTTTATATATCTGGTTGCTCTAGTTTATGGTACACATATACTTAAAATTATTGTATCCTCTCGCTGAGTTGACTCCTTTATCATTATATAATGACCTTCTTTGCCTCTTCTTATAGTTTCTGCCTTTAAATTTCTTTTGTTTAAGTTAAACTCCTCCTGCTCTTTTTTGCTTTTCATTGGGATGGAATATCTGTTTTCATCCCTTTAAGTCCATGTGTATTTCTGTAGGTGAAATGATTTTCTTATAGGCAACAGGTCATTGGATCTTGTATTTATTTTCATCCATTCAGCCAGTCTATGTCTTTTGCTTGGAGAGATTAGTTCAGCTTTATTCAATGATGATGTTGATAAGTAGGAACTTACTTCCACCATTTAAATTATTTGTTTTCTGCCTCTTCTGCAGTCTTCTTTCCCTTCTTTTCTTCCTTTGTGTCTTCTTCTTAGAAAGGGAGATTTTCTCTTCCTCAAAACAGTTACTTGGAATTCTCTGTCTGAAAATTCCATTTTTCCAGGATTGTTCCCTGGTGCCTTATGTATTACATTTGCAGAAATCATGTTTCCCTGGATGATGGCGATGCTTGTAGATGTTCTCTGATGTCTGACATTGCAGAGTTAGGTATTTATTGTAGTCTTTACAGTGTGGGCTTGTTAGTGTCTGTCCTTGGGAAGGATTTCTGGGTATTCAAAGGGATTTGTGTCCCAAGCCTAATAATCCATTCTTTTTTGCAGACTCTTGTAGGTACCACCTTGGTGGTCTTGAATAAGATCTGGAAGAATTATCTGGATTGCCAAGCAGATACTCTTATTATTTTACTTTCTCCCAAACACATGGAGTCTCTCTGTGTGCTGAGTCACCTGGGACTGGTGGTATAATAATGCAGACACCCTGTGGCCACCACCTCTGTGACTGTGCTGGTTGGTTCAGATCTGCAGCCAGCACAGCACTGAGTCTTGCCTGAGGCTCTTTCCTTTCAAGGTGGTGAGTTACACAAGACCCCAAGTGTGTCCAGAGATACTGACTTGGAGCCAGGGATTTGAGTCAAAAACCTTAGTAATTTGCCTGATTTCTATTCTTCTGTGCCTAAGCTGGCACTCAAACCACAATACAAAGTTTGTCCTGCTCTTTCTCCCCGAGGCAGAAAGACCGCTCCTTGTGGCCACCACAATCACTAGTCTGCTGCCAGGGATCACTGGGATTCTGCTAATCCACTACTGCTGTTCACTTAAAGCCTAAAAGCTCCTCAGCCAGTTTTTGGTGAATGCTGCCAGGACTGAGACTTATCTTTCAGGGCAGTGGCTCCCCTCTGTCCCAGGGCAGTGCCAGAAATGCTGTCCAAAAGCCTATGCCTGGACTTGGGGATCTCAAGAGCCTGCTGTTGCTTTACACACTCTGATGAGCTGGTTTCTAGGGTATAAGATAAAGTCTCCTCTGCTTTTCCTCCTGGTTTTCTCGAACAGGAGTCTTTCACCACAGCCACCACAGCTGGGAATTTGCTGGGTCCCCTCTGAAACAAGTACATCTCAGAGCCCAAGGTTCACAGTGTGCTCCCTGCGTATTACTGGTGGTTATTCAGGGATTATAGACTCTTTAGTCAACAGATGATGAATCTTATCAGGACTGCATCCTTCTCTTCAAGGCACAAGGTTCACGTTTGGCTCAGGGTATGTCTAGAAATGTTGTCTGGGACCTACGGCATGGAATGGAGGCCTCACAACTCTGCCTGGTGTCCAGTTCTATAGCTGAGCTGGTATTCCAGATGCAAGACAAAGTCCTCTTTACACTCCTTTCCTCAGGCAGAAAGAAGGAGTACTTTCATTGCCGAAAGACACACCAACTTGGGGTTAGGAGAAGAATAGTGCAAGCACGCCCTTAGGTGTGCCAGCTGGTATCTTCCCTAGCTCATGTGCCACCATAGTTCATTAGGTCTAAGCCCAGACTAGCACTAGGAGTTGCCTGGGAACTACAGCCATTGTGTCCTAAACTGTGTTTCAAGCTGACTGACTTTCAGGAGCACTTCAGCTTGTGGTAGTGAGGCTTGCTAAGAAACTCAAGTTCCAACTGCTGGAATGGGCAATTCCACTCTGGCTAGGGCTGATCCAAACAGTTCCCTTGTGTGAGAGTGCTGGCTAAACCCAGCATGGTTTTATTCTCTGCTGTGACAGGGGAGCACTGAGTTCAATGTAAAGTCCCCCAGTGACTGCAGTCTCCCTCCTCAGAATGCACAGATTCTCTCTCTGCACCACATGGCCACTGCCAGGATATAGAGGAGGGATGGCATTGGTGATTCAAGACTCTGTCTCCTGCCCTCCTTAATGCTGATATGAAGTTAAATCCAGGTACTGTGATTGCTCACCTTATTTTTGGTCCTGTGACTGTGCTTTTCTGTGTGAGGAAAGTTGTTAAAATTTGGTGTCCCAGCAGGGAGGTATAGGCGGATGAATGGTGTAGGCTTCTATTCTGCCACCTTCCTCTTCCCTCAGAGCCAACTATTATTGTGTGTATTTGGGGAGCAGATTTTGACAACTGAATGTTGTCAAATAATTGAAAACCTGAAATAGTTATTTCAGTATTTGTTAAAGTCTCATTGATACCAGTAGCAGAAAATGTACTATCAGGGGGAGATAGTGCAGAAGAAACATTTTGAGAAGGAATTTAACTGGATAGGTACCATTTTAAATATTTTTTAGGATAAATTGATAATTCTTATTTTTTTAGGTCAAGAAATAAGCTAGAAATACATCAAGCCATCTATGTTATACCCTAGACACCGGCCATCCTCTATTGTAATAGATGCATAGACTAAATTGTCTGTATTTTTATTGAAATGTAGCATAATACAGAATTTAAAAAATAAAAATAGCTTTAATTGCATAATTCATTACCTTAGCAAATTAATAATATATGAACCACTGAATCTATAAATGTCACCCTAGAACTTTAAAAACTAATTGTATTAATGCCACCCATCTGTAATTTCATTTCATTTAAATATGTCTTCATGAAGTAAAATTAAACTTTTAATATGCTGGCAAACAGAAACCTTTTTACCTTTTTATTCTCCATCTACAAAATGACATCTGCTCGATTTCCATTTAATTTTTTCAACGTGAGGTTATTTCAGTATTTTATTTTTTATTTTGTCAAATAGCTTTGCCAAAGATGGTGAAACTGTAGTCTCCATAGACAAAAAATTAGAGAAATGTAAACACTTCACCTATGATTGCTATGTCCTTAACATTTTACATTAAAGTATTTTAAAGACCTATTTCTTTATATGTTTTTTAACTCAACTAAACACGGGAAAAGTTTAAGTAGTAAAAATCATGCTATTTAACAAGTTGGATATTGGCTAATGTTGTAAATGAGGGTATAATACAGTATTAATAATATAAATCAGTCTTTGCATTTGGTCATCTAACTACACACAGTCTGTTGCTTTTTCTATTCAGTAACATGAAAAAAGGAAAACTTTGACGAGAGATGTGCTGTTCTGTCACTTGCTGATCTCATCATTCTCTCCCTCACATTGTCATCTTCTTGTAATCAAATTGCTCCATGCAAACTCATAAACACATGGATACCCATATGCTTAGAAACACACACACACACACACACACACACACACAGAGACACACAGGAGTGCGGGGTTTAATGCTGTAGATTTTGACATCAAACATACATCAGTTTTTGGCCAACTGTATGGTCTAAGTGTGCAACTGTAGGTAAGTTAATAACCTCTTTAAGCCTTGTTTCTTCATTTGAGAAACAAAGATAGGAATCATATTTATCCTCAATAAGTGGAAAGTCCTTCTGTTGCAATTATTGCATTTGTTAGTATAGTGCTTTTCGACAAAGCAGTAGTTGTGGTGTTTGTAATTGCACATAATTTACCCTCAGTATTCACAAATTTTATTCCCCATCACAATCAGATAAAAATGTCTCATTAGGAGAACATTCCTGTAACAGAAGACTAGTGAAGAAGGATATGTTGAAGTCTAGGATGAATCATAACTATGATAAATCCTGAAGCAATCCTGCCGTTAGAAATACAAATTTCTTTTTTTATTTCAAACTTCTCTTATTTATTACAGAAATCAAAATATGACAAGAGACTCAGCAGATTGGCTGCTGATGAACTTTAATAGATTCAGATGAATCAAAGTCTAGAGCAATTTGTTATATTATTAATACATACATTATTTTATTTGTATGTTATTTACCATTATAATAAATGTAGAATCAAAACTTAGTTTTATTAATCTTTTAATCAATAGGATCCCAGAAAGATAGGATACTGTAAATAATAGGTTACATAACTTTAAAACTGTGCACCTACTTACAGTTTCTATCTCTTGACTAAATTGCCTGATGTCTAACATCATAAAAAGGGAATTTAAATTACAGATATCAGTCCCTTCTATATATGACTTGAAGAATAGTCTCTGCAGAACATGAAACTTCTCAAAGCGTATCTAAACTTAAGATACCAAAGACTCTGTTCTCAAAAGTACCAAGACTCTGTTCTGGTCTCATTTGTTGAGTTCTAGGCTTCATGCTATCCCATTTATAATTCAGGAATTTGACTCTTCTTGATAAAAATAAAAAATAATCTTAAGCCAGAGTAGCACAGAAAAAGAAAGAGAAATCAGGAAGTCTGGCATAGTCCTAGATGATCTTTTGCATATCTTGGTGACCTTGAGCAAGTAAAACTTAGGCACTCTGTAAAATAAGAAAGTTTGATTAAATTATACTTAGTATTACTAAAGTGCTAATGTTTCGTGGGGGAATAAAAACCCATCACCATGTTTTATTTTAAAGTAATCAGTGTCTTCATTCCACACATACGTATGGGATACTGTACATACTTACACAAACACACACACACACACACACACACACACCCATAGATAAATGTGGAAATCCAATATTCATATTCTATTGAACAAAAAAGATACCTGTAAGGATTTTCATCAGATAAGGGGAATTATGTGGCAGATTTATTTCTCTGAATAAATACATATGTCTGTGATAGAATTCTAGGTCTGACTTTGGCTTAGTGATAAAATGCCTATTTGTTTTTTACTAGTGAAAGAAAGAGGGAGGAGGAGTCATTTATCATCCAGTGGAAGGAAAAGTTCTCAACCAATGCTTAAGTGAAATTCCCCTCTCTATCTAAGATATAAGTTCTCCTAAATGCACATATACTTTTATTATTGATTTTTATCTTCTGTGCCCTCAAGACACAGCAAGAACCATGTTCAATTCTAGCCGGAAGGAAAACAGAAGAAAAAAAAAATGTAACATCAGTAATCTTTCCTACTTTGGTGAAAAAATCAACTTGATGACCTAATAGGCCCTTCCTGACTCTTATTTGTGTGACTGACAGTTAAAACACCTTGTGCTAGGTGAAAACAAATTGAGCACCATAGTACAAGAAGAGAAGCAACAGCCAAATTAAAAGGTAAATTAGATGTGCTTGTCTGAGTCTCAATTTGCTAGGTTTTTCTATTTTAACTTTATGCAAGGTGTAATTTTTTCTACACACAAGTAAACCGGGAGAAGAGCCGTCAAGAAAGCAAATAAAGTAAATTCTTACTTATCATCAAAGGAAAAAATAATCTTATTAGTCTACCCTCTTGGTTTTTAAACTATGAGGTTTCTGTTACACCGGTAGACAAAGACATATTTTCATATTATTTTTTAGAAACCTAAGATTGCACTAAGAAACTGATAATTGCCTGTGGGTATTTCTTAATTATGGTAGCTGGGTTCATTTGACTGATAAAAGTCTTCCCTCTAATTCTTCACCAGATGCATGGAGAGTTGCATAGATGTAAATAAATGACCATCTAAATGATTCCAGCTCTCCCAGCTACAATAGTGAGAGGAGTCTAACTGGAGAATTATCTTGACCCATCTGCCCTTATTTATTCAACCACCTTTCTACCAAACTCATATAAGAAATTAACTGAATAGTATGTCAGATCTTACATATCCACCCTAGCCAGCAAAGCTAAAGGATGCCTATTCACATGCCTGATAGCTAGAAACCTAGACATTGTATTAAAAATGCCAAAGCCACAAGGAAAGCTATAGCAGCAAACTTCATTCTAATTATGGATTCTACAGGAAGAGTCTGAAGGCTAGGTTTTCCTTTTCTTTAATTCTCCAGAGTCCAAGGAGTATGAGAAAGTTGAATACATTATGCCATTATTTCAAATGCATAAAAACTTGTAATAATAATAATAATATCTAATATTGTTTGTGTGCTTACTGCTATAAATTTACATATGTTCTTTATTTTGTAACAACCTTTAAAAGATGGTACAACTAATGTCATTATTTTAAAAATCAGGAGACAGGTACTTTTTTTTTTATTATATTTTAAGTTATGGGGTACATGTGCAGAACGTGTAGGTTTGTTACATTGGTATACACGTGTTATGGTGGTTTGCTGCATGCATTACCCCATTGTCTAACATTAGATATTTCTCCTAATGCTATTCCTTGCCTAGCCATCTACCCCGCAACAGGCTCTGGTGTATGATGTTCCGCTCCCTGTGTTCTTGTGTTCTCATTGTTCAACTCCCACTTATGAGTGAGAACATGTGGTGGTTGGTTTTCTGTTCTTGTGTTAGTTTGCTGAGAATGATGGTCTCCAGCTTCATCCATGTCTCTGCAAAGACATGAACTCATCCTTTTTATGGCTGCATAGTATTCCATGGTGTATATGTGCAATCTTTTCTTTATCCGGTCTATCATTGGTGGGCATTTGAGTGGGTTCCAAGCCTTTGCTACTGTGAATAGTGTCGCAATAAATATGTGTTCATGTATCTTTGTAATAGAATGATTTATAATCCTTTGGGTATATATCTAGTTATGGGGTTGCTGGGTCAAATGGTATTTCTAGGTCTAGATCTTTGAGGAATCGCCACACTGTCTTCCATAATGGTTGAACTAATTTACACTCCCACCAACAGTGTAAAAGCATTCTTATTTCTCCACATCCTCTCCAGCATCTGTTGTAGGAGACAGGTAATTTAAAAAATTGTGAATAGTTGACAAATTGTTTCAAAATACTGAATTAAGTAATTTGTTTGAAAATACTCAACTTATGCTTACATTGACAGATTGTGAAGTTAAAATGCCTAGGGTTGTACACTGTCTCCATCAAGACACTGTGACTCCAGAATCTGTCATTTAGAATAGTCTAACATTTTGGCATACCTAGGTAGCAAAGCGTTGTCATTTATACCATGGATTGTATAAAAATTTTCTGAGTTGAAGAATATTTGAGTCAACATGCTGTTGAGAAGCTTTTGGTATCTTAATTGGGTTTTTATTATTTACAATTTTGTTTCTGCAGATTACTAGCATTGTTATAGCTCACTTTCAGTTTTTGTTGAGATTAAAAATTAGTCAGGTTAACTGATATTTTATTGAAAAGAACAGGAAATTTGCCATAAACCACCAGCAGATGAGACTATTAAATAAAACAAACAACAACAACAATCCCCCCCATCACCAACAAATTAATAAAATAAAGATATCGTTTCTATGGTATGTAAGAATCAACAGGAATAAAGAGTAAAGAAACATCATACTTATTAGTTTAGAGTGATATTATCTACTTTGTAGCAATGAGATACAGAAAGACACTGAAGAACTTATGAAGGCTAAACATGTTTTGATTTCCTCTTGAGTAAACTATATTGTTGTTATTTTCTTTGTTTTGCATTTTAAATATGAATAATAGGGAATTGTCTGTATTGATTTTTCTAATAGGAAAATAAATAGATCATTATATTAAAAAGTTCCCCTCTTAAAAAAGTAAAATCCTAGGCATCTTGAAATGTTCAATTTTGACTTGCTATCAAATCCATTATGTAGAAATAGAGGAATATTATTTAATAAAGTTTATTAAACTTTATAACATATTTAGAAAACTTCATAACTAAAAGCATCTTTGATATGCCCTTCAAATTTTAAAACCAGAAGCTATTAAATATAGGAGAAAGCGAAATGACTTAGTCATCCATGTATCACGCTGTAAAATGAACCACTCAAATACAAACCTTGGAGTTCGTATCCCTATTTGAACAAAACTGGCTGATGAATTGCAAATTTACACATCAATTCTGGATTGAAGAGGAAAGTAAATGATTTGAGCATATTCATTCAACTTCTATCAGAGATTCAAGATGTGTACAATGTTCAATGACCACAATTTAAAAACATAAAATGAAACGAAGAAAACATACCACAACTAATATCATTTCATAGACATTCAACTTTGGCAATTAACCTTACAAATGAACTAATAATAACGGTATGTGATGAGCAACATTCATGTTTGTGTAGGGATGTTACTTATACACAAGGTCTAATGAGTCTGGAACATTTATTGAATACACTCTATGTGTATGGAATATGTAAGCTATAAAGCTGGAAAAGAATACAATAAAAGTAGTTCCTTCACTTACAAAGCTTATAGTAAAACATTCTTATAATAAAATATTGATGAAAATATAATACAAGTTTTCTAAGCAAGTATTCTTCATCAAATTTGTGAAGCTAAGAGAAGTTTATTAAGTATGCTACCTCGTTCTGTCTAGTTGGAAATACTAAGCTATAAAAGTGCACCTTAGGCCCGTAAGTTCCCTAAGGACAAAGATCTTGCCTTCTCACTTGAGGCTGAATTTTGTCTCTTAAAACACTACTCAGGTGATGGTCACACTAAAAGCCCAAACTTTGCCACTACTTAATATATTGATGTGACAAAACTGGACTTGTACCCCTTAATTTATAAAATAATTTTAAAATATTTTGCCACATACAAAGATCTCTCTCTTTCTCTCAACAAGTGAGTGGAGAGGCAAACAAATGTACCCAGTTTGGAGTTTCTCAAGGAGGAAAGAAGAATCTTTTTACTAAGCCAGTCTGAAGGCAGAGAGAATTAGAGAGGGTTTCTGACATAGCCAGCATATATTTCTTTCCCTTAGACTCATTCTCTAAAGGCAGTGTCTGTCCAGAATGACTCCTACAGTTTACTTTAACCTTAGCTGCACAATAATAAACGTTATATAAGGACAAAACACATCTCCGCATCAAACCTGAGAACCTTCCAGACAAGAGGAATGAGATTTCAGGCTTCTAATTAGGATGTGTAATGTTACAAGAAGCATCGTTTCCATCCTTACAACAGCAACATAGAAAGCTGGACAATGTACAAAACAAAAATTCATTGTTTGTCAGTAAACTGAGATCACAGGGAAATAAACTGACCAAAATTCTAAGAAATACGGGGTGATCCAACAAGAGACAAGGCACAAGCAGTGGCTTACCTGGGGCAGATGCAGTAAAGCGAGAAAGCTAGAAGGATACATTCAGCTAACATTTAAACAAATTGCTAAATAATGACTCTGAGTTAGTGTGAGGAGAAAAAAAAGGACCTGGGAGCTTAAAACACAAATACAAGTAATGTGCAGTGGTAGCATTTTACCTATAGACCTTAACTTGTGATCATGAGTAATAAATGAAGTCAGAGTGAGACAGCAGAGAGCCTGGGGTAAAACTAAGTTCGAAAACAGAAACAAAAATCTTAACCATTTCCCTAATAGCATGTAGTCGATTTTGTGGTTGCTATGGCGAATTACCACAGACCTATGGGCTTTGAACAGCATAATGTATTATGCTACAGTTCCAGAGTTTTTGGAAGACCAAAATGGGTCTCACCTGACTAAAATCAAGGTTCTGACAGATGAATATTGTTTGTGAAGGCTTTAGGAAGAATCCATTCCCTTGCTTTTCCAAACTCTTAGTAGCTGCCCATGTTTCTTGATTCATGGCCTCCTTCCAGCTTCAAACCCAGCAAGAAAGACCCAGTAGAGTCTAACCCCCCACATGCCATTTTTGTATAATATGTGCAAAGTTTCTGGGGGTTAGGATGCTGACATACGTGGTGGCTATCATTCTGCCTGTCATGGTCCACTCTCTGGGATCAAAAAACTCCTATCACTGGGGCTTCAAAATGGCTGATTAGAGTCATTTGGTATTCAGTTCTTCCACAAAGAAGAAAAAAAGTGGCAAGTAGATAATCACCCTTAGAATATATCATCATAGAGAATTCACTGAAATTCAACAAAAATTGATGAAGAACACCTGAAGCAAGCCAAGAGAGAGAAACAAGGAAGCCTGCTCAGCTGTGATTGGCTAAGAACCTGGAGCTCCCAAATGTGGGAAATGAGTAAGTGACAGATCCCTGGAATTTTACATCCCCACCATGGACTTCTACAGCATTAGCTGTGGGAGTGCTCATCAACCCGCATGGGTCCTGAGACAAACAGAGGGAGTTCCCTGGAATATGCACAGTGTCATTGCTCCGGAGAGAGAGCTCATGATGGGTTCCACACGTCCCCCAGGCCCTAAGCAACTACTGAAATGTACCGTTTTGAGAGTCCTGGCCTGTAAGACTGCACCCTGCCTTGAGACCCAACAGCCCTGTCATCCCCATATCCCTAAAGCCCTATTGACATCCCACTTGTGGCTTTTACCACAACTGTCTACTGTCACCAGAGCCAAAGTGAAACTCATTTGCAGTGACCCTGCTGTCCCCAGTAATTGAGCCGCTGTAGATTTTCATGTTTCCTGAGGACAGACTCTTCTACCCACAGCTGCCACTGCTGGATGCTACATCCAGGGCTAAAGCAAAAGCCACTAGGAGCAATACCACTGCCCCCAACAGCACGGTGGCCACACGTTTACAAGCACCCTGAGGACAGGCTCTTAGTCCAAAGGTACCGTCTGAGGCTGAAGTGCAAGTTATCCAGTCACTTGTATACAGCTGCTGCAATTAAAAGCAACCCTGAAATAATAGCAGGGTTTTGAAGACATAAACGAATAAAAGCAATCTCATGATCATGGACTGAAAGAATTAAAATGACCATACTATCCAGAGCGTCTACAGATTCAATGCAATCCCCATCAAAATAACAATGTAATTTTTCTCAGAAGCAGAAAAAGCAATCCTAAAATTGATATAGAACCAAAAAAAGAGCCAGAATAACTGAAGCAGTCTCAAACGAAAATAAAAAAGCGGCATCACACTATGTGATATGAAGATATGAGGTTATAGCAATCAAAACAGCATGGCATTGTTATAAAAATAAAGATCAATAAAACAGAATAGAGAATTTAGAGGGTGTGGTTACCTGGTGGAATACTAGCCTCCACTGATCATCTCCAACACCAAAACACCAAATTTTAACTATCTGCATAGAAGAAAAGCACCTTCATAAGAACTAAAAGTCAGGTGAGCAATCATAGTACCTGGTTCTAACTTCATATAGTTTAATAAGACATTGAAGAGGGTAGAAAAGACAGTCTTGGATTGCCAAGACTAGCCCTCTTCCCTCCCTCAGTGGCAGCTTCATGTTGTGGATAGAGAATCTGTGCATTTTGGAGAGGGAGAGCACAGTGAATGGGTGACTTTACATTGAACTCAGCACTAACCTGTCACAGCAGAAATCAAAACCATGCGGAAGTTAGTCAGTGCCCACCCATGGAAGGAGCATTTGGACCAGATCCAGCCAGAGGAGAAACACCCATCCCAGCAGTCAGAACTTGAGTTTATTGGCAAGCCTCATCACTTTAGTCTAAAGTGCTCTGAAGTTGAAAATAAACTTGAAGGTTTATTTTCCTCCTCTAAGGTTTTCATATCAAGAGATAGCATACAACAATGAGTAATGGCTTAGGAGAAATGATTAGTAAAGTTTATCTCACTCTTCAATATAATGTAAAGTTATTCTAACACGTTTAACTGGTGTACTCAATTCTGGTATCTGAGTCCCCTGTGTCACCTTAGATCACGGATAAAACAAGTGTCATAAACCTCAGACCTTTGGTTTCTTTGACTAGTCAACATAATTACCTCACCAGCCATTTCCAAGTTGCTTCTGTGGTTGTGCAGTTTTCCCTAATTAGTTTTTCTGAATGTTGCATGCTCATTTTAATCTGGTAATACATTGCAAGTTTTGACACTTTTGATGGCATTCATCAAAGTGTAAAGGGCTTGATTTTCTCATTAGCCGTCTTTCATGTTTTTCTATGTTTTTATTGATTTTGGATTGAATCACTTCTTTCAACATTGTTTAACAAGAATTTTTTTGTTGACAAGAGTGTTGCCTAATAAGTCGTTTTCTTTTTTCTAACAGTATTAACATCATTAAAACAGTATTGACATCACACAGTTTAAACAGAATAACGACTTTTTACTTTACTTTGAAAATGGCATGGTGAAATGAAACATGGCTTATAAAGCCCTATGATCTGAGCTATTTTTTATGAAAAATAATATTACATTTAAGGGCAGGGACAATTCTAACTATTGATATGTATGCTTAGTAATTATGAAAGAATGGTGAGTCCAGAATAAAGAAAATTAAAGCACTTTTTTTGAATATAGAAGACTGAGGAATAGAAAAGTTGGAAGAGCAAGAAAGTGCTGTGAGGCATTTCTAAAAATTTCTGGCTGCAGTGGGCATACTCAGCTGGGTTCCAGCCCGCACTCACTCAAGGGTACACAACACTTTTAGTGTAGGACCTAGAGAGTTTAGACTCCTCCTCCTTTTCATTCTCAAGTATTCCTCCCGAAAGTAGGCTAAGAGTAGTACATTTCTCAGTGCATCCCTTCTTCCTCTTGACCCAAATAGATGTAGGAGACAATGACATTAGCAAGAAGAATGAGGGTGTAACACAGAGTAAGAAACCATTCCAGTTAGCCTACAACTAAGAAGGTTCCTGGGCTGCAGAATCTTCAATGCAAAAATGGGGGAAGATCCAGGCATTTAGGGAACAATCAGTTGCCCTAATGCAACACCATAAAGACGACCTCAGGACTGAGGTGGCTGTTGTGTTCCAGATCTCAGCACCTATAGATGAGGACATGCGTCAGAAGGGACAATCTGAAAAATCTTTAGCAGCATCACATTCAAATATCTTTAGAGGTAAATGATTGACATAAATATGCAATTCCATTAAAATATTCAGATTTGGTCAAAAAACTCTGTACGTTCTTGTTAAAAATAATTTGAAATTCCTGATAAATCACTTTTTCTTCATCACTGGACTAGGGAATCTAGCCACAGATATGTGCACAAAACCTTTAAAAGCAAAGTGAAGCATAATAGTCACAAGTAGATGCATGTGGTTCGGAGCACAGACTTTGGAGAGAGAGAGAGAGACTTACAGTTTGAATGGCAGCTGCAACATACAGTACCGGCTGGTCATGGGAAGTTCCCAAACTATCCTGTGTCACAGTTCCTTAAGTTTCAGTAGTGCCTGTCTCAGTGCAGTATTGCAAGGGCTCAAAGTATTAAATATGCAAAGAATGAGAGGAAGTATGGAAAAAGTGTTAGTTATTAACAGAAGTTGCCACTCATTAACATTACAAATATCTATCAAATCTAAGTGCTAGCCATTGTTCTTGACACTTAAGCCAGAAAAGTCCGTAAGACATGCCACATACCACAAAGAGCCTTCATTCTCTCTCCCGGGGTGTTGGTTAAATGATAACATTTAGTCAAGTTTCCTCAGCCAATAACACTCATTACACACAGCCTGAAATTTCAACGTAAAGAATATACTATCAATAACATATAGTGTTAATGTGCTAGCCACTATTACACTGAGATCATGGATGTCGTGAACCCAAGCTCAGGTATTCCTTTTAGGAATTTAGGATGTATTCCCACAGGTACCCAGTTGTCAAGCTCCTTGGAAGTTGCCTGAGCTGAAGGGAGCTCCCCCCATATACATTATGCCTCATTTCTGAGACAGCCCTTTTCCAATGGTCTTCCTGGCTGTTAAAAGCAATGTATTAAAGAAGAAAAGGAATAAAAATTGGACAGAAAGCGATCTTGGGCTCTGTGTAGTGACCACAAGGCCTGAGTCAACCCTATGTGGACTCTGAAGCTGAGATAGCTCCTCAGAGTTATTATAATGTGAAGCATTGGGGTCAGATCTTTATACACCATTATACACTCATGTTACCATACTTACGGTACTTTTGTTCCTTAACTTTTCAGAAGTCTAATGAATAATATTAAAGAGTAAACATTAATGCCATGTTTTGTAGTGCATCTTGTGAAAACAGTGCCTTTTAACAACCTTTAACTTGTACTTTAAATTCCTATTATATAAGCCTGCAGGGAACAATAGCAAAAACAAAACTCTTAAAGCACGTGCACTCATACTTTTCATAAATGGAACCAATCAACTACTGCTTCCTTGGCTGATCAGTTCCAAGATAATATAATGAGTGGATACTGTGTTTGTCAGAGAACTGATACGGGGTGTGGGTTTTTGCTGTGATAGTGGGCAGGTGCAGTCCTATTGTTTGATTGCTTAATGGGATTACTTTGTAGTGCACACAGTCTACCTGAGATCAAAGGGAAATCAAATTTAAAACAAAAGATAATGGAGAAAAAACAGTCATCATTGCTCATTATTTTTCATTGTCTTTGCTGCTTTAACTGGCTGTTTTTACTGGCTTTGAGCCAGTAAATGTGGCAGATGTTGTCTGTCTTCGTCACAGGAACTGACAGTTTGCCTAGAGAGCAGGAGCACCAAGGCAGAAGTACAGAAAAGGGGACGTTTTATCATTCAGAAATAACAGATCGGACGATTACATACGTATTTTCAATTGCATGTCTTGTATGCATTTTTGGAAATAAGTAAGTGGCTCATCTATTTTTTAGTCTGACATGTATTTAAGCTGCCTGTAAACCACATGTGTCTTGAACGTTGCAGTAGCATATTCTGGCATAACTGGCATATATTTTATATATTATATATAAAAACATATACATATTATTTATATTGTATACAAATATATAAAAATATATATAAATATATAAAATATATAAAATGTATAAAATATAATTACATATAACTATATAAAATACAAAACATATATAGAGAGTTTTCATTGAAGTCTTCAGCAAATATATATTTGTATGTATTTTTTCTTGAAGTCTCCAGCAAACAAATAAATACACATACCTGCACACACACACACACACACACACACACACACACACATATATAACTTCAAGGAAAACTCTAGAATTTTAGGATGACACTTTCAATGCAACTGGAGAATTTACCCCCAAAAATATATTTTACAGAGATTTTAACAGTGCTGAAATGTAAGGCATCAATTGTCAGCTTTATGATTCTTCAGATTTCTATAGAGGATAAGAAACGTATGCAAACCACTGAGCAACAAGAAAAATTTCAAAAAAAGACCTACAAATGCTTCTTTTAAAAAGTGATTCAGGCAAGTCTGTTATATAATTTGATCAGAGGCAAGTAACATTTCCAGAAAATTCCGATTACTCTACTGAACATTTAGAAAAAAATATAATTTGTTTTGTAAAACAAACAGCACCCGTATTCACGCCCACACCTTCATGCCCTTGTGAACAAAATAGCCCAAGGCTAATTTCAACTATGTTTCTAAAAGGGCAGGTATTGATTAAAGTGTTTGGTTGCAAGCAACAACAAATTCAAGACATAACTAATTTGAGTCCTTTTGTTAATATTATTGGCATACCTAAATGAAAACTCACAGCTGGATGCAGGGGCTCAAATGATCACATCTGGAGTATTAGGCTTTTTCTCTGGCTCTGATTTATTCTCCTTCATGTCTTGCTTACATTTTCAGACAAACTCTTGCGATATTATCAACCCTCAGTGTTCTAGTCCTACATTCCCACAGTATATAAATGAGAGAAAAATGTTTATCTTCCTTAATTTCAACAGTACTTGAACTGAGGATAGTCATCCCTGAATGGCCTGTCTGAAGTCATGTACATTAATAAGCCACCAACTAAACACAGGGTTTGGGATTTGATTAACGAAACCTGGATCTTATGCCTAACTCTGGAACTAGGGTGCACGTCATGTTTAAAAGAACTATGTAAACCGAAGGTGAGAAATGGGGATTCTTGAGGGAAAATGAGAGTTCTGTTATTAGCAAAACAAGAAATGTTTGCACATCCAGCAAAAACGAAGGATTTAGTTTATTCTTGAGAAGTGATACAATAGTATATTGCATATAGTATTGTATACAAGTGATACAATGCTTATAGTTATTGTACTAGGAAAGAGCTGTGTGAGTTTGAAAATGCTACATTAATTCAGCTGTCTCTTCAGAAATGTAACTGCTTCTCCCTTATCAATACCATCCCAGTCCTGTGGGTTTCTGTCATTTCACGTCCTTTCTATGTTAGTCCTTTTTTTTTTTTTTTTTTTTTTGACGTCACTCTAAAGAAATGCCTGAGGCTGGGTAATTATATTATAAAGATCATAGATTGAATCGGCTCTGATTCTGTACTCTACAAGCATGGCACTGCCATCTGCTCAGCTTCTTGCATGAACTGACTGAGAACCCAGTCATGACCAAAAGGATGGTGTTAAGCGGTTCATGAGAGATCCACCTCTATCAGTCCGTAACTCCCACTTAGGCCCCACCTCCAACCCTAGCTGTCACATCTCAACATGAGATTTGGAGAGGACAGACATTCAAACCACACTGCCTTCCCTTTTCCTTGGCAGTTGCATGCTATCTAGACAGAAAAGTTCAAATTGGCATCCCTCATCTGATTCTCTAGATAGAAAATGGGTTTTGTGGGGCTGCAATTTATGAATAAGTAATTTCAATTTAATGCAGAAAACATTCAGTTACCTACTTAGAATCTTTTAGGCAGTAGGCACTCTGTCATGTATTACATTAAGTATAAACATCACTAAACCCCAGTTCCTGACTTTATAGTATAAAAGATAACGTGAAGAAAAGCAAGCAACTCTTTGAAATTCTGAAAAGTAAGAATAAGAGATACAGTTAAGGAGCTGTACTGTCATAGCACTGCAGCCAGCCTGATTTTTTTCTTCAAAATTATACACAGGCATCCATGATTAAAATACACAAAATTCGAAATGCTCCAAAGTCAAAAACTTTTTTAGTAGCAACATGACACTCCAAAGAAATGCTTGTTGGAGCATGTATGATTTCAAGTTTTCAGACTAGGGATGCTAAGTATAATGCAAATGTTTCAAAATCTGAGAGTCAAAAATCTAAAACAGCCTCCAAGCATTTCAGGTAAGGGAGTCTCAGTCTGTATAAATTTAATGTATATATTATAAAGTAAACTAATTGATATAGTACAACATAATCTAAATAGTTATAAATTTTGAAGTAGACAAGGAAACCTAGAAATATACTGAAATATTGTTGGGAATGTAATATATGATAAATGAATTCAAAATTAAACATATTTAAAATCAATGTGTAGAATCATCTGGAAAACAGACCAAATAGTTGAAACAATGTTTCCAAAATTATAAATGCACAGAAATTTTGCCTCTGGTATTTCGTATACAGAACTTTTCTTGCAGATGGATTTGTTAAAAATAATAGATATATAAGGTTAATCATTTAGAATTCTTTGCAACAAGATTTAAAATAACCTGAAGTCCAAAAAGTAGGAGTAAAATAAATTATGTTTCATTCTTACAAAGGAGCACATCAAAATAAATGTAGCATTCATTTTAGAAATTATAGCAGTATACTGAACGTACAGAAATAGTTATATATACTCAAAAAGCAACTCCTTTTGTTTTTCACTATCTGTACAAAGTGTATTCATTCATGCCCTCTTCTCTGCTTGAAACTTAGATGGCCCTATCAATTTTCAAATCATGCATCGATTACAAACATTTCTAAGGCAATTTAGAGAAGAAATATCACACTTAAGCACTGTTCAATACTTAGATGTTTAGTCCCATGTAATAACCATCAATTCTCACTTCATGCAAAGTTGTTTTAACTCCTAATAAAAGCTGGCAATACACTGGCTGCTCCCTGATAAGGGAGGATTGACTCCTGTCTTCTTCTTCTTTTTTTTTATTAATATATGTATTTTATTGCATTTTAGGTTTTGGGGTACATGTGAAGAACATGCAAGATTGTTGCATAGGTACATACATGGCAATGTGGTTTGCTGCTTTCCTCCCCATGACCTATATCTGGCATTTCTCCCCATGTTATCGCTCCTTAACTCCCCACTCCCCGCTGTCTCTCCCCTATTTCCCCCCAACAGACCCCAGTGTGTGATGCTCCCCTCCCTGTGTCCATGTGTTCTCATTGTTCAACACCCATCTATGAGTGAGAACATGCGGTGTTTGATTATCTGTTCTTGTGTCAGTTTACTGAGAATGATGGTTTCCAGGTTCATCCATGTCCCTACAAAGGACACGAACTCATCGTTTTTGATGGCTACATAGTATTCCATGGTGTATATGTGCCACATTTTCCCTGTCCAGTCTATCATCGATGGATGGGCATTTGGGTTGTTTCCAAGTCTTTGCTATTGTAAACAGTGCTGCAGTGAACATTTGTGTGCATGTGTCCTTATAATAGAACAATGTATAGTCCTTTGGATATATACCCAGTAATGGGATTGCTCGGTCAAATGGAATTTCTATTTCTAATTCCTTAAGGAATTTCCACACTGTCTTCCACAATGGTTGAACTAACGTACACTCCCACCAACAGTGTAAAAGTGTTCCTATTTCTCGACATCCTCTCCAGCATCTGTTTTCTCCAGATTTTTTAATGATCGCCATTCTAACTGGTGTGAGATGGTATCTCAGTGTAGTTTTGATTTGCATTTCTCTAATGATCAGTGATGATGAGCATTTTTTCATGTTTCTTGGCCTCATATATGTCTTCTTTTGTAAAGTGAACAGACACTATCTTCTTTTTCTTGCCTGCTTTACCAGTCCGTGCCTAGGTTGAAGGTTCAGGAAGGAGGAGCAAAGAGGCTATCAGGAAAACATTTAGTTAACAGATACTATCTGAAGCTTGTCTTTGGAGAATCACTCTCATACCATAAATAGTACACACGTAATTACGCACCCGTGCCTACACACTCCTAATCAGGAGTTTTGCTGTAACCCCCTCACTCTGTACACATTGCTTCAGTAAGACTTAGGAGTATGTCCTGATTAGCGTTGCTGCATACATATTCGTGGTTAAGAAAATTAAAAGGCAAATCACAGATCAGGAGTATTTACAAATCACATGTCTGACAAGAAACTGATATTGAAATTACATAAAGAATCCACAAAATTTATCAATTAGAAAAGTATCAAATATTGCAAAAATAGGGCCTGGCATGGTGGCTCACATATGTAATCCCAGCACTTTGGGTGGCTGAGGTGGGTGGATTACTTGTGATGATGGATTCAAAACCAGGCTGGCCAACATGGTGAAACCCCGCAGGTACTGAAATTACAAAAGTCAGCTGGGTGTGGTGGTGCATGCCTGTAATCACAGTTACTCAGGAGGCAGAGGCAGGAGAATTGCTAGAACCCAGGTGGTTAAAGTTGCAGTGAGCCAAGATAGCACCACATCACAACAGCCAGGGTGGAAGCACAGGAGCCCTTTGAAAATAAATAATCCAGGGGTTACAGCAAAACCCCTAATTATGAGTGATATATATATATACACACACACACACACACACACAGACAATTTACCATTTTATAAACTATGCAAGTGAAAAATAAATATATTAAAAAATGCTCAACATCATTTGTCAGGGACATATAAATTGAAAAGACAATATACAATGTAATGCTACTATGCATCAATTACAATTACTGATAGCAACAGAAGTTAAAACAAACGTCAAATGCTACCAAGTCTACAGAACAACTAGATCTCTTATATATTGCTGGTTAGAAGGATAGTACAGCAACTTTGGAAAACAGTTCATTGGTTTCTTAATAACATAAACACACATACATCATGTGACACAGGAATCCCACTCTTAAAAATTCACTCAAGAGAAGTGAAAACTTAAGCAAACACACACAATAACTGAATGTTTATAGCAGCTTTTTTTTTTTTTACCCACACAAATGCTCCAATCTGGAAACAACCTAGTAAATGCATGTCTTACCCCATTAAGTGTTGCTGTACAGGAATGCCTGAGGCCAGGTAAATTATAAAAAGCAAAGGTTGTAGGTCGTTAAGAACGTTGTTTCATATATACTTAGAATAGTTAGCTCTTCTTGTTGCATTGATCCCTTTACCATTATGTAATGGCCTTCTTTGTCTCTTTTGATCTTTGTTGATTTAAGTCTGTGTTATCAGAGACTAGTATTGCAAACCTGCTGTTTTTTTTTTTTTCTCTCCCATTTGCTTGGTAAGTCTTCCTTGACACCTCACTGTCAATATTAGACAGATCAACGAGACAGAAAAATAACAAGCATATCCATGTGGCTATGGTGTCACAAGCTGGACAGGCTTCTGCTTCTGGGGTGCCCTCAATAAACTTACAATCATAGCAAGAGGCTAAGGGGCAACAAGCAAGTCTTAGATGCTGGGAGAAGGAGGACAAGAGAGAAAAGAGGGAAGTGTTACCTAATTTTATAAATAACCAGATCTCCTGAGAACTCACTATTATGAGAACAGCAAGATTGACATCTGCCCCCATGATCCGATCACCTCTCACCAGGCCCCTTCTCCAACATGGGGAAGTACAATTCAACATAAGATTTGGGCGGGGACAGAGACCCAAACCATATCAGATTGTAGAACAATGTAGGTATAATTCTATACTTATGTAAATAATTCAGTAAGTAGAGAGATGTGATGCCCAAATTCAGTGTGGCATTCTGGATTGGACACTGGAATAGAACAAATGGATTAATTTAAAAAAAGTGAAATCTGAAAATATCCTGGAATTACGTTACTAGTACTACACAAACAATATCCTAATTTAATCCTGAGCTATGATTATGCCAAAATGTGTACAGTAGGAGAAAACAGGTGAATGGTATCTAGGAACTATTAGTGTCATTTTTGTAACTAATGAAATGCTAAAATGATTTCATGTTATTGAGTTAAAAAAGCATGGTTAAGAAGAGTGTGCTAGTATGCTAGTTTTTTTTAAGTATTGGACATATAATGTTATTAAAATTGCGTTTACTTTTTTAAGAGATGAGGTCTTTGTTGCCAAGTCTGGGCTCGAACTCCTGGGCTCAAGCAATCCTCTTGCCTCAGCATTCTGAGTCCTGAGGTAGGGCTGAAGAAGACATGCTTTAAGTAGCCAATATTAATAGATACAACCAAGAATGGTATAGCTAGAATGTAAAAAAAAATGTACTATCAAAAAGTTACTAGAGTCCAAAGAGACATGTATCATAATTAGCTGAGATAGTGATTAATTTCATCATGGAAAAAAATAGGCATTTATTTAAAACTGAATACAATTTTGAAATGTGAAAACTCTTTAATTAGGTCAAGTAAAAGGAAGCATTAGGGGTAAGAGTAGTAATGAGAACAATTTGGAGGTGGGTAAGAGGAGGGCTTATTAGAAAAGGATTATCTAAAATCATTAGATCAGAACATGTAAAAGGATAGTAAAAAAAATAAAAATCCCATCTCTAGAAAATCAAAAGAACCCTACATTCAAGAAAACATAAAATACAATTTCTGGAGAAAAATGCATGCTTATAGATGTAGCTTAGCGTATTCCATAGTTAGAAGACTATACAGGTAATTGTAACTAGCAATCAGATCTGAGATTTTAACGTACGTTAAAATTTTTATTGAAATAGTAATTAATAATTTACAGTTCAAGAAGGCTTTGCTTTCATGGATTTTTTTTTTTTTCTTTGAAGGGTCCTCTTTCAACTCTAACAACAGTAGTGTATTATCTTCATTTTATAGATGAGGAGTAAAAGTTTAAATGACTTGCTCACTACCCTGCAGCCATTTGGGAATGAAGCTGATCCAAAAATCACACATCATTATATTATACTCTTTTCAATATATTATACTTCTGTCTGCTTTTAATGCTATCACCGAGTAACAGCCCACATTTTTAGGGAATAAGAGAAAGAAATATCATTTTATAATCATATAATTTAAAAGCTGAAAGGGACCCTAGAGATGAGTTAGTCTAGTTCTAAAGTGTCATAGCTCAAAAGAGTAAGAACTAGCCTACAGACATGCAATTAGTTACCGTTATTGGTGACCAGACACAAGTTTCTTAGTTTCTTTCTCCTACTAGGTCAAATGATTTTTTTTTCTGAAAGCTGATGGAAAATAAAACTGGGAACAAAACTAAGATATTTCATTAATGAATTCCCTAAAGAAAATCTCAATTTACAAGATAAAGAATCACTATATAATTGCAGGCACTTTTTTTTTTCAGACTATTCAATTAAATTATTCTGAGCTATGTCATTTTTCTAAATCCATAAATGGTAGTTCAGCTCTTAAGATCACATTGCAGTAATTGATATCCAAAAGTATAAGCATTTGTATCTCGTAGCACAAATACTAACTTGAAAAATGAATTTGGAGAAAAGTGGGCATATACTGAAGCATAAAGTGACAAGTTATTACAGCAAGAATCTTTCTAGCATCACTCACTCAGGAAGACAGTTTTAACCATTTTGTTTTCTTGTAAACACAAGAAGACAGGCCCGAGCTAACTCTGGCATAGGACAGCTTTAAACTGCCCACAGAGTTCACAATCAGTGAAATATTTGACAGAGAAAAGACAAAGTTGGCCAAGTAACTTGATCTGTGTTTCAAGGCAGAATTGCATCAGTGCTTCTTAGTGCAGACATAGACACAGACAGTTAGGGAATCCCTGTAAACACTGTGATATGGGATGTCCACCAGGTTCCCTCCATTTTCTCCTCCTTCTGTTCCTTTTCCTTTACTTTTTTGTTCTAATCATCTGTCAACTCTCTTGCCACAACCCCAGGTCTTGTACACTCTAAAAAGTTGCAGTTAGCATAATACTGAGAAAGGCATCTCACTAATGGTTTCTGGTAACCTTCATAGTGTCATCTCTAATGCCCACTGTTAAGACGGTTGGAAAGCACAACACGAACCTTAATAAGTAAAGTAGTTATTAAACAAAAGATATACTTGTGAAGTTTTTCTTTTAAAGAAACAATTTTTTTAATATGACTGTTGGCTGTGTCTATGTCTTCTTTTGTAAATTGCCTATTTATGTCCTTTAACCACCTTTTAATGAGGTTGTGTTTTTTTTTTCTTGTTGATTTGTTTACATTCGTTATAGATTCTATATATTAGAGCTACATACCTTTGTCAGATATGTAGTTTGCAAATATTTTTCCCACTATGTATGTTGTTTACCCTATGGATAGTTTCTTTTGCTGTGTAGAAGAAGCTTTTCAATTAGGTAGTTAGGCTCCATTTGTCAATTTTTGTTTTTGTTGCAATTGCTTTTTGTGCCTTTGTCATGAAATCTTTGCTAGGTCCTATGTCCAGATGGTATTTTTTAGGTTATCTTCCAGGGTTTTGTAGTTTTAAGTTTTACATCTATCTTGAGTTGTTCTGTATATGGTATGAGGAAGGGGTCCAACTTCACATGGCCAGCCAGTTATCTCAGCACCATTTATTGAACAGGGAGTTGGGTTCCATGGGTCTCCATGTCTATTTTTGTAGCAGTACCATGCTCTTTTGGTTACTATAACCTTGTAGAATAGTTTGAAGTTGGGTAGCGTGATGTCTCCAGTCTTGTTCCTTTTGCTTAGGATTGCCTTGACTTTTTTGTAAAGATATTTCAAGATTGTTTTTGTTTTCATATGAATTTTAAAATAATCTTTTCTTATTCTGTGAAGAATGTCACTGGTAGCATGATGGGAACAGCATTGACTCTGTAAATTGTTTTGGACAGTAGGGGAATTTTAACAATATTGATTCTTCCTATCCATGATTATGAAATGTTTTTTCATTTGCTTATGTCACCTCTGATTTCTTTGAGCAGCATTTTGTAATTTTCATTGCAGAGATCTTTTACTTCCCTGGTTAGCTGTATTACTAGGTATTTTATTCTTTTTATGGCTATTGTGAATTGGATTGAATTATTGATTTGGCATATTCTCACTTATAAGTGGGAGCTAAACATTGAGTACATATAGACACAAAGAAGAATATCACAGGCTTGGTGCAGTGACTCACACCTTTGATCCCAGCACTTTGGAAGGCTGAGGTGAATGAATCACTTGTGGTCGGGAGTTTGAGACCCGCCTGACCAACATGATGAAACCCTGTCTCTCTACTAAATATACAAAAATTAATTGGGCTTGGCAGTGCACACCTGTAATTGCAGCTGCATAGGAGGCTGAGGCAAGAGAATTGCTTGAAGCTGGGAGGTGGAGGGTCCATTGAGCTGAGATTGCAACACTGCCCTCCAGCCTGGGCAACACAGAGTGATGCTCCATTGCAACAAAACAAAACAAAAAACAGGAAAGAAAAATGAAAGTCACAGAGACTGAGCACGTTCTTTCACAGAGGATGTGAAAAGGAACATATTTTCACCATTTAAGGTCATAGAAAAATATTATTCATATTACATTCAAAATATCAATATAAAATAAGTATATTTTAATATATATAATATGTGTACGTATTTTGTATGATATTTTCCCCTTACCCATCATATGGGTATTTATGAATCCTTCCAAAGCTTATCACTGGGCACTGACCCTGTGACGTCTTCCACCCTGGGATTCTCCAGTCAGCATCAGTGACAGATCCACCAAGTTCTAATCAAGATCATTGCGTTGACTAATATGATAGGTCATCCAACTCATACATTAAGATGATTGACATTACTGAAAATTCAATGGGCTTGACCATAAATATATTGATTTAATGTCATACATGTAATAACATGCTGTTTTTCTTTTTGTATTTTTTCTTTTGATTGATAATACTCCATTTCATAGATCTGGTGTCTATGGACTATTTCTCTACATTATTTTTCACATAAAGGAAATTGGGGCAATACATTTATTAATTCATTTTTCACTGAATGTTAGATTTTTTATTTAATTCATATGAAATGAGAGTTGATAACAGAAGAAAATGTCATTTTTGGTTGAGATTTGCTTTTCCCCAATGACCTGTGACTTTTGGTCACATGCAATCCAGAATGCCATTGAATCATCTCTTAGTTTCCTTCATCAAATGACAATAATGGTTATTTAGACTTTTACAGAGCTATAATGGAGATCACACTGATTATATATGTGAAATAACACTGAAATATTAGCTATTTATTTTAGCTTGGGTATGATTTTCTGAGCATATTAAAATAGGATTAAACAGGCAAGGATCTTACTAAGAAAAAATGACTGTGAGAGAAAATGGGAAGGAAACTGCAGAAGACTGGGCCGCTGTCAGACTGTGCTGAACTGGAATCCTGAGGGAAATAGAGAAGAAAGGAATGTAAATGAGAGCATCCTGGACTACAGGGCTGCCAGGGTATCGTTGACCAAAGTTGACCTTGAGAGGAGTACCATGACTACAGAGAAAGGTGTGCTTTAGCATCACTGCAATGCTCAGTCATTAGCTGGGGGCCGCCCGTAGGGTATGTGGCCTGACAAGAAATGCAGTGATGGATTTCAAAGTTAGTTACCAGGCCCTTTGGCCAATTAGGCTTCTGTAGTTGGAAGTCTGAGAGGCACATTCTCATGGCCACTATACTATTCAGTCATTTTTATTTAAAAATACACTCAAAAGTTAGAATGCTATTTGAATGATTAGTATTGCTGTGTTTGGGACAACTTCCCACTTTTACCTTAATAGTTTTAGAAGTATTTGGTGTATGTACCCTGATTTTCATTTAACCTTTAGAAAACAATGTATTTTTCTTGAGTTATTGTTGTGCCTAAATTATAATGCAGACAATGACACATGATAATGAGGGAAAAAGGGAAAACCACATTTACCCAATTATTTTCTTAAACCTCATATCTGCTATCTTTTGCAGTTGCATATATATTCTACTATATGTGAAATTACAAATGAAAGAAAATGATGAATATGATTTATTTACCCCAGTATATTAGTTACACTATGGCTTCAGGGAAAAACATCCTGCTATTATCTTCAAGAGTTTCCTCTTCTTTTTCATTCTATCCTATGATTATTAAAACACAAACACAAGCAGTAATATAATTTGAATTATATCTGTACTTTTTAAGGGATTCTAAAGAATTGTGGTGAAACAAGTCCCTATCTGAAAAAACTAAGAACCAAAAAAAGGAAGCATACCAGTACAAAATTTTTCTTATTTGTCATTTGTTGCTAAAATCCTAATGCTAGTCATTTTGTAAATACTTTTATTAATAAAACTAAAACAGAGAAGAAAGACATTTTTCATTGTATTCAAGTGGAAGTGTTAGATTCTATCTTACACAAAAAAATTACCTGGCCCGTAGAAAATATATTCAGCTTTCTTTAAGGAATTCACTTATTTTAAAATCAGAATAAGTAAAAGAGTAGATATTAGAATTAATCTTATTACATTATCAATAATAGTGTGTACTATATTTGTAGATTGATTGAGATTAGGATAAAACTTTGGTATCTAAATTTACAATGTTATATAATTTGCTGTGAAATCAATTTTTTTGTTAGTTTCTCTGTTAAGAGAGGCAGTAGGAGATTGAAATTATTTCTGTTCAGCAGTTGAAAACACGTAACCCTTAAAGATTGTGACTCCAAGAACCTGCCTGGGAAATCAAATACATTACAGGATGTCACTCTGTGCACCACAGGGTTTCACATTAAAGTCCTCAGGTCCCTAAGGCTATTTGAAAGAGATTCCAAAACCATTATACTCAACTACTTGAAGAGAGGGTCTTGGTCATGTATATGTTTTGTACCTTGCTTCACACAAAATTACTGGCTGGGAATAGGAGTTTGTTAAAACTAACTCGATTATAACTCAGAGCCTCTCATTTTTCTGATAAAAAAGTACTCAGTGGTTTTCTGTAGCAATTAGAATAATAGCCAAATTCCCCAGAATGTTCAGCGTTCCTACATTATATGTCCCTTGGTAATTTCTGCAGATTAACATCTACCACATTCTTATTTTCTGTTTGAGCTAAATTATGAATTTTATTTTAAATGAAAAGTGTTAAGCACACATGTTTAAAAACTTTGCAGTACAGTATTCTTCCGGCAAGCTGATTTTGATCATCATTCAAGTTTCTGCTAAAATACTAATGCAAATATCATCTACTCTGAGATATCTTCTCTGACCAATTTATCTAAAATAGCTTCTTGGCTCCTGCTCCATATATTTCTCCCTCTTTCCCTTCCCTACCTTCCTCTTTCCCTCTCTTCCTCCCTCTTTTTTTCTCTTCTTTCTCTTGTTCTTTCTTCTTTCTTTCTTTCCTCTCTCTCCCCCCCCCCCCGCCCCCCGCTCTCTGCTCTCCGCTCTCCGCTCTCTCTTATTTCCTTCTTTCTTTCATAGGGTTTGTAGTGCAGTGGCATGATCATGGCTCACTGGAGCCTTGACCCCCCAAGTCCAAGTGAAATAAAATCTTTTTCAGTTTGCCTTTTCTTTTTTTTCAACTCCACAATTTTACTAGGTTATCAGAAATAAAAATAAACAATGAATTTATATATATGCTCACGTTTCAGATCAAGCTACAGGCTGAATATCCCAAATCTGAAAATCTAAAATTAAAACTTTTTGAGCATCAACATGACATTGAAAGGAAATATTCATTAGAGAATTTCAGATTTTGAATTTTTGGATGAGGGATGCTCACTTGGTAACTACAATACAAATATTCCAAATTTTGTTAAAAATCCAAAATCTCAAACACTTCTAGTCCCAAGTATTTTGGATAAGGGATACTCAACCTATAGCTTGATCTAAAATGTAATCTCATATATCAGGCTTTATTTTGCATACCTGTGACTTTCTTGTATTTTATTTTGCAATTCACAGTGATTGCTTCTTAAGATTGAGGTAGACATTGAACATATTATCAAACATATTGTCAATTCTCTAAAACAATGTATCACAAGTTGTCACTCATGTTTTTGTACATTATTTTATGTCGAATTTTCCATCTATCTAATGAAGTTCAGAACTCTTTTCTGAGATTGTGTGGCTTTCAAAATATAAAAATATGGATACTGGCAGCTTAACCCCTAATGTGTGTGGTAGATTGTTCATTTCTCCACACTAAATAGTCCAGCAAAAACAAACAGATTTTCTTTACTTCTCTGCTTAATGGTCATATGATTAGATACTGTGTTCCATATTGTAGCATTTACTACGGTGCATTTATCTTCTGCTTACACTTTCTTTTTCCCACTAAACTGACAAGCACAAGTGAACTACCATATCCACTACTTTTCTACGTTATTTTGTCCCTTGTATCTAACATAGATCTTGGCACAGTAGAAGTACTTAAGAAATATTAGTTGAAAAACTGAATGATATAGTGAAGTGACAAATACTAAGCATATTTTTATTTTAATAATGAACTGTTGACCTGTACCATCTTTAAACCGTAATCTGAGAATTACTTAAAATTTTTCAAACTGTGTATCACTGAAAATGATAGTTGACTATAACTTACTGTACTGATGAGACTAAGATGGTGTTGATAAGAATAACAAAATAGGTGTTTCCTTAAGAGAAAAATATCTTTTAATTTCTGGATGATGAAAATAGAGTGATACCTAAATAGTAATTAAGACCATTTGGGAACAGCATATATTTTGTAACATTCCCTGATAATTTCAAAGTTGAGTTTGTCTCTTTAAATAAATAGAAAACTATCTTACCATTGTCCATTACATATGTTAAGAAAAAACTTGGAAACAAGAAGGTACTCCTCATAAAATACTGCAAATTTGAGTTGTGTGTAATTTAAGGAGGGCCTGGAGCAAGTCTGGACTACATTTAATTTAGTTTTAATTGATTTTAGGAATCATTGCCCCTTAAGCAATGCTAAGAAAATACTAACACATAAAAGGATATGAAGTCTATTACATATACACTAAAATGTAATTGTTAGAATATGCATTAAGTCTAAAACAGTATTCTATCCCCTTTAATTTTTCATCAAATATCTCATATGTCTTGATTCTATTAATGCTGTTTGAAATCAGGGCCTAATTTCTGGTCACTATGATACAGAAAATTTCTTCTATGTGCATGCAGACTATTGTAAGTTCAAGGAAAATAAGGAATAAAATATAGAAACAGTGTTCTACTTCCACTAATATGTACAAACCTGTTAAAAATGTCATCCACAATTAATAAAATCCATATAATCTATAAAATAATATTTTTTCCTGAGTCCATCAGAGCAAATTTTAAAACCCTGAATTTCAAGGGGTAAAAAGATTTCCTCCATGAAGAGAAAGAATACACACATTCAGAGAATTGGACAAATAAATAATCATCATAAATGTGGTTAAGATAAAATCGGTTGATGCTTTCATAATTTTGTAAAGACCAAGTGCAGGCTAGCACATTAATTTGACAGAACTGGGAACCCCAGAAACAATGGCACTTTGTAATTAATCTTAAGATATTTTCAACTGACGTCAATCAGGTGCTCCCAAGAAAGACTGGGAGTAGGACCTCGGGCTGGGGACAGACATTTGTGGCACAGGCCTGGGGGGTAAAATCAAGTGTCACTGGAAGACAGAGATGAAATTCTGCCTGCTTCCCTGGATGTGTTCCTCATAGGATGTAAAGGCTGATGGTGCACAGGTAGCAAATCATCGCTCATAGGACTCATACAAAATTCATTGCTCCTGATGGTATAGAAAGGTAAAATTAATTTGCTGCTAGGAGATAGGTAGGAAGCACTTCGAAATCCACAACACAGCAAGGACTCATTGTTGATGAGGTATGGTAAAAGAAAAAGCCTTTATGCTCAAGATTATATGCCAATACCAAGAATAGTCTGCACTAGCAGAGGATCAGGTAAAAATCTCTCTCCTATGTAAGACTGGTCATAAGTTGATGGCAGAGTTTAGCTGCCACAGAGAGGTGAGGAAGAAATAATGAGGAATCTCTTCCCTTCAGGACAAAGTACGCAGGCTTGCCAAAGGTTTAGCCTGATCCAGGAGAATAATAAAAAAACAAACAAACACAGGCTGTGCCCACTGTAGGTCTAATCCTGAGGAACAAATATCAACAGTCTAACTGCAAAGGGATGATCAAATCATGGAGAGAGACCGCCTCCCCGGCTCAGGTACGCAGTCATCTCTGAAAACTGAGAGTAGAGCAGAAACTCTAAGAAAAATGCTCTAGCCCTGCAGTCTCTATTCTGAACAGCAGCCTAGAAGCAGCTGTCCACATTCAGGCCTGACAAAAGGTGAGGTATGCCCAGGTACAGCTACTGTTTGTTTACCTTATTTTCTTCTGTTCTCTACACAGCATGTGCTACTGAATCAAAAATTGTAAGATAAACAAAACATTAAAACCGTTTTTAAGATAAATTATTTAAAAATCTAGATTAAGAAAACATGGATGTGATGAATATGTAGGAAAGAGACTATGAAATAATTAGGATTCATATGACAGAGGATCCAATGCACAAGGTAAGCAACATGCCTGCAAGATAGGAAATTCAGCAAAGGGAGGGAAGCTATACAAAAAATCCAAAGAAAATGTTATGTTTAGAAATACAATACCAGTGATAAAGAATTCTTTAATAAGCCCATGAAGAGATCAGGCACGACTAGGAAATCAACAGTGGACTTGAAGACTTGTCAACGGAAATATTCAAGCTGAAACATAAGAAGAGGGACCTTTAAAAGGAGTATTCAGGAGCTATGGGAAAACAAACTGCGGTCTGTCATTTCTGTTACTGAAGTTCCAGAAGGATAAGAGAAGGAAGGGGTGTAAAAAATATTTGAGATAAAGGACAAGAATTTTTCCAAAATTAATTAAAAATAAACCACAGTTCCAAGAAACTAGAGAATCCCAAGAAGGAAAAAAAACATATTTGACAAATAAAAGCTAAAGTGCTGATAAATAAAGATGTAGGAAAATGTTTGGAAAACAATTAGGGGAAAAATCAATATTATTTACAGAAAACCTTGTAAGAACCGAAACCAAAATGAAAACAAAAGCCAGGCTTAATCAAGAACTATGCAAGCTGTAAGACAAGATAAATATTGAAAATAGTCAACTCGAATTTCCATACCCTCTGAAAATATGTTTTTAAAATGTCTGAAGTTGTTTTATTAGTTTTGCTATTGTTTTTTGTTTTCTATTTCATTGATTTCTCCTTTTTTTTTTTTTAATTTTTCATCTACTTCTGATTTTACTTAGACATTTACTAGATTTTTGAGGAAGTTTTTTGTTTTTTCAGTTTCTTTAGGAAGACACCAAAGAGTGGATTTGAAAATTTCTTCTTTCCTAATACAAACGTTTAATGCAATAAGTTAGTCTCTAATTGCCGCTTTGGTGACATTCTAAAAATTTTAACGTATTGTGTCTTTATTTCCATGTAGTTGGAAGCACTTTCTGATTTTCTGTTTGAGTTCTTTTTTGACCTATATGTTATTTAGAACTGATTTATTTCAATTCCGTATATTTGAGGCTATTCGAGAAATCTTTCTGTTAGTTTCTATTGATTTCTATTTTAATGCTATGTGGTCAGACAGGATACTTTACAAAATTTGAATCCTTGTGAATTTATTATTTTGAAATGTTTTTAGTTTCCAAGTACTTTGATATTTTTCTATTATCCTTTCTTACTGATTTCTAATTTGATTCCATTGTGGTCAGAGACCACTTGTAATAGGATTTAAATTACTTTAAATTTGTTGGAGTTTACATTATAACCAGACTATAGTCTATCTTGTTGTGTGTTCTGCGTGCGCTAGAAGATAATGTGTATTCTGCTATTGTTGGAACAAGTGTTCTATAAATGTCTATTAGAACCTGTTTGCTGATGGTGTTGTTGAATTTTTCTATATCCTTAATTTTCGGTCCAGTTGTTTTATCACTTATTAAGAAAGGAATGTTGAAGTTTTCAACTATAATTATATATTTATCTTCTGTCAGTTCTATCAGCTTTTGTTTAACATAAGTGACCTTTGGACAAGGCAGAATTTAGAGATTTTAAACCTCAGGCAGTAAAAAATCCAGGTGTAACATCCAGGTATAACTTCCTAAAAAATAATTAGTAATAGTCTACTGTTCACTGGAGGCCCTACTAACGTGAACAGCCAATTAACACACATTATCTATGTTATATATACTATATACTATATTAGTACAATAAAGTAAGCCTTTGAAAATTGTTATAAAGAAAATCAAAAGGAAGAAAAGATAATTTATTAAGCAGAGGTGGATAATAAAAAAGGTAATCATGCTCATTGTCTTCATGTGAGTAGGCTGAGGAGAAAAAAAAAAAGGAGAGGTTGGTTTTGCTATCTTAAAGTCAGAAGAAAATCTGCAAATATATGGACCAGTGCAGTTCAAATCTATATTGTTTAAGGATAAGACTATATTTTGAAGTTCTGGTATAAACATTTACTCTTTTGAAGGCCTGGTATAAACACTTATTCTGGAGTATAAATACCTATTCTGGAGTATAAAAACTTAGAATTGCTATATCTTTTTCTGAATTGACACTTAATGCTTTGTAGTGACCCTATTTGTCTCTAATATTTGCTTTGCTCTGCAGATTACTCAGTTTCTTGTTAGTGTAGCCATCCCTGCTTTCTTTTTATTAATATTTATAGTATATATCACTTTCTATCCTTTCATTTTCAGCTTGTGAATACTATTATATTTAAACTGAATGTCTTGTAGATAGCACATAGGTGAATCATGCTTTTATTTTACCCACTCTATCAATTGTGTTTTAATTAATGCATTTAATTTACATCATTTACACATAATGTAATATTGATATATTAGGGCTTAACTCTGCTACTTCATTTTTCATTTTTAACTTCTTTTGTTTCTCTGGTTTCTTTTCTCTGCTTTTACCTGGGTTACTTGAATATCTTGGGAACATGTACAGTATCTATACAATAAAAAAACAAATTTTATATATTCACTCATAGAGGTACTACATCTGGTCTTCATTATTACTTTGTGTAGATCCATATTTCCATCTTGTATTGTTGTATTACTACCTGAAGAACATTCCTTAAAACTTTTTTTTTTTTTTTGGGCCATATGGGTCTGATAGTGACAAATTATTTCATTTTATTATGTTTGAAAAAGTATTTATGTCCTTTTTTTTTTTTTTTGGTGGAGTTTCTCTCTCGTTACCCAGGCTGGAGTGCAATGGTGCGATCTCGGCTCACCGCAACCTCCGCCTCCTGGGTTCAGGCAATTCTCCTGCCTCAGCCTCCTGAGTAGCTGGGATTACAGGCACGCACCACCATGCCCAGCTAATTTTTTGTATTTTTAGTAGAGACGGGGTTTCACCATGTTGACCAGGATGGTCTCGATCTCTTGACCTCGTGATCCACCCGCCTCAGCCTCCCAAAGTGCTGGGATTACAGGCTTGAGCCACCGCGCCCGGCCTGTCCCATTTTTAATGAAAGAATTTTTTGCTGGGTATTACCAATTTTGTTTTGTGTTTTTGTCATCTCAGGACTTTACAGATATTCTACTCTTTTCTCACCTGCCATCATGCTGATTTCATTTCTCTGTCATGTATCCTTTTTTCAAACTACTGTAAGGTTTTATTTTCGTATGTAGTTAGAATCAATTTGATAATGATATCTGTTGGTGTAGTTTTTTTCATGTCTTTTTTTGTTTGAAGCACATTGAGATTCTTTATTTTAGATTTATAATCTTTATCAAATTCAGAAACATTTTAGTCATAATTTCTTAAATATTTTTCTGTCACCTTCCTTTATCTACTTTGGGAACTCTGATTACATGTAAATTATGCCACTTACGACTTTATCACTGTTCACTGATATTTTGTTCATTATTATGTTCATTACTGTACTCTGCTTTTCAAACTTATTCTCTTACTCTGAATTTCTCTTAGTACTTAGTATAAATTTCTGTCTCTATTTATTCAAGTTCACTAACTCTTCTGCGAGTTCTGATATGCCATTAATTCTGTCTATTGTATTTTTATCACAGATATTTTAGCTTCCAACCCTAGAAAGTTAACTTTTAAAATATTTGTTATGTCTCAGTGTTTTGAACATATGGAATATAGTTCTAATAATTGTCTTAATTTATCTGTCTGCTAATTCAAACAATGTCCTCTATAGATCTGTTTTAATTGATTGCTTCTTCACGTCTATTATTTTTTATCGAATGCCCTATATTGCGTATTTTATTTTTTAGGGTGGTAGATTTTTGTGTCCTTATAAATACTTTTAGGTTTGTTCTGGGATTAAGTTGAGTTTCTGGAAACAGTTGGATGCTTTCTCCTCTAGCTTTTAGGTTTGTTAGGTGGGTCTGGAGCAGTGCTCAGATAGGGCTAATTCTTGCCCTCCTCTGAAGCATTACCCTTTTGTTGACTCAATTTTCCCTGAATTATGAATCTTTCCAGTATTCCTAATGGGAACAAACTCTACTCCCATCCCTGTGACACCATCAGGGATTGTTACTCTAATGACTTTGGACATTTCTCTGTTAAACTCAGGTAGTTTCCTCACATAGATGTGAAATCAGTACTTGGTTGAATACCTGAGGGGGGCTTTCTACATATCTCTGAAATTCTCTCTGTGTGCAGCTGTTTGCTGTACTATACTCTGCTTTTCAAACTTGAACTCTCTTGAAACTCTCAGCTTCATTTCCTCAGGGATGTTTTCAGGCTCTGCCTGAGTACTCCTCTCTATAATATGGCCCAAAAAGGTTCTCAGCAGGGTAAATCTAAGTCAATCCTGATACTCCCCCACACCATTATTACTATTTTTTTCATATTACTCGGGGATCATTGTTCTTCATTGACTGATATCTTTGAAAATAATTATTTTATATATTTTGTCTGTTTTGGCATGTTTCAGGTAAAAGGGTGAATTTATGTTACTCAACCTATGTTAGAAGCATAAATTAATATTGTTTTTAAAGCTGAAAGAAGTACATTTGTGTTTGTTACACATTTTCCATATTTTTCAGTAATTTTTATGAATTGCATTTTATTTTAAATGCAATTAAAATAACAAATTAGCTTTAATTAGGAGATAGAACTCTGATGCTCAAGTCTGAATTACAGCAATTGGTAGGAATAATAAAACAAGAATAATCAAAACAAGATCACGTTGTCATTGCTTAATAAATGATGGACCATGACAGCATCTCAGACAGTAGAAAACATGAATATTCATTCAGATCACACTGTGGCATCAGAATGAAGCTTCAAGGGTGCCCTTTCTAGTCTTCTGACTTCAACGCAGACAGTAGTGTCAAAATATTACCATATTGTGATAAGATGCTCACCTGCTTCTTTCCCCCTTTGAAATTATTATCAAGTTTTGGAATATGATGTAGTCATCACAATTAAGATTCTGATGCTGAGCTTGTGAGCAGAATATTAGCAAACAAGCTAAGATATCAGTAAGCAGTCAGCAAGTTCAAAAGCTGTTATACTGAACTACTTTAAGGTCAAATACTGTTTTATTAACAAAATTTTACACTACAGAATTAGCAATTTTCAGACTCCTACTTTTTTAGGTGAATTAGCAGCTCATTTTCATGAAGGAATATGTTCTCTCTCTCCACTTCTTTCTGAATGGCCTAATTTACTTCTGATAATTTTTAAATTAATATAGACATAATTTTCCAAATTATTTATAAACTGTACAAAATTTTCATCAGATATCAAGCTAACATGTATCTAACAAAAATTATAGGTATATAGATAATTAAACTTACCAGATTTTAATTGATAATTGCTACAAAGATAAATATCTCTCTGTGTTAGGTAAATTAATGGCTCACCAAACAGATCTACATACTAGTCCTCAGGACTAGTTAATATCTTAGCCTGTATGGAAAAAGAGACTTGATTGATGTGAATAAGTTAAGCAATGTGAGATAGGGGAATTATTCTGGATTATCTGTGTGAGCTCAGTATAATCAGAGTGAGAGAGAAAAATGAAATAATAATAGCAAAGTCTGAAGTGATGCAACCTCTGGAAGAAGAGGCCACAAAACAAAGAATGTAGGTGGCCCCTGAGAGCTGGAAAAGGCAAGGGAAGAGGTTTTCACCTAGAGCCACCAGAGTTAAGGCAGTTCTGCTGTGCCTTGAGTTTAGCCAAGAGAAACTGACCTGGTAGTTCTGACCTCCAGAACTGTAAGAGAACAAATTTGTGTTTTGTTAAGACCCTAAATTGTGGCAATTTGTTATGGCAGCAATAGGAAATTAATGTACTCTCTAAAGTGGTATCACTTTTTACCCTGCATTACAGTGATTTGTGGAAAATGGTTTTACTTTAAAAGGCTCTAAGTGTTTTAAGGTCAGATTCTGTGCCATGTTTGTCTTAAGTCATAGTAATAGTCATCATATCATAGGAATGATCATCATATTTCTTAACATAGTGCCTTTTACTATGTATTTCAAATATAAACCGTAATCTCACAAGCAATCCCATCCATGTAATGGAAGATTCCCAAAAAAATAGTAATTGTAATAATTAAAAAGAAAAGGTTATGTGACAAATGAAAATCCACAGTCTAATGAGAAAATATTCAGTATGAGATATTAAACTTTCCAGTATTTTCTGAGCTCATCTCTCTAGGATTTTGTCTTTGGATAGGAACTAGTGTCTTAACCAAAATATATCGAAAATGTTACCTATTTTTGCCAGAGTAGCACTATTTAGGTGACTTTAATGGAAAATGTAAATGCTATTTTTTTTTTCTCCATGGTTTTGTATTAATAGAAGTTATAAATAAAAATACCATCAGAGCAAATTGCAACCTACAGAATGTGAGAAAATGTTTGCATCTATCCATCTGAAAAAGGGCTAATATCCAGAATCTACAAGGAACTTAAACAAATTTACAAGAAACAAAAAACATCAAATAGTGGGCAAAGGATATGAGCAGACACTTCCCAAAAGAAAACATTTATGTGATCAACAAACATATGAAAATAAAAGGTCATCATCACTGGTGTTTAGAGAAATGCAAATCAAAACCACAATGAGATACCATCTCACACCGGCTAGAATAGCAGTCATTAAACAGTCAGGAAACAACAGATACTGGAGAGGCTGTGGAGTAATAGGAATGCTTTTACACTGTTGGTGGGAGTATAAACTAGTTCGCCATTGTGGAAGACAGTGTGGTGATTCCTCAAGGATTTAGAACCAGAAATACTGTTTGACCCAGCAATTCCATTATTGGGTATATACACATAGGATTATAAATCATTCTACTGTAGAGATACATGCACACATATGTTTGTTGCAGCACTGTTTACAAAAACAGAGACCTGGACCCAACCCAAATGCCCAGAAATGATAGACTAGATAAAGAAAATGTGGCACACATATACCATGGAATACTCTCAGCCATAAAAAGAATGAGTTCATGTCCTTTGCAGGGAAATGGATGAAGCTGGAAGTCGTCATCCTCAGTAAACTAATGCAGGAACAGAAAACCAAACACTGCAGTTTCTCCCACACATGTGGGAGTTGAACGATGAGAACACATGGACACAGGGAGGGGAACATCACACACTGGGGCCTGTATTGGGATGAGGGGTAAGACGAGGGAGAGCATTAGGACAAATACCTAATGCAGGTGGTTCTTAAAACCTAGATGATGTGCTGATAGGTGCAGCAAACCACCATGACACATGTATACGTATGTAGCAAACCTGTACATTCTGCACATGTATTCCAGAACTTAAAGTAAAATAATAAAAAAAAGAAATGTATTGGTGTAGTTTGGGAAATTTAAGCCTTTCAGTGTTAGAGAAATTAAGAAGAATATTCTAAGAATGTGGTGTATGTATAAGTTTCCTCAATTTTTGCTTTATAATTATACTTTGTGGGGGGAAATAATTGGATTTGCTTTTCTTTTTGGTGGAGATGAAACAGGAAAACTGATTGGTTTCTGCTTTTCATGTGATTTGCAGAAAAAGAACAAAAGCCTCTTAATGTAACAAGGGCTATAGCTTGCTTAATCTCCAGCCAATCAGTATCAAAGGTCCAAGAAGCTATTAACCACAAGTTTCTACTTTTAGGGTCTAAGGACATCCCTGAGGGCCTACATAAGTAGCTAGGCTTAAGTTTTAACTCATGGCGTCCTCCTCATTTTAATGAGCAGGACCAAAAGTGGGTATGTAAAATGCTATTACATACAGTGTATGAGGAGGCATGTAAAGCCGTGTGCAAGCGCTAGAGGAACTCCTCCCTGTAGAACCCTTCTCAGTCCCTGGAAGAAGACCTTACTCACTAGGCCACATCACCTCTGACCTCTTTTGGTTTGTCTAGCCTATCATCTGACTTCATATTACAGAGTCAGTGTTAATGAATGTGGGAGAAGAGTGACCACTGCTTGAAACTGGTGCAAAGTAAAGAAATCAGAAGATTTTTAAAACCAAGGGAAACAGATTTTAGATCTAAATCGTCTCAGACTCCTCCCTCAGAAAACCCCTCCTTCTGTATCCTCTTTAGTCTGTTTAGCCCTTGCCAGGGATCTGGAGGAAGCAGGCCGAGTGGGACCAGGATCCTTACAACAAACTTTGTGAATTCGGAGTTGAGGGTTTCACCTTCGCCAGGTCCTTTGATTGCAGGCCACCATGGGAAACTCCCAGGGTCCTAAAAGATTCCTCCGTAATGTGTATTCTCAGTAACTGGGATAAATTTGAATGAGATAATCTAAAAGAAAAACAAGCTCATGATTCTCTGTAACGTCACTTTGTCGCAGTATCCCCTGGAGGACCAAGAGAAATGATCTGAGAATGGGTTTTTGAATTATAATACCATTTTACATTTGCATTTATATTGTACAATGCCTAGTGAATGGGTTGAAATTCCATACATGCAGGCCTTTATGAAATGACATCAGGATCCCAAACTTCGGGACTCCTGCTCAGTTTGTGTGGCATCTCTTAAACAACGATTGAAAGAGGAGCCTGCTTCTGCCTCATATCTTGACACTCTAGGTCACTAGGTACTTCTCCTCTTGTGGGTCCTCCTTCCTCCCACTCTGAGCCTGCTCTCTATCAGACTAGGTCAGGGAGGCATTCTTCTTCCACTCCCCAACAACCGCTGGTGATATCCCTAATGGGGTTCCAATCAGGTTCCAAGTAACTGCCTTCCTCCACGGTCCCATCAGACCAGAGCTGCTTTCCCCAGGAGGAGGGATGGATGGGACTGGAGGGACAGCTCAGGTACATGTACCCTTTTCAATGGCAGACATAAACAACTCCAAGGATCAGTTCAGCCAGTCCTCAGAAAGTTCAGATAAGCTTAGAGATGAATTTACAAAGTTGGGTCTAACCCTTTTTTTTTTTTTTTTGACTTGGCAAGATATTACAATAGTTTAACTCATTGTTGTATTCCTTATGAAAAAGCTCAGATTTTGAGAACTGTTAGAGAATATGCAGATAAGACAGCCAGATCTAATTCCGACCATGTCATTTACCAGGCACCTAGTGAGGCATACCCTGCACAAAACCCACAGTGAGTTTATAAGTATAGAAGGGATCAGCTAAAGATGAACCATATCCTTAATTGCATACCGGAGGGAATGAGGAAATGCCAGACAAAGCCAGTTAACTATAACATAGTGAAGGAAATTAGGAACGGAATGACAATTCAGATGTGTACCTTAACAGGCTCTCTGAGGCTTTCAGAAAGCAAACCGATATATACCTGAGGCATGCAAAGGGTCGTACACTTCCAGCCATGCATTTCATTACCCAAGGGGCACCAGACATTCAGAGAAAGCTCCAAAAGCTGGGATCCAGCCCCCAGATCCCCCAGGCAGCATTGGTAGCATGGGCCTTAAAGGTCTTTAATAATCAGGACCAGCCGGAGGAAGATGAGAAAAACAAGATAATGAAAAAGAAAAGTACAAATTTGGGCTGCCATAATTTCAAGTCTGCCACCAGGGGAACCCTAGGCAACAGAGAAACCCTGGATGAGACATGGTCAAACCACACCTGGCATCAGCAAGCTGGGATGAAACCAGTGTGCTGGCTGCAAGAAGGAAGGACACTGGAGAAAGCACTGTCCTCCCCATTCTGGGAAGTCGAGATGAAGTGAGCTTCTCCAGCCTGCTCCTTTTATAGCATCTTGGATGAGAAAGTTATTCCCTCTTACTGAGGGCCCTCAAGTGCTTGCCCACCTTCAGTCTTGAAGTCTTGAGAAATTCCATCATCATCACCTTGGTAGAGCCTCGAGTCACCCTCTGTGTGGCAAGTAGGAACATTGAGTTCTTATTGGATACTGAAGCTGCCTATTTTTTCATGACCTAACCTATTGAGTTTTCTCCAGTGCTGACTGTATGGTGACAGGGATAAATGGTCAATCAAATGTAAGGAAATTTAACTTTCCTTAGAAAATTGGATCTAAGGCTGTTGTTTATTCCTTCCTATATGTCCCTGAACGTCCCCTTCCTTTAATGAGTCATAACTTGTTACCCCAGTTGGAATCTTCAGTTTCCCTCCAAGGGAAAGACAAACAAGTTTCACTACCCACTGAGAAAGGACTCCATTTAGCGGCCCTTTTGGATTCCCAAAGTAAAAAACCACCCGCTGTCCCAAAGGAAATACAGTAACGAAGTGTGTATGGGACATCAGTACTCAGAGAGGAGCCGTCAATACAGAACTTTTTAATGTAAAACTCAAGCCAGGCATATCCTACCCATGCAAGCCCTAAATATCCATTTAGCCCAGAAGCCCTACAAGGATACCACCTTTTCTGGAAAAATTTCTACAGCAGGGGCTACTTCAGCCCTACCAGTCCCCATGTAATACTCCAGTCCTGCCTGTGAAGGATCAAATGGGGAATACTGCTTTGTTTCAGACCTTTGGTAGCGCATGACTCTGTTGTTCCCATTTATCCTATAGTTCCAACCTTACACATTCCTCTCCCAATTTCTGGGTGCATTCGGTTTTATGCTGTGCAGGATATAAAGGATGCTTTCTTTTGTGTACTGTTACATCTTAACTCCTCCTATATTTTTTCCTTGAGTAGAAAGATCTAGAAGCCAAGGAAACTTTCCAGTATACTGGATGACGAACTCCAGGGGTTTCAGGATAGTGGCCCCACCTCTTTGAGTGATCCCTGGCAAAATACCTTAGAAACCTTAAACTTAACAATGGAGCCTTACTACAATATGCAGATGACTTGCTTATAGCTAGTGAGGACTTCCACAGTTTTTAAGAAAATACTGATACAATCTTAAATTTCTTGGCTACATGGGGATATAGGGTCTTCCCCTCAAAGGCCCAGATCTCCCAGCTCCCAGACACAGGTTCAATACCTGGGATTCATACTTATCCCAGGAGTCAGGATGCTCACTCCAGACTGAAGGCAGGCCATTGCTTTACTACCAGTTTCTAGTAGTAAAAAAGAGTTGCAGGGATTTGGGGGGATAGCAAGCTTTTGTCAAATTTGGATCCCAAACTTTGGCCTCATAGCCAAATCTTTTCATAGGGCATTCAAGGGTGGAGAAAAAACAATTCCACTGGAATGAGGCCTGCCGGCAAGCATATAAAACCCTAAAATCTGAGTTAGGGCAAGCCCTGTCCTGGGACTCCCTGATTTATGAAAGCCTTTCTTCCTGTTTGTACATGAGACGTCTAGGCAAGTTCTGGGAGTCCTAATTCAGAAGGTAGGGCCCGTCCAAAAGCCAGTGGCCTAGCTTTCAAAGCAATTATTCCCGGGATCCCAGAGGCGGCCTGGCCTTAGAACAGTGGCAGCCACCAGCCTTCTGGTCAGTGAGAACTACAGACTTATGCTAGGCCAATTCCTTCAGGTTCGTACTTCTCACCAGGTCCAGGATATGTTAGAAATGAAAGGGCACCACTTTCTGCCTGGGAGAAGGTTTACTCAGCATGTAAGAAAAAAAAATGGAGCCCAGAAGGCAGGATATGTATGCTACTGTGAGCCTAATTCGAACCATAGAGGCAAAAGCACTTCAGTTCAGGAAGCGGAGCTCAAAGCCCTAGTTAGAGCTCAGGAAAAAGGAAAGACTTAATATATATCCTCATTCTAAATATGGACTCCCAGGGCTCACACTGACGCAGCTGTCTGGAAAGAGAGGGGAATGCCGACTGCTAGGAACTCTCCCGTAAAACACAGGGAAGTGATTCTGTCCCTCCTTGAAACAGTTCGGCTCCCTGCCCAGACAGCTGTCATGCAGCGTAAAGGGCACAAAAAGATAGTTCCTTAATCAGCCGAGAAAACAACAAAGCTGATAAAGCTGCCAAACAGGCAGCTTGACACTTCTGCCCTTGCAATTAGGCCCTCCACTTTGCCTTCAAGTCCCCAGCATAGTCAGTTCGAACAGAAACTGGCAGAGGAGGGGAATATTATTTAAGTGGTTACGGTGGCGAGAAGATCAACAAGGACACCTCTTCCTACCAGAAGCCTTCTCATGAAATATCATCAAGAGCCTTCATGAGGCAACTCATTGTAGGACGGACTCACTATGGAATTTAATTCAAAATCGCCTCGTGGACAAGCCTTTAAAAACCACAGTGGATCAGGTAATTCAGGTGTATGAAATTTGTCTTAGAAATAATTGCTGAGCCTCTCCGCCGGCTCCACCTTTGACTGACTGCCTTAGGAAAGGGCAGGAAGCTATTCGGGAGAGGACTGGCAAATTGATTTTACACAGATGCCTCCCAAAGGCCGATTTAAATATCTTCTGGGTTTTGTAGACAGTTTCACAGGCTAGAGGAAAGCTTCCCCATGTGAACAGAGAGGGCAACTGCACTTTGTAAATAGATGCTTAAATAAATAATTCCTAGGATTAGGCTTCCAGCCTTCCGACAAAGTAACAACAGGACACTTTCATCAGTCGGGTTTCCCAAAGACTGTCTAGCAGTCTTAGCATCCAGGGTGAACTTCAGCCTGGCATCCTCAGTCCTCTGGGAAGGTTGAGAAAATGAATCCAACTCTTAAAAGAGTCTTCTATCAGCGAGGCACGGTGGCTCACACCTGTAATCCCAGCACTTTGGTACGCCAAGGCAGGCGGATCACCTGAGGCTGGGAGTTCAAGACCAGCCTGACCAACATGGAGAAATGCTGTCTCTACTGAAAAAAAAAAAAAAAAAAAAAAAAAAAAAATTAGCCGGGTGTGGTGGTGCATACCTGTTATCCCAGCTATATGGGAGGCTGAGGCAGGAGAATCACTTGAACCTGGGTGATGGAGGTTGTGGTGAGCTGAGACCGTGCCATTGCACTCCAGCCTGGGCAACAAGAGCAAAACTCCATCTCCAAAAAAAAAAAAAAAAAAAAAAAAAGTCTTGTATCAACTATGACAAGAAACCCAAGAATCATGGATTAAGCTCCTCATTGTTTCTTTACTATGAATAGGAACTGCCTTAAAGTGAAATGGAAAGCACGGCCTCTCTGAAATTAGCTGTGGATGCCCTTTCCTCAAAACAAGCAAGATAAAGATGCCAGTTAGTCTGTAAAGTACATTGTTAACTTATGACAAGTTCAGTGAGCAATCACCCAACATGGTAATAAAATACTACCCCAGCCAGGTAAAAAGGGTTTTCATCATCTCCCTGTTAGCTCAGGTGTGCAAGTCCTACTCAAGATACGGCAAGAAGAAAGCCCAAAGGATCAGTTACCTGAAAAATGGAAAAGTCGTTACCAGGTTTTCTTGGCCGCTTCAATAGCTGTAAAGTTGGAAGGGTGTCCTAGTTGGGTACATGTCTCTAAAATAAAACCTTTTACTTCTCCCAACATACATACCTGCTCAGAAGAGTCAGAAACAATCTGCTTCTGAAAGCCGATAGAGGACCTCAAGTACTTGTTTAAAAAGGTGCCTTGGGAGGATAACAATAAAGCTAAATGACACTCCCCAACAAATAATGGATGCAGGTCTACTTAGCCTCCTCCTTCTATTTCTTTTTTGGTTTTTGGCTTTTTTGAGACAGGGTCTTGCATTGTCATTCAGGCTGGAGTGCAGTGGTGCAATCACGGCTTATGACAGCCTCAACCTCTGAGGCTCAGGCAGTCCTCCCACCTCAGCCTCCAGAGTAGCTGGGACAACAGGTGTGCATCCCCACACCCAGCTATTTCTTCTTTCTTACTTTCTTTCTTTCTTTTGTACAGACAGTGGTCTTACTATGTTGCCCAAGTTGGTCTCGAACTCCTAAACTAAAGGAATCTTCCCACCTCAGCCTCCCCAAAGTGCTGGGATTACAGGCATAAGTTCACTTCACCTGACCTCCTTTTTCTGTTGTTTGCTAGTATTTTCTTAATCATCTATGTGTTCAGTTTGCTCTGCCTGCTTCTCCACGGTTGAATTAAGACTTGCATTTTGCCCTAGGCCTTAGTTGGCTCTCACTTTACTCTCTTTTATGTCTTGCTTTGCTCTTTTACCTTTTATTTGAGTGCAAGGCTTCTGGAACCAAAATAACTTGATGAACTTCTCTAATCTCATCAGTAAGGGGCAATAGGCCTGGCTCTTATTCTAGCGGCTCCTCAGGGAGGGTTCACTTACCATGAGCTTACTTTGCACAATTTAATGCAACAGAAAGGGCATAAAATGGACCTGGCAAGGCAGGCCCTGGAGGAAGTAAAAATCTCCCTAAATTCTCTTGCTAACATAGTGTTGGACAATGACTTGGCACTACATGGCTTATTAACTGAACAGGGTGGCTTTTATGCAGTCACCAGCACATCCTGCTACACTTAGATAAATACTACAGAGTAAGTAGATGTTAACATCCAGGCAACTTATAATCAAGCCGAATTGTTCCTTGTGCAAAGGGGATTCAACAGCTGACTCAATGTGGAATGCTTTCAGTTCAGTGTTACACTCCATTAACTTGGTGCTTCCTTTCTTAAACTTCCAACTTGTACCAGAGACCACCAATCTAGAACCATACTGGTCCTTCCACTAAGCCATGATAGATTTCTACTCTGCTCCAGAATAGAAGTAGGAACTACATCCATGCTCAGCAGGAAATAGCTCCAGAAGAGACCTTCGCCCACAATCCTCTTAAGAATAAAAGTGATAAAATCTCTCAAGAGGGGATAAAGACAAGTGAGCTGATTCATTTCTGTCTTGATGTGATGTGCAAAAAAAAAACCCCTCAAGTTGTTACTTAATCTCCAGCCAATCAGCATGAAAGGCCCAAGAAGCTATGAACCACAAGTTTCTGCTTGAGGAGGGTGAGGACTTCCCTGATGCCCGGCATGCAAAACTAGGCTTAAGTTTCAACTCATAGTGACCTTTTTCTCATTTTAATGCTAAAAAACAGGCCCAGAGATAGATATTTAAAATGCAAATGCTACGTGTTGCGAATGCATGTAAGTAGATGCATGATAGAGGCATTTGTGCCTTGGCCTTACATGCATCTTCATATACCGCATGTAACATCAGCATTTCACGTGCCCCGACGAAACCCTTCCCTATAGAAAGACCCTATTAAACTAACCCACAGGCTACTCTTGGGGAGCAGCCTGACCATTTTCTTTCACAGTGCTAATTTCCCTTGTGCACAACTAAATGAAGCTTTCTCTTTGCTGGTACGTCTGGTAAATCTATAGATTTCTATCCTAGGAGATTATAAGAACCTACAGGGCTGCTAGTAACAGAAAAAGAAGCTGTGATCTGGGGTAGGGATTCTTAAAGGAGAAGAAACCAGAGAGGGGTTTACCTTTCCAAATAGAGCTTCTAAACATACCTTGGAAAGTTATCTGATAGGAGAGAAGTTGAGTGCATATCAAAGCGCAGGCTACAGTGACTCAGCCTCGTGCTGCAGAACTGTGGTTTGTCTTTTCCTCAGGGAACTCTGCTGTGTGGACACCTTGTAATATCCAGGAAACTTAGTGAGGTGGTGGTGAGAGATCTTCATGTCTATCTTGGGGAGAGGCAGGTGTGAACAAGTCATATTGAGAATGAGATAAGACCATGAGATCCATGTGATTACACCTTTTAAATTATCTAATTGAAAGAGTTCATTGTTGAGAAACATTTCTTTATTAGGCATTTCATGTTTCTGTGTGTTTTTTAACCTTTTATTTCAGTGTAACTTGTCAAGGACATTGAAAAGCCTTGTAATGTAGCGTTAGTGTTTTCCTCCAGATAAAGGGCAGGTTTATTTGTTGCTTATAATAGTAAACATAATAGCTCTACACAGGGCAAGGTTTGAAGTTGTTTTCATGAAGCCTCATTTTTTTTTTTACTGCGTTTTAGGTTTTGGGGTACATGTGAAGAACATGCAAGATTGTTGCACGGGTACACACATGGCAGTGTGATTTGCTGCCTTCCTCCCCTTCACCTGTATCTGGCATTTCTTGCCATGCTCTCTCTCCCCACCTCCCCACACAGCCTCCATATAAAGAGTCAAGGTTTCCTATGCATGCAGCATTCACTTGTGCTGCTCCCTGCCACCCCTGTGATGTTTGGCAAGACAAGGAAAGTGGGCACAAACATGAAACTCATGCTGCTGACTCTGTAGTGAGTACTAAAGTTCTCCGTCTTTAGGAGATCATGACTTTTGCAACTATCCATGACTATGGCAAGTTGACTTTTATGACAGAGGAAAATCTGAGATCCAACACATTCAAGCAAGTTATTGACATTCAGCTGAGTTGTTTTTTCAATGGTAAATTTTAGGTGCATACTATATCTGGCATTTTCCCCCATGTTATCCCTCCCCACCCCCCTTCTCTCCCCACCTCCCACTGTCTCTCCCCTACCCCCTCCAACTGCCCCGAGTGTGTGATGCTTCTCTCCCTGAGTCCACTTGTTCTCGTTGTTCAACACCCACCTATGAGTGAGAACATGTGGTGCTTGGCTTTCTATTCTTGGGTCAGTTTGCTGAGAATGATGGTTCCCAGATTCATCCAAGTCCCTAAAAAGGACATGAACTCATCATTTTTTATGGCTGCGTAGTATTCCATGGGGTATATGTACCACATTTTCTTTGTCCAGTCTATCATTGATGGGCATTTGGGTTTGTTTCAGGTCTTTTCTATTGTACACAGGACTTCAATGAACATACGTGTGCATGTGTGTTTATAGTAGAACAATTTATAGTTCTTTGGGTATATACCCAGTAGTGGGATTGCTGGGTCAAATGGAATTTCTATTTCTAGGTGCTTGAGAAATTGCCACACTGTCTTCCACAATGGTTGAACTAATTTTCAATGGTAAATTTAGATTCTCGTATTTATTGATTTCATTTAAATCTACACTTTTATGCTATGTATGATGACACAAATGATATAGCATGAAAACTGATTTAGCAACTCTCAAAATGCATTCCGCAGACCATTTTCATGAGAATCTCCGTGAATATCTGTTAGGTATATATATCCCTGGGTCAAGCACCACGGTTGTCAAAGTCTTTAGGAGTAACGCAGAGGAACCTAGGCTTTAAAAATACTCTGAGGCAATTCCGAAGCACTCTTCTTCCTTTCCATTTGTTATATTACTTTATGTTTTAAAGTTAAATGTTTTGGTTTATTGGGAAGCAGTTCTTGGACAAATAGATTTGTCTAAAAAAATAGATTAAAGGAATTAGCTCTCTAGCTCTGTCAAAACAAACACAAGGATTCACACTTAAGACAATTCTTTTGAGTTTCTAAGCAGTCTGTGATAATACTGTCATCACTTTATATTTTTAGGTTTGCAAGTTTAGCTCTTGCAAGGTTGCTTTTAGTTTTTTTGTTTGTTTTGCTTTTAAGCCATTAATTACTCCATCTGCAGTTTTTACCAAATCAGTGTTGCTGACTTATCTGTTTTACTTAGAGGCCCATATAACATTTCAGTAGGTAGAGATAGATATATTATCTGTAAATAATCAGAAATTATTATTATTATTTTGAGATGGAGTGTCACTCTGTAGTCCAGTCTGGAGTGCAGTGACTTGATCTCGGCTCACTACAACCTCCGCCTCCCAGGTCCCAATTCAAGCAAATCTCCTACCTCCACCTCTCAAGTAGCTGGAATTACAGGCATGAGCCACCATGCCCAGCTAATTTTTGTACTTTTTTTAATAGAGACAGGGTTTCAGCATGTTGGCCAGTCTGGTCTTGAACTCCTGACCTTGTGATCCGCCTGCCTCAGCCTCCCAAAGTACTGGGATTACAGGCGTGAGCCACCATGCCCAGCCCAATAATCAGAAATTATCTCATATTTAAAAGGGATTTAAATAAAATATTTTTATCTGTTAACAAAATGAAAATTATAGAGTTAATGCAATAGGCTGAAAAGAGTGTGGGCATGGATTAAATTCTAGCCCTTTCTCTTTTTGGTTGGAGATTTTTCAAGAAATAACAGAATATTTTAATCTGATATAAAGTGGAAATGTTTAGATGGGATATAAATTATCAACTAACTTGATAAGTGTTTTCCTATCACTATTCTTTTCAAAATTATTGTCTTTCAGTTCTAAAATGGGAGTTATCTTTCAGCTTTGAATTCTCTTACTCTGACTTGAACAAATGGTGCTTAAAATTTTTTTGAAACTATTTCAATGTCTCTGCCTCTATAAATTTAACTCAGAAACTCTTAAGTTAGATAATGTCCCCAAATAATCTATTTTTAAAATTTTGAAGTACTTAAAGGAATGAATTCTGTATGATAATTTCATTAATAGGTTTACAATCTTTTCTATTTCTATGAACATTTTACTTTAGTAAAATATGTCTGTGCCATTGAATTTTGCACAAAACATACTAAAAGTAACTATTTTTTAAAGGTAGTATGTTAGAAATTGGAAATCAATCAATGAGTTAAAGAATTAAGAACTTCCATAATCAAGTTCACTTTTACTTTATAAATCTGTCTCAGATATCTCAGAAATGTACATTATGTGCTCTGTAGATATAAGAATATGGGTACTATATCAATCAGAATTAGTTTTGGCTACAAACAGAAGAAACAACTCAGATTAAGGACTTAAACAAGATTCAGTTTATTTATTTATTATCCCACATTAAAGAGACACAGAAGTGTCGGGCTCCAGCTGATGTAGGTGCTCTGTGTGTTCTGACCTAACCTCATTCATCTCAGTGTGTGTCTTCCACCTCATATTGGAAGAATCCATGATCATGCATTCCAAGAAGCAGACAGAGTTTTAGGAAATATATACGTCTTCTATTTTAAGACAGAGAGAGAGAGAGAGAAAAAAAAAAAAAAAAAACTTTCCCTAATGTCACTTTATTTTCTTACCTTTTACTAGAACAATTTAGTCTCATGGTCTCACTTCACTGCAAAGAAGTATTAGAACATAACAGTGACTTTTATTTCAGATAACAATATTACCCTGTTACCAGCTAATAATAGGAATTTGTTATACTGAGGAAGGAAATAGTTGGTTTTGGGAAAGTCTATTAAAATCTTTGCCACAAATATCAAATGAAATTATTGGGAGGAGCAAAAAAGGAGTTGATATATACATGTATTCATATTGGGAACCTTTTAATATTTTGAAAAATTTATTTAAGAAGTATCTTTCTAACTACCAAAAAGTTGATTTGCCTACTGAAAGAGGCAGCTTAATCTCAGTTAAAAAGAAAAGAAAGCAACAGCAACAAGAAAATCCTCTGAACAGCCTCATCTCTTCCAGTTCTTTGACATGTAAATGTATGCTGTCAAAAATAGTTTGATATGTTACTGACATTATCTGTAATTAAAAATGTTTGTTATTACCTCAAGTAAATATTCAGATGCAAAAGGCTGACAGTATAATATGTAGGATAATAAATACTGAAATATTACATTTCCTAATATAAAGTTATCTCTGATATAATCCACTCCAACTTGTTTTATAAGGAAAAATAAATGAGTAAGTGGTTTGTTCTGGTTTCATTTAAAAAAATCCTAGTCTCCCAAATTCAATAACAATATTAACCCATGTTAAATTTTCAAATTCTTCATAGCTTATTTTACTTGATCTCTGTCTCTGTCTCTTTCTCTCTCCTACTCCATATTATATTTTAAAATATTGTGAAAAACAATAGATAATGCCTTTTATGATATTTAATTTATACATATTAAGCACATGAGGAATGTACTAGGTTATGTACATTAGGTGTAAAATTAGGTGTACAACTAGGTGACAATTTTAAAATATCATTGGAAAGTGAAAGTAATATGGAGTATGTAATCTACACTTTCTTTTATGAAGTAAAACTCAGTAAAAAAAAAAAGTTTATTTTTGAATAACAGATGTAAATTAGCAAATGATTAAAATATTGATGTTTGTGTAAAATGAAGAAGGTAAGTGGAGATACCAAGCCTGGTTATGACTCCTCCATGTCAACTGTCCTGGAATCCTTTTATCTTTCCACCCACCACGTAGCCTCATGTTTATATTAGATGACGTTCCAATCATTGTATTCTATTGCAAATAGAGGAAGATAGGGCACAACAAGGAATTTGCTGATTGAATCAACCCAAATTAATAAGTTTTGCTAGAAGCCCTATTGACTGACATCTGACCATGATATTGAGTCAAAGCATTGATCACATACATACTCGTTTCAAAGAGAAGCTTAGAAATGAACTTTTTCAGCTGACAATATCAATCCTCATAAAAACAGAGTCCTGTCTTTAAGTGTGAAGAGGACACTGGACACTGGGTAAATTCGAGTCTCAGCCATAGTGTGACCCCACAGAAACTTTAAAAAAAATGTGTCCCTTACAGTAGCCTGAGATTTGTGAGGCTAAGATGCATCCCTGCCCCTAACCACCTTTGGGAAATGATCAGACTTCTGGCCCTCCATGGGGACTTAACTCCATTTCAGCAGTTAGCAGCTCTGTATAGAGAACAGTGAAATAGCACTAAAAAGAAAGCATTTATCAAGAAACTGAAGGATTATTCTCCTGGAGAATTTTTCTCTTAACCTTTCTAGAGAAAGAAATACCAAAACCAATTATCTCCTTTTAGATAAAAAATAGAGGAGAACGTTGTTTTTACAGGAAAGAAAATTGCCTAAGACCTCGGGACTACATTTCTCCTTGTCTTAAGAAGTGTTTGGTACAACTGAACAGTACTGTGCCGTCCCATATCTTCACCTCAAACTACTGTCTTCTCTAATAATTAGTCTACGTGTAACTGTTAATGGCACTTGTAGTTTCTTCACATAAACAATTTTCAGTAAATCAGTAGTCAATTTTCTTTACTAAAATCAGATTCTGATAAATAAATTTGATATTCAGTATCTCCATGGAAACAGAGTTTTGAAAATAAGTCTTGATAATAATCACGGCTTACTAAAAATATCATTGCACAATTTTAAATGGCCTTCTTAATTGTAACAATATTCAGAGAATAAGGAAATTATTAAATATACATATGTTTTGGCATTATCTAATATTTCCATGTTTAAATTCCCAGAAAAAGATACAAAATTTCCCATGTATATTGTTTCAAAATAAAATTTTAAATCAGTATTTACTTGTTCTTGTATCCAAGTACAGATCACAGAATAGGTTTTAAGTTTACTTTTAAGACTCAGAAATTCAATATGACATCACCAATGATTTTTTAAAAGGTAAAACTTCAAATTTACACCTAGGTAGTAAGTTCCTCACATTCTCTATTCATATTAGAGAAAGAGAACATACCATGTACTTCAACGCGTGCCACAAGGAAGATAAGGTAAACCCAATTTGGGAAATAGGCAGTTATATTTTTACAATCCTTTTATTTATTTACTAATTGGTTATTCACTGGATACACATTTTAATTCAAAATCGAATATGCACTGGGTCTCTTGTGGGTTGTTCAGTTTCCTAGGTTAAGAAAAATATTTTTTGGTCAGCATCTACATTATCTATTTACTTATCTCTCTTCACACACACAAAAATGATACCTCAGTTACTTCCTCTCCCTCTAGCTGCAATATTAAAGAATACTGTGAGATGACACACAGTTCTAAATGGATTATAATCCAATGTCAACATTCATAGCACATCTAATAAGTGCTTTGGAAGGTCAAGACAGGGAAATCAATATAGACTGGGGTTATTGGAAAGTTGACATATTTAAAATGGCTTTAGAGGATTGCAAGGGTTAGAATGGAAAGATAAGAGGGGTCACTTTACTGAGAAGAATAACCTTAGCAATATGACTAGTTTTTGCTTATGAAGAAAAGAAATGGCTCAAAACAAAATATACATTGTAAAAACAATGTTCTTCTCTATTTTTCAGCCAAAAGGAGATAACTGGTTTTGGTAATTGTTTCTCTAGAAAGGTTAAGAGGTACTGGTACGAAAACAGATACGTAGACCAATGGAACACAACAGAGGCCTCAGAAATAACACCACACAACTGCAACTATCTGATCTTTGACAAACCTGACAAAAACAAGCAATGGGGAAAGGATTCCCTGTTTAATAAATGGTGCTGGGAAAACTGGCTAGCCACATGCAGAAAGTAGAAAGTGGACCTGTTCCTGACACCTTACACTAAAATTAACTCCAGATGGATTAAAGACTTAAACATGGATTAAAGACCTAACACCATAAAAACCCTAGAAAAAAACCTAGGCAAAGCCATTCAGGACATAGGCATAGGCAAGGACTTCATGACTGAAACACCAAAAACAATGCCCCCCCCCAAAAAAAAAGCCAAAATAGACAAATGGGATCTAATTAAACTTCAGAGCTTCTGTACAGAAAAAGAAACAATCGTTAGAGCAAACAGGCAACCAACAGAAGGGGAAAAAGTTATTCCAATCTACCCATCTGACAAAGGGCTAATATTCAGCATCTACAAAAACAAACAGATTTTGAAGAATGAAACAAAGCCATTTAAAAGTGGGCTAAGGTTATGAACAGACACTTTTCAATAGAAGACATATATGAGGCTAACAAACATGAAAAAATGCTCATCATCACTGGTCATTAGAGAAATGCAAATGAAAACCGTATTTAGCTACCATCTCACAACAGTTAGAATGGTGATCATTAAAAAATCTGGAGACAACAGATGCTGGAGAGGATGTGGACAAATAGGAACACTTTTACACTGTTGGTGGGAGTGTAAATTGGGTCAACCATTGTGGAAGACAGTGTGGCGATTCCTCAAGGATCTAGAAACAGAAATTCTATTTGACCCAGCAATCCCATTACTGGGTTTATACCCAAAGGATTATAAATCATTCTATTATAAAGACACATGCACATGTATGTGCATTGCGGCACTGTTTATAATAGTGAAGACTTGGAACCAACACAAACGTCCATCAACGATAAACTGGATAAAGAAAATATGACACATATACACCATGGGATATTACGCATCCATAAAAAGATGATGAGATCATGTCCTTCTTAGGGACGTGGATGAATCTGGAAACCATCATTCTCAGCAAACTGACACAAGAACAGAAAACCAAATACCACATGTTCTCACTTATAGGTGGGTGTTGAACAGTAAGAACATGTGGACACAGGGAGGGGAGCATCACACACGGGGATCTGTTGTAGAGGGGACTAGGGGAGGGACAGCTGGGGGTGGGGAGGGTAGGGAGAGATAATGTGGGAAGAAATACCAGATATAGGTGATGGGGAGATGAAGGCAGCAAACCACCTTGCCACATATGTACCTATGCAACAATCCTGCATGATCTGCACATGTACTCCAGAACCGAAAGTACAATAAAAAAAAAAAAGGCCGGGCGCGGTGGCTCAAGCTTGTAATCCCAGCACTTTGGGAGGCCGAGGCGGGTGGATCAGGAGGTTGAGAGATCGAGACCATCCTGGTCAACATGGTGAAATCCTGTCTCTACTAAAAAAAAAAATACAAAAAATTAGCTGGGCACGGTGGCACGTGCCTGTAATCCCAGCTACTCAGGAGGCTGAGGCAGGAGAATTGCCTGAACCCAGGAGGCGGAGGTTGCGGTGAGCCGAGATCGTGCCATTGCACTCCAGCCTGGGTAACAAGAGCGAAACTCCGTCTCAAAAAACAAACAAACAAACAAACAAAAAAATAGAAGCTCTCCGAGAGTGTAAGGCTAAGTGTCTGTACATGATTTAGAGATAATAACAATAAGTTAGCAATGCAATTTCAATGTAAATATGAAATTCTGCATTTTGAGTAGTTAAAATAGGTATGATATATTGTTCGTTGATAAACATATTTATACGACAATTGAACTTCAGAAAACTACAGACACGTATAAGGATTCCATACAAATAATTTACCATCTCAGATATCAAAAGGGGACATTCAGACTTCTTTCTGGTATGTTGCATGGTACAAAGAATCTTACTGGAGAACATCAAATTAGTATCATACACAGCGGGACAGAGGTTACAAGTATTTCTGTTAGACAAGCCAGAGTATCCATAAAAGGCATATTTTTGTCTCTTTAAGTCCATGAATAAAGCCTGTTTCTAACTAGATGTGTCACACTTTCAGCAATAACCTAAAAAATGCAATAAACCAGCGTGCGTGTAGATGATGTATGTGTAAAATGAAAACCATAGGAAAAAAAGACAACATTACAGATTCTTTTATGTAACCTAATCCTCTCAGTGTTAAAGCAATAAGCCTGACTCACAAAACAAATGAGAAATTCAGCTCAGCTTGAGTCAAAATGGCATACTTGTTAAAGAGAATACTGTTGGGTAAGACTAACACAGATATATGGACTTGATCCAATAGATAACGGAGGATCATGGTACATTCTTGAGCAGGATGGTAATGTGTTAGAATAAGTGGTTTTAATGTAGTAATTGAGGTGGCAGTTACAGTTATGAAGTTTCAAGAAATGGGGTAATGATGTCTTACACTTTGATGTGAACAGTGAAAAAAGATAGCAAAGGGAGATCAAAGAGCTAGTTCTGAGACTTCAGCTTTGTTGAATCTTTTGGAATAAGTGACATGAAAAGTTAGGTTTGACTTCTTCATTTTGAGTCTAGAAATTAGAATGGTTGTCTCTGACACAGTAAGATACAAGGGGAAAATGGAGGTAAAGGGTAGAGGAGGAGAGCAGAAAGAGTTAAAGACAATCCGAAGTTGGGGGTGATGTGGGATGTCATGCAGAAATGTTGTGAATACAATTAGCTTTGTCATCTGAAGACATTGAGAATCAAGATTAAAATTAGAATTTGAGAGTTTCAATAGAGAAGCTAAGAATAAAGGCAGAGACTCCGATTAGTTATAAGAAGTATAAAGGTGAAAAAATCCCACAAAGATTCACAATTAAGAAGGCTTATAAACAATGGATAATTAGAAAGAGTAGAAAAAGGAGAGAAGAAGATAATAAGGATTCAATTACTGTGACATTTTGTATGCTAATTTTTACATTTTTGTGATAAATTTTGTCCCTCTGTTTCTGCTGAAATTCCTTAGAAAAAAAAAAACACTGAACCAAATTAAGTTTTGTTTCCCTGTGTTTATATTTAGTGGGTACCTGAAAAAGTTTTGGAAAGGCAGTTAGTCATAGACCCTGGGTGTTCCTGAACATTCTTTGGAAAATTTTTGAATCTTTGTTGTCTTTACTAACTTCACAGTTAGGTTATTAATGAGGCCAGAAGGTCTCCAGAAATAGATCTTTTCCCTTTGGTTGTTAACTAGGTAATGATTAGGACAAAATCGGATCATAGGGATCTATTTTGAAGATTTGAGATTCCACCCTGACCTTTCTGCATGATAGATGTGGATGTAAGTAGGGGCTGATTGGGAAATAAAGGTGAGATTATATTTTCTGAACTGGGACACAGAAATTTGTAGGGATAGAGAAGAAGCAAAAACTTTAGCATTTAGGAAATGAATATATTAGACCTCAGGAGATTCATGAAGTGGGAGAGGGCTATTAAGTTTCTCTTTGTTCCTTAAATCTAGGACCACCATCTGAATCAAAGAGCAACTGAGGCTGACGATGTGACCTGCCATTAGGTTTGCCATCTCTGTCCAAATGCTGTGAAAACAGAAAGACTCATGTGGACATGACTAGCCCTGTGCTATGCTGCTCTGGTTGATGGCCTTAATGGCAGCTCAAAGTCAGTGTATTGAGACACACACGCTACCATAGTTCTGTTTCTATATAAGTGATAAAATTTCATATACTTCTCATGTCTGAGTAGCCTTGTCATAAATGGTAGTTGAAGGTGCAGATATTCAGTGACTCTACCATGTGATTTATATGGAGCGATGAGATTCATGTAAGAGCAGACAGACTTGCTTTTGCTCACTGACAAAGCAATAAATCCTCCAAGTTTGGTGGTTCCTTCAGGTCTTCAGGTAACACAGCAAGCTGATATGCAGGCGTCTATGATGGATCCTTTACATACCGTCATGGCTTAGGGGGAGCACAGGAATCAACACAAACCAATATGAATTTCTGGTTACTGTTCTTGCTGTCAGTTATAAAGTCCTTTGTCATCCACCTAGGAGTTTATGTCTTCTGCCAGACTACACAAAACAGTAACAGGGTAACTACTTTACTTGTAAGTAGGGTAAAATCCCCAACCCCTCACAGTTCTTGACCAAAAAAAAAAAAAAAAAAGTTTTCTCTACTGCTTTGTGATAGAAAAATTCATCATTGGCAGAAAATTCCAGTAATATTTAGCCAGGATTATAAATTGCAGAATATGAGTTTTTGTACCTGACTACTGATTTTAGACTTTTTAAATTTAGATAAATCCCATGACCTCCTGATCTCGTACCTTCCTCCTCCTATTTGTTATAAGAACATAATAACAAAGATACATTTGTAAGTTTAGGTTTCCTTAAGTGCTTTTGCATGTTCGGATTTAAAAGGGTTTGTATCTAAAAATAAGGAGTAAAGTTTTTCACATGATAGAATTTTTGAAGTATTTTATTTCTTTATGTCTTCATTTTCCTCTGCACATTTTTATAAACTTTATAGATCTTAGAGATAACTACAAGGGAAATATCTTCAAGATTATCATACTAATTTTCAGAGAAATATTGGTGAAAACTTTAAAAATTTATCACATGCATGTTTAATTTTGTAAACCAAGTACCTCCCTGATGAAAAACATTTTTGCACTTAGCTAACTACAGACTCAGTGGTGACACTGTTCGTGGCATTCCTTAATATGAGAACAGGAGATATGGTGGGGCATAGTAGGGGATAATTGGCTTCACTTTCTCTTTTTGACTCCCTGCCTGCCTGCCTGCCTTCTTTCCTTCTTCTTTCTCTTTCTTTCTTCCTTTGCTTTCTTTTCTTTTCTTTCTTTTCTTTCTTTCTTTCTTTCTTTCTTTCTTTTCTTTATCTTTCTTTCTCTTTTTCTTTCTTTTCTTTCTTTCCTTTTCTTTCTTTCTCTTTCCTTCTGTTCTTTTTCTGTCTTTCTATCTCTTTCTTCTTTCTTTTCTTTGGCTCTTTCTTCTCTTTCTCTCTTTTCTCTTTTTCTTTTGCTAAACCTCACCAGTCACGTCTTCCAGGGAACCAGCATGCAAATACGTTTGTTTGTATGATTTTAATCACTGGGAAGATTGCTGCATTTAAAAAATATTAGTTTTAATTCCATTTAGAAATCGAAGGCAGAAGGGTGGTGTTTCAGTTCTAAGGATAAAAATTTGACTTCTTTGAAGAATTTGTATCTTTTTATGGTAATTCTTTATCATTTTCATGATAAACAATTAGATTAATATAAAATTAAGCACTGCAACAAATACAAAATGTTCTCTTTCCCTAAAGCATATGTATTTTCTAAACTGCCATTAAAAAGTAGCACAAACTTGGTTGTTTAAAACAACGGAAATTTATTATCTCACAGTTTTCAACTCCAAAAGTCCAAAATCGAGGTGTTGACTGGGACATGCTCCGTTTGAAGCCTCTTGGGGAGAATCTTTCATTTTCTTTCTCAGCTTCTGTTACCCCAAGTATCCTTTGGATTGCGGCAGCATAACTCTAATCTCTGCCTCTGTATTCCCCTTGCGTTCATGTCTCTGTCTCTGTATTCACGTTGCATTCACCTCAGTCTCTGTCCTTGTCTCATAAGGATACCCATCGTATTGAATTAAGGCACTATCCTGCTTCGATATGACCTAATGTTAATTTAATTTTATCTGCAATGACCCTATTTAAAAAAATTTCATATTCTGAAGTGCTGGGTGTTAAGATATTGACATATATTTTGGGGGTATACAGTTCAACCCATAACAGTACACCTCTGTCCCCACAAAATCTAAGTTCTTTCCATATGTAAAATATATTTATGCTATACCAACATGCCCCAAAGTCTTAACCAGCTGCAATTTTGAGTGAAAACTCTCACTTAAGCAATATCAACTCAAACTCCCAAATGTCATCATTTAAATTAGTTATGGGTGATTTGGGGTATGATTCCTTTGGGGACAAAATTTCTTTTAATCTGTGAACTTGTAAAATTAGAAAACAAGTTATCTTCTTTCAAAATACAATAGTGGGTTGGGCATAGAATAGATATTCCAATAAAGGGGCTCATGGGTCCCAAATAATGAGAAAGCCTAGCAGGGTAAACTTTATTAGATGTTAGGGCCTGAAAATGATTCTCTGTGACATGATACTATGCCTCTTGGCCAATCAGAACAGTAGCCCTGCATTATTGGTCTGCCTGCTGTCCAGTAGAATTTCCTTTCACCACTGTCCTTCAGAGATGTCCCAGAAAGGGCCTATAGTAGCACAAAAGTTCACTTTCAAGTGGAGCCGGGATATTGTGCAGAATCATCTGGAAACCAGGCTCAAGGTTTCTCTTCCTCAGTCAGTTGATTATAGGGAACTCTCCATGAGGCTACAGACGCAGGCTGAGAGAGAGAAGGCATCATAGCAGGAGTAGGGGTCATGTGTATGTGGCCCATTTTTAATGAAAACTTGTGCCTTCAGGGCCTGTTCAAGTCCAGTCTCTTCTATATTACTTTCTTCTGATGATGTACCCATCCAACTTTATGGCTGGCTGGGTCAGACAGCACTCAGTTGATGATGAGCAGCTGAGTTCATACGGTGACTAGGTGGCCCATGGTTAATCCTTCAATCTCTTCTAAGTCCCAGTACAGGGAATTAGAACTTCAGCGTATTGTTTTAGGGGAAAATTCAATTCATAACAGCATGATATTTATGAACAATAGTAAGTATATTTATTTTTAGTGAATTGTTACTGTGTTTACAATGGTAAACGTACTGTTGAGACAGTTCTAGCTTTATCTTATTCTAATGATTTGGTTTTTAAAAATAAGATAACAAATGCCATTATTAATCAGCCAGGTGCAAATGTTTACTTTTGTTGACAAATCTTAAGGAGTAAGCAGAGGGTCATCGAAAGTTTTCATCTCAATTTCCAAAGTGCTTAAATTAAAATAATGATACCTATTACTAATAACTCACTCATCCATTTACTCAACAAATATTAATGTGTTCCTAGTATATTGCAGACATGGTCCTAAACTCTGAGACATGGTAAGAAGGCAAAACACAGACTCTTCTTTTCACTGATCTTACATCTTAGAGAACTGAGATAGAAAAATAAACAAACACATTGAAAATATATGACAAATTCAGGTCATGACTGATTTATCAGTGTTATAAAAAATAAAATAGAATTTGAAAAGATAATTTAGTTGGGCATATTAAATATATCAGCTTTGTACCAGGCATTTTACTATTTCACAAGCTATTACATTGAAATTTCATAGTATTTATAAAATAAATTTATAAAATATTTCTATAAGTATTGTGTTTTAATTTTAGAGGTAAAAGTATGAGTCACAAATATTGTGTAACATGTCTGTAATCACTCAAATAGTTGATGAGGAGTCAATAATCAAATTCAGGTCTGTCTTACATTAGAGAGTATGCTTTCACAAATTTTCCACTACATCTGCATGGTAGTTTATGTTGTGTCCCATATGGATAAGTAACCAAAAATTGTTCTGGAGAAATATACTATGCTTACTGTCTCACATTAATCTTCTTTTTCTAATTCCTACCAGTTGTAATATATAACTAGTGCTTTATGGTAATCAATTCTATAATTTGGTTCTATAACTGTGCTGCATATTTTGGTTATAACACATTCATATCAACTTGTTTTGTTTTCATACCAAAATTTATATTTTCATATAGGCAGAAAATGAAAATTACATTAAGACATTTTTTATAGAATTCAGAAATATCCAAATCCTGCTTTTAACTATTCATACGTATCCATTTCTGTTAGGTCCTTGATTAAAATATATGCATAGTGGACACAGGTGGAGGATATGGACCCTATTGATTGTCGCAGCCTTATGCCAGATGACACAAGGACAAACTGGGCCTTCCAACTAAAGTTCAATTTACTTAGAAAGTCTGCTGTAAAACCCAAACTAAATCTCAGCTCTTGTAACACTTATTTCAGGAAAAAGCAGAACATATCCAATGTTGAAAAGAATTAGATGCTATAATGTGATTAATGTAATACCTGAAGTAAAACTGAATGCCCCATTCCATTTTTTTGTAAATTTATTTTTAGTTAAGGAGTAAAAATCAGGAAAATGGTGATTATAAGGAAATAGCTTAGTCTCATAAGAAAAGATAAATAAGATATACAAAAATAACCATATATTTAAAAAATGGTCCCAGGACAACTAGATAACCACATGCAAAAAATGAAGTTGGACACCAGTGTCATGCATATTCAAAAATTAATTAAAAATGAATCATAATGGTAACAATAATGGAGTATATACTTGAAATTCGCTAAGAGATTAGATCTTCAGTATTCTCACTACACACACAAAGAAGATAACTTGGTGAAGTAAAAGACAGGCTAACTAACTTGATTGTGTTAAACATTTGATAATATTTATGTATATCACATCATCATGTTATACATCTTAACTTCCATAATTTTGTCAATTGCACCTCAATAAAGCTAGAAACACATGTAAAAATGCATCATACACTTAAATGATTTAGGACCTAAAACTATTAAATTCTTAGAAGAAAACATGAATGATGTAAAATTTTAAGCAATAAGAGAAAAAAATAGATAAATTAAGCTTAATAAAAATTAAAAATATTGTGTTTTGCCTGGCTTGGTGGCTCATGCCTATAATCCTAGCACTTTGGAATGTCAAGGTATGCAGATCACTTGAGCCTAGAGTTTGAGACCAGCCTGTGCAACATGATCAAACCCCATCTCTACAAAATAATAAGAATAATAATGCAAATATTAGCCAGGCACAGTGGTGTGCTTCTGTGGTTCCAGCTACTTGGAAGGCTGGGGCTGGAGAATTGCTTAAACCCTGAAGGCAGAAGTCAAAGTAGGACATCATCAAGAGAGTGAAAAGACAATCCACAGAATAATATATTTTATAAGGAACTTGTATCCAGAACATATGAATAGTGCCTACAACTCAGCAATAAAAAGACAAATATTTCAATTTTTAAAAATGGTCAAAGGTTTTAATGGATATGTCACCACAAAAGATATACAAATAGCTAATAAGTACATGAAATAATGCTCAACATAATTGTTCATTTGGAAAACGTGGATCAAAATCACAATGGGTTATCACTTCCCACCCACGAGAACAGCTATAATTCTAGCCAATGATAGGGAGAAATTGGAATCCACAAATATTGTTAGTGAGAAGGTAAAGTGGTACAGCCACTTTGGAAAACAGCTTGGGAATTCCACACAAGGTTAAACATGGAATTATCATATGAACTATCCTTTCTACTCCTAGATATATATCCAGGAGAAAAGTTTTGTTCACACAAAAATTTATTTGCAAATACTCATAATGACATTATTCATAATAGCCAAAGAGTAGAAACAAGCCATTATCATTAACAGATAAATGGATACAGGTGGAACATCCATACAATAGAATATTATATAGCAATAAAAAGAAATAAGGTGTGCATGCTACAACATGAATGACCATGAAAACACTATGCTAAGTAGAAGAAGCTAGTTACTTAGAACACATATTGTATGATTCTGTTTGTGTGAAATGTCCAGAAAATGGAACTCTCTGGAAACAGAAAGGAAAGCAGTGATTGCCAGAGGCTGGAGGAAGAGGATGACTAGGACTGAGTACTAATGGGTATGAAGTTTCTTTGGGGGATGATAAAATACTTAACATTAGCTACTGGTGATGGTTGCACAACTCTGTGTATATTAAAAAAAAAAAACTCAAGTGATGAATTTTACGATATGTTAATTATATTTCAATACAGTCATTATATATATATTTTAAAAAGAACCATACATGAGATGCTTGATTATTGTTCTTTTAAAGTGTCATCCAATGGAAGGATTGAAGCCTGAAAAAATGTCCTTAAATTTTACAATCCAATCGTTTACTGTTTCTTTTGCTTGAAAATGGGGGTGGAGCAGTGAAGCAAGGGGAAGATATGGAGAATATTTTTAGTTCATAAGCAGCAATGGAAGAAGAATTACTTTGTATTCAGAAAAATCTTGGTACTAATCAAGTTGACTTGCTAGGTGTGTGATGGTATGCATAAATTAACTTCTGTGAGCCTCAAGGATTTCATTTATAAAAGTAGAATACTAACAATTATAATAAAATTATGTCTCCCAGGCTTACTAGAAATGATATTATTTGGGTATTCCTTACAAGAACTGCATATGTAGTGAATATTATTTATTTCCTTTTACTTGCAGTACCTAGCACAGAGTTAGGAATAGACACTCCAAAAAAAAAAAACAAGAATACAATTTGTTTTTCTGATTGGGATTCAATACAGAGTAGACATATGCAAATACAACAATACTTATTTCTGAGTTTCCTAAAATGAGTTTTACAGATGCTTCACCATTAATTTTTTTCTAGCATTTTGTTCTTTAATTTGCCTTTAATTACATGTTTTGTTTTCCCTCTTGCTTTGGGTCTATCCATTATTTATCCTTGACTATTACTAATTAGCATTACAGAAAGAATGCTTGATTTGTTGTAATGATCATTAGTAATTGCAAAGATAAACTGAGATAAAATCAAGACCATTAGAGTAAAATGGAATAAGATATGTGGCTGGACTCTGAACTTTTTAAAGAGAGATAAAACTGATGGTTTAAAAAATTAGCATTAGAAATATTTTTCCACCAATTAAGAATGTGTGACCCTAATTGAGAATGTTTGAGAAATGACCTCCCCAATAATAAAAGCAATTAAACCGATGGAAGCATATTAGGCATGTATTGTTGCAGAATTATAGTAACCTCTACAAAAGTCACAATGGGTAGAGGTTATGCAGTGCTGATTTATGTGTCAAGTGTTGTTGTGTGGCTTTTATCTATGCTAATATTACCTAATTTGGAACTTCTGAATAGATGTTTATTTTTACACATATTTATCATTAATCTAAAAGATTTGCCAGCTCTTCTTTATTCCTTTCTTCTTCATTACTCATTTTAAACTGAAAATCAAATTCTCACTGATTGAAGAATGTCTTTAAAATGCTTGATAACTGCATAAATTCTGTATTTATAAAACAAATAGATTCTTTGTGGCCATTTACTGGTTTTCCTCTAGTTTATTTTTTCCCTCATAAATTAAATTTCTAAAATTAACTAAGTACACAGCAACCCAGAAAAAAAAAAAAAAAAAAAACACTACATTTCTCAGCTTCTGTTGTAATTATGCATGACCATGTTATTAACTTTTGGCCAATTACATGTAAATTGAAATAGTATGTGACTCTAGTTAACATAACAAATTATAACAATCACAGGTTGTCAAACAGCATAAATTGGTTATCTTACAGTTCTGGAAGTCAAAAGTCTGGAATGGGTGTCACTGGGTTAAAATCAAGGTGTCACCAGGGCTGCATGCCTTTGAAAGTTTCTGGGATACAGACTGCTTCCTTGCCCTTCCTAACTTGTAGAGGTCTTCTGCATTCCTCAACTCATGGCCCTTCATTCATCTTCAAAGCCATGAAGCAGCATATTGTCTTCAGAACTCTATGCCTCTGACACTGATTCTCCAGCCTCCCACTTTCAGTTATATGGACCCTTGTAATTGCATTAAACTCACGTGGATAATCCAAAACAATATCTTCAAATCAAGGTTAGCTGATCAGCAACCTTAGTTTGCAACTTTTCTTCTCCTTTGTCACATAACATAGCAAAGTCATAGGTTCTGGGGATTCAAATATGGACACCTTTGGGGTGGGGCATTATTCTGCCTACTACATAATATTCAACATTTATTCTTAAATTGAGTGAATGTTTCTGCCTTCCCCACTTTTGGAATGCTAAATTTGATGATTGAAACTGAACTGTGGTGTTAACTAAGTTAGGAATGAGGCCATTTATGGCACAGCTCAACACCAGTAGCCATCATAAGCATAGTGGTAGTCAACTGCAAAAACAACTCTACATTGTCTGTTTCCTTGTGCTATGTGACATTATAACTCTTGCCTTCAGGAACTAGAGTCTTTGTACACTCCTCGACCATGTGCTGAGGAGTCCCTTGCTTTGGCCAGTGTAAATCTGAAGCAAAAATTATGCAAGCATAGATTTGGGAAAATGTTGGTACTTCAGAACTTGCAATGTTCATGCCAGCTTTCTAGAGGATGTGAGAACACATGGATAGAAGGCCCATTTATTCCACCTTTCTCAGGTGAGGTCATGATAAGCAAGCTAGTGCTAGTGGGCCTACCAGCTGACCATATAGCTCAACCTAGAGGTCACCAAAGCTCATCCCAAACTGCCCAAATTGCTGAGTCAAACTAAACGACATACATGGTTGATATTTTAAGACACTAGTTTTTAGATAGTTGTTGCATAGAAAAAGCAACCTGGTAACAAGCTAACACATATATAGTTTACCCAGTGCTTCCAAGTGTTCTGAGTTGGGGCCGGCTTTAGCTTAGCAGTTACTTCGACAATACTTTCTATGGTGGAAAACAACCGCTCTGTGTGGTTTGAGACCCGCGGGCACTCTCCAGCCCTTTAAAAAAAAAAAAAAAGTGTTCTGAGTTCATTACATGTATTAACTTAATTCTCACAACAACCTTATGAGATATTTATTGTCTCAATTGTAGAGGTGAGGAAATTAAAGCACACAGAGGTAGAGTCATATTTCCTAGGTTACACAGTAAGCAGTGAAGTGAAACTTGAACCCAGGCAGTATGCCACCAGATACCATAATCTCATCTGTCCTTGATGGGAGGACCTTAGATACAACACTGTGAGGAATCCAACACTATCCACTGGAATTTTATTGTACCTATTCTGCTACTTAGCCAAGTCTAATTTTGGCTAATGCAGACTTCGGTACCTGGCTTATAGTATTATAAGTATCTAAACCTAAACCCATGGCATTGGATTAGTAGAATTTGCCATATGTTGGGCAAGAAGGATCAGATATTAAAAGGTAGTAACACATACTATTCAGTATCAAATATTTGGCAGGAATTATGTACTGTTGTTTGTTCAAGGCAGATCGTATGCTAAAAGTGCAAATGATTTGGAAAATTTCAAAGTGTAGGTATGTGTTAAATATTTCTAGATGCTTACAGAGAGCAATACTTAGACTAGAATTTAGCAGTCCAAAGGCAGAATTGACAAAGATTATCATTCTGCCAAGAAAAACAATCTGGGAAATTTTCATTGATTAAAAGTCCAATACTCTGGGGAATCTGAAGATTAAGAAACAAATATACTCCAAACCAAGGCCATCACTGATGGTAGCTCTCAGACATAGAATTGAACATGAAACTAATCCCCCAAGCCTATTTCAAACATATTTTACTCTCTGTAGAAAAGATTAGATTAAATTGGTTTCTTTCCCACCCAAGGCTATTGTTTCAGATATTTTAAGTGGTTTATAATAAGTATGAGGATGATAAATCAAAGACAAGGGTCTTTAAGCCTAAACTAACATATATCATCAAAAGATTTGGCTGTAATTGCTTTACGTGGAATGTTCTAGAAGAAATTGACTGGAAACCTATTAAGTTTTGAGGGAAATTATACTGTCAAAACCACACACTCTGACTGATAAAGCTTGTAATTTCTTATATGCTAAAGAAACTATAGGCCTGAACATGGGCCAGCAGAAAGCCTGCTATGAAAGCTGAGACACCATCAGGTAGTTTGCACTCTCCATTGCTAAGATCAGTGATAGAAACTGTTGGGCATGATCTGTCATGGAAGCAAGATTTTTTTCTATCTTTGCCTCATAAGATTGAATAAAAGTTATGGCCAGTGATAGCTGTTTATTTTCTATCATTCATTGTCATTTCATTGCATTTGTCCCGTTTCTATACCAGTTAGGTGGGAATTGAGTATTTAGAAGATTTTAAATTGTGGTATGGCTTACAGGTCACTAGACTATTAGGAGGTAGATGTGCATATGCTTAATAAATCTTGGACTATAAACTGGAAGTAGTAATTGCATAGTTCTCTGAGGTGTCCCTCATAGAAAGCAGTAACTATTTTATATGTGAGAAGAATAATCCATGAGACTCTTCAGGGTGGAGAACGCTGTTTTATAAAATTAAGTTCCTTCCCGTTTCTAATCAATAGTGAGTGTGTCGCCCACCAAAAACATTTATTTGAGATTTCCTATCTTCTCTTAGAGCTATATGTGATCTCTGACATTATTTGCTAATGAGATGTAAGAAGAGTATGGACAATTTGTAAAAGGCATCTTTAAATAGAAAAGATTATGTCTTTCTGTTTTACACTTGTCTCTCCTGCTGGCGGAACAGAGTTGAAGGTGGAAGCATCATCTTCGACCATGAAGGAAACTGTAGCCTGGGAACCATGTATGATAGGGCAGTAAGTTACAAAGAGCCAGGGTCCTGGACGCTATGAGGTGTGACAATAGTCTGGCATTGCCCACTATACTTCTCTTTTTAAACTACTCAGTACATTTGGATAAATCTAACCCTAATCAATAAAAAAAAAATCATGCTTTCTGAAATCGTGACATACCAACAGACACATGCATTCACACATGCTATGCACACCAACACACACACAAATTGCCTCCAGTAAAGTCTAGTAGGATCCCTCAATTTGTTATAATTTATTAAATGCTTTTAAAAAATTTCTTCTGTTTTTACGTGATGCTGCAGGAGAAGGAGGAGATAAAAGATTTGGAGATTTCCACAACCATTAGGAGTCAGTGAGGGGACAGAATCATCAAACATAAACTATCCAAATCTACTAGGTCAGAAATATTGATTGAGTGCTTACTGTGATGTAACAGGGATAATAGGTACAAAAACTGTGGCTAGCACTAAAGAAAGTACTGAAAAATCGCTGCCCTCATGAAACTTTTATTCTAGTGAGCAAAGCAGCAATAGGCATAATAAATACTCCATTTTAATAATCCTCAGTCTATATTTTATATACTCTGAAATCATGTTGTATATATCACCAATGGCATGAAATTGTTCAGCTGACAACATATTTTTGTTAGTGTTACGTAAAACAAGTTTGCCGGTTACAACTGACAGTGTCCTGAATGTAAGATACAGTAATTAAAATATATAATAATAGAAATATAAAGACTAGACATTTAAACAAAAACTTTATAAAATAGCCAATAATTGCATAGTTTTCTATTTGTTATATATTCTTGAGTGCTGAGGAGAAAACATAAAGCAGTGAGGGATCTATTACATTTGGGGATGTTGCAATTGTATATAGAATAGGAAAAGATCTTCATAATAACACAGTGGTTTTGTGTAGATGTAATGAAGTGAGAGTGAACCATGAGCATCCCTAAGGGAAGATCGTTTAAGGATGAAGGATCAGCATACACAAAGAATCTAGGCTGTAACCACACCTGGCTAGTTCAGAAAAAATAAATACACATAAAGAAAGAAAGAAACATAAGAAAGAAAGTGGCCAGTGTGGCTGAAGCAGAAAGAGAAACAAAAACTGCTAGAAACAGAGTTAGAGCAGTAATTGAGGGACTGCTCATAGAGAGTCTCATAAGCCATAGTAATGACTTTGGATTTGTTGCCTCTTTTTCCCAGTTGGTCATTTCATATTTGTTTTAAAATACTCTTGATCAGATTAACTACTAGCTTGAAGAATGGTATAGAGCAGGCGTCCCCAAACTTTTTACACAGGGGGCCAGTTCACTGTCCCTCAGACCTTTGGAGGGCCACCACATACTGTGCTCCTCTCACTGACCACCAATGAAAGAGGTGCCCCTTCCTGAAGTGCGGCGGAGGGACCGGATAAATGGCCTCAGGGGGGCTGCATGCAGCCTATGGGCCGTAGTTTGGGGACGCCTGGTATAAAGAAAGGTATGTGAGAATTTAAAATATTTTGGTTGCTTATTACTGTTAGGGATAGAGAAAGCAAAGCAATTTCCTCCCTTTTATCCACTGGGATATACAAAAGATTTCGTCTTCATATAATTCAGTTTTCACATTTGTGAACTCGGGGAATGTCAGAAAGCCTTAATAGCTGAAAATGTTATTAATTATAAGCCTTCGATAGCCTAAGAGGTGTTCACTGGAATCCTTTGTCAGGAAGATGCTAAAGGTATAGATGGATATAAGAACACATAAGGAAAATGATAAACAGTTATTCAAAGGTGCAGTATCATACTCTTGTCTCTGATTAGCTTTGAAATTCAGCTTCCTAATAGAATTTCACTAATATGTATATTTTTAAATTAAAATTTGTGTGTCAGCTTTCATATTCCTTACAAGGCAATAAAGAAAATTAAAGAGTATATGACCTCAACATTAGAAAGTTTCCAGATAAGCCTCTGAGTTACCTAAGTATAAATCAAGCAGAAGATTTTCACTAATAAATCTTAGATTATGTCATTTGACTGTTATCAGGGCTGTGATTAAGGTATTTCTAACTGCATATTCTAATTTTTTTCATATTAGTAAGGAACTTAAGAGTAATTATCTGTCCCTTCTGCATTAATACATTTTTAAATATTCCAGCTTTACTGTGATCATTAAAACCACTAATAATAGTTCTTAATACTATTATTGATGACAGAGGCTTTTCCCAATAGAGAAAAATCAAGCCATACAAGATTCAGATGGTAGCCATTTTCTTTCTTTGCATGTGATATTTAGGTTTCGCTTTCTGTGTAAGGAAGTCAGATAAACCATGTGTCATTCTTTACTTTATATTTGTATGGTTTCAGTTTATATAATATAAATCCAAAGACAAAGACATTATGCAAATTAGCCAAAATATGAATTCTATCATGAGATATTAGTGTATTCTTCCACTTATATAAGTTATTGTCTTTTTTCTCTCTAAGCTTGCCTATTCATTCCTTTATCTGACAGAGTCAGAAAATTAGTGTCCTGATTCAGTCCTTTGGTTACTAGAAAAATAATTTATTCATACTGACTTCAAAAGAAGCAAAAAAATCTATCTAAAGAGCATATGATACTGAATTTTCCCCTTTTATATATAATATAATGGATTTCTTGTTGTTTTTTAGAGGAAAGTCTAGCTTTTTAATCATTCAAACATCAATTGACTTTTGAAGTGAAATGCCGATCAAAGAGGTAGGCCTAACTAAATGCAATCTGCATAGTTCAGATTTATTTTTCCCTCATTTTCTTTTCTTTCTTCTTTTTTCACACTTCTATCCATATACTTACTCATGATCTAATAATCATTAATGTAGTATTTAAAAAGAATTAAAGGAACTATAATTTTATGTGATTATATATGCTCAATAACACTTTAAATTCACTGTTGCTTGGTTTCTTGTAAGTGCTTGTAAGGTAATGGTATCAATAATCTAAAATTATTACTGATTCTATCAGTGAGCTACCTTTTAAAATGTAATAGAAGGAATACCTTTCTACAACTGGGGAGGAGACCAATCCTTGGTCTAAAATATAAGAAAAAACAAGTAGGAATTGTAATAACTGTCCATGAAAATGCAGAATTTCTGCTTAATATTGAAATTAAAATATGCTTTAATTTTTTTAAAGAGAAAATACATAAGAAATATAAATTATGGTAATATGAAAACCATGTTCAATATATGGCTACAAGCAGCATGTGATAGTTTCTATAATTGGTGGCTCCATTTTGCAAGTTTTACTGTTTTGAAATATCAGTTGAATTAACTAAAGACATTTTGATAGTTCCTCATAAAGTCTAAAGTCATAATTGGATTTTACAGAGCATTCTAAATGCTAACAGAAAAACACATGCAAATGGTTTGTAAGTAAATATTAAAAGACGTATTGATGCAACGCAACTGCATGTATTTGTAGTATTACACTTACTCCTAAGCAGAAGTTATGCAGGATAGTGGGAAAACATCATCGATTACTTGTGTGCTATTCTAAGACAGCACTGAAAATATTAAGTTCTCAAAATATAACAACATACTTTTAAGAAATGCATTTTGGACTTTTATTTATTTTTTGACACATAATGAATTCCCACTACCCAGAAGTTTAAAAAACTGATCCCCTTCTCTTGACCTTCCCGTTGTTCCTTATCCTTTCCTGATGCTTATTACATAATGGGCTTTTTCTAAAAAGGTATGCATTGCATTCTCCTATACATATATCAAATAAATGTGCTATGCAGAGCTCTCATGTGCTTAATGAGGAAATTATCACAGGAGTGGTGCAGCAAACATTTTTGTAATTATCAAAATCTTAGATGGCCTAGCCTTTGCTACATAACAATAGAAGTTTTTGTTCCATTGATCTGACTTCGAAATGATATATTTTGGATTAATTCATATACATAACATAGCTCTATTCTCATCTGAGCTATTGTAATTTCAATCTATAAACATCAACCCAAACCAGCGGAAAGAAAATGAGCAATATAATGGATACTTGCTAATACTTCTATAAAATGTGTAGGGCTTGTTAAAAATTAAAATTATAGTAAAGCAGCAAGTTTATTTTTAACAAAACAGTCAAATAAACATTAATTTTATATTCATGCAAGCAATATTAATTGTGCATTCACTCTGTATAAAGCACTAGGGTGGCAATTCGGATCAATGAATGGAGAAAGACAAATGACAAAGTTTAAGAAATCAAGATTTTTGCTTATTAAATGCCTTACAGTAGAGTTAATAGAAAGGACATATGCATTATGGACCAGATAGAGGGATAAGGAAGTTTTACTTGGGCCTGACAAAGTCTAGGAAAGATTTTTAGGCTGTATTTTTTTTTTAATTTAGTTGATCTTTAGTTGATACTTAGTTGACTTTTAGTTGATATTTATTGATATTTAGCTGATTTTTAGTTGATATTTATTATTTACTTTGTGCCTGACATTGTGCTATTGTGCCTGACATTGTGCTAAGTTTTAGGTTAAATATATGAAATTGCAAATACTCAACTGCTTTAAACAAATTAAAATATAAATTTATGTCCTGAAAATAGAGCACAGAAATTAAACATTTCTTTCACTGTGGTATTAAGATTTAATGAAAGAGATAGGAACACATTTTAATCTATACATGTTTGTGCTTCTTTATATAAAACACATTTTTCTTTTCCGGGACTAAATTTATAAACTCTTTCCTCAGTATATATAATTCTGGGCTTAAAACATTTCATTTGTTTCCAATTATCTCAAGGACTAGTGCAAAATTATCTAAAACTAACTAGTTTTAATTCATTTCAGTGTTAAAAAGCAGGTGATGTGGTATTTTTATAAAATGGGCCCAAGTGATACGAAACTATAGCCATTGAAAAAGTGGTGAACTGATTGATGAAGAATGCTTCAATCAAAAGAATGGCATGAGCAAAGGCCAAGTGGGTGGGGGAGAGAATGACAAGTCTAAGGAACTGAAAGTAATTTTAATCAAAATGCAATAAAATTGAAAGGTAAGACAATCCCAAACACATAAGCAAGAGAAGATTATCAAAAGCCTAGAACAACCTATTAGAAAATTAACCTCAATATAATAAAACAAACATGAACCTGTCTTGAGGAAAAGAGCACTGCCAGTGTTACAGCCCTAGAGCACAAAGAGGAATTACTCAACTTGACCTCCTTTGTGAAGATTGGCAATGATGTGGGAACAGGTACAAAATCATAACGTTTACAAGTGATAACTATAGTTTAGACACTAAGTCTGTGATATTATAATGCAGGATGTTTTAAGTCTTATCAGTTAACTTGGTTGGAATAGCATTCAATAACATGAATCTACACATTAAGGAAGATTTTATCAAATGATATACTATTATTCTTTTGCTTTTAGCATGGTAGGTATTTAATAGCAAGGTAGTGAATTATTAATTCATTTTTATGTATGAGACATTTTTATGTATGCCATAAAATTGAAAGGTGAGACTTAATCCCAAATATATAAGCAAGAGAAGATTGATATCTTAGAATCTGGCCTAAGTACGTGGACACCTTAAAGGCTTATTTTACGCCTCTAAATTGAACCAGGTCTTCCTCAAAGACATTGACCAAATCAGTTGGTTGCTATTCTGAATCACCAGAGTAATTATTTGTTCTACAAATTTTGCCCTGAAAGATATTCCATATACTACCTTTTATCATGGTCAACTGCTTTAAAACTTAGAATACTTAGCAGGGTTAAACACATAGCAGAGCATTAAAAATGTTTCTTGAAATGAAATGAAACAGATTAACTTGCAGAGGTACTATGAAAGTTGTGTAGTGTATCCATGAAGGACATCCATGGCATACCTGTAATGTTAGTCTTTCCCTAGATCCATTCCTTTGAATGAATGGTTGCATGGGATGAGTGATTGTTAGAATAGTAAACAAAGGAGAAGTCAGATACTTTAAAGTTTTGATGTCTTGGCAAAGTATCAAATAGTAAAAAAAAAAAAAAAAAAAAAAAAAAAAAAAAAAAAAGTCATGATGAGATGTGATTTAGTGAAAAGATATTTTATTTTGCAAGTTTAGTTTACACACTAGCATCTATTGTGCATGGAAGTTAACTAGCAACAACTTTAAATGTAATTGTTCTTTCTTCAACCATCAGATATTAACATCTATCATTCTTTTAAGTGCTGCCTTATTTCAGGCAGCATATGAATAGCTTTGTATAATATCTTATACTTTATAATTTAAAAATGCTGCTAAGCATGAATCATAACAATTTTAAAATGTAAAAAAAAATTAAAAATGAAAAGAAAAAAATATAAAAAATTGTCAGTGAAATGTTTCATTTACACCAATGAATGAAAGATTCATGATTGCAACCTACATATATCAGATGCCAAAACCTATTATCCCAGTAAACTTACTGTCACTACATACTTTATTAAGTAATTCCTCTTTGCAAGTATTACACAATGAAATTTAAATGCAAATAAAAAGAAAAATTGTGACATTGGTACCTGACATTGATTGGGAGTAAAGGAACCAGAGAAATATAAAGATAATTTCTCAATATGATGACAAAACTACATAAATAAGCCAATAGAAAAATGTTAGAACACTTCACCAAAAGTATATACAAATACCAAACAAACATGCAAAAAATGTTTGGGCTTATTAGTAATGAGGGAAATGCAAACTAGAAGGACATTATTTATTTATATAAAACCACTTAACAAGAAATAAAATCATAAATATCATGATAAATGTGGAGAGAAAAACTATCATACAGTGCTGATATGAGTGAAAACTTGTAAAATTACTTTGGAAGACTGGCATTGCTGTCATAAAGTCAGTGTACACTTTATGATCCAGCAATTCAAGGCCAAGAATATATGCAACAGGAATTTGTATCCACTTGGCACTAAGAATGCATGACAGGAATGTTAATATCTGCTTTACTCATAAGAGCTATAGACTGGAAATAGCCCAAAGTTTCATCAAGAGTAGAATGGGTAAGGAAACAATAATACATTTGCGTAATGAAATAGTATACAGCAACAAGTGCACAAACTTTGAAAAATTTAATGCCATTTGCCACAAAAAGGAAGAAACTCCCAAACATAACATTGACTAAAAGTAACTATTTAGTGAGGGAATAAATAAGTTGGAGTGTTTAATATTACATACTTACATATAATTTTTTTTTTTTAAAGAAGTGGTGAGTAAAATAATGTAGGTTGGTGTTATATTTGCAGAATTCATTAGTAGACAGCCAGCAGGGACTTCTCAGTTACCGGCAATTTTCAGAACTTTGACTTTGTTGGTGGCTATATTAGTATTCATGAGATGCACATTGTCTTGTACTCACTTGTGTATGTTTGTTCTAGATCATCAACAATGATAAAATACAGATTTTGAACTGACGGCATAATTGAGGAAGTAAATATCAGATGTCAACTTTAGTGATATGAGAGGCTCAGAAAATTTATCAGTCAATTGGGAGAGATTGGAAAATGTTTTTCAAAAACATTTTTAGCGTATTCACTATAAACTAAAAAGAAATAATCAAAAGAACTGAGGCAGCAAAATGGGCACTAGATCAAGTAAGATAACTAGAAGATCTAGTTCACAGCATTTTTTGATATTCTCTAACTTGACATTTGCATTCCCATGAAAGCATCTGTAAAGACTGTAATAAGAAGGGTTTTGTCCATGGGCTTTAGTCTTTTAATGGTTGAAAATAAATGTACCTTAAATGCTCTTGCTCTATTAGCATATTTTCAGAGATCTGAGGAGTGCAGAGTCTAAAACTAGGACATGAAACCATGGGACAAGCATTCACGGACCAGAACGGGGAATTTATCATGACTCCAGAACAAGGTGTTAATTGGCCAAAAACAAAAACAAACAAACAAAAACTTACAAGCAATCTAAGGCATAGATTAAGGGCACTGTCCCTGCAGATGCTCCGAGGTACATTGACAAAGCTGAAATGTAGTTTGTATATGTAAATGAAGCTATTATCTCTAAGGATAATCTTTATAAAAAAATACATTTTAGTCTCAACTTTTTTATTTTTTGTTTGTTGACAGAATGTCTCATATTAATTCATTTATTCCAAATATAAAGCTTGATTGGACACAGTATATTATTTCTCATAGCAACTGCTGTATTTTGTTTTACAATGGCTAATATAATACATTGATCTATATTCATGAGTGAGATTAATTTACAGTTCCATTTTTATATTACAAATATCAATTTTTTTGAAGAATTATTTTCTATCAAATAATTTGATAAATCATATCTTTCTATGGCTTTACATATTTTAAATATCATTTACATTTCCAATTCAAAAGATTACATACAATTAATATGGAAGCTGTCTATGGTAATTGGAGTATTTGAATCTTCCACTAATTCTATTGTCAATTTGGACTAATTCTATTGTCAATTTGAACAAATGGTCAATACCATTTTGTCAATTCAGATTATTGGGCCGGAAAATTTGTTCATTTACTCTAGGTATACAATTTTTTTAAACTAATGGATTTTTTAGAGCAGTCTTAGTTTTACAGAAAAATTGAGGAGAATGTAGAGAGTACCATATATCCCACCTGCCATCCCTGCCTTCCCCTATGCAGAGTTTTCTGTATCATTAATATCTTGCATTCGTGTGGTAAATTTGTTATAATTGATAAGCTCATATTGTTATATAATTAATGGTATATAGTTTACATTAGGGCTTACTCTTTGTGGTGTACAGTCCATGGGTTTTGACAAATGTATAATGACGTGCATTCACCATCAAAGCATGATATACAAAAGTTGCACTGTCTTTAAATTCTTCTTCGGTCCAACTATTTCTCTATCTCTTTCCCCACTCTAAAGCCATGATAATCACTGATCTTTCTACGATCTCGATAGTTTTGACTTTTCCAGAATGTAACATACAGTCATATATCACTTAACCAATGACAGTGTTTCTGAGAAATGCATCATTAGGCGATTTCACCATTGTGTGGACATCACAGAGTGCACTTAAACAAAACTAGATGGTATGGCATACCTATCACCTACCTGAGCTGTATGGTATAGCCTATTATTTTTAGGCTACAAATCTGTACATGTTACTACACTGAATACTGGAGTCAGTTGTAACACAATGTTGTTTCTGTATCTAAACATATCTAGGCATATAAAAGTACAGTATAAAGATTTTTTAAACGGTACACCTGTATAAGGCACTTACACAAATGGAGCTCAAGGAGCTGGAGGTGGCTCTGGGTAATAATGAGTGATTGTGAAGTCCTAGAACATTATCATACACTGCTATAGACTTTATAAACACTGTACACTTAAGCTGCACTAAATTTATTTTTTAAAATAATTTTTATTTTCTCAATAATAAATTAGCCTTAACTTACTCTGACTTTTTTACTTTATTAACTTTAAAACTTTTTCACTCTTGTGCTAACACTTAGCTTAAGAGACACATACAGCTGTACAAATCATTTTATGTCTTTGTTTCACACACTATTTACTCTTTAAACTTTTGTGTTAAAAACTAAGACACTAATGCACATAGTAGCCTAGGCCTACACAGGGTCAAGATAATCAATAGCACTGTTTTCCACTCATCTGTCTCACTGGAGGGTCTTCAGAGGTAATCACACAGCCCTCATAGAAGCTGTCATCTCCTATGATAATATAGCCTCAGGTTGTTTCAGAGTTAACTTTCATACTTATTTGTATGTGTAGAAGAAATAGCTAAAATAATGTTTAAACTTACAGTATACTAAATACATGAACCAGTAGCACAGTCTTTTGTTATAATTATCAAGTATTATATACTGTGCATAATTGTATATGCCATACTTTCATACAAGTAGCAGCACAGTAGGTTAGTTTATACCAGCATCACCATAAGCACATCAGTAATATGTTGTGCTGTAACACAGATAAAGTTAGGACAACTAAAACATTACCAAGTCGTAGTAAGTTTTCAGCTCTGTTGTACTCTTTGGGATCATATGCAGTCTGTTGTTGATATAAATGTCATTATGCAGCATACAACTGTAGTTAAAATCATACAGTGTGTAACCTTTTTAGATTGGCCTCTTTCACCTAGTGTAATAATAAGCATTTAAGATTCCCCCATGTCTTTTTATGACTTGATAGCTTATTTCTTAACACTGAATAATATTTCATTGTGGAGAGATACCACAGTTAATTCATTCACCTTTTGAAGGCATCTTGGTTGCTTCCAAACTTTGTCAATTATGTATAAACGTGCAGGATTTTGTGTGGGTGTAAGTTTTGAACTCATTTGGGTAAATACCAAGGAATAAAATTGTTGGAATGTATGAGGAGTATGCTTAATTTTGTAGGAAACCAATCTATCTTTTAGAGTGGTTGTACCATTGTATCTTACCACCAGCAATGAATGAGAATTGCTGTTGCTCTGCATCCTGACCAACATTTAATGTTTATTGTGTTTGGAGTTCAGCCACTCTTAAGTGCTTAGTAGCATTTCATTGTTTTAGTTTACACTTTCCTAAGGACATGTGATGTTGAATATATGTACTTATTTGCCATCTGTAGATCTTCTTTTGTGAGGTAACTGTTCAGGTCTTTTGCCCATCTTTTCATTGAGTTGTCTGTTTTTTTTATTGTTGATTTTAAGAAGTTCATTGTGTATTTTTGGATAACAATTCTTTATCATATAAGTGTTTTGCAAAGATTTTCAGGCTTGTTCTTTTATTCTCTTGGTAGTGTCTTTCACAGAGCAGAAGCTTTAACTTTTAATGAAAATAAATGTAAACTTGTATTTTTAAATTTTAATTTTTTGTTTACTTAAAAACTTTTGTTATTCTACTGTGTATATACTTTTAGCATTTCATATTGTTGAAAATTGACCTGTTTTCTAACTCACCATGCTCTTGATTACTGAAGCAAGTCTCTCTCCTTTTTTACTTTTTTCCCTGACTTAAGTTTTATGTGTTAAATCACTCAACATATATTTACTAATGATTCTATATACCAAGTGTGGCTCTATGTCCTGAGAATAGAATGGTAATCAAGATAAATGAGAAAAGTGTCCCTGTAGAGATTAAAATGATGTAAACTGGTTTAGTGACCCACTGTAAATAGAGATGATGTCCAAGAAACAGATGTCTGAATTATAAAATCTTAAGCTACAAATAGATTCTGAAAAATCAAGAACTGTTCATTTTGTAATTTCAATTACAAAAATTACAACTACTTTAGTGTGTGTATCTCTGTTTTCTTGATAAAATTTTCAAAACTAGCTAAAACCGAAAGGTAAACTATTTAATAAACTTTACATATTGTTGATAAGACAGCAGGTTCTATGTATGAGATATTCTTATTATCAAAAATTATTTTCAATTTATGTAACATAGTTTTTCTTGGTCAGTAATACTGAAAACATTATTTAATGTCTTTAATTAAACTACATCAGTTAATGTAAGAAAAAAAACGTATTTGTAAATTCCTAGGAGTATAAATTATTTGTTAAGTAACAATTATTTAAAATAATTGTTAAAAAGAAATCTAAGTTTTATAGAATTTTTTTACAGCAACTCATGGCAGAATAGGTTGACTAATTATCTGATGAAGACACTCATCAATCTTTAAAATGGACTGGATAATAATGTAACTGTAACTGCATTATTTCTCATTTTTCAATAGGAACTCAGAGTTACTAATCTGCTAAAGACTAGCTTATGTGAAGGGAAACTTATACATACCCATTCAAAGTAATAGAGATTTATTGAGCATTTAATCTGTACCAGAGCCATGTTAGGCATAGGAGTTAAAATGGTTTAATAAGACAGTGGCCTATATTCATATAATTACAATACAGTCTGGGACAGGAAAAAAATCTAAACCATAATGCGAAAAATTGGAAAATTGAAAAATTGGAAAAATGCTAATGGAGATAAATAAATTTAAAAAAGAGCAACTTTCCATAATAGCATTTAGTAAGAGAACACATTTTCATATACCATGCTCCTGTCATAAGACAACAATACATAAATGTTTATACATGAGCCCAGACGTATGCTTTATACAGATAGCTGCTTACACCACACGTTGCAATTCCAAGACTTTACATAATTAAAAACTAACTCCTTTCCTTATGGGTATGGTATCTATGAATTAGAAGTTATATTTAAATTTCTTCAAATATGCTGCCCTTGATAAATTTACACTGTGAATGCTTCATTCTTCTAAGCTGAACCAGTGTCTCTGTTTCTAACCTGGTGTTTTAGGTCTCAGAAAAAGCAAACATATACCATATCTTGGACTAGTTCTTATTCAAAAAGATATTCTTACATAATTTTATACCTGGACTTTTGATGATATATACAGATATCTAACATTTTGTATCTTCCTTTTACTAAATTTGAGATTATGAATAATATCTTGTCATAATATTTATACTTTCATTTTCATGGCTGTGTAGTATTTTATAAGCTAGATGAGCCACAATCTTAACATTTGTTTTATTTTTATGATTATGCTAAAATGTTATTGTCAAGTTTCCTTGAAGGAAATCTCGATTTGGGGAACAGACTTTGAGAATAGAGTGATAAGTGAGAAGTATGAACATATTTGAAGATCTTTATGCACATCCTGAAATTCTTTTGTAAATAGACTAGATTAATCCAAACTCTACCAGATTATATATCATACCAAACCTTCCTTAACATTAAGTATAATAATACAAAAATACAATCACAATTACTGGATTAAAAATAATTTTTTACATTTGCATTTTCTTTGTTATTTGTGATATATACATATTCTTTTTCTTATCAGTTTTTAAAATTGCACTTTAGGTTCTGTGGTACATGTGCAGATCATGCAGAATTGTTGCATAAGTATATACATGGCACAGTGGTTTGCTTCCTCCATCCCCCTGTCGCCTATATCTGGCATTTCTCCCCATGTTATCCCTCCTCAACCTATCCAACCCCTGCTGCCCACCCCTTAGCCCCACAACAGACCCCAGTGTGTGATGCTCCCCTCCCTGTGTCCATGTGTTCTCATTGTTCAACACCTGCCTATGAGTGAGAACATGCTGTGTTTGATTTTCTGTTCTTGTGTCAGTTTGCTGAGAATGATGGTTTCCAGGTTCATCCATGTCCCTACAAAGGATATGAACTTACCATTTTTTGTGGCTGCATATTACTCCATAGTGTATATGTGCCACATTTTCCTTGTTTGGTCTATCATTGATGGGCATTTGGGTTGGTTCCAGGTCTTTGCTATTGTAAACAGTGCCACAATGAACATACATGTATATGTGTCTTTATATAGAATGATTTCTGTCTTTATTTCATTGTCTATCCAGTCCATATTCAGGAGCCAGTCATTCATTTTCCATGATGTTGTGTGGTTCTGAGTTAGTTTCTTAATGCTGAGTTCTAATTTGATTGCACTTTGGTCTGAGAGATTGTTTGTTATGATTTCCATTCTTTTGCATTTCCTGAGGAGTGAGTCACTTCCAATTATGTGGTCAGGTTTAGAGTAGGTGTGATGTGGGGCTGAGAAGAATGTGTATTCTGTGGATTTGGGGTGAAGAGTTCTGTAGATATCTATTTGATCTGTGTAGTATTGACAGTGGAGTGTTAAAGTCTCCCACTATTGTTGTGTGGAGTCTAAGTCTCTTTGTAGGTTTTTAAGAACTTGCTTTATGTATCTGGGTGCTCCTGTATTGGATGCATATATATTTAGTATCGTTAGCTCTTCTTGTTGCAGTGATCCTTTTACCATTAGGTAATGCCTTTCTTTGTCGCTTTTGATCTTTGTTGGTTTAAAGTCCATTTTATCAGAGACTAGGATGGCAACTCCTCCGTTTTTGCTCTCCACTTGCTTGGTAAATCTTCATCCCTTTATCATTTATTAGTAAGGTTTTTTGATTATGAATTATATGTATAACAAATTTTAGAACATAAAGTTTGTAAATTTTACTTGTCACCCTAGTAATACTTTTAACAATACTTTTTATGTGGCCGTTTTTTTTTTTTTAAATTCTGTTTTATTAAAGTAAAATTTACACAAACCAAAATTAGCACACATCTAAATAAGGTTCTCAGTTTTTATTTTGACAAGTTTATACAGTCATATTAAATTTTTGACAATTATATATACCCATAGAAATACCATGCAAACAAAATAGATAAAATATTTGTATTCTCCTAAGAAGTTTATTTGTGCTACTATCCAATGTTTCCTGCTTCTACCTTCCCTAGGCAACTGCTTTTGATTTTTATCACCATAGACTCTTTTGCCAGTTATTAGAATTCATATAAAAAGACTCATAAAATATTTATTATTTTGTATCTGGCTCATTTTTTTCTCAATGTAACATTTTTGAGATTCATTTTTCAGTATGTATGTAGTCAGTTACTTTTTTCTCTATTTCATTATACTCATATACTACAATTGGTTTAATCTGCTTCTTATTAGTAGACATTAGAGTTATTTTCACTCTTTGTCTTATAAAGTGATAAACATCCTTGACCATATCTTTTTTTGAAGATATGTTTTCACTTCTTATACATGAATACAGAAGAGTAGAATTGCTAGGTCATAGGGTAAATAAGTGTTTAAATGTAGAAGAAATTACCAGACAGTTTTACACAGTAATGTATCATTTTACAATCCCATCGACAATGTGCAGGATGGTCATTTGCTCTTCTTTACCAACATTTAATATAATCAGACTTTCTTAATTTCAGTCACTCTGTTGAGTGAGAAATATCTCATTCTATTTATAATTTCCATTTCCCTGATGGCTCTTAATGTTACTTTTTCATATGCTTCTGGGCCATTCTTCTAACTTTTTGAATTAAAAACATTCCAAAATGTATTCAACACATAACTCTAGTTCATTCATTTTGACTATCACATACTTATTAATCATTCACATTAATATAGAAAATGTAACTTACCAATTTCCTATTTCTGGATATTTAGGTCATTTCAAATTTTTCACTAATGCAAACAAAATTGTCACTATCTTTCCCGTATGTGTTTCATGTAGAAGATCCTACAGATTTGATATGTTTATTTTCATCTTTACATTTCCGAAACATATATATTAGTTGATAATGACATTAATTGGTAATTCTTATATTCAATTGTTCCTGGATTTCTTGCATACACTCTTCCTTATGTGTTTTTGCATATACATGTGTATGTGCATATTTGTTTGGAATACTTATGGAATCAAACATCTAATTTTACTAAAATTAATCCTATGTTGACAACTTAGTTTCTGTATATAATTTCTACCTATAACTGTCCTTGACTCTGGTAACAATATTATATTCCACTTATGCAAATTGTTTCATGACACTACTTTTTTATTAATTGGATCATTCTATGAGGTATAAATTTTTTCTTCACAGTTTAATAATATTAACCAATAAATATTACCTAAATCCACTGCCTATTGAAGGTGGGAAATGAATAATGAGAATAAGAGTAAAAACTTATTAGCAAAGATTGTACATCATCAAATGTATTTTTAGATTTTTCAAATACTTGAGAGAATTTTTATAATTAATATTTTCACTAAATATATCAGTTTTTAATTCATTTTTTCAACATCTAGGGTATAAAATTAATCAAACTGACTAACATTTTGTATAATTTATATACATGAAATACCTTTTTCATTCTAAATTTTTTTGTTGTTATTCATTTGGTTAACTGGTTGGTTATGGTTTTGTTTGCTTTTACTTTCTGACCAGATAGGGATAGGTTTGTGAGAAGTCTAGCTATTTTTTTTTAACTTTTTAATTTTTACTTTATTAATTTATATATTCCATTTTATTAATGTATTTAATTATCTATATGTTCTTTTCCCCCTGTTTTTGATACTCCACTTTTGTTGTGTTTCTAATCTGTTTTTTGGTAACGGTTTTCATGATTATAGCTTTCCTATAAATAATGTATTTGTATTGGTAGGCTTTGAAATAGAGTACTTCTGATATCATCCAGTTCCATTATAAATTCCTCTGTAACCCATAAATTAAAGGTATAATACAAAAGTTTAAAATTATTTAAATTTTAATCTAAAAAATTATTTCAAATTATGATTTGCAGTGTTAATACGTTGTCAGAGACTATCTTGCACACTTTATAGATTTAAAACATTTGTAGGAATCTCTTTTGTGAGTAGTACAAATTGATATTTTTGTAGGCTTTAAAACTTGTGTATATGCTTCACTGTTGTAATATTTCTTGTAATAGTTATATTATTTTAATCTACATTATTATTTGCTTTATGATATAAACATTTCTGATAGAGATGTAAAAGCATATCTTATTGCAATTGTGACTTTATCTTGATTAATTTATGTTATAATGCTTTATTTGTAAGTAAAGATAAGAAAATATTATCTTTGATGACTTTTTTACCATTTATACGTTGTGTTAGGTTGTAGTCTAACAGCTACATACATTTATTTGTTTTGTTGGTTTTGCTATTGTTTTATTTTAATTTACTTTTGTTATTGTAGGTACTTTTAAAAATATTTCTTTAAAATTTTAAATTGTATTCCAATAAGAACACTTAATATGAGAAATCCCTTTAACAAATATTTAGGTATTTAATATATTACTGTTGACTATACCTAGGCAAGATGGTTCGTGCTTTTAATTCCAGCTACTTAGAAGGCTGAGGTTGGAAGATCATTTGAGGCCAGGAGTTCTAGACTGGCCTAGGCAACATAGTGAGACTCCAACCTACAAAGTAAGAATAATAAATAAAATAACATTACGTTGACTGCAGGTTCATTGCCATACAACAGATCTCTAAAGATTACTTATCTTGCATAACTGAAACTTCAGGTCCATTGATTAGTAACTTTTCATTTTCCTCATCCTCCAGCCCCTGGAAATTACCATTCAACTCCTTGATTCGAGAAACTTCACTATTTTAGATACCTCATATTAGTGGATTCTTTCTGTGACTGGCTTAACATAATGTCCTGAAAGTTCATCCATAGATACTGCCACAATTTCCACCTTCTACCTTCCCTATCTATTATAGGAGAAATAGAACTATAGTGTACATATGACTCTGCATACTTTTGCTTTTCATTTGGATATATTGCAAGCATTTCTAGGAGTCAGTGTACATAGATCCACCTGTCCTTGTTATAGAGTCTTTGCTCATAAATACACACAGTTAATTAGGATTTAAAAGTTTGTACCACATAAACTCTTTATTGTGCTATTTATTCTTCTCTCTACAACATTCTTTCTCTTAATTTTTTACCACATCTACATTTACCCTTTGTAAATGTGTTAATACTCTGCCATGTATCAATCATCTGTATTTTTTTGGTCTTACAAACTTTTTATTACTGGATATGTGTATATTTCTATCTTTTCATTTTTTTTAATTATACTTTAAGTTCTGCATTACGTGTACAGATAGTGCAGGATTGTTACATAGGTATATACATGCCATAGTAGTTTGCTGCATCTATCCCCCCGTCATCTACATTAGGTATTTCTTCTAATGTTATCCTTCCCCAATCCTTCCACCCCCCAACAAGCCCTGGTGTGTGACGTTCCCCTCCCTGTGTCCATGTTCTCATTGTTCACCACCCACTTAAGAGTGAGAACATGCAGTGTTTGGTTTTCTGTTCTTGTGTCAGTTTGCTGACAATTACGGTTTTTAGGTTCATCCATGTCCCTGCAAAGGACCTGAACTCATCATTTTTTATGGCTGCATAGTATTCCGTGGTGTATATGTGCCACATTTTCCTTATCCAGTTTATCATTGATGGTCATTTGGGTGGGTTCCAAATCTTTGCTGTTGTAAACAGTGCTACAGTGAACACACGTGTGCATGTGTCTTTATAATAGAATAATTTCTAATCCTTTGGGTGTATACCCAGTAATGGGATTGCTGGGTCAAATGGAATTTCTATTTCTGGATCCTTGAGGAATCACCTCATGGTCTTCCACAATTATTGCACTAATTAACACTCCTACCAACAGTGTAAAAGCATTCCTGTTTCTCCACATCCTCTCCAGCATCTGTTATCTCCAGATTTTTTAGTGATCACCATTCTAACTGACATGAGATGGTATCTCAATGTGGTTCTGATTTCTATTTCTCTAATGACCAGTGATAATGAGCATTTTTTTTATGTTTCTTGGCTGCATAAATGTCTTCTTTTGAAAACTGTCTGTTCATATCCTTTGCCCACTTTTTGATGGGGTTGTTGGTTTATTTCTTGTAAATTTGTTTATTCTTTGTAGACTCTGGATATTAGCCTTTTGTGAGATGGGTAGATTGCAAAAATATTTTCCCTCATTCTATTGGTTGCTGATTCACTCTAATGATAGTTTATTTTGCTGTGCAGAAGCTCTTAAGTTTAATTAGATCCCGTTTGTCTATTTTGGCTTTTGTTGCCATTGCTTTTAGTGTTTCAGTCATGAAGTCCTTGCCCATGCCTATGTCTTGAATAGTTTTTCCTGCAAACATTCGTATACATCAATAACAGACAAACAGAGAGCCAAATCATGAGTGAACTCCCATTCACAATTGCTACAAAGAGAATAAAATACCTAAGAATGCAACCAACAAGGTTTGTGAAGGACCTCTTCAAGGATAACTACAAAACATTCTATCCTCCTGAGATTATGTTTTTATATATAATTTACTTCCGTGTCTATAATTTTTACACATAATGTTTAGAGTACCAAAAAACAAGGAAAGAAAAGTGAAAAAAAAGCAAGACATTTATTGTCCAGATAAGAAACATGAATCAACATAGTCAATAGCAGCAAAAATGGAAAAAGATACTGATATTAAAATTTTCAGAGTAAACCCCTTTCCTGAACTCACATTTTGGCTCCAAACAATTTCACTCGTCCTGAGCAACTGCTTCATATAGGGTATATCATAGGAGCAAACTATAAGCCACCCATACTTTGTATGTTAATGAGACCCAGTAGGTTTGAGGTTTCAATCCTATTTATTTTTTAATATTTGTATTTTGTTTTCAGGACCCCATGTATCTTCAGGACTGGCAAAACTTTGACTCATACTAAGTTGTATGGCATTTGAATGGCACATGCATTCTGTGTTGCCACGATTACCCCATTTGAAAGGGCAGTGGAATATTCAGGCTCAGTGAGCCAGCTCCCACCTTGTATGAAAATCCACACTAGCTAAATTCATGATTTATGTAATTTCTAATTTAGACAACATCCCAATTTTGAGGTGGTTAGTAGGTATGTAAGTGATGTAAAGGTAGTTAAATTGTATTAATAACATCAAAATTTTATTTATCCGTGAATGGTCAAGACCTTTGTCACTTTTTCGTTTAGTTAAATCTTCTGTCAAAGTTGCTAAGATAAATTGCTAGTAATTACATTTCAGAAATTTGTATCTATTTTTCTAAACTTCTATTGAATATACTGTCAAGCTAATTTGTACCAAAAAATGAGTTTCTACTGTTGCATTTTTTTTTTACCACGTACAAATTCAGGAAACCATAAAACCAAACTATTTATGACAAACCGGTATATCAAATTAAATATCAATAGTTACCCATATTTCTCCTATGGGGCTTGGTTAAAGCAAGAGCATATACACATTTAAGTAAATATGAAATGTCTTTTGAGGAGCTAACAAACAACATTTTGTGTATCTAGTCACTTATATTTTAAAATCAGTGCACTGCCAAGAGAGGTAAAATGGGATGGCACTTGCCAGTCTCAGACCTACTTCACAATAAATTCTTTGCACGAATTACTCTGCTTTTGTTAATCTCATCCAACTGCCAATTTTGCGCATCCTCCTGTCTTCTAACTAGCTATCAGGAAAAAAAGAACACTCCAGCTGCTTCGGCGCATTTTTGTGTTTTGTGAGTTCCAAGAATGTACATGCCTGTGTTTAATGTTATAGCTGTGATACTCTGTCCTCCCCCACATAACCATACATTTCTAAACAATCTGAGAAGCAGCAGCTCTGAAAATAAAATAAAATTAACAAGAATTAAATAGAACTGGTTGTGATCTATAGCACTTACTAGTGTAAGCCCCCATGGAGATTAATAATATCTACATGCTCAAAGAACAAAATCCCCACATCTTATTATTTTTCTATTTTCATTTAGTAGTTAATTCCTTCACATTAGCTTGATCAAATTAAGTGGAGAAATATAATGCATAGAAATATAATAATTTTTAATTCCTATGAAAACTTTTAACTCTACTTGTAATTTTTTATCTAATACATTTCTATATTCATATACATAAGGCACCTTCTGTTCTGCCCACCGCTCCCAAAGCAATTGTTACCTAAATTTTAAGCCCCCAGATTCAAGCCTTTCCTCCCAATTAGCTGTTTACTGAATTGATTTGTAAAATATACCAATTTTTTCTGCCATTCTTAATCTAAACCTTATAAACCTCCTACACCTTAATTGCTGGCATATGTGATCAAGTTAACTTTAATTTGTAAAGTTAATGGAATTCACAGAGCAACACCTCAAAGCTTAGTAAAATGAATTAAAGGAAGGCATGTGTTTTGTTTTTCATCTTTTTCCTTTCTGAAGATTAGAAAAAAATGCAAGCTTGAGTATTATAGGTGAGAACAAACAGAAAATATAACATAAAAATCCTTGATTTTTCTGGATTGTAATCACTGAGCTTTTAACAAATGTAGAGGTGACTCACACGGATAATCCAAGCATTTTGGGAAGCCAGGGAGGGAGGATTGCTCAAGCCCAGGAGTTTGAGACTGGCTTGGGCAAGATAGTGAGACCCAGCCTCTACTATATATATAAATATAAAAATGTAAATTAAAAAATATCTATATATATATTTTTTAATTACAATGTGTGGTGGTGCATGCCTGTGGTCATAGCTACTTGGGAAGCTGAAGTGGAAGGATAGCTTGAACCCAGGAGGTCAAGGCTGAGGAGTCAAGGATGTAGTGAGCTGTAATCATGCTACTACACTCGAGCCTGGATGATACAACAAGACCCTATCTTTAAAATATTTAAAAAATAAAAATAAAACAAAACCAAAAAATCTATAAAGGAGCTGATATAGAATTATATACTAAGAGGGTTTTCTATTATGCTTTATAATCATTGTATATTTTATCTCTCAAATAGACAATCAATTATTTAAGGAGAGAGAATACATGGAGTGCCAGGTACAACACAGGCCCACAACAAATACTGTTGAGAGAATATGTATATATATATATGAACGTAATTGACAATAAGTTTTAAACATACAGAAAGGTTTGTAATTATGGGTTAGTGATGTGAAATAAAAGGAATCCAAAAAGTCTGTCTTCATAGTCTCTGAATAACTTTTTCATAAGTAACTTCAGATATTGGCATGAAAACAGCTGATTCCATTGCATAATTAAAATAATAGCTAACCAGCTGGAATCTTGTTGCTATTCAGATCCCTTCTCTCATAATGACCTTTTCATAAGCCAATGCAAGCAACTAAGAATACTGACAACAAAACGCTCTGACCCAATTATATACGATTTACAGCTGTTTCAGTTTGGAATTATGCTAGACCCAGTAAGTGAAACTTAAAGAAAATATAACCTATTTGAGAAATTGAGAAATTGGGATAGTTATGAATGTCCTGTTCTCTGTAGATGTATATCCCCTGTACTATTTATTAATATGATCTAAAAGTCTGGATTTATTTGAATTTAGAACCCTTGGACAGTGTTGTCTTTTGCATTAACTTTGACAGTGTTCCTTAGGTATTCCAACCAGAAACTGTTGACAATCTTTTAATCTCAAATTTATCATGAATTCATGCATACATGACCTGAATAGAGCTAGTAACTTACATGCCAAGTTGCCAAAATGCAGCTGCTACCATTTCCATGACTGTATGTGATTATCTTCTGATGTTGGTTCTTCCAGTGAGACATAAGGAATTACACGGTAGAAAACAGCCACTTCCCCCTTGCTCCTGTGTCCACAGGATAAATCAGCTTCACCTGCTTCCCTGCTCCTTGTTCTCTTAATCCATTTTGAGTGTAATATCCTATTGCAATAAAAGTGTCTAATTTCCTCTTAACCATACTTAAACCATTTGTTTCAATCTCCATATGTTATTTTTTATATTTATCCATTGAGCAAAACCTAACTAAAATCATTCAGAATTAACTAAAGTATGCACAGGAATAAAAAGATACATGTTCTATTTCATTCCACCAAATCATTCCAAATCACATTAAATACATAATTGTTCCCCTTTGCTTGCCCTGTGAAATAAGAGTGACTCTCAGGAATAAGGAAAATTAGAAATTCTAGGTGGTTTACAAATCTCTAAAGCCTATTCGTGTATTGGTCAACTTGGAAAAAAAAGACCAACTCTTTTAATATTCTCTGATTCTTGGATTTCTATAATGCAGTGTTTTTTTTCTTGAACCCTTGAAAAATTAAATAATTAGAATAGATTTTCATAGGTTACTTTAAGAAAACATCCATCAATTCTACATTTGTTTTGTGGAAGAATATAACCTTGGCTTTGTCAGATAGGTAACTATTAACATATACACTGATCTCAAAAGAAGCACCGCTGTGGACTTTCCATCAGCATCTAATGGAAGGACTAGTAAGTTAGGAAATGCAAAGGATTATTTTTAGAAAGCATTGAAACCATGAATTTTATTTTTTTATAATAGCCAATTTTTTCCTTAATCTTTAAAGATTTTGATCTCAGTTAGCTGCAAGGCAAAACATTACAATGATGGGAACAACTTTTTAAAATTTTCCCCTGCACATCCCTTCCTTTGCCTTATATACAGAGAGTTAACATCCTTCTATTCTCAAATTAGAAAACGGAACATTTTGCAGTCATAACATTACCGGGGACATCTGGTAAGACATGTTAATAATGAGTGGGAGTTTTGACTTGGTGGCCTGTCAGCAGTGTTTTTTTTATAGATCTGGAAGTGATCAAGAAGTTTTGCAAATCAAACATGACTAATGGCCATCACAGTAATAGAAATCAAGCATTGAGCCAATTTGCTGTGCTTGGGAAAAAATCATTTTACAAGATTTAAAAATATTAAACATGAAGACCAGGGATTCATGCTGACACAAAAATGGGCGCAAATACTTAAGTTTGCATGAAAAATATGTTCGTATTTAATACAATCTCATAAACGCCATCTACATGAATTATCCATACTCTTAGTCTCAGTTTTGTCCAAACAATGACTATGAAAGCACAATTCTCTTTCTGCTAAAATGCATGCCTAAATTTTTGCCTGAACTCAAACTTTTAGGAAGGTACTCAGCTTCCAACAGTGGGGGTGGTATATTAGGGAATCAAATTGAGCTTTCTGCATCAATATATAATTTAGCATTCTAATAGTGAATCAGAGTTTGAAATTCGTTTTTTGTTTTTGACTGAAAATTTGCCTTTGTTCTTTAAATTATGAAGCCATAATAATCCAAAAGACAATGATACCTCATATTTGTCTTGCTGTAGTTGCAGAAATTCAACAAAGTGATTCTGGGTACATTCATCTAAATTATCTGGTTTATCCAAAAGTTTATAGTCTTTCAACTATTTTAGCAAATCAGGAATAGAATATGATTTTAGGGCTATACTTTTGTCTTGACATGGTCAAATAATGAGTGGATATTATTTAAGATACCAGAGAAGCTGTGGATCGTAGTCTTTTTCAGTTTATCGCATGAACACCAAATGTCCTCAATTAACTGGAGTTAATTATATGACAAAAAGACCTAGACAAACAAAACCAAAGTCATCTTAGCATTCTAATCTCATATTTTCCTTGTCAAGCATTTTAAGCATATGACAAAATAAATAACATTTTTAAAATGTAACTTAAGAAAACTAAGAGAGTCAAATTTTAATATGAGGATAACTCTAGGAAGGATGCTAGAGCACAATTGTTTAAGCTAGAATAGTCGGTGGAAACCAGAAAATAAGAAATTACTTATTGTCAGTCATATTCCACTAATCGATGTGTATATTCTCAGGAGTAGCTATGACATATTGAAGGTTAAATTAATTCTTTGGGTCTTCCATGCATCTTTTAATAATACAACAATAGTTTATAAAAAGAGATCTCAGTGGACCTGAGAGTTTGTTACTATCAAGGACCTGACTTATTTCTAAAGATTAATTTATGCACTAGGGAAACATAGATATTACTAAATTAGCCGTTTTAGTCTGTGTCCAATGAGTCTATTCTTTATGAAAGATAGATGAGTAGTAGGAACTGTTTAAAGTGTTCTCAATTATTTCATTATTATTTTTAAATTCCTCTATTAAAGACAATAATGGGTATTAAAGAACAATAGTGAAATGGGGTTTTGTTTTGGTTTTGTGTCTGTTTTTAGGTTATGCTAAAAATATCCTTATAATGCAGAAAATGCTTTTCCTCTTTTCCTTGTAATAATAAAAATATATTTACAAAGGTCTCTGGTGAAGCAAACCCTTGGAATTTAAAATTATCTGCTCAACTACAGCCTCTCCAAAATGAACTAGGTTTTAAATTCCCAATTTAAGAAATCAATTAAGTAGAAGTTATAATCAAAATCAAAATAGTTATTTGTAATTACATGTATAATTCATGTGAAACTATCAGGTATTATATTATTGTATCTTGTTGTAAAACGAATTCAGATTAGCATGATTATACCATATTTGTTGCAAAAAAATCAATATATTGCCAAGAATCTTAGTTGTGCATGATACTGTGTAGTAAATATGATTTTTAACTTATATTACTTACTGCATCATTGATATAGCTCTGATACATTTTGTCATATTTTTCTACTGTTTTTCCATTGTTGTTAAATCGGGTCATTGGTTGGGTACAGTTGCTCATACCTGTAATTCTAGCACTTTGGGAGACCTAGGTAGGAGGATTGCATAAGGCCAAAAGTTCAAGGCCAGGCTGGCGTCATAGTGAGAACTCATTTCTAGATTTTTTTTTTTTTTAATTAGCTGGGGATAGTGGCATATGCCTGCCATACCTAACTACTCAGGAGGCTAAGGCAGAAGGATTGCTTGAGCCCAGGAGGTTGAGGCAGCAGTGAGCCATGATTAGGCCACTGCACTCTAACCTTAGTGGCAGAGGGAAATCCTTACACAAGAGCAAAATAAAATCACCAGCGGTCTTGAGAAACCATCATTCTCAGCAAACTGACACAGAACAGAAAATCAAACACCACATATGTTCATTCATAGGCGGGTGTTGAACAATGAGAACACATGGACACAGGGAGGGGAGCATCACACACTGAGGTCTATTGGGGGGAATGGGGGAGGGACAGCAGGGAATAGGGAGTTGGGGAGGGATAACATGGGGAGAAATGTCAGATATAGGTGACGGGGGATGGAGGCAACAAACCACATGGCCATGTATGTACCTATGCAACAATCCTGCATGTTCTACACATGTACCCCAGCACCTAAAGTGCAATAATATATATATTATTATGTATATATATATATATTATATACCATTGTATATAATAATATATATAAACTGCTCATTAAACTGTGTGTTCCTGAGACTGCTCTGTTTTATATATAAATATATATTTATATAAATACTATAAACATTTATGAATACTATATATATTTATAAATAGAAATATATAAATTTATATATTATTTTTATATAATTATGTAATTTATATATAATTTATAAAAATATATTTTAGTGTTGAACAATGAGAACACATGGACACAGGGAGGGGAGCACTACACACTGGGGTCTGTTGGGGGGAAATGGGGGAGGGGCGGGGGGTGGGGAGGTGGGAAGAGATAGCATGGGGAGAAATGACAGATACAGGTGAGGGGACGGAAGGCAGCAAAGCACACTGCCATGTGTGTACCTATGCAACAATCTTGCATGTTCATCACATGTACCCCAAAACCTAAAATGCAATAAAAAAAAATATATATATATATATTTTATAATTTATATGAATATATATATTTATAATTTATATAAATATATTAAAAATATATATAACAAAATTTTATTTATATTTATATGTTTTATATATAAATATAAATATGTAAGATATATATTCATATATATTTATATACTATATATTATATAGTATATATTATAATTATATAGATATATTTATATTTTTATTTAAAATATATAGAAATATATTTATATAATTTGTATATTTATATAATTTATATATAATATACATAAATATATGTAATATATTTATGTATATTATATATAATATACATAAATATATATAATATATATCATATATACGTTACATATATTTATAATATACATAATATAAATTATATATATAATATATATAAAACACAGAGCAGTCTCAGTAACACACAGTTTAATGAGCAGTTTCTTTATATCTTACACATGTTACTGGACCTGGCATTGTCCTTGAAAAGTGATCAAGCCTAATATATTGCCTCTATATGATCACATTTAACACATATAGATAAAATTATTTAAAAAGCATAGTTTCACTTAACTTTTATTTAGATTAGGGAGTGCATGTGCAGGTTACTTACATGGGTATATTGCATGGTGCTAAGGTTTGGGGTACAGTGGAACCCAACAGCCAGGAAATGAGCATAGCTCCTAAAAGATGGTTTTTCAACCCTTGACTCCCTCTCTAGTAGTCCCCAGTATCTGCTGTTACCATCTTTATATTCATGAGTACTCAGTGGTTAGTTCACACTTGTAAGTGAGAACATTTGGTATTTGGTTTTCTGTTCCTGCCTTAATTCACTGAGGATTATGGCCTCCCATTGCATCCATGTTGCTACAAAAGATAGGATTTAATTCTTTGTTACAGCTGCAGAGTCTTCCATTATGTATATGTACTATATTTTCTTTCTCCAGTCCACCATTAATGGGTATCTGGGTTGGATTCGTATCTTTGCCATTGTGAATAGTGTTGGAATAAATACAGGCGTGCATGTATCTTTTTGGTAGAATGATTTATTTTCTTGTGAGTATATACCCAGGGATTGGAATTGCTGGGTCAAATGCTAGTTCCGTGGTAAGTTATTTGAGAAAGCTCCAAATTGCTTTTCACAGAGTCTAAACTAATTTATATTCTCACCATCAGTGTGTAAGCATTCCCTTTTCTCCACAGCCTCAACAGCATGTATTTGTTTTGATTTTAGTAGCCATTCTGAGTGGTGTGAGGTAGTATCTCATTATGGTTTTTAATTGCATTTTTCTGATTATTACTGATGTTACACATTTTTTCATATGTTTGTTGGCTGTTTGCATGTCTTCTTTTGAGACGTATCTGCTCATGAGCTTTGGCCACTTTTTGGGAGTTTGGTAAAATACTATTTATTTATTTAGAAAATATATTTGTGGGTGGACAGTAGCTGTATATATTTATGAGGTCCCTGAGATTTTTAATATAGGCATGCAATATGAAATAAGTATATCATGAAAAATAAGGTATCTATCCCCTCAAGCATTTATCCTTCATATTACAAAAAATCCAAATACACTCTTTAAGTTATTGTAAAATGTACAATGGTTATTATTGACTATAGTCACTCCATTGTGCTATCAAATCGTAGGTCTCATTCATTCTTTCTAGTTTTTGTACCCATTAACCATCTCCACCTCCCTTCCCACCCCCTGCTACCCTTCCCAGCCTTTGGTAATCATTCCTGTATTCTCTACATCTGTGAATTCAACTGTTCTGATTTTTAGATCCCACAAATAAGGGAGAGTATGAGACATTTGTCTTTCTATGCCCTGGTGTATTTCACTCAACATAATGATCTCCAGTTACATCCATGGCATTGCAAATAATTGGATCTCATTCCCTTTATGACTATTACTCCATTGTATATATGTACCACATTTTATTTATCTATCTGGTGATGGACACTTAAATTGCCTCCAAATCTCAGTTATTGTAAACAGTGCTGCAACAAACATATAAGTTCAGATATCGCTTCAATATACTGATTCCTTTGGGGATATATCTAGCAGTGGGATCATTGAATCATATGGTAATTCAATTTTTAGTTTTTGGAGAAATAGTGAAACTGTTCTACACAGTGGTTGTAATAATACACATTCCAACCAACAGTGTACAAGGGTTCATTTTTCTCCATATCCTCGCCAGCATTTGTTATTGCCTGTCTTTCAGATATAAGCCAATTAACAGGGGTAAGATGATATTATAGTTTTGATTTTTGTTTCTCTGCAGTTCAGTAATCTGGAGCACCTTTTCATATGTCCGTTTGCCATTTCTATGTCTTCTTTTGAGAAATGTCTATTCAGATCAATTGCCCATTTTGATTGGATTATTAGATTTTTTTCTATAGAGTTGTTTGAATTCCATGTATATTCTGGTAATTAATTTGTTGTCAGAGAGGTAGTTTGAAAATATTTTCTACCATTCTGTAGGCTGTCTCTTCATTTTGTTGATTGTATTCTTTGCTGTGCAGAAGCTTTTTAACCCAATATTATCCCATTTGTCCATGTCTGCTTTAGTTGCCTGTGTTTGTGGGGTATTGCTCAAGACATTTTTGCCTACATCAGTGTCCTGGAAATTTTCCCTAATGTTTTCCTGTAGTAGTTTCCTAGTTTGCACTTAGCTGTTAAGTCTTTAATACATTTTTATATTATTTTTGTATATGGTGAGAAATAGGAGTCTAGTTTCACTGTTCTACATATGGATATCCAGTTGACCCAGCTCCATTTATTGAAGAGACTGTTTTTCCCCAGTGTATGTTCTTGACATCTTTGTCAAAGATAAGTTCACTGTATGTGTGAAGATTTGTTTCTAGGTTTTTTGTTCTGTTTCACTGGTCCATATGTCTTTTTTTGTGCCAGGATTATACTGTATTGGTTACCTGTAGCTCTGTAGTGTAATTTGAAATCAGGTAATGTGATAACTCCAGTTTTATTCTTTTTGCTTAGGATAGCTTTTGCTTTTGGGTCTTCTGTGGTTCCATATAAATTTTAGGATTTTTTTTTTCTATTTCTGTGGAGAATATCATTGGTACTTTGATAGAAATTGCATTGGACCTGTGGATTGCTTTGGATAGTATGGGCATTTTAACAATATTGACTCTTCCAATTCATTAATAGGAAATTCTTTTACATTTTGTTTGTATCCTCTTCAACTTCTTTCATCACTGTTTTATAGTTTTCGTTATAGAGATCTTTCATTTTGGTTAATTTCTAGACATTTAATTTTATGTGTGGCTATTTGTAAATGGATGACTTTTTAATTTTCTTTTCACATTGTTCACTGTTGGCATATCTTATCCAACTTTTTACTGGGGCTATTTGTATTTTGCATGCTGATTTGTTGAAGTACCTTATAGATTCTAGATATTAGGCCTTGTGAGATATATAGTCTGAAATATTTTCTCCTATTCTTTAAGTTGTCTGTTTAGTGCTGAGAGAGAGAGACAGACAGAGAGAGGGAAATAGCCATTAAGAAGCTCTTTAGTTTAATTAGGTCACACTTGATAATTTTTGGGTTTCTAGTTTAATTAGGTCACACTTATTAATTTTGGGTTTGTTTCAGTTGTTTCTGAGGACTTAGTCATATATTGTTTGCCAAGGCTGATATTCAGAATGGTGTTTCCTAGGCTTTCTTCTAGCATTTTTACAGTTTGCAGTCTTACATTTAAATATTTAATCCATCCCGAGTTTGTTTTGTATATGGTGATTGGCAGGGGTTGAGTTTTATTTTTCTATATATGACTAGCCAGTTGTTCCAGCATCATTTATTGAATAGGAAGTCCTTTTCCCATTGCTTACTTTTGACAACTTTGTCAAAGATCAGATGGCTGTAGCTGTGTGGCTTCTTTTCTAGGTTCTCCATTCTGTTCCATTGGTCCATGTGTCTGTTGCTGTATCAATACCATGCTGTTTTGGTTGCTGTAGCTCTATAGTATGATTTGAAGTCAGGTAGTGTGATGCCTCCAGCTTTGTTTATTATGCTTAGAGTTTCTTTGGTTATTTGTGCTTGTTTTGGTTCCATATGAATTTTAGAATAGTATATTCAGTTCTTTGAAAAATGATGTTGGTAGTTTGACAGGAATAACATTGAATATGTAGATTGCTTTAAGTGTATGGCCATTTTAACAGTATTAATTCTTCCAATCCATGAGCATGAAAAGTTTTTCCATTTGTTTGTGTCATCTATGATTCTTTCAGGAGAGTTTTGTAGTTCTCTTTAATGAGATTTTTCACCTCATTGGCTAGATGTATTGCTAGGTGCTTTTGTGTGTGTGGTCCCTGTAAATGGGACTGCATTCTTGATTTGGCTCTCAGTTTGAATGTTATTGGTGAATAGAACTGCTACCAATTTTTGTACATTGATTCCGTATCTTGAACTTTACTGAAGTCATTTGCCAGTTCCAGGAGACTTTGGGCAGTCTTTAGGGTTTTCAGGGATAGAATTATAGTTATGTGTTTTTGCATAATTTTTCCATATGTTTAACTCAATGTTAGGAATGACTTCTTTCAATGAATATTTACAGTAAGCCCAAACCATTGATGATGTGGTTAACTTCAAAATCACTAATCTCAAAGGTAAATATTTATAAAATTTCACCAACAATTCTTTTGCTTAAAATTCCACTTGCATAATTTTTGGTAAAATTTGAGTTATACTGAGTGAAAATTAGAAGAATATGCCTTTTTCCGTTTGTTTCTTCCATTACTCATCTTCCTTCTATCCTTCCTTTTTTTTCCTAAAATTCCTACTTTATACATGAGAATGCAAAAAGTAATAGAAATTCAACAAAAGTAAGAAGATAGGTAAATATAAGTGAGTAAATATTAACTATACAAAACAATAATTTTAATGTCTTGAAATGTTTAAAATACATGTTTAATAAAATTATATAAAAATCAAGAGGGGTAAGTGGAGGTAAAGTTTGACTGTTCTAGTCATGTCATGGAATGATAGTGTTAATACTTTTTTTAGGTCAAAAAGCAACAGGTCCTACATCTATCCCTCTGACATTAAAAAAGTAGAAAACTGTAGAAAATAAAATAATGATTTCATAATTTTTAGACCAAAGATAACAAGCAATGCGGGGCTCTGAGCCTGAGTGATGGCAAACAGGAGACCAGCTGTATAATCACACCAGCTGTCTACATCAAGGCATTTCCTGAACCGTAATACAGAAAAGGAAAAACCAGGAAGATAAGGGTGGGCTCATTAAGATAAAAAGATAGTAACCAGTGTTCAGGGACCATGAAGCAGCTAGACTTTCAGGGCATATTATTGGAGAGAAGGAAGCTATTCAGAGGTATTTTTTTTTTTTTTTTTTTTTTTTTTTTAGACGCAGTTTCGCTCTTGTTACCCAGGCTGGAGTGCAATGGCGCAATCTCGGCTCACCGCAACCTCCACCTCCTGGGTTCAGGCAATTCTCCTGCCTCAGCCTCCTGAGTAGCTGGGATTACAGGCACGCGCCACCATGCCCAGCTAATTTTTTATATTTTTAGTAGAGACGGGGTTTCACCATGTTGACCAGGATGGTCTCGATCTCTCGACCTTGTGATCCACCCGCCTCGGCCTCCCAATCAGAGGTATTTTATAAACTATGAAGAGTTTGAGATTCAATGCTAGTTGTAAGCTCACATATTTTGTCTACCGTGATTTCATGGATGTTAGAAAATATACCTAGGTCAGACTCAAATATGTGCTGTTTATAAGAACCAAATATTAAATATTATATAATTATATACATATAAAAGTATTTTAAAGTATAGGTAAATATGGCATATAAGAACTATATAAAGGTGAGATTATTTGTATGACTTATTTTTCTGCATTAACTTATTTAAATGAAGCACTTTTTATGATTTTATTTTATCTTTACTATTAACTTATAAACCTCTTTTTACAATGTTAATTGTTGCTCTAGGGTTTAAAATATACATATTTTAAACAAAATGGGGAAAAAACCCTTATAAAACCATCAGATCTTATGAGAACTCACTATCACAAGAAGAACAGCATGGAGGTAACCACCCCCATTATTCAATTACCTCCCACCAAGCCCTTTCCATGACATGTGGGGATTATGGGACTACAATTCACGATGAGGTTTGGGTGGGAGCACAGGTAAACCGTATCATTCTGCCCCTGGCCCTTTCCAAATCTCATGTCCTTACATTTCAAAACAGAATCTTGCCTTTCCCACAGTCCCCTGAAATCTGACCTCATTGCAGCATTAATCCGAAAGTCGAAGTCCAAAGTCTCATCTGAGACAAGGCAAGTCCCTTCCACCAATTAGCCTGTAAAATTAAAAGCAAGCTAAGACTTACAGTGGGCAAGCCTAGCATATCTCAACTAAGATATTGTATGGCTGATACATTTTGGCTGTGTCCACACACAAGTCTCATTTTGAATTTTATTGAGTCATGGGAGTGGTTACCCCATGCTGCTGTTCTCATGATAGTGAGCTCTCACAACATGTAATGGTTAAATAAGGTGCTTTTCACCCTTTGCTTGGCACTTCTTGCTGCTGCCACATAAAGTAAACATGTTTGCGTCCCCTTCTGCCATGATTGTAAGTTTCCTGAGGCCTCCCCAGCTATGCTTAAGTATGCGTCAATTAAACTTCTTTCCTTTATAAATTACCCTCTTTTGGGTGTATCTTTATTAGCAGTGTAAGAACAGATGAATACAGTAAATTGATACTAGCAGTGGGGTTGTACCCTGAAAAGCCGCAAAGGCTGAGCTGCCCAAGGCCATGAAAGCCCACCTCTTGCATCAGTGTGACCTAGATATGAGACACTTTTAAATACCCATATTTGGTCTTCCCAAGATATCCACAGATATGGTGATTTGCTATGAAAACTCACATTCTCAGCATATAGACCAACTTTGGCTGTAATTTATTATAGTGAAATGATACAAATTAAAATTTGCAAAAGGGGTATGGGTTGAAGACCAGAAAAACTAGGCATAAGCATCCAAGAGTTCTCTCCCAAATCGGCCAGACAGAATATATTTAAATCCATAGGGTTAAATTGTTTAAAATGTTGTTTACCAGAAACGCTCTTAGAAATTCAGAACCAGGGTTTTTACTGAAAGGTCAATCACATAAGGGTATTCTGTCTACAATGTCCACAAATCCTAGGCTCTCAAAGTCAAATTAAGTATTTAGCATAATCCACATTGCTTTTATTTTAAAAAATAGGCACAATGAGTCACCATTATCAATTAGGATATAGTGGGGACTTGCAAAATCCAAGTTCTCAAACATCAGCCAAGTCTTACCTTACAAGCAGCTTTTTTAAAGAATAGTACTCTAAATCCTGCTATATTAACTCCTTTCTGTAACATAACAAATGGGTTAAAGAGTAAGCTAGAAGAGAAAGCTAAAAATAACTTTAATTGAATGAAAATAAAAACATGTAATGCCTAAATTGTAGTGTGCAGTTAAAGCAATACTTTATAGAAAAAAATGTACATACTGGCTTACAATAGAAGAGAAAATTTAAAAATTAGCAATCTGTACTTCATCTTAAGCAACTAGAGAAACAAGCATGAAAAAAAAACCTCAACAAAGTAGAAGGAAGAAAATACTAAAATTCAGTGTACAAATCAATAAAATTGAAAGAATAGCCTTTAAAATCAATGAAAACAAAAGCATGTATTTTAAAACATAAATATAATTGATAAATTTCCAGACTAGCTCACTAAGCATGAAATAGAAATAAAAGAAATTGCAGTGTCTGGAATTAAAGAGGACACATCACTTATTCCACTGGCATTCACAAGTTAATAAGAGAATACAGAAAAAGAAAACTCTTCATACCCACAAATTTGAAATTTTAGATGCAATGGACCAGTTTCCTGAAAGACACAAACTGCAAAAACGCACTCAAGTACAAATAAATAAAACATAATTTTATGGCTACTAAAAAACTGATTTTGTATTTTAAAAGCACTCAAAAAATTGCAGCCACAGATAGTTTCAAGGTCTAATTCTACCAAATGTTTAATAAGGAAATAACACCAAATCTATACAATATTTTTCAGAATTATAAAGAGAATAGAATACTTCCCAACTCATTTTCTGGGGTCCAGCATGATTCTAATATCAAAACAAAGACACTGCAAAAAATAATATTACAGACTAGTATAATCATTCATAAATAGCAACACGAAAGTTCTAAGAAAAAAACTAACATATTGAACCAACAATAGAGTAAAAAGGATAACATATTCTTATTAAGTGTTACTTATTTTAGGAACGAAAAACTCATTAAATATTTGATTATAAGTATAATTTATCACACTAACAGACTAGAGCAGAAAATACATGATTCTCTTCACAGATAAAGAAAAAGTATTTGACAAAATTTAGCAGTCATTCATAATAAGAACAGTCAGCAAAAGGGATCTTCTTTAACTTCAAGATGAGCATCAGTCAGATAGGTAAAACAACTACCATACTAACATACTTACTGGTATTAGACTATACTGTTTTCTTCTAAGATTGGAAATAAGAGAAAAAAAGATGTCATCTCCCATCACTCTTATGCAACATCATTTAGAAATACTAGATAGGTCAATAAAGCCTGGAAAAACATGTACAGATTAGATAGAAAAAAATAAATCTATATAAGTATAGCTATTATATATATAGAAAACTCTAAGGAAGCAACTAACTACCTAGTTACTTTTCTTATTTTTTTCCATGTAGGGTACTGGTTAGCAGTTCTGTAGCTACTGTATGTGTTCACTAGGTTAAACAAATAAGTAAACGTAGAAAATGATAATCGGGTTTCTCTCTATAGAAGAAAGAAGTAACACATCAAGAATGTAAAAAGAATAATTTTGTGGTGTTGAATTAGCATTAAAATTAGTATGAATTCAAGGTTCTTAAACTGTATAAACAGATAAATAGATACAGACTAAACTTTGTGTGCATGTGTATTACATACATATATGTTTTTGTGTCTATGCATACTGTCGCTCTTTCTGTCTGTCTGCTGAGAAAGCCTAAAATCTATGACAGTCCAGTGGCAATAATTACTTGTAGTACCTTTATTCTGGCTTTTATACACAATTCTTCAACAGAAGGAACTAGAGCTCCTCAAGGCAGTTCTTGATTTCATAGCTGGGGGAGGAATACATAAGATGGACATAGGATTTCTGTGACACTAGGAATAAAGTAAGAAAGAAGTCAGAAAAGGATAAGAGCATGTTCAAATTGCACAAGAAGAAATCTGAAAGTACTCTCATGACCAGAGCTGAAAGAATTTGATCAGCATAATTACGGGCTTTATGCTGATTTCAAGGTTTACTATAAACACAAAGTTACCCACAGAGTGTATAGTGTGGTATGAGAATAAATGTATGGATCAAATAAACATTACAAAATAAACAATTAGATATACACATATATGGTCAATTGATTTTTCATCAAGTTTCCAAGAAATTTTAAGTGGTAACCTCTGGATATCCAAAAATGGGGAAAAAGTGAATATTAATGCTTTAATCTCACTATTGTATAATTAAACTCAACTACAAATGGATCACATATCGAAAGATAAAAGCTAAAATGTTAAGAGTTAGAAGAAGAAATAGTAGAAAATTCGTATGGTCATTGGTTAGGCAAAGATATCTTAATAGGTTGTGCAAACACACACACACACATATCACAAAGTAAAGACAAATGGTGAATTGCACTTTATCAACATTAGAATGTTCTACTCTACAAAGTATATTATTAAGAGCATAAAAGTGACAATAAAAGCAAGAAAATAGCAGATAACATATATATAATACATATATATATTTATATATATAATACATATATATATTTATATATATATGTTATCTGCTATTTTCTTGCTTTTATATACATATATATATTTATATATATATGTATTATATATATATGTAATATTATGTGCGTATGTGTTTGTGTGTATCTAAGTATCTAATTGATCCTGGAATCATGAAGGTTTGAAATTGTGGGTTCAGTTATACATGGATTTTCTTCCACCTCCTCACCCCACTAAATGTGACGAAAACAAGGATGAATACCTTTATGATAATCCACTTCCATTTACTAAATAGTAAATATATTTTCCCTTTCTTATGATTTTCTTAACTTTTGTATCTTGAGCTTACTTTATTATAATAAAACAGGATGTAGTACATATAACACACAAAATATGTATTAATGAAATGTTTATATTATCTGAAAGGCTGCCAGTCAACAGGAGGCTATTAGTAAAGTTTTGGTTGAGTCAAAAGTCATCTTCAGATTTTCAGCTGCACAAGGGTTGGCATTCCTAGCCCTCACGTTGTACAAGGACCAACTGTACATGTATTTAAATACACACACACATACACACACATACGTACATGCACACACACAAAGTATGCAGAATATGAAAGAAAAAAGATCATTGGCCAGCCAGGATGACTCGAGCCTGTAATTCTAGCATTTTGCCAGGCCAAGGTGGGAGGATTGCTGGAGCCCAGGAGTTTGAGACCAGCCTGGGCAACATAGTAAGACCCCATCTCTAAAAATCTCTTAAAAAAAAAAAAAAAGGAAAAGATCTCTGGCATTACTACCCAACTCATCACAGAATAAAATATTTCCATTTTAAGGAGACTGGACTCAAAATGCACCATTGTTTCTAGTAGGACACACACATTCCAGGATTACAGAATTATTCTTCATCTCAAGGTCAGGAGTAATCTGCACATTTAATCTCAGTCCATTTTGTTAATGATAGCATTTATTACATGAAAGAATTTATATGGAATTCTAGATTCCTGAGTCATATAGATAAAAACAAAATATGTATGAAGAGAGAGTACATTTTTTTATGGCCCATATAATTTAACTTACTTTCTAAAGATGAGCCTGAGCCAATTTTTCTTGATACCAAGGATATTTTTGATAATTTAAATTTAATATTTATAGTTCAAGCTTGTCACAGCTTGTGATTTTTTAGAAAAGATTGTTATAGTCTTATTTACAAAGTATATGCTGCCATAAAAAGTGCGGTTATTCAACCAGGAAAATAATATCAAATATAGAAGCTGAATTTGATAATTTAGATAAATTTTACTAATACTTTATGAAGCAGTGAACTATTAAACCACATAGGACAAGTGGTTTATGGTAGTCATTTCCTGCTAAGTAGTTAGAGTTAGTAACAACTCTGACAGTTTCATGCAAAAATAGAAGTACCATCATTTTCAAATTCTAATTAACAGGTTAAAGCAGTAAGTACTATAAGACAAAGAAGGAAGAAAAAAATCCTTAAAACTTGGGAGTTTGAAATTATTGAGATACAGGGAAATTAATAGAATGGGATGAATAACATTTGGATAAAAAGTTTATTCATTCATTTACCTTATCAGTTCCTGACATGTTTCAGATACTGTTCAAGGTTCTAGGGATAAATAATATATAGTATTGACCAAACCTTGCTGTAATGGAGCTTACAGACAACAACCAAATATACAAATAATGTCTAATATATTAGGTATTTAACCATGTAATAAAGAAAAGAAAGTAGGGTTCATGATAAAGAGTACTTGAGGATGGTCAGAGAAGGGATTTTTGCGGCAATATTTGAGAGATAACTGAATAAATGACAGCATAAATCTACCAATGAAATAATATTCTTGAGAAATGCAATATTTAGTGAAAATACCAGGGAATGTGGTATTCTTAATGGGCTCTTAATATTTTTTTATATGGGAATTGCAAAGGCATCATTGTAGCTGTAACAGTGTTTCTCAGCATCTGCATATTGACATTTTGATTGAGATGAACGTTGTGGGGTTTGTCTTAGGCATTATAGCAGGCGTCCCCAATCCCTGGGTCACTGGCTGGTAATAGTCCATGACCTGTTTGGAACTGGGCTACACAGTAGGAGATGAATGGCAGGTGAGCAAGTATTACCACCTGAGCTTCACCTCCTGACACATCAGCAGTGGCATTAGATTCTAACAAAGCCCTGAAGATCTGAGGTGGAAGAGTTTAATCCCAAAACTACCCCCCACTCCTGTCCCCAGAAAATTGTGTTCCACAAAACTGGTCCCTGGTGCCAAAATGACCACTGCATGACAGGATGCTTAGCAGCATCTCTGACCTCTTCCCACTAGATTGCAGGAGCAAGCCTCCATATATACCCTCAGTTATAGAAACCAAAGATGTCTCCAGAAGTTGCTAAACATTCCTGAGAAAGAAAAGTTCAAAATCACCATCTCCTCTTTCTCCCCTCGCCCACTTCTGTTTAAGCACCACTGATGCAGCAAATGGAACAAGACAAGGGATAATAGCAGATGTGGGCAGTGAAGGAGGGCTGGAATTCAATATGAGTAGGACCCTGCGGAACATTTCCAGGACCTCCCTTGCGCTGATTTGAGGGGAAAAAGGCAGTTTTAGGAGGGTCATTCTGACTGCTGAGTGGGAAATAAGTTGTAGGTGAGCAAGGGCGGAAACAAGAAACCTGGTTAGGATACAAATAACTCCAGCAATGAAGAAATCACTGCAAGTGTGGCAGTAGATGAAGTGGTAAGAAATGAGGAGCACTCCATCTACTTTGAAATTCAGTTCACAGGATTAATTTGGGGATTTAAGAGGAATCGGGATTTTTTTTTAATGGTCTAAACAGCTGAGAAGTGAAATTGCCATTTCTCGAGAAAAATGACTCTTGGCGACACGGGATTTTGGCACAGTTAAGGGATATATGAACCAGGAGTTCAGTTTTGAACAAGTTAAATTTGAGTTGGTTAAGAAAGTATATATTAATGGGTAAAGATACTGAAAATGTGGATATAAGAGGCTAGATTTGAGGTGAGAGATCGATGGGGTAAATATAAATTTGTGAATGCTCATAACCTGTGAGATTACTCAGGGAGGAACTAGAGAAGAGAAGAACTTGGAGAATTATATTCTGCAACACTGACAAAGGTTTGGAGGATAAGGAAATATTTATCATGAAATAGAGTGAAACACTTTCATAAATAGTTAAGGTAAAACATAGATCTGAACTGAGTATATTTTTGTAGAAAATTTAGACAGACTTAAGGGAAAGTCCACAGGTCCTCAGAGGAGCTGCATGTTACAGATTATGTAAAGGAAGGATGGTTAGACTGTCCAACACAAGATGGGCTGAATAAACATCAGCTATCATAACTGAAGCCTTGAGCCTAAATGTGTAGAGAAGCAGTAGGGCTCTCATTAATGGAAATGAGCAAATTCACTGGTACAGCTTAATCTGCGGGAACCCTAGGAAAGACTTTGAGGTAAAACAGGACAGTACACGTTGCAGAAGCAGTCTACAGCAAAGGGCCTCAACGCCCGGGTAGTGGATTGATACCAGTCCATGGCTTGTTAGAAATTGGGCCCCACAGCAGGAGAGCACAAACCCTATTGTGAACTACACATGCAAGGGATCTAGGCTGCATGCTCCTTATGAGAATCTAATGATAAATGTAATATGTTTGAACCATGATGAGGCCAACCTTCCAGACCCATCCATGGAAAAATTATCTTCCATAAACTAGTTCCTGGTGCCCAAAAAGTTTGAGACTACCAGTATACGAGATTAATATTAGAGATGTGACACTAGAGACAGGAAAAAGTATATGATCTTTAAAGTTATTAACTAAGCATGTATATGTTGATGGGAGCACACAAATTTTTCAAAGTCGTAAGGAAAACAAGATGAAAAGAGGGCAGGAAACTAACTGGGAGAGATGTTCACATTTTATAAATGATGAAGGAAGAGAAAAATCTGAGAGAGAGAAAACGATTTTAAGTAGGTGAGAGGACCAGAATATTGATAATGATGCCAAATTTTCCTGAGAAAGGAGAAGATGAGGAAGACTAGAATTCCGTTGTTTTATGTAGAGAGTATGATTTTTACCAGGGAGAGTGTCTGCTCAGAAGAGTGGTCTGCAATGGTTGGAATATGTATGTACCAGCAAACTGCAAAATGTTGGAACCTGAGACTCAATATTGTAATGTTAAGGTGAGGTTTTTATAAGATGGGGGTTTTTATAAGGTGATTAAACCACATAAATGGGATTAGCACCCTTTTGAAAGAAATCAAAGGAGCTTTTAAGGCTGTTTCTACCTGCATGTGCAGACCCAGCATTTATCCCCCAAGAGATGCAGTGTGGGTGTGGGGACGGGGTGCAATGAAGATCACCTTGAAAAGACAAGACCAGGTTTTCATCTCACCAGACACCAAAGTGGCTGGTGCCTCAGTCTTAGACTTCCAGCCTCCAGAACTGAAAATTTATTTTTTTATCAGAAAAAAAGTATGTTTATTTCTATTTTAGATTCAGAAGGTTTGTTACATGAGTATATTGTGTGATGCTGAAGTTTGACATATGATTGGACCTGCCACCCAGGTAGTAAGCATAAAACCTAGTAGGTAGTTTTTCAACCCTTGACCCACTCTGTGCCTCCCCCATGTATTAATCTGTTTGTGTACTGCTATAAAGAACTACCTGAAACTGGGTAAGTTATAAAGAAAGAGGTTTAATTGTCTTATGGTTCCACAGTCTGTATAGGAAGCATGGCAGGGAAGGCCTCAGGAAAATTTTAATCATGGCAGAAGGCAAAAGAGACGCAGTCAAGTCTTACATGATGGAGCAGGAGGAAGAGAGAGAAGGGGCAGTGACCAATCTGGTGAAAACTCACTGTCATGAGCATAGCAAGAAGGACATTTGCCCACATGATTCACTCATCTGCCACCAGGCTTTCTTCCAACATTGGGGATTACAACGGACATGAGATTTGGATGGGGACACAAATCCAAACCGTGTCACCCATCCTGTCGTTTCCAGTGTCTACTGTCCTCATCTTAATGTCCGTGCGTAGCCAATGTTTAGCACCCTCTTACCAGTGAGAACATACATTATTTGGTTTTCTGTTCCTGCATTAATTCACTTAGGATAATGGTTTCTAGCTGCATTTACGTTTCTGCAAAAGACATAATTTCACTTCTTGTTAAGCCTGTGTAGTAGTCCGTGGTGTATATCTATCATATTTTCTTCATTCAGTTCATCATTGATGGGCACCTGGGTTGATTCCATGTCTTTGCTATTGTGACTAGTGCTGCAATGAACACATAAATGCATGTATCTTTTTGATAGAATGATTTATTTATTTTCCTATGGATTTATACCAAGTAATAACATTTCTGGGTTGAATACTAATTCTATTTTTAATTCTTTGAGAAATCTCCAAACAGCTCTCCATGGTGGCTGAACTAATTTACATTCCCGCCAATGGAGTATAAGCATTCCCTTTTCTCCACAGCATCACCAGCAACTGTTTTTTGACTTTTAGTAATAGCCATTATGACTGGTGTGAGATGGCATCTCAGTGTTGTTTTGATTTGCATTTCTCTGATTAAGAGGGATGTTAAACGTTTTTTGCATATTTGTTGGTTGCCTGTATGTTTTATTTTCTGAAGTGTTTATTCATGTCCTTTGCCTACTTTTTAGTGGGACTATTTGTTTTTTGTTCTTTGAATTGTTGAGGTTCCTGATAGATTTTGGATATTAGACCTTGAGGGATGCATAGTTTACAAATCTTTTCTTCCAAGCTGTGGGGTGTGAGTTTACGGTGTTGCTAGTTTCTTTTGCAGTGCAGAGGCTCTTTAGTTCAATTAAATCCCACTTGTCAATTTTTGTTTTGGTTGCAGTCGCTTTTGAGGACTTAGTCCTAAGTTCTTTGCTAAGGCTGATGTGCAGAATGATATATGCTAAGTTTTCTTCCAGGATTTTTTAGTTTGAGGTCTTACATTTAAGCCTTTAATCTATCTTAGGTTAGTTTTTGTATTGTGATAGGTAGAGATCCAGTTTCATTCTTCTGCATATAGCTAGTCAGTTATCTCAGCACCATTTATTTAACAGGGAGCCCTTTCTCCATTGCTTATGTTTCAAAATCAGTTTCTGCTTTATATATTTTCCAGGTGCAGGTATTTCTTTACAGCAGACTAAAACATGTGAAAGTGTAGTAAGACTACAGGAAAAATTATGCAATCATTTGGTTAATTTAAAGCCTCATGAGGAATTGAAAAATAAGTAATGCCTACATGTCATATAAGAAGGGGTGACATTTAAGAAGACAATTTATATTTTAATTTTTTTAAAGAATATCTAATATGTTTTACCTAACGTCATATTTAAAACTACAAAAATAAGGGAGAAAGAGAAATGCTTGGGTATAATTAAGATGAAAATATGTTTTTACACTTGATGTCAGAACTTTGTGGCACCAAAACACGAATTCAAAAGTAAACAGTGATGTAAGAAGTTGAGAAAAATTAAATAAGAAGCTAAGAAAAATTAGTATGCTATACTTAATTTTCAAAGAAGTTGTGAATGAAAAAATTTAGAACCGTAGCTTTATGTCAGAAAGTCAGAAGGAGAGATTAAGTTATAATCTTAGGTCGAAACCAATAAGTAAAAAATTAGAATTTTTGTTATTTTTGAGAGGTACTCAGGAAATCCAACATAAAAAAGCCCGCTGTAGTCACATAGTATTTAAAATGGTGGGTAGAGCCATACTTAATCTTAAAATAAAAATAGTGAACTTTGAGGGATACTCTTTGACAGAAGTTGGCAATAGAATATGATATTGGGCACAAAATGCAAAAATAACTTGGAAGAAAGAAAATTTTAATATGTAAAATAGTGGAGTAGGTAAAGAGAAAACCTCGGGAAAAGGCAGGTGGGGGCGATGGACAAGACAAAGACAAAAGAGTCCCAAAACGGAGGGATTCTTATTCAGGAATGACGGTAGATGTAATGTGGAAAAGAAAAGTCTCACTGCATTTCAATGATACGTAATTTTAGTTAGTTGGGTTGATAATTATGAAAATGACTACATTAAATGATTATCATATAATTATATAATCTAAAAATATTTAAAATAATTATATCCAGGTACAATAGGTGGCATTTGATTAAAATTGATCATTTCACTCTTTAATTATTATCAGAAATAGTTGTAGTAATGTAGTTTCTTGAACTTTAAGAAGGGAGAGCCTGTAAGACATGAGTAAGCACTCTCTGTGTTCTTTGGAGTCCTCACATGTAAGTGGTTTCCAACAAGCAATCAGGGAGCACTTACAGGGAGTCAGAGAGTGAGCCAGACGTTGCTGGGGAGGGGTTAGGGGGTGCAAAGATGAGCAATACAGTTCTTGTGTCTTCAGTCCACAAAGTCTGGTAGGCATATACATTTAGGATTCCAGAATGATATATGCTAAAATCAGAATGAGGTGGTTTTGTTTCAGCATTAAAGAGATGTTACAAAGAGGGATAAAGACAAGAAAACAGGATGAGACTGTTTAACACTAGGTCTATAATTAGAAAAACATGTGTCTTAATATGGAAGACAATTTATGGAATTTTTCTTTCTTCTTTAATATTATTGATACATAATGGAGGTTCATATTTTGGAGGTACATGAAATAATTTAACACATTCATATAATTTGTAAAGATTAAATTAGTATAATTGGGATATGGATCGCCTTACAAATTTGTCTTTATGCTAGAAACGTTTGAATTATTCTCTTCTAGCTATTTTAAAACGTACACTAGATTATTGGAAACTATACTTTACTGATATAAAACTAGGTATTATTTCTTTTATCAAACTGTTTATGCTCATTAATCAACCCATCTTCAATCCCTTCTCCTCCTTACCTTTCATGGCATCTGGTAATCACCAGTTGACTTAAAATTTTTGTAAGTTTCACATTTCAAGCTCTCATCTATGAGTGATTAATGTGATTAATGATCTTTCTGTGCTTGGTTTATTTTACTTAACGCAATGACCTCCAACTCTATCCATGTTGCTGCAAATGACCAAATACCATTCTATTTTGTATGCATATCACATTTTCTGTGCTCATTTGTCTATTGATGGGCACATCAATAGATAATTGAGAGGTTGATTTCATGTTTTGGCTATGTTCATAGTGCTGTAATAAACATAGGCATCAGTTAGCTCTTTAATATTTTTGATTTCCATTTCTGGGATATATATCCAATAGGAAATTGCTGTATCATGAGGTAGTTATATTTTTAGTTTTTTTGAGAAATTTTCATATAGTTTTCCACAGTGACTATACTAATTTATACTCTCATCAAAAATGTATGAGCCTTCCCCTTTCTCCACATCCTCGCCAGCATCTGTTATTGTCTGTTATTGATAGAAGCAATTTTAACTGGGGTAAAATATTTCATTGTGGTTTTTATTTGCATTTCTCCAATGATTAAGTATGTTGGGCATTTTTTTCTATATACCCTTTGGCTATTTGTATGTCTTCTTTTGAGAAATGTCTATTCAAATTTTTTTTGCCTAGTTTTAATTGAATTATTAGTTTGTTTTTCTGTTTTCTTTTTCCCTTGAGTTGTTCAAGCTCCTTACATATTTTTGTGTTTATTTAATGTTTAAATTTATTTATTTTTAATTACTGTGGGCACATAGTTAGTATGCCTTAGGTAGATAACAAGAGAAGGGTCCCCCAAGAGCCCCCAGCCCATGGGTCAGTACCTCATCCCTACATAGCATAAAAGGCAGCCTGGAAAAAAATTCAAGATGCAGGCTCAGATAAGGGAAAACTAGCACAAGGCGTTATGCCTGGAGACATGCCCACAGCTGCACAAATAGAAAAACCTCTGGCCTTGAATAAAAATTTGCACAAACCTCCAGCTCACTCAGATAAAGAAACAAAGGCCTGGCCTTTGTCCTTTGTAGAGTCAGTGGACTCCCAGGAAAAGTTTCTTCTCTTTGTGTGGGCGTAGGCACAGTGGGCTCACGTGGGTTCTGGTGGGAACTCTACTTTTCTTTATTTGGACTGTAAGTCCAGCTTCTCTGAATCATAACTTCACCCTCTGATTGGCCCCAGCCTAAGGTCCTGGGCCAAGCTAAGCAGCATCTACGAATCATTATTTCAGCTCCTGATTGGTCCTGGGTCAAGGCCCAGAGCCAAGCTGTGTCGCACCATTTTCCAAGACAGCTCACGAACTAAGCATATTTCTTCCCCTTACCAGTTCATAAAAACCCTGGACCCCAGCCTCATAGGAGGCGCTCTGTTCTGGTCCCCCTCTCTCTGGCAGAGAGCTTTCTTCCTTCACTTATTAAACCTTTCCTCTAACCTCACCTTTGTGTCCACTCTCCTTAATCTTCTTGGAGGTCAGACAAAGAACTCCAGACGTTATCTCAGACAAGAGACTGTTACATCTTGGTGCCTTGCCGTGACTACAACTCTATGTGTATATATTTATGAGGTACTTAAGATATTAGGATATAGGCATGCAATGAGTAATAATTGTATCATGGAAAATAAGGTATCCAATCTCTGAAAGCTTTTATGTTTTTTGTTACAATCTATTCTCTTTTAGTTATTTTTTAATGTATAATTATTATTGATTACAGTAACCCTTTTATGCTTATCATCTAGTGTTTTAGATTTTATCCTGTTTTATATCCTGTCTTCATTGGTCTTTATCCTCAACACAGAAGACTGAGATTAATACAAATAATGTGTGATGTGATAGGTTTAATAATTGTTCAGAAAATATTTACTTCTCTCCTCCTCCTCCTCCTCTCTTACAACAGTCTCTCCTCCTGGTACCCTCTCTCCTTTGAGAATGGCCACATGAATTGCTTTGCAATAGAATGTAAGCAAATATGATATGAGAGATGCATTAACTTGCTTTCATGTTTGGCATTCTTCTTATCCTTTTGCTATGTGTCATAAAAAGAGCGTGTTCTGTTCTCAGACTTCCAGTCAGGTTGAAGTAGTGTGAAGCTCATGTATAGTCTCAAGAAAAGCCACTAGCTATCCCAAATACCCTTGAGCGAGGAAAGGAGGAATTTACTCTTCTAAGTCTCTGAGATTTGGTGTGTGTATGGGGTTAAAAGAGAGGTCTTGGTTTGGTGCTTAGCATTGTCATAATAGACACCTTATTAAAACTTATGTGTGATATCAGATAAATATATATCAATCAGTTGTCTCCGTAATAAAATTATGTAACCAATCTCCCCAAAACTCAGCATTTTAAAATAATTATCGCTTATTTTCATGAGCTCGTGTATCTGTTGGAACAGTTCTGCTGATGTAGACCGGGAGTGCTTGGGTAATTGTGTTTGGGGTTGCAGCAGCTGGACCAGCTGGGTGGCTGTTCTTATGACTACAGGTCTGTGCCTTAGCTAGGGGGTGTCACTGCTGCATGTGTGTTCATTCAGGGGCCTCAATTCATGGGGCAGCCATTATCCAGGGAATGAATATAAGACACAAATTGTTTCGAAAGAGGTTGAGCAGAGTAAAATAGCTCTTTTTTCCCTTCACACTAAAAAATAAATGAAAGATCCTTAAAATACCTGTTAAAAGAAATCCAGTAATATTTGTTACTTTTAGTAACATAGCTTTCTATAAAATTTACCTTTCATGAGCAAATTTTCTCATGTTTATAACAGACATGCAAGAGGACGAACACACACATGAGGCTTCTTAAAGCTTAGGCTTAGAACTGGCACAGTTTCTCCCATTGTCCAAAGCAAGTGAGATGGCCAAGCTAAAATCTATAGGCCACAACCCTGAATGGGACGTGGAAAGGGCATAAATGCAGGAATGGGGAGAAGAGACAGATAAATTGGGCTAAACATTTTTCAATCTTCCATTATAAATACATCAGTAGTGTTTTATTATAAAATACAGAGTTCTGTATATTCCTTCAAATGCTAATGATGTAGGGACTAGTTAATTTCAAGAAGTAGTAGAATAGTGTTTCTCAAAGAAGGCCATTTTTTAAATTCTTAACTTGGTAGAATGACTCACCAATAATCATAACATTTTCCCTAACCCTTTTATAGAGCTGTTTTGAACACATGCTTCTCTTTATTTTTAATCCAGCATTAATCCACTTAACAATTTTTAGATGAAGTTCAATTTTGATGTACATGATAGTAACACTTTTGTGCCTGGTCACCTAATTTACAACAGGAAACAGTACATTATCCAATTAAGTGTACTATTGTCTTGTTAGACACTATATATCATCTGCTTATTTCATCAAGGAAGTTTGTTATCATTTATGTACTTGCAATAATTCTTAGTGCCAATCAACCTGTCCTGAAATGCTATTGAATGCCCTTCAGTCTCACCAAGCATTGTATGCTACTTCAGTTACAAATTAGACAATTTCTTCCCTATAATTTTGGTTAACATCGAGCATGCATCAGTTCTGAACTTTCTGAATAGCTATAAATTAATTTTGTATTTTACCCCACATATACAGAACTTGTTAGATTTAATAATCAAAATGCATACAGTTATCATTTGCTGACGAATGTGTCACAAAAATGATATATTTATCCATATAAATAAAATGAATTTGGAAGCAAAAAAGACTCATTTTGTAGAGTCTGACTTTCAGAACCCCAGTCAATTAAAGCTATGCCATTCCAATTTTTTTCATTCCCAATTATGTTTACCTGAATTTTTCCCACCTGACATATGCCATAGAAGCATCTTATTTTAAGGTGAATGTTGGAATGATCTATTTTTTGCCACGACAGGACTGTACAACATTTCAAACAGCTCTATCTCTAATATAGCTCGCTACCAAATAGATTTTTATATTGGCATATTTTCAAAAATTGTCCATCTTGTTACTTGCAGTGTCAAAACCCCATATAACCTAGAATAACCAGAGTTGCCCTCAAGGGTAATGACTATTGCTGATTCCCTCAAATGGAGGGTTTTCCCTGAATTATTAGTCAAGCCGCTATTTCTTTGGTGCCTGGAATTATCCAAACTATTTGATTCTGGAATATAAAAAACAATTATTGCTTAAAGAAACATTCAGCTTGTATTTTAGTTCTTCTATTACGCAGAACTACTGCTCCCCCTTTGTCCAGTTATCTCTGTCTGCAGCACCCTTTCTATATCCTAATCTGATTGAAACGGAGTCACCAGTAGGAACAATAATCTTTGGAGTCAGGTCATTCAGACATCTTAGAACTATTTCTTAACAATGAAACAAAAAACTCATTTCTAATGTGTTGCGTATCTTATGGCAGAAAACTATTCTCTCTGGAGAAGCCATATAGTTTATTTTTAAGAAGACAAACATAGCTAAAAATGTACAGATATATATGTACTATGTATATATGCATTATGTTAGTAGCAGGAATGTGTATGTAAGTGTGTACACGTGTGTGTGTGTGTGTGTGTACCCACATTCCTGCTACTAACATAATTCTCCTTATCCTTCCTTTTAACTTTGGAAAGAGAAATTATGACTTCATTTATAAACTTGAAAAAAACAGCAAATTACCAAGCGTTAAGTTCAGAACATAAGAATTCATGAACATGAGCAGATGGACCATAAATCACATGGACTTAACATTGGTTTATTCCTGTAACCTAAATATTACTTAGGAGATTGTTAAAGCATAAGCATTACCTAAAGGTTTTTCACAGAAATACATCACAAACCACCACTTTAATGGAAATAAAAAGAGGTATTGCAAACCTATTAGACAAAGGGTCAGTATCTGACGCAGCCTATTTGAAAATAGAGTTATGTGAAGGATAAGTTTCTAAGGCTATGATTTCATACCAATTTCAAGTGAATTTAACAGAAAATTGTTTTAAAACATCAGTAGCTCCACCATGCTTGATGCTGGAGAGAAGCATATCGTAGGATATTGTGTTTGACTAAAAACAAGTCAGATCCTATCACGGTAAGAGCAAAAATGAGGGTTTATGTCTCTATTCTTCTGAAATTGTGCAAAAAATAATAATCTCCAAAATAAATTTACTCAATCAAAAAAATATGTATTGGGTACCTACATAGGTCCTGAAAACATATTACATATAAGAGAAATCAAAATTTCTAATTTGCGTTGTAGTTGAAGACTGTCAATAAAAGAATAATAATTTATATTTAAAAACAATGTAGGGTGAAGAACCACAGAGAAAATAGAGCAGTTTAGAGAGATCAGGAGTGCTGGGATGGTGTAGGATGGAGGGAACGTAGTAACTGCTATTTTATATAGAGTGTCCAAGAAAAGACCCCCCAGATAAGGTACTGAGAAGAAAACTAAAGGAAACAACTGTGTATGAACAACTAACTCTGCATAAAATAGCAGTTACTGTGTACTGAGACATGTGAACATCTGGATAAAAGGTGTTCAAAGACAAGCAAATAGAAAAGTCAGTGGCCTTGAGAAGACTTCATCTTGATATGTTGTTTTCGAGGAAGGTCAAGGAAGCTGGTGGACTAGACAGAACAAAGGTACAGTATAGTGTCACATGGTTAGTGTGTGACCAAATAATAAATGCCTTTTTGGCTTTTACTTCGAGAGAAGTAAGATCCTGTTGGAGGACTTCTATCCGAGGAGTGGCCTAAGCTGAAGTCAGAACTTTAACTGAATCCCTCTGGCTGCTGTGTCGTGCAAAGACTGTGGGAAATAATCAGCAGAAGTAGTGAGAGCATCAGTCTGATTCCAGTGAGGAGACAGAAAGTACATAGCAATTTGAATCATGGACATTTACTATAAGGAATTATTACCTCTGAATCAATGATAGGAGAGTGAACACAGGTAAAGAAAACCCTAAAGGGTAAGGCTAAGGGGCAGACCTAAGGAAGGGCACACTTGAAAGAGGAGCTCCCTTTCAAATGCGGTTGAAACCTCATAGGAAAAGGTGTGGTTGCAGCTCACTAAACAGACAAAAAGTTATGTGGGTCGTCAGCACCAGGGCTGCTTTGTAGTCACTGAGCAAGCAGGAAAAAACCTAAGAGACAAGGGAGCAAGGTTGATGATGGGAAATAAGCAAAGAGCGTCAGGTAGCTGCAAGTGTAAGGCCTGAAACATGCAGTGTGCGTGTTAGAAGAGCAACAATGAAGTGGTCACCAGGCCCAGGCTATGACTATGAGGTCACCCAGCATTCGGGTACATAGCTGAAAGACTAACACTAGACCTCCTCACACCCCACTCCACTGTCAGAGTATGAAACAGAAATAAGAAAAAGCAAGAAAACAGTATATGGGGATCAAGAAAGGAAGTCTCCTCCTTCCTACAGGATCCTCCAACATCCTCTGTTGACAAAGCTGTGAAGGAGAAATGTCTGAACAGTCTAGACTATTCGCAGAGGACTGAGGTACGCAGTTATAAAATTCATAACTATGTCGAACAGTTGTGAGGATTTGGAATAATTTTAGTAAAAAACAGATACTGGCTACAACCATGATGGCAGCAATGCCAGTGATGCAGGACAGTTTATGGATATATTTTGAAAGGACAGCCAACAGATTTGCTGTAGGATGTAGGATGTAATACAAAATACGAAGAAGGATTTTGTATCAGGTGAGCTGGAAGGATGGTATGTTTACTTTATAGTACAAGGATGATTATGATAAAAGTGGGTCTTGGAAGACATGTTTGGACATGTTGGATGTGAAATATTTAACAGACATACAGATCACAATGTTAAATAGTCAAAGCACATGTATGTAATTTGGTAGTCAGGAGACATTTGGATTGGATATGAAAATATGTACACCATCAGAAATAGAGGATATTTAAAGGCAAAAAACGAAATAGCATAATAAAAGGCCAGGCATAAGTAGAGAAGAGAAAACACACCAGGGTTAATCCTGGAAACACTAAAATTTTAGGTGAGGAGATGCATTGTTAAAAGACTCTTCAGAGAAATGTGGCAAGATTGTATGGAAGCACTCAGCATTAAGAGTCTGGAATTTAAAACAGAATACAAAGTCATCTCCGTACAGTGTTCTTTTTAGCCACATTCAGCTGTCCCTTTGCAGGTGCAGAAACAGCCTTTGATGTAAAAGCAATACTAATTGGACAAAATGATAATCTTTGCATATTAAGTGAGCTGATGTCAGAGTCTGTAAATTACAATCATGCCTACAACAGAGAATGAGTAGCCTGTGCTAATCTAAAGTATCTTGCTTTTTGAGGATTATTATTTGTTTCCACTTGTCTTTTGCTGGAGAAAATGACTTGGATTTCTCATTTTTTCTTTTCTGTTATGATGAGATCTGTAGTCTCATTTTATCTAAGATATAATTACTGCTGAAATTTTCAAAAATGTGGAAAAATAGTATTTGTCGAAGTGAGTGTATGCTTAAATGAGATGAATTATGCTTTGTCAACAGTAAGAAAAGCCTTGGGAATATTATTATAATTGATACCTTGTTTAAAATAATACTGATGTTCTTCATTCACCACACTCATACTTCACTGTCCTGATGACTGAAGCATCACCTAAACTACTCTCCTCTTTGTAGACTGCTTAACTTGGTTCTCTTCACCTTATTAAGTCGGAATTTCTTAATATTTTACATTACATTATTATTAATACATACTTGAAACTTCTAGGAACAATTGAGTGCTAGCTGTTATAAATTTTCATTTAAAAAGCAATAAATTGGAAGGGACCAGGATAGGTATTTTCAAATATAATTAAGTTGTCGTTTTTGCCAATAAGTACCTCAAAATGGCATGGCTAAATTTTCTGTAAAAAAAAAAAAAAAAAAAAAAAACAGAAACAGAAATACCACATGGTTTCACTCATAATCTGGTAGATTAAAAAGTTGATCTCGGCCGGGCGCGGTGGCTCAAGCCTGTAATCCCAGCACTTTGGGAGGCCGAGGCGGGTGGATCACGAAGTCAAGAGATCGAGACCATCCTGGTCAACATGGTGGAACCCCATCTCTACTAAAAATACAAAAAATTAGCTGGGTATGGTGGCGCGTGCCTGTAATCCCAGCTACTCAGGAGGCTGAGGCAGGAGAATTGCTTGAATCCAGGAGGCGGAGGTTGCAGTGAGCCGAGATAGTGTCCAGCCTGGGTAACAAGAGCGAAACTCCGTCTCAAAAAAAAAAAAAAAAAAGAAAAATTTAAAAAAAAGTTGATCTCATAGAAATAGAATAGTACTACTCATAGGGAGTAGAATAGTAGTTATAGAGGCTTGGAAGGGTAGAGGGAAAAAGGGATAGGGCTGGAGTTCCACAGCACCATTGGGTGACTGCAGTTAACTATAATGTGTTGTATGTTTCAACATAGCTAGAAAAGAGGATTTGAATGTTCCCAATACAAAGAAATGAAAAATGTTTTGGGTCATGGATATTCGTTACTACGATTTGATTATTAAACATTGTACATATGTACTGAAATATCACATATACCCCAGAAATATATACAATTACTATGTATCAGTTAATGATTCATAAATATAGTGGTTGAATGCGTTTGCAAATCTTAAAATGCAAAGTAAAGTATATTTTATAGTTAAGTCTTAAAAATAAGTTCAAAGGAAACACTTATCAATTCCAAATAATCACATCAACTTGGACATCAAGGAGATCGTAGAGTTAAAAGGTTAAGCAGTTTTAGAATGAGGAAATTGTGCTGAGCAAAAGTACTTATTATTATTTGCTAAATAGTGAATGTTCAATATTAATTTAAGCTCAAGTATGAAAGGCTGAGTTAAAATACGAGTTTCTAAATCATCTTAAGCTAGAGATTAAAGAGAAGCGCTTAAGGAAAAAAAAAATTTAAAGACACTTTGGAGCCCCAGCTTAACCATATAAAGTTTGTATTTTTTTGTTTTTTGACACAGGAGACACTTGACAAAAAAAAAAAAAAAAAAAAAAGAAAAGAAAAATTTAGGTGGAAAAAGACTATTGGAAGGATTTTGAAATGGTTCAAAAAATACATATTGAAGGCCTGATTTCTGACATAAAGCAGTTAGAATGAGAATAAAATAAATAGTTCCCAATCAAAAGAGACTGATTGATCACTGATTAAGCATAGGAGATGAGAGAAAAATGAAAAAAAATTAATTTCTAGTTGGCATAACTAAAAAATAATGCCTTACATGATTCCCCTATAAAACATTTTATGATCTTTCTGCTGTCTCTCATAATTGAAACTAATTAAATATTTCCATATTTCTTTTCCTTTTAAAATTTATTTTCCACTAACTATAAGGCAGCAAGCTCCATGAAAAGAATAAGCTTGTCTTTTTTTTCACTGCTGTATTTATAGCACTTAGCTCAGTGTCTGGCATACGGAATTCACTTAACAAATACATATTTTCGAACAAACACATAAATGAAAGTATAACAAATGAATAAAGTCAAGAAGCAGCGGATTTTGTGGATAACCATAGGAGTTTGGTATTTGATGTGTAGAATTTAAGGTATTACTGGATTGTTCATTCAAAGATGATGATGTCTATGTTCCTGAATCTTCAATTCATTGATTATTTGACAAAATATCATTTGGCACTTACTATATGCTAGAAACTGCTCTAGATACTGGGAATACATCATGGAAAAAACCATAGAACTCCTGTCCTTATGGAATTTATATTTTAATATTTCTGTATTCTAATATTAGTAATTCTCTTTGCTAATCTATTATTTTCAATATCATATAAAAAATTATTTTATTTTTATTTTAAGTTCCAGGGTACATGTGAAAGATGTGCAGGTTTGCTACATAGGTAAACGTGTACCATGGCAGTTCTCTGCACCTATCAACCCATCACCTACACATTAAGCCCAACATCATTAGCTGCTTTTCCTAATGCTCTCTATTCCTGGATCCCACCCTCCAGCAGGCCCCAGTGGGTGTTGTTCCCTTTCCCGTATCCATGTGTTCTCATTGTTCAGCTACCACTTATAAGTGAGAACATGCGATATTTGGTTTTTTGTTCCTGTGCTAGTTTGCTGAGAATAATGCCTTTCAGTTCCTTCCATGTCTGTGCAAAGGACATGATCTTGTTCCTTTTTATGGTTGCTAATTTCTTATATACATATTTAAAAAATAGTCTCTTGGCTCCACATCTTTCTCCAGCTGCTGCTCTGTTTTTCATCCCTGCTTTGATGAAAAGCTCAAAGATATTTTTTATGTACACCTAGTAAGGGTTATTTTTTGCTGCATAATAAACCATGTCAGAATCAGTGACATAAAACACAATTTTAAAAAATTGTAAGTCTAAATTTGGTTGAGCAGTTTTGCTGATCTTGGCTGGGCTCGTACATGTTTCTCTGGTAAAACTGTTAGATCTCCCAGGGTTGGCTTCTCAAGAATGGCCTCATAAAAACAAGGTACTAAAATGATAAGCCAAAGTGTGCTAGGCCTTTTGAGGTCTATTGTCAGAGCTGGCACAATACCATTTTTGCCATATTCTAGTTGTCAAAGCAAGCTCAGAATTAAGAAGTGGAGAAAATACAGCTTTATAAGAATACCTGCAAAATCACACTTTGAAGATACAGGGAGGAGAATATTGCAGACTTAAAAAAAAATCTGTATTCTTTTATATCACAGAGAACAACAGATTTTACATCACGGATCGTGGATTAAGAAATGGGTTTTATTGAGGAAGGGGGAAACGTAAGTTCAGCAAAAAAAGAAAAAGTAACTCTCTGTCATCTGCCCATCATCCCACAGAGTCATGCTAGCTTTGGATTTTTTTCAGTAACCTTCTGTATAAACTAGAAATTCTCATCTCCAATTTCAGTGCCCTCCATCCTCTTACATGTCTTCATTTTTCTTCAACATTCTTGTCTCCACATAATATATATTTAAAATTTTGCTTGGTTTTGTATCATCTATTAGACTATAGGCTCCATGGGGACAGAAATTTTTAGACTCTTGTTTGCTGCAGAATCTCACAGTAGCTGAAACGTATAGTAGATGCTCAATAAGTATACATTAAAGGAATAAATGCTGAAGAATCAATAGATATTTTTTCAAGGAATAAATGCTCAAGAATCTGACAGTTTTGTTTGCTGTCTTTAATGTCATATACTTCTCAGCTTTCTCCACTCTAACACTTTGCTCTCTTGCAAATCTAGTCTTCATTTCCAGTTGATTAGTATCTCTACTTGCTTATACTAACTTTATGTCAAACTTTGTGTTTACAACTTGTTTGTTAAATATCAAGAAACTATCACACTTACTATATGTTAATGTCATTGCCATTATCAAATTTTAAAATACTTTTCTCCCTCATCTTGTTGAATTATTTATATGACTTTTCTCCCCCATCATACTGAAAGTTTATTTATTTATTATTGCATTTTAGGTTTTGGGGTACATGTGAAGAACGTGCAAGATTGTTGCATAGGTACACACATGGCAGTGTGGTTTGCTGCCTTCCTTCCCCTCACCTGTATCTGTCATTTCTCCATTGCAGCACTGTTTACAATAGCAAAGACCTGGAACCAACCCAAATGCCCATCGATGATAGACTGGATAAGGAAAATGTGGTATATGTACTCAAAGTTTCTTAAAGGTAATGTATATATAATTCCTTCTGGCATTCTTCAGAATTCTTAGCATTTTGACTTACAAGGAGAAGATACTCAATAAATATTTATGGGATACAAATATTTTATAGATAAATTATGAATATCTACTAGATGTGGATGGTATGATATTTGGTTTTGCATATACATCATTACCTAAAGTAACAAACTACTTTATTGCAAAGGGAACTGAAGAACATTTAAATATACAAAGATTGGAATATACAAATACACAGAGATTGGAAGATAAAAATCTCAAACTACTGGCCTAGTAAAATCATGGTAACTTCACCATTCTGCCTCCTTGTAATTTTATATTACTTTGAAGTCTAACCACAAATGCTAACATGGTCTCTTATATGAACAATTAAAATGACTGCTTTTGCTCAGACTAGATGCAGTCATAAGGCCTGGAACTAAAAGTGGCCCACCAGTCTGTTTCAAACCTTCCTTCCCTCAGATCACAGGAATATTCAGCTAAACTATTGCAATTCCAGTGGCACAAATGACCAGTCCAGAAAATGATTCAGTCAGTGAAAAACCAACTCAAAAAAAGCATAACTGGAAAGATAAATCATGTTTTTCTGCCAATACCTGAACTAGAGCTGCCCCTAACCCCTATCCCAGGTGACCTTATGGAGGTACAGATCTCAAAGCAGCAATACCTCTAAACTCGATTTGTTCTCCAGACTCTCATTAAAAAGCAAAAACATGCCAAAAAGTATTCCGGTATGGGCACCAACTTATCTTTTTCAGAATAGTAAGAGGTCCACTAAATTGCATTATGACTTAATCAGTATATTTTAATCCAATCAATACATAGTTACCTACATCTTCTTTAAGAGCAAATTGAGAATAGAGTGAAGGGAACAGTGAGCTTCCATCAGTATGCATTATCAAATAGAGGGTTTTGTCTTAATTTCACATATTTTATTAGCTTTTACATGTATTGTTACTCTTTATGAACTGAAGAAATAGCTGTTACTATAATTGTGCTTAATGGTTCCTTTTTTCCAAAGTCACACGTCTGCTAAGTGCCATAGCCAGTGCTCCAACTCACATCTGATGGACTTCACAGTTTTTGCTCTTTTGAATATTTTGGAAGGAGTATTTGAATAGTATAATAAATCATTTATTCAGCCAACATGCTTATTTTACTCAGTGTATTTCAACTGGTATGCGATATGTATCTGTAGAAAAGTTGTTCTTGAACTCTGAAAGGTTGTAATCTATTGAAGATACACAATTCTGTCTTTTAATGACTGCTTAACTTTAACACGTTTGAATACTTGAAAACAATTTGATCTCCTAAGTAGCTTATTCTTTCTTTCCCCAGTCTACAAATTTGATTATCCTATGGCTTTACTTGGCAAGTTCTGTTTTTTAAAGATGGCAAAGCTGCTTTCAAATTATCACAAATTCTTATTTGAGTAGTTCAAATGGATGAGATATTATTTCAACGTGCAGACTTGTATCTGCAGCTTGGGAGAAAATGTATGAGTAAATTTGTTTAAATGTCTGTCACTAAGTAATTTAATACAGTCTCATACATTTGATGTTAAGCTATATAATGAAGACTTCCAAGTCTTTATTAATAACCCTTCTCACCATCTAGATTCTAATTATAATTCCAGTTGCACATATTGGTGTAGATGTCTTAAGGTATTCAGTTTCAGTAAGTCTTAATTTTTTTTCCTTCCAAGTATACTTTATCTGACTTTTCCATATCTGCCATTTTTTCCCAGGTATCTAAGATCAAAATATGTAGAAGTCTAAATCAACCTTCCTTTATTTATTTTATTTTTTTTGAGATGGAGTCTCGCTGTGTTGCCCAGGCTGGAGTGCAGTGGTGTGATCTCAGCTCACTGCAACCTCCGTCTCCTGGGTTTGAGTGATTCTCCTGCCTCAGCCTCCCAAGTAGGTGGGACTACAGGTGCCTGCCACCACACCTGGCTAATTTTTTGTATTTTCAGTAGAGATGGGGTTTCACCATGTTAGCCAGGATGATCTCGATCTCCTGACCTTGTGATCCACCCACCTCGGTCTCCCAAAGAGCTGGGTTTATAGGCATGAGCCGCCGCACCCAGCCCAACCTTCTTTTTTAAATTTTGTTTTGCATATAATCTGTCAACCCAAATTTTTTTTTCAAAATATTGCATACCTATTTTTTCCTTTCTGTGGTATGGTTTTCTAATGACTACATTCAAAATAATACATGAAAATATATGATATTAGTAGATAGGTAAGAAGTACAAAATAAGAGACAAATTAATACCATAAAACTATCACACCTCCCAATTCAGACACACTTGCTTCATTCTCATGCCAGCCCTTCATAATCTAGCATCACATTGTACTAATTTTTGCCTACTCTACAAGTTAAAATTCCTCAGTAAATCACTGAAGTTCCTTTTTCCTCTTCCTTTCTGTTTTAGAAACACGGTCTCCTGTCATCCTCCTATGTATAAACTACCCTACAACTAAATTAATTCCTTCTGTTGCTCTCTGGACATCTCTTGGGCCTTACTAGCTCTAAGTAATGCCATTGTCTCCACTTATAATATTCTCTATGACCCTGAAAATCCCACTTATCTTTTGAAGTGTAATCCAGTTTGTATGCTAGGTAAAAATATGATCTCTCTTTTCCTGGAACTTCAGAGAACTTAGTGATAATAGTCCTCCTATACAATAACATGTGCTCCCCTGAATTACAGTAATTTCTGAACACATATTCTTCATTATTTTATTATCAGGTTTTTACAAAGTGTTTAATGTAATTTTATATCCTCCCCAGTGCCTAAGAGAAAATTTTGCAACAAGTAGGGAGAATAATATTTAATAAATGCATGGCTAAGGGCATATTATATATGATTATGAAGATTAAAACATGCAGCTGATTGTTGAGAAATGAACCTCAGTTCTGCATATGTTCACTGTGTAACACAAAAGGATGTTAAGCTGTGATTCCTGCAAAATGATCACTAATGAGGTTCAGCCAGCAGTAAAGTCTGACATGCAGATTTTAATAACCTCATAGGCATATGCACAAAAAAGATGATTCCAATAACTTCACAATTAAAACTTGTCATTCATAGTGAGAGAGTAAGCCATGATGTTATAGTCTGTAAAACAAACAATACAGAAAATATGATATCTTCCTAAAAGCAGGAAGCAGTGGTCAAGAAGAAATGCTACTTACTTAGCAGTATGCCGGGCTGCTAGGAACCTTGGTGCCAATCACCCAGTGCAATTAGAAGACTACTTCTCCAGTGCCTTGGGTAAGAGCTGATAACCCAAACTAGATGATGCATTTAAAAAAAAGGAAAATGTATTTGTATCAGTAGATGATACCAGTACAATTCTGAGAACTAAATCTCTCTCCCTAATAAATCTGTGCATCACTGATAGAGAATTCGAGATTCAAAAAACACATACTCTGCATGAATGAAACATCAGATAATTGCTGATATAAACACTAATGAGTGGGTATCAAAAATCAATAAACTAAGAACAGGAGGATGACTTACCATTAATAAGCATGCATTCAGTACTCAAAACTATAATGCAATATTTACTGCCAAACGGGAAATAAGTACCTGCTAATATTTAATACAATTTTTTCAGAAGTTGTGTTAGTTTTTGTTAGTTTGTTCCTCCTTTTTTGGTTTGGTTTTTACTTTTATGTCCTCATATATTTTAACACAGCAAAATATTTAGCAAGACTTTTGCCTTGACAGGAATGGTGGACATAATAAAAATCATTCTGTAGTTTCAGGTAACAAAAGTATAACTAAGGACCTGCTCAGCCTGTCACCACTGATGCACAGATATTGTCAGGTTTTCTGATAGTATCATTCAGAAATGATAGCACACCATTCAGGGACCTAGAGACTCACCTGCCCACCACAATATGCACCCATGTGTATCATCAGTGAGTTTGAGAATAGGCCCATCCCAGCTGGTGCTGCACCTGCCAGTGCCCATGTGTCCATGGGGGCCTGAGGATCATTTCACTCTGCCCATGTCACTGATGCCTGTGTACACCTACAAGGAATCTGAAGAGGGGCCCATGCAATCTGCCAGTGCTCCCACACATCATCTAGGGGTCTGGGGGCTAATCCATTCTGCCCAAATACTGCCAACAGCAATGCATTTTGTTCTGCAGCCTGAGGACAGATCTCTTGAGCATATGGCCACCATCACTGCTGGCCCTCACCCGTACACATCACTTGGGGTCCTGGAGACTGGCCCACCCAAGTAGCCATTGCTATGACTGGCACTAGTGCATACCACCAGGAGGATCAAGCTTTGTCCTATTGACACAGTTATCATTGACAATGCCATGAGTATCACCCAAGGTCTTATAGAACTGCCCATCCACCAGCCCCATTGCTACTAATGCCATTACTAAGCAAGCTACATGGAAGCCCAAGCATCAGCCTGCCCTGACTTGCTACCACTGCTGCCTGCATACACCATCTGGTGGCCCAAGGAACAGCAAAGTTGCTCCACTGCTGCTACTACTAAAGCACGAGCACCAATCTTCATGGTGATGCCACTTCTAGCAAAGCTTCACTATAGACTTCACTAACAACTTCAGTCTAAGCCACTGAGGAACTTGAAGACACACTGACACTGATTACAGCTGAAGAAATCATACATGACTACACTACTGCACCCATCTGGAATCAAACCAATGTACCCTCCTCAGCCAATACTATAGCTATATCTATAGGAACAAGTCTTTCCTTATGAAAACCAAAGAATACAATTGGAAGAAATTATTTTTATACCAGATGCACCAATATCAATATAAGGACACAAGAAATATAAAAAAGCAAGGAAACATGACATTTTCAAAGCAACACAATAATTTTCCAGCAACAGATTCCAGTAGAATAAAAATAAATAAAATGCCTGAAAAAATTAATAGTATTAAAGCAGCTCAGTAAGCTCACAGATTAGCAATACAAACAAATCATAAATCCAGTTCATGACCTCAATGTCATATTCAACAAAGAGATAGTCATCATAAAAAAAAAGGAAAAAAACACCACAGATCCTTGAACTAAAAAATTTGATAAATAAAAAGGACAACAGAGATTTTTCAACAATGTACTAGAAAAACATTATTCTTAACGTGGAAAAGCCAAAAGGCTTTCCTTTAACAACTGGAACAAGACAAAGATGCCTACTTTCACCACTCGTTTTCTACATTGTTGTAGAATTCTTAACCTGAACAATTGGGCAAGAGAAAACAATGAAAGCCTTCCAAATTAGAAAAGAAGAAGTCATATTGTCTCCCTTTGTAGACAACATGATCTTATATCTAGAAAAAATGTGAAAACTACACCAAGAAACTCTACAGATTCAATGCAATCCTCATTAAAACATTAGTGACATTCTTTATAAACATAGACAAACAATCCTATAACTTACATGGAACAACTAACAACCCCAGATAAAGCACTACTGAACAAAGGGAGCAATGCTACAGGCGTTATAAATAACTACCTGATTTTTAAATATACTACAAAGCTATTATAACCAACCTGCATGATATTGGTATAAGAACAAACACATTGGCCAATGGAACTGAATAGAGAACTCAGAAATCATGCTATATTTTACAGCCACATAGCTTTTGAAAAGGTGTTAAGAACATTTGTGGGGTGATGGATGCAGTGGCTGAGTCCTGTAATCTCAGCACTTTGAGAGGCCAAGGCAGGTGTATCACCTGAGGTCTGGAGTTTGAGACCATCCTGACCAACATGGTGCAACCCCATCTCTACTAAAAAAATACAAAAATTAGCTGGGCATGGTGGCAGGTGCCTGTAATCTCAGATACTCAAGAAGCTAAAGCAGGAAAATTGCTCGAACCCAGGAGGTGGAGATTGCAGTGAGTCAAGGTCGCATCATTGCACTCAGCCTGTGCAACAGAGCAGGATTCCATCTCAAAAAAAAAAAAAAAAAAAGCAGTAACATACAATTGAGGAATGAACAACGTCTTCAATAAACAGTGCTTGGAAATCTGGATATCTGCATGCAATAAATGAAACTAGACTCTTGTCTTTCACCATGGATAAAAGTCAACAAAATGGATTAAAGACTTTAATGTCAGACCCAAAACATTAATACTAATAGAAGGAAATATAGATTAAATGCTTCCGAACATTGCTCTAAATGAACATTTTATAACTAAGACTTCGAAGGTATAGAAAGCACAAACAAAAACAAACAAATGTGACCACATTCAATTAGAAGCTTCTGATTTGTAAGGAAACAGTCAACAGAGTGAAGAGATACTCCATATAATGGAAGAAAATATTTTTAAACTACTCATCTGACAAGGAACAATATTCAGAATATACATAGAATTCAAACAGCTCTACAGCGGAAAATAAATAATCCAATTAGGGCAAAGGATCCCAACAGACATTTCTCAAAAGAAGACATAAAAGTCAACAAGTATATGAAAAAAATGCCCAACATCATTAATCATCAGGGAAATACAAAACGAAGCTACAGTGAAATATCATCTTACTCTAGTCAGAATGATTACTATCAAAAAGACAAAAAATAAGAAATGATGGCCAGGATACAGTCAAAAGGAAACTGTTAGTAGGAATATAAAATAATAAAGCAATTACAGAAAACAGCATGGAGATTTTTCAAAACTTTTTTGTTGTTGTTTGAGACCGAGTCTCAGGTTGTTGCCCAGACTGGAGTGCAGCGGCACAGTCTCAGCTCACTGCAACCTCTGCCTTCTGGGTTCAAGCAGTTCTCCTGCCTCAGCCTCCCAAGCAGCTGGGATTACAGGTGCCCGTTACTACATCCAGCTAATTTTTGTATTTATAGTGGAGATGAGGTTTCATAACCTCACATGATCCATCCACCTTGTCCTCCAAAGTACCGGGATTACATCTACATCCAGCAGATTTTTCAAAAATCTTAAAATACAACTACCATAGGATCCAGTAATTCCACTACTAGGTATTATCCAAAGGAAAGGAAATTAGTATATCAAAGAAATACATGCAATCCCATATTTTTACAGTGCTATCAATTTAGTTAAGATACGGAATCAACCCGAGTATCCACCAGCAGATTAACAGATAAAGAAACTTTGGTATATACATACCCAAGGGAATATATGGTATATACATACCCAATGGAATATACAAACATACCCAGTGGAGTATGTTCAGCCATAAAAAATAATGAAGTGCTGTCATTCCAGCAACATGGATGAAAGTGGAGGTCATTATGTTAAGTGAAATAAGCCAGAAAAATACAAATGTAACATGTTCTCACTCATATTTGGGGCTAAAAATGTTGATTTCATGAGGTAGAGAGTAGAGCAGGCATCCTCAAACTTTTTACACAGGGGGCCAGTTCACTGTCCCTCAGACCGTTGGAGGGCCACCACATCCTGTGCTCCTCTCACTGACCACCAATGAAAGAGGTGCCCCTTCCTGAAGTGCGGCGGAGGGACCGGATAAATGGCCTCAGGGCATGCGGCTCATGGGCCATAGTTTGGGGACGCCTGGAGTCGAGTGATAGTTACCATAGGCTGGAAAGTGTGGAGTAGGGGATTGAAGAGGGTTTGGTTAATGGGTACAAATAAACAGTTCGATGACAGGATAAGTTCTAGTGTTTGATAGCACAGTGTGACTACTGTAGTTAGCAAAAAATATATTGTAAACTTCCAAAGAGCTAGAAGATTTTAAATATCCCCAACACAGAGAAATGGTAAATGTTTGAAGTGAATATAGGTAAGGACTAAGTTTATAAGACTATATATTTAAAAATCTGAGTATCTTTTTTCTGGGGGAAGAGAAGATTTAGACTTCATAACCTAATGAGTGTTTTGTTCACTCAATCGGATGATCAGTTGCCTCTGAAAGTACAATCTACAATCAATACATCTTTCCTCTCCTGGCAAGTGGAAAACCAGAGAGAATGCTCTCTCTGGATCAAAGTCAAATTTTTCCAAACCAAAAAAAAAATCAAAAAATAAATTAAAAAATCAAGATTAAAGGAAACTTTTATCTCACTTTACTAATGATCCACAGCAAAATTTGTCCAAATGAAAACTTCAAACTCACCAGTCTGTGAAGCCATCCTAAGCAATAGGTTATAGTCTCTATGCTTGTGATTTAGTCTGGGATATTCCTTTTCTCATGACAAACAGCGCTTTTAGACGGTACAACACAAAACATAAGCATGAGAACAAAATTAAAAATGACAAAGAATGATCTGGTTCCAGCAAGGAAGTCAAAACAAAAATAATAACTGATTGCAAAAACCGAGGTACCGAAACTGAGACTAAGTAGTAAGGAACTCAATGCAAAGAGAGAGCAGTTTAGACCGAATGCTGACTTATTCATTGTGGGGGACTCAACAAGCCGTGAGTAGGAAGTCACAAGAGGAAGTTCTGGGTCAAGCCAGACACGGTCAAAGGCTGGGTTCTCTAGGGACAGCAGTGCAGATCATATGTTGGAGGAATTTTGAAGAAAACTGTGGAAATGAACAAGGACCATTAGAACAGAAACTATTCAGAGCTTGCTATAGCAGAGTCAGACAACATTACTTGAATTTGGCAGAGACTCAAATGCAAGCAGGGGAACTGGGAAGACTCAGGTATTCTGATTGGAGGGTGTGGTGTGGGCATAAGGAAGATAAAGCCTGGCTACCAATAAGTAGGAACATCTTATTGATTGGTTTAGGACATATCTTTATCTGTTCAGACTGCTGTAAAAAATACAGCAGACTGATTTATATGTAACAGAAATGTATTGTTCACAATTCTGGAAACTGAAATATCCAAGACCAAGGCAGTAGCAGATCTGACATACGGTGAGGGCTCCCTATTTCAAAAATAGGTCCTTCTGTGTTCCCACTTGGTAGAGGGGTGGATGGGACTAGGGCCTTCCCTTCAACAGCTTTTCTAAGGGCACTAATCCCGTTTATGAAGTAGGAGCCCTCATGATCTAATCACTTTTCAAGAGACTCCCTGCCTTACTACTATTTTATTGGCTACCTGGTTTCAACATACGGATTTTGGAGAGACGCAAACATTCTGATCATAGCAGGGAGCATATTTGACTTTCCCCAGCTAACGTTGAATTGAAAGCAAGTATTGAAATTAAGGAAGATGCCAGTAATTGATCCACCCCTGAACCCTTTTGAGCTGATTTCTACAGTGATATCAGTTTAAATTCCTGGACTGTTTGCTGCAAAAATTGGGGATCAGAATACCACTGCCTCATGATCTGGCCGTTGTCCATTTGTATATTCTGTCTCTCAATCATTTATAACATCTACAAAACATCTCTTATGACTGAAAATCTTAAACATGATTTTTTTTAAATACATAATTGCTGTGGGAGTCATCATGCTTTTGCCTTTTTTGGCAATTCTCTTCTACAAGATCACTTCCCTAAAGGTGTCTTCCATGACTCCCCTGTATAAATCATACTCCGAATATATGCCCTATGTTTCTGCTCCAAGGCTTAAAAGTCTGTCATAGTTTCTTTTGCCTAGAGTGTAAAGTTGAAATACATTTTCATGTTATATAAAATCTTCTGTGATTAGACAATGTTTTCTCTCTGTAATGTCTCGCTCTCTCTCTATATATAAATAATACATAAATGGATGAGCTATTGTGTATATATATAATATATATTATATATATTGTATATTATATATATGTTATATATATATATATATATATATATATAATATATATATAAAATATCCCCCTGCTTGTACATGCTAGTCTTCAGCCCACGTAAATTATTTCCCGGCAATCTTAAAGTGTTTGCTATCTCCAACATTGTGTTGAAACATTCCTTTTCTCTAGAATGTACTGCTTCTCCCTCTATATAGGCAACAAATTTTAAGAATCAAATGTTTTAAGAAACAAATGTTCTGACCTCTACTCACCGCTAGAATTAACTACATTCCAATTTGTATATTGTTTAGCATGTGAATACATCTAACAAGACAACCACGTTCAGAGCAGGTTTTCTTTTCCGTACTTGCCCTTGGGGTCTGCACAAAGGGCCACACTCTGAGTCTCTGTAACCATCAGTGTCAGGCGTATGATAGAAATTTAGTAATTGATTGCTGAAGGAATAAATGCAGGGAGAAATACTTAGAAGTATTTTTTGTCATGGCGTAAATTGAATTAATTAACCGGACTGCTAAACACTGACTATAAATAGCTTCACTTATAAAATTTAAAATATATATATTAGAAGAAAGGGGTTGGAGAAGCAGAAGAAATGAGTAATAAAGACAAGAAGGCAGGAGAGGGGTTTTAGAAATGAAGTGAAATAGTAAGAAAATAAAAAATAAAGGTAGAAAAACAAAACAAAAAAACTTTGTTATGCTATATCGTGTTCTTTATTCTAACCTTCTTATAGACTGAAAATGGCACCTGGCTATCTTCCTATTGTGCTGATGTGGGGACATTTCCTCTTCTGTAATCACATATCCACCAAAATTATCTTTCACCTGTGAGCCAAAAGAAATCTCAGCAGCAATCCTTTTGTATTGTGTCCGTGAGAGTACTATCATTAGTCAGTTCCATTGCGTTTCTGAAGTACCCAGCCAAATGCCTCATCTCAAACATTACATTCATTATACCTAAATTTTACCTTTTTCTCTAATTGGATGAGCTATTTATTTGCTTCTAATTTGTTGAATAGCACTTCTCCATTATGTTAGCTGCTGTTTTCCACAAGAAAGACAGTAAACAAAGTAGCCATTGCATTATGCCTTTGCATATAGCCTTTAATTCTGTGAATGGGTTTCAATCTTGTTAAATAAAAGTGCTGGGTAAATCAGTATGTATTATGGATAATAAGATTGAGTTGACAGGCTAGGCAGGGTTTGGAGGTAAAGTAAACATCTAATTTTTAGCATTTAACCAAATACTATTGTTTAAACTGAAACTGCCCAAGAAGGAAAACTGTGCCCATAAGCGTTTTTTTTTTACATAATTAACAAAGTATTTCATGAATTAATACATATGATTCTAGTTATCTATGTTTTTATATCAGTCTTCCTTATTTAAAAATTTTTTATGATAAAAATAAGAAAAATATTATTCTCCATTTAATTTTGCCAACTATTTTTTTCCACTGGAAAGAATATTTAGGTAACAAACCTGAACTCGTCCTGCCCATAATCATCCCAGCACTTTAAAAGTTGGAGCCAAGTAGATTACTTTAAGCTCAGGAATTCATGACCATCCTGGACAACATGGTGAAACCCATCTCTACAAAAATACACACCTGTAGTCTCAGCTACCTGGAACACTGAGGCAGGAGAATCACTTGAGCCTGGAAAGCAGAGGTTGCAGTGAGCCGAGATTGTGCTACTGCACTCCAGCCTGGGTAAAAGAACAGTATTCTGTCTCAAAAATAAATAATAAAAAGAAAAAAAGAAATGTTTATTTAAAAAAGAAAAAAGAAAATGAGTCAGATTCTCAGGAAAAAAAAAAATTGGTTTAAAATTAAATATATAAATAAGTAGACCAAGCCACCAATTAGAGGTAAAACAGAATAATATATTTTAAGATGTCTTAGCAAGCCTGTTCATCACCTAGTGAGTATATTTGCCTTGTTTATAAGTTAACAGAAACCAACTTAAAACCCCAAAAAGAAAGAAAGAATAATACATTGTAATGATGTAGACATACCTCTTGAAATTCAGGATCAAAAATTTAGCCAGTCAGCAGGAAGAACTGAAAGTTGAGAAGTGAAAAGCCACTGGGGTCCTTGGTAATATACTCTGTGTCTCTTCTCAGCCACTATCTACTCATCTCAGGGTTTCTATTATCTTTCTCTATTCATAGCATGCACAGCTAAATATGGCTGTTAAACTCTGCTGGTACATGTCATGGGCTAGGAAATGTGAGATACCTGTTTATTTCCCAGTCCTCCTTATAATAGAAGAAACTTTCTTTGGAGAAGCAAGAGCAAGGTCCTGCCAATTGAGACTATGGATTTTGGTCATCCTGAAAAAATAAGGCTGCTATGACCTGCACCCGTTAAACTGAAGTAATCATTAGAGAGGCTAGTTAAGAAAGATATTAGACACGTAGCAGACACTCCAAATGTGTACATTATGTTATCCCTTCCTTGTGTAATTTCTGCACCTTTTCTCTCTATTGTAAGATAAAAGCCTATCTAAAGATCATCATGTATGATTTTGCTTTAAGTGATTTAATACTCCTGTGATATTTGATATCAACTGACATGTTTTATTTTTTTATTCCAACATTTCTATTCAATTAAAGATAAATGCTGTGCTAAGTACTATAAGAATCCAAATTTTTGGATTTGTATTATAAGGAATCCATTTTTTCTCCTAAGTAGCTGTGATGTGCCAGGAAGATTAAGAAATAGACACAGATAAAATTCATTTTAGAAGTGTCAAAGTGTATTAAGTGTCTCAGAAACAGAAAAGGGATATTTCAACTTGGAGGACTAGATGTCTTTCAACATTCACCATTCTTTATTCCTCAACCACATTTTTAGTGCTCCTTACTCTTTTTCTCTCCTCTTCTTCAAATTATACAGCCATGTATGGAATAATAGAATTATTATTTAGGGTGTGAGGTAAATATTCACATATATTTATTATTCTGGAGATCACCACACTGGATGGTTTATCCTTCACAGATGCTTCTCTGAGGAATTCCCTGGTACCTGTAATCTGGGCATTAACATCTTGGAGGACCCAAAATGCCACATGTGTTGACTCAAAGAGTCTTCCAAATTGGCAGTAAGAGTCCCTTGTTTTGCATTTTTTTAACAGCAAAGAATAGTTTTGAAAAATGAGCTCAGAGTGGGAACAAGAACCAAACCTGGATCTCACCTGCCTCTTCCTGGGCTCAGAAAAGAAGGGAGAACAGGCAAAAACTCTTTGTACATTGAAATGTTCTGTTTATTGACAACGTATTTCCAGTGGTTACTTGAATAACCTGAGAGTCTATTTAATTTGAAATTTAATTTAGCTATGCACTTCTGTTTGATGGGAACATGAAAATGGAACATTTAATGGAGCACCTCTGGATGTTTGGGCCTCTGATGTACAACTGGGCCAATCCAGGGATTCTCCTCACCTTTTTTACCTAATGCATATCTGATGAGTTCATTCCTGTTTAATTGTAGGGTTTCTGGTGACAAGCAAATAATAAATTTTTTAAAGAGCTTGTGAGAGCAATTTTTTAAAGAGTCATGAGGGTGTGATAATGGACTGAGCCCTTAAAATTTGTTATCTCACATGAAAATATCTCTGAAGCAATATTTAGTGTAGATTGGATTTAGTTATTCTGTCATTTCCAAATGCACACATGTACCTACCTTTTCTATCTTTCCATACCTCTGGGTGAGCACTGCCTCCTAGAAAATGTTCATCCAATATTAAATACCCAACTCTACAAATAAGAAGTATAAAAATAAGACCAAAGCAATGCTAAGGCGAAAGTTTATAGCACTAAATACCTATGTCAAAAAGTCTGAAAGATCACAGATTGACAGCCTAATGTCACAACTCCCTATCCCTTAGCATTCTCAGGAACATGCTAATGGGATACTATGCCCTCTCATCTATTTTTTTTTATTATTGTACTTTAGGTTCTGGGGCACATGTGCCTATCGTGCAGGATTGTTGCATAGGTACACACATGGCAATGGTTTCCTGCCCCCATCCCCTCATCACCTACATCTGGCATTTCTTTATCAATCTAAAGGCTTAATGGAAGAGATGCAGACACACTTAATAAAGTGTAATCAGACGTAGAGAGGTACACTGAAATTGATAGGATCTTCAGAAGTGAATCAAAGTAGGCTTCAACTGCCATATATTTTATGGTGTGTGTCCAATATGCAGCAACTTTGCAAACCACAGAAACTATCAATCGTATTGAGCTTCACAACAGAAATAGGATAGAAGCAGAATTTTAGAAAAGGACACAGAATTGATATAGGCCTTTTTGTAAAATCAGTAATCTTATCTTGGAAGATAGAAGGGCAGACCCTAAAAGCTAAATAGGTATGAAAATCAGCAGAAAGATTTGTTTGGTTTGGTTTTAAGATAGAAGTGATTTACTTGTTTATATATTCTGGAAAGAATGGTCAGTAGAGAGGGGAATTTAAAGAAATAGGAGAGGAAGAGGGCCATTTAGGAGAATAGCATCTCCTTAGAGATAGTTTAAGATAAAATCAGTGCCCATCTAGAGATTTGCTTTGAGGCATATCTTCCTTTGAATGGAAGAGTGTGAAGTGTGATATTGTACTCTTATACAGTGCATTTATATAGTGTAATTGTGCACTTATATAGTGTAATATTGTATACTTTATACAATATTGTGTAATAAAGTGTAATGTACACTTATATATAGTGTAACATTGCATATATGTAATATTGGGAAGGAGAAACTACAAAAATCTCTCTAGTATTTTGTGAAAAAGGGAGAAAGTTAAAAAGAGGTACAGTATTGAAGACAGATGATTATCATGAAAACAGTCCTGTAGTAGATTATCCAGAAATTAAAATTTAAATAATAAGGGAGATGGGTATCAAGTGAGAAAAAGAGAAAATGGCATTACAAGGAGAAAGAAAAGTTAAATTATAAAGGCATGAACAATGATGATGTGTGCAAGGGACTTCAACAACTCCATGTGTGTTAGTAGGCAGGAGAAAAGTAGGACATGAGTGTACAGCAAGAAAAAGACATTTTGGGGTTAAGAGCCCTTTAAAAACCCTCTAATTCACCCTCTAAAGAAACCACCTACTTCACCTGTAGATAAGCCTCACTCTAATGATAGGCTCTCTGCTGAAAGTCTTTTGTTAGCCCCACTTAATGGCTGCATCTAAATTGAGACTCAGCTGTACAGTTTCTGGGGATAAAAGGCTCCTATGAGAAATTGTCTAATGCTTCTTTTAAGCCCAATTGGGCCCTCTCAGTCTTAAAGCTCCCAGATGGCGGTGGAGCACTCAAATAACGTCTGAGCCTGTGAACTTTCACTCTTCCCATATGGGCAGTGTGTAGATATGACATGAGCACAGGTAGAAAGACCTTTATGAAAAGCACTGGCACTTTCTTTTATCTCCCACTCCTGCTGCTGCTGAGGCTTTGTTTAAGCATTTGCTTTCCAAAGGTTGTACAATAAGAAATGCAAGTCCCAAGTACTGATTCTGTCAAGTGCCAGTGTGAGGTCAGTGTGTTAAAGGACCCACTTCCCCTTCTTAATTGTATTTTCTCATGGCTTTTTACTTTACCATGATAGAAAAAGTGTACGCAAGCCCTCCATCTCCAGATTTGCTATAACATATTTCTCAAGTGGCAAATCCTTTCAAAAGTGTTACAATAAAAAACAATTTCAATGTGAAATAATGGCACACACATCTTTTACTGAATTTTTCTCTTTCATACTACCAAAATGACTTAATATAGAGGCAGCTGTGCCCTATTCAAGTGAAAGATTTCTGGTAAACCCTGCTTGTTACAACTGCAATTACAAAATCCATTCCACTCTCAATATTTTGGTCTTAGAATTTGGTTGCTTAACACCCAAATTTACTTGCATTTGCCGTCCATGAAATGGCATTTCATTGCAACACAGCTTGGAACCTATATTTTGATGCTATAACTAGCACTATGTCTTGCCATCTGCTAGCCAATAAAGTAGTTATTTATCATTTCATGTATGACACCTACTCAGAAAGGAAAAGCTCATAATATTTTCTCATCTGATTTGTTCAAATGTGTAATATATTCAGAGATATCTTTTCTACTATTGGTAAAAGGGAGATCTTAGAAATCAATCGAAAACCCATAACCCCAATGCCCACTTTAAAGTGATGAGTATGATTTGCATTTTGTACTTTAGGAACAGGGAATTTGCAGTCTTACATTCAAGTCTATACAGAGAACTGAAAAAGGATTTATTAAATGCCAGGATTTAGCTGCAAAGCGATATGGGAACAATCAGTAGAGGAGATCGGTGCTGAGAACAAGGACAGAGACCCCAGCAGTAAAATTCTGGATGTTGAATCAATCAAGTTATCAATTAATATTTAAGTAAACAGGTCGAGTGTGGTGGGTCATACCTGTAATCCCAGCACTTTGGGAGGCTGAGGCAGGCTGATCACCTGACATCAGTTCAAGACCAGCCTGGCCAACTTGGTGACACTCTGTCTCTACTAAAATATAAATAAAAGTTAGTCAGGCATGGTGGCAGGCACCTGTAGCTCCAGCTATTCGGGAGGCTGAGGCAGGGAGAACTGCTTGAACCCAGGAGGTGGAAGTTACAGTGAGCCGAGATCGTGCCAAATACAGCCTGGGCTACAGAGCCAAACACCATCTCTTAAAAAAAAACAAAGTAAGCAAATAAATAACGCTAGCATTTTTGCCACCATGTTAACTAATTTTTATGGGCGTGGTATCTGAATGGCTCAGATACCAGAAGAAATTCAATATCAGACTCTACTACTTGATACATTTGTTAATGTATTTAGACCAAATTCTTCAAAAATTTTGTCTACTCTTGACATTAACTATGCAGATTCAACAATAACTTGGATTTTGCTTCATCTAACCTTGCTGCCATGGAGTTTACAGTATATTAAGGAAACATTTAAGAAAAAAATGACTATAGGTGCTATAATAGATACATAATTAGAGTTCTTAAGAAAGACCAAAGAAAGAGGCTAATTATAGTAAAGGTATCTGTTTACATTTTAAAAAATAATTATTTGAACCAGGCCTTGGTAATTCAGTAGCATTCCTCAAATAGAAAAACAGAAAACATAAGAGAAGGAAATTGCATGCACAATGGACAGCCCATGCAAGGGCACAGAAATGTGAATTATCCAGCATATTAATCTTAGCAACCATACTCCTCAGTCAGTTGTAAATCTACTGCTACTTACCAGTATCCTTGTTTCCTCAATATACTTTCTATGTATAATTTATAAAGTAATCATTTTATATAGGTATCAGTGTTGATTTTACATCTACAGAGGGCAATTATTGAGAAATAAGAATACCTCAGCTAATTTAATTGCATCTCTATGCTGTTTTTAAATTTTAATTTCATAACACATTTTTGCATATATAGTGTATTAGTCTGTTCTCATGCTGCTAATAAAGACATACCTGAGACTGGGTAATTTATAAAGGAAAGAGGTCTGATGGACTCACAGTTTAGCATGCATGGCTGGAGAGCCTCACAATCATGGTGGAAGGCAAAGGAGAAGCAAAGGCACATCTTACATGGTGGCAGGCAAGAGAGCTTGTGCAGGGATCTCCCATTTATAAAACCATCAGATCTTGTGAGACTTTCTCACTACCATGAGAACAGTATGAGGAAGATGCCCCCATAATTCAGTTATATCCACCTGACCTTGCCCTTGACACGTGGAGATTATTACAATTCAAGGTGAGATTAGGGTGGGGACACAGCCGAACCATATCAGATAGTAGAGTCATGTTTCCAAAATTGAAAGGTAAACAAAGCTATGCATGGGAAAATGTTTGGCTGCACCCACCCATTTGCCCACCAATACAGGAAACCATTGTTATTAATTTCTCTTATGCATCTATAATTATGTTATTGACATACTGCAAGTACTCATATGTTGTTTTATACTCTGCAATAAATTCTGAGATCTTTCTATGGCAGCACAAAAGTTTGTTTCTAATTATTGTACTATAATTTAAGTAGTCTGATGATATATATGTCAATTGTTATCTATCTGTAGTATTTAAACAATGCTAAAATGATTATCTATTTACATATGTTGTTTCACTTGTGTAAAATGTATCTGTAGACCACATCTAGAGAAATAAAGTTATGGAGTCAAAGAACCAAATTTATTTATAGTTTTGTTCAATATAGCCACACTTTGTATGTGTATGTGTATATATACATATATATATGTGTGTTTTTGAGTATATATGTGTATATATACACATACACACTCAAAAACCATATATGTGTTTTTGAGTATATATAATATATATATATATATATATGTGTGTGTGTGTGTGTATATATACACATACACATACAAAGTGTGGCTATATTGAACAAAACTATATATATATATATACACTCAAAAACACATGGTTTTTGAGTGTATATATATATATGTATACACATACCATATATATTTTTGAGTATATATACATATATATATGTATATATACACATACAAACAAAAAGTACTCACATATATATACTTAAACACCATAAACTATTTTGTTCAAGATAGCCATACTGTGTATACATACATATATACATATATGTGTATACATACATATATATATATTTATACTCAAAAACTTAAGTATATGTGTGTGTATATATATGTATGTATACACATACACACAGTGTGGCTATATTGAACAAAATAGTTATATATATACTTAAAAACCATAAATTATACATACATATAGTTTTGCATTTTCAAAGGTATCATGTCTAACAATTAGCCTAGTTCTGTTACTTTAAGGGTTGTTTTTCTTTCTTTTCTTATAAGCTGCTTATTCCCAGATGTTCTCTTTATTTTAGGTTTTGGTCTTTTACTAATGTAATTGTAGGGATTCTTCATATGTTAAAGTTAACCACATAGTTTTGCTAAATCCACATAGCAAAATCTACTATAAGTCAAAATACAAATTTAAAATATGGAAAATATTTTGTTAATATTCCAATGGTTCATTTTCCTTATATTTCTAATTTTTAGACTACTCTGCAGTTGTGAAAGATTTTCCTTAACACCAATACCCATACTCATAATTTCCATATTTGAAAATCTAACAGTAAATAAATGAAAATATCAAGAAAATGTGGTATACATATCCTTCAACCCAAACTTGAAATTAGTGTTAATTTTTTACTACCTAAAGAAAAAAATTAATGTCAGCTTCCATGTAATGAATGCTATATTTATGTAGATCTCAGTTTTCAGAAATGACATTTTAATAAAAGGTGTGTATGAATCAGAAAAAAAATATACATTTATCATCAATACCTGAAATGACAACTCTTTTGCAGAGCCTTTGTGGAGGTGGGGGTCAGGGCAATACACATTTTGGTGTGCTGATCATTATGTATATAATATTTGGTGAATGCATCCTCCTCATCTTCAGATGATTTGCAAGGAGAACATGTCAATTTAGGCATAAAAGCTTTTGGTATTTTTCAGACTACTTCCCTCTATCAGACACTGTGGTCATAATGGGCAAAATGTGTGATAGCAGCATGAATAACAGAATGAAAGATGACCTAACAAAATTAATATAGTTACTTTCCATCCTACTGTGAAATATTAAGTGATATAATTGTGTAGCATTCTTTCCACATCAAGTCTCATTGAACTCAGTGGTGCAGCCACCTCATTTTCCTTAAGACATCTTTACATATTTAATTTCAAACGTATACTCCACATAACCAATTTTACTGCATAATAAAAATGTTTTAACACAGCACTGAAAATTCAAATATGCTTTAACAATTTATTTTTAAAGTATCCTAAATTGATAACATGAGGAAAGCAAAAAGCTTTAAGAGGACATGATTTGAAACAGACATGGCATAACACCATTTTAAAATAATAAAATATGGAACATAGAAATGCCATTAAGTAAATTATAAGGTTTTTGCATAGTACTAATGATATACCCTGAGTGTGCTGTTCAGGCATTGTTTCCTAGATGGCGAAAGCAAGTGCACACTACCGTGCTGGATGTCAAATCCTTGGCCAAAGCAGCTTCCAAACACAGCTCTAGAAATTAAAAGCTTTGCTGTTTGGATTACTAAAATAAATAATGGTCAAAATGAACTACAAAATGCAACTATTTCAGAAATCCACAGTTTTTCTGAACCCAAAACTAAGAAAAGCAAAATACATTAGACTATCAGGCCATTGAAAACAGTCAATTCTTTTAAATGCTCACACATAATACAGCAATTATTTCTAAGTTTGCCTTGAGTCTTTTCCATAAAGAAGAGCAACAACAATAATATTTCCATTATTTTCTTGCTTTATTCAAAAATGTTCGAGAGTTTTTACCTATATGCTTTCATTTGTAACATGAAAATGAGAGGTAAAAGGGAATAACAACAAAAAAGACAACTATCATTGTTCAGTATTAATAAGCAGGTTAGACAGCTCCAGGAACTTGATCACTTATCACTTGCTCAGCCATTATCCTTGTGAAACTTACATAAGCATTTATTTTATGTTTCAATAGTGAATAACTTGTGAAAATATAATTATTCTTCTAGTAGTTCTGTGAGGGAAAGACTATTTTCATCCTCTTTTATGGATAAAAAGCCGTGGAGGGAATAAATTGCCCTGCTCAGACTGGCCAGATTTTAAGAGGCAGTCCAAAAAGTAAAACCAAAGCATGTATGATCCCAGAGTTCTGATTTTAAACCTGTTTTTCTCCTTTATCTGGTAGATTCTAAACATCTATATTAGTGATTAAGAATGGTTTCAAAGGTAAAATAAATTTTTTGTTCCCTGTACTTTTCAATTAATGTGGGGTTTTTAAAACATGTAAATTAGACTGAGTAAATTAAAATCTACTGATAACTGATATACCAATGATAACTGCATGTGAAACATTTCGAAAATATAATTTAAAACTTTAGCAGGCTTTCTGAAATGTAATGTATGTTAAAAACAAATAAACTGTAACTTCTGGAAGTTATATGAATATCAAACTCTTTCAAATTCATCACATGAACAGGTGTTTTGTACAAAAATGGCATTCAACCCCCAGAAGTCAAGGTACTATATAAATAAAAAATATACTTAAACTCAAGTTTCTTTCTTCTTTTTTCTTCTAAGTTTAGACCAGACTATATTTACTGCCAAAAATTAAACTTGAGATATTACAATGGTAATAAAAATGTCATGTAGGATTTGCTTATGTGCTTTTAAATGATATTAAAAGTGAGTTGTAAACTGGACTGCATAAAAGAAAAATGTGTACAGCTATTGATCTTCCTTAAATGAGAATGTTTTGCTGTTGCTGTGGTAGGAAGGCTTGCCACAGGAATGTAGACAGCTCATTAATGTCCAAACTTAAAGTGGCCTATTTTTAGACAATTAGAGAGTTGAAATACTACATGTTTTCTCATCTTATAATTCTACAGAATAGTATTACAAAGGGCCATTATAAATGATTAAGTAAATCTTTGCCCTTAAAATTTGGGGCAAATTTATACAAAGAAAGCAAAGAATAGGATTGCGTGTGTATTTAGGAAATTTACCTAGTAAGGAGAAATACTTAGAGACCACAATGCCCAAATCTATGCTTTCCTCAAGTGTCATAATACTATTAAAAAAAAAAAATCTTTAAAACATCTTGACTTTCCATTTTAATTACCTATGCAGAAATAACCCATACTGGTCAATTTCATGTAGTTTACAAAAGCATGACGGTAAATATACTTCCATAAATTATTTTTGCCGTGATATAGGTGAAGAAAATGGTTTTTATGTGATAAATTAGTCCTAGATTTGTTTTAACATTTCATTTTATCTGTCATGTTATCATGATCTTTCATTTTATTTATCAAGTTATCATGATCTTTCTCTATTTAAAAGTATCATTCTGACTATGCAGAGAAAATGTTTTATAAAACAATGTGTTTAATCAATTAACTAATTTAATTTTGAGACAGGATCTTACTCTGTTACTCAGGCTGGAGAGCAGTGGCAGAATCACAGCTCACTCAGCCTCAACCTGCCGGGCTCAAGGGATCCTCCTGCCTTAGCCTCCCACATAACTGGGACTACAGGCACATACCACTACACCCAGCTAATTTTTTAAATTTTTAATAGAGACAAGGTCTCACTGTATTACCCAGACTGGTCTTGAACTCCTGAGTGATCCCCCAACTTCAGCCTCCCAATGTGCTACGATTATAAGCATAAGCCACTAGGCCCAGGCTTGTGTCACTAATTTTAAATGAAGAGGTAAAATGTGTGTTCCAATCAAGTAATGGAAATCCCCCAAAATTCTCAAAAGAATACTACCTCACATGTCTGATTTTATTGCTGAAGCTTAGAACAAATTCTGCTATTACACATGCCAGTTCCAAAGCTGGTTCATTTTGTTGTTTCTTTGTGAAATACGACCTCATGGTAATTCTTAATATCCTATATTTCTGATTGAATTATAGTTCTAATTTTATTCATTTGAATGTTACTACAAACATTATAATAAAATGTGTTTTGTAATATTTATATGCATGAGATTACTATACAGGCATACCTCAGAGATAATGCATGTTCGATTCTAGACCACTGAAATAAAGCAATTATCAACACAAAAGTGAGTCACATGAATTTTTAGTTTCCCAATGCATGTAAAAGTTGTGTTTACACTATGCTTTAATCTATAAATGTGCGATAATAGAATAATGTCTAATATATAATGTACATACCTTAAAAATAATTTATTGTTAAATGCTTATGATCATCTGAGCATTCAGCAAGTTGCAGTCTTTTTGCTAATGAAATATCTTGACTGGATGTTGATGGCTCTTGCCTGATAGGAATGGTGGTTGCTGAAGGTGGAGGTGACTGTGGGAATTTTTGTAATAAGACAACAGTAAATTAATTGCAACAATTGACTCATCCTTTCATGAAAGATTTCTTATAGAATGGATGTTGTTTGATGCAATTTTACTTACAGTGTAACTTCTTTCAAAATTGTGGTCAGTTATCTCAAACCCTTCTGCTACCTTATCAATTAAGTTTATGTAATATTCAAAATATTTTGTTATAATTGCAACAATGTCCACAGCCTCTTTACCAGGAGCAGATTCCATGGTAGGAAACCACTTTATTTGCTCATTCTTAAGATGCAACTCCTCACCTACTCAAGTTTTATCATGAGATTACAGCAATTCAGTCACATCTTTAGGCTCCACTTGTGATTCTAGTTATCTTGTAATTTCCACCATATCTTCAGTTACTTCCTCTACTGAAAACTTGAACCCCTTAAAGTCATCTGTGAGGGTTGGAATCAACATCTTCCAAACTCCTATTTTTATTTTTTTTTTACCAATACCACCCCCACCATCAATCACAAATATTCTTAATGCAATCTAGAATGGTAAATCTTTTCCAGAAAGTTGTCAATTTATTTTGCCAAGATCAATCACAACAATATCTATCTATGGAAATTATAACCTTACAAAATGTAGTTCAGAAATAATAAGACTTGAATTTGCAATTACTCTTTGATTCATAAGCTATCAAGTAGATATGCTAGCACGCATTAAAACAATATAAATTTGCTTGTATGTATGTCTCTATGAGAGCTCTTGGGTAACAAGATGCATTGTCTATGAGGAGCAATATTTTGAAAGGAATCTTTTTTCCTGAGCAGTAGGTCTCAACAGCGGGCTTAAAATTTTCCATAAGCCATGCAGCAAACAAATGTACTGTCAATCAGGCTTTGTCGTTTTATTTCCAGAGGATAGGCAGTGGAAATTTAGCATATTTAGAATCACTAAACTGTGACACAGCATCACAAAGAGAGCAGATGCTGTTGCAAAAAAAAAAGTGTCAATAGCCTCACTTGATGCAGGGTTATCACAAACTTTCAATTTGTAAAATATTAAATAAAGTGAAGCACAATAAAATGAGGTATGTCTGTACATTCTCCCCAGTATTTATTAATGATGAAATTGACAGCTTCTATCCTCAGAGTCCTCTGAATCATGCTGGTGTTCAGGAAATTCTTCCTCTGGTCCCACATTTGGAATAAAGATACAATCTTACTCTCTCACTCTTTGACCCTCATTAGTTTATACCCTCCATTCTTTCTGTTTCCAGAAAAGACTCCCCTCTCATCTCTTCATCTTCGGTGGATGCTACCTTTCAGTGGGTGCTGTTCTTCATGGTAAATGGGTGCTACTTTTTAGTGGGTGCTGTTGTTTAATTTGACCTCTTCAGTATGACTCACAAAGACCTTTAAAATATTTTTGAGGAAAGATCTCATCCTTTCTTGCATTCATGTCTCCAAGACTCATGCACTAATTTGACCAACATAACATATTTTCATCACTTTCTACTTCTCAGAGCTAGTCTTCTTTCTGAATTCTATGCCATGCAAATCCAATCTAGAAATGCCCACCATCTAGGCCTTACTCTGCTTATATCAACAGGCATGACACAGGGGAAGCCCCTCATCTCTTTAGACTACCTTTTCCATCTATAAGACAATGAGATTATTATGGAACAAATTGTGTAGCTCATGGGCCTTAAGGGTTCACCTGACCATAGACTACTTATCATCTGTCTTTCTATCTATTATCATGCCTTCACTTAACCTCTTGGATTTATTTGTGGAATAGTGACAATATTTTAAATAGATATTTGAAAAATAGCAATTGACTAGTAACTAGATGTGCTATAAAAATAGTGCATCTAGTTACTTAAATATGAAAGTAAATTTCATTCCATTATTAAACAGGTAAACCAGGGAATGCTTTGATCAATGAAAGTAAAATGAAACTCAGCCATTCATTTGCCAATAATAAATGTTGGCCCAATAATTGGAAAGAAGGCTTTTCTATCATTGTGTTATAAGTGATCTTGTTTGACCTTCTGAAAAAAATCTCTCTAGTTGATAGCGTTACTTGGCAGCTGACTTAGCAAATCAGAGTAATTCAAGTCACATGCTAGAGAAACGGTTCCCAAATCCTGTATACAGATTTGCTATTAAAAAAAAAATACCTAAAATGTTAACTTATACAAGATATTTCTAATTACATTTTATGGCTTTTGGAAAATAGTATCAGCAAATGTGAAAAACAGCCACCTATAATTTAACAAATACCTCCAAAATTCAAGAATTGTTATATCCAAGGACATTACATAAAATTCTTACTTTCCTTATCTTTAAAGAAATAGTCCAGGTTCAGTTGGTTCACGCCTGTAATCCTAGCACTCTGGGAGGCTGAGGCGGGTGGACCACCTGAGGTCAGGAGTTTGAGATCAGCCTCACCAACATGGTGAAACTATGTCTCTACTACAAATATACAAAAATTATCTGAGTGTGCTGGTGCATGACTATAAATCCAGCTACTCTGGAGACTGAGGAAGGAGAATTGCTTAAACCTGGGAGGTGGAGGTTGCAGTGAAGTGAGATCGCACCGCTACACTTCAGCCTGTGCAATGGGAGCAAGACTCCATATTAAAAAACAAGAAATAGTCATATATTCCGTGGCCCATAAATTGTCAGATATCAGATATTTCAATAATTTCCATGAATGTAGACCAATAATCTGAAAGTGCATCTCTTGCCAAAAAGCCTTTATGCATACTTTACAGAATAAAGAATGTAATTCTCCTGTATTGTTTTATGAAATGAAAATAATGTTTTCAAACTAATATTATTTGCAAAAACATACCATGCAATAAATTCACAAATCTACATAAACTGTGCTTATTTTAAACATTAAAATATTTAAGAAATTCTAAGACTCTTAATTCAATTCTGCAGAAGTCAGATTTTTTAATATTCTTGGATAGGCAGTTGTTGCACCTGCTTTCTTATTATACATAGCACATGTCACAATGTCAAATTTTTTATTCTTGGTAATAATCACACTCAACATAAAATCATATAAGAATTATGGCTGCAAACTTAATGACATAAATGTCACTAATGATATTTACTCTAAAAATCTTAGATTGAATTGAACTACTCACCTTATGATTGAAAAGTGAAAAATATCAATCTGTGGACTGTCTTATCTACAAAGAACAACATTAAAAAAATTGGCTTTTACCTGTTTTATTATAAACTTGGTCTGTTGTTTCAAAGTCATAACAGCACATATAATGTTATTTTATACATTTAATCTAAGAATTATATCTCAAAATAGAAATACGCTAAATTCAAAGGTCTTCCTAAACAATTATTTCCAAAATATGTGTATTTTAATTGATATTAAAAGAAACTGTAAAGTAGATATTAAAACTCTCCCTCACAAGAAAGTTAGACCCAGAATTGGTCAACAACTCATCCTAAGTTGTGTTGCAAATTAAGTAAATCGAGAAAATAAGATTCACATCTGACCGGATTTGCTCCACAGTCAAATACTTTTTGGACTACAATATGCTCTTCTGATGTAAAGATAAATCCAACAGGAATCCTATTCTCAATTGTATATTGTTACTTTGTATAGGAAAGATTTCTTCTTGTTCTCAGGCTGGGTCATTTACTGCTTGTGGTTCAGATTTAAATGGACATGTGTTTCAAATAGACGGCAGAGGGCCTGTTAGAAACCTGTCAATTATGTGTGTCTCTGCTAGATCATCTACTTTGTTCATGAGAAGAAATTTTAGTTCCCAGGACTGAACTAAAGCCACAAGAAACCTCTTAGTTGTTTAATGCAGAGTGATTCTGAGTTCAAGGATGTGCCTGTTTTTCAAATCCATTTTTATCCCTACTTCCTGGTCCCGTATTCAAGTCCAAGGAAGAAAGGATGTAATAATTAAAAATGAAGTGGTTATTTCTTGTCAGGTATAGACAATGCTACCATATGATCCTTATCCTGGCATGTAAACAGATAGGCAGGAGCCCTTTTTGTCACACTGATATAGACCAGAGTTCAACTAGGCATTTCTGAGAGACAAAGACAGTCAAGAGAGTCTGGCTCTGACCAGGACAAGAATTCTAAGTCATCTGGTAAAATAGCACCAATTATCAGCAGCTCTCATTGTGGTTAAAAGACCAGTGGTGACCACATACCAGACAACAGCCACCTACAGAAAGAGGTACTCCCCAGAGGAGCATGAGTCCTAGGGGAAACTGGTTATAATAAGGAAACATATGTCAGTCTCCTCTGAGAACTTCCAGAAATATTCACTGTGGGTGACAAGCAGAGGAATTAAGTTATTAATAAAGTATATTAACTTGTCCTCTTTTGTATCTACAGTTAAGATCTGGTGACACTGGGCCTAACTAGTCTTGTTGCTGTTTATCTACATAAACCTTTCCCAAATTCGCCTACCCTCTGATTGACTCTTCACTTCAACTCTAAGAGACATGTAGCAGGCCCATTTCAAATTCTATGAGAAAATTCCAAAGCTAGTATTCGGGGTGTGGTAGAAACCACATTGAGATACCATCTCATACCAGTTAGAATGGCGATCATTAAAAAATTGGGAAACAACAGATGCTGGAGAGGATGTGGAGAAACAGGAACACTTTTACACTGTTGGTGGGAATGTAAATTAATTCAACCATTGTGGAAGACAGTGTGGCGATTCCTCAAGGACCTAAAAATAGAAATCCCATTTGACCCAGCAATCCCATTACTGGGTATATATCCAAAGGATTATAAATCATTCTACTACAAGGACACGTGCACACGAATGTTCATTGCAGCACTGTTTACAACAGCAAAGACCTGGAACCAACCCAAATGCCCAACGATGATAGACTGGATAGGGAAAATGTGGTACATATACACCATGGAATATTACGCAGCCATCAAAAACGATGAGTTCACGTCCTTTGTAGGGACATGGATGAACCTGGAAACCATCATTCTCAGCAGACTGACACAAGAGCAGAAAATCAAACACCGTATATTCTCACTCATAGGTGGGTGTTGAACAATGAGAACACATGGACACAGGGAGGGGAGCACTACACACTGGGGTCCGTTGGGGGGAAATGGGGGAGGGGTGGGGGGTGGGGAGGTGGGAAGAGATAGCATGGGGAGAAATGACAGATGCAGGTGATGGGACGGAAGGCAGCAGACCACACTGCCATGTGTGTACCTATGCAACAATCTTGCATGTTCTTCACATGTACCCCAAAACCTAAAATGCAATAAAAATAAATAAAAATTAAAAATAAAATTAAAAAAAGAAATAACAGTGGAACCAAAGATTGTGTCCGCTCAAAAAAGTATTGTTTCTTCTACACTGCTGTGTAGAGAAATGCTAAATTCTTAGCAAAAATTGTTTTTGAAACACCCTTGGGAATTATATTAGAATGCTCTCTGATCAGATTTATTGTTATATTAAAAATGATTTAAAATAAAGAAGCCAGCTCTCATCTTTTTTGTTCAATATTATGTTGCCAGTGTGATAACCTAAGAAAAATAAATTAAATACAAAATGATTGGAAAAGAGGAAATTAATTGGTCCTCATTTTCAAATGATAGAAATACCTATACAGAGAAGCAAAATATTTTTGAATTATAAACAGCATGCACAAAATACTAAGGAAAAATCAATATACAAAATTCAATTAAATTTCCATGTACCAGCAAAGATTTAAAAAATGATTCTAAAAAACATTTAAAATAGTTTCAAAATATTTTTAATCCATATAAAATATAGAAAAAAAAGTACCAGATGTACATTTAGAACATTATGAAACAGAAAATCAACATAATAGGAATAAATTAGTGGAGACATCACATGGGCATGGATAAGAGGACTTTATAATGTTAAGATGGCAAATCTACCAAAATAGTTGCAAGGATTTACTGAAATTTCAGAACCATTTAGCGGGGTTTTAATTATATTCAATTTGTTCTAAAGTTTATATGGAAGCATAAAGAACCCATGTATGAAGGTGATTATAAAACTATATTAAATAAAATGCATGATGTCGTCTTGATAAATTAATAAGTGGAACAGAATACACTAGTTAATGGAAATATATATATACAGATTTCTGCTATCTGACCAAGATAGAATGGCAGATCAGAGGGAAAAATAATGCCAGAAAAAAAATGCTCTTCCACACGAAAAGTTAAAATTGAATTTTTAGGTCCTCTGTATAATAAAAAAGAAAGGAAAAATGAAAGATAAGAAAGAAAATCAGTTCTAGATACATTCAGAATTTAAATGTGAAAGCTAACTTTTTAAACTTTAAAAAAAAAATAAGTGCATTTTTTCCTAATCTGAGGGTAAGAAAGGATTTCCTACACAAGACAATAAAATCTCTACAAGTCAATAATTGATCTACTGGTTTGCATATAAATTGTCTCTATCAGTTCCAATCATAAAAGTCAAAAACTATGCTACATGCTTGAAGTAAATTTTGCAACACAAATTATGAAAAAAATATTTAATAAAATGTAAAATGACCAAAAGCTAGTAAGGGGGGGGGGGGGGGAAGCAAATAACCCAATAGTTCAGAAAGTTATTTCATAAAAGAAAAAATACATGGACAGTAAATATGCGAAATGAGTTCAAAATAATTTGAAAATGTAAATCTAATAAAATGATACATAAAATTAATGATCAGACAGTTTCCAATAGCAGATAGTATAGATCAATGCAGTACTGTAATTACCTACACATTGTGGAGGCAACCATGAGTTAGTTGATAATACACTTAGGAAAACTATTTAATGTTGTCTTGTAAAGTTTGACATTCATACTCTGTGGTAGATTAGTTAGTGGCCTCTAGTCCCTCCTTTCCCTCTGTACCCTCTGCTTTCTCCTGTCATGCACTGGAATTCATTTTGCTAATCTTGTACCTCTGCTGGTTCATGCAACTGTGTGATTTGTTTTCCTCACTGCGACACTGACGACCATGGTGCAAGCAGGAAACATAAAAACCAGATGCGCACTGGGGTTTGACATCACTAGTCATTCCAATACCACTATTTGAAGAACGCTGTCTGTTCTTGCTGAGGTTGAAAGATTGTATAGAGAGAGACCCAAACAACTAGAGCCCTGAACACCAGACCTAGGGGTCCTCTTAATACACCCAGCCTAAGTTGCAACACTAGGTATCACAGGAGCAAAAGAGCTGACCAGCTGAGTTCAGACGAATTGCAGACCCACAAAATCATGAGCAAATAAAATAGCTGCTATTTTAAACCATATTTTGATTAGAACTGATACACTTAAATAGTGTTATAACTGGAATGAACATATATAGTCAAATTAGTGTGAGACAGTCTAGGTACATGCCTATACTAATAACGTTTTTCACTCTCAAAAATATTGTGGTATAGATAAAATTACTTCTTACTTATAACCCCACAAAATATCCATCTTAAACTCTCTGAGATATATATTCAAGAGAAATGCTTGAACATGTATAACAAGATATACGTACAATATGCTAATGGCAGGCCTGTTCATAATAGCAAATACCAGGAAACATGCTGAATGTTCATATACAACTGAAAAGATTTATAATATGTGATCTATATACACAATGAATATTATACATAATTGAAAACAACAGCATAGTTTGATTTCATTAACAATATTCAGTGAATAATGCAAATTCCAAAATATTATATATGGGTTTTGAAAATATTTTACTAAACTCTAGATTCTGAGACAGACATTAATGGGCAAGATGTTTAATAAAAAAAAAAAATAGCCTTGGGAGTGAATGTTTTAGAAGGAAGAGAAAGAAAACAGAATTGTGCAGAGGGAAAAGTTAATATGTGATACAGGCCCAGTCAAAGTCTCAGTAGTGAATCTAAAATGATTCTCAGATAATTTAAGGAATTCTACTTTGATTAGAACTACAGAATTAAATAGCTACTGGATGTCACTGGATATGGGTCACCTTCCCTGCTGCGGAGGCAATCCTTGAAGCTCTTACATGTTATGATTATCTATTAACAACACTCTAGCGGCTTTGCCAACATATTCTTCAGTGGATAAGGGTTTGCCTTGTACAATATAGCGTTCACCAATTGGAGATTAAGCTTCATCTTATTCTGTGCTTCCTATCACCAAAGTGGATGCTGATGGTCTCCAGAACTCAAAAGAAATCCCTCAAATGAAAGCTAGCCTTGTCAGCCAAGTTCCAATTTTGTTTTTAATTTCATGTTGGCAGATAATTTTCTTTTCTACCAACTCAGCAATTCAATTATAATAAAATTTTGCAGATATTTTACAATCATTAAAATACTTTGATTTGGGGAGGACATTAAGAGACATGGTATTTGTAAAACCAAAAGGTCAGAATGCAGGTGCTCTTGCTATAGTACATGAGAAAAGGTGATGTTATGAATAAATTTTTGTTCATTTTTTAAGAGTAATTGCTTTGAATGATTTAGCCTTTGCTTATAATAATACATGATAAATATGTTAAAAAATCATTCTAACATTACTATTTAGGATGGGAATGACAGTAAAGCACTTAATCATGCTATATTGAGGTCCTGACAATTGATGCTGAATCTCACATTTTTATTTGTTATCTAATTTTGACTGCACAGTGTTTAAATGGAAAAAAACAAAAGCCAAAAACAATATTAGAAGTAAAAGAAGGATTGTAACTGCTGATCCCTTGGGCAGTGAATAGTACAAAATGCTCTATGCCCACAAATTTGATCATGTAGATGACATGGGCCAATTATTTGATAGCTATAAACTACCAAAACTCACTCAAAGAGAAATAAAAACCTGAATAATTTTGTATCTACTAGAGACATTGAATTAGCCATAAAATTTATATTTTAAGAAAAGAGAATACCAGCCCAGATTGTTTTATTAGTATATTCTAGCAGATATTTAAAGACAAAATAATGCTAATTCTTTACAATTTCTACCAGATGATAGATGCGGAGAGAATACTTTCTAACACATTTGTGACGTCAGACTTATCTACAGAAATGTCAAAGCATAAATAAGCAAAAGATAAATAAGCAAAAGTCAATTGCTTCTCTATATACGAGCCATAAATAATTGGAAAATTTAAATTTAAAAATACCACTTGCAATATTTTAAAATTCTACATAAATAAAATCTAACAAAGTATATGCAGGATCGATTTACAGAAAATTATAAAATACTAAACAAAATTAAAGATGATTTTCAAAAGAAGACATATATGAGGCCAACAAACATATGAAAAAAATGCTCATCATCACTGGTTATTAGAGAAATGCAAATCCAAACCACACTGAGACACCACCTCATGCCAGTTAGAATGGTGATCATTAAAAAATCTGCAGACAACAGATGCTGGAGAGGGTGTGGAGAAATAGGAACACTTTTACACTATTGATGGGAGTATAAACTAGTTCAACCATTGTGGAAGACAGTGTGGCGATTCCTCAAGGACCTAGAAATAGAAATTCCATTTGACCCAGCAATCCTATTACTGGGTATATACCCAAAGGATTATAAATCGTTCTACTATAAGGACACATTGCGGCACTGTTTACAATGCAAAGTCCTGGAATCAACCCAAATGCCCATTGATGATAAACTGGACAGGGAAAATGTGGCACATATACACCATGGAATACTATGCAGCCATAATAAAAGGAGGAGTTCATTTCCTTTGTAGGGACATGGATGAACCTGGAAACCATCATTGTCAGCAAACTGACACAAGAACAAAAAATCAAGCACCACATGTTCTCACTCATAGGCAGGTGTTGAACAATGAGAACACGTGGACACAGGAAGGGAAGCATCACACACTGGGGTCTGTTGTGGGGGAGTAGTGGAGGGACAGTGGGGTGTAGGCAGTTGGGGAGGAATAACATGGGGAGAAATGTCAGATACAGGTGATGGGGATGGAGGCAGTAAACCACATTGCCATGTATGTACCTATGTAACAGTCCTGCATGTTCTTCACATGTACCCCAGAACCTAAAGTGCAATAAAAAAATTTTTTTTAATGATTTAAATAAAAGAAAAGATTATCCATGTTCATGAATTGGAAAAACCAATATTGTTAGGAAAACAGTACTTCCCAAATTGATCTATGGATTCAGCATTGATGGTACAGTCACAGTCAAAGATATTTGGCAATTTCTTATAAAGAGAAATAGTCTTAATATAATATCCAACAATTGCTCTTCTAGGTACTTATGCAATTAGCTTAAGATACATCCAGCCAGGTGCAGTGAGTCACACCTGTAATCCCAGCACTTTGGGAGGGCGAAACGGTTGGATCACCTGAGGTCAGGAGTTTGAGACCAGCATGGTTAACGTGGTGAAACCCCATTCTACTAAAAATACAAAAATTAGCTGAGCAGGGTGGTGGGCACCTGTAATCCCAGCTACTTGGGAGGCTGAGGCAGGAGAATGGATTGAATCTGGGAGATGGAGGTTACAGCATACTGTATCGCTCTACTGCACTCCAGCCTGGTGACAAAAGTATGACTCCATTTCAAAAAGAAAGATGTCCCTGAAAATACCTGCATATGAATGTTTATAAGAGATGAAGACATACATGTCAAAAGCTGGAGTCAACCAGGATGCCTTTCAATGACTGAATGCAAGAAGTGATATATCTATACAATGGAATATTATTCAACAATAAAAATAAGTTAACTTATTAAATACAACATAGATTAATCTTAGATACATATTGCTTAGTGTAACTCATTGCTAAAGTGTATATATTGTATTTTATTCTATATATGATTCTATTTGTATGACATTCTAGAAATGACAAAGGTTCAAAAATGAAAGATCAGTAGTTGTCAAGGATTTCAGGAGACAGGAATGTTGAATGGGTAAAACACAGAGGTTTTTTTATAGTGATAAAACTATATTTATAAAATTGTAGTTGTGAAAACGTACTTAATTCATTTGTAAATACTCAATGGGTGAACCTTAATGTAAACAAATGTAAAAAGCAAATTATGAGATTGTAGGAAAACCGAATGATATACATATTTTGTGTGTGTGTGTGTGTGTGTGTGTGTATATATATATATATATATATATATATATATATATATATAAATATATATATATATATTCTGTTTTACCAGTGTATAACATAAACTCACTAAAAAAGGTTAAGAGGAAAAAATGCATTAACCAAAATAACATTGGAAATGTCAAACTAAAGACCAAAAAGAACTGTGCTCAAATAAAGTTGCTTCCCATGAAAATATGGCTTAACAATTCTGAAACCACTATACATATATATTAAGATTGAATAAATGTGTAAATGGATGGTTGTAGTAGGAGTTAAGTTTCTCAATATTGAAATCAGAGCATATAGGTAAGTAGGAGAAGGCAAAGATAAACCATGTGCCATTGATGAGAAGCAGAAACATCAAAACTATGTCAATACTTATACCCTTGATGTTATGCTAAGAATAGCACTTTACTTGTCGTGTTTTTACTCTAAAACCTGTAACCTTAGACAAATCATGAGAAAAATATCATCCTGACTCATACTCAAGGTCAGTGAAAAAAAAAACAAACAAACATGAGTTTGATGAATTGACACAAGTAGGCTTCAAAAGATGGGTAGTGACAAACGCTTCCAAGCTAAAGGAGCATGTTTTAACCCAAAGCAAGGAAGCTAAGAACCTTGAAAAAAGGCTAGAGGAATTGCTAACTAGAATAGCCAGTTTAGAGAGGAACATACATTGCCACTCCTATTCAAAATAGTATTGGAAGTTCTGGCCAGGGCGACCAGGCAAAAGAAAGGGTATTCAAATAGAAAAGAGAGGAAGTCAAATTGTCTCTGTTTGCAAATAACATGATTGTATATTTAGAAAACCCCAATCGTCTCAGCCCCAAAACTCCTTAAACTGATAAACAACTTAAGCAAAGTTTCAGAATACACAATCAGTGTGCAAAAATCACAAGCATTCCTAAACACCAATAATAGACAAACAGAGAGCCAAATAATGAGTGAACTCCCATTCACAATTGCTACAAAAAGAATAAAATACCTAGGAATACAACTTACAAGGGATGTGAGGAACCTCTCCAGGAACTACAAACCACTGCTCAAAGAAATAAGAGAGAACACAAACCAATGGAAAAATATTCCATGCTCATGAATAAGAAGAATCAATATCGTGAAAATGGCCATACTAAAGTAATTTATAAATTAAATGTAATTCCCATCAAGCTACCATTGACTTTTTTTCACGGAATTAGAAAAAACTACCTTAAATGTCATATGGAACCAAAAAAGAGCCCATATAGAAAAAAAAAAAAAAAAAAAAAAAAAAAAAAAAAAAAAAAACTCCTAAGCAAAAAAAAAAAAAAAAAAAAAAAAAAAGCTGGAGGCATAATGCTACCTGACTTCATAAAGCATGGTACTGATACCAAGACAGAGATATAGACCAATGGAACAGAACAGAGCCCTCAGAAATACCACCACACATCTACAACCACCTGACCTTTGACAAACGTGACAAAAACAAGCAATGGGGAAATTATTATTCCCTATTTAATAAATGATGTTGGGAAAACTGGCTAGTCATATGCAGGAAACTGAAACTGGACCCCTTCCTTGTACCTTATACAAAAATTAATTCAAAATGGAATAAAGACTTAAATATAAGACCTAAAACCATAAACACCCTAGAACAACACCTAGGCAATACCATGCAGAACATAGGCATGGGCAAAGATTTTATGGCAAAAGCAGTGGCAACAAAAGCCAAAATTGACAAATGGGATCTAATTAAACTAAAGAACTTCTCGAAGCAAAAGAAACTATCATCGGCATGAACAGGCAGCCTACAGAATGGGAGAAAATTTTTGTAATCTATACATCTAACAAAGGGATAATATCCAGAATCTACTAGGAACTTAAATTTACAAGAAAAAAAATAACCTCATCAAAAAGTAGGTGTAGTATTGGAACAGACACTTTTCAAAAGAAGATATTTACACGGCCAACAAACATATGAAATAAAACTCATCATCACTGATCATTAGAAAAATGCAAATCAAAACCACAATAAAATACCATCTCACACCAGTTAGAATTTTAATCATCAGTAAACAGCAGTAAAAATCAGTAAACAGCAGATGCTGGAGAGGATGTAGAGAAATAGGAATGCTTTTACACTGTTGGCGAGAGTGTAAATTAGTGCAACCATTGTGGAAGACAGTGTGGCGATTCCTCAAGGATCTAGAACTAGAAATACCATTTGACCCAGCAATCCTATTACTGGGCATATATACCCAAAGAATTATAAATTATTCTACTGTAAGGACGCATGCACACATATGCTTACTGCAGCACTATTCACAATAGCAAAGACTTGAAACCAACCCAAATGATGATAGATTGAATAAAGAAAATGTGGCACTGTGGAATACTGTGCAGCCATTAAAAAGGATGAGTTTATGTCCTTTGCAGGGACATGGATGAAGCTGGAAACCATCATTCTCAGCAAACTAACACAGGAATAGAAAACCAAACACCCCATGTTCTCACTCATAAGTGGGAGTTGAACAATGAGAACATATGGGCACAGGGCGGGGAACATCACACCCTAGGGCCTGTTGGAGGGTGGGGGGCAAGGGGAGAAGTTGCATTAGGAGAAATACCTAATGCAGATGATGGGCTGACAGGTGCAGCAAACCACCATAGCACACATATAACTATGTAACCTGCACGTTCTGCACGTTTCCCAGAACTTAAAGTGTAATTAAATAAAAATGTATTTGAAGATTTTACTGGTCAATAAAAAATATTAAATTATGTTTCAATTGGTTACGCTACTTGAATCTGGTTTGACATATAAATGTGTGTGTGTGTTTGTGTGTGTGTGTGTGTGTGTCTTTCCAGTTGTTTACAGAGTTGGGGATTATAGCAGATATCATGAGAAATTTATAATTAAAATGAATAAAATATTTTCTTTAACTCTTTTGAGTGCTTCTGATTAAACTAAAATGGCTTCAACTAGTTGAATTCAGGTGCTTCCTTTTTTAATCAAAGGAATTGATACAATGACTTACAGATAATAAGATAATAAATGCTCAACAGAGATTGCAGTGACTTGATACATGCCTCTAGTATACATGAATAAAGAGTACAGCTCATCACAAGACTTTCAGTTTATTGAGTAAATATTATTAATCCATTTTAGAAAGTTTACTTAGCACCTTCTAAATGCATAACATCAAGCAAGATATTCTCTAGATATACAAAACTATAATAATTTTTGCACCATAAAGAAGTTTATAACTTCCCTGAGGAAAAAAATATATATTAAGAAAAGACAGCCCAAACAAGAGAATACACTCCTGGGACAGAACACAAAATCCTGCAGTATTTAATATATGTATGTCAAATCATGGCTGCAGTAGCACTATAGTAAGGAAAATGGAAGCCAGAATGAGGAGAGACTGTAATTAAACAAGGATGATGTAGCAATAACGTCAAGATTTGTCTGGAAGTTGTCTATCTTCAAAGTCCACACGCTAGGGGTTAAAAGGGTCACATACTAGGAAAAAATGGATAAAAATTAAGCAGTAGAAGAAAGAATATCGGCTCAGAATTCTCCACATAAGGCGAATATTCCTAAAGGATAACATGCTACAGTAGTATAGGAGACTAATTTGGCTTTGAATTTGGACTGAAGTAGAAGGAAAGAGTTAAAAAGAAAACAATATTTTTAAGGCATAAACTCATAATCACACAACCTTGTGTCCTGAAATCATGTAAGTTGTTGCCTTAAAAGCCTAAAAAAAAAAAAAAAAAAAAAAAAAAAAATTAGTCTAATGCAGCCCCATGTTGGTTTATCCATAGAGATTTGGAAGGAAAAAAAATAGAAATGCTCTTTGGAGAAAAATATTTTAAACCAAGTCCTCAAATTCCTTCTATTGATAAAATTCTAAATAGCAACCTGCATTCAAAATAAAACTATCAAGAATCACATAACCATGAATAAGCACAAGCAAGAGTCAAAGTAAGGAATCAGATCCCCAAACTGCAGATAATGGAATCATCACACAGGAATATAAAATAAACACTTTTACAGGTAATGAAATAAGGTAATAGAAGTTATGATAAACAATAAAACATCAACATTTTTCTGAATTTTGAAAATTAGCACAAATTAAACTTCTAAAAGTGAAAGATATACTATATATATCAAAATTTTAATACAAATGATATTGACATAAAATGTGCTACTAATATCAAAAATTTTCAATTTTAGTAATTAAAACTTCAAGGGAAAAGCAATTAAACACAACTTTAGAAAGCATCAGTGAAGTGCACCACTACACTCCATCCTGGGTAACAGAGTGAGACTCTGTCTCAAAAAAAAAAAAAAAAAAAAAAAAAAAAAAAAAAAAAAAGAAGAAACACTCAAGCATGTTTATCTGCTCATAAGTATGATCAAGGAAAGAAGAAGATAAACGAGCCAGGGTTTTGAGAATTAGGCAAACAGATGCAGAGTTCAAGGCGAAGGCCCTTGATAGGAGTAAAGACACTCTCTGCAGGGTACCAAGAAGGAAAACAGAGAATACAGCTACAGGTAGGAATACAGCTACAGGTAGGGTTTGGTGGATTTGGTGTCAGGGAGAAGATAGTTTACATCTAATTGCTTCTATTTTCTTAATGAAATGAAATGCAATATCATCAGCCGAGAGTGAGAATAGAAAGGAGACGCTGAAGGTTTGTAGACAGTGGAAATGGCTCGTAGAGTCATCACAGGGAATGAGAGTGGGAGAGAAAGTTGACCTCGACTATGTAGTATAATTCTTGTACAGCATAGTTCACTTGTAACTTTTGGTGAAAATTTTTCGGGTGAGCTCTTCCTCATTCATTATCCCCAGGTTGCCACTGAGCTGCTTTCTGTCACTGTATATTAGATTGCATTTTCTAGACATTTATCTAAATGGAGTCATACACTTTTTGTCCCTAATTATTTCATATTTTAATGTTGTTGTGGATGTTATTGTCTCTTTCTTCATTTTGATTCCTGATTGTTCATTGCTATCAAATATTTAGAATGTAGAAATAAAATTGATATTTATAAAAAAAAAAAGCATCAGTGAAGTGGAACATAGTTCTATAGATAATTATTCAGGAAGACCAAGATAAAAAATATAAACGGGAAGGATAGAGTGAATTTGCCCAATCTCTGTCTAATCATATTTTCAACAGTGGAGAATCAGAATAGGAAAGGCCGTAGTCAGTGACATAACAGTAAATAACATGTCAGACTTTATAGATTATAATATTCTTCCGATTCAGAAAACTTAAAGAATCTCAAGCAGAATAAATAAAAAGAAAATACACAGCCATGCCAGGGCAAAATGGCAGAGCAGACGAATAACAAGTATCAAAGGGCCTTCCAAGCAATCGATGAACAAGATCAGTTGACCTACTGCCTTATTTCTCAACAGCAAAAAGGGAAGCCAAAGCTAATGAAATCTATCCGTAGTGATGAGAAAAAATATCTACCTAAGTATAACTATTTTTGACATGACTTTGTTTTCTTCATTCTTTTTATTTTCTAATTAAAATAAGTTATCAGTTTTAATGTAGTTAAAATGTTTTATATTTTCCTTTGTGGTATGTGCTTTTATGTCTTGTTTAAAAACAAAACTTTTTTTATTCAGAGAATGTGAAGATGGCCTCATATATTTTCTTCTAAAGAGGTTTTCTTCTTTAAGTCACATAGAAAAGATTTTGCAACGCACTTCTGAGGGTTACATATAGACTCCTAAAATTAACTCCTACAAATAAATAAAAATAAGACAATATAACAGAAACTGAGGAAAAGCCATAAGGAAATATTTAACACAAGAGCTTTAAAATTAATGTTAAGAATTATATTTAAACTATAATGGATATTAATTTTTTCCTACTCTTTATTGGCACATACAAATATTTTACTGCCTGTGATATACTTCATAAAGAAATATTTATGGCAAAAAATAATATGCAGTCACTATAAGGTGAAGTATAATTAAACATCTATAAAATTGCCATAAGGATTTCAAGGAAAGAGAGAGCACAATGAACTTAGATGATTTGTCACGTGCTTTTAGGAGCAGGGAGCTGTACTGGAAAATTTTTTTTGAGGAAATAAAATCAAAGGGAGGAAGAGAAACCAGAGAGAACACAATACATAGAAAAAGCTAGTATTTAGGGGTTGGTCAACCAATCTAAGTAAACCAATGCATAGATCTAGCAACTATTTTCTGTTACTAAGTAGGCCTTATTTAAGCTGTTCAGTCTGCCCTTGAAATACATCAAATGACTCATTTCAGGTTTACCTAGAGAGTACTGTCTTTGTGTAATTTTATCCTCTTACCCCAGAAACAATCGTTCTTGCATGTCATGGTTACCTCATTGAGTGCCCTTTGAGAGCTTTTGCAGGTGGGCAATATTTCACGTGCAGTTTGGTTTGTATGCTCTAAACATCACTGAACAGAAACAAATCCATTCAGAAAAATAGCACTGGAGAGATTGAAAGCTGCTAAGATAGAATCATTCTCAGTTATGGGGTGGTCCAAAGGTTTCCTTTCTTGGCATCCCAAAAGGAAGTCATTTTATGAATGATATAAGGAGAGCACGTGGAAGAATGAGCTGAGGCAGAGGAAAATTTGTATCTATGCACATTTAAGAATTATGATTAAACTCTGATTATACTGTGTTTTACTGTAATTTTAGAGAAAACAAATGGCTTTGTTAGATGTACCTGTGTGATGTAAAACGTGCATATTAAATCAACCATTTACAGGCTAATTCACTTTTTAAAAATGTAAGTTAATTCTCAACAGATTGCAACAAAATCAACAAAATTAGATTATTCCTATCTCAAAATAACCAATAATTATTTCAGTAGCACGTTATTCACCTGGCCTGACAAACAGCCACACAGTTGACTTGGAGGGTAATACTGTGGAACACCGGTTGCAATGAGAACAATAAATGTGTCTAATAAAGCTTCCTCCTAGCTAGATGGGCAATTAAGGAATACTGCTCTGCCACAAAACTGTCACAGATGCAACACCTGAGCCATGTCTGGCTTCCTCAAACCTTTATCTGGAGAGCAAAAGAGATGTTTTTTCCAAATGAAGCCTTGTGTTAGTAACCTTCTTTTCTAATGAGATCTGAAAACTGCCATTGAGCTGAGCTTTTTGGTCATATAGAAGCAGTTAAATTTGCTGTCTACTTAGGCTTGAAAATCACGTAAATCAAGTCAACTCAGAAGATGTATTACGTATTCTTGCACCTTGCTATGAACACTAAAACCAGAGAAAGACGATGGATGATCCAGAAAAGTCCCAATCAGCTCTGACAAAACAGCTGCACCACAAAAGCATTATTTGTAGGACTAGCATGTATTAAGATAGTTAAAACTAGTTATTAGGAGAGCAACCCCATAAGAATTCATAACTCCTTTGGTTTACCTGATGTGGCTTTCTTATTAGTCACTATGTTTTATGAATTTTTTTCTTTCAAATTCCATTATAGACTAAAGAAAAAATTATGGCCTATATTTTCTAGTAATAGAAAAGGTGCTAATTTAAAACTTTATCTTATGTAATAGCTATTTTATTCCTAAACAGGAACACTGCAGTATACACAAGTAAATGCAGATTTTAACTATGTGCAAATTGTGCAAATTGCATCAGATGTGTTTTAAAGTGCCATTATTTTATTATCCATAAGAATACTTTCTCTTCCTTCTCCCTTTCTTGTGTCTGTTTCCTTTCTGAAAAATCAGTCTTGTTATCGCAGATATAGACCCTAATATGTGTGGGTGTTAGGATTATGAGGACAGAGATGCTTTATAACAATACATAATAAAACACACTTTTGAGTTTTACCAACAGCAAGTTGTAACAGAAATCCACTCTCTTCAATATCCATTGACCCACAACACTCACTTTCATTCATTTCATTCAAAACTTTGTTTCACGGGCTGGAGGTTATAGAGAAAAGAATACGAAACAAAGTCGTGCCACATACATTTGAGGGTTTATGATGTCATCAGTAAGTTCTTGTTAACAGGAAACTCTACCATTATACTATTTAGAACTTGAAGTTGAAATTTCAAAGTTAATATATGAAATTTCCGAAAATAATATGTGATGAAGACTAACCTAATAATCCTAAGACAATAAACTAATTCTGTTTTGTTTTGTTTTCATTACTCAGATATAGTGAGAATGGCACATGAAACAACAAAAGCAGCGCTCATTTGTGGGAACTGAATTTAGTTTCTCTCTGTAGGCCCAATTTCTCTGCTGCAGAGAAGGCTCCTGGTATTCATGGCCATTTACAAGTAAGGAAAGAAAATGTCTGTAAAGGGTGTTAATGGATTCCTAATAGGATTAACTTACCTCAATACTCTCTGTACCTCTTAAACTGATTTTTAAAAGTTTTCCTAGAATGTGAGCGTTAATAATAATACAAATTAAAATTCTGTTCCAGGAAGAAATCTGATATGGCAGATTTTAGCCGATAGTGACTTAATTGACATATAATATCTAGTTTGTATTGGATATAATGAAAAACTCTAAGAATAAAATAAAGGGTTTTTTTCATATTAAAAAATCAATTTTACTCAAAGATTATAATAAAACTTTGGAATTCTTATAGTAAAATTTATTTTCAGACTGTTGTATTAGTCTCCTGACCTGCATATTTATAAGTCTGGTAAGGTATGGTTGTCAGAGTTACCATTCCTTGTGCATTTGTACTTATTTTTCTGGATTAAGTCTCTCTCTCACTCCTTCCCTCCCTCCTTTTATGTACTCATACATATTTCTTATTAGTCAATAAACTGCTCGCACACACACACACACAAAAATCCACTATGAAAACAAATAATTTCAAGGCTTTATAAAAATAAATTATCAAAAGGAGGAAAGGTAAGTCAAACTGTGGTCTTAAGAGCTTGTCCAGGGCCTCCAGGTACGATTATTATGTGGTGCCTGAAGATACATTTGTTACACTCTGCAATGTCTAAAATTTTAATTTTCCGCTATGAAGCATCTAGGGTCTGTCTGGGATAGTCGGAAATGTGTTTCTAATTGCTTTTTCCATGCAAAAAAGATACAATAGATTACCAACAACAAGACTATTAATCATCCATCTAAGTGCAGCTTCTGTTCTGCATGCAATATTTATAAGTGTTTATATACTCCTGGCTAATGCTAATAATCAATGCCTACTTGATGAGCCAACCTACATAATTGTCAAATGCCTGAAACTCACCAGGAGATTAAGTTTATTCTTGGCCTCTGTTCCAAATTGTATTTGTGATTAAAAGAGAGAGAGAGAAAGAAAAGCTATCTTTTTGTAGTTTCTATTGGAATGGAAAAGTAATCTAGCTGCATTTGTCTTGCAGATAGTAGAATCCTCTTTACTGTGTATTTTCATCTATCAACAATAATAGCAAAATAAATAGAAATAATTTTTCCACCTCTATATTTGCGAAAGACATCTCAATGTACAGTTTCTGTGATGCTGAGATTAAAAACAAAATCCCATTACTTTAATAGTTTAACTGAGAACTTTTGGACTCTAGAAAAGTTAAGCTGAGCTTTCATCAATCTGCAGATATGGTTGCAATACATGTCTTTTGCTATTTTTGCTATTTCGTTATTTTTATGAGGAATATGATTCACATTCTCATAGTGATATTCATTAACTGATAGTCAACTTATCTTTTTTACTTTTTTTACTTTTTTTTTTTTTTAGTAGTAAAACTTATACAGAGTGATGCAATTCAACCCAGGGTATTATGAATTTTTCTTGTGTCTATTTAAAGACCAAGCAAAATATGGAATCACAAATTGATGTTTTACATTTGAGATTTTTATCAACTATTTTATTTTGTAGAGCAACTCATAAATATATTTATAAGCTAACATAGCTTTAGTACTTATTAAATTCTTAATATGCAATTACTTGGTTATTAAACTTAATTCTTTTACCTTAAATATTTATCTTCAAGACTCAAAGCAAAAGAGTTTTGAAGTCTGTACTCATTCAATAACTTGTAAATACATTCTATATATATTATGCAATGCTAGATTCTGCAAATGATAAAAAGTCACGATCATTTTTCTGAAAATTTATGTTCCTTTAGGGAACAAACACACCTATGGTGAATTCAATACTAACGTGCAAACACTACATAAGTGGCCATTGAGGAAGGGCAATGGAAACCGACAAAATTATTACTTAACAATGTTGACAGAAGATAGGACCTCAAAGAAGATGGGATACACATTGTACCCAAAAGAGTTGATGGGATTAGAATGGGCCAAGAGAAGAAGAGGGCTCAGATGAGAGGAATACTATAAAGAAAGCCTGAGAAGTGGAAATCATTAGCATGGCTCATCAGGCAGCCATGCTGCTGCCTACTGAGGGAAAAAGGAGGAGGAAAAAGAGAGAGAGAGAACACAATTTGGGGTCAGGTATAAGCAGCGCTGCTGCTGCCTACTGAGCAGTAAAAAGGAGAGAGAAGCATTTCTTTTGGAATTGCTGAAATAGCTGGAGATACGATTGCAAAGGCAGTCAGTGAGTAGATTGTGTAGGGAGGGTGTAGAATTTCACACTGCCAAGTTTGTATTTTACCTTGTAATCGAAATCCATTTTAAAGTAACCCACAGAAGGTAGAGGTCAGAATCAAAATTTTACCAACATTTTTCCAAACACAGTTACAGGTTAAAAGAAAGCATTGCCCTGCCAGAGGCTAGTTAAACCATCCTCTGAAGGGTGCTGTCAAACCAATTCTGTGCCAGGCCACACGAGGGACATCCTGGTGAATGGATGGAACGTGGTGAGGACTGAAGAATTTTGTTTTCCTTTTCTACTTCATCACTGTTGGAATTTAAAAATGAGGGAACACTGCAAGGAGAATGGTAAACTAGGGCTTGGGAAAGTTGCTCATTACTTGAGGGGCCTCTGATAGGATTCCAGACACTCAAATCCCCAGAGCCTACTACTGACAGATTTGTGTCATTTTTCAGGAATTATGTATATGACACACATATATAAGCATACATATAACACAAGTATCACATACTGGTGATGTGTGGTGGCAAGGAAAATAGGATAAGATTCTACATAGCCCCTCATGTAGCCATTGCTGTTATATCCCTTAGAAATTCCACATTGTTCTCTTTCCTTCTGCCTCTTGTCTACCTTCATCTCTGCCTTCAAACTTTTCTTTGCTTCTCTATTATTCATTTTATCATCAATCTTTATCTTTTGCCTATATTCTCCATTTTGCTTTGGGTAAAACGTACAACAGGGATATAACAAGAACAGGAACAACGAAATAATACCGAGTCACTTACTTCTAGAAACCTGGCAGCACCTGTGGAATATGTGGACACCTGAGAAGTTACAAAATTCATTAGAACAATTAGTGAGGAAAAGTGGTCATTACAAAAACCTAAGAAGGGCATTTCCTGAATAAAGAGTTTTCTCTATATTTGCTGTCCCTTCATGTGAAGGCTATTGTTATCATGGTTTATAAGCATGACAGCCTAGACACTACAGATGGAGACCTGGAATATCATCAGATGGAGTGGCACCATCAAAGAAATTTCCAGTATTACCAAGTGGAGTAGGCATGGGAACACTTTTTGGGGTAAATAGTTTGGGTGTCTTCACTCTACCAGTCACCCAACGTAGGGATACAGGACAACAGAAGGCATGAGAATTTGAACAGAAGAGGCATCCTATTTCCTGTACTTTCTATACAAGACCCAGTGACCACAGGCTCCCAGTGAGTATGATATGTTCTGTTACCATTTCTTCTTACACCTGACACCAAATTGTATGTACTCTGTAAATCTTTCTGGAATAGACAGACTTAAATACTACTAATAAATACATACCACTACATGCTACACATGCTTAATATGCATGAATGTTTATAGAGATATTTTTGATTTTTCTCAGATGGGTATTTATTTTGGGTGTGTTTCTAAGATATTTTGTTTCCGAAATCAGATAGGTAGATAGATCATTGTTTACATATACTATAAAAATCTAGACTCAATTTAAATTTTAAGGAGAGAAAATATGAACCCATGAAGAGAGACTCTCAGATTTATCTTTCCATGCAAAATTTGGAATGTTTGCCACCATTTTTAAAAGTAATACTTTCCTCTAGCAGGAGGTTGTACATCCCAACTGAACAAACTCTTCCGAGATTTTCTGCAAGAGAGTCTCCTACAGTATTTATACATCTGTTCACTGTTGTTGCCAGGTATGTAGCCTTACGATGGATAATAGAAGTTAATTAAGCCTAGCACATGTTATATTTACAATATTTTAACAGTAGTGTTTAGTACAATTCTGCTGATATTCTTCAAAAATATTTACAATTTCCATTTTGGTGGGTTGTTTAAGTATTAAAATCGCAGTTCTATCTTCTAATTAAAGTGTAAAGGCATTACCATAGCAAGGTCTCATTGCTTAAATGACATATACAACATCTTGGGAGGAAATAAACATGTCCCAAGCTCTCCAATGCAATTATGCCCATTAGTTGCAATGCTCCTTTATAGAGGAAGAGAATAATCTAATTGAATGGCCATATGCACTATTAGGTTGATGTTTCACATTTTAGCTAGTTGGCATTTATGAAAGGAATTCTTTTGCATGGAGAAACTTTAAAATGCCCAAAACAGACAATATATCATCTTGATAATGCCCTTACTGACTTTTCATATTCGGGAAAGATTTAAAGCAAGGTGACTGCTATCTAAAATAGTGAGCAATTTTTTTTTTAAGTATAGATATCTATTGCAGAGTCTCACATGCTGAAACTGAGTTGAGTTGGTAGGAGATTGTCCACAGTACTGAAAAAATCATTCAGCAGTAAACTAAACTTGGGTTAGGATATGACAGAACTAAGTTAAAGACCATCTAGTGTCAGATCAAGAGGCTGATTTTAATAGAGATTATCAATTTTATAAGAACTATGAAAGTGAGAATATCAAAAGGGAAAGAAGGAGGCACAGCTATTTTAGTTTACGTGTTGTAAGTCTGTTGTAGTCCCTCTGATAAAGTGATTTCACAATTAAATTTCAGGACATAGCTAGGGTTTTTTTAATATAATAATATAATATCATAATCTAATTTGTACAATAGATACCTGAATAAATCAGTGGGCTTACACTTACTGTCCTGATATTTAATCAATACAGTTTCACCAGCAAAGGTCCCATGATATTGGGAAGAAAAAAGTAGTTATGAGCTATGTTTGTATACATTTTTAAAAATTAGTCACAATTATAGGAAAAGTGTTAAGTTTCTAGTTAGGATTTCTATTCACTGTGAACAATTCACAGAAGTATAGTTTTTTAAAACACTTCATCACAATGTTTTTCCACAACTGAAAGTGTAATTCAAAGAACCTTTAAAGAGATGTAGTAAATGATTTTTCTAGGGAGTAAAGGACTCCAGTTCAGAGTTTTATTAAATAAATGTCTAGAAAGTTTAAAAATGCCCTTTTATTTTATGAGCTGAATTGTGTCTTCCAAAAATGTAGACACTGAAGCCCTAGTTCTTAACGCCTCAGTATGTGACTGTTTGGAAATCAGGACTTTGAACAGCAAACTAAGGAAGTTGACAGTTAACTAAGGAAGACCGTAAATCCAATATGATCGGGTGCCTTAGGTGAAGAGGTCGGAACATAGACACACAAAGGAGACCATGTAAAGACACAAGGAGACTACATTGACAAGCCAAACACAAAGGCCTCAGAGGAAATCAGCCTCAGCGTTACCTCGATCTTGGACTTCTAGCTTTCAGACTGTGAGAAAAAAAAAAAAAAGTTTCCATTGCTTAAATCACCCATTCTGTGGTACTTCATTATGGCAGCCATAGCGGACTTACGTAATCATCAATACTGCATCTTCAGTTTTCCTTAGAAATATTCTATACTTGACTAGACACTAGACTAAAAGAAGAGGAACATCTTCATAAAAACACTTTAAGAACACTATTAAATTTCTCTAGAATACAAATCCTGAAATAACCTAGTAAGGAAGAAAACTATTATACTCTGACGAGATAGTATCCATTCACTTTATCTTCTATATGTTCACTTGCTCATTTTGTAATAAAATTGCACATTCCATCCACCACTGTGTGTGCTCAACAAATTTTTGTTTATTGATTGATGGAAGCCAATGGAAATACTACCTTTAGGAAAATAAAAAAGCTTCCTTGGCATCTTCTGAATAGATAATACTTTTCTAAGTACATTTAAGAAAGTGAAACACTTATTTTGATTAATAATTCTTCTTCCTGTCTGAAAAATGTCAGACATACCTGACAGAAATCAGTCATCCTTTCTATACTAATAAAGTAACAAGAATATGTTACTATGTTAATGATAAATTACAGACCAGTTATGAAATAATATATTTATAGTGGCAAACATCTATTAATGGTTGACTATGACAGGCAGTGTGCAGAGTATTCAAGTATATTGTAGCTCTTTCTGTATAACTTTTGAGTAAAGTAAAATTCTTTCCATTTAAAGATAATAAGTCTGAAGATCAGAGAATAGAGTAGTGTGTCCCAGATCACAGAACATTCAAGAGACAAAGCCAGGATTCAAGCTATGATCAGGATGATGGGGTTGGAGGGGTCTTTATCAGTATCCAGTCTGCATTGTTCAATTCCTGACACATTTTTTTTTCTGTTTTTCTGTTTTTGAAATTTTCCTTTTTCCTAGTGAGAGCAGTCATTTTTAAAACATCTCTATTAGTGGATGATTCAATGTCACTTATCTTCAGTTTATAAAGGGAGAACTATATGTTTGGAAGAGTTTTGTTTGTTTATAGTTCTCAGTATCCACTCAGCATCCTAACTGTATTTGATTTCCTTTTGAAAAAAGTAACTACATCTTTCCTGTTGCGATTTCTGGTGACTGGTGCTTTCACTCCAAATCGTTCTCTCTTTCTGTACTTGGAAGAAGTGAAGTGATCTTAACTTGGCTAATTGGAATGTCTTTCTGTGACTTTGTGTCTTAGACTAAAAGAAGTATGAATAAGTGACAAGAATCCACTTATTTTCCATAAAAAACTTGGACATGACTCAAACTATTCCTACTACCAAAATACCTGAAATAATCTGGATGCCATTGTTTTCAAATTTGTTGTTTAAGCTTTTCTTTGTGTTTGCTGTTGTTACTGGCTTTTTCTGTCACAAAATTCCTGTTACGATGGATTTTTTTTTCTGTTTCTCATAATGGCATAAGTCAGTGAAAAAAGAAAAAGACAAGCAGTAGTAGGAAGAGTGTGTGGTATGTACATGCACGTGAGAGAGAAAAGGAATGAAAAAGTGTAAGCAAGAGAAATAGCTTCCAACTCTTGACTGCTTGAAGTCAACTGATCATTTGTTTCAACCAGATATCTTCCCTATTTCAATGCAGATATTTATAAGGACCTTATTCCTGAACTTTATTATGCATTTTTAAAGTTTCTATAAAATTAGTCTAATACAGGATATTACTTTTTGTCTGGCAGGCTTTATCTCTTCCACCTATCAACATGAATTATTATAATAGGTGGCTGAAACAACCTTTATTCCCTTGTAAGTAAGCCCAGGTAGCACTTTAATATCATTCTCATTACCAGAACCACAGGAGCCAAGGTAAACAGGATACATGAAATCTGAGAATGTGTTCTAACACTGTCAAGGCATGGCAAGTGTGTCCCAGGAATCTAAATTAGAACTTGAAATTATGTTCACAATAGTCCCAATGTTAGACACAGTATTATAGGGTGATTTTTTTTCCAACACGGATATCTTATGATTTTATTATGCATCAGTGTATGATGATACACAGATTCAGGGTTTGGCCTAACAAGTACATGCATTTAATGTATGTTAAACATATTCAAATAACTGACATCCATATAAACTTTTTGGGGAAAAACGTTTATTAATATGAGGCCATCTACTTTTTACCTTTGTCCTGAAATGAATAATCATTGAAGTAATAGTTTTGCAATGACAATAATGTACTTATTCTGTAAAAATGTTCTTTCTGCAAAAATACTCTGTGGTAACTTTTTTTAGATTAAGTATTGGAAACTTCAAGAAACAAATATATATACTAAAGACACAAGAATTATTCACTTACATATTTATTTTAGTTTATGCTGTTGAGTTAACCAAAGACCATCACAAAGCATTCTTTCAAGCTAATAGAGAAACTTAGCCTCCTAGCCAACTGCAGTAATAATCCTGAAATTCATCCCCAGCCCACTACCAGACACTGTAACTACTTAAAAACTAGTTGAAAAGAAAAGTAGTAAAGAAGTAAGCTTTGGTTTTTATGAGAGAGAGTCATTTTACTTTCTGTAGTTGTGTATATGTGTGAGCCATATGCAAAACACTTGTATTTATCTATCTTTATCAGGCAGTATTAAAGTCCAATCAGACATTAATATTTTCCTTTAACATTGTGGCTGGGATTAATAATGATATTTTTCCTGGCTCAGGCTTTATTGGTCAACTTTCTAAAATTCTGACTGTGCTCAATTCCTACTAGTCAAAGACATCTTTAAGGCTGTCCCACATGTGCATTCAAATAGTCATTACTGTCTCCACTCATCCGAGAAAGGCATGAGCAGAAAGGCATTTTCTTTTTTGTGTGTGATTTTCATCTCTATACATCTTTAAATATAACTTCATTAGGTTTTTTTCTCAATTATATATGTGATGCGTATCATTGCAATTCAAATAATTTCAAAAAATATTAAATAAAATTTAAATATAAATTTTCTATTCTGCAACTTTATTCTCCCAAAATAACCAGTTAATATTATATTTACTAATCCACAATCTTTTTCATAGCACAGAAATACATATATAATTGTTTTCCTAAAAGATGAGTTCCAAAACTTTCTTTTTCTATTTATTTTTGAGTATTCAAATAGACATACTTCTAATTCTATTGATAATTTCCAAAATTGGTTCACAAAATATTTTAAGCAACTGCAGAAAAACTGAAATAAATGCACATCTTGGATAATAAAACTGAGTCAAACAGTGCTAAAGTGGTAGATAATATTCTGGCATGTTTAGTTTTAAGTTCAATTATGTTAGTATTTAGCTAGAAACTGTTTTTACTATTTATTTTAATAGAAGATTTGAGTATTTTGATAGGTAGAATATGTCAAAAAAATGCCTTTGACAGAAAGAAATTTTTAAATCTAATATATTTTCGTTCATTCATAACCAATGTTTCTGTGTTAAAAACGTGAATAACTCACTGTCTGTATTAATACATAAAAGTCAGCAGATAATATTGGCCAATCAACAACCAGTGAGATAGTTTCACATTCAATCTAATACAATGATCTTGCTCTTTGAAATAAATGAATAATCTAAATGCCTCCTTAACAATCTAGTTCTTATTACAGCCCTGAAAAAAATAGAATTAATTTTCCTTTCTATAATCTGAAGGTATACTGCTCAGTATTATGAAGTCACTCTGATTAATGTCTCCATTATTTCAAAATTTAAAATAACGCTGGAATTCAGGCCTGAACAGCATAGAGATTATAGCAGACAACTTCATTAATCTAGCTTTCATTGTCCTGTATGAGGCTTATTTTAAGCCACACAAAGTGTACTGGTTTATCAGTTTTTAATTAAATTATATTAAAATATCACTCAGGAGCTTCTTTTATAACCAAAGAACACTTGATCTTCATCAAAAAATAAAATAAAACTTTTATTTCAAAATCTCCATGCTTATGGGAGACAGAATTAAACACTCTTATTTTTTTCAAGTTTTTATTATAATTGGGATTAAATACCAATAAATTCATGTCTAAATTTTATAATCTCCTCCTGCAGTATAGAAGGTAAACTGAACTCTGTGTCTACAATTAAAATTACTTCTTAGAGTTAATTCCATATCCATTATTCTTTTTCTAATTGAGTTGCTTTAACTTCAATAAATTGCCCTGCTGACCAGATTTCATTAGCATGTGCATAAATTCTCAGCTACATGTCTTGGCGATTTATCTATATTAGCAATTTCTGATTTCTAATAGCCCAAGAGAATACAACATGATTGTTTTCTTCTTTTTGTTCTAAGGGATCATAAAATAAGCCTCATGGTTCAGCCAATGGATTTGAAGTTGGAACTAATAAGGATTGCTTCCAATTTTGAGTTCCTTGAGTTAAGAGACTCTTAGTCAGATTTTTTTGTATTTTTCCACAGTGCCTTTATAGTACGTTATACTTAGACAATACACTTTGAATAACTGCATTGAAGCATAGTTAATGGAAAAAATATAGAGTATTATTTAACATGGTATGTATCTAAAAACCTTATATCCCTAAATGGTAAGCAGTCACGTGGTTAAGGGAGCAAAGAAACAGCCAAGGGTAACAAACATCTTTGAGCTTTGATATCTTACTTCTCTCCCCTATAAACAAGAATGATAGAAATCATAGAAACTGCTTTATAAAAGCATGGTTGGGATTAAAGGCAAGCCATTTAATATTTTCTGATACATAATATATGCTCTGTAAGAGTAAGATATTAATAAAGTATAATGGCTCTAAGACTTGGGAGAAGAGTAAAATAATATTTTTTGAATTCCTATTATAAAAGTAAAGCATGATAAGTACTTTTCTTAGGTTACTTACTTTTTCCTTATTAAATAATCCAAGATTTATATTATAAATAGAAATTTAATCTCAAGGGAATTATAATTGTTTACTGAGATGTGGTTGATAATAAAAAGTTGATGAGGCTCCAGACATGCTACTCCAAAATACGGTATTTTGGCACTTGAGAAAATAATAAAAGCAGGAAGGACACTCTGATCTTTTACTCATCTTTCTCTCCTGAAGCAGTTCATAAAAATCTTCATTCCAGAGGTACCCACTCCATATCCAAGGGAAAAGAATATCCTCATCTCTGAAGACAGCAGACAAGAATCTGAACAAATAATCCAAGGTTTCCTCCAGTTTATCACCATTCGATCAGACCTTTGTCTAATCACAGTTCCCTACAACTACCCATTTCTTCATCAAAGTAAACACAAAAGTACACAGGTTTTCCTATTTACTTGGATCTTAATTTTGGAACCTTTTCAATTTACATAAAACTTAAAGAAATGCATATCCTCTCTTTTTGTTAATCTGCCTTTTGTCATAGGTGCCTTCGCTATGAACCTAGAAATTAGTAGAGAAAAAAACTTTCTCTATAGAGAAACTTTAGAGAGGAGAAACTTTCCTCCTCTATAAAGTTCAAACCCAGATCCTCTGAGACCAGGGAACTTACTCTTTCCTTGATACCTTGAACCTTAATGCTGACACTTGAGGGCATGAGGCATAGAATAAAAGGGGAACAGGTGATGTCGCGTAAGTCACTAGCTTCTATTTTCAAATTCATAGTGAATTGTCTGGGAGGTTCATTATTAAAGTTCACTTGCAGGTGGTGGAAAAAAGCTCAATGTTCAGATGCTGGTTTAAATATCAAACGGTATCTATCCATTTATACATACCACGGTAAGCACTTCACACATACTGTTGCTATTAATTTATAATGATATGATTAAAATATAATTTATTTTATAACCCTGAATACAATGGTGAAATGGTTACAAACTGGTGGGGTCAAGTGTCCCACCACAGTGCTGCGGTACTTTTCCTACCCTTCCACTGTACTCATGACAGTGACAAACCCTGCTGACTTAAGTCACAGGTGAAAAAAGGCACTGCCAACAAATAATACTAAGAACTCTGAAAATACTGCATTTTATGAAAATTCTGAATTGAACAGTTAAACCTTTATGGTTGAGTACAATAGACAGGTTGCTCTCAGCACCGAATGCAGTCTCTAATCTAGCATAAACAAAAAACTTCAGCTATTTATGAAAATTACTGACAGCACTTTTAAGACTTTCATAATATAGGGACCCCCTAATGGGAATCATTTTTACTTTAGAGTGCTCAATGTTATTTCATTTAATGTGACTCCTAGGTTTTTATATTTCCTTTACGAGTTCCTAACATGTTAGAATCTTATAATGGATTAATAAAAACATGATAATAATATATCTTGATATCATTTTCACACTTCCAGTCCGCATGGTTCTTATGAGAGTTTACAGCAACACAACAGCAAAGGTTAAATTTCACATTTAACTTTCTCTGCTAATAGTTTTTTAAAGAACTTAATCTTCTGTCTACTTAGAGCATTATATTTCTTTATAGAGAAAGATAAAAACACAGAAACACAAAGTATTATGTGAATATTTAGGAAGTTTTAGATTAGGAAACTCTTTTCCAGAGATACTTATAATTTTTTTTTAGCATCTTCAGTGACTTATCACATTCAAGATTTTGATTCTTGTCATGTTGTCTTAATTCCACAAACAAATAAGCCAAGTATCTTGAGTATTCTTTGACATGCGTACCACATTACCACAGCAAGAAATGGATTTCCTTCCTATTATTGTTTATCTGGAGAGAATAATAATTCACAGAGTCCATTCAGATCAAAGCAACTTCATGATCTAATTAAGATTCACACAGATTCAAAAAGACTTCTACTGAGCGCCTGTGGCATCGCATAAAATTACTACAGCTTCAAGCATAATGTCAATGAAACCAAACTTCTACTTTGTGAAATAGATTATAATCTAGGTATAGATACTCATCTTTCTTTTGTTTTCAATGGCCTTCATGCTGTGTGTTCAGTTAATGCATATTTATAAATGGTAAAAAGGGAAGCAAGGCATCATTATTTTTATCAACTTTGTTTAGAAATGCATATAGGTTAATTTTGCCAGGAAATGTACAAGATCCTCAGTTGGATTTGAATTTCCAATAAACAGTAAGTAAATTTTTTAACACAAGTGCGTGTGAAGGAAGGCACAGAGCATACCTATACTAGTCATTGTTTATCTAAAACTCTAATTTAACTGAGTGTCCTATTTTTTTTTTCCAGCTTTCTTGAGATATAATTGACAAAAATTACGTATTCAGTCACATGTTCTTTAACAACAGAAATGCCTTCTGAGAAACACATCATTAGGTGATGTCACTGTGGAAACACTGTAGATTGTAAACCTGGATAGTAGAGCCAGCTACACACCTAGGAAGACACCTGGGCTGGAGGGGTAGCCTGTCACTCCTAGGCTAAAGCCTGCACAGCATATTACTGTACTAAAGATCATCAGCAATCGTAACACAATGACAAGTATTTGTATATCTAAATATACCTAAACATAGAAAAGGTATGGTATTAAAATATTTGGGGACCACTGTTGTATATGTGGTTTACTGTCAACCAAAAGGTGTGAATGTGGCCCATACTGTATGGAAGGCGTACATACACACTGTGAGAGGATTGCCAGGCCCAAGCTATAATTGGCATGCCTATCACCTCATATCACTATCATGTTTTCCTTTTATGATAAGAATGCTCAAGATCTACTCTCTTCACAAAAATCAAGTATACCTTATTATTAAGTATAGTCACAATGCTATAGGTTAGGCCTCCAGAACTTAAGCGTCTTGTTTCTGAATGTTCATACCCTTTGACCAACATCTGCCTATTTCTTCACTCTCTGACCTCTGGTAACCAGTCTCCTATTCTGTTTCTATGAGTTTTACTTTTTCAGATTCCACATATACATGAGATGATGCAGTGTATTAGTTTGTTTTCACACCGCTATAAAGATACTACCTGAGACTGGGTAATTTACAAAGGAAAGAGGTTTAATTGACTCAGAGTTCCACATGTCTGGGGAGGCCTCAGGAAACTTACAGTCATGGTGGAAGGTAAAGGAAAAACAGGCACCTTCTTCACAAGGCAGCAGGAGGTAGAAAGAGTGAAAAGGGAACTGTCGAACACTTTTAAAGCCATCAGTTCTTGTGCGGACTCCTTCACTATCATGAGAACAGCGTGGAGGAAAACCCCCTTATGATCCAATCACCTCTCATCAGGTCCCTCCCTGGATACATGGGGATTACAATTCGAGATTAGATTTGTTTGGGGATACAGAGCCAAACCATATCACGCAGCATTTATCTTTCTGGTCTGGCTTATTTCACTTAGCATAATGTACACCAGCATCATCTTGTTGTTGCAAATGACAAAATTTTCTTCTTTATAAAAGTTGCATAAGCCACTTCTCAAAAGGAAACACATAGATAATTAATTAGCTTATGAAAATGTTTAATATAACTGATCATTAGGGAAATGAAAATCAAAACTACAACGAAATATCACCCCATATTTGTTAGGATGTCTGTTATCAAATAGACCAGAGAGACGTTTTGGCAAGGATGTGGAGAAAACCCTTGTATACTCTGGATGGGAATGTAAATTGATAAAGCCATTTATGGAAAACTGTATGAAAGCTCTTCAAAAATGAGAATTACAACTACCATGATCCAACAATTCAATTGCTGGGTATATCCAAAAGAAACGAAATCAGTATCTTGAAGAGATTTCTGCACTCCTGTGTTTATAACAGCATTATTCACAATAGCCAAGATACGGAATATTCACAATAGCCAAGATACGGAAGCCACCTAGGTGTCCACTGATAGATGAATGGATAAAGAAAATGTCTCATATTTCTTATTTGTTAAATCTAGACACCCTAATATAGGCACAAACTTTCTAGAAAACCAATGGCTAGGACTCAATTATTTATAGAGATATTTTCTGAGAAATACAAAAAACACATGCAAAGGTTTACAAAATTCACTTATGCACTGAATGTTTATTATTTCACACATTTTTCTAGACACTGAAGATAAACCAGAGAAGAACACAGAAAGGTGCTTCCTTCATGAGCTAACATTTTAACACAAAGACAAGAAATTAAAAGCATAATAAATGAATTAATAATAAAGTATCAATTCCAGGATGAAAATAAAACCAGACAATGTGATGGAGAGACTGAGAAATTGAACTACATTTTACTGCAGGCTCAGCGAATGCCTTAGCAGAAAAGTGGTGTTTAGCCTAAAAACTAATTTTAAAAAATTGAAGCCAATCACTGAAGATGGAGAGACATGTCAAACTGAAGAAACAGACACAGAGTTTGTACAACTTGGCATATTAATGCGACAGTAAGAAAAAGAAAAGCGGCAGCAGTGAGCCTGGCTCCAGCAAATGCAAGGACTGTTGTAGAGACGAAGTCACAAGAGACACGTGGGGTCCAATTCAGGATCCCAAAGGCCAGGGTCATGAATCTAGATTTTGTAGTAAAAACAACAGGAAGCAAACAAAGTGGGTTAAACAGATGAATGAGAAAATCAGAATTTATGTTTTTAAAAATTGTTCTAGCGAGTGATCTGTAAGCAGTCAAGCATGGAAACCAGGCAACGAGAGAGAGAGTAGGAGAGAGAAAGAGGTTTGCAGGGATTGCGAACATGATGAGTTTTAACTGATGGAATTTGGGGTACATTGGCTGCCTAGATTAAAACTAAGAGAGTACTCAATGGCACCTCATTTGTTTTTGGCTTCAGCAACTGGTCGATGGTGGTGACGTTACTGTGGTTGCATAAGCAAAAGAGTTTGTGGACCAAGAATTTAGTTGCGACAAGTTAGCTCTGAGATATTTATTAGTCATTTAAGGGGAAATTTAAAGTAGCAGCTGGTTGTAACTCTGGAGTTCAGGGAAGAGATCAGGACTAGGGATATTATTATTATCCCTTAGATTTTTTAAAGCCATGGCGACGGAAAAGATTTTCTAGAAAAGGCAATACATTCACAAAGAAATGGTAGTTACCTTGAGTCCTGAAAAATCCCGAGATCTAGAGGAACAGCTCAACAAAGAAAACTGAGGAGGAACAGCCAGTGAGTCAGAAGGAAATACAATACTGTACAATATACAAGAAGCCTAGAATAATATTAGTCATCAGAAAATAGGATTGTCAAACTGGATAGAATAAGTCTAGAGATGAGGTAATTTGAGAGCTGAGAAGGGATGACTGTATTTGACAATATGAAGCCCACTGGTGATTGGGTAAAAGCAGATTCAGTGGAGTGGTCAGGAGCAGAAGTCTGGCTGAACTTGACAAACGAAGGTGAGGTGTGTATATGAAGCTACTGACAGCTTTTATAAAAAGCTATGCTGTAAAAAGAAAGAGAGAGAAAAAAAGGAAAAAAGAAAAAGAGAAAACGAAAGAGAGAAAGAGAAAGAAAAGGAAAGAAAAAGAAAAAAACCTGTGGTTCTGTTTTTTAAAGCAGGATTTTTTTAGTAGATGGAAGAATCCAAACAATGATTTATATTAATGAAGATAATACAATACAGAGGGAAAAATTATTGGTGCCAAAGAGAGAAATTTCAGGAACAGTGACCTGAAAGATGAGACAGGACACGATCTGGAGCCCAGGAGGAAGACTGGCCTTTCATAAGAGTTGTAGGCACGTCCCTAATTGTAGCAGTGTTGAGATAACAGCAAAGAGGAGAATAGATAAAAAGCTTGAAATCACCAAAGAAAATACTTAATACTTCGAAATATGAATTCAACTTTAAAAATACAAGAACAGAAATAAATTCATATACTACAGCTATTAATGTTGAATATTTTCATGAGATAGAAAAAAGGAAGATGAAAGCTATGTATATATAGTATGATGTTAGGTATGTTAAAAATATATAAGAATAGAAACGCCTATTCCAAAATACTAATAGTGATGAAATGTAAATATGAGTTTTGTTATTATGAGTAAGGGCTATTTCATACTTTATATGTTTAGATAGTCAAGGAAATAATTTTAAAAGATATTTTACAATAATTGATTAATATAATATTAAAATAGGTTTTCAATCCCACTTCACAAATCTTGCCTTAGCAGACTAATTTTAATACTAATTAATACTCTTTTTAGAAATTTCAGATAGAAGGCCAAGTATCAAATGAATTGTTAATAATCAAGGGCTGCTTCTATTTGAGAGTTTTCTAAAGAAAAAACACATAGAAGAAAAATAACTTGTATCCAGCATTTTTGAATGCTATAATTAATCTTGATGCATTATTTTCACTAAGAAGAGGAAGAAATACAAGAGCTGCTGATGTGCAAACAAGGACCAGAAAAAGGTGATGTAAAAGTAAATATATAACCAAGAACCACTTTTAGAATTTTCACAAGGGGAAATATAGAGGGAATGCCTTGGAGAAAATTTAATTAGCTTAGGAATCAGCATTCTGTTGATGATGTAAATTATTTTTATATTCTGCTACATGATCTCATTCTTAAAACTTGTAATTCAGAGAAGACAGATGTTGAGTACTTTTTTTTTTTTTCTTTTATGAGATGGAGTATCACTCTGTGGCCCAGGTTAGAGTGCAGTGGCACAATCTTGGCTCACTGCAAACTCCAACTCCCTGGCTCAGGCAAATTTCCCTGCCTCAGCTTCCTGGGTAGCTGGTATTACAGGCACACTCCACCATGCCTGGCTAATTTTTTTGTATTTTTAGTAGAGACAGGATTTCACCATGTTGGCCAGACTGGCCCCGAACTCCTGATCTCAGACAATCCACCCACCTTGGCCTCCCAAAGTGCTGTGATTACAGGCATGAGCCACCACATTCAGCTGAGTAATTTTTTTTTTTAATTATAGGTCTCTTCACTGAACATGTCATTCATTATATATTAGTAAAATATATGATTTTCAATTATAGTTAGAAGTTTCCCTGCATCTGTATTAGATAGTGAAAGTGACTACTTTCTTTTCAGTACATTAATCTGGTAGACCCTTCCAAAAAATTGAATATGGTACATTTTTGGTAAAACCTTTCAAGTGATACTCTGGTGCTTTGTTTTTTTGTTGTTGTTGTTGTTTTGTTTTTTGTTTTTTTTTTTTTTGGAGACAGAGTCCCGTTCTGTCACCAGGCGCCAGGCTGGAGTGCAGTGGCATGATCCTGGCTCACTGCAACCTCCGCCTCCCGGGTTCAAGCAATTCTCCTGCCTCAACCTCCCGAGTAGCTGGGACTACAGGTGCATGCCACCGTGCACTGTTAATTTTTGTATTTTTAGTAGAGACGATGTTTCACCATGTTGGCCAGGATGGTCTCGTTCTTGTGACCTTGTGAACCGCCAGCCTCGACTTCCCAAAGTGCTGGGAACCATGAGCAACCACGCCTGGCCTAGGGGACTTATTTCTAATCAATTGAACATGCCTGAATGCATTATTAAGTCTTTGTAGAAGTATTAAAATAATATCTCATCTTGTAGTATATAACAGAGAGCATGAGTTGTGAATATAGAATAGACTGCCACTTGTAAACATTATGAATATATCTAAAGCAGCAACTGGGCCATATTTTAAAGTGATTTATAGTAACAATATTCATATTGTAGAACTTCACAGATAAAAACAGGGAAAAAATTGTTTCTTTAGAATTTAAGCACTTAATTTTTTCTATTTCTCACAATGATATGATAGTAGCATAGAATGAAGAATAGGTGAATTAGACAATGTGAATCGGGAGAGGAGTTCAATTATCTGACCATTAAGCTATATTTATCTTTTACATGGGAAATCAATAAACTGCCTGAATATTTTAACAGAGCTCTTTTTAAAACCATGATTTGAGTATCTTACCTTAGTTAAGAAAGCTGAGTGAGTAGTGTTCTGAATCATTATTTTTGCCTTTGCTAAGATATTGAAAATATACAGTTATCTTTATCCTATTTCCATCTAGATATAGATCTTTAGTAAAGTTTGTCATGAAAAAAAAAAAGCCTTCCTAAATGTACTGACCATGATTACTAAATGATGTAATGATGCATGATGTTTTAAAGTAGGTATATATTGTGGAATAGTTTAGTCAACAAATGCATTATCTCACATATTTGTGGTGAGAATACTTAATATTCACTATCTCTTCTAGAATGTATGTTGTCATTAGATATAGTCACCATGCTCTACAATAGATCTCTTAAATGTATTCCTCCCGTCTAACTAAATGCACATCCTTCAGTCAGCATCTCCCCATTTTCCTCTCCCACCTAACCACCTCAGCCTCTGGTAACTACCATTCCACTCTACTCCTATGACATCAACTGTTTTTTAGATTTTACATATGAAAGATATCATGCAGTATTTCTTTATATGCCTGGCGTATTTCACATAACATAATGTTCTCCAGGTTCATCTATGTTATCACTCATGACAGGATTTTATTCCTTTTATGTCTGAGTAGTATTCTATTGTGTATATATTCCACATTTTCTTTATTTATTCATCTATGGATAGACACTTAGACTGATTCTGTATCTTGGTTACTGTGAAGAGTACTACAATAAACATAGAGGCACAAACATTTTTTAACATGCTGATTTTATTTCCTTGGGATAAATATCCATTATAGGATAGCTTGGATAATACGGTAATATGGCGGTTCTATTTTTAATATATTTAGGAAGCTGCATGGTGTTTTCTGTAATGGCTATACCAGTTTATATTTCCCCTAACAGTGCACAAGGGCTTCCTTTATTCTAAATCCTCACTGTATTTGTTATCTTTTGTCTTTTTTATAATAGTCATTCTAACAAAAGTGAGGTGATAGTTCATTGTGGTTTTGATTTGCATTGCCCAGATGATTAGTGATGCTGAATGTATTTTCACATACCTTTGGGCCATCTGTATATCTTTTGAAAAATGTCTAGTCAGGTCTTTTTTCCATTGTTTAATTGATTTATTTGCTATCAAGTTGTTTGAGTTTTTACATATTTATGGAAAACTACCCCATCAGGTGTATAGTTTGCAAATATTTCCTCCCATTCTATAGGTTGTTTCTTCACTGAGCAAGGAATCTTTTTAGTTTGGTGTATGTAATTCCATCTGTGTATCTTTTCATTTTTGTTGCCTATGCATCTGGGATCATATTCAAAAACTATTGCCCAGAGTAACACCATGGAGCTTTTCTCCTCTGTATTCCTCTATGAGTTTCATAGTTTCAGGTCTTATATTTAAGTCCTCAATCCATTTGGATTGATTTTTGCATGTAGTGAGAGAGAAAGGACTAATTTCATTTTTATGCTTGTAAATATTCAGTTTTTCTGATACCATTTATTGACTAGACCATCCTTTTCCCAAATGCAAATCAAAATCATGATGAGATACCATCTCACACCAGTTATAATGGCTACTATTAAAAAGTCAAAACAATAACAGATGCTGATGAGGTTGTAGAGATAAGAGAATGCTTGTATACCATAGGTGGAAGTGGAAATTAGTTAAACTGTTTTGGAAAGCAGCATGGTGATTATTCAAGGATTCTAAAAACAGAGCTACCACTCAACCCAGCAATCACATTACTAGGTATATATCTGAAACATCATAAATTGTTCTATCATAAAGATACATACATATACGTTTCTTGCAGCACTATTGACAACAGCAAAGACATGGAATCAACCTAAATGACCACCAGTGGAAGTCCAGATAAAGAAAATATAGTAGATATGCAGCTGTAAAAAAGAATGAGATTAAGTTAATTGCAGAAATGTGGTTGAAGCTAGACACCATTATCCTTAGCAAATTAATGTAGGAACAGAAAACCAAATACCACATAAGCAGGAGCTAAATGATGAGAACACACAGACACAAAGAGAGAAACAATAGACACAGGGGCCTACGAGAACGGGGAGGGTGGGAGGAGGGAAAAAAGCAGAGAAAAATAACTATTGGGTACTCGACTTAATACCTGGGGGACAAAACAATGTGTGCATCAAACCCCCATGACATGAGTTGACCTATATAACAGTCCTGCACATGTACCTCTGAGCCTAGAATAAAAATTTTTTAAAAAGTAAAATTTTTTGAAGTATATTATTTTCTTTTCAAAAACATCAAATATTTTAAAAGCAAAAGATTAGTCTTTACCATTTTATCATTTGAATAATAAAATGATTCAGAATGTACTCTTATAGATTCTGCAATCATGAAAACATAGTTCAAAAAGAAACAATAGCAGGAACTAAAAAACTGAACTAAAAAATGAACACAGTGATTAAATGTACCGCTTTTCTATGTGATTGTATAATATGTGTGCCATATCAGAAGGTATAAAAGCAATGATTAAACATTTTGCTTTTCAGGAGAAGCATGACACTACTACTCAGTACTCAATGAAGCTCTCCTCTTCCTTGTTCATTTTTCCCTGAACAATTTATGGCTTCCTTCACATCTTTGGTCTCTTATTTGTGAAGAGTAAGTTTTCTGATTGTTATTGGAACAATGTATTCGTTACACTCAATATCTACCAGTTTTGCACCGACTTTTGTGTTTATTTCTTTAGAAATGGCATTATACAATCTTCAGAGAAGCAAAATATGTAGGCAAACTATGTAGATATTTACCATCCTCCATTTTGGAGAGAATAAAATAAAAAGGCGAACCCACTGGTTATTATCAGACAGGAGAGAATCAATATGGTTCATTCCTAAACTGAGTCTTACTCATTTCCAATGTTAATCAGGAAAAATGGTAAAATAATTACCTAAAATTAAAATTACTTTTCAAGTTCATAATCTTAAAAATTATTTTATGTCTTTATCAGTCATTACAATCCAGTGACCCTTGGAGGAATCACACTTTGCTGTTAGAACAACCCCAGGAATCCTTAATAACTTCTGAGATTTTCTCATCTTAATACCAGGTATGGAGGAAATAACTGAAATGAAGAAGATGAAGGAGGGAAAGAAGACAATGATTGTAATGAAGAAGAAATGTTTTTTTTTTCTGTGTCCAAAATGGAGTAATAATAGTGTTAAGTAAAAGACTATGCAACTCAAATAGTGAGTTTATAAACTTAAAAATTTGCAAATACAAGTAGTAGTGTTTGGGACAGATAATGTTTCACAGCTCATGACACTTAGCGAGAAGCATGTAGTATAACACGTTTTTATAAAAAGTACTTTTACAAAATTGTTTAAGAGTGAAGTGTTGAAAAGACGATTAAAAGGATCAACTTTAGGGGGATTATGCCCTCTCTGACAGGTGAAAATATGTAAGATTTTTCCACTGTTGCCATTTCTAGGAATAAATCACTTTCTTTTACCCATACTCAAGTCACCACCCTGGATTTTCTTTGAATAACTATTTATTCAACAGCTATTTACTGAACTCTTAATGCCTGTAGAGTGTAGTTCTAGGCTCTGGAAGGAAAGTGAAAAATAAAAAAGACTGAAGTGTTTGTCTTCATGGAACTCGTATCCTACATTCAGCAAGTTGCCTACATGTTCCGGTGGCACTTACAACTTATTTGTATCTTCATATTTAAAATATGCATTAAATATGTTCATATTTACAAACTCAATTAACTACTCATCACCACACAAGTTCTAAAAAGCAGAAACTTGATTTGCCAATTATAGTGGAGCAACATATTTAGGCTCAGGATAGTCAAACTGTTAGGAGCACAGGGTTTAGATTACCAGCTTATAGACTTAAAAAGTATCTCTGGGAATTTCTGATTTCAGCTTTGACATATAGTGAGCTTAGAAATCGTCACTTCCATTTTCACAAGAAAACACTGAATAAACTGAAAATGAATGATGAGGAAAACCATCACCTTGAACACTGAAGAGACAGGCGAGACATGAGAGTCACTGTAAGTCCTGCCTATCTGGAACAAAACCCATGGGAACCATTAACTGGTAGGAACACCTCCTGGTGATGCTGAGAAATGGCTGAAGGCTGAGTATGGAAAAGCACAGAAGTGAGAAATGTCTGGGAACAGCAGTATTAAGGAAGCCCCTGCACTTTTCTGGGTTTTAACTCTAAGAATCCCACCAAGTTCACACTAAGATGGACCTTTTGATCCTCTGGTAGAAGAAGGAGAGTATGAACCATTGTGAAATATGATCACAGCATTCTTTATAACAAACCCTACTCCTCTATGTAAAACACTTTACCAGGGCCATATCTCACTTGGAGAAAGGCATTTAACTCACTCTATTTAGGCTCCATTTTCACCAAAGGAGTTAAAATATATATATATATATATATATATATATATATATATATATATATATATATATATATATGTGAAGATTACAGTTTATAGGTACAGACTCACTGAAAGGCTGGAATTTCATTGCAAGCTATTCAGTTGCCTCCACTCTTCCACACTTACTGTATTAGTTTGCCAATGCTGCCATAACAAAATGCCATAGACTGGGTGGCCGAAACAACAGGAATCTACTGTCTCACATTCCTGAAAACTGGAAGTCCAAGATGAAGGTGTTTGCACGTTTTGTTTCACCGGAGGCCTTTCTCCTTGGCTAACAGATGGCCACCTTCTCACTGGGTTTTTACATGTGGCCTTCTCTCTATGCATGGGTATCCCTGCCATCTCTTCCCCTTCTTATAAGGAGAGCAGTCATATTGAATTAGGACTCACTCAAATAATTTCATTTTATCCTGCTCACTTCTTTAAAGGTTATATCTCTGAATGTGGACCCATTCTGGGGCACATAGGGGGCTAAGGCTTCAATATATAAATTTTGGGGGACATTTTAATTGATATTAAAGATATATAAAAATGTAAGATAGTTAAAAGATGCTCTTTTATGCAGTGACTGTGTTTCAACATATGATGAATTGTAACCATCTTTTTGTAAATTATTTTCCATTTTTGGTAGAGTGTCATTTTCTGTTAATATCAAAGGCTTCGTGTACTTTCTAATTTGTCTAATCTATGTAAGCTATAATTAATTTCTAATATAAGTATTAAGTATGATCTTTCTCTTTAAATGTTTCCCATATTTTATTGTGATATCAGATACTTTCTTGTACACATTTGGTTATTTTTATCAGACTGAAGATGTTTCCTTTAGCCTTGCCTTGCTGGATATTTTTTACATAGTTATGTGTTAAAAACTTAGAAAAATATACTCCTGCCTCTAATGAGATAGGCATGTGACTCTTTCCTTTAATAAACGAATGTATTCACTTACACAGATCTACTTTCTATGCTGATTTTTGATGCTTAGGAAGACCTCTCATCAGGCAATGTTACTTTTGTTGTTATGATATTAATTTGTGATGTTTGAGATATTTCTATTTTTGTATGTTAGAATGGTTTATAGTTTTGGTTTTCCCTGTATTGCTTTTATCACATTTGGGTGAAATGTTATAGAAGTCCTATAAAACAAGTTCTGTAGTTTACCTTTTTTTATTCTATTGTTTAAAATGTTTTGTATAAGAAATGGTCTGATTTTGAAGTTAAAAAACTTGCCTACAAATTGTATTAGGCATAGCAAGTTTTTGTTTTTGAGCTTTTACTATTCACTCAATACATAATTGTAAAACTATGAGTCTTTTTCAAAGATTCTGGTTTTAAAAAACACTTTAAAGTCCTTGTTCTGGTGCCAAACATAAGGGATAAGATATAAACTGTAAACAAAAAAAAAAAAATAGAAAGCCAAATCTGTGCTCAAAAACATTAATCTTCTTCGGATATTATAAATAGAACAGAAACACATTGATCAGGTTCTAAACTAACGACCATTGAACTGTATTCACAAGTGGGCCCCGCTATCTGTTCAGTTCCTTAATTTAATCATGAGAATATTAATTTAATTTTATTGACTTTTATCTGAGCCTTCAACCAACCATGAAAGATTGAGCTTTTATTGTGTTTAATTCCAAGTTAAACTTGATGGTAGGTAGATATTTAACTTGTTTTTAGTGAGCAAAACTGAGCATAAATAAGTTTCCAAGGTGAATTAATATTAGTGGTTACAGAGATAATATAAACTGCAAATGTGTTTTAGACAAAATAGCTAAATATTGGGAATGGACAAAAAGTTTTTCTATATTCCTGCTTAGAAATAAGATTTTCGCATGGCATTTGAGACTGGGAAATCATGCATGCATGATGATCAAAGGGACACTAGCCATGATTTGGGAAGAGTCTACTGCTGCTATTGCTTGATTAAAGACATGGTTCAATGCCCAAATACTGCTCCATCACTTTCTCAGGGTTTCTTCCTGATGAAAGTTGCTCTCAGTGGATAAATTGTTACTCAGATCTGAGAATTGTTGCAGCTGTTATGCATATTTAAATATTGCCAAGGAATGAGATTATCGTATTGGACAGAAATCTGGTTTTTGTACATCTCTGTGTATAGACAATATGCCATTTTTCAAGTGATTCTGTGTCTCAAACTGTCTACTTAACACCTGTGAAAACCGAAAAGAAAATAAACAGAAGACACAGGCATGTTTACTGTCATAGTAGAAGGCAGAATTTTGTGACCTAATTGCACTTTGGATAGCCTTTTGGACTCCAGAAAAATATTATTTTTCTGTTATTAAACATGAAGATTATATGTAACAGTCATTTTAGAGAAGAAACAAATGATTCAACATTTAAACTTTTATCGCCTCTCACCTCACCTTATTATCATTGTTGTGTAATTTTTCTCGTTTAGCAAATTATCTATCTAGGTGGTGAACGTTTCCTCTACTTGCGTTATTTACTTTTAACATTCCAACAGGTTTTAGAATCATAATATTTATTGGATAAAATCAATGTTTTTGGCAGTGTCCAGAATAAAATGATTCCTCTAAAAATAACTGTTAACACTTATTTAAAACTCTAAAAAATACAAGTCCATGCTCCGAGATGGCCCACTAGATGCAACTAGGAGGAACATCTCCCGTTGAGGGACTGGTACTTTAGGAAAACTGGTGCATTCCTAGCAGATCTTCAGAGGGAAGGAATTGAAAGCAGATGGGGGAAGACACAGAGTCTGAGCCCAAGAGGGAGGAAGCTGGGAATCCTGCAAGGAGATACTGTGCACTGAGACTTGTTCCTGGCCCCCAACAACTCCTGTGGAGGGAATGAGTTGAACAGGCAGGGAGGAGCCCACTCCACCACGTCTCTGAAATCCCAGCGGGAGGAGCCCCTCAACCATGATGGACACTTTGAGTTGGTAAGGAAGACTGCTTAAAGAAGTGGTGGGGCAGCTTGGTAGCTGTTTTGGTTACTATGACTGTAATGTATATTATTACAAGCTCACAGCTAACGTCATATGTAGCATATTTTGAAGTTGAGTAGTGTTACGACTCTAGCTTTGTTCTTTTTGCTCAAGACTGCTTTAGCAGTTCAGTGTCTTTTGTGGCTCCATATACATTTTAGGAATGTTTTCTCTATTTCTGTGAAGAATATCCGTGGTATTTTGACAGGGTTTGCATCACTTTTAACTTAAAGTCATTTAAAAAAAAAAATGTCCAGCCATCAGATATGTAGGGAATCGTGAGCCCCACATACTGGGTGCCAGAATGTAGGGATCCAGGAGCCCCACGTTGGGAACCACAACGTAGAGAGCCAGCCCTGCATCACTAGTGGGTACCCAGAGTTTGGTGGCAACAAAGGAATGAGAAAAGACAGATTAAGAGAGCAAAGAGTGGGACCAGGGGACCATCACTTACTACTCTGGAGGAGGCAGTGAAGGCCTCGAGGTCTGATCATCCACTCTATTTATTGGTTACAATCACTTTGATCTACAGGGCAGGGGTGGAGTAATGGTGGGGAGGGGGTGATGGTGGAGTGAGTCTGTGAGCTGGAATTGAATCAGTGAACCGGAACTGGTGTGTCCTTCTAACAATTGATAACAGTGGCAGTCTGGGAGTTTCACAAAACAAGAACATGTGGTTATCTTTAGCCTGCTATCTGTGTGCAGCTGATGGAACGTGGGCCTTACAAGAAAAGCCTACAAGTCTGGCTACGTCATAGTGCTACGAAGAGCTTTTACGTCCTTGAGCACAATGTTTATGGGAACAGAGCTGAGGTCACCCTGCACCGGGACATGAGGCATGGAGACACCGTCCTCTGCAGAGGCCTCCTGCAGCCCTCTGCAGTTTGTTGTTCCTTGTTTATGTGTTACTCAGAACCAATTTATGTGGGCACTCTGTATGTCCTTTCTCTTTTGCTGCTTTTCCCAACACAGATATACTACATAAATTATCATTTTTAATTATTTGTAATAAAAATACAAACTAATTATATTTTTTAATATAACTTTCCTAGACTATTAAATGTTTTTTTCGTAAGACACAATTACCAAACTAAAAAGAATATATCATTATTTCACAATGTATATTTGGTTAATTTATTTTAAATATTTTTTTTGAGAGCATAGGCTATAACAAAATATATGCAAAGCACAAGGGATGCAAGTCCTTTGCTCACAGACATTCTAGTTCAGTGTGTAAGGAGGGATAGCTGCTGCTATTATTGGCCGTAAATGTCAAGTCGCAGCTATGTCAAATACAATCATAGATAGACGGTAGGGCTTAGTGCATCAGTACTAAGGAGTGTTATCTCTACATGTCTTTAAAAATATGCAGGAATAAAATTTTATTCTCCCCAAAATGGAGATGCTAAATATCAATATACTTCACCTAAATAATTATGCTTCTCTGAAGATTGAATAATGCCATTTCTAAGTCAAGTTCCAGAGCAGTAAAATAATAAATATTGAGGATTTCAGAGGAGGGAGAAATCTCTAAGGGGTGAGATAGTAAGAAAATACTTCATGGAATCCGCAACAAAAACTGGGTCCTGAAAATCGTATAGTAAACGTTTAAAAAGGAAAGAAAGGAAAGGAAAGGAAAGGCAGGAAGAAAGAAAGGGCAGGAGGCAGGAGGGGCGGGCAGGCATTTCAATACAAAAGAGCAGGGTGAGGCAGAGCACAAAGACAGAGTGTTCATGAGATGAAAGCTAAGAACGATAAGAAAATAGAAAAAAAGAAAATAGAATAACGAAAAAATAAAACATAAATAAAAGAACAATAAGAACAATTTGTTTGGCAAGAAGGACTTAGGGTAAGACACAATATTAAATTAGATTGGAAAGGAAAGTAAGAAGTCGTTTAAACCTTAGTCATAAAACTGAATGTGCCTTCTGTAGAAATCCAGGACCTCTTCCGGAACGTTTTTTTAAGTGACAGTAAATCACAGGGACGCTAGATTACTTGGCATGAAAAACTGATTATAGGAAGAGTTCAACTAAATTGTAGTCAATATCAGGATTTTAGTGTTTGCAGCACATTTTTATATAAAACCGTATCATTAAATTCGTATGCAGTTGCAGTGAAAATCTCAGGTTCCCATCCCTACCGAAAAATTCTCTGGGCTGAAACACATCAGAAAGAAAGAAAGAGAAAACAGAAGGAAGGAAGGGAGGGAGAGAGGGAGGGAGATGGGGGTGGGGGAGGTGGGGGGAGGGGGGAGAGAGGGAAAGAAAACCCCAGTCTGAAAAATTGATTCTTTTGGGAGAGAGGGAGGGCTGTAAAAACCCAGTCTGAAAAATTGATTCTTTTTAAACCTAGAGAAATAGCAACTAGAAAAATAGTGAAACATATATACAAATATCTAGAATTCCATCTTAATCTTTAAATTTGAATAAAATTACCCTCAATATGCATCATTAAAAAGGTGTTAGCTTTATAGTGAACAAAACTCACATGATTCATGACTTACACAGACTTATATAATCAAAAACATTTTTAAAGTATTAGGCAGTCATTTCCTTCAAGAAAGAGTCCTTGCAGTTGCAGGTTTAATTTATCATTAAGTATGTTTATCTAAGTTTCTGTGTGCCAGAGCTTGACCAAAATCTCAGGAACCTTAAAACAATAAGGATTCTAAACATAAGTAAAGAAAGTTCTCCTTTATCTTTAAACTGGACTATTGTATGGCCAGCTTTGCATTTTAGAAATAGCATTTTTTCATTTCTCTTCCTGATAGGTTCTATTTTTCATGTTAATTTTGCACATATTTCTAACCTATATTAGTACAAAGTCACATCTTGTACAATAGAAATGCAGGTTCATTTTTATCTGTTAAGCTTTGCTGTTATTTATGTTACAAAAAAAAAATACTGACAGAGCATCGTATTATGTTTCCAAAAGTCTCAATCAGTAGTGCTTTTCTGACAATTGCATATTATTTTTGAACGATTTCTAATAGCAATGAAATATAAGTGACATGTGATAGGATTTAAAAGCAAATAGTGGACTATATTAGTTTGTTTTCATGCTGCTGATAAAGGCACACCTGAGACAGGGTAATTTACAAAAGAAAGAGGTTTAATGGTGAAATCACATTTGTGGGTGGCTGAGAAGCCTCATAATCATGGCTGAAGGCAAGAAGGAGCAAGTCACATCTTTAGTGGATAGTAGCAGGCAAAGAGAGGGCTTATGCAAAGCAACTTATTTTTTAAAACCATCAGATCTTGTGAGACCCATTCACTATTATGAGAACAGCATAGGAAAGGCCCTCCATGATGCACTCATCTCCCACCGGGTCCCTCCCACTACATGTGGGAATTATGGGAACCACAAGATGAGATTTGGGTGGGGACACAGAGCCAAACCATTTCATGCACTACGTCTACGTACATCAAATTCATGATAGCAAAACCATTTATGCACTGTAGAAAACATTTAGATCTAGAAACAATTGGTCTCTGAATTACACATTTCCAAACATTGTGATAAGAGGCATTATCAATAAAAATTTAAACTATCATCAGAATTGATTTCTTGATAATTTTAGTCACATTTTTAGTTTTATAGAGATGTAACTTTCATATGTTTTAACAGTCTAAGGATTTCAAGTCTATAAAAATAGATCTTGCATGCAAAACTTTCAAACTTAAAACTCAGCAGACCAAGAAATCCAAACTTTGGTTACTGGAGATCTTAATACGTCTCTGTAACCCACTTTCCTGTCATTCCATAAAATCTTGCCACAGATAAAGTTATCACGAGTGTCTATATGAGACTCAATATATTGTACTCACAAAAATAACTTTAAAGGAAAGATATATACAAATTGTGTCTCCCTGCAGATTTTTTTTGCATCAATCTCTAAGTGTAGCCGAGTTAATTTGCATATTACCTACCACATTATGCAGAATTATTTCATATACTTGTGTCATCATATGATTTTTATTATGAGTTAGTGTTATCAAATAACTATTTTTACTATGAGTAACTTAGTAAAATCACTGTTCAAAATTCTAATAAGACTGAAAAAAAAATCCTAACATCAAATTCAAAATTCATTATTTGTCTTCTAAGAGAAAAAGATTAAAATCATCTGTAGAGGTTGATGAAAAAATGTTGTTAAATCTTCCTAATCATAAACAAATTAGACATTTCCACATTTCCAACTTTAAAATAAAAACTTGGTTAATACTTCATCTTGTTATTGACAACTTTTTTTTTCAAAAATTTTATATCATTTTCAGAGTAACTGATCTGAATAAGTTCCTTGCCGTTTTTTCTCTTTTTATTTCCTGAGTCTATTAACTTGAATTTTCAATAGAAATATAAATCATCTAGAATGCCTTCTCAGAGGGATTCATAATGCTGTTTATATCATTTACTATATATCATTTGGTTTAATTATTTTATGTAAACATCACATTAATCTTATCACTTGAATCCTGAATATCTTTCCTCCTTTAGTTCTTAATATAATCCAACATTCTTTATGCGTTCTTATATGACTAATTATTATTTGATCTATATCCTCGGGTTTCTATATCATCTGTTCTTTGGTACACGTTATAAATTATTTTAGGATATTAAACAAACTAGTCAATAATTTGTATAATAGTTGAATAGCCACTAATTTAAATCAGCTCCTAAGAGTCCCAGCGCCATGACCTAAAATCTAGATTTGTATTATAGTTAATTGTGAATCTCTGTCCAAAACTAGGCTATAACTATGTTCATGCTTCTATGACTACTAATTAATTGATCACTTTTGATTAATCACTACTGCACTTCACTATGTTATTAACATTCGCGGATGATCTTCTTATGATCGCTATACCAGCAAGATATTTAGGTCCCCTATTCTCTTTCCAGTGCTGTGCTATGCAGTGTTTTGGGTGTTGAGGCAGTTCTGTTGATAGCTCGGGCTCCGATTTTAGTATCATAGAAGAATGGAAAGAAAAGCCCTTAATTATGTTTTACTAAAGCATTGGTTTATAATCCTTGCGGCGCATTAAAATTTTCTGGTAACCTACAAGTAATTTCTTATGTCTAGTCACCAACTCACCCCAACGCCAGTTCATGGTCCGGGGTTGGTCCTGGGTGTCACATGGAAAAACCACTGGTCTAAATTCATGAATATTTTTTTCTGTTAGATATTTAAGAAAATCTTTACTACATTCTGAATTTTCAGAAAATGATCAGAAACAGGTAGGTTTACCATTACTCTGTGAGATAATTATGTTGAAAAACATCATGAGGATATACTACACCTCATGCTCGTTAGGTTTGTTAATTAAATGACTTGAAAATACTTACATTTAACTGACCAGGGTAGACCATTCTTTGACTTATTACTAGAAACAGTGGCAGCAGTGGGAAAACCTTACACATTGTCCACTGTCGGAGAGAGAGGGCATAATCCCCTCAAAGCTGATTCTTTTAAACCTCCTTTCTACACTTCACTATTATACAATTTTGTAAAACTACTTATCAGAATAATGTTTTCTGTTATACAACCCTTGCAGTGTGTCATGAGCTGTGAAACATTACCTGTACAACAGCCACCTTCTTGTATTTACAAATTTTTAAGTTTATAAATTCTCTAATTCAAGAAGCAGAAGCCAAAGTTCTACTAATGGTCACAAATTTGCAACCTTCTGAGAATAAGACAACTAACATTAGACATGTTTTTTAATCTATGTTAGGAACACTGGCAAGAGAGAGATTCAGACAATTAACTATGCTTTCTTTTAATAATTAAAATAAAACTGAAATATTCAAAGTATGTAAAAGTATGAGAAGGTGAGTCTTAGAGGTAATTCTTATCAACATTCTGTAATCAGACAGATAAAAATCTTGTTGAAATTTGTAAATAACATGCAATTATAGCACTTCAGAATTAAGACATTAGGGAATTTCTAGAACAGGAATCAGAAAACTTCAACCCACTACCTGTTACTTTCTGACCTCAGAGTTAAGAATTTTTTTAATACTTTTAATGGTTGAGGAAAAGGTAGTATCTCATAACACATTAAAATTATCTAAAATTCAAATTTGATTATCTATAAATAAAATGTCATTAAAACACAGTCATGCTCATTTTTTAAATGTATTATCGATTGCTGCTTTCATGTTGCAATGGCAGTGTTGAATAGTTGCAAAAAACCAGTGTGGCCTGCAAAGACTAAAGATTCTCTAGCCTTTTACAGAAAACAGTTGCCAATGTCTGTTCTAGATTAAAACTATTAAATAGAACTTTCTGTGATGATAGAAATGTTTCATATCTGCACTGTCAAATACAATATCCGCTAGCTACCTGTGGCCATTGAGAGCTTGAAATGTAATTAATGAGACAGGTAAACTGAGTTTCTGCATTTAAGTTTAATTAGCCTAGATATATATTATTCAAAATATAACATCTTTAATTATTACAAGTTTAGTTTATTTTTAGTGACTTACTCTAGAATCAATAGTTAAGAGTATTTTCTCATAAGTCAGGCTGCATAGATTTTAGTTTCAGCTCTGGTAAAAACTAGTTCTGAAACCTTGAAATTTACCTAATCTCTTGCTTAATACTAATACCCTATCTTAAGTTATTATAACTAGTAGTTATAACTACTGTTAGCTAATATCTGTAAAGCAAATAAAATTTTACTTAGCAAATGGATGCTCAAAAGTAGTAGAGAATACTATTAATACCATTATTATTAGCATTTTCTTTTGACATTGAAATATGTCCAAAAAGCAAATGCATCAAATATTTGTATTCCCAGCCTCTAAAGTGCCAAGATATATAATTGATGCAATAGAGAAAATATCTGCTCTCATGTAGCTTACATATTGCAAGCCAAGATGTAAAATAAAACATCACAAAAGTTAAAATTTTCTGTAAGCTGTAAGGAATTATCTATATGAACCAAGATCGTGTTGATAACTTGAAAGGGAATAAAACAAATTATCTGACTGCAAAATATGCTATAAGCCTTATGGTCATCTATAGGTTCTAATTTCAAATTTTTGTTTACATGAGTTTTATTGCTCTACTTGATTGATTTTGTAGTAATGAAACCTAAATTGAACTTAAAATAGAAATTTATACTAATAAAAAGTCATTGGTATCTGTTTAACATATCAAGATTCCTGAACAGGTTTTAAGTTTTCTACTGCTGACATATGTATACAATGTATGTATAATATCACTGCTGAATCCAGAGAACAGTTAGAGACTGGAGAAAGCAACAGGCTTGTAATTTGTTACATAACCAAAAGGTTGTATAATTTGCCCAAAGCAATTAATACCCTCAGAGCTTAGGTGGGAGCCCAGGTGAGTAACAATTTTTACATCCAATAGGCCTTTTCTGGAGAAAGGACATATTTAGGAGTTCGTAGAAACAGGTAACTAAAATAATAATGTAATTTTGCAGTTAAGATTTAAAATTTTCATTCTGCCCTTCAAGAAAACCAGCAACATATTTCTAGAGATAGGTTTAATTACTGTCTATAATTCCTTTCTTGAGGTATTCTTTATCCATAGAATAAGTATCCAACCAATTTGCTTCAACTACTATAGCCAAGATTTTCTTTTAGGACTTTTTTTTAAATAATAAAGTATAACTGTCTATCTTATAGTGTGGCCCCTGCCTATGTGGCCTCATAAACAAGTCAGCACTGCTCTTATGTGGTTATCAAAGGCGAACCACCACGAGACACCTGGCTTCTACCTTAATTGGTAGGAACTACACTAACTGGATCACTTCCGGCAAAAACAAAAAGGCTTATCACAATCCAACAGTCAAAGAAAAGAAGAACATTCCTTCCAAATGGTGTAGGCTACTTAATGAAACCTAATACTTTCCACAGAACTCATCCTGGGCAAGCAAAATGTGCTTCCAGAAAACTGGCTCTATTATCAATCACAGAATACCAAGTCTTTGTTAAGGTTAAAATCCTGAACCATCTTAAGACCGACACCACAGAGGTTGAGTTCCACTGAAAACCGTAACTCAAATCTTGCTTGGTCATTCTCAGCCAAGGAATTTAGTAAACCAGGAGTTCTTGGCTCAAAGTCAATAAAAAATAATACACATTTACACACTGATTGAGAAAAATTAGAAAGAAAAATTGAATATAGCAGATAAGAATATCCCACACTGTTCATTTAGAAAATATGAACTCTTAAAATCTCAAATTAACATTATTGATAAAGTCAGAGAATGTTTTTGATATAGAATTTGGCATTTTAGGAATAAAGTATTTTTAGCTGGGCATGGTACATGCACCTGTAGCCCCAGCTACTTGGGAAGCTGAGAAGAAAGGATCATTTGAGCCCAGGGGTTCAAGTCTACAGTGAGCTATGATTGCGTCACTGCACCCCAGCCTGGGCAACAAAGAGACATCTGATCTCTAAAAAATAAAAAGTATTTTTACAGAGCAAATATTAACATATATCATAACTACATAAATAGTTTAGATAGTACTAGACAGCCCTCTTAGGCAAAAGAGAGAGGAAATTTGGTATTTGAAGTAAGGAGATCTTTGCATTTAGAATAAATTGTTTTCCTAGAGAAGCTTTATTTATTCGTTGCAAAAAGAAAGAAATGACAGATACAGGTGAGGGGACGGAAGGCAGCAAAGCACACTGCCATGTGTGTACCTATGCAACAATCTTGCATGTTCATCACATGTACCCCAAAACCTAAAATGCAATAAATAAAAAAAAAAGAAAGAAACGTGAATCATTCTATGGGAAATTGTAAATTCTAGAATAATGAAGTTCACCTTATCCTATTTGTGTACCTCCAAAATACTGTAGGACCATTTCCACAATTCGAATTATTTCCTCACTCAATTTTCAAAATACTTACATTATTAAGATGTTTGTTATTTGTATGTTTTTAAGAATGGCTATTAGAGAAGAGACATGCTCCAGAAAGATAATGAAGCTAAGCTTCAGTGTTCCCCACCACCTTCAGAGCCCTAGGATGGGTGCTCACATTGGATTTCCACGATCACATATCTTGTAAAAAAAAAAAAAAATGTCAAAAGTAAGACAGTTTAACTATAATCAGTAAAAATCACTGTCTTTTTGACTGACTTCTTCACCATCACACTTTCCTTGTTGGTGGTTATTGAGTGATTGCAAGGATAATCTAAAGAAGGAAAAGCTAATCTGACAATGCATGCAGTTTGGAAATAGCATTAATAAAATATATTCGGTTGGTACAAACGTAATTGTGGGTTTTGCCATTACTTTCAGTGGCAAAAACAGCAATTGTTTGTACCAACCTAACACTGACGGGGTTTTTGGCAGTTTTTTCATGTAGAGTTAAATTTTGGTTAGGTGTTTTCATGTAATAGTGTCAGGAGTATACCGATAGGCTACAGTGCTGACTCTCCCAGTCACCAAATGCCAAGATGAAAGGTAAAATATAGTAAGAATTTGCCTACAGAGCCAGGCTCCAGATGTATTGGAAAATAGGTGGAACCAAATTTTTATATGCACGAAAATAAAAAGTATTCTCTGAAAATATTTTCCAGTCCTCAGGCTTGTAACATATTAACCACAGGATTTGTTTTATATTGGCATAGGCAAAAGAAAAGTTCACCCCATTTTTAGTATTGCTCAATAATACAGTGTATAAAATTGTAAACACACCATATCTTTTTGGTGTGTGTTTGATGTACATAACACAAAACTGAATTTATGACAATTTCTATATTCTGGGCACAAACTTCTAGCAGTACTATGATCATCAAGCACAACTATGTATAAAGTAATATTCTTACACATAGTAACTGTCAGTGTCAACCACATGTTAGAGGAAAAATTGCATTTCTTTACAACTATTTTATAAAATATGTTATAAAATATTTCTCATAAAAAGGTAATTACATAGTGAGTTAAAATTTTTAGAAAAGCATACTCTATTATACAATCAAAAACAATCTATTTCTGTATTTTTGTGATGGTGTTCTTTTTTTTTCGAACCTGTGAGTGGTTAATATTTTTCTAATTAAAATAAATATCTTCTATATCTAATTTTGAATTTCATATTTAACTTTATTCATCATTTTGTATAACTTTCTTAACAGGGTCCCCAAATTGTATAAGCTTTACATCCCACAAACCTGAATCTTGGGTCTGTCTTTGGTTATCCAATTTCAGAATGGAACCAGTGAAAGAGTTTCATGATAGAGACATCTTCTAGACTGTATATATTCCAAAGAGCAAAGCAAACCCTAGGACGAGTATTAAAAATGTATAAATCTAGATGTTACAGATAAATATCATGCCTTCTTTTAGGTTATCTAAAAACAGAAATTCCTTTGAACTTAGTAAAATTGTAACATTTAGGTCACACCCAAGAAATATAAGAAATGTGGCAAAGTAAAATTTTTAATTAAAAAATCTTAAATTTTTTGGTTTTAGCTAGATATTAATTTGGGCTATTAAAATTGAAAAAAATTATGTAATACATGATTACTGACCCGTAACTCCATATTTAAATCTACTGTTTTCTCCAGAAACTTTGAGACAACTCAAGTGGAATAAACTAATTTTCTATATTTCAATGGTTTGTTTGCCCATTTCTTGTTGGAATATACTGCATATTATTTAATTCCTATTTCTCTTTGTAGAATATATATTTTTCAATTAGTCTTTCTCACATTCCTATGCACATCATCAAAATTAAGTAACTTGAATTTTTTCAGTAAAAAACATACATACAGCATATCTGTGTGCAACTTTTTTATGTCATTCCATAGTCTTCTTGTTCAACTCATTTCTATACAAGAAGTCTTCTATTGCACAGCACCTCGATGGCTTGATGTTATCACCCAGGTCACTGAATTTCTATTTATGTTATTTTTCCAGTCTTTTATATTCTCTGTTGTTGGTAGATAGATTCTATGGCTATATCTTCAGGTTCAGTGATCTTTTCTTCTGAAGTGTCTAATCTGATATCTATCTCATCTAGTAAAAATTTTTTTTCAGTTACTATATTTCTCATCTCTAGTAATTCCTCTGTGATTCTTTTATTTTCCATTTTCCCCTAGCAGAAAGGAGCTGTTATTGCATGTACTTCATTTGATTATCCTTTTTTTTCATAGACCATAGTCCTGTCCTGCTTATTATCCAACATATGAAAAGAGCTGCTTCATATATTCTAATTGTTTACAGCTCCAAGGGAAGTCCAGTACTCCATCGAGGTTGGAAGCACAGTCTGAATTGGGTTTTTTTTTTTTCTTCTAGTGTACATATGATCTGAGCAGACATCACTAGATATTAGTTCAAAATATGAAGGCATAGCAACACAACGAATGACGTCTGTATTTAGTCATGCTGATATGTGATGAGACTAACGTCATCATGGCCTGCAATTGTGTGAATGTGATTTTAGCATCATGTATGTGCATGTGTGGGTGCATATAGGTGTGGCTATCTATGTAATTACTTTGGTAGTTGTATCTGAATAGAAAAGTGGCTGAGCATTTCATTACAGATACTTTAGGGAAAAAAGCATAATCTAAATTACAATGTGAGAAATTAATATGACTATAAGCAGAAAAAAATACAAATAGAAATGAAACATGAATAAATCTAAGATTGGAAAATATGATTTTTTAAATTTGGTATGATGCTTGAACTGAAATGTGATAGAAAGGGGAAAATATAGATCAATATAAGTTTGGAACTATAATTTTAAAATTTCAAAATTAAATATGGGTAGAGTTGGCAGTTTACTATGAGAATAATATGCTATGTCTAAATATGGTTCATTTCAGAATATGAAAATATTTCCATGTTAGCTCTCTGCTGAACTAGCAGTGGTAACTTCAGTTTTTAATTAACAGGCAAACTCTAGATACAGCACAGTTCACATAACATTAAATTTATTTAACTTTAAGAAAGAACGTAAGACAGGTTGCTAATGTAGCATGTGCAGCAACAGCAAAGTGAAGGTCCTATGGCTCTCTAGTGCACCTTCCTATGTCCCAAATTTATTTCACGCTTGAGACACACGTATTTGCCTAAGTCTAGAGAATCCGTAGCTACTATGGTCACATTTCACATTGTGAGCAATATAGCCCCTCAAAAACAATCACTCGCTCACGGTCTCCAGTGCTACTGTATCTCATCAACACTGACAATTAGTTATTCAATAAACATTACTGGTGATTAAGTACAATTGTTAGTCTGGCATATAATTCTTGACAAGATTCTCATCCATATTGAATCTATTCTGTGTTATACATTTCTTGAGTTAATTTCGCAAAAATAATTTGAACTTCAGCTGAAGCATTAGGCACACGTGGGAAATAGAACAGGCCAAAGAACTCATTGTTAACCCCTTTCTTCCAGTCAGTATGGGTTTTTTCTTTTTCTTTAAGGATTACCATGAAAGTAGGTGAAACTGAAAAAGAATGTATCCGTGTACATACATTTACTTCTATGAAAATTTACAAGAGGCGCCTTGTAAAATGCAACATCCAATCTTGATTTTCAAAAAAAAATCTTTAGTGAAATAAGATTGGAAGTTTCATAACTAAATAGCTAAATATAAATCTCCAAATAACTGTCAGCGTCAATACTTACTGGTAAAACACCCAATGCATTCCAATTAAAGAAACGTGACCAAAAAAAATGTATCTTTATATTGATACAATTTAACTTTATTCTGGAATTCTTAGTAAATATAATTGTATGATAAAACAAATTAGGCAAAATAATTTAAAAGAAGAAAAAGGAATTGAAACTTACGCCATGCTTGCCTCTGAAAGGAGCACTAAGGTGGCTGATTTTAAAATATATGTAAAAAAAATCAATAGTTTATTCTTCTTTAATTAAATAATTATCACATGCTTGTGTGCCAAATATTTTTCTACTTAAAGGATAAAACAGTGAAATTACCAGAGTCCCTTTGTTCACACAGCTTAGCCTGCAGCAGCGTTCCTCAGGCCCAGCTGTGCATCGAATTAAACTGAGGAGCATTTTGCTAAATGGGAATGCATAAGCCTCATCCCAGACCTATTGAGTCATAATAGTCAAGGGTAGAGCACGGGCCCTTTATTATTTTTATTATTTATTTTATAATTGAAATATAAGACTTACAGCTATTTATGATGTACAGCATGTTTTGTTATTGTTGTGTTGAGACAGGGTCATGCTGTGTCACCCAGGCTGAAGTGCAGTGGTAGGATGCTGGCTTACTGTATCCTCTACTTCCCGGGTCCAACCAATTATCTCACCTCAGCCACTCAAGTAGCTGGAACTACAGATATGCGTCACCACATCTGGCTAATTTTTCTGAATTTTAGTAGAGATGAGGTCTCACAATGTTCCCCAGGCTGTTCTCTAACTCCTGAGCACAAGTGATCCTCCCACCTAGGTATCCGAAGTACTGGAATTACAGGTGTGCATCAATCACCACACTTGGCCCAACCGTGAATCACTACACCTGGCCTGACCATGAATCGCCACACCTGGTCTGATATTGTTGCTTTCATAAAGGTATACATTGCGGAGTGGCTAAGCACAGATGATTAATATATGTACAACCTTACATACTTACAATTTTCAAAGTGAGAACACTTAAACTCTACTCCCTTAGCAATTTTTAAGTATATAATGCATAACAATTTACTCTAGTTACCATGTTATACAATAAATCTTTTTATATGATTCCTCCTATCTAACTGAAATACTGTGTTCTTTGACCACAGCCTCCCTAATCCCTCCACCTCATCATATTATTGTTTCTATGAGCTCACCTTTTTAGATTCCACATATAAGGGAGATTATACAGTATTTGTCTTTTCTTTCTACTCTTTGCTTTAGGCCCCTTTATTTTGCAAGCAAAGAAAACCTTTACAAATAATTATTTTATGTATAACTAAGCAATCATTAACGACTGCTCCTGAGGAATACAGAGAATTACAATTAAGTGAGTTGTCTATTAAGAGAAATGAAATAAAACAGAAGAGACGGGCCTTTTTCAAGCTTTGGGAGTCAAGAAAAAATTATTGGTGAAAAGGTTTAGTAAGCCAAAAACTTAATGGTAACAATTTGTCAGATGAATAAGTAGGTATGGGAAGTTTGTTTCATGCAGGAGAAAGAAACAAAATTATTGTACAAAAACCCTCATGCAACAAAATATCTAAAAATAATTTAAATATGTGTATATATAAGATTATACATAAATCTCTCTATATATTTTTATATATACTGTTCTTAACCTTTGAAACATATATAAATTTTAAATTTGGGGAGAATAATAATGGGGGAAAATAATATTAACAATATATATTAAATTTGAAGAAAAATTAAGAAATTTACGTAATTTGCATTTTAAAAACCAACAATAAATCCCAGAAAAATCTGAGATATACAAAATAAATCTTAAAAATGTATAACTATTCTCAATTATATGATTCAAATCTCTTCAAAGTTAGTGTACAGAGAGAAAAAATATATGTATTACATGGTTTATATTTATTCGGTACTTTTTTCACTAGAGTACACTAAAAATATCTTAAAGTCTTCTAATTTGCACTCAGTTTCCAAGTCGTTGGGATATAGTCTACGTTTATATTTGATATTTTTTTAATCTTGTTTATTTTATTTCATTTTGGAGAGGGCGTGTTTTAGTTCCTAAGAAGCAGACACTTTATATGCAATCTTCATATATGAATAAAATATAAGAGAATAACTTTAAGGGAAAAAACATGAAAATGTAGGAAATAGGTTTTCATCTGGAAGATGAAATACCCAATCTGTTTCAAGATAAAGAATAAACATAAATTGATCCTTTGCCATTTTGGAAGTAAATTATGCATGATATACCTTTAAAGAGCTATCCAAAGCCTTTAACAATGGCTGAGTAGATTGTTTATGGAAATTTCTAGAATAGATAAATTTTAAAATGCAGGAAATGTTTTACTTTAAAAAGATTTCACTGGAGATCTACCAATGCAAGGAATTTGTGGGTTAAAGATTCAGAAGAAGAGAAAAGAGAAATAAACTGGATAATTGGATCCAATGTTCTCTTGATAATAAATAGACAAATCTCAATGTAGTAGGGTATTTGACAACACTTTTTCATTATTGATAGGACACGAAGGAAAAGAATATGCACAGAGAAGTGGCACAATACATATTATTTTCAAATTCACATTAAACATTTATCAAAGTTGGTCTTTTGATAACACAAATCTCAATTCAAAAAGATTAAAATTATACAAAATATGCTCTTTGATCATAGAGAAATTAAGCTGAAGTGAGCAATAAAAAGTTAATAAGAAAAATATTCTCATATACTGAAAGCAAGCAATACAATTCTAAATAACTTGGGATCAACAAGAAATCACAATGGAAGTTACAAATTATTTTGAGCTGAATAGTAACAAAATACAAATCACATTTTGCAAGGTCTAGCTATGAATTGGTTTGAGGAAAATTTGTAGACTTAAACACAAATATTTAAAAAAGTAAAGCTGAAAATTAATGATATTAAGCATAATTCTTAGGAAGATAGAAAAATATTAATATTTATATAATTTTAATAAATTTAATAAAATATAAAATATATTTATTTTATAAAATAAATATAAAATAAAAAGAAATAAATATAATATAAATTATATATAAAAATAATTTAATAATAAAATATTAATAATATTAAAGAAAATCAAAGGCTGAAGAAGAAATGAAGAAATGAATGATATAGAAAACAAACAACAAACATGATCTACATAGCCAGAACATAACTAAAAAATTTATACTTCTGACAAAAAAAGACCAGAGAAAAAAAGGGAGCAGTCACAAGTAGACAGCATCGGGAATCAGTAAAGGGACATCACTAAATGCTATAAAAACAGAATATGGAAATCAGTGAATGCTGTGAAAAACTTTGTATTAAATATCCTGCTTGTTTCAGCAATACTTCAGCAACAAATTCCAGAAGTTAACTCACATATCATCCATTGAGTTGGGCAAATACTTATTATCTCTCATTATATGTCAGTACCTTGACTAGGGCTATGGGACACAAAGATGAAAATACCAACGCCTTGAACTTATAAACCAGTGAAGTAAATACTTCTGAATAGTTTCAGAACAGTCGTAAGTGGCTGTCATAACTTTAAACCCAGAGCAATAAGGCAACATATACAAGAGTCGTAAACCCAAGCCTGCAACTGCCAGTGAATGTTTCCTTGAAGAAGTAAAAATAAGGTGATTCTTGAAAACAGAGGAAAATGTCAATGAAAAAGACCTAGACAGGGCTAAGAGTGTGTCCACAGGTGTGATCGTAAATTTAGGTATCAAGTTGACTGGATTAAGGATTATCTAGAGAATTGGTAAAACATTACTTCTGGGTGTGTGTGAGGGCATTCACAGAGGAAGTTCGGGTGTAAATTGGTTGACTGAGTGGGAAAGATCCATACTCAATATGGTAGGCACCATCAAATTGATCGGGAGCTGGATAGACAAAATGATCAAAGAAAAGATCATTTTATCTCTGTCTTTCTTCTAGAGCTGAGACATTCTTCTTCTCCTGCCATTAGATATCAGAACTCCAGGCTCTCCTACCTTTGGGCTCCAGCATTTACACCAGTAGTTCTCTAGGTTCTTAGATCTTTGTCCTCAAACCAAGAGTTATACCATCAGCTTCCCTGATTCTAAGGCATTGAGACTGAGCCACGCTACTGGCATCCCGGGATCTCCAGTTTTGTGGATGGCATGTCATGGAACTACTCAGCCTCTACAATCACATGAGCCAATTATCCTAATAAATCTCTCTCTCTGTCTCTCTCTCTCTCTCTCACACACACACACACACACACACACACACATTGGGTCTGTCCCTCTTACTCTGACTAATACAACATGCATGTAGGCATGACACTACATTCTGGGGAGAAATACCCCCAAGTTTGATATTAGTAGATTACATACCAAGGCCTGCCACTCAGAAAGAAGAGCACTTAGAGAAGTGGTGGTAAATGTAAGGATATGACGAAGTTACTGAATAAGCATCACGCTAAGGTACGTTGACTATATTGCAACAGCGGTGGGCTGCTGTGATAAATATCATGAAAGGGAGTAACATGAGCAATTAAGGTTTTGCTAAGAGTCTTGCTTCTCAGAGTGTGATCTGCAAAACAACATCATTAGCATCACGTGTGAGCTTGTAAATGCAACTCAGACTCTACTCCGGATCTAGTGAATCAGAATGTCATTGAATGAAGTTCTCGGGTGATTTCTACATGAATATAGTTTTGAGAAATGCTGAATCAGATCATTTAAAAGGACATATTTTCTTCCTTGGTGAAGACAACATTAAAGTGAGCAGACCAATTAGAAAGGAAATCAAAGTATGCTAGATACAAATTGAAAGGAATTTAACAAGTCATGGAAGATAAATAGAAGAAAAATTTTAAAAACAAAACAACTTAAGGGTAAAATTAGATGTTTAGCTATCAGGTTAAATTTGGAGATTAAGGGAGGAGTAGTAAAAAGTGATGACCAGGTTAACAGCTTGGGTGAAAAGATAGATAATGACTATATCAAAATGAGTGGGTGTGGAAAATACCTCATTATTCAGAGAATAAAGCTGAGTAGTAGTATGTTAAAATAAAATGATTAATGATATTTTTTAAAGGATTCAAAAGCACTAAATCTCTGATTTTATGGTGTTTTACACTTTACAAAACTGTTATTTGTGAAATTTTAATCTAGTGATTCATAGTACTAACTTGAATTTACCTTTTATGGGATGGTTAAATTATATAAAATCATACAATTTTCCTTTGAAATTTAAGACTAGATTTACTGCCAAATCATGAGGTTATGGTTAGAATAACAAAATTTGTGTTCACAGTTTCTTGAATTATGTTCCCTTATGCTCTGTACTTATGGCTACTGCCTAAGAAATAGGGAACAAATTTCTAGACTTTTTTCATTAGTATTAAAATATTTATAGAATAATTTGCCTGAGTTTCTATCTTTTACAATACCACTCTTGGGAGCTATTCTGTAAGCTATGTTCATATAAGCTATCCTTCATCAAGTCTCCATTTCAGCATTGCTTAATGCATCCATATTATTCCTGCTAATGCTTTTTTTTGTTTGTTTTTTAACTGAGGCAATATGAAAGATCCAAAAGAAAATGTACAAATAGTGTTGGCATAATTTAGGGATAGAAAGTATAAGATAGCCACATGTTATAGGTTTACTCAACCTGTCTGAATTATAAATCTTGTCATCAAAATGGAAATTGATAGTAAGATGCGTAGCTAATCAACCTCTAATTATTTGGCTCTATGAGACAAATTATTAAATTGTCTTTACTCTGGATACATTGAACATTTCATACACCAAGTAAAAGGAAGGGCCATATGACTACTAAGACCTACACAGGTAAGTTACTTTCTGTAAACATCAACTCTCAATTAATCATTCATCAATGATGAATAACAGAATAAAGATACCTTGCCAAATTAAATCTGGGAGCAAGTTAACACAACTTTTTCTGTGTTCCAGATACATCAACCTGCTCAATTTCTCTTCTGACTCTAATAAATTTCTGTTGTTGTTTTGATCTGACATTAAATTTTATTTGATATTGTGATATAGAATATTAAATATTATATATTTTATGTAACTATTTTCACTGGTCTGTGTTACAAATAAGTTTAATTTAAAGACTAAAATTAAATATTTGATGTGTTCATTTATATTGAAATTCACCTTTATATAATACACATTGATTAGGCACTTCAAGTATGTAAAGCATTCTTCTAGGTATGTTCTTATTGATGCATAAAAACAAGATATAAAGATGAACATGATACACATTACACTTTAAATAATATAAAATCTAATATGGTGAAATGAGTAATAACAACATGAAACCATTAATATAATGAAGGAGAATAATCCTCAAACCAAAGACAGCTTGAATTCCATAGTGGAATATATTTGGAAGCATTCTTACTAATAATTTGATATTTATACTCAATAGTATTTTTGACTCTTATTGGCTTCCATGCTTCCTCTGTAATGATATAAGTTTCTACAAGTGAGTTCAGTAAAGCCAAATACATTTGAGATAGTTTTGTTTTGTTTTTGGTTTTTTTGTGTGGGGGGATGGACAGAGTCTCTGTCACCCAGGCAGGAGGGCAGTGGCACAATCTTGGCTCACTGCAACCTCTGTCTCCTGGGTTCAAGCAATTCTACTGTCTCAGCCTCGGACTGCAGGCACAGGACGCAACCCCCGACTGATATTGTGTCTTTTTTTTTTTTTTTTTTTTCCCAGTAGAGACGGGGTTTCACCATGTTGCCCAAGCTGATCGCAAACTCCTGAGCTCAGGCAATCCATCCACCTCGGCCTCCCAAAGTGCTGGGATTACAGGCTTGAGCCACCGCACCCGGCCGAGATAGTTTATACAGACAATCCAAAGCCTAAATCCAGTCATGAGAAATGTAAAAGGAAAAAAATACATATAACTGTTTTAGGAATGGGAAGTTATATGCTATTTTCATAAACTCAGTAATGAGTATTACATTTTCACATAGGTAAATATTCCTGTATTGCCTCATTTCCGTAGCAGCTGGTGCTACACGGTGGTAGGCTAGTGAAGTATCTATTTTTTTATTTTGTTTTCTTTAAATTGGCTTTAATATGCTCATATAATAATCAAATAAATGCAATAAGTTTCTAAAAGCAAAAGTTTCCATTTATGGGAACATTCTTTTCTCTTTTTTGTTATTCTCTCAAAGGGAATTTTACTGCTGAGATTCCACTTAAATTATATTAATTAAAATAGAAAGTATACTCTACCCAGCTACTCAAGTATTCATCTAGCCTACACAAACACAAATATACCTTAAACTTTAGAGTAAAAGTAAGTGTATTTTTTACTATCTCAGTTAATTTTAAATAATCATTTATTTTAATCATCTGATTTATTTTTTGTTGTTAGCCTTTTGCAACTTTAAAACAAAACAAACAAACAATGGAAACCAAGGACAGAAAACGAATTTGCAAATCAAGAATTCAGGAGGTTAAATAAATAACAAAGTTGCTTTTCTGTGTTTTATTACTACTTAGAATCATCTTTGCTTATGACTTCTGTTTCTGCTTTAAAATAAAGGTCAGTAGCTTATATAGAGAGACCAAATCACAGCTGATTTTTCTCTGTGATGATTTGCATTATTTATTTACTTCTTAAATTTTTTTCTCTTCTCAAAAGCAAGACTTCTATCTAAAATTCTTGCAAATTTTTATTACCAAAGGAGATCCATAGACTATATCTACATGTGGTACAATTGATTGGAAAGTAAAGTATGTCATGAAAACTACTCAACAGCCTAATGGCCAAATAACAATAAATGTCCACCCAAAATTGCAAGGCCCATTGTTGTTACATTTAGATTTTCCTTTCTCTTTCTTTTTTAGGGCGCAGAGCAGGAATAAATAAAATAAATGTTTATTATTAATATCTGCCATCATGGAGTGTCTGTCTGGGATTAGATGACAAAGGCCTTGGAGTAACATATTAAAGAGGTTGTAATTTAAAAAAATAAAAATAAAAAAATAAATATACTTTCAAATGTTAAACTCATCTCAAAAATCTTATTTTTATACAGGTTACCTCCTTGGGTTATGCACTGGCTTAAATTACTTATATTTTTGTCTTCAGGAGAATGTTTTCCAAGTTTTCTTAAAACCTTAAAATTTTTGCTAAAGGACAAAAAAGAATTTGTACTATATAAAAACAGTAAGATTTCCATGCTCCTTTCATTGTAGACAATACCTGCTTGGCAGTATTTTTGAAGTGAGTTATCTCAAAGGTTATGTAAAGATTTCAATCTCCATAAAAACCATTAAAATTGACTTTTGAAAATGTAGACCCATCAAAGTAGTCAACCAGGTGCCCCTATAAGAAAAGCCCGTAATTACATACATTAGCAAAATTCCAAAATCCTTCACTGAGAGAGAAAAAAAAAAAGAATATGAACTATGCTATTAAAGAGAAAAGAAACTTCACGTGGATTAATTCTTCTTTTCATGGATTTTACATTACAGTAGGAGAGTTTTAAAGTCTTTCATATATTCTTAAATTGAGAAAAAAAGTTATGTTTTTGTGATTCTTGCAATTTGACTCAGAACAATAGTAAATCTTGACCTGACCATTTAATTATTAAATATTATATATATATATATTCTATCAAAAATATATCTCAGTTATTACAGATTATTTTTAATGAGTATACATTTGGTGCTTCATAATTTGTGTGATAAACTAATTGTTTAGTAATAGGACACTGTTATATTATCCATAATTCATGCTAATTGAGTAACTTTGTAAGTTGCTAAAATTTTTTTTTTAAATGGCATGGCATATTTTTGGCTTTAGTGTCTGAAAAATAAGAATTTGTGCCTAAGTCTAGTGTACTAGTTTGAGTGTAAGCTTGGTGATTTGGCCATGATTTGAAATAATGTCATTATATATACATTTATCAAACATTTTAATTTGCAATAAATTCTTCCTAGCTCATACTGCCATCAGTAAATGACTGAATGGTATATTTCTGTTTTAGAATAAATATAGATCAAAGGTAGACTTTTGTTTTCTACAATGTGATTGAAAACTTCAGAATTTTGGCTTTTTCTTGCATTATAGGAAATAATAAAAGCATTCCTATAAACCAATAACAGACAAACAGAGAGCCAAATCATGAGTGAACTCCCATTCACAATTGCTACAAAGAGAATAAAATACCTAGGAATACAACTAACAAGTGATGTGAAAGACCTCTTCAAGGAGAACTACAAACGACTGCTCAAGGATATAAGAGAGGAAACAAACAGATGGAAAAACATTCCATGCTCATGGATAGGAAGAATCAGTATCATGAAAATGGCCATACTGCCCAAAGTAATTTATAAATTCAGTGCTATGCCCATCAAGCTACCATTGACTTTCTTCACAGAATTGGGAAAAAAAAATACATTAAAAAATACATTAAACATACCAAAAAATACATTAAACTTCATATAGAACCAAGAGAGAGCCCATATAGCCAAGACAATCCTAAGCAAGAAAAACAAAGCTGGAGGCATCATACTACCTGACTTCAAACTATACTACAAGGATACGGTAATCAAAACAGCATAGTACTGGTGCCAAAACAGAGATACAGACCAATGGAACAGAACAGAGGCCTCAGAAGTAACACCACACATCTACAACCATCTGATCTTTGACAAACCTGACAAAAACAAGCAATGGGTAAAGGATTCCCTATTAAATAAATGGTATTGGGAAAACTGGCTAGCCATATGCAGAAAGCTGAAACTGGATCCCTTCCTAACACCTTGGCAACAAAAAGCCAAAACAGAGAAATGTGATCAAATTAAACTTAAGAGCTTCTGCACAGCAAAAGAAACAATCATTAGGGTGAACCAGCAACCAAAAGAATGGGAAAATATTTTACAATCTACCATCTGACAAAGGGCTAATAATCAGAATCTGCAAAGAACTTAAACAAATTTACAAGGAAAAACCCATCGAAAAATGGGTCAAGGATATGAACAGACACTTTTCAAAAGAAGACATTTATGCTGCCAACGAGCATATGAAAACAAAAAAGCTCATCATCACTGGTCATTAGAGAAATGCAAATGAAAACCACATTGAGATACCATCTCACACAAGTTAGAATGGCGATCATTAAAAAATCAGAAGACAATAGATGGTGGAGAGGGTGTGGAGAAATAGGAATGCTTTTACACTCTTGGCGGGAATGTAAATTAGTTCAACCATTGTGGAAGATAGTGTGGTGATTCCTCGAGGATCTAGAACTACAAATACCATTTAACCCAGCAATCCTATTACTGGGTATATACCCAAAGGATTATAAAACATTCTATTATAAAGACAGATTCACACATATGTTTATTGTGGCACTCTCTACAATAGCAAAGACTTGGAACCAACCCAAATGCCCATCGAAGGTAGACTGAATAAAAGAAATGTGACACATATACAATATGGAATACTATGCAGCCATAAAAAAGGATGAGTTCATGTGCTTTGCAGGGACATGGATGAAGCTAGAAACCATCATTCTCAGCTTGGGGCAAAATACAAAAAAATTCTAAGTCTATCATTAATTAAAAATATAAAATAAGAAATGTTAGAATATTTTTAGCCACTCTTTGTGGTAAATCTATTTTAAAAATATAAAATTTACAGAAGGCAGAATATTAAACTTGTCATAAAAATAAAGAAATCAGGAGTGTTAATACCAATCAACTTTCTGTAATTCAGTGTGTTAATAGGTTTGAAGTACAATGAGGTTCATGCACTTAAAAAGAGAAACATTAAATTTGCTGAATTCTAGGCAGAAAATGGTGATAGAATACATCTTTAAAGAAAAATGAAATAACCGAGTCTACATTTCTATACATAGAAAAGGTGTTGTTGAAAAATAAGGGTTGAATAAAGACCTATTTAGACAAATTCTGAGAGAATTAGTTACAGGCAGGTCTGAACTACAAACATACACTAAATTTGAGTTCTTTAGGCAGAAAGAAACTTTTCTCAGATGGAAAAATGTAAAAAGAGAACTAGCCACAGTGGTCATGTCTGTGGAGCTCAGCCACTCAGGAGGCTGAGGGAGGAGGACCCTTTGAGCCCAGGAGTTTGAGACAAAACTGGGGAACATATTGAAACCTATGTCAGAAAAAGAAGGAAGAAACAGAAGAAAAAAGGAAGAAGAGGAGGAGAAGGAAGAAGAGAAGAAGAGGGAGGGAGGGGAGGGAGGGAGGGAGGGAGGGGAGGGCAGGTTGAGGACAGGGGGAGGGGGAGGAGGAGAAGGAAGAAGAATAAGGAGGAAGAAGAATAAAAGGAAAAGGAGGAGAAGAACAAGTGGAAGAGGAGAAGGAGGAGGAGAAGGAGGAAGAGGAAGAGGAGGAAGAGGAAAAGGAGGAGGAGGAAGAGGAGGAGAAGAAGGAAGAGGAGGAGAAAAAGGAGGAGGAGGAGAAGGAGGAGGAGGAGGAGAAGGAAGAGAAGGAGGAGCAAAAGGAGGAGGAGAAGGAGGAGGAGGAGAAAGAAGAGGAGGAGGGGGAGGAGAGGAGGAGGAGGGAGGAAGAGGAGGAGGAGAAGGAAGAAGAGAAGAGGGAGGGAGGGAGGGAGGGAGGGGAGGGCAGGTTGAGGAGAGGGGGAGGGGGAGGGGGAGGAGGAGAAGGAAGAAGAATAAGGAGGAGGAAGAATAAAAGGAAAAGGAGGAGAAGAACAAGAGGAAGAGGAGAAGGAGGAAGAGGAAGAGGAGGAGGAGGAAGAGGAAGAGGAGGAGGAGGAGGAGGAGAAGAAGGAGGAGGAGGAGAAAAAGGAGGAGGAGGAGAAGGAGGAGGAGAAAGAGGAGGAGGAGAAGAAGGAAGAGGAGGAGGGAGGGAGGAAGGAAGGAAAGAAGGGGAGAAGGAGGAGAGAGGGAAGAGGAAGAGGAGGAGGGGGGAGGAGGGAGAAAGGAGAAGGAAGAGAAGGAGAAGAAGGAGAAGAAGAGAATAAAGGAGGAGGAGGCGGCAGTGGCAGAGGAGGAGGAAGAGCAGGAGGAACCCCAAACAAGGGAGCAAAATACATATGCAAATATGCATTAATGTCAAATATACAAAATACTGTTATATATTACAGGGTTCTTAATGTATATAGACTTAAAAGTTATTGAACATTAATAAAAGGGCGCCTTAGCAAATGAAGAATAAAAAAGAACATCCTAATTATAATATGATACATGGCTTCAAATGTTTAAATTATGCCAAATGTCCCCAAATTAATCTATAATATTAGCAAAACAAAATTCAAAACATTATGTTGGTTTTCATAAAAATTGTACAGCTAGTTTTAAATCTTTATGGAAATGTGATGGGTCAAGAATAAAACTTGAAGAAGAATAAACCTGAAAGACTTATACTATCAATTATGAAAACCTATTAAAATGTGAAAATCATCATAATGCAGTATAGTAATGACACAAGAATAGATAGGCAACGGAATTCAAAAAGGGTTTGGCATCAGAATTAACTAATTTATGACAAAGGAGATACTATAGGGCAGTGAGAATCAATGGTCTTTAAATAAATGTGGCTATATTAGAATTCTAAGTGAAAAAAATTATCTTGGCCTTTACCTCATGCCATATGCAAAAATCAGTTCCACATGGATTGCAATCTAAACAACAACATTTTAAAGTAAAATATCAAAACAATACAATTTTTTTAAATTTTAAAATTTATTTTAAAATGACATAAAAAGTTAAATAATAAAATTTAAAAATAAAACATAGAAAATTATCTTGCAGGCCTTTGAGTACGCAAATATTTCTAAAGATTCCTAACGTGACACAGAGAGCTAATTATAAAGGAAAGCAGTAATAACCTAGGCGATATGTAAACTAAGAGCTTTTTCTTCACTGAAAACCACCTGAAGAGAATGAATAGGTAATCATTCTCTCAGAGTGAGACAAGATATTTGCAAGGCAGATATCTGAAAAAGGGCTTATGACCAAAATATGCAAAGCACTACAGATCAATAGAAAAATGATGATCAAACAAAAGGACTGGGTTAAGGAAAAAATAAAGTATCCAAGTGTCTAATAAACATCTGAAAATATACTCAGCATCGTTAGTCATCAGGGAGATGCAAATTAAACCACAATATATTATTACTCCTGCATTAAATACAAAAGACAAAAACTAGTAAGTGTTTGGCAGGGACACGGCACAGCCAGAATTCTCTTAACAGTAGTGATCGGAGTACAACTCTATGCAATTACTTTAAAATGTTGTTAATGCTATCTACTGTAGCTGAACATAAACATATCCCATATCTAGCAATTCTACTCCTAAGCATATAACCAATAAAAATATAAACATTGGTATATTTTTAAAAATACACTAAAGTATTTGCAGTGGCTCACACCTGTAATCTCAACACTTTGGGAGGCCAAGGCAGGTGGATCACGAGGTTAGGAGTTTCAGACCAGCCTGGCCAAGATGGTGAAACGCTGTCTCTACTAAAAATACAAAAATTAGCCAGGTGTGGTGATGGGAACCTGTAATCCCAGCTACTTGGGAGGCTGAGGCAGAGAACTGCTTGAACCGGGAGGAGAAAGTTGTAGTGAACCGAGATTGTACAACTGCACTCCAGCCTGGGAAACAAAGCAAGATACCATCCCCCCCCCAAAAAAAAAAAGAAAGAAAGAAAGAAAGAAATAGCAATACTATTCATAAACCAGAACAATAGTAAGATGGTATATAAAGTTCAATATTTTCTCACAATGAAATACTTTGCAACAATGGAAATGAATAATGCAATAATATGAAAATCGCAAATAATAAATGTTGAATGAAACAAGCTATACAGAAAATAGTTCACATTATTTGATCCCTGAAATGGTATGCCTGTGTCCCCATCCAAATCTCAACTTGAATTGTATCTCCCAGAATTCCCACATGTTGTGGGAGGGACCCAGGGGGAGGTAATTGAGTTGTGGCGGCTGGTCTTTCCTGTGCTATTCTTGTGATAGTAAGTCTCGTGAGATCTAATGGGTTTATCAAGGATTTCTGCTTTTGCTGCTTTTGCTTCTTCCTCATTTTCTCTTGCTAATGCCACGTAAAAAGTACTTTTGCCTTCCATCATGATTCTGAGGCCTCCCCAGTCATGTGAAACTATAAGTCCAATTAAATGTCTTCCTTCCCAGTCTCGGGTATGTCTTTATCAGCAAAGTGAAAACAGAATAATACAGTAAATTGGTACCAATGGAGCGGGGTGTTGCTGAAAGATACCCCAAAGTGTGGAACCAACTCTGAAACTGGGTAACAGGCAGAGGTTGCAACAGTGTGGAGGGCTCTCATGGTCTTGGGCAGCTTCCAAGGCAAAAAAAAAAAAAAAAAAAAAAAAGAAAGAAAGAAAGAAAGAAAGAAAGTAAAGGAAAAGTGTGGGAAAGTTTGGAATGAGACTTGTTGAATGGCTTTGTCCAAAACGCTGCTAGCAATATGAACAATAAGCTCCAGGCTGAGGTTGTCTCAGATGGAGATGAGGAACTTATTGGGAACTGGAGCAAAGGTGTTTTATTTTAGCAAAGAGACTGGAAGCATTTTGCCCTTGCCCAAGAGATTTGTGGAACTTAGATCTTAAGAAAGATGACTTCGGGTATCTGGCAAAAGAAATTTCTAAGCAACAAAGGATTCAAGAGGTAACTTAGGTATTCAGTTTTAAAAGGGAAGCAGAGCATAAAAGTTAGAAAAATTTGTAGCATGACAATGTGATTGAAAAGAAAAACCCATTTTCTGAAAAGAAATGCAAGCCAGCTGCAGAAATCAGCATTAGGAGCCTAATGTTAATTTCTAAGACTATGGGAAAAATGTCTCCAGACTGTGTCAGAGACCTTCGGCAGCAGACCCTCCCATCGCAGGCCCAGAGACCCACATGGAAAAAGTGGTTTTGTGGGCTGGGCCTAGGGTCCCCATGCTCTGTGCAGCCTAGGGACTTGGCGCTCTGTGTGCCAGCCACTCCAACCATGGCTGAAAGGGGCCAATGTACACCTCTAGCTGTGGCTTCAAAGGGTGGAAGCCCCAAGCTTTGGTACATTCTACGTGGTCTTAAACCTTCGAGTACACAAAAGAATTGAGGTTTGGGAAGCTCTGCCTAGGTTTCAGGAGATGTATGATAGCACCTCGATGCCCAGGCAGAAGTTTGCTGCAGGGGTGGGGCCCTCATGGAGAATCTCTGCTAGGGCAGCGCAGAAGGGAAATGTGGGGTCTGAGCCCCACACAGAGTGCCCACTGAAGCCCTTCTTAGTGGAGCTGTGAGACGAGGGCCACCATCTTCCAGATCCCGGAATGATAGATCCACCAACACCTTGCACCTGGACAAGCCACAGAGACTCAATGCCAGCTTGTGAGAGCAGCCAAGACAGGGACTATACCCTGCCAAGCCACAGGGGTGTGGCTGTTCGAGACCATGGGACCCCACCTCTTTCTTGCATCAGCATAACCTGGATATGAGACCAGGCCTCAAAAGAGATCATTTTGTAGTTTTAAAAGTTGACTATCCTGCTGGATTTCAGACTTGCATGAGCTCTTCAGCCCCATGCAAGATGCCACACACCTTTAAATAACCAGATATCATTAAAACTCTATCACAAGAACACCACTAAAGGGATGATGCCAAACAATTCATGAAGTATTCACTCCCATGATCTAATCGCCTCCAACCAAATCCACCTCCAACACTGGGAATTACTATTCAACATGAGATTTGGGTGAGGACACAGATCCAAACCACATTACTGTCTGCAATTACTGTATTAGAAATCGAAATGGAAACTAAAACTATTAATTATTTAAAATCAACATTAAAAACTATTACATTTTATTACATCTCATCTTTCAAAGCCAAACCTTCTGAAACAATAGAAAAGTTAGAATTGAGTGGCATTCTTTATATTTTACAGTTCTCTTTAATATCTCTTATCAGAAGCTGCTGAATTTTCATTACTGCTTCTTTGTTGCTACATTGTGTTGTAAAAACCAATTAGGTAGCCTCTGAAAAACTTCACTCTTTGCTCCTGAGAAAAATGAGTGTTCAAAAAGGTGAAGAATGTCTTAGTATTATTTCAAAAATTATTTTTCTGTTGTAGACCCCTTGAAAGGGTCTCTGAGAACCCCCAAGTGTCCCAAGAAAATGTTTTAAGCACCACTGTTTCATTAAATGCCAGTTTGATCTCAGAACTCAGGATGTGACTAATCCTATAGAAGCAAGTTATCTTAACCTATATTCAACTGTCACAGCATGAAGCCTCATATTTTTGAAAGAATATATAAGTCCATTCTCAGGATAATACATGAGAAAAGTATATTCTTAGCTTGGCTTAAGTGACAGATAAATTTGCCATAGAAAAGAGGTGAATTATTTAAAACAACTTACAACTGTCATCTTTACTGATGCTTCAGAAAAGCTTTCGTTAAGCCAGAAGAGGATCTGTAGGAACACTGAGGGAAAATACTTAGAAGAAAGTGAGAAATTATGGTGAGCTTTTTTTTAAAGGGATAATGGAAATCTAAATAAATCCACATCACAAGGGAAGTAGACTGATGATAAAGAAATTATATTTTATTAAATGTGTTCTAGGTAATACTGTACACACACTAAAACATATTTTTGGAGAGGAAGTGCACAAAATTGACAAATTAGAACATATTCAATCAGTAATCAATTCTTGAGAAATAAGATAAAAAAGAAGGAGGTTGCCTGAAACGCATGGTTTGTGTAATCACAAGGATGGGAGTAGTCAAAAGAAACAGAACCAACAAAATATTAGAGTTAAACCAAACTGAGCAAAGGGTCCCACTGGAATTGAGTTAAACAACACTACTTTCATAAAGCTCACTGTGTTCTTTTACAAGCAGAGAGAAAAAAAGTTTATGAAGAGATATATAGAGATTGCAACTAATTATTTGAACTTTCCAAAACTGGAAGACGTGTTTCTCTAGTCTGAAATCATAAATCATCAAGCTTTGTCTCACCAAGCAAAAATCTGCAAATACCAGAAAATACTAGAGGACCCTGAAAATTAAATTCTCATAACATTTTAAAATTAAAATATAGATTTAAATATTATTTTGCTGAAATAATGAGCATGACTTATGCCACATTGCAACAGATCTTACTCATTTGGAAAGAATATAGGAAATAATTTAACATAAATCTGACTCAAAGAGCCTTGGAAAAATCAAGAATTCTTTGGCATAAGCCAACACTTGATTGGCAGCATAAGCTATAGGAACTCTGATTTGGTGTGCTTCTATGAACCTATGACTATTGTTTTCAAAGTTTATTATTGTTAAAAAAAATAAGTTTAAAAGCGAAATTAGCTATTAAAGATGACATGAGCTTTGCCATGTCAAAATCAAATCCAAAATATTAACTTCTCCTTCAAGTAAAATACCAGCAACTTACTCATTTAAAACACTTTTAAGCAGAATTAACTATACTTTGTGAGATATACTTGCCCAACTTGCATTTATGTTTTTATTTTTTTCTAAAGAAATTAATTTTATTTCAAACTCCTCAGAATATGAAAATCGTATTTTAAATCACTTTATATTTTATAAAAAGGAAATCTATGTCTAATATATAGCAGAACAAATGGCATAAAAGTATGTTGTGTACTTACGTACATTTTATTTGGAGAAGTGTGAAACAGCGGGCAGGTATGGAACTTACTATCAGTTTCTCAGAATTGTACATAAAATGGAAAAATTAAGAAGCAAAAGTCTGGGCCAGGCACTGTGGCTCATGCCTATAATCCCAGCACTTTGGGAGGCTGAGCCAGGAGGAGTGCTTGAGTCCAAGAGTTTAAGACTAGCCTGGGAAACATAGTGAGATCTTATCTTTACACAAAATTCAAACATTTAGCCAGGCATGGAATGGCACATGCCAGCTACTCTGGAGGCTAAAGTGAGAGGCTGACCTGAGCCCAGCAGGTAAAGGCTGTACTGAGCCAACATCACAGCACTACACTCAAGCTTGCTGGGTGCCAGAGTGAGAACATGTCTCAAAAGAAAGAGAGAAAGAGAGAGAGAGAGAAACAGAAAGGAAAGAAAGAAAGAGAGAAAGAAAGAAAGAAAAGAAAGGAAAGAGAGAAAGAAATAGAAAAAGCAAAGAGGGAGAGAGGAAGGAAGGAAGGAAGGAAGGAAGGAAGGAAGAAGAGAGAAAAAGAGAAAAGAAAGAAGAAAAGAAAAGATAAAGATTTGAGTATTGACATGCTTTGGCTCTATGTTCCCACCAAAATCTCATATTGAATTGTAATTCCCAGTGTCAGAGTTGGGGCCTGATGGTAGGTGTTTGGATCATGGAGGTAGTTTCTAATGGTTTAGCATTATACCCCTAGTGCTGTCTCATAATAGAGTTTCAAGATATTTGGTTGTTTGAAAGTGTTTAGCACCTCCTTTTTCATTCACTGTCTCTCTTTCCTGCCAGCCATGTGAAGACATGCTTTCTTCCCCTTCACCTTCTACTATGATTGTAAGTTTCCTGAAGCTTCTGTAGCCATGCCTTTTGTATAGCCTATGGAAATCTGAGTCAATTAAACCTAATTTCTCATAAATTACTCAGCCTCAGGTAGTTCTTTTTAACAGTGTGAGAACAGAATAATAATAATAATAAAATGGTACCAGAGAAGTGGGAAATTGCTATAAAGATAACTAAAAATGTGGAAGCAGCTTTGTAACTGGGTAGCAGGCAGAGGTTGGAAGTTTGGAGGACTCAGAAGACAGGCTGAGGGAAAGTTTAGAACTTCCTAGAGACTTGTTAAACTGTTTCAATCACAATGTTGATAGTGTTATGGATGATGAAGTCCAGACTGAGATAATCTCAGATGAAGATAAGGCACTTATTGGGAAATAGAGTAAAGGTCACCCTTTCTATGCTTTAACAAAGAGCCTGGTGACATGTGCCCCTGCTCTAGAGATCTGTTAAACTTTGAATTTGAGAGAGATGGTTTAGGGTAGGGGTATCCAATCTTTTGACTTCCCTGGGCCACATTGGAAGAAGAATAATTGTCTTAGGCCACACATAAAATACACTAAAACTAACACTAACAATAGCTAATAAGCTAAAAAAGGAATCACCAAAAAATTTCATAATATTTTGAGCAAGTTTATGAATTTGTGTTCGGTGACATTCCAAGTCATCCATGGCTACATGCAGTCTGCATGCCATGGGTTGTACTAGGTTGATTTAGGGTAACTGGTGGAAAAAATGTGTAAGCACCAAAATGTTCAAGATGTAACCTGGCTGCTTCTAACAGATATAATAATATGCATTTCAAAGAGATGGTCTGAAATTGGAACTTTTATTTGAAAGGTAAGTAAAGCATAAAAGTTTGAAAAATTTGCAGCCTGACCACATGGTAGAAAAAAAAATCATCTGGAAGGAATTCAAACCAACTGCAAGAATTTGCATAAGTAAAGAGAAGCTGAATGTTAAAAGCCAAGACAATGGGAAAATGCTTCCAAGGCATTTCTGAGATCTTCACAGAAGCCCCTCCCATCACAGGCCTGGAGGCCTGGGGTGAAGAATGGTTTAATGGGCCAAAACCAGGGCCACGCTGCTCTGTGAAGCCTCAAGACATAATATCCTGCATCCCAGCTGCTCCAGCTCAAGCCATGACTTAAAGGGGCCAAGGTTCAGCTCAGGCCATTGCTTCAGAGTGTGCAAGCCCCAAGCTTTAGATGCTTCCATATTGTGTTAAGCCTGAGGGTGTGCAGAAGGCAAGAACTGAAGTTTGGGAGCCTTTACCTAGATTTTGGAGGATGTATGAAAATGCTCATAAAGGTATTCACAGTGAAAAACTATCACTGACTTTACTAAAGTTTTGATTCGCTTTTCAGCCAATGCAATTTTAAGTAACAAATTTTTCAATGAGTTTTGGAAAGCGTAACTCTTGGATGGACCAAAAATAAGAGAAAAAGGTAAACATCTTCTTTTAACAAGTATATTGCTTATTTCAACATCCACATCTGAAGGCAGATATCATACTGTAGAAGAGTTCTTTCTGTTCCTAATTTAAGAGAACAGCTTTATGATCTAAAAAGCCTTAAGCCTATAGAAAATTCTAATAAAATGAGGACCTGAAACCATAAGGAAAAAAAAAATTACATACACTTCTGTTTGACGGTTATGATTATAGCTATAACAAAAAGAGTTACCCTGAGGCTTCAATAAATATAACCACTAAGCCATGTATTCAGCATCTGAAAGAAATCAACAACTACCTAATGATGGCCTTGTATAGATATAGGAATATTATTTTTTCTAGAAGTAGACAATGCAGTTTCTCTATTAATACGGGGAAATTTAAGAGGAGATAAATCTGTGAGGATACTGAAAATATGGATATCAGACATTTATAAATTCAGATATTCAGTGTCCAGCATTAAGAGTGTTAAGAGAGTACTTAAAAGAGAATTTGAAGTCTAACTGGTTTCTCTGGGACTACCATTTACTGGATACATTTAGATAAGTCATATAATCTGGGCTTAATTTCTTTCATCAACAAAATAGAGATAATAATGTTAAAATATAGTATGGTGATAAAAATTGAATGTGACTACTATTGCTTAAAGCTCTCAGAGCAGGGCATAGTGGCTCTCATTTACTAATGGCAATGGTAGTGATCATAATTATTATTTACTTGTTAATATTGCTGACATGGCCAAGCATGGCTTTGTTAATTGGAACAAGGCAAGACATATTGAAGAAGGACCGTACTTTAAACTAAACCTATCCATCAAAGTGGGGAAAGAACTGAGGGGAAGGACGTAGAACAAAGAGGAACAAATTGCAGACCAATTCAGGGGTTAGAACTTGGCATATGGTGGGAAAAGCCACTGATATATGTGGATTTGCCAGTTCCAGAATATTCACTCAGGGAGTGCAGAATCTAAATAGGCAGCTGGAGGCAAACCAAGAGGTAACCTAGGAGTCGGCCCTAGTGTGGAGGCTACAGTAGGGATTCAATTCCAAAGTCAGGCATCTTACACTGGGATTTAATCCCAAAGCCAGTGAATCAAGCATAAATCCCTAGAGTTCAAAGTACCCTTCAAATTCTCCCATTAAGACACTGCTTTGCAGAGCAGCATATTATCTCCCAGTATAACAAGATTATTTCACTAGACTTACCCTCTTCATTTGAGCATCTAATGAAGTAGTTCAGTGGAATGTGGGATCAATGCTGCAATGGTAATATAAAATTAAAATCAAGCTCAGCATATCTAAACGTTTAAGAAACATGTGGGAATTGGAACCTAACCAGAGAAGAGCACATTTACATCTCTCCTCTCATATTAAAGTCATATGTGAATACTTACATAGAAAATCTTTGAAATTGTTTCTTCCTCTGTGTGTGAGTATGTGTGTGTATGACATGTTAAGCCTATTTTACACTCAGAAAATAAACTTGTAAAGAAAATTAAGGAATTAAGGATGATTTTAGCATACTGAGACTTTAGCTTCTTGTTTGCATGAACAGAACTTCAGTCCCCTCTGGTACTCATTTTCATAGCCAGCTTAGATTCAATGTTCCTCATTATAACCGCTTTGAGTATGCTTCAATTTGCTTATACCTCTTTCCTTTCATATTTCTACCCTAGAAGTCATCAAAGCTACCTGTATCATCTCACTTCCTCCTTACAAATATCAGAGAAATAAGCATGAATAGAGCAAAACACGCAACCAAGTTGACCATGCTGGTCATGGATGTCTACAGCTCAGATCTTCCTTCAAGGGAACCTGCTGCAGTGAGCACAGTTGACTAAAATCCCCCACCAGCAGCAGAAAACTTAGGCAAAACCATTCAGGACATAGGCATAGACTAAGGACTAGGACACAGGCATAGGCAAGGACTTCATGACCAAAACAACAAAAGCACTGGCAACAAAAGCCAAAATAGACAAATGGGACCTAATCAAACTCCACAGCTTCTGCACAGCAAAAGAAACAGTCATTAGAGTGAATCAGCAACCAACAGAATGGGAAAAAATGTTTGCAATCTACCCATCTGACAACGGGCTGATATCCAGAATCTACAAAGAACTAAAACAGATTTACAAGAAAAAAAAAACAAGCCCATTCAAAACTGGGCAGAGGATATGAACAGATACTTTACAAAAGAAGACACACAGGAGGCCAAAAACATATGAAAAAATGCTCGTCAGCACTGGTCATTAGAGAAATGCAAATCAAAACTACATTGAGATACCATCTCACGCCAGTTACAATGGCGATCATTAAAAAGTCTGGGGACAACAGATGCTGGAGAGGATGTGGAGAAATAGGAACACTTTTACACTGTTGGTGGGAGTGTAAATTAGTTCAACTATTGTGGAAGGAAGTTGGGCGATTTCCCAAGGATCTAGAAATAGAAATTCCATTTGATCCAGTAATCCCATTACTGAGTAAATATCCAAAGGATTATAAATCGTACTACTATAAGGACACATGCACACAAATGTTCATTGCAGCACTGTTTACAATAGCAAAGACCTGGAACCAACCCAAATGCCTATTGATGATAGACTGGACAGGGAAAATGTGGCACATATACGCCATGGAATATTATGCAGCCATCAAAAACGATGAGTTTATGTCCTTTGTAGGGACATGGATGAACCTGGAAACCATCATTCTCAGCAAACTGACACAAGAGCAGAAAATCAAACACTGCATGTTCTCACTCATAGGTGGGTGCTGAACAATGAGAACACATGGACACAGGGAGGGGAGCATCACACACTGGGGTCTGTCAGGTGGAAATAGTGGAGGGACAGTAGTGGGTGGGGAGTTGGGGAGAGATAGCATGGGGAGAAATGCCAGATATGGGTGAAGAGGAGGAAGACAGCAAACCACACTGCCACGTGTGTACCTATGCAATAATCTTGCATGTTCTTCACATGTACCCCAAAACCTAAAATGCAAGAAAAAAAGAAAGAAAATCTCTACCACACTCAGGTCAAAGCCCTACGTGGGTAAGGCTGCTCCTGGCCCATAAGTAGGCATGAAGAGAACATTAGGGATGAGCTATTTCTGCCTCACGCTCCAACAATCCAACTCCAACAATCAACCTTGTGAGACACTCCACATGGGTTTGGCCAAGACATTCTCAGACACACTGCAGACCGATGCTCTCCTACCCACTTTTCCTGCCCTTTCTCTCATTTCACAGGTGTCAGACCTGCGTCACAGTCTGAAGACTCTTCTCATTTATGCTCAACCCTCCCCTTTATCTTTTACCATCACTTCTCCCAATAAATCACTTACCCTTCTAATCCCAACATGGCATCTGGCTCCTGAAGGCCCTGAACCAATCACTAACTAACTCTAAATTCTTCACTACGTCTCTCAGGCTGAATATCTGCTTTTCATTTGGATCCTATTGTCCTTCCTTAGTCAATTTAGCTACTTACCATCCTAGATTAACAGTATATTCATTTGCTCTCCTCAAATTAGCAGAACTTCTCTGCCAACTCCTCACATTCAGATGTTCACCTTGTAAATACTTTAATGAAAAAAGCATTCAGAATCATCCAATACCACATCCCCCAACCCACCTACTTTTATTGTCATATGTGCTTCCTTCACTTTTGCTGTTGCCCTGTCCTCTTTACTTCCTGGATTATTCGGAATTTCCCGCCCTTGAATTAACTCCTTCATAATTAAATATGCTATATTAGCATCTACTAAAAAATCTTCTTGACCCAAAATGTCTCTCCAGCTACCATCTGTACTCACGCTCTACCTTTCCATTTTTCACATTATTTCTTGAACACCACACTGATTTTTTTCTTTTTTTAACTTTTAAGCTCAGGGGTACATATGTAATTTTGTTACATAGGTACATCTGTAACATAGGGTTTTGTGGTATAGATTATTTCATCACCCAAGTATTAAGCCTAGTATACATATTTTTTTCTGATCATCTCCCTTCTCCCACCTTCTAACCTCTGATAGGCCCCAGTGTTTGTTACTCCCCTCTATGTGCCCATATGTTCTCATCATTTAGCTCCCACTTATAAGTGAGATCATGCGGTGTTTGCTTTTCTGTTCCTGCATTAGTTTGCTAAAGATAATGGCCTCTAGCTCCATCCATGTTCCTGAAAATGACCTAATATTGCTCTTTTTCATGACCATGTAGTATTCCATGGTGTATTTGTATCATACTCTCTTTATCCAGTCTATCATTGATGGGCATTTAGGTTGATTCCATGTCTTTGCTTTTGTGAATAGTGCTGCAATGAACATATAGGTTCAAGTGTCTTTAGGACAGAATGATTTGTATTCCCTTATGTATACACCTAATCAAGCAATGTCTGTGTCAAATGGTAGTTCTGATTTTATTATGTTGGTGCAAAAGTAATTGTGGTTTTTGCCGTTACTTTTACTATCTCCTTGAGGAATCAACACACTGCTTTTCACAATGTTCGAACTAATTTATACTCCCACCAAGAGTTTATAAGTGCTCTTTTTTCTTCACAACCTTGCAGCATCTGTTATGTCTTGACTCTTTACTAATAGCCATTCAGAATGGTGTGAGATGGTATCTAATTGTGAATTTGATTTGCATTTCTCTAATGATCAGTGAGGTTCTATAGGTTATATTCCAGGGTTTTTAGAGTTTGGGTTTTGCATTTAAGTATTTAATCCATCTTGAGTTATTTATATGGTGTGAGGAAGGGGTCCAGTTTCCGTCTTCTGCATATGGCTAGGCAGGTATCCGGCACCATTTATTGAATAGGAAGTCCTTTCCAAATTGCTTGTTTTTGTCCCTTGGCTGATGTCTGGGAACTTGCATGTCTGTCTGGAGTTTTCTTGTCATTTTCTAAATGATAAGGGTGATATATTGTGCCTTGAGTATTTATGCAAACATGTGGTTTATGCTATCCCTGTCTTCCTTCTGGAAGTCTCCTGGTAATTTTTGTATGTGCTAGACAGAGGGTACCTATAGGACCAGGCCTGTCTCTGCCAGGTCAGGCTCCTGTGACAAACACCATAGTCTGGGTGACTTACAAACATAAGAAATTTACTTGTAAGCATTCTGGAGGCTGGAACTACATAATCAGAGTCCTGGCACAGACACATTATTCTAGGGAGAGCCCTCTTCCAAGCTGCAGACTACCCACTTCTCCTTGTATCCTCACATGGAAGAAAGTAAGTGAGCTCATTCTCTGGCCTTGTCTAAGCACACTATTTCCATTCACAAGAGCTCCACCTCATGACAAAATTACTTTCCAAAGATTCCGACTTAAGATTAGGGTCTCCACGTTACAGTAAGATTAACATTTCAATGTATAAATTTTGGGAAGGACACAAACATTCAGATTATTTTAAATCCCCAGTAAAATCTCAGGCATTGAGTCTCTAGCAAGTTCCCTTAACAGAAACATTGCACACGTGCTGCATTTTCACAGCTGGGAAAGAGTACATTCTACGTGACCCCTCATGAGAAGGGGAATACATAAGGAAGCCTGCAGATAAATTCCTCCAGACACTACCTAGGTATTTTTTTCCTTATGATGCAACTATTTATCCTTAACTATATCCTAAGTCCCTTGAATCCTAGGAAATACTTAAATGTGAAGATAACCTTAAGACTACAGAACATAAGAATAACATGCAAGCCACAGAATACTGGCTAAAAATATACTACATAGCAGCGTAATCAGTGCAATTGTATTAAGGTTAAGACTGCAAATGGAACTGAAACCAAGATCCAAAATACATAAATGAGGAAAAATTATTACATTTGATTAGGCTCTCACTGACACTAAGTTGTTTTTTTTTTCTTTTGTATAGAAGCTAGAAAAAAATAATAACTGCGTTATAGGAGGGAAAAATAAAATAGCAGCACTTTTTTGAGGATGTGGGACCTCAATAAAGGACATGGGCTTGTAATAAAGATTTAAGGAGTAGAGAGACAGAAAACAGAAGAAACCTTCCATTACCTCTTCCCATGAGTCAAGACTCCAAATAGGCAGATACTTCATATAACGACACTCTTAAGGGCAAAATCCCCTTGATGTGCTAATAAATGTTTAGCTATGGACTTTCTTGGGGGTGAAAACTAATTAGTAGCATTTGCCAATTTTTTTTGGTGTAAATTCTCCAGTACGTCAGATTTTAAGCCACCAATGGTTAAACAACCAGGTCTGAAATTTCCAGAAGATATAATCATCGGCTTTCACGATGACAATAAGATGTAGCTTCAGCGTGACACAGGAAACCAAAAACCAACATTATGTAACTGCAACCTTAACTAGACCCAATAAAGAAATTCCTGTTCCTCATGTTGCTAAGACTGCTGAAAACCTAGTACTGTCTCAGGAGCACCAAGAGCTAAGAAGAGCCACACAATTATCTTACACCCAAAAAAGGAAAATCAGGAAATGATTTGCCTAAGACTTTGCTTAAATTTAAAATACATATTTCACGGGCTGCTGTAGTTCTCCACCAGTTTTACTGACAACCTTAGAAGAGAAAATATCCATACACCACTCTAATTAATTGTCCAGTTTTCTTTAAAAAAAAATGTATTCTAGAAAAATAATATAGTTGAATCTGCAGACACCTGGTAAAAACCTTTTAATGATATGCAAGGTTAACCTATTCCACATGAGATTTTAAGACAGTTAAAATAAAAGCATAATCAATGCTTTTAATTTTACAGAGAGCTACGTGTAAAGCAGGGATTGTTTTCTTGCTTCCCTTATTTTTATTATTCATGCTCAACTTAATACAGGGAGTGTTCTTTTAGTCACTACAGTACACAGAATTCCATGAACACCTGCCATGTAATAGCCTCTCTCTCTCTCTCTCTCTCGCTCTCTCTCTCTATATATATACATAGATAGATAGATATAGACAGATAGATTTTTTTTTTTTTTTTGCTAAATTAATGAACAACATCAAGCTCAAAAAACTAAGGGTCACATAGTTAAACGGCTTTACTTCTTCATCTAATTCATAACAATGACAATATAAAAAAGATAATGTAGAGCCACAATACATTCATGATAAACAGCTGTTACTTTTGTTTTTCAGAGTCACTCTGCTTTTAACTTTTTGACCCAACTGGGTAAATATAGAACAACTTCTGTCTTTTTATTCCTAACAGCTTTGAATAAATGTTTTTTTGAGTACATTAGACTCGTACTTTTTTCACTGAAAGTCAAGAGTGCATTAGTCTCTTTTATAGAAACTGTACTTCCAGTAGTTTTTATACTGATTAAGTTAAATGTGATAATGGCAAGAGTGATGAAATTTAATGGAAATGATGTGATACATTAGAATCAAGACTCTGATGTACTAAAATTAATTGTTTAATTGTCTAAGGAAGCACTGTGCTCACATTTTGAAATGCTCCAAAGATAAATAAAATTTCCAAGCATTTAAATGAATAGATAGTAAAATCAGCTTTCCCACTGTGAGATTCTGTTAATTCTCTGCACACATAAGACTGTTCATTTAATCTGTCATTCTACTAGTAAAAATAACTAAATAAACTCAAAACCTACTACTAATGATAGGCCAGAGGTATCATATTTACAATATCACATTAAAATACACATTTATGAAAAAAAATTGTGTTCTGCCCTTTCAAAGAAAAACTAAATTTTCAAAGCAGTGATGTTAACAGAACTGCTAATAAAAGCAATAATCTTAATAGCCCAATAGAAATGTGTATATCTTTCTTATTGTATGAGGGATGTGCCAGTTTTAATGATTTTCATCTGAGCAAAACTTCACCAGAAAAAATTTGGTTTCCAAGCAGAACATGGAAAAACAGAAAGAGCATTGCTGCCACTCGAACACCATGAAAAAGCCACATAATCTAATAGGCAATAACTTGTTTTGAGGCAGCTGGGGTAACAGGGAAGACAAATAGACTAAAATCAGAAGAAAACAAGTATGTTTAAGGAATACAACTGCTGGCTAACATGGGCAGGACATAGTAGAAAAATTGGACTGTCATGTAAGTTGGAAAGATGATTACAGCTAAAATTTTAAACAAATTGTTAAAATCCAAGCATGGGTGAGCTTGAGTGCATAGAACTTCCAAGATTCACAAGCACTATAGATTTTACACTCAGATGTTTTTCCATGAATTTCTCCAAGAATTCACAAGAAAGATTCCTGGGTAAGTGAGAAACTGGAAAAAGTCCGTCTTTGTGGTGCAGGCCTAAAGAAAAAGAGCATCAGCCACTCCAAGAAAGCACAGAGTTCTGCCTACAGGAAAAAAATATATATTGAGCCAGAGGATGGTGAGGGGGATTTTGTGAGAAGGTGGAGAGCAAACATAGTTAAGCCTAGGGAAAGGAAATGGAGATAAAACTGTTTAAACTTCTATCATTGGGAAAATGGTAAGGGATGCTATAGATACCAACCATTAGAGGTATCCTAGTCTGGCAGAAGAGTGAAATCATAGAAAAGCCACATGCCTAAAGACCCTGGAACACAAAGCTAGCCAGAGACTCAGTGTGAAATAGGACAATGGAGAATGCCCTTTGTACACATAGGGTCACTGAGAAAAATCCCTCTGGCAATCCAACCTATACATTATGCACAAAATAACATAAAAGAAACTTGAATCAGATAAGGCACTAATGGTAACTATAGCTACAACAAAGTCCACGCTAAGTTCAATTTTTATGCAAGCCAAAAGATGATTGAATGATATTGTTAAAGTTCTAAACTAAAAATTTCAACCCCTGAAATGTGCAATAGGTGAGAATTTTTTTTTTTAAATGTTTTAGTTTTAGAGATGGGGTTTCACTATATTGCCCAAGCTTAACTTGAACTTCTGGGCTCAAGCAATCCTCCTGCCTCAGCCTCCCAATCACACTTGGGACTACAGAGATGTGCCACCACCGTCAGCAAAAATATTTTTTAAAAAAGACAGTGAAAAAACAACTTTTGTAGACAAAGAACTGAGACAATTCAATAATGGCAGACTTCATCACAAGAAATGTTAAAAAGTTCTTCGACAAAAGAAATGTGATAGAAAACCTGACTGAATCTCAGGCTATCTGTAAATGGAAAAAAAATGCTATTATTAGAGAACTAATTTATGTCTGCTGTAAGTAAAAGTAAAGATTTAAGGAGAATTGTTGTTTACATGTGATCATTCTCATTCTCTCAAAAGATACTTTCCATGAAGTGTATTATGTGTTACTTTCATGATGTTTTACCATATAAATATCACCACAGTGGAATAATCTTTAGTCAATTCATTAATTTAGAAATATTTTTAATTACCAAAAAATTGTAATCTTCTCATGTTAGGCATTCAAACTACAAGAAACGTCAATAGCGTTCTATAAAAAAAAAAAAAAAAAAAAAAAAAAAAAAAAAAAAAAAAAAGATTGAGGCTTACACAAATGTGATAATAGAGATAAAAGAAGAAAAGAATAGGTCTTCAGTAAATATTGTAGGGTGAATAATACATCCTCTTCAATGAATAAATGATTTAATTTCAGCTTATAATTTATGTTATTAGGATATTGTAGAATCAAGATGTGTGACATTAATAATAAAAACAATAAATGTAGTTAAAGTATTCTAAAATCCCAACATTGCCTGGAAAGCACTAAAAATACTATTTTATAGTAGTATTTAATTAACTAAGTTGTCTTCATTAGGCTAACTACAAGAAATAAAGAAAAAAATGCATAACAAAAGATCATTAAGATAAAAGCTAGAAGATGAGAAACAGAGTAATAAAATTACTTGATTGACACTAAATAAAGCATAAAGAGAGAAAGAGCAAAAAGAGGCAGAAAGATAATAGATTTAAACATAAAAGTATTGTAACTACATTAAATGTAAGTGCAGTGAGTAATCCAAATAAAATACAGTGATTTTACATTTAAAATATTTTAAAGAATAAAATAGAGTTATTTTTATGAGAATATCCGTCAGTAGAGAGACAAGGTTTATAAGAATAAAATGGTTTAAACATGATAAAATAAAGCAGATATGGTAATGTTATATAAAAAAAGACTTTATAGCAAGGAAAATAAAGAGATAAAGTGTTATTCCACTATAAGATATAACCATGCTACATGTGTATGCTATTAATAACATAGCCTTAAATATAATGCTAAAAAAATACAAAACTAAATTTTATGAGAAAATAATTATAACTTAAAAATTAAGCTGGGTGTGGTAGTATGTGCTTATAGTTTCAGCTATTTAAGAAGCTGAGACCCAGGAGTTTGAGACCAGCTAGGCAGCATATCAAGAAACTCATCTCAAAAAAACAAACAACAAAAAAAATTGACCTAGTTTGTCAACAAATAATAAAAAAGAGTAAGTATTAACATTGCTGTTCAAAGAAATTACAATTTACCTCCATTCCTAGTTGTAAATGCTAGTCTTTTTTTCCCAATAAAAAGATCATTAATTAAAAAAAAAAAAAAAGAAAGAAAGAAAACTGAGGGAAAAATCACAGAAAAGACTCCTAGAACTAATGAATTATTATAGCAAGGTTGCAGGATATAAGCTTAATTTATAAAAGTCAATTGCTTTCCTGTATACAATCAATAAAATAGGAGAATCTGAAATTAAAAGCAAAACACCATTTACATCTTTAGAAGTGTCATACCTACAATACAGGTAAAAAAAAAATGTATAAGATCTATATGGACAAAATACATAAAACTCTGATTAAAAATAGAAGAATAACTAAATAAATGGAGACATCCCATGTCCATGGATAAAAAGACTCAATATTGTCAATACGTCAGTTCCTCCCAATTTGATACATAGATTTGACGCAAACCCAATAAAACCCCTAGCAATTTATTTTGTGGATATTGACAAATATGTGGAGAAGGAAAAGACAGAATAGCCAACTTGTTATTAAAGGAGATCAAATTATAAGACTGGCATGACCCAACGTCAAAAATTACCATAAAAACTAAAGTAATCAAAGCAGTATTGTATTGGTTTAAATAAGTAGACAATTAGATCAACAGAAGAAAAGAGAGCACAGAAACAGATCCACATAGCTATAATCAAGTGATCTTTGTCAAAAAAAAAAAAAAAAAAAAAAAGGTAATACAATGGATACACAGTCTTTTTAAACAAATGGTTCTGGAACAGCTAGACATCCACAAGAAAAAAAAAAAAAATCTAGAGACAGACCTTACAGCCGTCACAAAAATTAACACAAAATGGACTATATCTAAATGTAAATTTAAGAACCAGAAAACTTTCAGAAGTCAACAGAGGGGAATATCTAAATGACTCTGGCCATGGCAATGACATTTTAAATACAACACCAAAGGAGCAATCGAAGAAAGAAAGAGTTGATAAACTGAAGATCACTAATATTTATCATTTCTGCTCAGCAGAATACACTGTCAAGTGAATGAGAAGATAAGCTACACACCGGGAGAAAATACTTGCTAAAGACATTTCTGATAAAGAAATGTTAACCAAAATATACAGCAAATTCCTAAAACCCAACAATAAAAAGAATGACCTGATTAAAAATGAGCAAAATATAACTGGACAGATAGCTCACCAAAGAACATGTACAGGTGGCAAATAAGGATATGAAAATATATTTAATATCATATTTCAGTAGAAATATGCAAATTAAAACAGTGAGATCCCCCTACATACCTTAGAATAGCCAAAATTCAGAACACTGATACCACTAAATACTGGCAAGAAGGCGGAGCAACAAGGAGTCTTACTCACTGCTGGTGAGAATGTAATATGCTACATTTTGGAAGACAGTTTCACAGTTTCTTAGAAAACTAACTGAACAGTTATTATATGCTCCAGCAACTGCCTTCTTGGTATTTATTCAAATGAGTTTAAATCTCATGACTACACAAAAGCCTCCACACAGATATTGTTAGCAGCTTTGTTAATAGTCACCAAAACTTGGAAACAACCAAGATAACTGACAGTAGGTGAGTGAGTAAACTGTGGTGTAACCAGGCAATGGAGTATTACTCAGTACTAAAAAGACATAAGCCATAAAGTCAAGGAAAGATAATAAAGGCAACTTAAGTTCACATTACTAAGTGAAAAAGCTAGTCAGCAAAGTCTACAAATTGTATGCTTCCACTATATGATATTCTGGAATATACAGAACCATAGAGAGAGTGAAAAGATCAGTAGTTAGTCAGGTATTAGGGGAGATGGAAAGATAAACAGCTGAAGAACAGAAGATTTTTAGGACAGTTGAACTACTCTGTATGATGCTATAATGGTGAATATATGTCATACATTTGGAATATATGACATGGAATATATGACATCAGAAGCAAACCCTACTCTAACTTTTGACTTTGGTTATAATGATGTGTCAATATAGTCTCATAATAAACGTACTGCACTGGTGGGGCATGTAGATGGGGGGCAGGGAGAAGCTACTCATGTGTGGGGGTAGGGGATACATGGAAAATCTGAGAACCATAGAAACACAGAGAATCAAAGAAGGGAACAGTAAATAAGTGGGAAGAAAGTAATAAATTAGAAAACAAGCATATGATAGAGAAAATCAACAAGGCCAAGAATTGGTTCTTGAAAAAATGATTCAACCTATGGCAAGTCTCATTTTAAAAATAGTAAAAATACAAAGTATCAGTGTAAACAATGCAAAAAGAGGACAGTATTACAGATGAACAGATAATACAATGACAATCTAAGAATGTCATGAACAACTTTGATGAGCAAATTTAAAAAGTTTAGATGAACTAGACAGTTCTGGAGAAATAACAGCTTAGCAGAATTGATACCACTGTAACAGTAAAATCAAAAATGCTATAACTTTTAAGGAAATTTAATAAATGATTAAAAGCTTTCCCTCAAGCTTCTTTGCCAAGATATTACTCAACCTTTTTCAAAGACTAGAAAAAAGAGATAACTATGTTCTATTTGTTTTATAAGGTAAGCATAATGTTGCTACTAAAAGCTTACTAGCATATACCAGAAAGGCAAATTACAGGACAATCTTGTTTATGAATCTAGGTGTGAACATTTGCAAACTAAATTTAGAACTAATTAGTTGTCATATGAATACATGTCCTTCTAGCCATATAAAGGAATTTAGTCCCTACTCTGAGAGTAATGGGTGGGATTTAGAGAATTAAAGAAATGAGAAAAATGTGTGGTTCCCTACAAGCCTTATAATAGAGTAGAAAGAAGTCATGATTATGAGATGTGATTCCTTCACTGTCTTTTTGGATTCTAGTATGAAAATAAAAGCTATTTCTTATAAAAAGAAACCCTGAAATACCAATATTGAAGTGCATGATACAGACTACTACAGTAAATAAATTCAATAAAGACAATGTCATACTTACAAATTGGAGAAAGCTTGGTGAGAAAAAGGGAAATAGACTTTATTATACCTTAGATAATAGCATGTAATTTAGTAGTTGGAGAATATGAGAGAGTTTGTTCCAGGAAGAAGAAAATAATATGAGCAAAGTGATTAAGGCACTAGAAACTTGGGCACTGCAAATCCCCATTTCCTAGAGCAATACCTTACACATGAGACCTTCAATGCAATTTCACTAAATGAATCAAAGGATATCAACCTCAGTGAAGTAGAAAATGTGTATAATTGCAGTGGAAAATCAGACTGAAAAATATAAAGCAGAGACAAATTTTAGAGAACTTGAAAATCAGGAGTTGGGAACCTGAAATTGAAATAGGCTTCCTGAGTTCTGAGCACTTCTCAAAATTTATCTCAATGCCAATTATTTCATGCTTGTAGCTTTCTGTTACAAATTTGTAAAAGTTTACTTCATCATGGCACACACTATTAAAAACACATTTTTCCACTTAACTTAGGTAATGCTATGCACATAAATGTTGCTCCCTGAAGCTTGAACCACTTTGTTTTCTTTCTTCTGTCTTTTAAGAACTTAGTGTTCATACAGTTGATGTACAAATGTCTCTTAAGATAAAATATAAATCTGTCCAGAAGAGAAAAAATGAGAGTACCCCATTTAATTTATCAGATTTCAAGAGCTGTTGTCAGGGCTGATAGCAACAGAACTTTCTTCATTTGATTCTTATATATTTGCATGCATTGAAACTTTCTTATGAAGGCTTTAAAGCCATATATTCTAAACTCTCTCAGTTTCAAAATAAGTAGGAGATTGGATAAAATTCAACTGACTTAATCACAGTCAATAGTCAAACATATAAAGCATCTTTTGCTTTGAATGTGAATAGGGCAAAAATGAAATCAACATTTAAACACAGAGCCACTCCTCAAAGATGCTCACAGTTGTCTTATTTGACATAGTATCTTAGCCACAGTGCAGCTAGCTCTAATTTCAGTGATGAGCATAGGATGTTATTGAAGTATCTGCTTGATTCAAACAATAGAGCAAGAAATAATACATTTTTAATCTCATTTCTCCATTAAAATATCCATAAATGTATAACTGGGGAAAGGACTCTAGAATTCTTGTTAGACTCTAGGAATTTCAGTGTAAAGGATTGCAACAATAAAGCAATGTAGAAGAATTGCAATAATAATTATAGCATAGACTAAACCAAATTAAGAAATAAGATGATGCATACCTAATCTTTTAAATCAAAATGAGGCATTCAGGAGGAAACATATTAGAATACCGCCAGGAGGATCAAACCAGCTCAGTTTGCACCTCACAGAAAGAAAATGGCATCATCCTTGTCCCAAATAAAAAGACTTGCACTACAATTCTTAAAAAGAAAAAGGAAAATTCTATCTATCGCAGTAGAAATCTTTTGGAAATCCATTCTCCTTCAAGACTTTGTAGTTTTACAATTCTGAATAGTGCACGCGCATGCACACACACACACACACACACACACACACACACACACGTAAAGGAATTAAGTCAACTTGCAGAATGAATGTAGTTAAAAATAAATAAATGTTCAATCAAAATTAAAAGGTTGAGAGAAGAAAAAGTGTATATGGTGGTTACAGCGTCCTTTCCTATACTAAAGTTTAGCCACAGTTTGCCTCTAATTACTAGTTACTAATGCTAAAAAGGGGTTGCTGCACATCCATCAAGACGATTCGCTGAGAATTTGAAGAAAATATGAATGGTTTCTCAGTGGAAGAAAATTTCTTCTGGCATTTCAATCTGGAAAGTTCTTTCTGTTTTTGCTTTGTGTGTGTGTATGCATATAAAATAAGGAGTTTCTGTGAGAAACAATGAATGAGTGAGTGAATATTGTCCTCGCCTATGGCCCTATAGTAAATTTAGTGGTGAACTTTAATGCCAGGTCACTGAACAAAGGCGGAAGCCATGACGTTCTACAATAATAACAGTCACTTAATTGACAAGATATTTAAATTCTTTATGTAATTTTCAAAATTGTCTTTACATCAGTAAAATACTTAGCTTTCAAGAGTAAGCAGATTGCCAAGTGCCACTTCACCAGTAGGCGACTGAACTTACTAGTTTAGTCTAAGATCAGAAGCTGAATGGTCTGATGCCAAAGTCCGTATTTTTATATGTGGCATTATCTTGGCTTCATCAAAATGAATTCTATACGAAGTCAAGAGAAAACAGCCAAGAGATTTCCAAAATGAGTATTCCTCTATTCTGGCTTTATCTGCTAAGACTAGAATATTTATGATATTGGAATGGATGAACTGAATGTTTGTTAAATGGTCCTCTGTAAATCCTTGGGCCTTTTAGTTTGTTGATCTCCTCATTGGTGGCGATTTTATTTTTCCTTTTTCTTCAATGTTCATTCCTATCATCATGGCCTGAATATTGAGATCACAAGAAAATAAACATCCCATTAAACCTTAATATCAAACATCTACCTTTAAAAAGCATTTATTATATACTGTTATCATCTCATTTGCTCACCTTCATCATCAATGTCTTTCAATTATCGATGGCATGAATATACTGACTGCAATATTCTCTATCAACTCCACCTGTTCTTACCCAACCAAAATTTAATACTTCATCATGATAATCATGTTATTGCTTACATCCACATTTTCATTTCCTTTAAGCATTATTTTTCAGTAAACCCAAACCTTCACGAATCCAAAAAGCTAAATGCTCCTTTTATTTGAAATGTCTTAAAGCAAAGTGAAAATTATTTACTCTTCATATGACTGTCATTGCTTTTTCTAATAGAATAATGCTCTTATGTGGCCTTCCTTCAAGAAGTTACACAGGGATGCCAAGGATTTCCCTCTTGTGATGCTGCCACCTATAGAATTTGGTCTCCACAATTGCCATAGAAGAGAAGGAAGGGAGAAAAGGAAGAAAAAACACTGGTGTTGCTCCTCAAACCTAAGTCACACTTGCATGCACGCAAACATCTACACAGAGACTTCTAGACTCCATTTAAAAAGGTTGTATTCAGAGAAGTCTCCCATGCTGTTATATCAAAAATAATGGACCAACCCTATCCTTCTGTCCCCATTTTTTCTTAATCATGCCATCCAGAAAATGCCTCTCCAAAATAGCAGTCAACATATGAGGAGAGAAAACATAACACTATCACTAAATTGATAGCAAGAGCAAAGGGCTTTAAGACAGAAAAATAAAATGATGTAAAGTGATACTGAGAAGGTTGTGTAACAATACATGTTTCACTCTGCGTTGCAAAGTCTAAAAGGCCTTTTCTCAGACCTCTTCGCAGCAAAGGTTCTGGATGCAGTTTATTTTCTACCCCCTTGACATGCAATCATGCAAGAATAAGTCAGAGATAGGATAGGGATCACTTATCTATGGCTGTGGTGGTTGGTAAACAACTTGTAAAAGACATGAGTGTTTGTAGGGAATAGACTTCATTCCCTATTTCCAGCATCTAGTTATGAGCATCATCAATGAAAGGTAATTTTGGAGGCGAGCAGCGTGGATAGCAGTAGCAGCTTTGTAACTTCGGGACTGTGAATAAAATGATTTTGTCTTTAATTCTTCCTTTGATCTTTTCTTACTCAAACGCTTTTAATAATATTTGACTGACTCATTTCTTAAGCTAAACCCTTATGTTTAAAATACCCACAGTTTGCCTGCGAGACTATTTGGTGATTAGAGAAGTTTCAAAAAACTGACTTTTACGTATTAGGATCTGGAATTGGTTTATCTGACTTGGTTGACTTTGAGAGTTGGAAAATAGGAATAGTGGAAAATGAGCTACCACTAGCTCGATGTTTGCCAAAATGATCATATAAATTGTTATCCCGTGGGGCACAGTAGTTTGAGCCTGTAATCCCAGCACTTTGGGAGGCTGAAGATTTCCCACACTGCCCTTAGGTTGAGCCTGTAATCCCAGCACTTTGGAGGCTGAAGCAGGAAGATAGCTTGAGCCCAGAAGTTTGAGACCAACTGGGGCAACATAATGAGACCTCATGTCTACAAAAATAAAAATAAACTTTCAAAAATTAGCCGGGTGTTTGGGCACACAACTGTAGGACCTGTGGTTGTAGCTACTGAAGAGGCTGAGGTAGGAGGATTGCTTGAGCCTGGGATGTGAAGGCTGCAGTAAGCCATGGCATTCTAGCCGGGGTGACAGAGTGAGGCCCTGTCTCAAAAAAGAATAAAATAAAAATAAATAAATAAAGATTTTGTAATTTCCTGGAATGAAATGGTCATTTAAGGCAATCTTTGACAGACCAGCCAACTGTTGTGACAGACTTTTATGATAAAACTGAGTAATACAAGTAACAATACAGTATGATGGCTATTCTGATGTCACTGGAGATTTTTTAACTCAAATTTTAAAAAATAAGCTCAAACTGCAAATCTTTAGCATCAATAATAATAAAGAACAAGAAAGCCCTGATGCTTATCCTAAAAAAAATTTTAATGTCTCCTGTAGATGCAGGGTTGGGCTGCTGAAACTGAAAAGCAGAAGCAGAAACTTCTATGAGTTGCAAAATTATAACATAAATTGCCTTTTTAAACATAAACTGATTTATTAGCCTTGGCAGATCTCAAAAAATTAGGAGATTAACTAGGACCCTGAAAAGTATAATGGGGCATTAGGATGATGAATTATGATGGATCTTAGGACTTAGATACACAAATCACATAGTCTTTTTTTTTAAGAGTAGTAAAAGTACCTCCTCGCCTCTCTGGTACAGCAGCTCTGCTTTGCCTAAAGATCTGAAATGACCTCACGTAGGACAGTTGCCTTGCAAATAAAGAGCAATTCTCTTTATCCTCCACCTTTGTCAGCCCACACTGTCTCTAGGTTTGCAAGCAGACTGAGATCCCGGCATCCTCAAGGTAGCAGGTGCAAACTCTGAGCTGGGAGAAAATAGTTTATCATAACAACTATATAATTTTGCTGATTTATAAATACAGAGATCTGGGTATATATGAAGACATGAATTTGACTGTCTTCATTAATTAAAACAGTATGAATATCAGAAAAAGTAAAACCCTTCTCCAAATATTGGTTTAGAAACAGTTAATTTGTGTCTTTTATTGCAATACATCTATTTCTTTGATAATTAAGACTTTCTAGACATATGCTAAACATTGTAAGAGAAAATTCGAGGGGAAAAACAAATCATCTGAAATAGTAATTTTAAGTAAAATATAATGAATACCACTAAATAAAGGGGGAGCCCTCATTTCTGACATTGTTGACATAAATAGCAACTCCCTTAAATAGTATTAAATCATCAGATGATTTAACTATAAATGCTAATTGAGAACTGAAATAATTAACTCAATGAACATATGACAAACAATGGTTCTTTAAATTTTATGTACTACAATTCATTCTGAAAATGGTATGTAGGGTAAATGCACAAAAGTACCTGTGATATTTTACGTATAATTTTTAGTGGTTCACAAGAATCCCTGCATCCATCACTGGCACCCCACTATGGTGATATGTATCTTGGAGTAAGAAACTGTCAAGACTGTCTAAATTACTTCTTTGGATTAAATCATGCTATCAAAGACCAGAGTATCTATTTTACTGATTTATTTTGCAATGCTTCTCCAAAAGAACTTTCATTATAGAATGTTCATTATAGAATTTAAATATATATATGTGTGTATACATATATATATATATATATATATATATAAATGTATATACACAATCAATTTAAAGATATTATTTACTATAATGTCCTTTTTTAGAGGACATGACCCTATCAGGTCTCAATATCAAGAAGAGTTGGGTAGAGATTAAATATATTTAAATTTTTTTTTAATTCAGTGAACAAAAATCTGATATACTTTCTTTTACTGTAACAGTCATTTTGAGCTGCATCTGTAACAGTTATACAAATATGGTTTATATTAACCAGCTTTTATTACTTTTTATCTCTATTTTGCTTTTCCTAAAATTTTATTCGATTATTACATATAGTTTGCAAAAATTTTTCAACACTTGGTGAAACAAGAAAAGGGATGTAAACCTATAAATAAATCTAGTAATTGTTTATTGTGTTTCAGATCACGGAGAAATGCTTTACAAAAATCTCCACGTTGGATATCTTTTTAGATGAACATTCCACAGTGCAAGATCAAATATGGAGTGTTATTATTTGAAATATATATTAAGGATTATATGCATTATATCAACAGCATGTTTTATTAATATCTAATCTAACAGAGCAAATTAAACCAAATTGATGTTCTTTGCTGCATTATATAAATGATAAGAGACAAGGTCTTCCGTTTGATATTTGGCTGAAATAGTAGAGCAAAGCCACATTTTTCCTGTACCTTGATCTTAGCCACCTGGTCAAAAATAAAACATCTTTATAGATGTCATCAATGCTTCAAGTACCACTATTTTCAAAAAATTAGCTACAGCCACTTCTGACACTTACCCTCACCTCATGCAACTTATTTCTGGCAGCAACTACAAATTATAAGAACAATACTGCAAAGCTCTCAGCTTTTATCATTTTTCTTTATTCTATTACTTCTCTTTCAGGAAATATGTTGATCCTAAAGTTCCAGATTTTCAGTAAGTTTCTGAACTTTGTATGTGTTGACAGCTAAAATTTTAATGTCTATTATTTCCTAGTGCCAGGGCAGCCTAGACTTTTCCATTTTTGTTATATATATGTCTGTATAAGTAATCATGCTTTCTCCTACCTGTGATAATTCTAATTTTTTGTTTTCGTAATTTGACCTATCTATTGTTCATTCATGTACTCATTCTTTTATTCAATAAAATAAGATATATACTTTGAAGAAATCTCAACATCCTAGTAAAAAGATAGTCCAACAAACCAGGAATTACAATAAGCATTATGATAGATCATTAATCACCTTTGAGTCTAGGTTAATATTAGCCCTAAAAATATAGTAATTATTTTGTCTTGGAGTATGCCCAATATTTGATCTCTTTTGATAGGAATATTCACTTGGATCAAAAAGATAGTTTCATGTAGCCTGTTTTCAATTGTATTCCCTGCCAAACTCAATCAGTTTTAATTTATTGAAATTTCTGTATATCAACTCATATCTTGTCTTAGACAACTAGTTTTAGGTATTGTCAAAAGTTTATAAATTGTTTTAAAACATTCAATCTTAGCTTTTTTCCAGCTGTATTTAACTTTTTTTTTTATGCAGACCATCCCTGCATGGAGTCTTTTCACTGTTACCAAAGATAAGAAGTTTTCAACTTCATGTGCGTATTTCTTTTCTACTGTTTTGCAATCACTGATAAATGTGATTTGGTTTCATGAAATCAGAGAGAAATTTATTTTTAAAAATCAATCCTAAGCTTTAGATTTCAAGATCTTAATATACTAATATTATGATGTATATCAGCTCATAAATGCTTTAGAAACATAATTTGATGTCTTTATAAGATATGCTTATTAAAATTAAATTACTAAATTCACTCATTTCCTATTTAGAATGGCAAAAGCCATGATCAATAATAAATACTGTAAAAAATAAACTAGATAGTAATATATCACTCAAAAAAAACACGGTTTTTAATTGTATATCTGTTGTATGACAGCTACAATTCAACCTCTAATATATTCAGTGGCCGATACTGTCTACCTCTTCCTTAGGTTAAGTATAACATTCAAAAGAAGCTGTATGTTATAGTTCATTATGTTGGTTACCCATCAGAAGCCACAATACTTAAAATCACCAAAGTAATGTAGGAATCAAATAGACCAATCTTAGCTTAGTATTTTGGAAGGTTTTTAATTTTTATGAAGTCAGGCTATGAGAGTCACCAAGTATTTTTAGACAAGACTTTTATAGATCACAGAAATTCGTTTTTTCCCAAAACTCTCTCCAATTTTAGCTGCCCACAAATTCCAGTCTATTCACACACATGAAATAAAGAGAGAGGACCATGTAGCATGAAGGTATTTTTGTTTGTTTCCTTTTTAGGAATAAAAATACAGTACACAGAATTGAGGTGATTATTCTCATTCTATGGTTGACTTGGGTAATGATCATCCACTTTTCTTTGATTAAATAATACTTCCTTTTTTCTGTTTCCTTCCAAGCTCCCACTCCCACAAAAGCATAACTTGATTATATGTAATATAGGACTTCCCCACTATCTTCTAAGTGTTTGGATACAGTTATATACATAAAATCATATTGCATTATTTCCTTGGCTGTTTAATCAATTGTTTTGTGCTTTCAATCTTCTATTTCTCTATTGCCATGTAGTAATAATCATTGTATGCCCTCTAAGCCTTGCTATCACCCAAGCATGAATATGCATAACTTACTCTACCAAAAGGTGAGAATGCTAGATAGCAGGTAACTTACTTTCACCAGATAGGAAAATTGTCTCCCAGAAAATTTTATACTAACATCAACAATGCACTTGGGTTTTGCAGTTTGCAATATCCTCACCAGGACTTTCCAAATTTTGTCATTCTGAAAAATGCAACCTATTCTTTTAACTTGTACTTCCTTGATGCATAGTGAGAATAAATACCTCTTTATAGGCTTACTGGTATTTTTTTCTTTCTTTTCTTTTTTTTTTTTTTTTTTGGATAGAGTCTTGCTCTTGTCGCCAGAGCAGCAATCTGGGCTCACTGCAACCTCTGCCTCCCGGGTTCAGGCGATTCTCCTGCCTCAGCCTGTAGCTGGGACTACGGGTGCATGCTACTACATTCAGTTAATTTTTGTATTTTCAGTAGAGACAGGATTTCACCGTATTGGGCAGGATAGTCTCCATCTCCTGACCTCGTGATCCACCCACCTCAGCCTACCAAAGTGCTGGGATTACAGGTGTGAGCCACCGCACCCGGCCTTTTCTTTTCTTAAATAAGTTACTCCTAAAAGAGTACCTTAAGTATTCTAGAGATCTAGCTACTCGGGAGGCTAGAGCAGGAGAATCACTTGAACCCAGGAGGCAGAGGTTGCAGTGAGTGGAGATCGCGCCGCTACACTCCAGCCTGAGCAACAGAGGGAGACTCCTCTCAATAGTAAGTGTATGTGTGTGTGTGTATGTGTGTGTGTGTGTATACACTTATATATACATACTTACCTACAACATATACACACACACACACACACAAATGCGTATATATGTATATATTCTAGATATCTATATGTCTCATACCTTATTTAGAGATTACAAATATCTTCTTCCTATTACCCTTTTATATCCTTCTTTAAGGTTGTCTTTGTTACACAGAGATCTTTGTTAAACAGCAGTCAGAGCTTTCCATTTTTCAGCGGTATCAGATTACAATCAGAAATGTGAAAGGAGTTCAGGCCTAAGCCTGATTTCAGAAGCATAAATGATCCTTTCTTTATAAAGCATCTTTGCATTCCCTTGAATCTCCTTTCATGTTTAACATTTTTAAAGAAGATGAATACCAAAATATGTAATTCTTATTTATCAACTTAAAGGAAAATGGACAGCAATCTAAGTAAGTAAATTACTGTCTCATGACATTATCAACAGAAAAAGGAATGGATGGCTCTAAGCATGTTTGATGCAGAGTGACAGGCTTATCATAGGACAACAAAGAAGACATTTTACTTGACTTTAAAATTTCTGTATTTGAAACAGGAAGTTCAAGATCACTTTCTTAAATTTTAATAAATCACTTTTTGTGTAGTTGTTTTAGTTTTTTATCTGGGAAAGCTGTGATGAATATCACTCTGTACACTAGACATAATCATGATGGAGAGATTTCATTGAGTATCCTGACCAATGAAAAAGAATTTGGGTTTTTAGGTTTCAAAACTTAAAAATTATTTCGGGAGAAAAGAGTTTTGAAATATATTACTCACTTCTTTGCCTTAAAGCAGACACCAAGTGGATCCTTTGGTTTAGTGTGCTTTAGGACGAACCCCACGTATTATATTTGGCTGCCACGTGATGTCACTTGAAGAGATCACTGAAGGATGCCTTCACCAACAGTAAATGATTGCACACCCTGCTTTTTGAATTAACTCACAGGATAGTTACAATTTTCCTGCTTCTGTCTCCACTGCCAGACTGGGAAAAATCACTCTCTCCTGCCTCAGTTTTCTTATTTGTAAAACAAAAATTACAATAGTAGACACCTCCTAACAGGCTTGCAAAGACTAAATTTATATATAAAGCATTCAGACTGTTTGGCTGATATTAAACACTGTATGTACCAGCTATAAGCTATATTTTACTAATTGTTTTTTCAGTGCGCCTCTTTGTAACGACATCCCCTTTAATGAAATTCTGTGGACTAGTAAAATAAATAGCCAACATTGTGAATAGTCTATGTAAGATGAAACCAAACCACCTATGAGTCATTTGTGCACACTCTGTAACAGTGTGATGTCGGGCAGAACGTATATACGTGTCTGTATGTGTGTATATGTATACCCAAGCCCTTTAGGACGTGATTACTGTTATTACCTTCGTTTTACAGATGAGGTGACAGGCAGAAATAAGTAATTGCTCATGGCCTGACAGTGGGGGCGCCAGTGGGGAAGGAAGTAAGAAAACTGTAACTCTCAGGTATATAAAAAAAGCAGTAGTCTGCTCTCATTTACACCTTCATACATGCACACATATGTGTATTATGTATGTGTGCGTGTGTGTATGCGTATGTATGTATAATTTTTGTTCGTTTTAGTTTTAGGGTCTAGGTTGGATTCTGGACCATTGTGAACATTTGGTGAGAGTCTCCTACATCAGTGAGGTGTTAACATGGCTAATTAAGAAATTATGTTGCTGAGATTGCACTTATCCAATCCCAAAGAATTTTAGCTCCAATAGCTTCCATTTCACTTATCCAATCAGTTCCACCACCCAAATATGTGATTACTTATTTATGACGTAATAAATTCCAAACTTTCACTGACTGCTCTATTACAGAAAATGGTTATAAAATACAATGCTCTCAAATCATTAAGTTCTCCTGTTACTATTCCATTGTCATTATAAAGAGACCCTCTTGGAGAGAGAACTTATGAAAGGCATGGAATTTAGGGAGCTATACAATGCAATCTTAAGCTAATATAGTTACACTGCATAATAAAACCATAAAATCTACCGTGAACTAGAGTTTAATAAAGTTTTTACTCTAATCTTATTACCAAACTTGTTTGAGTCCCGAGAGCCTGAAGTGGTAAAAGGACACTCTGAGGACATTTAACAAGAGGATTTGGAAGTCACAGTCCATACATTTCTTCATCCTGCATTAAATGGCCTATTTCTAGTCACAGAACAGACTTTCAGAAGCCCTGCATAAAACTAGCCAGTGATACCGGCTGACAAGAAAGGAAATCTGAGTTTAAGTGTTCTCTTTATTCTTAAATCAGTTGGTGGTATCTAGATATCACTGTCCATATGTTCCCTAAGATTAAGTACTTTTATAAAATGTCTGAAAGAAAAACCATAGTCTGAGCAAACAGGGTTCTGAAAAACGGACGTGTTTGTTTTCTCCTTCTAAGGACGAAACATGAACTTAGGAGCCATTTACAATGCCAGTTTCGCAGACAGATGTTGTCTCAACAATATTAAAATATTGCCCAAGGCTCTAATCTCAGCTCAAGCTACGTTTGGACTGAAAAAAATAATTCAAGTGTTATGAGCCTCCATTTCCTGTAATAATATGGTCAACCTTCCTCTTCTTCCTGCACCTGGGAGACAGGCTGATTCTAAGGTAGGCAGGGCTACATTAAGCATGGTTATGTTCAGTCATGCAGAAATGTTGGTAAAGGAATCTCTCATCCACATATTGCAACAAATATAACCACAACAAGTAGTCCCAGTGATGATTTCCCCATGCCTTCACCAAAAGCCAGAAAAATAAACAGCTTAAAATTCTATTCTACTGCCATGTAAACGATGAAGACAAATTTAAGACAGTAAATATACAAGAAATAGGAGAAGGCAAAGCTACAAAGGATCTAGTGTAATTCCCAGACTTCTGGCACAGAGTTTATTAAAGAAAAAACTACTTTATCCCAAGAGATTTTAATATAGTGGATCTTACTGGTAATCCTCCTGAAGGGAGTGGAAGAACCATATTATGCAAAACACTTGTCTAGCAGATGTCCATTAGCATGGCCTGGTCATTCTGCTTAGGGACATATGTTGTATTTTAGAATGTATGAAGTCAAGCATAAACTTTTAATTTGCTTAAAGTAAGCCAATACTCACTGAGATAAACATGAAGATGAATGATTTTAGGGAATTTTGAAAAAAAAAAAAAGAAGTGGCTCTATTTGAGCCATATCATGCTATAAAAGTGTTGGCCTTCTAAAATTCTGAGCAAAACCACTGAAGCTTCATACAGCAGATTCCTCTGCTTCCACACTTCGGAGTTCCCCGGCCCAGCTCTGGCCTCAGCCACATCTCAGACTCATCTGAAACTTGCCGCTGGCAGTGGTCTACCTGTCATGGATGTTTGGAGGACTTTCCACTTTCTGTTAGGGACCTTATCCAAGATCATGGCACTCCCTCAATCCATGTGTAACTTAGCCCGGAAGTGTGAGTGAAGCCCCCAGAATAATCCTCATCCAATGTGCTTGCCAGTTCCTCTCTCAACAGGTTTGTTGCGGAGGTAGTTCTCAACGCTTCTTAGGAGGTTCTGGAGATCTGGTTCTCAATATCCACAGGAGCAACCTCAAAAACACACGTGTGTGATGTTTTCCCTGTATCATTCTCCCCACTCCCTCATTCTTGCTTTTGAAGTAAGCCAAGGCATTGTTACAAGTGCTGATTTCAAGAGAAAACTACAATATTTCCCCAAGCCTTTGTTCTGTTTTCTGCCTCAGGTTATCCATGTGTGGCTGCAGCAGCAGCAAAGCAGCAGGTTACAGCAACCTGTGTCTGCATAGGACTATCACTTCTGAGCCCCAAGTGATTCTTTATCATCTCGTTGAGATAGTTCTCTGGTTATAAGCTGTTTTTTAATAAAATTTAACACCTACCATATGTCACCTATGTGGATGCCTATTCAGTTGTCATCATATCCTACGAGTTATATCTTAGTTTCATTTTACAGAAAACAAAACTGTGATTCAGAGAGTGGATATAACCTATCTGATGCAACCAAACTCATATGTATCTTAGGATTCAAAGTCAGGACTGTATAGCTTCAGAGCCAATATTCTGTAGACTTCTTACGAGAAAAATACAATGATTGCAAATGAATGAGATGGCTTATGTTGTCTGTTAGATTTCACCAGGAACCAAGTAATTTTTCCTAATTGTCAAATGTCTCTCAAAAATCTGTTCTACCTTTGTCTGGATATAAGGTGCTGATTTATCTCAGCATATGTGATCTCATACCCAGCAGAGCTGCCAACAGGTAGAGTTAATCCTCATGAAAGAGACAGAAAAGTTTTCCTGGTAGACATGCTACTGGAGGATCCAGATGGTTTCAAAGTGATTGCCTGATTTGTGTGATGTTTGGCACATACTTTATACAGCTGCTGCTATGTCAGGTCCTGAGCAGAACAAGTCATTCCTATTAAACAGGATTCTAAGCAACCAATTTAATATGCCATAAAAATATGTATTTTATTTGTATTTTACACAAGTTTATATTTTACAGTGGCTGCTTAGGTTTATAGCATTATGTTACCTGAATAGTAAGAGAAAGAAGTAAGGGGTTTTTCCTTTCTCCTTTTAACTTCGTATTCTTCCAGAAATACTTGAGTAACTAACTGTGATGCTAATTCCAGTTTAGCAAATAGGGACCTGGAGCCCAAGAAAGTTACATAATTTGTTCAAGGTCTCAAGACTAAATTTTGGCAAACTGAGACTGAATCCGATTCCCTGGTCCGTGAGCTTGTACGTTGATTAAAATAGAAACATAACTGCTTGTGAACAGCATGATCTGTATAAAGTCAGCAACCTCACCTGTGCACACTATTTTATGTCAACCATCTATCACAGAACCTGGCAAATGAAGACTCAACAAATCAGTCTTCAGTGATTGAATGAAGGTCAAATAGGAGATGCACTCAAAATACCAACAGTGCTTCCAAGCTGTTCTGGGATGAAAACTGCATTTACATTTGCTTTCAATCTGAGTCTGGAAGAGCAGTATGTGGTTGCTTTTCAAACATAGATCCTCCAAGGGAGCAAGGAAATACTTTTTGGGAATATGAGATTCCCACTGAGCAATGCTCCTAGAAATGTGGTCCCCAGAAAAGCAGCATTGGCATCATCTGAAAAGTTGTTAGAAATGCAAATTATCAGGCTCCACCTAAGGTCTGCAGAATCAGAAACTCTGGAAATGGGGGTCCAACAATTTGTGTTTTAGCAAGCCTCCAGGTGATTCTGCTGCATGTCAAATGTGAGACTCCTTGCCATAGATTACCATTGCCCTATATATCCTTGAGGGATTGGTTCCAGAAATTCCAGAGGACACCAACCTCTATCGGTGCCCAAGTCCCTTACATATAATGATGAAGTATTTACATATAATCTACGCGTATCCTCCAATATACTTAATAATTTCTAGATTACTGATAACACCTAATACCATGCAAATGCCATGTAAATAGTAGTTATACTCTATTGTTTAGATAATAATGACAAGAAAAAGGGTTTGTATATATTCAGCATAGATACTTTTCCAAAATTTTCTGTCAAGGGTTGAACACACACATGTAGAATCCACGGATGCAGAAGGTTGACTGTACTACAAAATCACTCTCTAAATTATGACTCGGAGTATGAAGCCACCAAAAATAAAACCTGATTATGATATGGGAATCAAATTAGCATTGTAAACTTTAAAGGGATTTTAAAGCCTGTGTGCAAATGCTCACAGAACTAAAAAGTTTATTCATGATACAATTTTCAGGATACTTGAAATCCAAGAGTAACTTTTAGTTATATGATACCAAATTACGCAGACAGTAACACACAAATGGAACCCTAGTCATCAGTCAGCACACACAGTCTCCCACCCTAATCCAGTCACAGAAGGCCTCACCCACTATACTCCTCGTCACACAACCTAGGCTGTAACCTAGCTGGTGCCCAAGCTTGGAATGCATCTAATTTGGTAAAGATGAGGAAATAGTATTGACTTTCATAATAAGAATCCCACCTTTCTTTTCAGTTTGCTTTCCTTTTTTCTAACTATATTACTGCAGTTTAAGTGTATTTTTAACATGTATCTCTAATATTTGCTACTTTTTTAGCAATAAAAAGACACCAACACCAGTTCACATATTTCCATAGGCAACACTTTGGCTATCATTTAATAATATTATTTTATTTGTATTCCCTATCTTTGTATGCACACTTTTTATTTAAGAACATAAGCTTCCTTTTTATTTGCAGTTATAAACACATTTGTGTGAAAAAAGTTGAACAGATTTGATCAAAATTATCTTTAAAGATTTTCATAACAGAGATACTATCAAATGACTAGATTCAGGAAGCACTTCTGATTAAACGGAAATAATTGCTTTTTTAAAATTTTGTCACTTCCTATTTGTAGTAAACTAACTAGTATGCCTCTAAAATGTATATGTTGAAGTTCTAACCCTACTATTTTTGGTGACAGGTCTTTAAGGAGGTAATTAGGGTCAAATGAGATCCTAAGAACGGGGCCCTAATCCAATAGGATTGGTGTCCTTATGAGAAGAGGAAGAGAGACAAGGAGCTCACGTGCACAGTGGAAAGGCCACGTGAGGGCATAACAAAAAGGAGGCCGCCTGCAAGCCAAGGAGAGAGGCCACAGGAGAACCAATATGGTTTGGCTCTCTTCCCCACCCAAATCTCACGTTGAACCGTAATTCCCAATGTTGGGGGAAGGACCTGGTGGGAAGGTGACTGGATCATGGGGGCGGATTTCCTCCTTGCTGTTCTCATGATAATGAGTGCATTCTCATGACATCTGGCTGTTTATAAGTGTGTAATATGTCCCCCTTCGCTCTTTCTCTCCTGCTACTCCATGGTAAGAGGCACCTGCTTCCCCTTTGCCTTCTGCCATGAGTGTAAGTTACCTGAGGTCTCCCAGCCATGCTCCCTGGATAGCCTGAAGAACTATGAGTCAATTAAACCTCTTTTCTTCATAAATTACACAGTCTTAGGTAGTTTTTTTTTTATAGTATTGTGAAAATGGACTAATATAAAAGCCAAACCTGATAACACCTTGATCTAGGACTTTCAGTGTCCAGAACTATAAGAAGTAAATTTCCCCTGTTTAAGCCACCTAGCCTGTGGAATCCTGCCATGGCTGCCTGAGAAGATTACTACTTTTATTAATTCACTCAACTAATATTATTGAATGTATCTGTGCCAGAACTCACATCCGACTAGGTGCTCATGCCACTTCCATGAGTCTGCTAGTCTCAGCTCCTTTCCAAATTCATGGGAAAAAAAGAGCAAAGAAAGAGCTAATGAATGTTTAGCATCTTAAGTGTACCTCTTCACAAGCGCAGAAGGTAATCTGACATGATTGTAAGAGGGCATGCACCCAGACTGGTGTTTAAGGACAAGCTTCATGAATAATGGTGGCCTAAACTAAGACTCATAGAACGAGTAAATGGGAATTGTTGTGGGTGAAAGGATAGGTATTGAGAATAAATAATCACAGTGTCAAACAGCACTGCACATACACCTTGTGATCCTAAAGGAATGGATGAGCATGATGGGAAAAAGCCAGGTAGATAAACACTTTGTTTGCCATGTGAACAATCTTTGACTTAATCCTGGGGATCACAGAGCAGGAAACCAGGGTTTCCGAACCTCAGCACTATTGAAATTTTGAGCTTCATAATTCTTTGTTGTGGGAGGCAAAGAATTACAACATTGAGCAGCATCTATGATTTCTACCTACTAGAGGCCAACGGCATTCTCAAGTTATCACAAACAACAAAAAAGTTTCCGAATATTTCTAGACATCCTGAATTTCAGGGCCATGGAGAAATGGGAGTTAATCTGGTTGAGAACCACCGCCCTAAATAATCCATAAAATATGAACTAGAAATAACATAGGTAATTTTGCATTGTATCTAGATTGAGGAGCTCCATGATGTAATTGTTTAAAAAACAAGAACTCTTAAGCAAGTGTGCCTGAGCTCAACCCAAGATGTGACACTTACTAGATGTCCAGAGTTATAAAAGCTACTTAATTTTTGTGCCTGTGTATTTTCACCTATAAAATTAGATTTTTTTTTCTTGTTCAACAGTCTTCCTCTGTTGCCCAGGCTGGAGTACAGTGGTGCAATCCTGGCTCACTGCAACCTCTGCCTCCCAAGTTCAAGCAATTCTCATGCCTCAGCCTCCCAAGAAGCTGAGGTTACAAGTGCACACCACTATTCCTGGTTACTTTTTGTATTTTTAGTAGAGACAGGATTTCACCATGTTGGCTAGGCTGGTCTTGAACTCCTGGCCTCAAGTAATCTGCCTGCTTCCATCTCTTTAAGTACTGGGATTACAGGAGTGAGCCGCCACAGTCTCTTTGAAATGAGATCTTAACAGTCTAGATAGTTCAGAGAGTTGTTGTGAGGCAAAATGAATTAAGATATGTAAAGGGTTTATAAGAGTGCCTGATGATAAGTGCTATGTAAATGTCTGTTAAATTAATAAGAGAGGTTTGTGAAGAGACTGGAAACGAGGAAAAGAGACCAGAGGCAAAGGATGTATGCTAAATTTATAATAGTCAAATACTGAAACCTTCTTCAACACTCTTAGCAGAACGTAGTTTTACTCTCCCTTGAATTCACATGGAGTTCTAAACATTATATTGTTATAGTTTACCTTGCATTGTAGGTATTATGCAATTGTCACATAACCTTCACATCCATCCGCAGTGATTTATTTATAGCATATGCCCAATAAATAGATCTTAAAGAATAGATAAAAATAGCATGCCAAATAGCAGCCTTCTTGACTAAAGGTAGGTTTCCATTTTACATGATGTATAATTTTTTTATTGTACTTTAGGTTCTGGGGTACACTTGCAGATCATGCAGGACTGTTGCATAGCTACATACATGGCAATGTGGTTTGCTGCCTCCATCTGCCCGTCACCTATATCTGGCATTTCTCCCTATGTTATCCCTCCCCAACCTGTCCCTCCCCTATCCCCCACCAACAGAACCCAGTATGTGATGCTCCCTCCCTGTGTCCATGTGTTCTCATTGTCCAACAATACAGGAGCACCCAGATACATAAAGCAAGTTCTTAATGACCTACAGAGACTTAGACTGCCGCACAATAATAGTGGGAGACTTTAACACTCCACTGTCAATATTACACAGATCAACAAGACGGAAAATTAACAAGAATAGCCAGGACTTGAACTCAGATCGGGACCAAGCGGACCTAATAGACATCTACAGAACTCTCCACCCCAAATCCGCAGCATATACATTCTTCTCAGCACCACATTGCACCTACTCTAAAATTGACCACATAATTGGAAGTACATCACTCCTCAGCAAATGCAAAAGAACGGGAATCAGAACAAACAGTCTCTCAGAGCACAGTGCAATCAAATTAGAACTCAGGATTAAGAAACTAACTCAGAATGATGGTTTCCAGGTTCATCCGTGTCCTTACAAAGGACACAAACTCAATTTTTTATGGCTGCATAGTACTCCATGGTGTATATTCCATGGTGTATGTGTGCAGAAGGCAGCAAACCAAATTGCCATGTACGTACCTATGCAACAATCTTGGATGTTGTTCACATGTATCCCCAAACCTAAAAAGCAAATATATATATAAACTAATGCAGAACCACACAACGTCATGAAAACTGAACAACTGCTCCTGAATGTCTACTGGATAAACAATGAAATGAAGGAAGAAATAAACATGTTCTTTGAAACCAATGAGAACAAAGACAATATATCAGAATCTCTGGGACACATTTAAAGCAATGTCTAGAGGGAAATTTATAGCAATAAATGCCCACATGAGAAGCAATGAAAGATCTAAAATCAACACCCTATCCTCAAAATTGAAAGAGCTAGAGGAGCAAGATTAAGAAAACTCAAAAGCTAGCAGAAGACAAGAAATAACTAAGATCAGAGCAGAACTGAAGGAGATAGACACACAAAAAACCCTTCAAAAAATCCATAAACCCAGGAGCTGGTTTTTTGAAAAGATCAACAAAATAGACTGCTAGCTAGATTAATAAAAAAGAAAAGAGAGAAGAATCAAATAGATTTAATAAAAAAACGATAAAGGGGATATCACCAGATTCCACAGAAATACAGACTACCATCAGAGATTACTACAAACAACTCTATGCACATAAACCAGTAAACCCAGAAGAAACTGATAAATTTCCCAGCTCATTTTAAGTACCAGAGGTACAGCACCAGAGGGACATCATGAGGCCCCGGATTCTAATTGTCATTTTCTTTACTCCTGCAGCAAGCAGAACTCTAAGATGCCCCAATGACCCTCACTTTACAAAACTTCTTCCCCTTTCAGTGTGAGCAGAGTCTATAAATACGACTGTGTATTATAACTCTGATTATGTTACATTATATGACCAAAGAAGAGAGCTTTTTCAAGCAGGCTTAATCTAATCACATGAATCTAATAACTTAAAAGCAGAGTTTTTTCCAGCCAGTGACAGAAGAGGATGTCAGAGAGGTTGAAAATCTAAAATGTGATGTGTCCTGGATGACTTTGAGGATGGATGAATCGACGTGGAAGAAGCTGAGAACCACTTCTAGGAGCTGAGTTCGACTTTCTGCCAACAATCAGCAAGAAGACGGTACTTACTTCCACTCTACAATGGCAAGAAATTGAATTATGCCAACAACTTAAATTAGCTTGGAAGGGAATTTCCTGAACTCCAGGTTCGAGACCAGCCTAGCTAACACCTCTGTTTTGGCATTATGAGACTGGGAGCACAGAAACTTGTCAGGCTTACTCATATGACCTCCAGAATGGCAATACAGAAAATAGATGCTGTTTTGGGCTGCTGAGTTTGTGGTAATTTGTTATGCAGCACTAGAAGGTAATACAATTCCTTTAGGAACTGATGTGTTTTCATCTTAACTGGGATTCTGTTCAAAAATATTATCTAAAATATATATCCACTTATTTACACATCTATTCTATGATGTACGTAAGGTAATATCCACTACAATGATTTCAAAAATAATTGCAGGAACCAATAGCAATAGAGCACTGTGGATGAATCTCATAAACATAATATTAATTGAAAAAAAACACAGACGCAGAATACTCAACATGTAATTCCATTTCCACAACACAAACAAGCAAACCTATATACTATGGTGTTCATGGGATGTGTATATAGGTGCCAAACGTACAATGAAGAACAATAAAATGATTACCAAAAACTCAGGATAGTGGTTACACTTAGGAGAGAGAAGGCAGTAATGATGGAAAGGGACACAGTCAAGGGTACAGCGGCAGCTTCTGTGGTACTGGAAATGCGCTATGTTATAACTTAGGTAGCAGTTACACGTGTATTTACCTTGTGATTATTTACTAACAAATAAAGTTTGTTTTATGCCCCTTTTATCTATCATATTTCAAAAATATTTCAAAGCCAATAAAAACCTGCAGGGGATTGTGGTGCTTCATTTTATTCTAATGTATATGGTTGGAGACTCATAAAAGCATCCAGAAGGAAAACGCGTGGCAATCACCGTGCAATGACTGCTGCAAGCCCAGAGCCCTAGTGCCTCTGTAGCCAGAAAGGCACCCTCTTCTGACACATCTCACCTACCTTTCTTAAAACCACCCTATCCTTTCCTATGCACTCTCGATTCATGAAATGGACTATTTTCTTCCCCTTGGATGTATTTTATTATGTGTTTTTTAGGAAAGAGTCACCATCTTTTGAAGAGCGTAAGTTACTTACCTCTGAAGGAGCCCATGAAGGCTCTGATTTACCATCTCTGCTATTTTCTTGAATCATCTCATTTGCTTCCTGTTCTTTGCTTCTACCCAGAATTCAGGTAAAATTTTGTCAAGAATGCTGGTGCTAACGCATTCGGCACTATTACTTTACTGATGTGCTGGCCCCTTTTATATTAATGTGACTGGGTAGAACAAAAAAGATAAATTGTTCCTTTCCCAAACCAGTCCCCTTGATACTTGGAATAGTCCTTTGCTACTCCATATGCCTATCAGATATCTCTTCCTCTTAATAATGTCTATAGCTGGAACTTCATTCCTGTCAATGACATTTAATATCAGAGTGTCCAAGCTATTTGGCAGCAGAGAGAGTGGCTGTCATTAACCCTGACATCCTGAGCTGAGATTCAGCTTGGATGGATAAGAGCTTGGACTATTCCATATGATCACTACAAAATAAGTGGAAAAAGATGCCTTTATTTTAAATTTACAGATGCATGGGTATGGGTCGGTAAGGAAGTTCTGAAATAAAATGAAACTGGTAGGGCTCGCAATACCTACAAAGCTTGACCACATTCTGATTCAACATTAACTCCACTCCAACATCAGCTACCACTCCACTCCAACATCACCGTACCACGCAAGCCCTGTTCATCTCTGTCTCTAAGAGGACTCAATGAATGTTTTTGGTGCCCCTCTAACAGAGTACCTTGCCTCATTCCCTTTGCCCATTTAAATTCTACCAATTCTTCAAATTCTAGCTCAAGACTTCCTCCCCAAGGCAAACCCTTTTTTCAAACACATCAACATATGTTATTTCTTCCACAAACTCCTACCATTACTGAATTGTACTCCATTTAACTGGCAACATATCACATTACACTTGTTACAATAAATCATCACCTTCTTTGAAAGCAAAATATTCTTTTTTTTAAATCATGTGCATCATTTGAGGATATGATAGGTGCTGGAAAAGACGAACAGCAGGCAGTCTGGGGACTCTTAGACTTTTAAAAGCAGCCTTTCATTGGAGGGGAAAATGACCTCATCTAACCTCAAAACTATAAATTATAAAAATTCAAGGGAAGCATGATTGAGCCAAGTGATTCCTGGCACATGGAATAGCGGGTAGTTGGTAGACGGTCAAAAAGTGCTTGTGCATTTGATTGACTGATTTAATATGGGAATAGGAATAAGACTAGCTTTCCTGGAAACACACAAAAAGGAGAAAGTTATTATCTGAAAGACATGAAAGTAGAAAATTATGAAAATTATCTAAAATCAAATGAGTTATAAATAATCCTCATTTTTAGCAGTGGCTGAGGTACTTTCCAACTGGAGGTAAAGCAGTGTCGTTGTGATAATCACCATCATCTCCATCAGCAGCATCTACTCCATATATACATGTATGTTTTAAATGTTATGACTCATTTGATTCGTTTGCAAGTCCTAAGACATAAAAATCACAGTTATTCTTATTTTTAGACAAATTCAGATCTAGAGAGTTTATATAAACTTCCTATTGCTGCTGTAATGTATTCTCACAAATACAGTGAGTTAGAACAACCCAAATTTGTTACCTTATACTTCTGAAAATAAGAAGTACAAACTAGTTTCAGCAGCATGAAATAAAGGTGTCCAAAGGTCAGTGTTCTGGAGGTTCTGGGGAAGATTTTGTTTCCCTGCCTTTTCTAGCTTCTAGAAGCCAACAGCATTTTTGAGATTCTGGTCCCTTTCTCCATTTTCAAAGTCAGCATCATAGTCTGTCTCTGCCTGTCTCTCTGTCTCTGTCTCCCTCTGGCTCTCTCTCTCTCTCTCTCTCGCTCTCGCTCTTGCTCTCTCTCTCGCTCTCCCCCCCCCTCCCCTCCCCACTGGCCCACCATACTTCTATTGTCGTAGCTTTTCAATGACTCTAACACTTGTCATTAGACTGTAACCACTCAGATAATCCAGGATATCTCCCCATCTCAATGTCTTTAACTCAATCATATCTGCAAAGTTATATCTTTGCCATGTAAGGTCACATATTTACAGGTTTTGGGGATTAGAATTTGGGAAAACTAGGGGAACATGATCCGCCTGCCAGAGAGTTTAAATAATTTACGTAAGGTCTCACAGTTGGGAGATGGCAGCACTGAAATTTGAAACTTTAAATCCACCCAGGCTTACGTTGGTGATCCCAGCACTTTGGGAGGCAGAGGCAGGCAGATCACCTGAGGTCAGGAGACTAGCCTGGCCAACATAGTGAAACCTCGTCTGTACTATAAACACAGAAAACTAGCTGGGCATGATGGTGAGCACCTGTAATCCCAGCCACTCAGGAGGCTGAGACAGGAGAATCGCTCGAACCCAGGAGGCAGAGGTTTCAGTGAGCCAAGATTATGTACCACTGTACTCCAGCCTGGGCAACAGAGCATGACTGTCTAAAAAAACCATAAATGAATAGAATACAAATAAATGAAATTCCTTGGCAGTGTATAGTACCTGATAAATGAGAATTATTGTGGACCACTGGTATCAAATACAGTCAAGAGGAACTTAAATAATGCCAACTCTAAGGCAAAGCAGCTTTGTTCACTGCAAAGCCTACGAACAGAAAACGCTCTTTTCTGATTATGACCACCTGCTAAATAAATGGTTTAAAAATAACCTGGTTTTAACTTGCACCTTCCTCTGAAGAACTCAGTATATTAAAGGATCCTATTGAGTTGCTTTCCTTTTAATTCCAAATATTTAAATGGCAGACCTCAATATCTCCCATAGTTCCTTGAAATATTTCTATCAGTAGCAAAAACTGTATACTTATATGTGCAATAGTCGTGACAACTTTGCTCAATAATTAAGATTGACAGGCAACCTTCAAGAATAAGGCCTTGATTTATTCTCTCATGTTAAAGTGCAACCCAGGTTTATTCAAGAGACAGTTGAAAGTCATCAACGACTTATTCTGAAAGAGTCGTGAATAAAATCTCATATTTTAGGCTTAATGTGTCAGTTCAAGGGACCTTTTGGTATATCATGTCCTTAAAGATGAGCTTCATACATACAGCCTCATAGCAGATTGGAAATTTGTCTTTAAATTTTCCAAGTTCTGACAAGCAAGGTTTCAAAACAAAGACAAATTCTTAATAAATAGATGCAGATTTTTATTAACTTTTTCTTTCCTCCTCACTCCTTTTTCTTTCTGACTGCTGAAGAGATCTATTTAATTACAAGTCACCGCAAGGTCTCTGAAAGGCCGTAAAGACTCAGACCTTTCCCTGAGAGCCTCAGGGTTTCTCGATATGGGTAACTGCCAAGGCCTATTTAGGAGCTGAGCAGAAAAAACAAGCACAGTGGTGGTTTGGCAATACATCCCGTAACAATGCCAGGGGGCTATGCCACTGAGATAGTGCTACAGAACAGTCCTTTTTGCTGTAGGAATTCCCTTTCTCTATCAACTGAAAGACAGAGGGAGAGATTAAGAGAGAACTAAAGATACTGTTTATATTGTGTCTCCAGTGATTTATTTTCAGATGTGCCCGAAGATTGTATTACTTCCGGAGGAGAAAAACATTGACAAGAGCATCAGTGTGTCTGTGGCTGTATTATCACTTGATAATGTGGTACTGTCATGTACTAACTAGGCCTGTGTTGCTGATCTCGGCAGATACCATCGCAAATTATGCCATTAAATGAGCAATCTATTTATTATTAGCTGGTCACCAGTGAAACAGAATTCATATTCTAAATTCCGACGTAACGGACTCCTTAGTCCATACCAGTGAAGGTAACCCTAGAGAAAAGGACCAATGCGAAAAGACCCAAGATCCACAAGCCAATTATGAAAACAAATGCCAAAATCACATGACTGCATCTGAATAAGGAGACAGTAGCCATCACATGAGACATCTATCTCCATTCTGCAAAGCAACGAAATGGTCTCCACACCTAGACCTTATCATTGCATAGTTTCATTAATAAATAAGGGGAGCGGGGAACTACTAAGTGTTATCACTTGAAGGCTCAGAAATAAATAGAGATGTTTCTCTACTTACCATGGGGTTACATCCAGATAAATCCGTCACAAGGTCAGTGCACTCCTAGGTTTATGATGGTGGTGTCACCCACTGTAAAGTCAAACATTAATAAGTCAAACCTCCAGTAAGTGGGGAATCATCTGTACAACAGTGATTGAGCTTCTCCTATTTAAGAGTCACTTGGACATTTGTTCATTCATTCACATAACATTTGAGATTTACTAGGTGGAGTTCTTAGAATACCATGATAGGCAAAACAGACACCCTCCCTGCCCTTAGACTCCTGACTTTCCCAAGGCCCTTAATAGCAACTGTCTCTAGAAGAAGTGATGTTTTAAGTCATAACCAAGGATTAATGAATCATTTCCCAATTGTACTTAAAAAACAATAACACACAAAAACTTTTGGAGTAAGGACACTTAAGAGATTTGAATATGGAGGGATCCAGAGAGTAATGAGCTGGATTTGCAGTGGACTAGGCGGCCTTGCACATTCTCTGCCAGCAGCACTTAATCAGCAAACTCAAACACAGTTTCTATGGTAGACATTGTTTTTTAGACTTCCGGTAAGGTAGATTGACTGTTAATAGCAATTCACTAGAAAGAAATTAGGAAAGTGAAAACAGTTTTCTTACCAAATGTTATGTGTAACCACCCATGGAGCGAAACCTTCCTAACTGATGACTAAGTGACCCCAAGAAGAAACCGGTTCACAGATACGCAAGGCAATTCATCCCTTAAGAATGGGGCATAAGGCTGGGCACAGTGGCCCACACCTGAAATCCTGCACTTTGGAAGGCCATGATGGGTGGGTCACCTGAGGTCAGGAGTTCAAGACCAGCCTGGCCAACGTGGTGAATCCCCATCTCTACTAAATATACAAAAAAAATTAGCCAGGCATGGTAGCAGGTGCCTGTAATCCCAACTACTCAGGAGGCTGAGGCAGGAGAATCGCTTGAACCTGGGAGGCGGAGGTTGTGGTGAGCCGAGGTTGTGCCATTGCACTCCATTCTGCGTGACAAGAGCAAAACCCCATCTCAACATAAATGAATAAATAAATAAAAGAATGGGGATTAAGTAAGGTCCAAAACACCAGATACAGTGTAAGCCGGAAGATTATTTCTTTATCTCTTATTTTTCTATAATATAAAGAAGTACATTTCATATACATATTGGCTGATGATCCCTCACTAACCTCATGTGTATTATTAGCATAAATATATTACATACCCTAATAAAATCACACAATCATATTATCCTACAGCAAGCTGTGGGTTTTAATAAATAAGAGAGGACTTCTAGGGGACTTGGAGGCACAATTTGAAGGTGTGATTGTAGATCCTTGTATTTATTTGCACTCTAAGCATTGTTTATCAACTGAATAAAATATACCTTACATTGTACATACTGTCATATATATATAAATGATGTGGCGATTAACAAAACACATTCAACATCTCTTTTAGCAAATGTCATCGTAGATTTTTTCAGTTAACAAATATTAAAAGCGTGACTACTATACCAAGAAGGGGAGATATGTTGTTTGGAAATTTTACTTATTGAGATAAAAGGCCTCATTTTTCAGAGCATAAAGAATGAATTTACAAAGCTGTTTCCACATCAAAACTCAACCATACAGACACTTACACCATTCACTTTACTGTAGAAGAGAATCTACTAAAAAAGAGAGAATGAAAAAACAAATATTCTGGGACTGCACAGTGAAACTTTTTTAAATTAAGAGACATTCCGACATTCTAGCAGGGTTTGTAATTGATTTTAAATATCTGGCACAGCAAATCAGAAAGATTTATCACCCTTCGCACTTGGAGTCGTTGGTATTTCAGATCCATATTAGTTTTGTGATCTTCAAATTAAAGAACACTCTGACACTGCCTGATAAGAATGCAGCTACCCCCGCTTGCAAGTTTCTCCTCTCCTAGAATAAAGCGAAAGGATGGCGAGGAACTTCTGGTACCTGGAGTTTACCGATGATGACTCTGCTTTGAGAAAAGCTAGTTCTAATGAGGGATGGATAAGAGGAAAAAATAGGAATATTGCCAAACCCAATATTTGCAATAGTTACTCATTTTTAAAGAAAAGTTGGTATAAAGGAAGTAGAGAATGATACGATTTGAGCAGAAAGAGGACGGCCAATAGAGGTAGCAAGTCTTGTTGAATTCTTTAAGAAAAAAATGTGACAGAAAAGTGCTAAAATGTTCTAAGTTCAGAAACCTAACTCATTTGTTCCTGAGATTAATGGTAGTCCCAAAGAGCATTACAATAAGTGATACTTAGTGTTCCAATCCACATCTAGCTATCCTAATTCTCTTCATTTTATAATCAGAATGAAAATAAAGCAGTAGAAGTACAAGGGAAAAATACAAAACCCTCTCCTCCTGCCCAGGTGTCCAGGAAGAGAACCCATGTGGGTTTTTCAGCAGGGGAGCAGCACACGTTAATCTAACAGCAGCCAGCAGGAGATCCAGGGATGGTGTGAGTGATGTTGCCCTGTGACACCAGGAATCTTACTTCTCCAGAAAATAGCACAGCAATTACTGCAAATAATGACTTTCAGAAACAAAGCGTCTTTGCCAAGTCAGAGTTAATTTTTAAGTTTAAACGTTCCTGCTGCCACAGTGCAGATTACCAAAAACCATGAAGCAGAATGAAAAGAAAACTTTGGGTTGAACCCAAAACAACTTGAGAAGTTCAGATCCAAGAAATGATGAAGCTGATCCGTAAAAAGTTGCTGCTCTAATTAAACACAGCTCTCAAATCACCCATAAAGCAAGACACAAAATCGTGTAATTTCTAAAATAAAATTTAAAAAATTTAGAAGCCCAAGATGTGTAAATTAGGTAATCCTCAGTATATAAAGAATTGTGTCACGAAGCCCTTCCATGTAAGTCTGCCAGTCCATCTCCTCATAGGTAGAGTTCTTTCATCTTTTCATTCTGAGTAACTGGTGAGTGGTTGTCCTGAGAAACCCTTTCTATCGTGTATATACGGAATTGGGTTGAGCAAAACGTTCCTTGATAGTTCCTGAGTATATCCACCAACTTACCCTCAGTGAAGCCTTGCTCTACATCAATGCTGGGCGTGGCTGCTACTACTGAGAGGGAAACGCTTAGAATTAAGAAAGCAATTATCTCTTAGAAATAATGGCACAGATAGTAGCTACATGTATTTTGAAACAATCCCAATACATTTAGGTACCTAATGTCTTAAAGTGAGTTGCAAGACTGGTCAGGAAACATCATAACCATTCCTTATTACAGTTACGCTATTTGTACAGGAAATACCTTCCAAGATTTAGGGCATCTCACTTACAAATGATTTTTGGAATGGTACTCACTCATCACTAGGGAAGAGTCTATTTAGATAATAACAGAATGGCTTGGAACAAAAGAAGTGATTGAGGATGCTTCCCTGCTGGCAAAGAGTTATATTAATGTATCTCAATCATTCATCTTCATTTGAAATGTTCTGATTTCCTTTGAGGAAAACTTGGATAGAGTTTCTTTCTTTTCTTTCCATTCTGTATATGTACCAAGTTTGTAAAATTTAATGACAGGTAAGCAAAGTGAGAGACAAAGCAAGTGGTATCATTTAGATGAATGTACATAATGCAGTGGCTCTGCCCGAGAGACACCTCCCTGGGCGAGTGTCGGGGCTTGACCCTTTTCATGTGTTAGTTGAATCATATAAGCATTACATTTTAAAAGTCAAGAATGATGAGTTTGCATCCTTTGTAGGGACATGGATGAACCTGGAATCTATCATTCTCAGCAAACTGACACAAGAGCAGAAAATCAGACACCACATGTTCTCACTCATAGGCGGGTGTTGAACAATGAGAACACATGGACACAGGGAGGGGAGTACTACACACTGGGGTCTGTTGGGGGGAAATGGGGGAGGGACAGGGAGGTGGGAAGGTGGGAAGAGATAGCATGGGGAGAAATGACAGATACAGTGAGGGGAAGGAAGGCAGCAAACCACACTGCCATGTGTGTACCTATGCAACAATCTTGCATGTTCTTCACATGTACCCCCAAATCTAAAACGCAATAAAAAAAAAGTCAAGACTCATCAAATACTGGCTATTTCATTCATTTCTGCACTAATGAATTAAGAGCTTATTAGATGGACTCTACTATCCTTCCCAGCCCTGATATTCTGTAGTTCTGAGCCCATTCATGGTGAAATCTAATTAACTCTGAGAGCCATAGAGATTGATTGGCACTTTCTTTTTTTGTTTTTGTTTTTGTTTTTTTTTTTTTTTTTTTTTTTGAGGCGGAGTTTCGCTCTTGTTACCCAGGCTGGAGTGCAATGGCGCGATCTCGGCTCACTGCAACCTCCGCCTCCTGGATTCAGGCAATTCTCCTGCCTCAGCCTCCTGAGTAGCTGGGATTACAGGCACGTGCCACCATGCCCAGCTAATTTTTTGTATTTTTAGTAGAGATGGGGTTTCACCATGTTGACCAGGATGGTCTCGATCTCTCGACCTCGTGATCCACCCGCCTCGGCCTCCCAAAGTGCTGGGATTACAGGCTTGAGCCACCGCGCCCGGCTTTGATTGGCACTTTCTAGGGAACAGGGTTAATCAATGCACAAGCAATTTTTTCAGAATGTGTTCTTTCCAATAGTTCTGTGTTATTGATCGTCACTGATAGGATAAGAAGATGAACACCAGAAAAGGGATGTCTTAGCATATTTGATGCATACAATAGTGTAACATGGACACTTATAAACCTATAAACCATCTGCTGTAAAAAAATAATAGCTGGGCCATAGCTTCAGTAGATCTAGAAAACTGTGAAAGACGGAACTAGAAGTAAGGTTATCATGGAACCCCCATAATTACATAAAAATTTAAACCCTGAACTAAGGTGTAAATGGTTTATGATTAAAGGCAATAGGACTGCAACATTCCTACAACAAATAACAAGGCAAGTATTGCCTATTGCCAATTAATAGGAAATGCTGTAGATATCTTCCTGAAGAAGAGTGAAGCAGGAACATTTTATTTTGACATAGGCCATATCTGTAAGTGTACCAAACCAAAAATTCCAATGGTGTAGTTGTCTTATTTAACTCTTATGTTGTCCAACCATGAAGCAATAGGTCATTTGCAGTCATTTTGAGTCATATTAATCTCCAATTAAAAGCAACCATTAAAGCAATAAAAATTAATAATTTAGCATTCAACATAAACAATGGATCATCAAGATACAGGCTCTAGTACAAAGGAAGAAATAAAAGGAAGCAATGCCTATCAAATATAAATATTGGCCATTTCATTTGGAAAAATGCACCAGAAAAATAACTGAATTGGATGATCTCTCATATGAGTAAGTCAAAGTCAAGGGTAGGGGGGCAAGGTTGTTAAGGGTAAAGTAAAAATCAGCAGTGACATAGTTCTAAAACAAATAATCTGCTGGAGTCTGTGCACTGCCAAATATCAAGGAATAACACAAGTAAGGAACAGAAAAGAAATAAATAAAAAATAAAGTGAACCCAAATACCAAAGGGCAAGTAGGGCCAAACCAAAGAAGTCAAAAGTCAAGAGTTCAGGAGAAGATCTGAAGCTGAAACGGAAAAACAGTACAGGTTAGTGGTACCACCGATGTGATGGATTTGAATCATCACAGAGGGAGGCTTTTTTGCTCTCTATGGACTAAGCTGAACAATCATGGAGAGCATCCCTGGAGAGGGAGTTGGAAGAACCTAAGGTTAAGACATGTCCTGACTGTATGCTGAGTTAAGAAAAACTCAAAGGGGGCCGGGCGCGGTGGCTCACGCCTGTAATCCCAGCACTTTGAGAGGCCAAGGCAGGGGGATCACGAGGTCAAGAGATCGAGACCAAAAAGAAAAACTCAAAGGAAAGAAAGGAAAGGTTGAGTGCACTCGTTTTTATTTAAAACAAAGTTTAGGCATTTATTTAAAAAAAAAAAAGATATCACAAAGTTGACCTTAACATAAACTTGTTTTATTTATTTTAGAAATTAAATAACTGTTAGAATCGCCAAACCAAGCATCATAGTGTAGGTGAATAAATACTTAAAAAGAGTATTTCAGGCCCATCTCTCAAAGAACATGCTGGTCAACTAAGATACAGACCCTCAATAAGTTCACAAACACAAATTCAGTGAAAACAGAAAGTGATTTAGAGATTTAAAAAGATATTCCGTTATTTTCAACTAAAGGAATAAGCACTATTGCTATATAACAAACCTCTGAAAATCTCAATATTTTAAAAGACTATTTATTAATACGCATACGTCTTTGTAAATCTCAATATTTTAAAAGACTTAATACACGTTTGTCTTTGTATAAAGTAGCCCTTTAAAAGCATAACTGCTAGGACAGTTAAAAAACAAAAACAAAAACAAAAACAAAAATGTGTTGTGGTCATGCAATGGAATCTATGTACATTGAAAATGAATGCATTATACCTACAAGTATTAATAAAACTTGAAAAAATAATGCGAAAAATTGTTTCAAAGAAACATATTGTGACTATATTTATATGCTTTAACAAAACAAAAAGTTAAATATTTCACGATATGCATAAGTATAAACATCATTTTGAAAAATAAAGACGTTAGTTGCTTTTAGAATAAGAAAAAAGGTAATAATTGAGCAGAGGGAGTTAAATGATTCTTCATTGTTTAATTAAAATATCAAAAGTATGTTTGACAAACTATTAAGACTTGGCAAACTTGGGTGGAGGTAGGTATTCATTATTATTTTCAGTATACTTTTCTCCATGCTTAAAACACTTCTCAATAAATAAGGTGTTATACATACAGAAACATTTTTGTTCAAAGAACAGTTATTGACAGATTAAGAAACTTAAATCTTTTAAAGGTGCTGTTAATGAAACTGGTATTTTTTTTCATTCAGACTGGCACTACTTTTGATGTAAGCATAGCTATTGTTTGTTCTGTGATAATCAAACATGTCATAGAGTTTTTTTTTTTGAGAAAATTAGAAGATGTATAGAGCTTAAAATCAAGTACTAAAGAACATATATCCAGGCTGCTGCAGATGTCCTCAGTTCAAATAATATTTTAATGAAAAACTGTGTATTGGCTAGAAACTGAAGCAAGAAAGGATGGTTGAATGGATTTGCATCATGACTTTAAAATAAGTAAATAAATCGGTACATTGGTGTCTATAAACTCAACTATTGGTAACTATAAACTGAACAGGATGCTTCAGATGAGGTGAAATTCTGTCATCTGTACAATTTAGTGTGGATATTAAGAAAATGCAATGGTTATTAGGCTATTAAAGAAACAAGAAAGCAAGGTCATGCTTTTTTTTTCTTCTTCTTCTTCTTTCGAGATGGAGTCTCACTCTGTTGCCGAGGCTGGAGTACAGTGGTGTGATCTCTGCTCACTGCAACCTCTGCTTCCTGGGTTCAAGTGATTTTCCTGCCTCAGCCTCTCAAGTAGCTGGGATTACAGCACCCAGCACCATGACCAGCTAATTATTTTTTATTTTTAGTAGAGATTGGGTTTCACCATGTTGATCAGGCTGGTCTTGAACTCCGGACCTCAAATGATCCACCTGTCTTGGCCTCCCAAAGCACTGAGATTACAGGCGGGAGCCACTGAGCCCAACCAGGATTATGTTCCAAATGCTTAGCTTTAAGAAAACACTAAATTCTAATGTATTCTTTATATCAAATAGAAACTTTAAATATAGTATGTTCTACTTATTCTCACAAGTGTTCGGATCTCAAAGGCTAGCCTTAAACGTGAGTGAAATACCATAAACAGTAGGCATAAAATAAGCCGTACGCCCCAAAGAGGCCCTGTACCAAATCTTCTCTACTGGCTCATCCCAGCTCTGAAAATCCCTTCAAGCTTTAAGTGTCTTTGGGATTGGTGGTGATAGAGTGAGGAGACTCCTGAGAGGAAATCTTCTCTTCTACAAAAAAAATAAAAAAATAAAAAAAATGCCTAACCGAAGTAGGAAAAAGAGAAATACTTGGAAAGGGTGCTAGAGAAGGGCAATAAAAAAATAAAAACAAGATTTTTTTGTAATGATGAAGTCAGAACGTGTCAGAGGGGAAAGATATCCGAAGTATTTAACTCAGGGAGTACAGCAACCATTTATAGTTACTTCTGCCATTAAGAAAGAGGGTTAATTTTCTCCAGGATGGCCGTCTTTATATCCAGCAGAACAGGTTACTTTAAATGAGAAATTATAGGGTTACAGCTGGAGATGTGAAAATTTCTAAACTGCTTTTCATATGAAAAAAAAAAAAAGGAATTTATGGATGGAAAAAGTCTAGTAGAGACTGGAATTCAGGGGTTGGGGGGACCAGAGGCTGGCAGAACCATGAGGAACTTGGAAGCAAGATCTAAAATAGAACTATGAAAACTCTCCGTCTCATTATTTTGACACCAACAGGTTTGCCCTGGAGGAATTCTGACCCTGCTGTGCATTTCATAAGAGCTATTTGGCCAGAAAAGTAGCAAGTCTTTATTCCCCAGTGATCCTGTTTCTGCACCTCCCTTTTCGTTTCCCAGCTGCTGGTTCTGTATCCATGCAGAACCTTCTCTTTCTTTTAAAATCACAATAAACAGTGAGACTATTCCAGTCAAAGGCTTATATTTGTCACATTGATAAAACAATAGTGGTGTGAATTATTAAAACGGATAACTACCTTAATGTTAAATGCAAGCCTTATTCAAATTAAAATATTCTGTATAAACAAATAATAAAAAGCTTGACAATGACTAACAGTACATATATCAAAACATAGTCGTTGAAAACTGTTGAAAACTCAATTTTTTGACAAATTTGGCTTGGGAAAATTGAAATTATTATTGAACATAAGAGCCACAAAAGAAAAAACAAGGAGCTGAAATTGATGGGATTTGATATGAATAGAAGTAATAATTTCTGAGATAATTTTTTCTATTAAAGATTGATCTGTAAAAATCTACCAGTTTTTTAAACTCTATAAAAAAATCAAAATTAAAATGATCAAAAGAGGCTGTAGAGAAAAGAGATCTATAATTACGTTTTATTTTATTTTACTGCAGAAAAATACTAAGTAAAAATCCATTAGCAACAAAATAATTCTGATAAAATAGGGAAGGGAACAGCACTCACTGGGCTAGGTGGAGGGAAGGGGAGGGGAGCGACGGTGGTAGAGGGGAGGATGGGGAGGGATAGAGGAATAACATCAGGAGAAATGCCTGATGTAGACGACACCGGGGGTGAGGGGGAGGTGGGTAGGGACAGCAAACGACCATGGCATGTACGTACCTATGCAACAATCCTGCAGGATGCAGGATGTGCACACGTACCCCAGAGCCCAAAGTACGATACTAAAATAAATATATATATACACATACACCCAAAGGAAGTCAAGAAGGAATGTTGCCAGTTGGAAATTTCTGAGTGTTAGTGCAAAGAACGGAATGATAAGAACAGAATCTCAAAGGATAGGCGTAGCTACCACTCACTTTTAAATGAATGGCTACATATTACTGCAATGCACCCTCTACCACCCCTGTCACTTTAAATCCTCAGTGTAATCTACTATGTCTACAAATACTTTCCATGAGAGATGTATGCGGGAACTTAAAGAGAGATATATGTGGGGCATGTTCCTTATTTGAGTAGATTATGGAGACAGGAGCTAGAAGTGACATGTAGGTAGGCTAAATTCAAAGTAAACCAGAAATTGAAATTAGAAGTGACTGTGAGAAGGAACCCTCCTGGGAATTCATAGAAATGTTTGAGAAAGCACTGGATTTCTTATTGGACATGAAATAGGAGATGCAAATTTTATATGCATCTCAAAGGAAAGCATACTCTCTAATGATATCATGATTATAGTCGGGACCAAGAAAATCTATCCACTTCCCAAAGTAGACCTAATGGGCTCCAAAAATATAACTATAAAAATAAATAATAGTCCTATTTTGTAAATGTTACTTATAGCATAGCTACTTTTGGAAGGAAAAATTATAAATTTCTCTATATAACTAAGTCTCTTTCCATATCCCAATAGGAAAACATCATAAATATGTAAGAGCTCTACATTCCTGATATAATTAAAACTTTACCACTGAGACCACAGCCCACGTGAGGATCATAAATAAGCAGAGCAGCTACACAGTCTTGGAGTTCAGGAAGACAGCTAAACCCAACACAGGGTCTTATAAATTTAGTATTTCCTCTTAAAAGAGCGACACTCAGTTTTATCAATACTTAATATCCAGTCCTTAAACAGTCTTATAAGAACACCTTATATAGAGAATGTCTCTTTCAATTTTGAGGTTGGAAGACTGATGTTTTAAGATTTACAAATCTTACATCATATTCTAGGATAAAAATGACATTTGTTCCTAGGAGACATCTCCCTTTGATCTGCTTAGGGGTCGCTTCACTGAACCCTTCAGTTTATGCATACACACACGTGCACACACACACACACGAGAAATAGCTCTTTCGAATTTCTTTTGCTGTTGAAAAAAAAAATTGAGATAGAGGAACTTGATCTTCGCCTATTAACTTTAATAGATATCCTCAGCAGAACAGTACCTGTAAAATGCCTCAAGAAATGTTTCTGTTGCTGTTGTTTTAACTTTTATTTTAGATTCAGGGATGTATGTGCAGGTTATAGATGTAAATTGTGTCACGACGGTTTGGTGTACAGATTATTTTGGCACTCAGGTAATAAGAATAGTACCCAACAGGCAGTTTTTCAAGCCTCATCTTTTCTCCTCCCTCCACTCCCAGGTAGGCCCAGGGTCTGTTGTTCCCTGAACTCAGTGTTTAGCTCCCACTTTTAAGTGAGAACATGTGGTATATTATTTTCCTTTCCTGTGTTACCTCTTTTAGGATAATGGACTCCAGCTCCATCAATATTGCTGCAAAAGACACGATCTCATTCTTTTTTGTGCCTACATAGTATTTCATGGTGTATATATCACATTTTCTTTATCCAGTCTATCACTGATGTGCATTTGAGTCCGTCTTTGCTATTGTGAATAGTGCTGCAATGAACATACACATGCATGTATCTTTATGATAAAATGATTTCTATTCCTCAGGGTATATACCTGTAATGAAATTGGTGGGTCTGATGGTTATTCTGCTTTGAGTTCTTCGAAAAATCATAAAACTGCTTTTCACAATGGCTGAACAAGTTACATATACACCACCAGTATACAAGCATTCTTTTTTTTCCATGACCTATGAAACATCTATTATTTTTTGACTTTTTAATAATGGCCATTCTGACTGGCATGAGATGGTATCTCACTGTAGTTTTGAATTGCATTTACCTACTAATTAGTGATGTTGAACTTTTTTTTATATATATATACTTGTTGGCCATGTGTATGTCTTCTTTTGAAAAGTGATTGCAACAAAAACAAAAATTGACAAATAAAATCTAATTAAACCAAAGAGCTTCCATATAGGGAAATAAACCATCAAGAGAGTAAACAGACAACCTACAGAATGGGAGAAAATATTGCAAACTATGTATCTAACCAAGGTCTAATATCGAGAATCTATAAGGAATTTAACCAGCAAAAAACCCCATTAAAAAGTGGGCAAAATCCCAAAGCAAAACAAAAGGAGACGTGTTTTATTAAATTATTAATTTATTTTGTGCTTCTCTCTCAAATCTGGATTTTGTAAGTCATCTCTACATGGGGCATACCTGTGTCTTTTGAAGGAAGAATATGTAATGCGTGTTAGCACCCAAGATCAGCTTTTGCTTAGAGATATAATCCTGATGACACTTTCACTTCTTATATTGGTAAAAATTGTGTGAAGGAATAGGCGTGAGCTTGGCACAGATCCAAACTAGACTAAGACACAATGAATAACATAATTTAGGATTCTCTAATTCAATTTTGGCAAATATACTATAGGAAAAGATTCTTAGCTTATCTGATGAATAAAATCTACTCCACATGTTTGTACCAAAAGGCAGTAAGGGACATGAAGAAGTTGGGGACATTACTCAAGGAGAATATGGCAGTGTCCTCTGACTGCAGAGGAAATGAATTTAGACTAGAGGAGCAAAGAACTCCCGTGTTTGAGAAACACAGAAGGCAAGCATATACAGGAACTGAGATGTATGAGTCTCAGGAGAGTCCCATTATGGAGGCTGAGCTTGTCCTCACTAGAACAAGGAAACATTCTAAGAGCTGAGTGAGATCCTGACAACAGATTTGAACAGGTGGGTTATTGTAAGTAATTATGTCTCAGACAAATTTCATGTTACTCCGTGCATTGCTCAGTACTGCAGCTTCAATCGTCTTGTTAAAACTCTTAGACTTGTCACATTTATGCTGTAGTAAAAGAAAGGGAATGAAATTCCCTTCCTTGAGGTCCAGCAATATCTGAGGTAAAGAGACAGGACTGAAGGAGTCAGATAACCCAGAAGGCAATCTTATGTATCAAATTCGGTGGAACAAGTGAGGATAAAGCAAATTGTAGGTCATGTATTGTCAAAGGCAGCATGTCGGAATAGCTACCAGTGGAGTAGCTTTGCTCACTCAAAAGCTTACTGACAGGGTCAGCAGCATTTGAAGTCACTGGTCAGCGAGACAATTCGAAGATATAAGACCGTATCAGAGGAAATGGATGGTCTTTTTCAGAACATAGTACAGTCATTACTCCAGGAAACTTCCAGAAATAAAACAGCAGTATCATTAAAGGGGTGCTACTTTCCCAGAAAGAGATCAAGAATAAATCATTCCCTAATCATTTGTTGGAAAAGAGAAAAATAATCTCATTTTATAATACCACGCTGGTAAAACAGAAGCAGGTAGTTAAACAAGGAAAGGTGAGTGCAAGCCATCCCTGGATGTGCATTTGCTTTGAACTGACACGTTGCTCCCACAACAGGACTTAATACTTCTACAAGGAATGGTCACATTTACTCTTACCTGACAACTCTCCATACCTCCCCCTTCCCTACCCTATGAGGAATCCTCCTGGATCAGGCATCAATCCCCAGCTGGCCCTTTATACTCAAGGCATGAGTTTATGTCTAGCTTGCTCAGTTTTTCCAATTATGCTACTCTTTTCTGGGTAGTATTCCAGAGTGCCTTCCCTTTGCTTCAAACTCCAGGGATCCTTGGATGTAAATAATATTCCTAACAGTAGGGACTCAGCCCAAAGAGAAGAACCGAAACCTAAGTCATAACTGACTCATACCAGAGCTTTCCAAATAGAAAATCTGTTTAGGCCGAGCGCGGTGGCTCAAGCCTGTAATCCCAGCACTTTGGGAGACCAAGGAGGGTGGATCACGAGGTCAAGAGATCGAGACCATCCCGGTCAACATAGTGAAACCCCGTCTCTACTAAAAATACAAAAAATTAGCTGGGCATGGTGGCGCGTGCCTGTAATCCCAGCTACTCAGGAGGCTGAGGCAGGAGAATTGCCTGAACCCAGGAGGCGGAGGTTGCGGTGAGCCGAGATCGCGCCATTGCACTCCAGCCTGGGTAACAAGAGCGAACCTCCGTCTCAAAAAAAAAAAAAAAAAAAAAATCTGTTTAATTCTGATTTTTATTATAAATGTATTACTGAACAAACATAATGAACATAAATTCATTACTAAATATGCTGATAAAGTTTTCCATAAAAATCAATTCCAATGACTGCATCTTTAAGAGGCCAGATAGAAAGTCAGATAACAGAGCAGGAATCCCATCAACACATTGCCATCCATAAACTAGTCTCTTTAAATGATTCTTTCACTCATGAAGAGGGGGTTTTCTTGACAGAAATCTCACTGAATCCCTGACTGAATTCTCAGATTAATCCTAATGCCTAACTTCACAGTTATTCTGAAGCAATGTTATACTTTATATGTTTGTGTTTAATTTTGGAGTAAAACTAATCTAATATTTTTTCCTGAATATCATTTGTACTGGGTTTGTTTATAATCTTCTTTTCTTTAGTCTCAATGCTCTTGGCCAATTTCCCCCATCTTTATAGTTATAATTTTTAACTTTCAATAATCCTTATGTCTCCTTTTCTGTGCTCAAATACATCTAGCCACTTTCCCAAGAATGTTACCTATCCATAATAAAATGTATTATTTTCTGTTAAATCGGTAATAAACAATCCTCACCTCAATCATGTAGTTAAGTCCTATGACTTAAAGGGTACAGCATTAAATCAATTTGGCCTTAGAATGAATTATTATTTTTTGAGAAATTTACTGATATCTGATATAAAAGAAATACTTTAGAATGCCGCTTTTAATAAAACTGTTAGCAAGAAATACCAATGCCTTACCATTTGACTTTGTTTGTTATTAAATCCAAGTTGTTTATTGGTTGACTTTTCAACACCATTAGATAACTGGAGATTTTCTGTTCTGTGCAGTCTGAATGGGATCCCACGAGAGCTTCAAGAAGTATATAGACTCATGCAAAGGAGCAGGACGCAAGAGGATTTGTGCAAAGAAATTATTGGTAAGAAAATTAGGAGGAAACATTCTGTCAAAGGGAATGTATTGAGCAATTTATTGGCAAGATTTGGCTCGAGTCATTTGAGTTAGACCAAAATGTTTTAGAGACAAACTCAATAAAAGTTAGCAATATGAGAGAGCCAAACAAAAAAATCTAACTCAATCTTAGGCTACACTAATTTAAGGACAGTGTCAAGTACAGAAAGGTATCAGCCCCAATGGCTTTTGCAACGGGTAGATCCTTCTTGAACTATGTCCGGTCCCAAGTCTCTAAGTCATTTTATAAGGGTGAGACAGGAAAGGGAAAGAATTAAAGTTTATTTCTTACTATGCACCAGCCAGTAGGCTAGATATTTGCACAAACTACCACAGGGAATATAATACTTATATCAACTATTTGACATAGGCATTACTTTTTAGGGTATAAGGAAATTCAAAGAGGTTAGGTACAGAGCTTGTAACTGAACTAATTTGATGTAATGTACAAATCCATATTCTTTTTTCTAAAAGTTCAGGAAAATTAAAGCAACTCATATGTCCAAAAATGAGTAATTAAAACAATTATAAATTTATGCAATAGACAAATTAATAGATCCCCCTTTTCAGCAATTACCCTTCTCTAATATCCATTACAAAACAAAAGCAAATTCTCATGTCCCTCATGATTGGTGGACTTGGAAGTCACTAGATGTCCTTATGGTACATCCTAGCAGTGCAGCCACTTGCTAGTCAGCCACCAACCTGGTTCTTCTCAATTTCTACCTACTGGTTCTTTCTCTCAATGGATAACAGCAGAGGGTAAGTGAAGAGCAACCCACACAGTACTAAGAAGTGGCTCTTGAATTTTGATTGGATAAAAAATGAAATGAAGGCAGAAATAAAGATGTTCTTCAAAACCAGTAAGAATAAAGACACAATGTACTAGAATCTCTGGGACACATTTAAAGCAGTGTCTGAAGGGTAATTTACAGCAATAAATGTCCACATGAGAAGTAAGGAAAGAACTAAAATCAACACCCTATCATAAAAATTGAAAAAGCTAGAGGAGCAAGATCAAAAAAAAAAAAAAAAATAACTCAAAAGCTAGCAGAAGACAAGAAATAACTAAGATTAGTGCAGAACTGAAGGAGATAGAGACATAAAAAACTCTTCAAAAAACAAAATCAATAAATCCAGGAGCTGGTTTTTTGAAAGATCAACAAAATAGACCACTAACCAGATTAATAAAAAAGAAAAGAGAAAAGAATCAAATAGACGAAATAAATGATAAAGAGGATATCACCACCAATTCCACAGAAATACAAGCTACCATCAGAGATTACTACAAACAACTCTGTGCACAGAAACCAGTAAACCTGGAAGAAATGGACAAATTACTGAACATTTGCACCTTCCCAAGCCTAAACCAGGAAAAAGTCGAAACCCTGAATAGACCAATAACAAGGGCTAAAGTTGAGGCAGCAATTAATAGCCTATCAAACAAAAAAAGCCCAGGTCCAGATGGGTTCACAGCTGAATTCTACCATACATACAAAGAAGAGCTGGTACCACTCCTTCTGAAACTATTCCAAACAATCCAAAAAGAGGGAATCCTTCCCAAATCATTTTACGAGACCAACATCATCCTGATAAAACCTGGCAGAGACTCAACAACAAAGAAAACTTCAGGCCAAATATCCATGATGAGCATAGATGCAAAAATCCTCAATAAAATACTAGCAAACCAACTGCAACAGCACATCAGAAAGCTTATCCATCACGATCAAGTAGGCTTCATCCCAGGGATGCAAGGCTGGTTCAACATACACAAGTCTATAAACGTAAGTCACCACATAAACAAAACTAAAGACAAAAACCACAAGATTATCTCAGTAAGTGCAGAGAAGGCCTTCAACAATATTCAACAGCCCATAATGCTAAAAACTCTCAATAAACTAAGTAACTATGGAGCATCTCAAAATAATAAAAACTATTTATGACAAAGCCACAGCCAATCTCACCCTGAATGGGCAAAAATTGGAAGCATTACCTTTGAAAACTGGCACTAGACAAGGTTGCTTTCTCTCACAGTCCTATTTAATATAGTATTGGAAATTCTAGCCAGAGCAATCAGGCAAGAAAAAGAAATAAAAGGTATTCAATTAGGAAAAGAGGAAGTCAAATTGTCTCTATTTGCAGACGACATGATTGTATATTTAGTAGACCCCATGGTCTCAGCCCAAAATCTCCTGAAACTGATAAGCAACTTCAGCAGATTCTCAGGATACAAAATCAATGTGCAGAAATCACAAGCATTCCTATACACCAATAACAGACTTAAAGAGAGCCAAATCAAGAACAAACTGCCATTCACAATTGCTACAAAGAAAAAAAATACCTAGGAATACAACTAAGGAAGAATGTAAAGGACCTCCTCAAGGAGAACTACAAACCACTGCTCAAGTAAATAAGAGAGAAGACAAACATATGGAAAAACATTCCATGCTCATGGTTAGGAAGAAAGAATATTGTGAAAATGGCCATACCACTCAAAGTAATCTATAGATTCAATGCTATTCCCATCAAGGTACCTATGACCCTCTTCACAGAACTGGAAAAAACCACCTCAAACTTCAGATGAAATCGAAAGAGTCCGCATACCCAGGACAATCCTAAGCAAAAAGAACAAAGCTGGAGGTATCATGCTACCTGACTTCAAACTATACTACAAGGCTACAGTAATCAAAACAGCATGATACTGGTACCAAAACAGAGATATAAACCAATGGAATAGAACAGAGGCCTCAGAGGCAACACCACACATCTACAATGATCTGATCTTTGACAAACCTGACAAAAACAAGCAATGGGGAAACGATTCCCTGTTGAATAAATGGTGTTGGGAAAACTGGCTAGCCATGTGCCAGAAGCAGAAACTGGACCCCTTCCTGACACCTTACACTAAAATTAACTCCAGATGGATTAAAGACTTAAATATAACACTTAACACCCATAAAACCCTAGAAGAAAACCTAGGCAAAACCATTCAGGACATCAGCATAGGCAAAGACTTCATGACTAGAACACCAAAAGCATTGGCAACAAAAGCCAAAATAGACAAATGGGACCTAATTAAACTCCAGAGCTTCTATACAGCAAAAGAAACAATCATTAGAGCGAACCAGCAACCAAGAGAATGAGAAAAAAATTTTGCAATCTACCCATCTGACAAAGGGCTAATATCCAGAGTCTACAAAAAAACTAAAACATATGTACAAGAAAAAAACAAACAAACCCATTCACAATTGGGCAAATGACATGAACAGACACTTTTCAAAGGAAGACATATATGCAGCAAACAAACATATGAAAAAATGCTCATCATCATCATCAGTCATTAGAGAAATGCAAATCAAAACCCCATTGAGATACCATCTCACACCAGTTAGACTGGCACTCATTAAAAAATCCGGAGACAATAGATGCTGGAGAGGATGTGGAGAAATAGGAACACTTTTACACTGTTGTTCGGAATGTAAATTAGTTCAGTCATTGTGCAAGACAATGTGGCAATTCCTCACGGACCTAGAAATAGAAATTCCATTTGACCCAGCAATTTATTACTGGGTATATATTCAAAGGGTTATAAATGGTTCTATTATAAAGACACATACACATGTACGTCCATTGCAGCACTGTTTACAATAGCAAAGACCTGGAACCAACCCAAATGCCCATTGATGATAGACTGAACAAGGAAAATGTGGCACATATATTCTGTGGAATACTAGGCAGCCATAAAACACCATGAGTTTGTGTCCCTTGTAGGGACGTGGATCAATCTGGAAACCGTCATTCTCAACAAACTGACACAAGAGCAGAAAATCAAACGCCGCATGTTCACGCTCATAGGCGGGTGTTGAACAGTGAGAACACATGGACACAGGGAGGGCAGTATCACACACTGGGGTCTGTTGGGGGGAAATAGGGGAGGGACAGCAGGGGATAGGGAGGTTGGGGAGAGGTAACGTAGAGAAATACCAAATATAGGTGATGGAGATGGAGGCAGCAAACTACATTGCCATGTATGTACCTATGCAGCAATCCTGCATGTTCTGCACATGTACCCCAGAACCTAAAGTGCACACATACACACATACATATAAAGAAAAAGTGAGCCATTTTAACAAAAGATTGGGCTAATTAACTGGAACTCTAACAGGTAAACTTGAAAGTAATTTGTTCAATATTATTCTCTCTATATTATAAAGAAAAAGAATCTCATAAGTTAAACATATTGTACTGTGCTTTTAAGCATGAACAACCCTTCCTGGGAAGGGTGTATGGGTCCAAGGGCTAAACTTCAGAAATAAATTTATTTTGGTAGCTCAAGTATGCTGGACACAACACAGTTTGTTTTATTTCTATCAAAATAATAATGAATAAAAGCTTGTGACATAAAGATTTCTAAGACATCCCTAAATATAATAAATATTTCTATTTAAATGGCTTTGCTAATTTGTTGTTAGCGTTAAAAAAAGAAAGTGATTTTCAAAGAGGTCTTTTATTGAGGCAGTGAGCACTAAAATAATATTCTGTATCATCTTTTCAAGTTCTTTTTTCCTTTAGATTTGCTTTTCCTGAATTTATATTACTTCTTAGTTTTATAATTCATAAGACCTGATGATAGTTTATAAAATTTCAATATTCTCTCTACTATAAATTCTGACCGCTTCCATTTCTAATTATTATTTATCAATTTCTATGGCTTCCATATCCAATTTCATCTAAAAAGGTCTATTTCATCTTTCTCGTATCTTGTCACTCTTAAACTATTTTAAAATGCCCTTCATATTCTCTTTAACCTCTTTCCTGGCATTTTCTTTTTCCTACCAGCTGTAAAGGATATCAGCTATTTTTAAATTACCTGCATAACTTTCCTATCTTCTGTTCATCATCATTCAAGTTAATCCTATACATTTTTGTCAATGCAGATATTTATTTTCCTGGTGATTTCTGATAATTTCATAGTAGAGACATATTTAAAGTGTTCAGTCCTGTACTGGCAGAACCGTAATCTGCTCTGCTTTAGTTATGGTGTCCTTTAGCATACTCATGAATTTTAATATTTCTTCTCAGAGAAACATAATAACTTAATGCTTTAATTTCTGCAAATTTGATTTATTGGAAGCTAATGGCATTGAAATGCTGTTGTGTGTGATCTTATTATTTAATATTCTAAATTTTACTATCTTGTAGGCTCTAGAGCAAAGCTCGTCTGATTGCAATAAAAGAATCCTGACACGAGAGGATTTAGAGGTCATCTATTCTCTTTACCTGCTTTGGTAGGATGATAATGATGTCCTACTGGAAAAGCAAAAGCTACTTATCCCTTCAGTTCTCCAAGGAACATCCAAGTTATAGATGGGTGGTTTCAAATAACTGCATGTGCTATTGAATTATTTAGAATTTAACATAGTAATTCCCAACATTCTTTCACACTAAAGTATCTAGTTAATTCAAATGACAGCTTTTATATCGATATTGACATTCTAAATAGAAAATAGCTAAGTCATGTGCTTTTCATTTATGTCTACCCAAATTTTCTTTTATCTGTTCAATCTATATAACTTGTATTTTGTCTCCATATTATACATAATATGTGTCTTTCTCACTTGTATTTGGTACATCTTGAAATCCTTCTGAAGTCCTCTGCTGAAAAAACATCAACATTAAAAATAAGTAGAATATTTTCTTTCATTATATTGATGAACAGTATTTCTTCCTTTACTGCACTTCCAAAAGCTGATATATGATGTATTAATCAGGTCTCTCCAAAGAAACAGAACTAATAGAATGTGTATATATGTATATAGGAGATTTATTATTCGAAACTGGCTCACACAATTCTGGAAAGCTGGCAAGTTCGAAATCTACAGTGTGTCTTAGTAGATTGAGACCCAGGAGAGCCAATGGTACAGATGGAAGTCCAAAGGCAGTCTGCTGGATAGTCCCTCTTGCCCAGGGGGGAAAAAAAAAGTCTTTAAAAAGACTCAGGCTTTCAATTCATTGAATAAGGCCTATTTATATTTTGGCGAATAACTAACCTGTTTACTCAAAATTCTCTCATTTAAATGTTAATCTCATCAAAAAACACTTTCCGGGTCAACACACAAATTAGCCAACATACATACACTAAGATATTAATGACAGATGGTATCTATCTCAGATGTGATTTATCTCAATGTTATCTCAGATGATAAAGACAAAATTGCAGACATGATCTCTAATTTTCCATCGTGGCATTATCTGTGGCAATCTGGGACAATTTCCCAGTCCAGACAATGTCATAGTACATAATCCAACCATTCTATCACGTTATTATTGGTTCAGATTTCAGACTGGCATTAGCGCCTCATTCCAGAAGTGAGTAAAATTCATCAATATAGAACCTTGAAACAAAGAGTATTCCTAGCAAAGGATACTTTTTAAATTAGTCTATAGAAAATTTTATCCTTAATGTTAAAAATTCTTTATAATGTTATTGTTATTTCATACTCAAGCCTGCATATTCACATTGCTTCATTTGGTTTTCACACCAATTAAATAAGGTAAGTAAGAAAAAAATGGGATTATCACTGCTTTAGTTTCTAGAAAATGGAAACATACAAAGTCTAATAATTATCTCAAGTTTATTTATCTGGTGACAGGAGCATAGGTAGAACCAAGGGTCCTGACTATTTGTTTACTTATCCCTTTTAACTACATTATACAGAATGTCAACTGATCAGTTGAATTTTAATACATTGATCAGGTGGACTTGCTTTACCTTGTACTCTATATGAAAAATAAGTAGTTTAAGAAATTCAGTGTCCGTTTTATATTCTCATCATCAATCAAAAACAATTTAATATATTGAGCATCTACCACGCACAAAGCATTGGGTTATTATATCAACTATTTAATGGCCATCCCAAAATATTCTGAAGCTCTGATGAAATTACAACAGTCAGGTCTCTATAGATCAATAGGTCGCTAAATTGGGAATAGAGAAGTGATTACCACTAGAAAGTGAGTCTGTCTGGCTCAGATTTCTCAGAGTATTGTTCCAGAATTTTCAGTGAAACGCTCAGTTAGAAGAATGTATCTACAGTAGCATATTTCTTCCCAAATTTTGGAAGGTGATTTATTGATATACGTGTGTATGTGTTTCTACCACATTTCACCCATCCACAAGTTCCAACAAGTAGTCATATATTGTATTTCCTGGCTTTAGAAAGTTTTTCAAAGACTGAAAAAGCAGAAGCTGTCTCATTGCAGAGTTAATTTATGTACGTGACAAAAGCCTATTCTCATTAAAAAGAGGATGCTGGGCTTTGAGGAGGGGAGGAAAGAGTGAAAATTGTCTCTAAGAGTAGCAATGTGGAAACAAGTCTTTCTAGAATGGAAATAAAGGAGGAAAATTCTCTTTATAGTGAAGAATTCTCTAGGGTAAGTCCCTTAGCACGTGAGCAAACCTCATCAAGAACTGAGTACATAGTGTGGTAAGCGAGTTGGAGCCTAAAAGTCTGGTTTATCTGCTCTGTGCCTATGAACAGCAGAAAAGCAAAAGCTGTTGAACTGCAAGGGACTCTGTGACCTTGGACTGAGCTGCAGTTGATGCTACAGTGCATGAGTAGATCATAAGAGCTCTCCATAATCAATTCCAAAGTTAAGAAAGGAAGGAGCCTCGAATAATAACTGAGATGGAAGTGGCACCTAGTATCAAATCAATTTAAACCAAATAAGGCTAAATTTGCTGCACATCTGTGTGGAACAGTTGCAGTTCAGTCCCAGTCTACAAACTGGACTCTGGGTAATATTGCAATTCCATAGAATGAGAATAAAAAACTGGGTGGGTGTCTCTAGTTTTCTTTATTTTTGGCTTAACTGTGGAAGAGTGGGAAATGAATATTAGGTTTCTGGACTTGTATTACGTATTTCACTCTTCGTTATCCCATTTGGTACACACAGAGGAACTTTGATATGTCTGTTGGTGTTAAGGTTTTACAAATGAGGAAATGGGCTTAGACTAGATAATTAATTATAAGTGACTGAGATATGATGTGAAGTCAGACCCAAGTACCTCTGGAGTCCAGATTTCCTTCATAAAGCTCTGCTAACTCACTCTTGAGGCTTTTAAACAACCAGTGCCTGTGTTCCAACAAGGTCTGGCCTTGACTGAGGCTGAGCTTTCACAGTGTGGCTTGACAAGATCTCTCTGGATTCTTTTTAAAAACCGAAATTTTCCAAGCACTGTGAACACACACACCATGCCCATGAACACAGCTCCTTACTATCTATCTGTCTATCCACTCTGTAGACTATTTCTGCTTTTTAAATTTTCCTTCAAAATTTATGTCACTCACAATATCATCTGTAAATAGAAAAGAATGATATTGTCTATCCACAGAAACAGATAATAAGGAAGCTATTTGGTGAACCTGGACTGGATTAAATAGCCACTTTTTTTTTACAGTATTTATTGATACATAATTCACATACAGTAAAACCTATTGTTATTTTCCAAAGTTTCAAACAATCAATTTTGACCAATTTTGCTAGTGTCTTCACTGCTTTTACGGAGGCATGAACTTTGGGAGCACCTTACTTTGCCATGCCTGACACCTTGTTTTTGAAATGGACAATTTTAGGTATTTTTTCTTGTCTGCTTTTCCTTAGTGGATTGTGGGGGGAGAAGCATTCCTAATCTCAAAGAGCTAAACAGACAACCTACTTTTTAATAACAAAGGAATGTAATATTTAAATTCCCTGAGACTCAGTCTGGGAAATTATAGCACAAAATATTGATAATAATTGCATAATTATATTTTATAATTATAATACTATAATTTTGTTTTTCAATATTTAAATGTGTAAATAACTCAAATAGTATTAATATAAAAGGTCAAATAGTGAAAAAATTTTAATCACTTTGTATAGCTTATATTTTTTTAACTTAAATTTACAAAATAGTTAAATTATACAACGGACACATAAACTAAAATTTCTGGTTGCCTTGTTATCTTATTCTAATGTTCTAAACAGATAGTAAGTGTTATAAGAAAGCTGCCTTCTCTGAATCACGGAGACAGGATATTTTATCATGACCAATGGATGAGAACTGAAAACCTGTGAACCTAACAACAATCTGTAAAAATTTCATCCTAATACCCTCTGTATAAGTTAAACTTACTAAAATCTCATTTTCCAAAGTATTAAAAAACAATTTGAAAAATCTGAATTCACATTATTATTAATAATTGAGTTTTCCAAAAATAATGGGATTAAAACTGGGAACAGTTCTTTATTTTAAACTTTTACATTAGGTTGAAGGGTACATGTGCAGGTGTGTTATACAGATAAACTGCGAGGAACACTTCTTTATGTTTCTTTCCAATATCAGGAGCCCCAGGAAAACAAGCTCATGACAAAATTAGTAAAACTGTCACATGCTAAATCCTAACATAAAACTAGGTAGCATTAAATCTCTTGATGTAGAAGCTATAATGCACTCAACAGGTTTTATTTTTGACCTCAAATATAATGTTCTTGCTTAAGGTCAAAATAAATGTAGATGTACCTCACTTTATTGTGTTTCATTTTCTTACACACTTGCAGATACTGCATTTATTTATTTATTACGAATTAAAAGTTTTGAAATTTGTAGCAACTTAGCATCAAGCAAGCCTTTAACATCATTTTTCAACAGTATGTGCTCACTCATGTTTCTTTGTCACATTGTGGTAATTCTTGAAATATTTCAAACGTTTTATCATCAGATCTGTTATAGTGATACATTATCAGTGATCTTTGATGTTATTAATGTTATTGTAATTGTTTTGGGGCACAGCAAACCTCCCCTTTCTAAGACAGCAAACTTAGTAAGTGCTGCGTGCATTCTCGCTGCTCACTGAATGGTCTTTTCCCTATTTCTTTCCTTCTCCTGGGGCCTCTGTATTTCCTCAAAGACAGCAATACTGAAATTAGACCATTACAATACCATTTAGGACAAAGGCGTGGGCAAAGATTTCAGGATGAAAATGCCGAAAGCAATTGGAACAAAAACAAAACTTGACCAATGGGATCTATTTAAACTAAAAAGCTTCTGCACAGCAAAAGAAACTACAATCAGAAAGAACAAACAACCTACAGAATAGGAGAGAATTTTTGCAACCTACTCATCTGACCAAGGTCTGATATCCAGAATCTACATGCAACTTAAATTTACAAGCAAACTGAAAAGTGGGCAAAGGACATGAACAGACCCTTCTCGAAAGAAGACATTCATGCAGCCAGCAAACATATGGAAAAAGCTCAGTAACACTGATCATTAGAAAAATGCAAATCAAAGTGACAATGAGATACCATCTCTCAGCAGTCAGAATGGCAAGCACTCAATGTCAAGAAACAACAGATGCTAGCAAACTTGCCGAGAAAAAGGAATGCTTTTACACAATTGGTCGGAATGTACATTAGTTCAACCACTGTGGAAGACAGTGTGGTGATTTCTCAAAGAGCTAGAAGCAGAAATACCATTTGGCCCAGCAATCCTATTACAGAGTATATACCCAAAGGAATATAAATCACATATAAAGATACATGTACATGTATGTTCACTGCAGCACTATTCACAACAGGAAAGGCATGGCATCAACCCAAATGCCCCTCAATGATAGACTGGAGAAAGAAAATATGGTACTATATGCCATGGATTACTATCCAGCCATAAAAATGAATGAGATAATGTCTTTTGCAGGGTCAAGGATGGAGCTGGAAGCCATTATCCTCAGCAAACTAACTCAGGAACAGAAGACCAAACACCACGTTCTCACTTTTAAGTGGGAGCTGAATGATGATAACACATGGACACATGCTGAGAAACTACACACATTGCGGCCTATGGGGGAGAAGGTGAGGGAGAACATCAGGAAGAATAGCTAATGGGTGCTGGGCTTAACACCTAGGTGATGGGTTGATCTATGCATCAAACCAACATGCCACACTTTTACCTGTGTAACAAACCTCCGCATCCTGCACATGTACCCTAGAACTTAAAATCAAAACGATGGAAACAAAAAAGACTGTGAAAGAGGAAATAATATAAAGAATTCAAGGAAGGAGAGAATTCCCATAGGATGCACGTTGACAATGTATTAAATATTATAGTCTTAAGGGTATATAATTATTTGGTTATAAGGGATTCCTTGTGTTGTAATTTTGTGTAACTTGTAAAAAAGATGAGATGAAAAAGAATTATTATTTAGAAAAGAGAGAGAAAGCAGGCCATTATTTAATAGCACTATAATGGTATCTAAGTATTTAAGTGAAAGGAAGAGTCACAAGAGTCTCACTTTAAATGAAAAGCTAGAAATGACCAGTCTTAGTGAGGAAGGCATGTCACGAGTCAAGAGAGACCAAAAGTTATGCCTCTTGCACCAAACAGCCAAGTTGTGAAAGCCAAGAAAAAGTTCTTAAAGGAAATTAAAAGTGCTACTCCAGTAAACAGACAAAGGAGAAAACCAAACAGCCTTAATGCTGATATAAAGACAGTTTTAGTATCTGGATAGAAGATCAAACCAGCCACAATATTCCCTTAAGCCAAAACCTAATCCAGAGAAAGATCATAACTCTCTTCAGTTCTATGAAGGCTGACAGAGTTTTAAAAAAAATACAGAAGAAAAATGTAAAGTCAGCAGGGGTTAATTCATGAGGCTTAAGGAAAGAAACCATCTCTGTAACTAAAAACACAAGGTGAAGCAGCTAGTGCTGATGTAGAAGTTGCAGGAAGTTTCCCAGAAAATCTAAGATTAAATGCTGAAATTGGCTACTACACAGTAGATTTTCAATGTAAGAAAAACAACATTCAATTGAAAGAAAATGCCATTTAGGACTTTCAGTGCTGGGGCAAAGAAGCCAATGTCTGCCTTAAAAGCTTCAAAGCACAGCCTGACATTTGTTGGGGGTTGACACCTGGCGATTTTAGGTTGAAGTCGTTGCACATTTGCCTTTCCATAAATCCTAGAGTCCTCAAGAATTATAAGAAATCTTCTCTTCCTTTGCTCTACAGATAAAACAACACAGCCTGAATGAAAACACATCTGTTTACACATGCTTTACCGAATATTTTAAACCCGCTCTTAAGACCTGGTGCTCAGCAAAAAAGATTCCTTTCAAAATATTATTACTCATTGACAGTGCACCTGGTTACCCAAGAGCTCTGATGGAGGTGAGCAAGGAGATTAATGGTTTTTTTATGCCTGCTAACACAGCATTCATTCTGTAGCCCATGGGTCAAGAGGTAATTTTGACTCTCAAGTTTATTATTTAAATAATACATTTTAACAGGGTATACCTGCCATAGATGGTGATTCTGCTAATAGATGTGGACAAAGTCAATTGAAAACCTTCTAGAAAGAATTCACCACTCTGGATGCCATTAAGAACATGTGTGATTTATGGGAGGAAGTCAAAATATCAACATTAACAGGAGTTTGGAAGAAGCTGATTCCAACCCTTCTGGGTGATGTTGAGGCATCCAGGACTTTAGTGGAGGAAGTAACTGCAGATGTGGTAAAAATTACAAGAAAACTAGAATTAGAAGTGAGCCTGAAGATGTGCCTGAATTGCTACAATCTCAGGACAAAACTTCAGTGGATAAGGAGTAGCTTCTTAATGAGCAAAGAGAGTGGTTTCTGGAGATAGAATCTTATACCTGGTGAAGATGCTATAAACATTGTTAAGATGACAAGATTTAGAATATTGCGTAAACTTAGTTGATCAAGCAGCAGCAGGGTTACAGATGACTGACTCCAATTTCGAAAGAAGTTCTACTGTGGGTAACATGCTATCAAATAGCATCACATGCTACAGAGAATTATTTCACGAAAGGAAGAGCTTTGAGATCACAAACTTCACTGAAGTTTGTGATCTCAAGAGCCAATTGAGATCACAAACTTCAATGTTATCTTCTTTTAAGAAGTTGCCACAGCCGCTCTAACCTTCAGCACTCACCATGCTGATCACTCAGCACCCACAGACAATGAGGCAAGACCCTCTACCAGGGAAAAGATTATGACTTGCTGAAGGTTAAGATGATAGTTAGCATTTTTTAGCAATATTTTAAATTATGGTATATACACTGGTATTTTTAGACATAATGCTATTGCCCACTTACTAGACTACAGTATAATATAAACACAACTTTTATGTGCACTGGGAAACAAACAAACAACAAATATGTAACTTACTTTACTGTGGTGGTCTGGTACCAACCAACCCCACAATATCTCTATATACGAGATCATAACTTAGCTATGTAAATATAGTGTAGTCTCCCTACTCAAAGAAACTGGGCAAATCAACAAATATAATTTCACCCCAGCACCCTAATTTAGACTCAGTTTGTGCTGGTTATTTCTCATTTTTAATAATACAGAATTGTGAAGCTAAGATAATAGAAAGAAAATTGTTCTAATAGTAATAAAATATCTGTAAACTAAAAAACATTAATTTAGACTGTGGAAGAGACATTTAAGTAATTTAACTGCTGTGAGTAAAATTGAAATGGGGCTGTAATTACTCAGATTTTCAACATCCCTTCCTTCATGAAGAGAAAGAACTGCTGCTGGTTTTCTCCGTCACAAATACTTCTATCCTGCCAAATAAAAAGATTAAAATATGTGCCAGCTATAGAAAGAGTGAGCCCGCAGCAAATTAACGAAATACAGGTGCCACTTTTCCCAATCACTCTTTCTTATTAATGTGGTATTTTGCAAATATGTATTTCATTAACTCTGTAAGTATATACAGGAGAAATTTATCAGCCTTAGGTAAAAGCTAGAAAACAGCCAATATTTTTCCATTTTGAAAATTCTTCATTGGCTCATTGGAAAATACTAAAAATAATTTTAAATCAACTCTACAAACAGGAGGTCCCAAAGTTACCTGACTAGTTTTCCTGCTTTTTACTCGGACACCTGCCAATAACCTGGGAATCCATGAATATCAAAGTCTAGGGTCTAGACAGGGAAACAAAGTGAATAATAACTATTAGCATTTTTTTTTTGACAGGGCCTCATTCTGTTGCCCTGGCTGGAGTATAGTGGCATGATCTCTACTTACTATGGCCTCAAAAACCTGGGCTCAAGCAATTCTGGAGATTTGACATGTGGGTAGAATCCCATTGGATATACTCTAGAAATGGCATGGACAAAGATACAAAAGCCAAGTTCAATGAACTGTAAGCACTTGAGTTTGGTTCAAACAGATCAATTTGTTACATATGGACATACTGAAGAAAAAAGACTAAAAAGAGCACAATTCAAATTGTGTTGGGATCGCAATACCAGATGTGAATCATTCTATTAGTCAATCAAAGTCAGTCTTCAATACATATCTACTGAGTATAACCATGTGGCAGGTGTTGTGTTAAACACTAATAATACAGAGTTAAATATGGCTTCTCACACTATTAGTAGAATTACAGGTAGTTATCATGTGATGCAGTATACTGAGGACTAGGAAGGTTTTCTGGAAGAACTAGTGACTGAGATGAGTACTGAAAAATTATAACTATTAACCAAGTAAATAACAGGCAAGATTAGAAGTGAGAGAGATGTATATAATAATTCAGTACCAAAAAGAAATCATTCTGCGAATTTTCTTTATGTAATTATTTTGCATAAACAACACATGCTTCATGATACTCTTGAGTCTAGTTCATAGTCATATTATCACAAATTGTTAATTAACCTAGTTAATGTAGTAGGTAAGCATCATGAGGGCAGAGTCTTCATCTGTTCTGCTAACTAACGTATCTCAAGATCTAGAACAATGCCTGGCACAGATATTTAGAAAATACTTGTTAAATGAAATTAATGATGTATTAATATTTTCTCACAAAGAATATTTTTTCTTTTTACTTAATAAAAGCATAGAAAGAAAAGAAAGCCTGTTATTGATTTTCTAAGTTCTGAGATCCGTAAGTTTGAACTCTGTGGGAGAAGAATGGTTTTATGTGTACTTCTGAAATTAACTTTTAGAAATGATTCCAGGGAGAAAAACTCCTTCCCACTCTGATTGTTCCATATTGTTTGGGAAAGATTTCTCACAGACACACAATGAATAAAAATCTGGATTGCATAAGAGCTCAGCCAGCTCTCAGCTTTGAACATATTTAAATTAGCCAGAGGCTTCCTCTAAAAAGCTATAGTGTGGGAGTACGCAACTTCTGATAAGTTTCGGTTGAGCACTATCAGCTGCTAGTCTTTTGCTACTAGTGATCTTTTTCATAGACAAGTTTAAAATCTGCAGAAATTCACATATCAAATTTCTGCTGTTATCTTAGCCTCAAACTCAACTTTTTTAAACTCGGAGAGTGGGAAAATAAAACAATAACTTTTTACATTTCTTCTTAAAAAATTAAATACGTCACAATATTTTTTTTTTTTGAGACGGAGTTTCGCTCTTGTTACCCAGGCTGGAGTGCAATGGCGCGATCTCGGCTCACCGCAACCTCCGCCTCCCGGGTTCAGGCAATTCTCCTGCCTCAGCCTCCTGAGTAGCTGGGATTACAGGCACGCGCCACCATGCCCAGCTAATTTTTTGTATTTTTAGTAGAGACGGGGTTTCACCATGCTGACCAGGATGGTCTCGATCTCTTGACCTCGTGATCCACCCGTCTCGGCCTCCCAAAGTGCTGGGATTACAGGCTTGAGCCACCTCGCCCGGCCGATACGTCACAATATTTATGATGGACAACAGAGCTGTAAAATGTGTACAATTGCCAAACAACCCAAGTCCTACGGTAGACTTTTCTGAGAAATATAATAATACGTTCAAGACTAAACGATCTGAAAGGTCAAAATATAGAAGATAAACTTTACTGTAGCAAGGATATATCTTACAAGAAAAGTCAATTTCTGACCTCTTATCCTGTATTCTTGAGTTAACTAAAACATTTCAAGCACTTATTGTGAGTAAAGTACTATTCATTTTCTCCTAAATATAGAAGAAATCCTTTCACAAATAACATGTCAATCGAGAGACACCCCTCTGAAGAACTGGTTGTGATAGTTGCTGTTTTCTATTTATTAATTTTTTCCTACATCAGTCAATAGAATCTAACCTATCCTCCGCCTCTATGTAACTTACGATTGTAACATACTTGGTTTCCGATGTCTATTTGTTTATAGTAACATAACTATAACTTAATAAACTGTTAGATGTTTTATATATATATATATCTGCACTGAGCCTTAACAGTCTTTAAGTACATTGATATTTACTGATTCTCTACTATGTGATCCACTTTGGAAAATCGCATTTAATAACTGATTTATAAAGCCTCTGTTCATAGCTCCAAATTTTATAGGTGTGATGAGATAAGATGAAATAGAATACCAAATAAATGTCTTTTAATTGAGGGCAATATAATGTATGATCAAACTACATTGTGTGAGCTTGAATGATAACTCTCTAGCTGTCTGTCTTTTAACAAGTTTCTTAAATCTCCTAGAGTCTCCCAGTATCTCAGCTTTGTAATCTGTAAAATGGAGCTAATACGAGTAATGAGTTAATACATTAACCAGGTGATTGGGTCAGTTTAGGATTTTATAAGAAAATACCATATATCTGGTAATTTATCAACAATAGAAATGTGTTCATCACAGGCTGCGAAGTTCAAGATCAAGCAGGTTCAGTGCCTGGTGAAGGCTATTCTCTGCTTCCAAGGTGGTTTATTGTGGTTGTATACTCCAGAGGAGAGAAAGCTAAGTCTTTATGTAGCAGAAAGGACAACAGAGCAGAAAGAGAGCTATTCTATTCTCTCCAGACCTTTTTTAAGTGATTAATCCCATCCATGAGGGTTCAGCCCCCATGACCTTATCAACTCCCAAAGGCCCCACCTCTTAACACTATCACGTTGGCAATTAAATTAAATTTCAAGCCATGAATTCTGGAAGACAGTCAACCCACAGCATTTCATCCCTGGCTCGAAAACGCATGTTCTTCTCTCATTCAAAATACATTCAAAGCCATCTCAATAGCCTCCATAGTCTTAACTTGTTCCAGCATCAACTCAAAATCTACAGCTCTGAGTCTCATCTAAATCAAATATGGGTGAAATTCAAGGTATACTTCATCTTGAGATAAATTCTCCCTCTGCGGTGAGCTTGTAAAATCAAACAAGTTATATAATTTGAAAATACAATTGGGGGGCAGGCACAGAATAGGTATTCTCATTATAAAAAGGAGAAACAGACAACAGAAAAGAGGTAACAGATCCCAAGTAAGTCCACATCACAAGTCAAACAACATCAAATCTTTAAGCTTGAGAATAATCTTCCATGTCCGGCTTTCCATACACACTGGGGTGTGAGTCAGGTGCCCATGGCTTTGGGGGGCCCCACCTTCACAGCTTTAGCGTGGGTACAGCTCACACAGCCACTCTTCAGGAGTTGGAGTTGAGTGTCCGTGGCTGTCCTGGGCAGGTGTTACACTATACATTGGTGGCTTTTCAGGCCTAGGGTCTTACAAGTTGTCCTGCCCCATGGCTCCACTAAGTACTGTCCTAGTAAGGGCTCTCTGCGGTGGCCCATTCTATAGCAGCTCTACGCCTGCACCTGGAGGCTATCTGGGACATCATTTGGAGTAATCGGGGCGGGTGTAGCCATGCTTCCCTGGCTTGTACACTCTGTGTTCCCGCAGAGTTAGCAGGACATGCCAAGGTTTTCTATAATCCTCTCTGGAATGGAGGTCTGGGCCCAGCTGGACCATAGCTGAGGCAACCAAGGAATACTGCAGAGGGATGCAGGAAGCGGAGGCTTGAGATGGCCCTTTCAAGAAGGCGCTGCTGCTGGCTCCTCCAGAGAGAACCAATAATATGCCCTCACCTAGGAAAAGGGATGAAAGGGATGAACTCAACCGCTCAAAGTCTTTTATAAGGTCACTAATCCTATTCAGGAGGGCTCCTCCCTCATGATTTAATCACATCCTGAAGACCCCACTTCATAGTAACTATTGATATGGACAGGAGACGGGGAAATACTGGGTGGAAGAAGGCAAAGGCCCCACCCTCAAGCATGAATAACTGCAGCCCTAAATGGGAACAGGCATTCCTGTTTTCATGCCTAAACAGTTGCCTTTTGGCCCACCATGCCCACCTATACTGTATCCATATAAACCCCAAACCCCCCCGCTTCAGAAGAAGACGAGCAGGCAAATAGAAGAGCAGAAGAGTAGCAGAAAAGGAGAGAAAAGTAGCAATGTCGGGAGCAGTTCAGCTGAGGACCATTGGCGAATTGGCCGCTGGACCCCCAAACTCCAGGGGAAGATCATCTTACCACTCCATCCCCTTTCCAGCTCCCAATCCAATCCATCTCACTGAGAGCCAACTCACCACCCAATAAAGCCCCTGCCTTCACCATACTTCAAGTCCATGTGTGACCTGATTTTTCCAGAGCTCAGGATACAGATGGCTGTCACACTGGCCCTCTGCCTTTGCAAAAAGGCAGAGCGTCCACTGAGGTGTTAAGACCTAAGATACCCATGGACATCAAGGACACTGTAACACATGCCTACTTGGCTTCTGGGAGTGTGGGGCCGGAGCCCAGGGGTGCTCACCCCAGCTCCAGCACCTGTTCCTCCTGCATGTTCCCCCTCCCGTAAGGGGTTTGAGCAGCAGCAGCAACCAAAGAGATGAGCCACACCCCTGTTGCATGTCCAGCAAGGGGGATCAAGGAACTCTGTTTCACTACCACATTGGTGATTAAGTTTCAACACATGAATCTGGAGAGACACTCAGACCATAGCACTTGCTTAATCGCTGCCACATAGGAAGGAATTAATAAGAAGCAGCTATCATTAACAAGGTGATTTTCCCACAGGAAAAAAAAAAAAAAAAAAAACCCAGAGCTCCTCACTGCCCTTTGCTCACAGTACATAACAAATATTTGGGAAGAAAAACAATCAATCCTTTCTCAGATGATAGAATTATTATTGATATAAGTCACAGTTTTAATAGATCAAAGAAAGCAATTGCTCAGAATATAAACAATTTATCTTGGTGGTAAGATCAGATGACAATTTCTTTTAAGGCTCCTGATATTGTATGACCATTGTATGATGAAATAAACCATATTTTCCACAATCATCAAATAGTAAATGTAATGACAGCTTCAACTCTCAATATAGGATGATGGCATCGTACCAGAGCCCAGTTCAGAAAAGCAATTCGGAAGAAGCAATTTTGCAAAGGGTGCTAATGATCTAGATGACCTGTTTTCTGCTGTCTTGGCTTCTTCTAGGAACATAATTTATATTTTCTGTAAAAACGAGAGGGAGTGTTTGACCTTAAGCAATCCTCCTTGAATATTTGTTCCTTCAAATTATATTTTGAAAAATGAGTGTCAGAATTTCATTTTCCTTTTGGCAAAGAAACCTAGTGGGCAAGTATTCTGTGTGCTCATACAAGCATACTTTTTTTTTTTTTTTTAAATAACAAAACACAATTGTAAGGTAAAATTATTCGGTAGAAACTAGGGTGTCTAATAGAGGTGGCTGTATAAGTATAAGGCCATCCCATCCTTATTCTGTTTAAATAATGACAAGTGACCCCTACAGAAATGTGTATTAAATACAGCCCAATTCATAGGCAAATTGGAGGTCAAGTGTCCAAGATTCTACTCCATAAAACATAAAGCTTAAAAAAAAAAAAGAGGTAATTATAAAGAGAGAACTGCCTCAGGCAAAATAAACTCTCAGGAGTATATCCATAGAATGCCTGATTTTGAGCAAATCACTTTAGATAAACTGCTTATGAAAGAACACCAAAGTAACCAAATGAGGCAATTTATTTTACAGCTTTGTCTTTTACAAACCTGCTAAAAGCAGGGGAAAGTCTATCAAAGGTAATTGGCTCTGTTTTAAAATCAGCTGTGTGTTTTTCCTAGAAAAAAATAAAACATTAAGGAGAAGGGTAGATTATTTCTGAACAAATTCAAGCTGATAAAGTTATAATAGACATTTGTGTGTCTACTAATCAAAAGGTAGTATCAGATCACAGAGAAACACAATTTTAAGAAGGGAGAACAGAGCATATTTTTTACTCCTTTGAAAACTTAACTATTTTATAGGATATCGGAGGACTGGCTCCTATGATCTTTAACTATTGCATTATGCCTAAAGTACAACCTTCCAGGAAAAGCAATTAAGTCTGCAACTATAACTGCAGCCAGCCTACAACTAAGTGTTGGCAGCAGAGGTAAAGGTTAAAATATGTATTTTATATATATATATATATATATATATATATATATATATGTATATACATGTATGTATATATATGTATGTATATATGTATGTGTATATATATATATATATATACATACACACACACACACACACACACACACACACACATATATATATTATTTTCTGGTGGATGTAATAAAGGCCCATGAAGTGATAAAGAATGCAATGAGAAGAAAAGCTGTCCCTAAAGCCTGCCTACTCCTTGGATAAATATTAACGTGAATATTTAAGATTAGACTAGTACTAAGCAAGCAGTATCATTTGTTGGGATATCCAGTCAATTCCTCTGTACTGTGCTTGGAGCAGAAGGCTGCCCTTCTGGAGGACATACTTTTTGAAGTAACTATATTCTTGTATGGTCAATCAGACCACGCCCGTTGAGTTAATAAATGAAAAATGAGTAACAAGAATCCACAAACTTATTTTGTAGTCTTGTAGGGACAGAATGAGTCTTACTTGGATGCTTTAGTCAGCCAAATATTTTAAGATCAAAGTAAGGACTGTTAATGAGATCCACTGGAATTTTGTATGGAATTTATGAAATGTTACACTCCTTTGTCTTATTTTGTAAAACTGTAATGAGTAAAAATCTTCACAGTATAATTAGAAATGTAAAATTCCATACTCTGAACTTCCAGTTTTAACTTCAGGTTTAAAATCTCTAATCTTATTATTCAAAAATAATTTGTTCCAGTTAATTTTTGTAGCACTCTGATACATGCAATAGCCATTAAATGTTGTAAGGTCGTATTTTAATTTTATTTTCTGCATGATGCTTCACTCACCTTACTAAAATATTTTGGCCATCTGGTGGTCCTTGTCAAATTAAATGTCCATTAAAATCTTGAAGGAAACCCCATGTATTGTTGTTTCATCTCCAACACATTGGCTAACAACAGTAGAGTCTCTATATATCTATTACTTTAGGACCAAAATCTATGATAATGGGATTTGTGCTTGTCCTGAACCTTGGTGATTAAGAATTGTTTCAGTGTATATGACTTTCAAGGAAAAGAAACTTCGTTGTCAAGACGCCCGAGTAGAGTTTTACAGGATTTTTAAGCCAACAAAGCAGTCAAGAACCTCCAGGACACCATGCTAAGTGAAATAAGCCAGCCACCAAAGGATAAATACTGTATGATTCCACTTACATAAAGTATCTGTAATAGTCAATATCATAGCAGCTTAGAACATAATAGTGATTTCCAGGGCCTGAGATGTGAAGGAAATGGGAAGTTGTTCAACAGGTATGAAGTTTCAGTTGTCTAAATATCTTCTGAAGATCTGCTATGCAACGTAATGTCTGTAGTTAACAGTACAGGATTGTGCACCACAAATTTTGTCAAGAGGGTAGATCTCAAGTTAAGTGTTCTTATCAAAGAAAAGCCAAACATACAAACAAAGGGTCGGAGAGAAACTTTGGGAGATGCTGGATATGTCTATGACTTTGATTGGAATGATGATATCATAGGTGTTTGCCTATGTTGAAACTCAGAACTGTACATGTTAGACATGTGCAGTCCATTGTGTGTCAATGATACCTCAATAAAGCTGTTTCTAAAAAAAAAAAAAAAGAAAAACACTGCTCACTTCATTTCACAGCACATATACTAAAATTGGAAGGATACTGAGAATAGCATGGCCCCTGCGCCCCCTGTGCAAGGATGACAGGCAAATTCATAAAGCATTCCATATAAAAATTCTTTAAAAAAAATTAACAAGAAAAATTGGAAAAATTCCATGACCTTTAAATTTTTTTGTCAGTTTTAAAAATTATCTTACTATTGATTTTAAATGTATATTACATAAAATTTAGTAAAACCAATGTGTAATATGTTATAATTTAAAATATTATAAACATGAAACATTTTAATGCTTCATTTCTTTATTTCTATATTCATTCTATTTAAAAAAATATTGTCCAGCCTGGGCAACATGATGACACCCTATCTCTACGAAAAATACAAAAATCAGCTGGGCGTGATGGCACATGTCTCTAGTCCCAGTTACTTGGGAAGATGAGGTGGGAGAATTGCTTGAGCCCACGAGGTGCAGTGAGCCAAGATCATAACACTGTATTGCAGCCTGGGCAACAGAGGGAGACTGTGTCTCCAAAAAAAAAAAGAAAGAAAAGAAAAAAGAAAGAAAGAAAAGAAAAAAGTCACTCGCAGTGACCAATAGAGGTGAATACCAATTTTAAGCGATTCTCCTATCTCAGCCTCCCCAATTAGCTGGGATAGCAGGCATGCGCCACCATACCTGGCTAACTTTGTATTTTTGGTAGAGACAGGGTTTCTCCATATTGGTAAGGTTGGTCTCAAACTTCTGACCTCAGGTGATCTACCCACCTTGACCTCCCAAAGTGTTGGGATTACAGGAGTGAGCCACCACACCCAGCCTCTATTTTTTAATCATTATTTTTCTATCGTTCATTTATTTGTCCTGGTGGTACTCTGATATAGAAATGAGCAAGCTTAAAATAAGGGTAAAATCATCTTTTTTAAACTCAACTTACAATATGCCTTTTAAAAGTGGCGTAGAGCAACCATGTACAGCATGACTGTGACCTATAAAGCTGCCTTTCTAAATCAATATGTGGGTAACATTTCCCTTACATCTATCCTATAGGATATTTTACACCACCGCCAGTACTAATAAAAAATAAACTTACCGAGAAGTTTCCTTGATAATAATATATATGCTTCTCTGAATGTATGCCTTAGAGTAAAATAATGCTTCCATTCTTGCCCAAAGCAGAGCACTTTCAAACCTGACACCAATGCTGGTACTTAGAAACCTATAAATGATTATCTCAGCCATGGGCTACATAAAATAAATTAAGTTTTAAAGATCGTAAAAGTAAAACCATGTGTCTAAACATATGGCATGTTCATTGGCAGTGTGAACGTTCATTGGCAGTGTGAATGTTCATTATATAAGAAATCTCATCCAGTTTGTCAGGAAACTGAATCAAATATTTCCTGCCGTGTAAGCCAAAGAGCTCAAGCCAGTTCCCCTAAGGTTTCTGGTGAATTCACCCACTGAAAACACTTATTATTAAGGGTAACACAGAGGTAAAAAGCTAAAACCATAGATGAAGAAAAATAAAAATTCTAAAATCAGTATTTATAAGTTCAAACCTCAGATGGATGCTCTTATTCTACCAGAAAAAAAAAAAAATGGAACAATCCTGGTAATCAGCAGGTTGGATGAAGACTAGAATAAAAATGGTGCCAGGCATTTAGCCACAGAACATCTGTCCATCCTCCTATTAATGTTTCTTGAATGTCTTTAAACCATCTGGTTCCACAGCTAGGTCAATCCAGGCGGGAAGAAGCTTGGACTCCTACCTGCCACTTCTAAGCTAGAAACATTTTAGAAGTGATACATCTACAAATGAATAAATATAAATTTAATGATAAATATAAATTCTCCATTTGTATTTTATTAGCCGTGTCAAATCACATGTGATTATCATTTTCCCACACGTGTGAAGTAGAGTGAAACTGAATATTGGTGAACAGTTTGATACAATCAGTAGATGGAACCTTGAGACAGTGGGTTTCATAAATCCACCTCCTCCCCCTCAAAGTACCTAGCTACACCCTTGATTTCTAAGAAAGTAGAATAGCCTCTTTGGGAAAATATTCAAACTGCGTCCACAATTGTATATGAACTCAGTGGACTTAAGAAGACTTAATAGGTGTAGGTTGGAAAGGACTCAGGTTGTGGTGAGGAACAATGAAAGAGAAATAAAAGCACATGGCGCGTTTGAGTGAATCTCAGTAGTGAGGCCTAAGGACGGGGGGGGCAAGTAATGGCTCCCTAAATAGTTGAATGATTATCCAATAATGAACAGGATTTTCTTCTATAATAAGAACACTTTTTTTTAAGTTTCATAGTAGCATAAATTTCTGTGGAGACAAATATCAGTGTTTCCCATCCTTATATCAAGTCTTTAAAGATACTGCCTTCTACAACTTCAGAGGAGTCATTAAGTATTTGCCCTTCCTTATCAAGAATTCAGCGACAGCTGCTTATCGGTACTGATCTAGCATGCTCTCAAATACAAGAAAACGTATGTTAAAATCCCCTCAGCCCATGTTCCTTCAAAATAGATACCAAGTTATCTTTATTTTTAATTTATAGTTCTTTTCAAAGCTGAAAACTAACATAATTCTAAGAATAAAATAGAATATTATTTTTCTAAGTGTGAAGACCACGTTAAACATAAAACACAGTAGAAGACTTATTTTCTCAAATAGCTCTGAAGTTTTTACATTACTGATTTTTCTTTTAAAAACCAATATAAGAATCCTAAAGGAATTAAAATAATCAAATGTGTAGATAAATATTATAATCCTCTTAGGAAAATTTTATGTCCGGTCTTCTCTAACATATAATGTCATAAGAAAATAGTTCAAATTCTAACCTACTGCGGGTAAGTTGTAGCATACATCACAAGAAATCAACCTAATCAGTCTCAAAAGATAAGATTTGTACATCTCTCCATTTCAGTTTAAAATTCCATCCCTGATATTTTAATGACCTTAAGTTTTCAAATGCAAAAGATAAAATTAAGCTGTTTGAAACATCACACAAATAACTAAAACTTCTATAGATTAAGAGAGAGATAGTTCCAGTTTGTGCATATTACTTGTTATTTTCTATAAACAGATACTAAATTTCTGCAAATTAATGCAACCTTTAGGATTGAATGTCATTTTTCATCCCGTAAAATTCAAGTAATGCAAGTAGAATTAAAATTATTTATCTCACGCATGCAATGATAAATAGCGTGATAAATATGCTACTGAATTCTGTTTTTTCTCTCAAAGACTTAGTTCAGAAAACAGTTAGAAATTAGAACAAAATGATAGTGTCTCGGCAGGAAAAAGATGGAGAAAGGAAAAAACGAAGGAAGCCGGTAATAGCTAACAGTCCAGCACGGTGACTCTCAAATAGCCTCATTTATAATTCATTTAAGAAGATCATCTTGATATCCATACTATGCTGAAACACGTCTACTTATTCTCTTTTCCATGATGCTACCACCCTCAAAAATCTTTATGGCAGCCTTTAAAATTCTGTCTTTTTAAAAAACATGGTGGGGGTCCATAATTTAGTAGTACTTTTACAAAAAGAGTTAAAGATTGAACAGCAAAAAACCTCTATAGATTAAGAGGGAGACAGTTCCAGTTTGTGCATATTACTTGTCATTCCTTCTACCTTGAAACTGTACATTTTAAAAAATAAGAGTCATTATAAAAAGTTATTTTCTCTATGTGCAAACTGGAACAAACGGGCTTATGGGATTTAAGCTTATGGGATTTAAGTTAGATATCTGGAAGGAGCTGCTGACAGAGAAGTCTGTTAAGCCCTGAATTGTAAACTTGGAAAATCTTTTTATCTGCTAGCCTTTAAAAGAAATATAGGGTGGTTTTGTCAACTAAGTTTGTTGAAAGACAGAGAATAGAGACTAGCTAACATTTCTTGGAACATTTTCAGGACTAATGTTCTCTGATTTGGTGATTATGTAATGAGATCCTCATTATAAATATTTCCTCTACTGCCCTTTCTATATTAATCCATCCCTCTGCCAATTCTCAGTTTTTTTCCAAAAACAGCTTCAGTGTAGAGAAGATGATAAATTTCAATTATTCTGATAGGGAATGTATTACATAAGGTATACATATTTTCAATAAGGGAAATTAATGAGACTATCAATATTTAGAGATAAATTAATAATCTCTAATGATTAAAATAACCGAAGAGCCTTGTTTATTTTTTATAATTGTAGATTTTTTTTATGACTCTCTGCCCCACTTGGCCATCTTATCCATATTTTTTAAATAATATATGTATGAATTGGGAGATTTTGCTTTGCACACTTCACAGCAACTGATTTCCAAAGGCACCTGAGTGATTTTGTATACAAACAAAGTTGCTGCCTGTGTATTTCACCTGAGGAGTATTTTGGAAAATCTTTTATAGTGCTGAGTTGAGTTGGGCCTATTTAATTTGGTCTCGTCTCAGATTTCATGAATTTTCTATTTGAGTCAGTGATTTTCAAAGCCCTTTTAGGGTTTTTGTAACCTTCTTATCAACCTTGGAAAGAAATCTTGTTTGCTAAAGCTTTGTATATTACTTTATTTCACAGTCAAAGTGCTAAAGATTTTTACCAGGCAAAAAGATCAAACTTATAGTCACTCAGACTACATTTGATTTCAACAGAAAAGAAATTTTAACTTTTGTTTTATATGTGGTTGACTAAGTATAAATAATCTTTTCCGAAGAGTTCTCAGGTAACCAGTTGCAATGCAGTTTGTGATCGGATGTTGTATTATTTTAAATATCCTATATAATCTTTTAACATGATTAAGTGCTTAATTCTGATCTAGGTAAATAAATCTATTCCACAAATTTCTGCCTGTAATCTAGAAGTTGGTGATATTTCCTTGTCTTCTAAAATTTGATACAGCTGACACATTTAAAATCAAAATCTACTCTCTTCTCTCACTCCTGATAAAATAATCATGCCCTCAAATGATATTTCTCAGTTTCTTTTTCATAATCCACAATTAATCTTTTTGTGTACTTCCTATTTAACACATTTTCAGCAATCGAACAGGTTCAATTTATCATTATTTAAATCCAGTGAGCTGCACTTACACTCGATGTGGATTTAACACACCTGCCTATTCCCAACCTGTATTCTACGTCTATCTTTAATTCAGTTTGAAACTTCAATTTTTGGTGTCCTTTTAAAATTCTAAAAGTGAATGCTAGTTTTGGGGGCACTGTTTACATTTATGTTCATGCAATTTGTCAGTCGTTGTGTATTTTCATGTGTCAATTTAAACCCAAGCAAATCACAAAACCCAGAAGTCAGCTATAGAATGGTCCCCAAGCAGAAGGGGAAAATAAAGAATGGGGTATCTCTTCTACCTCTTTCTGAAAACCCTGTACATTGTCATCAGATGCAACTCTTCAGTCCAGAATGTTACTCCTGGGACCATACAGTCATGATGATAGAGACAAATTGGGTTGAGGAAACCTAGAAAAGGAAGGAGAGAAGCCAAAGATACCGAGTCTGTTACAGCCAGCCTCCTTGGCCTCTTCTCTTGCCATAGACTACAACTGGTATTTCATCAACTAGCCCAAGGACAGAGAGGGAAAATACAAATCTGGGCACAGCAAAAATGCAAGTCATGGAGGTTACTGAGAAATTGCCTGAGTGCCAAACGACTTTAGCAGCAGAGGAAGCTGTTAAAAGTAAATCTGCCCCACATGCTCTCCCAGGCCACCTAGCTGTGGATGAAGTCTGCACTTAGCACTCACTGCAACATGGTATCAGTTATGTGTGCCTCTGCATTCCTTAGGACATCAGGAGACTCTTGACTCAATCCTAATCTTTAGTTTGTTAAAATAATTCATCTTTTTATTTATAGCAAACATATTCTGTGAAAGTCAAAATTAATAATTCATTGATTCACTGAATGGCTGGTAAACATTTGAAATAAATTTTATAGTAATTTTCCGTTTGTCTGCTTGACCAGGTACTACCTGATGTTTTCAATTAGTCAAACAAATTGCATACCTCCAGACACCATTAAAAAACAGAGGGCTTTGAATAACTTTTCCAACGTCAATTAAATAATGCCTCTGTGACTTTTGTTTGGTATAAGAAAAACTGAGATATCTTGGTTATACCAGATATCTAATAGGAAAGGTTACAACTTTAATTACTTTGTGGGGCTGATAAATAGATATGTGTTCATCTTCAGTTCATCATTTTGGTTTGCACTATAAATGAAATAAATTTATTGCAACTCTAATTTGAATGGCTAATCTCAGCCAACCCAAAGGATCTGTTCTTTCCCTTAGCATCAGAGTATTAAGGAAAATAATTTGTTATACCAGAAGTTGACAAACTTTTTCAGTAAGGAGCCAGAGAACACACTTTGAGCGGTACAGAACACCTGTGGATTCTATCCCTGATGCTGTTCGTTTTCATCTTTCTTCTTTTCCTCCTCCTTTCTTCAACCACTCTTTAAAAATGTAAAATCCATTCTTAGCTTGCTAGCCACATGAAAATGAGACTCAGGCCACGTTTGCTGACCCCTGTATCAGAACAGGATTGCTTCTATTCAGCTTGCCTCCCTTCCTCCTTAGGAAGCTTATAAATACTTAACTGGAGAAGCTAATACTATTTCTTGTTATGGAGTAAGTAATTTCTCGTATTTTGGGAGAGCAGGAAATTATTTTTAACAGTTATAACTCATGAATATGTTCAGAGAATGAACTGTTCTTTCCTCATTTACCACATAAGACATTCTTAGGTTACTTCCTTATTAAGCATTCTATTAAAAAGTTGTGTTAATTTGATCATTCCGTAAAAAGCTTACATACACCGACAAGGGGATTCACAGAACTGTAAAATACATTAGTTTCTAATATTTGATTCTTCACTCAGCACAGTGTAAGGTAATAGAAATATTAGAAAAAAATATATAACCTAGTTTCTGCTTCAATGGGCTTAATACATTAGTAAAAAGGACAGGCAGGTAAGTAATTTACATATTTAAGCTAAAGAATTTAAAATTTGAGCAGGACATGGATGCATTTCCAAGTCACCAATTTCGGAAAGCAGATACAGATAGTTGTCAGAGACCCAGGAAGTAGATGTGGCCTGCAGAGATGTGTATGACACTCACCAGTATGTAAATTTGATGAGAATTTAGGTCTAAACAAGACCTTTCAAAGACAGCACAGAGACAAAGAGTGGCTGGAGGAACTGCAAACAAGGAATAGAGGAAAAAAAGATTGTGAAGAAATCGTGGTTCCAGCTCGGCCAACATGGTGAAACGCCGTTTTTACTAAAAACACAAAAATTAGCCTGGCGTGGTGGCATGCACCTGTAATCCCAGCTACCTTGGAGGCAGAGGCAGGAGAATCGCTTAAACCTGGGAGGTGGAGGTTGCAGTCAGCCAAGAACCTGCCACTGCGCTCCAGCCTGGGCTACAGTGCCAGACTCTCTCTCAAAAAAAAAAAAAAAAAAAAAAAGAAAAGAAAGAAAAGAAAAGAGAAAGAGAAAACACGGTTAACAAATTCGAAGGCCTCAGGGAACTCAGCTAAGATAAGCCTGAAAAGTAGCATTAGAGTGTGCCAATTAAGAGCCATTCTGAGAGCATCGTGTTAGCCGTGAGGCATTGACAAAGATAGTGATTCTCATGTGATAATCAGGTGGGAGGTATCTTTCAAAATTAAAGTACCTCTTTCCCAAAGGAAATGTCAAAATAGATTTTGGTAAAGGAAATGTGGACTTTAAAATAAGAGGTTTTTTCTGTTTTTTTTGTTTGTTTGTTTTTTGTTTTGTTTTCTAATACCTGCCCTTCTCAAAAGCTTAAAATTAATGGAAAATGAAAGATTTAAACAGCAAGTATATTTTATTTTTCAAGAACAATGGTTTTGTTAGAAAGGAGAATAAAAAACATTATGGATGGGAAAGATGGGGTTTAGGAAAAGCTTGTTTTTGTTGCTGTTTAGGGTAAGGAAAGACTAGACAAAGTTATAGACCAAGAGCTAATACAAGAGGAAGCTAAAGATAAGGATAGAGAACAGAGACTGAATGTCCCACCCTGTCCCTGGGGCAGTGAGATGTGATAGGTCCCAGAGAAAAGGAGGGTAAGTAAAGAGGTTTCCATATAAGAGACGTTGGTTAAGCAAGCAAAGTGGCCCAGATACCTTCTTGGCTCCCACCCCAACCCTTTTTTTTTTTTTTTTTTTTTTTTTTTTTTTTTTTTTTGGAGACAGGATCTCACTCTATCACTCAGTCTGGAATACGAGGGTACAATCGTGGCTCACTGCAGCCTGAACCTCTTCAGCTCAAGCAATCCTCCTACCCCAGCTTCCTGAGTAGCATGAACCGTTGGCATGCATCACAGGACCTGGCTAAATTTTTTTTTAACTTTTTGTAGAAACTATGTTTGCAAGCCTGGTCTTGGATGTTTGGGCTCAAGGGAGCCATCTGCCCCAGGATCCCAACAGGCAGGAGCCACCACACCCAGCCTCACACACCTTCTATACAGCTTCAATACTAACAAGTTTGTTCCACTTTAAGTCGTACCTGTACTTGAGGGAGAAAAATAAAAGGAAATGATGGAAGAGATAAAAGCTGTCTGTATAAGAGATTTCTACCCATTATTTTTCGCTGGATAGCAGCCTTTTAGGATTACAAGATGCTGTTATGATCTTAACTCTTTGTTGCATTTGAAAGCAGAAACAGAAAAGGCAGAGATGAATTTCACAGCATGGATACCAATAATCAAATAAAAGAACATCTCGTGTGTATAATCCAAATATTTAATTAACTAAATGAAAGGAAAGTGGCAAGTTCTGATGTAGCAGGCTTGGTGATAAGTTTGGCACTCCGCTGTGCCACTGAGGATGTATAAACAGCAAGATACTGATACAAGTTTTCTAACCAAAGAAAAGAGAATCGTTTTTCTTGTTTGTTTCATGTGTTTCTTGTTGACTGAGAATCGAAACTGTATATAGAAAGTGGAATGGCAAGTGTTAACACTTAATAGTTTTCTCATTCTAAATTTTTGTCCTTGAGAGAAAAAACTCGCATTAAATGAAATTCCAAGATCTGGCATGTATTTGAAATAGGCGTATTGCGCCTATCAACTGTCGATACACTTGAGAAAATGGTAGACATGTTTTTGTGTCACCCACAAGTGTATTCATTTAAAAAGCAAGCCACTCATAGAATTATCAAGAATGTAAAAGTGCCATCTAGAGGCAGGTCTGTGATCCTTAAAATTCATGTGAGTTGGAGTTACAGGGAAGTTGCAAGAGGGGCCCTCACCTGACTTAAGTCATAAAGCATATGTGCTTATTCAACGCTCCCACACAGCAATCCAACAAACGACTTGAAAGTAGGGCTGCTACTCCGGTTCCACTTACTTCACAACATTAACTCCTGTTTTCAGCCAAGTGGCGGCACTGAATCTGCTTATGATTATGGACATTCAACATTTTATGTGCCATTTAAGTACCTTCAGCATCAATTCTGCAGCTGGCAAGTATTGCTATTTATGTTTTCAGTGCATTTGAAATAATCTTGAAGTTATTTTACTGCCATTAGACATTAAGAAAAGAACCAAATGTAAAATCATTACTTTGCCCATTTACTGTGAAACCCGAAGGAAATATCTCAAATGTATCATTTATTAAATGTAAAAATGAAAATAAAAAAGCAGTTCTTGGAACTAGTTAATTTTGGTCAAGTAGATTTATCTAAAATGTATTAAAGATTTTGAGACTTTTTTCCATTTATATTGTTATAAAAATAAAATAGCAGATTAAATATCTCCTATATGGCAAGTACTAACAGTAATGTTATATGTCTTTTAATTCTAAATACCCAGTAAGTTAATTATAATCTCTGTTTTACACATAAGGAAAATGAGGCTGCAAGGTTTTTAAGTTACGTGACTAGCTAATTAGTGATAGCCAGAATTCCAATACAGCAATGTCTGAATTCAAAGTTAATGATCTTACATTCTCAAATTATTGAGTCCTTTTAGAAATTCAGATATATATAGATATATATATCTATATATATTTTTTAACGCTGAAGCTAATAGATCTTTATATGCAAGCTATAATTATAAGATAGAGCTGCATTCCTCTAATTGAACTGCTAAATTTTCTTAACGCCTAATGTGTGAGGATCTGACAAAGAACAGTATGTAAAACTTCAATACTCTAATTATCGGCATATTCTAAGGTACTTAGGCCACTTATCAAAGCACTCAAAATCAGTTCTCATCCTCCCCCCTACCCTGCCGCCATCATTCCTGAGTACTCTTTTCCTATTTTCTGCTTGAACTGAGCATTGTTGAAGGAGTATCTTGAACCATGAAGATTTGACCCACTACACATTTATCCTACTATTATCAGGATTCTGAGTGTTATTAGTCATCCCCTTAGGCATCCTTTTTAAAATTCTTCAAGCTCCAAAATGATATTGAAGACTACTGCCACCTGGAGCCTCCCACCCCATGCCTCTTCACCCTACATTGGCACCTTCAATGATGGGACATTCTGAGCTCCAACCTGTACCTTTACTTTCTGTTTCAATAATTCAGTGTCTATGTCTCTGCCCCCCTTGTCTCCACTGGCAGAAAAGATGACCTACTGCTTCTGACCCGAGTTGTCTTTCTTGACTGCTGAAGCAACTTGTTGCTATGCTTAGATTTCCCCTTTTCAGCAATTCAGTCTTTTTGTCTCTACCAAACTCTTCTGCCTCAGTTTACACACAGCTGTAGGTATTGTTGCAGACAGAATAATGGCGTCCACATATTAATCCTATAACCTGTTAGGGTTACCTACCTACAACCTTATGTGGATGCCAGAAGGAATTTTAAAGACGGGATAAAATCAAGAACCATGAGATGGGAAGTTTATCCTGGATCATCCAGGCAGTCCAGGTGTGCCCAACATAAACACAGGAGTCCTTAAAAGTGACAGAAGGAGCTGGAAGATACGAGGCCCAGAGAAGATGTGACCACACAAGCAAGGTCGGAGGTTTTACCCCGTTAGAGACATGACTTGCTTTTGCCAGCTAGCTCTGAAGATAAAGGAAGGCGGGCCACAAGCAAGGAAATACCAGTAGCCTCTAGAAACGGGAAAAGGCAAGAAATTGATCCTTCCCAGAGCCTGTAGAAGGGAATACAGCCCTACCTACACCTTAAGTTTAGCCCACTGGAATCCACGTTAGACTTCTGACCTACAGACCTATTTGAAGTCACCAAGTTTGTGGTAATTTGTTGTGGCAGCAAAAGAAAACATACAGCCTTTATCTACAAAGGCTCTTACAGAGGCTGTCACTCTGTGGCTACTATATAATTTCTCTAATTCATTTTGTATCTCAGAGTATCACATTCGTAGGCTATATCTACTACTTCTATTAATTTTTGAATTTATTTTCTCCCTTAATGCGAACTTTTTATTTTCACACTCAATAAAAATTGTTTTCTTGGAAGCCTTTAAGGACAGTTTTCTTACCAGCCTGACAGAAGCTTCTCTCTTTTTATTCCTTTGACGTCTTCCGAATACTTTATTCTGTCTACTTCCGCTGACGTGTGGAAGTTCCTTCCTTCCTTGGTTTCTCTGATCTTATATAGGCTCCTCGTTTTGCCTACTGAAGCCCACCTTATTTAGATTATTCCAGACACCTGTGGCTACCTTGCCTCCTGAGACTCATTTAGATTATTCAAGACACATGTGGCTACTTTGCCTACTGAGGCCCAGCCCATTTAGGTTATTCAAGACAGGTGTGGCTGTTACCGCACCAAAAGTCAACCTCCTCTGAGAAACATTGAGACCAGCAGCTTCTTCTTTTTCTTCTCAAGCCCTACATCACTCTTCAGGAGGGTGAGATGTGCTCCCCATCCTCTGTCTCCATGGCTTGCTGGCATCTGACTTGACTTTGCAGGCTCTGAAGATAAAGGAAGGTGATTTTTCAGGTACTTTCCATTTACTTCAAGACTTCTGGCTACAGCTGTAAACTGAGAAGACTCTACAATGAGTAAGAGTGAGAATTTAAGCATGGTTTCCTAAATTAGTTGTGCTTTCCTTTAAAAAAAAAAAAAAAAACTTGGCCAGGCATAGTGGCCCACCCTGTAATCCCAGCACTTTGGGAGGCTGAGGCAGGTGGATTACCTGAGGTCAGGAGTTCGAAATCAGCCTAGCCAATATAGCAAAACCCTGACTCCACTAAAAACACAAAAATTAGCTGGGCATGATGGCATGCACCTGTAATTCCAACTACTCTGGGGGCTGAGTCAGGAGAATGGCTTGAACCTGGGAGACGGAGGTTGCAGTGAGCCAAGATCACGCTACTGCACTCCATCTTGGGTGACAAAGACTCTATCTCAAAAAAAAGAAAAAAAAAAAAAGTTGAATCAGGTAGTCTATATATAAGAAGGAACTTTTACTGATTTAATCTTTGTCTTAACTACCACTGAAGATTGTAAAAGGCAGGGGAATTTCAAACATCAAGAGTTCTGAATAATCTACAAACTAGACAACAATTCCTTGAATCTTTGCATTAGTCAAATAGTGTTTCTGGATGTTGTTAAATGTCTAGTCAATAAAAACAATGTTTCTAAAGATTATAAAGCAATTGGAAGCACGCTAGTCCCCTAATGCCAAGTGAAATAGCAATATTGAAACTATGATTACTATTTAAATCAGCCTAAAGATACAAAAAGTTCTTAAATTGTCAGTTTCAGGGATAGAGGGGAGTGGATGGACATGGGACAGGGAGCTCAAACGACACTCGAGAGCCGGCAGGTAAATGAGACGTGGTTTTATTCAGCAGCCACTCACAGGGTCAGTGTTACATTTACACCTACACAAAGAATCGTGGCTGGGAGCCAGGTGGGAGCTTCTCTATGTTGGGTCTATGGCTATGATTACATGGCTATGATAAAGCGTGGGACTGTGCACCTGTGCCCCAATCCCGCTGGATAATCAAGGCTGTTTACCTCAGCCGATGCCTGCTAGTCCATGCCTGCTTGCCTGCAGCACAGCCATGCCATGTTCTTTACACTCCACCCTGTAGGGCCAGGGGACCCCCTTGGCGTGGACCCGTGTACATACAGCAGCACCCCGGATCCACAGGCCCACAGAAAAATACAGAGAGCAACAACCCACCACTGATATTCCTTTTATGCTACCTGTGATTGTAAGAGCCCAATGTAGGCCAGAGCTCAGACACGTCCACCATCTCTGCAGGGGGTCATCAGTGAGATGCTCAATGGCCTTAATCTCCTGTGACACCCCCTTGTACAGCTGCCGTTATATTCGGGCGGTCATCAGGGGTAAACGTACAACACCGTGTCCCTACAAGGGCACAGATGCCACCTTGGGCAGCTATGACTGTGTCTAAGGTCATCCGGCTTTGCATCCCCGCCTTCCTGACCTGGTCAACTTCATCAGTGAACAAAAGGCGAGCAACTTGGGTGTAAATCAGGGCCCGGGCTGCATGCTCTGCAAAGGCTGCAATCTGCTTGTCCACAACAATGGCACCTGCTCCAGGGACAGTTATAGCTAAGGGATAAAACCACCAGGGGGCAAGCCGCACTCGCCAAAAGCAGGAATGCAGTGCCTCCCATTACGCGGGCAACTGGGCAATGTGGGATGTACAGTGGCAGGCATATTGGGCCACCCCCAGGTACAGGGTCCAGTCCAGTTGGCTGGCAGATATGGCCATTCTGTGTCCCCACAGACCTATAACCCCTCCATGGGGAACAGAACCCATGGGGCCCAGCCTTGGTGAGTCTGCTTGTTCCACCACACCTTTGGTGCAGTGATATGTGTTATGTTTGCACGAAATGCAGCAGGCAACCATCCAACAGTGACTTTACCCCAGTACTGCTCTATACATCATGGTACCTGCAATGGGGGCACTACATATTCTCCCATTAGCCAACCCCATCCATCATGGACACAATGAGTCAGCCAGCGGGCAGGCTTGCCATGGGTTCTGCGATGCTCCCTGTCCAAAGCCTGCTGTGTTGCATCCTACCTATTGTCCGTGGGACCCCAAGTCTCTACCCATGCCCACTTCTGCACAGAAGAGCTCATAATAGGCCACACAGACAGCACATATGCCCCCAGAGGAGAGTTCCTTCCCTGGCCAATCCCCTACGAACAGTCAATCACGGAGGCCACACATTAAATACCCAAGGAGTGACCTGTAAGTCATACTGCAGGCCCTCCTCTCAGGGGCTGCAATAACCAACCATCTGAAATGAAGGGTTTGGAGGGTCCATGACCAACACCAGCTTTTCTATTCCCCTGCTTCAGAGGCGCTGGGGGAAGGCAACACTAGATGACTGTTTGTCTGCATGCCTGGCCGGAGGAGGTCATCCTTGGTGTGTATCTATAGCTGGACAGGATGGGATTCCAACGTAATAAAACCTCCCCTGGGGCTGGGCTGCCTTTCTATGACCACTCATTCAAAACTTGAAGCACCAGCTTCAACCTGGAACTCCAGCCATGCAAAGAAGGCGGACTAACATATAACCATAACCCATTCTTCAATAGTCCATTATATTGCTCAATCATGCCAGCAGGTTGTGGGTTTTAAGAAACATGAAACCCAGCTGGGTGCAGTGACTCACGCCTGTAATCCAAGCTTTGGGAGGCCGAGGCGGGCGGATCACCTGAGGTCAGGAGTTCATGACCATCCTGGCCAACATGGTGAAACCTCGTCTCTACTAAAAATGAAAAATAAAATAAAATAAAATAAAATAAAAAAAGCTGGGCATGCTGGTGCGCACCTATAGTCCCAGCTACTTGGGAGGCTGAGGCAGGAGAATCACTTGAACCTGGTAGGCGGAGGTTGCAGTGAGCTGAGATTGCCATTGCACTCCAGCCTGGTGACAAAGCAGGACTCTGTCTCAAAAAAAAATTTAAAAAAAGAAAGGAAACATAAAACCTCCATTATACGTCCATCTGCTGTGCCCACTGTTGTACCTGTTGTCCAGTGAAATGTGTTCCCCTATCACTTTCAACAGCCTAAGGGTGGCCATATAAGGTACTTAAGCGTTGCAGTGCTGGAATGCTGTGTTGCTGGGCAGCCGCCCCACAAGGGAAGGCCAACAGTAAGCCAGTGGCCGTGTCTACAGCCGTCAGTGCGTATGAATAGCCCTGCAATTTTGGCAGTGGTCCGGTGTAATCTATTTGCCATCTGGTTAAGAGCATCTGCCCTACCATCACTCGCAGTGTTACACTGGGCAGGTGTCTCTGTCTGGGGTATGCCTGAGCACATGCCGGTCACTTCTGGCAGGCCTCCAATATGTCCTCCAAAAGCAAAGACAGACCCCAGAGCCTACTGACCTGATGCATCAGTTTACTTCCTGCCTGTCTCACTTTCCTACGTAGCCACAAAGCTACATCTTGTGTAGGTGTCGACTCTAACCATCAGACCTCGGCTAAGGCACCCACCTCATCATTACCGGGGGTAGCCAAAGACACATGACCCAACACATCATAGACAGTTACATCTTTCCGATGATCTGTTTCCCAGAGGTCTTGCCACATGGTCTGGCCCCAAATGGGCCAATGACCTACAGGCCAATTCTGTAACTTCGGAGTAGTCAACCACAGTATTAAAACTCGATAGACTGCCCAGCTATCGATGCCAAGTACCATAGGTGATTCCTCCTTAGTAATCACCATTCACACCGCTCTAAGTTCAGACCATTGGCTGCTTTATTCACACTCACTATCAAACCATATGGTGTCAGTGCTAGGCTGCACTGCTACAGCAGTCCAGGCAACAGTAACGGCCGGACCCATCTGTGTACCATGACTTATCAGAAATGTGAGGGTACCCTTCTTTACCCTTCTTTAAATGGTGATGGTTCAGGGTCTAGGGGTGCCTCAGGCCCCATAGCCTTATCTTGCATTAGGACTACAGGCCCTAAAACTTCCTGCAACTCTGCTGCTAAGGGACTTGTACTCAGCATACTCTGCTGTTCTAAGTAGGCCCCCCACTTCACTAACATGGATATCCATCCCAGTCCGGGGGTTGTACACGGGTACATGAATGCATGCATCCCACCACTGGGTAAGTTGCTGCACTATGACTGTAAACCATCGTGTCATATGTGTCATACTCCCACAGGCCTGAAGAGCAGCATATACAGCAGCTAATTGCTTCTCTAACAGTGAATACCAGAGCTCAGCTCCAAGTAGGACCAAAAGCCTACTGGCATACTCAGGTGCTCCATGCACGGCTACAGGCCCTAACAAAAACTGTCTGTGGTGACATGCACATCGAGCTTAAATGGGCACCCCTGATCGCTGGGCTTGCGCCCACTGAATAGCCTGCTTGGCTATCAGAAAGGCTATTTCAGCCTCATCATCACAATCCCAAGCAAGAGGGGCATGGCCGCTTCTAAACCTACAAAAGAACCAGAGGTTAACATAAAATCATCAATGTAATGAAACAGGCAGACCCCTTCTGGACATTCCCAGGCATCTAGGTCCATGGCAACAAGACCGTGACAAATGGTGAGGCTACACATACAGCCCTGCAGCAGTACCATGAAATTCCACTGTCATCCTTCCCATGTGAAGGCGAACTCTTCCTAGCTCTCTGGAGCAGCAACTATGGAGAAGAATGCATGAGCTAAGTCCACTGCAAAGTGGAACTGCCCCAATTCTGTTGTCAAACAGTCCATAAATCCATGATGGAAGGTACAGCCGCATGCAGGGGGGTGTCACCTTATTCGGTTCCCGATAATCCACTGTCGTTCACCAAGTTCCTTCAGGCTTTCTGACTGGCCACATGGGGAAATTGTAGGGGTTACAGGTGCCATGCACTATTTGCACCTCTTCTCACTTCTTAATAGTCTCAGTTATCACTGTATGCTCCCCGGCAAACGGTATTAATGAGCAGAAGTAACTGGTCGGGGTTGTGGGAGAACTTGGGGCTAGTGATGTGTATGTCCATGCGGTACTGGCTTTACACATGAACCCAGAGTCTGGATTCTCCAGCCATGGTGTGCAAGTCCAGACCATGCAAAATATCCATGCCCAGAATACATTCAGGTATAAGAGAAACATACACAGTATATAGGCAGGGAGCCGAGCAGTCAATGCCAAGATGCAGAGACGCAGGTTTCACTTTCAGGGACTAGCCCTCATAACCATCCATGAATGCAACTTTGCCTGGAAACTTATCCATGTTGCTATAAACAAAACTGCAGTCTGCACCAGCACCTACCAGTACTAGGACCCACTGTACATTGGTGGGGAACCAGTTGCCAGTGCCACATGAGGCCTCCGGTCATCCATTCCCTGCCCCCGCCCTGAGCCAGGCACCTTGGACCATTCCCTAATCAAACAGGAAGGGCCCGGTCTCTTGGCCCACCTGCAAATAGTCCTTGAGCTGCAGCATCTGGGCAGAGCTGGGTTGAGCAACAGTATTTTGCCACCTCTTGGACATTCTCTGGAATTGCTGCTCTAGGGACAATTGCCTCCACAGAGCCAACAGCATTACATTGGGTTGCCTGTCAATTTTCTCCTGAGCAGCCCCAGCTGCAATTCAATCAATCCACATCTGCATGTAGGTCACCCACTGGGGCCCCTTTTTATCTCATGGGGTGGTTACCTGAGGAAGGGGCACTTCCCTTTCTTTATGGCACAGATTCCCCTGTCCCACTGATGCCCTTCTGCCTCCCCAAGAGCTGCTATAGCAATAGTCACTTCATGTATATGGCACCCCACACATGGGGTGAGAACAGCAGCCAGAGAGCCAACAGCACTTGAGGGCACTGAGCCCAGGCAAGATCTCTCATGTGGGAGGTAAAATGTTCATTTTCTGGTGCCCAGATACTCAGATCAAACATGGTCTGCCGCATACCCAGCTCCTGGAGTGCCTGCACCAAATCAGTATATTCTTGCCATTTACTCACAATTTCTGCTGTCTCTCCAACATCATTTCAAACAGTTTGTATGGCTGCCGTCAGCCACTCGATTAACATGTGGTCACCTTGCCCTTGTGCCAACCATCGGCACAGCTGCAGCCGCTGATGAAGGGAGGGGTGAGTTGTGATAGAAGCCAGCTTCTCCATCAGGGAGGCAGAGCAAGAAATGCTGTCAGCCCCTTCATCCCAAAGATGGAGTAGGCAGGCTGGGAGGGGCTCCCCTGGGTGCTGCCAACACTGTTTACCCGACTCCTGCAACTCAGCGAGGATATAAGCACAATCAGAAGTCTGTACCACCACTGTGCGGGGTCCCTGGGCTCTGCTATGGGGTCCCAGCAGCTGCTTATGTTCTTCTTTCTGATATATCACAGGACAAGCCCGAAGTAAAGGAGCCTCCTCCTCCTCAGGATCAGGCCATGCAGGAGTGCTCAGCCTGGAGGACAGGCTCAAGGTCGTGCTGACCGCTGTTTCCAACTCCTGCTCCAGGCTGTTTATCTGAGCCTCTAAGCGCCCTGCTTGTGACTGGAGGTCCTTCACCCCCTGGTTTTGCTGGAAGCCGTGCATTTGGGCCCTCAGGTACCCAACTTGCACCTGAAGGTCACATGTCTGCACCATGTCCCTCAGGGATTGAGCACGTACTTCACGTAGCGCAGTCAGAAATGCCCATCTGACTCTTCCGGCAGAAGTATGGTCCTTCCTGGTGCTGTAAGCTTCCAGGTGCTTCGGTGCCTTCTCCACACTCACAGGAGAACTGTCCACTGCCTCCCACATTTCCACCGGGGCCCTTTCAAGCAGCACCTCTGCCACCAGGGACCACAGCCCATGCCACGGCCACATAGCTGACCCGGGAGCCCCAAGGGCTGAAGACCCACTCACCTTCTCATGCCATCTACACCAATTGCCAGGTTCAGGGTTAGGTTCCAGCCCAAGCTGAGGGCTGAGGGGAGTGGGTCTTCAGCAGGGAGCTGGAAGAACACTCAAGAGACAGCAGGTAAATGACACATGGCTTTACTCAGCAGCCCCGTATAGGGTCAGGGATACATTTATACCCTACACAAACAATAGTGGCTGGGAGCCCGCGGGAGCTTCTCTGTGTTGTATCTACATGGCTCTGATTACATAAGACATGGGTCTGTGCACCTGTGCCCCAATCCCACTGAATCATCAAGGCTGTTTATCCTGGCCTATGCCCGCTGCCCAGTGCCTGCTTGGCTACAGCACAGCTATGTTCCTTACATAAATTTACCAAAATATTAGCAATTTATATTCTAATACAGTATGATAGTTTTCTTTAATATTCATACATAACTTTGGTTAAAAAAATTTAAAAAGGAAAATTTGGGTTTAGAACACAAGCAAAGCTTGAATGGAATCTACCACCAGGAAACTTGCTCTCAGCTTGGAAAACGCTGATGTTTCTTCTCCATGGCACCTGATATTAATCATGTGTCACTTATTTTATTCCATAAGCTAAGCTAAGAGGGAATTCCAATCCTACATCATGGCTATCCCCGTTTAATTTATACTTTAGGAAGCAAGGCACATGTGGAGTTCTTTTCAAATTAATGGAGACCAATTTTATGTGTTTTTAGGATATGCTAAATGCACTTTTATGAATGAGAATTTCCTATAATTAATGATTCAAACAACAATAAGATACCACCAATATGCAATAAAGTATGACTTGGCACAAACTACTTTTTTTTCTCCTTTGGAGACAGAAATGCATATTGACAGGTGCATCTTTTTACAAAAGACCAGCTTTAAAATGTTTAAACTCACCAAATAATCTCTACACAATAAAAAGTAAGTTGTGAGAATTGCATGTGAAACAAAAAGCCCACTATTGTAACCACCCAACAAGTTCACCTTCCTTGCTGCCTAGAAAGAGCCAATTTATCGAGGTAGGGGAATTGCAATAGAGAAAAGAGTTATTCATGCAGAGCTGTCTGTTTGGGAGACTAGAGTATTATTATTACTCCAATCAGTCTCTGAGAATTCAGAGATCAGAGTTTTTAGGGATAATTTGGTGGGTAGGGCCCTAGTGAATTGGGAGTTTAATTGGTAAGGTCAAAGATAAAACCATAGGTAGTTGAAAGTGTCCTCTAAGTCAGTTCCTGGGTGGGGCCACAAGACGAGATGAGCCAGTTCATCAATCTGGGTGGTGCCAGCTGATCTATCAGGCACAGGTTCTGCAAAATATTTCAAGCTCTAATCTTAGGTTTGACAATAGTGATGTTATCCCTGGGAGCAATTTGGGACATTCAGAATCTTGCAGCCTCCAGCTGCAATGATTCCTAAATCATAATTTCTAATCTGGTGGCTAATTTGTATTTGCTAGTCCTACAAAGGCAGTCTAATTCCTAGGCAAGAAGGGGTCCATTTTGGGAAAGGGTTGATACCTCTTTGTTTCAAGCTATAAAGTAAGTTTCTTCCAAAATTAGTTTCACCTACACCCAGGAATAAACAAGAACAGCTTGAAGGTCAGAAGCAAGAGGGAGTTGGTGAGGTCAGATCTCTTTCACTGTCTCAGTTATAATTTTGGAGTGGTGGTTTCACAATCACCACTGATGTCATGATAAATATGTGCTAAATAGTAATGACAGATGCAGACACTTTCTAAAATAATACTAAATAAGGATTTCAGGAACACATAATCTAATTTGCATCTCGTGGGGTATATTGTTACCTTCTTGTCAAAGGATTTACATTCATAACTTGCCATGCACAAAACAATATAGAGAGGTCTTAGATGTTTTAGTATTTCCTTAAAAAAAAAAAAAAGAAGAAGAAAAAGAAAAATAGAAAACATAGAACAATAACTTCAGAATGCTGACCACAGTAAGCAAATCATTTGGAATGCCTCTCTTTTCATGTTAACAAAGTAAATAATGTGATTTGCAAACTCCAGAGATTTCTGGGATTACAGTAGTACTAATATTTTGGCCCATGGGCCCCTTGTGGCTCATACCTTTTCAAATCAGTGTTTTTGTAGTCACTACTGCTTCCCATATAAATACTTGCACATAGTGAAACAATGAGACTCCTGGCACACTCATAGGCTTTCATAGGCTTTTCTAATTCTTCTTTCTTGTTCTGTTTCTGCTCTCCAATTAAATGGGTTAAAAGGAGATGTTTTACTGTGGATTCTTGGCTCCTCCATCTATTAAACGATTTTTTTTTTTCTTCTTCATTTTAGCTTAGCTGTTTTTAAAGGTAAACACTTACCTTTTCTTTGAAATTGCCTTTTCAATTCATGACATTGCTGTATGTTGATTTCCATTCTCAAGTCTGTTTGCAGACTAAACATGGTACACACATTTTTGCTGGAAGAGTGGGCTACAATATGATTCGAACTTGATCCTTCCTCATTTAGTATAGCCAATGTACTGATTTCTTTAATTAAGCCCTCCCCAGTGGATCACATTATTCACAATCCTCTAGTGCTGTACTGTTCAATATTGTAGCCACGAGCCCCATGTAGCTTGTATCTAGATAATTTTAATTTAAAGTAATTATGTTAACAGAAAGGGGGTCCCAATCCAGATCCAAGGAAGGCGATTCTTGGATCTCATGCAGGGAATAATTCAGGGTGAGTCCTTAGAGAAAAGTGAAAGCAAGTTCATTAAGAAAGGAAAGAGATAAAGAATGGCTACTCCATAGGCAGAGAAGCCCTGAGGGCTGCTGGTAGCCCACTTGTATAGTTATTTCTTGATCATATGCTAAACAAGGGGTAGATTATTCATGAGTTTTCTGGTAAAGGGGTGGGCAATTCCAGGAGCTGAGAGTTCTTCCCCCTTTTAGATCATACAGGGTAACTTCCAGACATTTCCATGGCATTTGTAAACTCATGGTGCTGCTGCCAGTGTCTCTTAGCATGCTAATACCTTATAATTAGTGTATAACCTGCAAGGAGGATGACCAGAGTTTGCTCTCCTCGCCATCTTGGTTTTGGTGGAAAATAGCCGGCTTCTTTACTGTACACTCTTTTATCAGCAAGGTGTTTATGACTTGTATATGTGTCTGTCTCCTCTCTCCTCCTGTGACTTAGACTGCCTAACTTCACAGACATGTAGCTCAGCAGGTCTCAGCCTTATTTTAGCCTGCACCTGCTCAAGATGGAAGCACTTTGGATCAAACGCCTCTGACAGTTACATTTAAATATAATTTAAAATTTAGTTTCATTGTCACTACTATATTTGAAGAGCTCACACAGTCACTAACTGCATTTGAAGAGTTCAGTCACTACATGTGTCTGGTGGCTATGATCTGAGACTGCACAGATAATCTAGGAAATTCCCATCATTGCATAAAGGTCTATTGAATGGCACTGATTTAGAGGAAGTCAAATAGTCTGAGGAGCTGGAAATCTAACCTGGCCTTCTTTAAGTGTAACATGTAAGAGGCAATACAGTTCTCCCTCAGTATCAACGAGGGATTGGTTTCAGGACCCCTGTGGATACCCAAATTTGAAGATGCCAAAATTTAAGTAACTATATAAAATAGTATAATATTTTCATACAACCTAATGTCTATCTTCTGGTACTTTAAATATGTAATGTAAATGCTATGTAAATAGTTGTTACACTGTATTTTCTATTTGTATTATTTTTACTGGGCTTTCAAAAAATATTTTTGATCCTCGGTTGACTTCAAAGATGGGAAGCCTGTGGATATTGAAGGCTAACTGTACTACAGGTCAGAAATTCTTTGTTCCTTAATCAATGTAGCAAATGCAAAATATAATAGGTAGAATACATTGATTAGTGTGCATGTGAAAACTAGAATAATGTTAACATTATGCATCATTAAGGCCACATTATGCAAAAGGAAAAATAAAACATTTATGTGATATACTTACATTTCCTGCTTGTGATTAAAACTCTACTTGGTTCTTGTAAACAATTGTGGGCAATACTGAAGCTCACTTAATCCTAAACTTATCACACACTGTCATGGTTTAGATATGATTTGCTTGTCCCGTCAAATCTCACACTAAAATTTGATCCCCAATCTGGTGGTATTGAAGGTGGGGCCTAGCAGGAGGTGTTTGGGTCTTAGGGGCACATTCCTCATGCATGGCTTAGTGCCTTTCTCAAGGTAATGAGTTATCACTGTCTTGACACCGGGTTAGTTCTCCTGGCAATAAATTAGTTACCGAGTGAGTGGGTTGTTATAAAGCCAGGATGCCCCTCAGCTTTGGTCTCCTTACACCTGTTTCTCCTTTAATCTTCTCTTCTATGTTTGGACACAGCACAAAAGCCTTAACCAGAAGCCAGGTAGATACCAGTGTCATGCTTCCTGTACAGCCTGAAGCAGCAGGAGTTAAATAATCCCCTTTTCTTTATAAATTACTCAGTCTCAGGGATTTCTTTACAGCAAAGAAAAACAGTCTGACAAACATCCACTATCTACAAGTTGATGATCTATATGTTTTGTTACAGGAGGGGTATTTCCAGGTTTTGTGGAGTCTTGAAACTTACGCAATTTGCAAAGCACTTAAAAAAAAAGAAAACCCAAATTGCAAATACATAAAACAATGATTATGTGAATACTTTGGTAAGATATCTTACAGAGTTTTGGAAGGTGCCAGTGCAAGCAAGAAGCCCTGAAGTTTTGTTTTTGTTTGTTTTTTTTTGTTTTTTTCTGATGGTTCATTCTGAAAAGCCCTAAAATTTAAGCTTTGTTAGTTTACTGTAAAGCCACATAGACTATGAGACAGAATGTAACAAAGTGCTATGTTGACACAGCAGGAGGAAATAACAATTAGGGGAAGGAATGGAAATGGCATTTTCAAAGAAAAAGGACTAGAAAGAAATAGTTTGTATTATTAAAATAGTAGCACTTACTCCTTTTGTGTTGATTTTTGAGACAGAGTCTTGCTCTGTTATGTAGGCTAGAGTGCATGACATGATCACAGCTCACTGCAGGCTTGAACTCCTGGGCTCAAGTGATCCTCCCATCTCAGCCTCCTGAATAGCTGGGACCCCAGTGGTAAGCTGCCAGGCCTATTTTGTTTTATTTTATTCTGTTTTTTAGTTTGTTTTAGAGACGGGGACTCCCTGTGTTATCCAGGTTGATTCAGACTCCTGGATTCAAGCAATCCCACCTTGGTCTCCCAAAGTGCTAGGATTACTGGTGTGAGCCACCACACCTGGCCAGTGCTTACTGTATTTGCTCGCTTTTCTTTTTTCTTTTTCTTTTCTTTTTTTTTTTTTTTTTTTTTTTTTAAGACAGAGTCTTGTTCTGTTGCCCAGGCTGGGGTGCAGTACAGTGGTCTGATCTCAGCTTACAATAACCTCAGTCTCCCAGGCTCAAGTGATCCTCCCACCTCCGCCTCCCAAGTGGCTGAGATTACAGGTGTGTGCCACCATATCCAGCTAATCTTTTTAAGAAAAAATTTTGTAGGGACAGAGTCTCACTATGTTGCCCCGGCTGGTCTCAAACTCCAGGGCTCAAGTGATCCTCCCACCTTGGCCTCCCAAAGCGCTGGCATCACAGGTGACAGTGCTTACTCTTGACATGAGAAATTTGTTAGGGTAAGGAAGCTGTTTTCATATTTCACTTTTCATATTTGTCATGAATTTATAGTGAAATGTGTTGTGTAACTTGCGTTTAGAAATAGTCTGCCTATTTTTTTTCTAATACATCCACATACATACACGCAATGCGGGGGTGGGAGTGGTCATGCTTGAACTAACCATTGAAGACTGGCTTGATAAGAAAAGATGGGAACATGTTTTAGTCAGTCTGAGACACCATAGCAAAATACCACAGAATGGGTGGCTTAAAATCGCCATTTATTTTCCAGAATTCTAAAAACTGGGAAGTTCAAGATCAGGGTGCGAGCCTGGTGGGTTTCTGGTGACAGCTGTTCACCGGGCTTGCAGAGGGCTGCCTTCCGGCTGTATCCTCACTTGACTAGGGATGAGGAGCAAGCTCTCCCATCTCTTTTTCTAGAGTATTAGTCCCATCATGAGGACGGTACTTTGGTGGCCTCCTCTAAACCGAATTGCCTTCCAAAGACACCATCTCCTAATACTATCACATTGGAAGTTATAGTCTCAACATGTGAATTTTAGGAATTTTAAGGGGAGCACAAACATTTAGTTCACAATCGTGAGGTTCAATCCTGAAGGGAAAATACAAGGCACAGTATATGGAAGTGAAAGGTGAATACAATGTTTGAGCATCTGTTATTAATAGAAGGCAGTCTGTTTTCATGCCTCAATGGTTTCATATTAAGAACACTTTCCACCCAGTATAATGTACTCCACATCTACAAGCTCATATCTTGGCATTCTAGGAAGAAAATAAATTGTGATTATCTAAAATAAATTAAAACTTACATGCAATTTAATAATTACTTATATAAAATGTAAAATGTGGCCGGGCGCCGTGGCTCACACCTGTAATCCTAGCACTTTGGGAGGCCAAGGCAGGTGGATCACAAGGTCAAGAGATCAAGACCCTCTTGGCCAACACGGTGAAACCCTGTCTTACTAAAAATACAAAAAAAAAAAAAAAAAATTAGCTGGGTGTGGTGGCACAGCCTATAGTCCCAGCTACTCAGGAGGCTGAGAATTGCTTGAACCCGAGAGGTGAAGGTTGCAGTGAGCCAAGGTCGCACCACTGCACTCCAGCCTGGTGTCTGGTGACAGATTGAGACTCTGTTTCGAAAAAAAAAAAAAAAAATGTCAAATGTAAGTCTTTTTGAGCTGGAACCAAATAAAAGAAATACACTATGTGTTCTTATAGACATAGTTTCCAGTCCCTGTGTCAGGCTGAAACCTTTTCAGCTGTTTTTGTTTCTTTAACATTAAGTAAAGAAAGATGATGAAAATAGAAGTTCTAGAGTTTAGGTGAATGGGTATTTTGGATAACATATATTGAGTATCTTTTATTAAATTTACAGGACTCCTTCTGTATGCCCTGTGAATTCTACGTTTTTCTCTAGAGATGTTTGCTTTGTAGTTTGCATGGTTCTAGAACCTAACCAAGCACTGCAAATCAAGACAATATATTTCAGCCTGACAGATCTTCCAGGGAGTTCCTGCTGAAAGAGCCTATCAATGACTAAATCAATATGCCACTGTAATCATAGAAACAGCCTTCCTGTGCCTCTTAATTAAAGGTTTAACAGCTTCAATCGTCTTTGTTCTGGAACACTGATATTCCACAAGCAGAATCAAGATTTCACTGATCAAAAGTCATTTTACTAACATTTGCAAAATGTTTACCTTGTAAAAGATACTTTACTATATTGAAAATACAAAATAATAAAATATAGCCTCCAAGAACAGACTTCTCCAAGAAGTAAGTCTTAGTTCAGAAACAGATTAAGTAGACAGTTATGGAACAGCATAAGAAGTTCTGTGGTAGAAATTAGCACTCTGTGTTTCTACAACTAGGTATACAAGTGAGCTCTGTCAGGCAAAGAAACATGTAAAGTAAGGGTAAAAGTATAATGAGAAAATTATAAATAATATGAGTTGATTATATTTTTAAAATGTTACTCCTGACAATCATTGTTTTATGTAACATATGTTTTGCATATTTATATTTTTGCAGGAAATTGTTTCTAGCTCAAAAAATAGAATTAACCATTTTAACACATTTCATTACTCACTAAAGAACATAGTGTTCACTGAAAACGTCAGTAATTCTAGCTGTTCCCACCAATTTTATTCAAAGTTGGAATTGTAAAACTCTTTTACTAACTCACGGGTTTCAAAAAAATTTATATGTAACCCAGATAGCATATGTTTTGCTTTATGCTTTTCCCTACTTCTGTTAGAAATTCATTTTCACCAAATAAATAATGATTTTTATCATTGAATTGAAAACACTTGAGATTAAGAACAAGTCCCACAGTCTGTGAGCCGTGATAATTCACATAAAAAAATTCCACTGGGTATGAGTCTTCCCCTAACGCCTTTGTCTTGAGCACCAATCAGTGCGTCTCCTTTTCATCAGACCCACTGTGCAGCAGCGCGTAGTTTAATCTCACTCTTTCCTTTTTCCTTTTCCATACAAAGTAGGTTACTTTTTATCCTGAAATGCAGAAGGCCAGAAGACAGGATGCTCACTTATACCACAGATAGAGTTTATGAAATATCTTCCCAAGGATTATCTGTTAGGATAATAACTTCTACCTATATCTTTATATAACAATAAAGCCTAATTTAATTAAGCCCTCTAAATATATAGGACTATATAACCCTATAGCTCTAATAATATTAAAGGAAATAAGTAATATTAGGTAATATTTATTATTTATTTATTTTTTATTTGCCAGGTATCATACTAATAGCTTTATATATATAATGCCAGTTAGTCCTAAAAATAATCTTACGAGTTACATAAGAAGGTGGTGAAGATGAAATTTTAACCAGAGACCCGGGTTCCAAAGCACAATTAATCACTTTACTACAGTCTCTCAGCCAGTAACTGGACCCTCAGCTGTCCTCTAATTTAGTAGGTCATGCCAGCATAAAATTACATGGATTCACAAGGTAAATATTTAATATCTAGCACTTCTACATAAGTTCTCTACACCTTTGTACAGAAAAGTTGTAGAACTAGATAAGCAGTTGGATAAGCACCAAAAAAAGAATACGTGAGAATTCATGTTATCTACAACATTTGTCATTAAAAGATAGGGTTTTTTTTTTTTTTTCATTGTCCTTATGCCATTTAACCAATATGTGACATCTTCCAATTAGGACAAGGACATGCTTTTACATTGTCTTCTGTCTTTCAATTTCTCAGACATAATTATTCACAAATGAAAACATCTATAACTATCAGAGAAGGAAAAGGAGGGATGAAGACAAACGTGGAGTCACGAAAAAGAAATCACAGTAAACATAAGCACAGTTAGTGTTTGTTCAACCATTTTTCTCACACCAGGCCCCTCCACACCTTTATAATTTAGTCCCAGTCAAGCAAAGCAGAGTTTACAATTTACAAAAGAAGAAATCTTAATGTCCGGAGGACATTTGAAAAACAAAAAGTTTATTTTCACTTGTAATCAGGGGAACAAAATAACACATGAGATCCATTTTATATGAATTGGATTGACCAAAAAGTTGAGAAATATTCCATAAAGCAAGGATGTAGAGAAAACAGAAATTCTTAAAAGTTGGTAGCAACATAAATTAACACAGTTATTACGGAGAACAATTTATGATTATTTAAGATTGAAAAAGCATAAACTCTATGAGCCAACATTTCCATGTCTAATATACCACTGAGCAACACTCCCACAAAGGAACAAAGATATGCGTATGAAACACTCTTAAGAATAGTTAGCAACAGTAAAAAATTAAAAACAAAATATTCAACAGTTTCCTTCGATTTAGCATAGATATATCGTTCCTATGTGCTGGCACTATTCTAAAGGATTGATAACTTCTTTAATCCTCATAGCAGCTCCATGACGTAAGTGCAATCATCATCTCCATTTTATAGATGAGGCAACTGAGACTCAGAGAGGTTTTCTGAAGGTCCCACAGCAATAAATGGTCTAGCAACAGCAAGTACTATGCTATGCTGCTTCCCATGCATTAGAGAATTAAATAACTTATAAGATACTATATATTATCAAGAATAGATCTTGAAAACTCTGATGAGAGAAAAGGCAAGTGTGTCAGTCCATTTTCATGCTGCTGATTAAGACATACCAGAGACTGGGAAGGAAAAGGGGTTTAATTGAACTTACAGTTTCACATGGCTGGGGAGGCCTCAGAATCATGGTGTGAGGTGAAAGGCACTTCTTACATGGTGGCAACAAGAGAAAAACGAGAAAGAAGCCAAAGCAGAAACCCCTGATAAACCCATCAGATCTCATGAGACTCATTCACTATCATGAGACTAGGATGGGAAAGACCAGCCCCCATAATTCAATTACCTCCCACTGGGTCCCTCCTACAACATGTGGGAGTTCTGAGAGATACAATTCAAGTTGAGGTTTGGGTGGGGACACAGCCAAACCACAGCATTCCGCCCCTGGCCTCTCTCAAATCTCATATTTTCACGTTTCAAAAACAATCATGCCTTCCCAACAGTCTCCCAAAGTCTTTACTAATTTCAGCATTAACCCAAAGTCCACAGTCCAAAGTCTCATCTGAGATAAGGCAAGTCCCTTCCACCTATGAGCTTGTAAAATCAAAAGCAAGCTAGTTAATTCCTAGATACAATGGGGGTACAGGTGTAAATACAGAGATTCCAAATGGGAGAAACTGGCCAAAACAAAGGCGTTACATAGCTCGTGCAAATCCAAAATCCAGCAGGGCAGTCAAATTTTAAAGCTCCAAAATGATGACCTTTGACTCCAGGTCTCACATTCAGGTCACACTGTTGCAAGAGGTTGGTTCCCATGGGCAGCTTCACCCCTGTGACTTTATAGGGTATAGCCCCCATCCTGGCTGCTTTCATGGGCTGGCATTGAATGTCTGCGGCTTTTCCAAGCGCATGGTGCAAGCTATTGGTAGGTCTACCATTCTGGGGCCCAGAGGATATGAGCCCTCTTCTCACAGATCCACTAGGCAGTGCCCCAATGGGAACTCTGTGTGGGGTTCCAACTCCACATTTCTCTTCTGCACTGCCCTAACAAAGGTTCTACATGAGAGCCCTGTGCCTCCAGCAAACCTTTGCCTGGGCATCCAGGTGTTTCCATACATCTTCTGAAATCTAGGTGGATGTTCTCAAAGCTCAATTCTTGACTTCTGTGCACCCACAGTCTCAACAGCATGTGGAAGCTGCCAAGGCTTGGGGCTCCCATCCCTGAAGCCACAGCCTGAGCTGTACATTAGCTCATTTCAGCCACGGCTGGAGGGGCTAAGACACAGGGCATCAAGCCCCTAGGCTGCACACAGCATGGGGATCCTGGGACCAGCCCACGAAATCACTTTTCCCTCTTGGACCAGCGCGTCTGTGAGGAAGGGGCTGCCCTGAAGGTCTCAGACACAACCTGGATATATTTTTCCCATGGTCTTGGGGATTAACATTAGGCTCCTTGATACTTATGCAAATTTCTGTAGCCGGCTTGAATTTCTCCTCAGAAAGTGGGTTTTTCTTTCTTATCACATTGTCAGCCTGCAAATTTTTCATACTCTTTGCTCCACTTCCCTTATAAACCTGAGTGTTTTTAATAGCACCCAAGTTACCTCTTGAATGCTTAGCTGCTTAGAACTTTCTTGCACCAGATACACTAAATCATCTCTCTCAGGTTCAAAGTTCCACAAATCTCTAAGGCAGGGGCAAAATGCCAACAGTCTCTTTGCTAAAACATAACAAGACTCACCTTTGCTCTAGTTCCCAACAAGTTTCCCATCTCCATCTGAGACCCCCTCAGCCTGGACCTCACTGTCCATGTCTCTATCAGCATTTTGGGCAAAGCCATTCGACAAGTCCCTAGGAAGCTCCAGACTTTCCCACATTTTCCTGTTTTCTTCTGAACCCTCCAAACTGTTCCAGTTTGTCTGTTACTGAGTTCCAGAGTCACTGCCACATTTCCTGATATCTTTTCAGCAGCGCCCCACTCTACTGCTACCAGTTTGCTGTAGTCTGTTTTCATGCTGCTGATAAAGACATACCCGAGACCGGGAAGGAAAAGTGGTTTGATTGGACTTACAGTTCCACAGAGCTGGAGAGGCCTCAGAATCATGGCTGGGGGCAAAAGGCACTTTTTACATGGCAGCAGCAAGAGAAAAATGAGGAAGAAGCAAAAGCAGAAACCCGGGATAAACCCATCAGATCTCGTGAGACTTATTCACTAACTCGAGAATTGCACAGGTAAGACCTTCCCCCAATGGTTCAGTTACCTCTCAATGAATCCTTCCTATAACACGTGGGAATTATGGGAGATATAATTCAAGTTGAGATTTGGGTGGGGACACAGCTAAAATATATCAGCAAGTTTCAGTATAATATATGCACTTTGATAATTTCTATGTAACAACTGTAAGTTTTAAAAAAAAATTTAGGTGCATAAAATTTTTTATTGGCGTGTGCATTCATATATATAACTGCAATAATTCATATTAAATTCATAAAACGGCTGATTCTTCAAAGATGAGAATGGAAAAAAGATTGGGGATAGAAGCTTTCAAGTTTATATATAATGTTACACTAAAGAAAATGTTTAATGAGATGTATGTTCTTATGTATTCCAATTTACTGATAAATATGAGACTCAGAACTTGTGACTTGCTCAAAGACATGGGATTACAAAAAGTAGAACTAGAAATCATACTCATATTCTAAATTTAGTGTTTTATTCAACTTCGGCCAACCAAGAATTTACTATATAGATCTTAGCTATGTAAAAGTAGTTATAAAAGAAGATTAATTATATTAAGATATTTCAAAATATTTAAATTATAAAAATTAATACTTTAATATAATTAACCTTCTTTTATATGATACTTTCCCTATCAATTTATCTATTAGGTCATGCAACAATATGTATAGAACAAGGATTTCATACCAGCCATTATGTTTAAACACTAGAAGTAAGTCGAGACTCTAGTAAAGTCTGAACTCATGACCCCTAGTTTACAAAACCAGGGCTGTAACTACCATCAGCAAAGGGAGATTTTAAAGCTAATAAACTGTTCATTGTTTGAGCTTCTGGAAGAAAAGTTTTATAAATCTGACAAGAAATTATCTTTACACATATCATTCCTTTTGATAGTGTAATAATAATTTCAAGCATTATTATTGCTATTATTCTCTGTAATTATGTAATAATTGTGATGCCTCATTTCTAACTCTCCAGAGAGAAGAGAAAAAAAAATCCACTGGGAAGATGATGGGGGAGATTAAACCAAATGGTCTTGATAAATTTTCTATTGTAATTTTAAACAAAGCCCTAGATACCATCTGACTAATTGCAGATATTTCTGGAAAGCTTGAAGGTCTCCGAATAATTAGGTTGGGAAGAGGGAGGAAATCAGTTAGGAAGCTGATATCTCCCTGGACACGGTTACAGACTGGCAACTGGCCTGCAGACCGTGCTGGTGCCGACAGTGTGAGCACCAGGCAGCCCATCTTGGAGGCTAATTTGGTCTCAAAAGCAGTGGAGTGTCCATTCAATTTGGGAAAGCATTTTGGCTGTGAGAAGCATTCTGAAATAAAAGGTTCGTGAGGAGAGAAAAAAAGAAACTTGAAATTAAGTTTAAAATGTATTTGTTATAATCTGTACCAACAACAGCTTTATGTGCACTAACCAAGATGCTCTGTCATTCTTCATCAGCAACCGTTACATTCAAATTCCATGCTAAAGAGTAAAAAAGTGTCCGGGGAACTGATAAATCTTCATTTGCCTCATTGAGTCTGCTCAAAACAAAACAAAACAAAACCAAAGTTGATAAAGGCATCCTAAGATCTGGCTATCATTAGAATTCTCATCCAACAAAACAAATCCGACACAGTGAAAGGAGCATTAATAGAACTGTTTTTAAATTTAAGAAATTTAAAATGAGATGATGAGATGATAATATCTCTATTGGCAGCAGACAAGATGTATTTTAGCTGCAAGATCTAATCGGAAGAAAACTGTTCTCCATCACCAAAAGGCTTCATTTCTTCATTTGAAATTCTGAATTTCTTGCTTTGATCTCCTTTATTATTCCTGATGAGAATATTGATATCAGCTTTTATAACAGCCCCAGAGAGATGATCTAGAAATCTGGCTTCTATACTCAAAGGTTTCAATAGGCGCTGCAGCCTACATTCTAGGGTCTGCATGTTTCAGTGCAGGCGTATTCGTTTTCTATAGCTGCCATAACCAACTGCCACAAACTGGGTGTCTTAAAACACCAGAAACGTATTCTGTCACAATTCTGGGGCTGGAAGTCTGAGGTCAACATGTTGGCAGGGCCTTACTGCCTCTGGAGTCTTTAGGATAGAGCCCTCCAATGCCTTTCCCTAGCCCCTGGTAGCTTCCAGCAATCCTTGGCTTACTGTTACATCACTCCAGGTTCTGACTCCATCCTGACATGACCTTTTCCCCTCTATGTATTTCCAAGCCTCCCTCTCCTAAGAAGGACACTAGTCATTGGATTTAGAGCCCACCTTAATCTATTATAACCTCAACTTAATTACATCTGTAAATGCCCCATTTCCAAATAAAGGCACACCCACAAATATCAGGGGTTACGACTTGAATGTATCTTTTCAGGGGACACAACTCAACCCATTATAGTAGGTTAAGTGCACATCTGATTCTCTGAATCTGGAAGGCAGAAGCAGATGGGAAATTAGCTGTCAGAGCAACCGTTATCTATTCAACTTAAAAAAAGGAGTAAGAGGGTTATAAGGAAGATAATCCTTCCGTATGGTTACACAGAGCAAGAACAGACATACAATCCCACGAATTCTGACATCCTACCTATAACAAAGGTGAATAGGAGTATATACATGCAGGTCAAGCAGCAAGGTCCTAGCAGGTCTGAAATATTATACTTAGACTCTGGAAATAGTTACAGGGAGTAGTAAGGAGACCTTAAAGCTTCTGTTCACCTCCATCTTTCTTAATAGTATCACCTAAAAGGATATAGCATTAAATTTTCCTCCTGTGTTTGGAAACCTATTCTCTCTCCCTCTGTCACTCTTTAGTTTCTTCTTTATAGAATCCTACCCACATTCACAGCTGGTGCAGTGAGAAAGTCCCTAGTCTTCCCCTCTTTTAGAGGAGACAACTTGCGGCTCACCTCTACCCACCCAGACCCACATCCATTCATACTCACAACCCTGTACTTTACAAAACTAAACTACTGCCAGTTTGAAATAAAAGAGTATCTGGCTGTCTGCTCCAAGTCTTACGAAGAAATTATTCTTTTCTTTCTTCATTCTGCTTTTTCTTGCCTTCAAAATTGTAGGTTAAAAGAAAAAGACACTGAAAAGCTGCTTTGCCTACTTCTAGTGCTCCAAGATTTGGCTCCACCAAAAGCCAAAAGAAGCAATAATGCCACTTGCCAACATTTACACGGTGCTCATACAAACCGTGCCCAGACATTTACAACATGACATGAAGGAGCTTATTGGCTGTATCTCTCAAACTCAATTGCTTGCAAACTTTACCAGGTACTCTTCTGAGCGTTTTAATATGTGGTAACTCCCTCCGTCTCCTAAAACAATATTTGAGGAGGATGCTATATTATACCCATTTCGCAGAAAAAGAAACCGAGGTACACAGAGGTGACATGCACTGATCCAGTCAAGCAGCTAACAAGTGGCAGGATTAGGATTCAAGTTCTTTCAGTATGGCTTCACAATTCTTAAGTGCTCCTGAATTTTATTTTGTATTAGAGAAATAGTTCAGAGGAAATTTTTCAAATTCTGCATGGCGATACAGTATCAGTTATCTTTAATAAACTAATAAACACAACTGCCTTTGCCTGGACCTTTCCTCAATGACTATCTCCTCAGGAGATCTCTTAGAAGATGCGATGGTAGCTGAAATACAGTATTTCTGTTTCTGGATATTTCTCAACCTCTTTACATGAGAGACACAGCCAATAAGCTCCCCCAGGTCATGTAAATACCTGGACACAGTTCTCCTCCAGACAATCTTACGTACTTCCATTTTCCCCAAAGCCTCCAAATCCACAGACTACTGTTCATTGCCCAAGCTGCCCTCTTCCCTTATAAGGTCCATCCCCCTTTTCTACTCAGGCTTCTTAGCTAACTGTTACTCAGAATTCCAGCTACATCTACAGTATTACTTCCACATAAATCCATTTCCTGACCTCTTTCACAAGACCCAAGTTAAGTGTAATTCTTCTCTCCTGTGACTCTGTTTGGACCTATAGCAGTAGGCATTTTTACCAACCAAACATTAATTCTTTCTAACAGAATCTGGAAATTATTAAAGTAACCAACTCTATCCAAAAATCTAGATACTCAGAGAAAACTAACCCACCTCCAGCTCAAGAGATGTATTTGATCTTTCTACAGTCCATTGCAGCTCTGCAAAGGCATGTGACTCAATTTAAGCCAAGCAGAGGTTAGAAGAAATTTTCTGGGGCTTCTCCTATGAGTTCTTCTGGAACCAACATATTCTTTCTTCCCCTAGACATTGTTAGGCATAAAAGCAAATTCTAGAGCTATTGTAACCACTTCATTGCCAAGTTAAAGACAGGGCTAAATCACAGAGAAGATACACTGGAGGAATACAGCTAAGGCCATGGATTGAGTCAACCCTGAAGCTACTCAATTTCTGAACCTCCTACTATAAATGGCAATATATATATTTTACTGCTTAATCCAATTTTAAATGTGTTTTTCTTTCATTTCCATCAAAAAGCACTTGAAGGAATACACTTACCAAACATTTTTTGCATACCTCTTTAAAATTAGTTTTTAAATTATTGAGCAGTTGACCATGATCTCCTTGAGATTAGGAATTATGTCTTTGTTCTTTCTCGATCCCCAGTACCTAATTGAGATTTGATACGTGGTAAGAATTTAGTAAGAATTTAATAAATCAATGGCTAAGTGAAATTACCACTAACTATTCAATAAATAAGAATTAACCTCAAAAGCAGAGACAGCAAAGCCAGAAATAGACAAATGAGACTATATTAAATGAAAATGCTTCTGCACAGCAAAGGGAACAATCAACTGAGTAAAGACACAACTTCTTAAATGGAAGAAAACATTTGCAAATGATTAATCTGAAAAGGCACTCATATCAAGAATATTCAAGGAACTTAACTCATAGTTATTCAAGGAATATTCAAGAAACTTAACTCATAGTTAAGTTCCAAAGAATTAAAAACCTTAGAAACAAACACATAATCCCATTAAAAATGGATAAAGGACGTGAACAGACATTCTAATTCCCTTAGAAGAGTTTCTGACACACAGTAGTGCTCAATAAATATTATTTAATAACATATATGAAATACCTATCAACAGTTTTAAGTCCATAAGAACCTCATATTCAGCCAGAGAAAGTACTTCATTCACATTAAAGAGACTGCAGATATAAAATTCCCAACAATGGACCTGGATGGAAATGTTTCCTAAGAAACCAAACTATGCAAAGAGATGAACTTGCATCCTAAAATAAGTAAAACGAAACGACAAGTCTGTGAGTCAGGCACCAGTTCATGACAGTGTTAGTCGCGTTATCATTGTCCTGTCTCTAGGCTTAGAAGCATAAGTCAGTGGAAGAGAGAAGAGGCCAAACTGCTTCTTCACCAACCCACTAGGCAGTGAGCAACCTGCAACCATACTGAGCTGAGAAAAGAGTAGTCGCTGTAACTTCAGCGATGTTTGAACTTTTAATTCCTACATGAAATGAGACCTTTAAACCGCTGACCAGAGAACTTCCGTTGCATTAAAACGACAAAAAACATGAGGTTTTTCTTAAATTTCATCTAGGAGAAGAGGAAATACTGGCCCCACCAAATAAATTAAAAGAACAGTAGTGGAGGATGGGGAGAAACTGCTTTATGATTACAAACCACAAGCCATACCAAACATCGTAGGTATATTTCCATTTCAATAAGGATAGTTGCAGTTGCAAAATAAAGAACTCATTGTGTGTTCATAGGAACGCCTTTTACATGACCGAAAGGAATGCTTATCAAAGAAAGATATGAAGGAAGAGAGCTGAAGTTTACTGAATACATGTGAGGGGATGGGAGCAGGTAGTAAACTATTTCATGAAATCTTTCCCAGATGCTATGAACTAAGAACGATTATCATTATTTTATATATAAGGAAGTCAAAGTGCAAAGAAAATTCATGACTTGCTGTAGTTCAAATGGTTAGAAAGTGGCAGAGCTTGGCCTGAAACCGGCTTCTCACTGATTTTAAACTCCATAATCTTCTATTTTAAACCACTGCTTCCAGACTGAAGCAGGATCAGATATAAATCCTCTCCTCAATTACTTTATAATTTTGCGTTATCATAAGACCCTAGAGAGCATTCGTAAATCACTACAATACGAGGCCCTAAGTGCTTTAGGAGAGGCACTGGAAAGTCAGAGGAGGAAGAAATCACCTCCAGCTGAGGATCAGGGAAAACTTCCAGGAGGAAATTGAATTTTAATTTCATCTCATAATTATGACAGAGCTAAAGCTCTGGTTGGTATTCCTAGTCGTTCCTATCTTTGAGCATGAGTCATATTTACATTTTTTCAAGTGTTTAAATAATTGAGTCATGTTCAACTAAACCAAAAGTAATTCAAGTCTCCTTTCTCTTCTTAAATTTATCTTTCACAAACAGAAAAATAATGTAAGTGAAAACAGAAGTAGACTACCCTCTAGATCTTTGCATATATGAAACATCCATTTTTAAAGCAGTTTGATCTCCCATTTACTATTGAAATTATCTAAAAATGAGCATGAGTACTTAAATCACTATAAATATTATTAATTCATGTTTACCTATGTATTGACAAATATATTTGTTATTTCTAGCATTTTCCTTATTCTAAATCTGTATGCTGTTTATCATGCTAAATTGGCTATATTAATTATATTCTCACAGCTAGAGAAAAAAGTAAACATGCAATAAACCTCACTGCATATATCATAAACCATGAGATTCAGAGTCCAAATGTCAAAAAGGGTATAAACATGAAACTTGAAATGATTAAAAATTATACAGTAAAATAAGCATTTTATTTTGCCTAAAAATACATATTTAATGATACAAATGACAATAATCATTTTTATAATTATACACTGTAGAATTATAATACATAAGAATAACGGTACAAATTTTTGTCACATCAAAAATAACTTTGTATTTTGCATCACTTTTTATTAACCAAGAACCTCAGAGACCACTATGGAATACTAGACCAATTCTGTTGTATGTAAATTGATTAAACACAGAATCCAAAATTCTGTTTAGCCAACCTAATTCTCCTCAAGAGGCTAATGCATCTGGGTCTTAAATTGAGCCCAACTGAGTAATGAGAATCAGATGAATTCAACACGTCGGCTTTGCCCAATTCAGATCCAGTCCATAAATGTGATTTATAAATCACATAAATGAAGATGTACCTCTTCAACCTGATTAAGTAGAATAAGGAAAACATTTATTTGACAGTTACTATGTAAAGATATTTTGCATATATTATTTCATTAAAGTTATGCACGATAAAGCTGGGCTTTGAACATACAGAGTCTGTCCTAGAGCTAAGCACTTAACTACCATCCTATGGGGCTAATACTAGACGGTAGCTAAGCTTTTACATGGATTTTAAAAATGATCGATTCTACGATGTTGCAAAATTTTGGAATTGTTATTTTACCATATGTGACAGTTTGAAAATGTACAAAAAGTGATGGAGGAGTTTGAACCAGAAACAGTGGTTTACCCTATCCCTTCGAATCTCAACATCACTTCATATTTAAGAGCCTTTTCAGTAGTTTACATTAAACCTATTGCCTTAATTCATGTAGTGATAACCCAGACTCTTCTTTCTCACTTTCCCTTCTATCGTTTTTTTTGTAGATCTGCAGTTGCCACTGCAAGACTAAGAACGACATGATATTCAGAGTCCATGAAGACGCACCACCCACTCCAACCACAGGGTTCCAACTTAAGCAAAGATCCTCCTCCAAGCCTTGTCAATATCCCATTCATGGCCCGTAATGACTTCCTCTCTCCATCTCTGCCAATACTTGTAGATGGTAACCTTTCAACACCCACAGTGAGCCCCTTCCTCATATTACATGAGCCACAGTGACAGTTCAGTAGTATCACTATCTCTGACGTGTGCAGTTTGAGGCTGCTGCAGGAGTGACTTTGGCTGTCACTTTGCTAACTTAACTCATCCATTCACCCAGAGTTGTACACCTCCAGGACACCCCAACTATGGTTTCAACAAACATTCTTATACTTGTCCCTATATGGACCTTTGCAGTAATTTCTTTGAGTTGCAGACCCAGGAATGAAGTTTCAGGGTCATAACAGATGTGCCTATATAATTTGACTAATTAAGCACCACAATGCAAGAAACACATGAAAATTTTCACTGTCTATTTTTATTCTTGCTTCTAACTTAATATCTATCCTTACTGGTTTCCTCTTATTTTTCATTAGTTTTTTAATATAGCAATATTTGTACTTTGCAAATTCACATTATTTTGATCTTTTGCTGTCTCACAGCTTCAAAACAGTGTTGATGCTATTTAGAAGGCTTTCAAAAATAATCATAATATCCTCAAAATGTGGGGACCAACATTATATATTCCTTATACACTTATGCATCTTCTTATTTCAGTATATTCTTCAAGAGTTTCTCAAAGTGATTCCTTTTTTTTTTTTTTTTTTTGGAGACAGAGTCTTGCTCTGTCAGGCTGGAGTGCAGTGACACAATCTAGGCTCACTGCAACCTCTGCCTCCCTGGGTTATTAGCGGTTATCCCCCACCTCAGCCTCCCAAGTAGCTGGGATTACTGGTGCCTGCCACCACTCATGGCTAATTTTTTTTTTTTGTATTTTAGTAGAGACAGGGTTTCACTGTGTTGCCCAGGCTGGTCTCGAACTCCTGATCTCGTGTTCTGCCCACCTCAGCCTCCAAAAGTGCTATTATAGGCATAAGCCACTGTACCCGGCCCTAAGTGATTCTGTATATGGTCAATATTCCAAAGGCTGATTGCTTCTAATACCTTAGTTTTCAAATGTAATTACAATGTTAAGAAGCCTGGGATCAATCTAAATATTTTTTTCTTGGTAGGTGATATGCTCATTCTCTTGAGGCATTTCCATTGTTCTAGAATTTAATTGTAATATGTCTAAGTAATAATAATAGCTAATAAAGAGTGATTATGTGCAAGGCACTATTCTAAATATATTTACATGTTAACTTATTTATTCCTCTCAATCATTTTTAAAGATAGACATGTTACTATCCCAATTTTATTGGTGAGTAAACTTTAGCACCAAAAGTTTATCTTATCTGGTATTTTATTTCTGAGATATTAACAATCTTTATTTTGTAAAATATATCTTTCCTTTGCCCTTTCAGCCCACCACCACCAGCGCAAACTTTCTTCTGAGAATTCAAGTAACTGGATGTTGGCATTTTTTTTATTTCTAAGTCTTTTAATTTATGGTAATATTTTCTCTAATTTTATATATTTTCTGTTGCCTTCTGAAAGTGTTCAATATAATCTTCCAACAAACTAATTCTTCCTTCCGCTGAATCCTTTGGGTCTTCAGATCTTTAACTTTTTATAGTTTTCCTACTTACTATTTCCACTTGATTCATTCTTATGACTTCTCTCCAACATTTTAACATTTTGTGTGTGTGTGTGTGTGTGTGTGAGAGAGAGAGAGAGAGAGAGAGAGAGAGAGAGAGAGAGAGAGAGAGAGACACCTCAGCCTCCCAGGTTCAAACAATTTTGCCTCAGCCTCCCAAGTAGCTGGGATTACAGGTACACATCACCACTCCTGGCTAATTTTTATGTTTTCAGTTGGCAGGGTTTCACCAAGTTGGCCTGGCTGGCTGGACCTCAGGTGGTCTATGCACCTTGGCCTCCCAAAGTGTTGGGATTACAGGCATGAGATATTGCACTCAGCCATTACCGACTTTCTTATTCCTTTGAGTATTTCAGTGAAACTTATTTTAAATTCATAGTCCATCTCTTCCAATAATTCTCTTTCCTATACTATTGTTAGTTTGCCACCTTCCTTTTAAAGATTATTGTCCCTTCTAAGATGTTTTATCCCCCATGACATTGTCTGATAATATAAATTTAGGGAAGAGCCTACGTTGTATTTCAGCTGGTGAGTTTAAACAAAAAGAGCGTTAAGACTAAGTGGGGAGCCTCAAAGTTCCAAAACCTGTCCCCATTACATCTGCTACCACTCCACCAACAAATGTCCTGAATCTTTTTTTTTTTTCCAAGGTGGTGGAGTTTTTTAAAAAACGAAATCTATTAGCTCTAGCATTTGAAGAGAATTTGTACAGGAAAGTAAGATCCCTGATAGCTGGCATCTGTTTTCTCAATGTCTCACACAAGCAGAGTTTGCAGACCCAAATATGACCTTCTTGGCATTTCAAGGTCCAGGATATTGCTACAGATTTCTGTGACAACCGTGAGGTAAGAGCAGTCCTGAAGCGATGTACCAACTAGCAAGAGGCAAGAGAAGTGAACGCCTGAAAGCCTCTCTTCCAACTGTCTTCCCAGAGCTGTAGTTTGACCAGGCAGCCCTCTACGCCACACTGCCGCCTGAACCCTTCAAGGTTACTCACAGCTTTACATTCACTTCCAGACCCAGCCTTCTCCCAGTTTCCAGGTAGATATGAGGGGGCAGAGAATTGCAGGGGAATTAGCAGCCTATTCTAGTTCACTCACTTGTTTTAACCTTCCAGCTGCCTGACTCATCAGTCAGAATTTCCTTTCCAGCTGTAACAGGCTTCATGACCTTCAAACCCTTTTTCTCTAATCATTGAAGCTTCTGGAACCATAGACACGAATATATAGATACATTCCTTCAATTATTCTAAATAGATGTACTGAAACGTTACAATTAGGACCTCAGATCCCAAATTTCCCATTTTGCCAGGTGTTGTAGGAGCTGCTTTAGAACTAACAAGCTTAACCGGTTCTTCAATAACAAAGCTCCATAGCTTATACAGTACCCGAAATAGTGTCCTCATATCTTAAAAATAAAAATAAATGAACAAAATGAAAAGCATCTCATAAAATCTTCCAGACTCTTAAGGTTGTTTCTGATAGGCACAAAAGGAAAATCTCACACTTTAAATTTGTTTTGGGAAACTGCAAAGGTCTCACCACAACTTCGGCTATTACAAGTTCAGAATAATCTAAATTCAGCAGTTCTTCCTTCAAAATAGTCTTACTGTTAATGAATTACGTGGGTATTGTACCTTCTGTGCCTTTCTGTTCGAAAGGAACAAAGCTGCGCTTTTCATTTGGAGCAGAGTCTGTGATTATGGACCAACTAATTAACTTGTCTGATACAGGAGGGATGATGCAATTTTCACTTCTAGCTTTTCTCTCTTCCATATAGATGGGGTTGCTGCTTATAAATGCTGTGACGACTGTTGTGCAAGAGCTTGTTCTAAGAATCTACTTTAAGGCCATTTTTATATCTACCATTAAGCTCCCCTAGCAACAGAGAACATTTTAAAAGCTAGTCAAACTAAGGTTACCAAGTTGAATTTCCATATATTCTTATTTATAAAAGGCAGGATTGTCTCTCGGCATTTTCTAAGCTTCCTTTCAACCCTTAATGTTTTAATAAAATGTCACTGTTACTTAATACACAAATGATGGGATGGGAAAAAGGCAATACCTATTCTTTCTTACCACAGCTGTACACAGCACAACCATAAGAAAAAGCTAAGTTATTCAAAAGTCTCAGCTGCTGTAAGGAGATGGGGGTAATTTACTTTACCATTTTAGCTGGTAGCTGATTTCTCTCTTGCAAAGGGACAATTTTTATTATTTTATTGATTAGATATGTCCATTAGCCAAAGTATAGAATAAATTAAAATTACAACTACTTAGTGAGACTTGGTTTATAAAAAAAAAAAAAAAAAAAAAAAAAAAGCCTTAGCGATAAACATTTGAACATTTTGCAGAGAAAGTAAAAGCCAGCAGTATGCTTCTCATTGATCTGAGAGAAACTTGTCCAAGCCAGATATGGATAGACACATATACTTCATCTAAAAAAAATAATGGCAGTTACATTAACATTGATAAAAATAATAAATTGCTTTCCAAAGGAGGAAAGCATAGCCTGCAAAAAGACATCTGTGATATATGGTTGGCAAACTCAAAATTTAGATCCAGTACACAAGGGCTGTTGGCTGATTTATAAAATACCTTTACTACATTGGGTTCAAGTGCCAGTAAGTATTTTAGATCATCAATACCATCTCCCTTAATATATGCTTTTTAGAACATCTAAATAGCTGATGCAATATTTCATTTAAGTCCATCCTGAGTACGGTTGCTTTATAGAGTTTATAGACTCAAAGGAGGGAGGAAGTCTGGTTGGTTGGTTGGTTAAATTCACATAGGAAATGGGCAGTATTTCTGACAATGGCTATACCAGTAATGTAACCTTGAGGAACTGTCATGAAATCCTAACATCCAGAATAGACCTTAAAAATGTCTAATTTAGCCCCCTCCAGAATTATCCTCCCTCCCGTAGGGAGGGAATAGTTGTAGGGCTTTGTTCACAGCTTTTATATCATGCTTGGCTGATAATTCTAATAGCCAACATTATTAAGTGCTTACAATATGCTAAGAACTGTCCTAAAGGGTTTTGTACCTGCTCATCCCTCTGTTTAAAACACACTTTTCCACCTAGAGCTTCAAGATTTATTCAGGTTTTGAATGTCATCTTAGAAATTTTTAAAGAAACAGCTCCCATCATGCTGTACACACAGCCTACTTTATATTTCTTCAAAATATGTATTCTCTGACATGATATAATAAATATATTCTTATTTATTGTTATTTCTATATTACATGATCAAAGGTTGAGTATTCCTAATTCAAAAATCTTGAAATCCAAAATGCTCCAAAATCCAAAACTTCTTGAGTGCTGACCTGACATCACAAGCGGAAAATTCCACCACTGACCTTATGTGAGAGGTGGCAGTCAAAACATGGGTGCAATACACACAGTTTATTTAACATATCCAAGGGGAAAAAGATCCTCCAAGCCCTGTTCATCAGTGATATATTTTTCCCACACAAGCCCACATTCCCCCACCCAAGCCTGCCCACAAAGGGTAATAAAATGGCGCGTGTGCGACCCAGACACACCAACAGCAGGTCGCTCATGCTGCTCTCTATGGGGCCAAGACCTACATGCATTACTCACTATGCTTTTTTTTTTTAAATTATCATTCTCTATTTTGTGGTATAAAGATGTTGCTGGAAAATACCACCCAAAAAAAAGTCCTGCAAATATTCCCATGGGTAACAGTGGAAAGAGAGAGGATGGGTAAACTGGGCATGGTTATGAGCGCCTGTGGTTCTCAGGAGGCTAAGTCAAGACAATTGCTTGAGCCTAGGAATTTGAGTCAAGCTCGGCCAACCTAATGCAACTCTGTCTCAAGAAAGAAAAAAAGAAAGTAGAAAATACTTAAATGATGGTTGAGATAGCCACACTTTTGCTTTCTGGTGGTTCAATCTACACAAACTTTGCATTTTGCACAAATTATTTCTTAAATTTTATAAAATTACTTTCAAGCTATGTATATGAGGAATATATGAAGCATAAATGAGTTTTGTGTTTAGACTTGGGTACTATCCTTAAGATATCACCTTATGTGTATGCAAATATTCCAAAATCATTTTTTAAAAAATTCTGAAACACATCTAGTCCAGAGTATTTTGGATAAGGGATATTCTACCTTTGTAAGATCTGGGAGGTCATAACTTTTGTTGATTTTGCTTTTCACTGTATTTTCTGTGTCTGGAACACAGGGGGGACTCAGTAAGTATTTGTTGACTGAGTGAAGGAATGATTCATAACTACCTTCCATTTTGAGAGTTCATTCAAATTGTTCAGAACTGAGTTGTTTTCTCTTTTATTCATTATCTTAGCAGCACTGGGTAAAATAATACCGATTATATCCTTATATAAGGAATAATTCCCAGATACATAATTAGGCAATGGACCTAATTCTTTATATCTTCCAGACCTCATCAGAGCATTCAGATCCTCCTGGATCATTGAGAAGACGAGTCTGAGTATTGGGTGAGCTCTTAGATGAAAAAGAGAGATTTGATAGTGCAGAGAAAGATGCTTATGTGACTCTTCTTTCAGGGCTCTTCATAATCTGCTTCATTGACAAAGGGCAGTGGATTTCTGGAAATCTATTTTCAGTGGACTTCAGCAACTCAATGTTACTATCCACACTCTATGGCATAGTATCATCATGTAAAAATCAGAAACATCAAAAATCAGACAAGCCTGGACCCACTCCTCAATTCGTTAACCAAGTAATTTTGCATTAATTATCAATCCATTTTAAGTTTCAGTTTCCAAGAATATTATTGACATTTACCAAAGGGTTATGACGAAGATTAAAGAGATAACATGTGAAGTGACAGACACGTGGTAGGTACTCTGCAAACCTTTTTTATTATTATTACTAGCTCTTAGAAACCACCTGCTATGCATGCTCTAAATCAGTGATGCTCGTACTGTGAACCACAAATCCCGCAGGTTCTGTGAAGGAGCCTAACTGTGTGAAGGTGGGGAGAGGGTGTGAAGTGGGTACTGAGTGGGAATGGGAGTGATCAGTGCTGGGGAAGAGGCCCTGTGGATGCAGACCCTCAGTCAGAGCTGCTCCAATGTCACACATTTTGTTTGTGTTTTGAAGTGCTTAGTGTAATTCTCTTTTCACAAAGGAAACAGCTTTAGATTTCTTTGATTATAAAAATACATAATCATTTAAATACTCCTTAACCATGTATAAAAGCATACCAGTACTTAACTCATTTAATGAACTAAGTTAATTCATTCAAAGAGCTAGACTCAATGAAGTACAAACAGAAAGCATTATTAGCTTTTTTCTTTTTTTTCTTTTTTTTTTTTTTTTTTGAGACAGAATCTTGCTCTGTCATCCAGGCTGCAGTGCAGCAGCATGATATCTGCTCACTGCAACCTCAGCACCCCGGTTTCAAGCGATTCTCCTGCTTCGGCCTCCTGAGTAGCTGGGATTGCAAGCACCCACCACCACACCCAGATAATTTTTGTATTTTTACTAGACCCGGGCTTGTTCTCAAACTCCTAACCTCAAGTTATCTGCATACCTCGGCCTTCCAAAGTGCTGGGATTACAGGCGTGAGCCACCACACCCGGCCTGTTAACACTGCTTTAAATCCTTTTTGACTTGTTTTCCCCTACCTCTGAATGAGATTTCAAGCAGGTCCTATCATTTTCTTGGCCATTTGCATGATTTAACAAATGATTTACATATTCAGAGAGGAACTTCGTGGTGCATTCTACTAACAACATTTCAGCATCTCATTCCATTTAAAGCTTCTGTCTTCCAGGTTCAGGCTTGGAAGTCTGCTGTGGGAGAGGGAGTGAGTTTTGTCCATTTTTCTTGCATTGTTTCTGTACAGAGTTGCAGGGAACAGTAGTGAGGAGGAGTTGGTGGGAAGAGAGGAAGGTAAGGGAAAAAAGCCTTACATGACTAGTATAGTCACAATTTGACAAGCGTGCCCTGTGGCTGTGACCCATGTTCAATCTGACTTCTTTCTCTGAAGTAACACTTTTGATGATTACAGAAAGACATCCGATGCTGAAACTCCTCCATGATGTAGGTAATGCCTCCTCTGGTCATCATTTACAAATATGCCCCTCGATACTAGCCTTCACCAGCACGTGCTAATCAGACACCCTCTGTCTTAGTCCATTGAGGCTTCTTTAACAAAAATACTATAGACTGGGTGATTTTGACAACAAACATGTATTTGTCAATAGTTCTGTAGGCTGGAAACTGCAAAACCAAGGTGCCAGAAGATTCAGTGTCTGGTGAGGGCTGGATCATTGATTCATAGATGGTGCCCTGTCATGGCATCCTCACATGGTAGAAAGGATGAGGGAGCTCTCTCAGGTCTCATTTACAAGGACACTAATTACATTTATGAGGGCTCTCCTTCATGACCTAATCACCTCCCAAAGGCCTCACTTCCTAGTATCATCACACTAGAGGTTGGGATTCCTACGTATGAATTTTAGGGGAAAGGCAATTAGCATCCTCAGCACCCTCCTTTGGAATCAATCAAGCATCTGGATGGAACTCTTGCACAAAGCACTGTTCAAGATGACCCCAATCTGGATCCCTTGAATGGAATCTACCTCCCACCCTCCAGAAATATGCAGGCATCTTTTTTCCACCAAACTCCAGGAGCCTTTTTCAGCCCAGCACGGCCTTTCCTACCAGAGACTGCCCTCGCAGGATTCTCATTTAAGATTTTCTGTGAGTCCCCGACTCCCTTACACTCTGGAGGGCTGAAGCATAGACACTTAACTGAAGAGTTAGGGAAAACCTGTTCTCTAAGTGGAAAAGAGAGGGAATGCCTCAGTAATCTTATTTACAGGGAAAAAAACGAAATTCCCACAATATTCACATCTTCTTTTAGGTAGCTTGGAACTATTTGTAGTTACGTGGCCCATCCTATTCTCAACTTTAGGTTCTCAGCTATAAATATAGGCTATTAATCCCCTGAAAATTGGCCAGACGTGGTGTCTCATGCCAGCAATCCCAGCACTTTGAAAGGGTGAGGCAGGCAGATCACTGGAGACCAGGAGTTTGAGACCAGCTGGGCAACATGGCAACACCCCATCTCTACCAAAAATACAAAACTTAGCGGGGTGTTTCACAGGCAACTGTAATCCCAGCTATTTGAGAGGCTGCGGCAGGAGAATCTCTTGAGCCCAGGAAGCAGAGGTTGCAGTGAGCCAAGATAGTGCCACTGTACTCCAGCCTGAGTGACAGAGTGAGACTCTGTCTCAAAAATGAAAACCAAAAATAAATCCCCTTAAACTTCACTGCTTTGAAATTATCACCAGCAAAATATAGGTAAATATTTGCATAATTAAGATGATAGCAAACACTAGTTCTGTTCATCACTTCCTTCATTTTCTTATACACTTTCTCTTGTCTCCTCTTCCCCCTTTACCTGCGTAACCACCATTGGCAATCTGGTGGGTGTCCTTTCATCGCTTATGAGTACATAACAATATGAAGTTTCTTATTTTTTATTTTTTTCTTTTTTCTGTTTGTTTTCTTCCTTTTTATTCTCACATCCTGCAGAAGAGGTTATTGTTTGTTTTACTAACAATTATCAGAGTCTATGTGCTTATCCGTCTTCTGTTTATATCATTGAATACTATGTCTTGAAAATGCCTCCTCGAGCTGGGCGCGGTGGCTCAAGCCTGTAATCCCAGCACTTTGGGAGGCCGAGGTGGGTGGATCACGAGGTCAAGAGATCGAGACCATCCTGGTCAACATGGTGAAACCCCGTCTCTACTAAAAAATACAAAAAATTAGCTGGGCATGGTGGCGTGTGCCTGTAATCCCAGCTACTCAGGAGGCTGAGGCAGGAGAATTGCCTGAACCCAGGAGGCGGAGGTTGCGGTGAGCCGAGATCGCATCATTGCACTCCAGCCTGGGTAACAAGAGCGAAACTCCGTCTCAAAAAACAAAACAAAACAAAACAAAACAAAACAAAAAAAAAAAAAAAAAGAAAGAAAATGCCTCCTAAGTCAACTGTTCCAGAGAAAAATTTGTTATTTTCCCCAGCTAAAGTATTACATGTTATGGATTGACATTCATTTATTCAAGCGTTCTCCTTTTGAGGGGCATCCACTTTGTTTTCAGTTTTCATATGAGCTAGTGTTTTCTTCTTTTATAGGATAGATTCCCAGCTGAGGCTATGCTGAGTTAAAGAGTGCGTACATTTTAAATTTTAATAGCTGTTGGCAGATTTCTTTCTAAGAAAGCTTTAAAAAATATCCTTTCTATGAACAAAGTATGAGCCTATCCTTTATTCTATGACCCCTACAAGGAGTGTTATTCTTTCTTGTAATTTTTATTTCTAAGTGTAAGGTGTGTGTTATTTTTTAAAGTAAGCATTTCCCAATTACCAGTGAGACTGGGCCGCTATCAATATGCTCATTGGCTCTCTGAATTAATTCTTTTTTAATATATATATATATATATATATATATTTAGAGACAAGGTTTCACCATGTTGCTCAGGCTGGTCTCGAACTTCTGACCTTGTGATCCACCCGCCTCAGCCTCCCAAAGTGCTGGGATTACAGGCGTGAGCCAGTGCGCCCGGCCTCTGAATTCATTCATTTGTGAATTACCTATTTATGCACTTTGCTCATTTTTCTATTGTTTCTTTTTGTCATTTTTATATCAATTCATAACTAATGGCTCATTTTATTCTAAAATTGTTGATCTCTCATAAGTATTGTGAATATTTCTCTCAATCATTTGCTGTCGACTTTGTGTATACTATATTTTGCCATAGAAATGTTTTTCTAGACATTTATATAGTCAAATACAGTTGTTTTATTTGTTTTAGTTTAGATTTTTGTTTTTGCAGCAGGGAGTTTTGTCTTTATTACAGAAGTCATCCAAACTGCTGGATTATAGATTTACACACACACACACACACACACACACACACACAGACATATATATTTGTAGAATGTATAATTTATATTTAAATTTAAATATTTAGTGCATCTATAGCTTAGTTTTTAACGTGAAATAAAATCCAGATTTATTTCCTTTCTTAAAGATTGCCAATTGTGCTGATTAATTAAAAACCATTATTTACCACTCAAGGTGAATAAAAAAGGTGATTATTTTATAAAAGTAAGTCAATGATTTCTACACTGGGTGAAATGACTGGTAAGTAGACAGGATTTTTTAGAAGTACTGTTGCATTTGTTTATTATAACTTTTAAAGAAGATTTAAATTTTTGCATTTTATCAGTAATTTCACAAATACCTGTTCATTCTGTTGTTTCCTTTATCTGCTCAGAGTCTACTTCAGAAATTTAAGGTATTTTGGAACCATTGATTGCCACTGAGCATGGGAACTGAGAAAGTATCTGAAGAATCTAATTTCTATCCATTCTAAAGATTTCATTAAATGCAAGTGTGTATTTATGTGTGTCTATATGTGTGCACATGTGTGTGATGGGGGTGGAAAATGAGGCGTTAGTGGGCTGAAAAAGGATGGAAGATTGAAGCAGAGGAAAAAACAGTTGCACTTAGCAAGAAAATTGCTTTAATTTTCCTCCTCTGTTTGTTACATTCCACAGTTCTATAAACTTTATTTCAGGACACGCAATTGACATTCCACTGTTACCTTTCCCCTTGATATCGCTTGTTATAAACCTGTCCCTAAGCACAGGAGAAGTCATCTGTGAAGAAAAGTACTAAATGCTGCTCCTTGACAATTTGTTGTTATCGAAGTCTAATTCCTTAGAAACAACATCAAGACAAAGCCATGCAATTTTTAATCACGGGTGATATAAATCATTATGTCAGTAAACTCCAGGGTCCATAAATCTCTAAAATGCAAATTTATGACATAGGGGTGCAATTTACCGGTATTGGCTTTTTAAATTCAATTAGCATGATGAGATAGGATAGAACTGATCTTTGCAATGCTGCTTGCAACCATACCAAAAATAGAGGCTCTCAGGCTCAGTTTGTTAGTATATTAAGTATCAGCTTCACGTTTTTCCTGTTCAGACTAATTGCTTCCTTAATCTGTGATTGCTGACACACATAGAGTTGTGCAAGTTAATAGGAAGAAAGATGGTTCTGATACTCTTTGGTTTTATTATATTGTTTTTAATTGTCTTCGCGACTACAGTATCATCATTTTATTTGCTGGTCTAATAAGTAGGAAATTCAACAATAAAATTTAAGTGTATAAGATAGTTACGGATAAACACTCAAGTGTAACATACTCAAACAGACCCAAGGCCAAATAGATTGATTTAAAATATGAATAATGTTGTATTTTTATATCAATTTATAACTCACAGTACATTTTATCCTAAAATTGTTGGTCTCTCATAAGCATTGTGAATATTTCTCTCAATATTCCCATTATTGGGTAGTAGAGATTCACCTCCATTGGAACTTGCTCTGGTGTGCTTTGCTTGTTGAGATCGCCCATCATCATGAACTTTCAAAACCTGAGTTCTAAAGTTCCATTACACTTACCCTCGACTCACAGCAGGCACGCACCGAGTCAAGCGCCCTGCAGCTGACTGATATGCTGAGGCATTTTTAGAATGGAACAGGGTGAAGTTGAACCAGTGCAATGGCTAAAATAAGAAACCAATTAACTCCATTGTGAAGACAGCCACCCAAATCATTCCCCAAATAATTCCAAATGTTGAGCCGCAATACTGAAAACACATATTTGTTCTTTTTTTGGCATGTGTTTTTTATGTCCAGCTCAGTCTTTTCCTCCTCCTCACAGAGGGTCTCATCGTCCTCTTGTTCCGGAGGTTTCAGAGCTGTTATTACAGCCACACCCTCACATGATGCCACTGTTAGGTTTGCTGCAGCGTTCTCATTATAAAAACCATAAGCCTCCAGAACAAGCTTATTATTATAAAAATTGCTTTCAGGGGAAACTTTGTATATATTATATTCGTTTTCAGTCCAGAAGGCACTTGTCTTCTTTAACATATTATAAAATAAAACTTCATACCATTGCTTTTACTTTTTTACTTTCCTTAGTTGCTTCCGTCAGTATGATAACATGAAAAAAATAAAATAGGGAAGCAAAGAGCCATTCATTCCACATTTTGCCCATTTTCTCCAAGACACTGTTCCATTTACATTTCCCACCTGGAGTCAAAGTCTCAGCTCTTCACCACAATGACCTCAGGGTCCCTTTTACCAAAACTAGTTCTGGTCACTCCTAGACAGTCAGATTACAGGGATATGGGCTATCGGGGTTCCACACAGGAGGGATTTTACTTTTCCATACTCCAGAGCAATCATGAATGAAAATATATAAAATGGAAAACACTGAGAACTTTGTAAGAATGACTTTAGAATAAATGGCTAAAAGAGATATTGTGCCAAATCAAGCTATCCCATTTTGGATTAAGTTTTTAAATTGGATGGAATATTTCTTCAAATTGTTGTACCATTTGACGTTAGAGGCAAAGAAAAGACACAAGCCTGTAAAATGAGAATTTAACTACTGAATATTGATGTAATTCTCTTTCTTTAGTAATACAGAATTAATAGTTAGGTAAACTTTTTTTTTTTTAGCACACGTTGAATCTGAGAGATATTTTCCTCTTGGTTGGGTAAACATTTGTATTTCTAGTATGTCTTCATAATTAACACAGAGCAATGGAATCAATGATAAATTCTCAACTCCTCTGACTGGGTCTGAGAAGGAAATAAGCGACTTCTGTAGATTCCTTTAAGAGGTGAGACGCCAGGGAAGACTTGTTCAGAAAAGCGATTAGTGGGGAGTCAGGGACTAGATGGAAAAACTATAAACCGCTTCATCCCTGATTCCATGCCTAAATTGCTATCTTTGGCTCCCATCTTCTTCTGGAATAATCCTGAGGTGCATTCCTATTTCTGTGACTCCCCACTGAACAGAAGGTCTCTAGAGGGTCTATGCTGGTGCTTCATATCCTAGAACCACCTGTCACTCTGCTTCTGCCAAGCCACTTTGACCCTGAGCCAAAAGATGCTCTTTCTGTTGACATCCCTTCTTTGCTCTTAACCCTTTGGCTGGGTGAAGGAGTTTTCTACCTGTAACTCCTTCTTCGAAGCTCATCCGGAAGCTTGTGTGTAAGAGAAGCCAACAGATAATCCAGGCATTTTCCTGGGAGAGGCAAGTTAACTCAAACACAAGTCCTGAAACTGCCTTTGTAAATATCATGACAGAGAGAGAAATTCAGCATGGCTGACCCATCCTGCTTCTAGCCTCACAGGCTGGCTGTCTTCACCCATTCCTGGGTATAGGCCAGGCTATCATGGGAGGAATTTAGAATATAGTTTAACTTGAAAGCAAGGATGATAATAGTCCCCTGCTAAAATTAACCTTTGGTCCTAAGATTAAAATGTGGTCTTTCTTCAAGGACCAAAAACTGCCTTTGTAAGATTAATGAAAGGCTGCCAGAGTAGGATTATAGAAGGGGCCTGAATTCTACTAAAATGTAGGTATGGTTTCTATAAATTCTCACTGCTTAGGAGCCATGTGTCCACGGACTTCTCTAGTTGTTTCTATAGATAACACCGCTATTGTAGAACATGGAATTGGTCTTTTAAAATGTTTTTCAGACTGACCCCTCCAGACTTGTGACTCATGACTTAACTATTCTCTAGCCCCCAACCTAGAGGTAGACAAGGACTTTGGGTTTTGATGGAGTCTTGCTTTGTTGCCCGGGCTGGGGTGCAGTGGTTGATCTCAGCTCACTACAATCTCTGCCTCCCAGGTTCAAGTGATTCTCCTGCCTCAGCCTCCTGAGTAGCTGGGACTACAGGCGCATGCCACCGCACCCAACCGATTTTTGTATTTTTTGTAGAGACAGGGTTTTGCCATGTTTGTCAGGCTGGTCTTGAACTCTTAACCTCAGGTGGTCCACTCACCTTGGCCTCCCAAAATGCTGGGATTACAAGCGTGAGCCACCACACCCAGCCCACAAGGACCATTTTACACACCCCTGTGATTGCATTCCCAAACATTCAATAGCACCCATTCCCTAGTCCCCTGACACCAAATTATCCTTGAAAATCTCTAAACTCTAAAAGTATGTGGGGACTGATTTGAGTGATAAGTCTTTTCTCCCGCATGGCCAGCTTCACATTAGTTAACTCTTTCTTTACTGCAATACCAGGGTCTCAGTGAATTGGTTGTGTCCATGCAGCAAGCAGGAAAACCCCATTGGGTGATTACAGTCCCAAGCCAAAACACAGGCATCCCGAGCCTCCTACAGTAAAATAAAATGAAGAGAGCTGATATTTCATTGTAGATATAAAAGAAGCCACATGAACGTCCACATCTTTATGGACATTTAAATGCCATCAGATGGCATTTCAATATATTAGAAACTTTGAGAACCTAGTTCAAACCCAGCAGTGTGCTGTGAGATGAGGATAGAATATACTAGGGAAAAAAGGAAGACAATGTTTTTGCCCTGATGCATTTAACAATCTCATTTGTCAGCCAACGAAAGTGTCAGGAGTCTCAGCTTGGGTATTTACAAAGCCAGTTTGTACAGCCGTAAGTGTTATGCATTGATTAGTAGATACTAATGGATAACGGCTGAAATACAAATCAACAGAGTATTTCAATTTTTTGAGAAAATTACTAATCCTAAACATAACAGATCAGATTGATACTTTCTACATAACATATACTTTCACAGAAAGAAAATGGGCTTGATGCCAGAAAGCCTTATCTCTGTGGTGGGACTTAGATACCCCAAACGATGGCACTTTGACACACGGAACTGAAGAAGCCTCAAAGTCTCTGACCACCCCATCTCCCATCTCTCAGTCGTCTGTTTTCCTCAAACCACAGGATGAAGTTGTTCTCTGAAGTTTCTTTATCTCCCTAAAGTCTGCACCCACCAAAGAGAATGAAAAGACTCTTATAACATAATGTCTGTCTCTCAGGCTCTTTCAAATTCCAAAGGGAAGTATTTATAAGTTAATCTCTGTTCCCAGTTCCATTCATTCTCCCTAGCAATCATTGTCCCCTCAACAGATTCCTCTTCTCTCCTTACCATAGCCTGTTCTGCCACCATAACCTGTTTTCCAGGATCCGAGCTCTGTTCTTACCTTAAGAGGGTATATGAGATTCTGAACTCGATTGTTGGAAGTGGCGGGTAATCACTCTGATTGTCTTCACGTGCTTATGTTAATATATTTGTATGCTTTTCCTTCAATTAATCTACCTTTAGTGAGCCGATTTTTCAGTGAACCTTCAGAGAGAAGAGGGGAAGTTTTTCCTTTGGCCGCTACAGTTTTGACACCAAGAGCGGGATACCAAAGCTCTTCTCTTTTGGAAGACAAAGATAAGGAAACCCAGGACTCGCCAAGCTGGCAGAAGCATAAGAAATTCTTATCAGGCAGGCTCCTAGACTCTCTTCCTAGATGGAATCTAGTCAAACAGATGGGAAAAATCACTGTTGACTTCTTTTTCCTCTTCAAAATTTTGGTTAATGAGAGAAAAGAATTTGTGTTACTAGTCTTGGGTGTAGCAATTCTGGTACACTTTTTGGTACTATTGGTAGGCATATTTGCATTGTTTGATTCCTTTACTTCTATCAATGACCTTTTCCTCTGTCATTGTTTTTCTTTGTGGTTCTAGCATGAAGAAAGGTGCCAAACTTCTCTCTCATCTTGTTGTATGTCTTTGAGAATTTGACTTGTCACCAGGTGAGAACGTTCACTCTTGAGACTCCTCAATCCAAAGGGAGTGATTTTTGGGTCACGTCAGGTGGCCAGTTTGAAAATGGCTTGTATCCCAACAATGTTTGTTCTGAATGTTTGTTCTAATGTTTGTTTTGAAGCTCTCGAAAAAGTTCCTCTTAATAAGAAGCCCCATCCATAAGGGACTGCTGCCATTTCAACTATTGTTGCTTGGTTGGTGCTGGGAAAGTCCCATCCCAGGAGGGCTTACCAGGTGTCACAGAATAATGGGTCTGATGGCGCCTACAAATTTGTGAGTAACCAAACGAAAACACCATCTTTAACCATCTGTAACAACAAGAGTCTTTTGCTGTCTTAGCTTATTCCTGGAGGTGAATTTTGTGTGAATTAGGGAAGTGGCATCTATAGCGGCCTTATCTATACCAAGGATATCAGACTACTACCTTTGTAATCTGATAGTTAAAGCCAGAAAACAGCGCTTTCCTAGCCTGGAAAATTGCACCCTGGGCTTTGCATGAAGAGGCTATTGGATTGAGTCACTATTGCAATAAGTACACCATGGAAAATTCTAATTAACAGCCAAAGATAGATCCTTTAAATTAAAAAGACATCTACTTTTTAAAAAAAATAATAATTTTAGAGTATCTTATTCCAAACAATTGCCTTATTTGTATTTATGGGAAAATAAAAATTTAAAAACAAAGATACATAATAGTGTCATGACTAGCCTTTAAAGGACCCTTGACTAAATCAAAAGGCAAAAATTTGGCCTAAAACAAATGCAAAGTCTTTTTTATACTCAAACTGCATTTCTTTAGATTTCCTGCAGGATTAACAATAAAGGCTGTAGCCTGGGGACTAAAATTCTACAACTTGTAGTCTGATAGTTAAAATTCTGCACTTTCACTGTCGCAGGCTGGGTTTAACTCCCAGTCAGGAAATTGTATCTGCCCAACGGGTTCACCTTGCCCACTGCCTAGACAGAGCTGATTTATCAAGACAGGGGAATTGCGATAGAGAGAGAGTTATTCACACAGAGCCAGTTTTATTATTTAAATCCGTTTTATGATTGTTCACATCAGTCTCCCCCAGAATTCAGGGATCTGAGTTTCTAAGAATAATTCCGTAGGCAGGGACCAGTAAGTTGGGAGCGCCACTCGGTTGGGTTGGAGATCAGGAAGGTGCAGCTGTTCCGTTGTGCTGAGTTAGTTCCCAGCTGGGGGCCACAAGATCAGTGGAACCAGTTTATCAATCTGGGTGGTGCCAGTTGATTCATTCAGGGCAGGATCTGCAAAATATCTCCAGCACTGATCTTAGGTTTTGCCATAGTGATGTTATCCCCAGGAAAAACTTGGGGAGGGTCAGAATCTTGTAGCCTACAGCTGCATGACGTCTAAACTATAATTTCTAATCTCGTGGCTAATTTGTTAGTCCTACAAAAGCAGTCTCGTCTGATTTTAATTTGGGAAAAGGCTGTGACTGTCTTTGTTTCAAAGTTAAACTATAAATTAAGTTCCTCCCAAAGTTAGTTTGGCCTATGCCCTGGGATGAAGAAGGACAGCTCGGAGGTTAGAAGCAAGATGGAGTTGGTTAGGTCAGATGTCTTTCACTGACCCAGTTATAATTTTTCAGTGGCCGTTTCACAATCAGTCCCTTTTGGTTTGACATTTGTATGACTTTTGACTCTTGGGGATTCCCATTCATTGGACCTTTTCCCTTTCTTGGGCAGCTTTTGATTTCCTGTATTCTTTAGTCTGTAGGGGCATATTGGGGTTTTGGATCTTTGTGTGTAAACGACTGAAAAGCTGAGACCCTAGGAAATACGGCTGCACAGATGTGGGTTCTATCTCATTTGCAACTGGTGAAACATTGCTTTTTCTTAGCTGTCTTTGAGGTGATTCTGAATCTTATGAAGTGGGAGAGTACTTCTGGGTTAAAACAAAAATCAAAAGCTATGGCCGGGCATAGTGGCTCACGCCTGTAATCCAAGCACTTTGGAGGCCAAGGCAGGTGGATCACTTGAGGTTGGGAGTTCAAGACCAGCCTGACCAACATGGTGAAACCCCGTCTTAAAAAAAAAAAAAAAAAAATCAAAAGCTAGAAATAGCTGTTTGTCCTGGCGAATCTGATAAGAAATTTACAAGGCTTTTTTTTCAAAGAGGTAAATGGTTAACAGCCAGCTTTATTAAGAGCTGCTAATCAAGATATACATGTATTTAAAAGGCCATTTTCCTCTTCGCTTGGATCCTGTTTTTGAGAATGTTTCCTAACTGACTGAAAACCATTTTTAAAGATTAATTATGTAAGTGACCACTCTGTTCATTTTCTCTCTTAAAAATCACTCTCTCATTTGCTTCTCCTTTGTCCTACCCCTCTTCCTCTTTGCCATCTTTGGTGCCACATGAAAGCATCTAGAATGGACTTTTGATGACTCAGACACCTTAAGAAACATAGCAAAAGGCATCTCTCACCCCTTTTGGGGGGTCTTCCATCTTCCTGTGGGGTCTGAAGAGTCACTGACAGATCCCTCTCAAGTCTACAATTCTGCTCTCTCTTACACTGTGATAGCTGATCACTTTGTTCTTGGGAGGTACCGGCAATTACTTTGTATTATGAGAGAAGACTTGACCCCTGAGAATGAATGGCTGTTGAGTCACTGGTGACTCAGCTGGTGAAAGGAACAGTTTTGGAGGTTGCTAACAGTGGGTTGCAATAAATGGTTACTATTATAGGAGGCTAATCATTTTCTTGACTTTTAAAGACCTGCGTGCTTTGTATCATCCAACCGCACCTGTTTTTCACATGTTGAAATGATTATGCCCTAATAACTGCAAATTCTTCGTCAGCCTTGTTCTCAATGGGCTCTGCTCTGAGCTTGGTGGTCCAAATGGAAAACAAAGACTAAATTAAAAACTACCTATCTAAATGAAATTAGTTTCCTTGGCATCAATTTTTAATGTTTTTCTAACTAACACATCCAAACTCCTTCTTTAAAACAGAAGCTCAAATTCTCTCTGTGCTTTGAGTTGTAAATTTGCTAGCCTGTTATCTTTGAAAGTCAGCAAGGCCTTTGGCCTTGTGAGACAGATAAATTTTAACCTTTTCCATTTAGAAAGGCACAGTTTGAGGCCGGGCGTGGTGGCTCACGCCTGTAAGCTCAGCACTTCGGGAGGCCAAGGCCGGCCGATCATCTGAGGTCAGGAGTTCAAGACCAGCCTGGCCAACATGGTGAAACCCTGTCTTTAAAAATAAAAATAAATGCACAGTTTGAATCCAACTGTACTTTGGTCAGGGGCATTCAAACAAACAAGAGTGACTCCATTTTAGCCAGGCATTGTGGCTCAAGCCTGTAATCCCAGCACTTTGGGAGGCCGAGGCGAGTGGATCATGAGGTCAAGAGATTGAGACCATCCTGGTCAACATGGCAAAACCGCGTCTCTACTAAAAAATACAAAATATTAGCTGGGCATGGTGGCACGTGCCTGTAATCCCAGCTACTCAGGAGGCCGAGGCAGGAGAATTGCTTCAATCCAGGAGGCGGAGGTTGTGGTGAGCTGAGATCGCGCCATTGCACTCCAGCCTGGGTAACAAGAGTGAAACTCTGTCTCAAAAAAAATTAAAAAAAAAAGAGTGACTCCGTTTTGAATAGGTACTGGGTAAAATGAGGATGAGACCTGCTGAGGTACATTTCCAGGAGGTTAGGCATTCTTAGCCACAGACTTAGATAGGAGGTTGGCAGGACTAGTATCACAGGTCACAGGGCCCCCAGTGATAAAACAGGACGCAGTGAAGAAGCTGGCCAAAACCCACCCAAATCAAGATGGCAACAAAAATGACCTCTGGTCCTCTTCACTGCACATCATATGCAAATTATGACACACTGGCATGATAAAAGCCACTCCCACTAGCAACATAACAATTTACAAATGCCAGGGCAAGGTCCAGAGCTATCCTGTATGGTATAAAAAGGGGAGGAATTCTCGAGTTCTGGGAATGCCCTGCGTCTTTTCCAGAAAACTCATGAATAATCCACCCCTTGTTCGGCATATAATCAAGAAATAACTGTGAGTATACTCAGTCAAGCTGCTCGTGCTGCTGCCCTGCCTATGACGTGGCCATTCTTTGGTTTCTTTACTTTTCTAATAAACTTAATTTCACTTTATTCTATGAACTCACCCTGAATTCTGTTTTGTGTGAGATTGAAGAATTCTCTCTTGAGGTCTGGATTGGGACCTCTTTTCAGTAACCCTTTGAAACAAATGACATTTACCAGTCTTGTGGCTAAAATACTAAAAAACAAAGTTATAAAGTCTTTATCTGCCTTGGTCTATATTTTTATGTCTACATGTGTACATCTCTATGATTTTATATTGTCTATATGGTATCAGATTGACTTATAAATAAATTAGCACTTCTAAATTAAGTAAATAAGCCCGAATGATTTTTTAGTTTATGTGACTTTTATAATCTTTGGTAAATAAAGCTCGTTTTTAAATTTTGGCAAGATAAAATAAAAACATCTTCAAAATTTAATTTACACATCGTTTTTTCCTCAGTCTATTGCTCAGTCAGCTTTGCGTTAACTTTTAGTTTTTTAAGATCATAACTGTTTCTTCTGTGATATATTTGATGCTTGCTTAGTTTATCCGCAAACTTATGTCTTGATTTAGAACCTTTAGATTCTGGAGTTTTAGGCGAGTGGCATGATAAGGCCTGAGCAAAGCCAAATTCAACGTGTCTTCCCGGTCTAGTGGTGACTTTTGACCATGCTGAGAAGGGTTAAATTATCTGAGCATTGTCTTCACGGCTCTGTACTTTGGGCTCTGAATTTGGTACTTAATTAAAATACCTTGTTTCCTAGGTTTTTCTCTAAAAATAAATGTTACTAAGAGTTAACATTATAGTTAATATATGTAATTTTATCTACTGGAGTCAAAAAGGAAGCAATGCCATAAAAAAAAAAAAAGAAAAATAACAAAAGAAAAAAAATAGATGTAATTTTAAACTGCCAGATAGAAAAACACCAATTCTTATGCCAAGTATATTTTTATAATAATTTTTGCTCGGCAAAAAAGGTTATAAAAGAGAATATGTGTCTTTTCTTAAAAGGAAAGTAATTTTTCCTAGTTTAGATGTTTTAAGAGCTGTTTTTAAATTACAGGAGAAAGTTAGTAGACAAAACTAAATGAATATTAAAAGTAGGGGAAAATTTTAAAATTTCAAGAGATTTTAGAAGGGTTTATAAAAGTTTTATCCTGTTGGCAAGGCACAGTTGCTCACACCTGTAATCCCAGGACTTTGGGAGGACAAGGCGGGTGGATCACTAGGTCGGGAGTTCAAGACCAGCCTGACCAACATGATAAAACCCTGTCTCTACTACTGTTTGGGTAAAACTAATTGAGATTGAATTAATCTGTCTATATACTTCTACTATTATTATTACCTTTAATATGAATAATAAACTGATGCAAAGGTAAAGCTTGGGTTTTCTTTTGCAAGTAAGTTTTATATAATAGTAATAAGAGATAGAAAATAATTAGTAAGAATTGTTCCTCTATAAGTAGACTAAAAAAGCAGAAGAAGGGAGAGTAGGAGGGACAGATTTGGTTTTCCTCATTCTATCTTTAGTAGGTCTTATGACTGTTTAGGAAACTATCCTCTCTGTCAAAAAAATAAATGTAATTGGTTTATGGAATCCTTGAATTATCACTCTGGCTAAATGAATGACTATTATTTTACCATGACCCGTAATTCTACCTTGATATCAAGTGTTATAAATCTTTGATATTTGACATACTCCTCAAAATCAAATTTAAAACTCTAAATTCTGTCATTTTGATGACAAATTAACTATATGGAGGTTAGGGCCCTCAAAAGCCCAGGAAAGACATATTAGGCTTGTTGGTATATAAAAATCTTACAGGAAGCATGTCAAATAAAAAATGGTTTAACGTGCCTTGGATTATACTCATATAAATGTGTTATTAATATACGTTTCAAAATTGTGTGAGATTCCTAAAATTATGAAACAGTTTAATTTATGTCATCAGTAATAATTAGGATTATCATGTTAAATTGTTGTATGTCACAGAAAAAAAATCAAATTTTCTTGTTGTGTCTTTAGCCGTGACTATTCAGAGTCTGTTTTCATCCACAATTATTGTTTTACTTTGATTACTCTCAAAAAAATCGTTTATAATTGGCTACAATCCAAAATTCACTACTTCTTCAAGAAAATTCACAGAAAGGTCTCTGACAAGAACTCTTAAATACAGGTTTCTTATAACTTTGGAAACCATACCATTGGATGAGTAAAAACTTCCAGCACTAATTAAAATACAGATGTGTTTATGACAATTGCTAACCAAACACAAACCAGAAAGAAACTTAAAGACGTGGGACTAAACTGATAAAAGAACAAATTCTTTTATGACTTTTTGTTTGACACATTGCTGATTCATTTATGTTTTGTCTTCCAGAGTCAAAAAACTTTTTTTGAGTTATTTATACCTTTAACAACTGAGTTAAACATACTTTTGTAAGCAAAATTAAAACATTCATCCTTTTCTCTACCTGATTTCTCCAGAATGTAGAAATCCTTAGTGAGTATTTCTAATTTATGGTAATATCGTTATTTGCATAATTCAATAAGAATCTTTGTTTTTTTATAGCAGTACACAGTTGAAGGCACTGGTTACCTTTGCAAGGCTTTGACTGGAATGGCATATTTTTAGATATGACCAGAATAATCTGAAGAATTAAAATAGACTTTATAGAGCTAATAAAAAGCCCCTGAAAATACTGGCCTGGTACCTTGTCTACACAGTTCCTGATCTGTGGTAAGTAAAGAATATCTCTTTCCATCAGGCTCTGGATCCTCAAGATATTTTGGGACCTTGAGAAGAGAGGAATTCACATAATTCATATAAGTATTTCAGGCACAGTCTAATGACAAATTTGAGGGGCTTGACTTCATAGCCTCAAGGCTTTTAAAAGTCTAACCTAAGATTCCTTTTTAAAAAGTTTCAGCAGGCTGGGAGTGGTGGTTTGCACCTGTAATCCCAGCACTTTGGGAGGCCGAGGCAGGCAGATTACAAGGTCAAGAGATTCAGACTATCCTGGCCAACATGGTGAAATCCTGTCTCTACTAAAATACAAAAATTAGCTGGGTGTGGTGATGGGCACCTGGAGTCCTAGCTATTTGGGAGGCTGAGGCAGGAGAATCGCTTGAACCCAGGAGACAGAGGTTGCAGTGAGCTGAGATTGCGCCACTGCACTCCAGCCTGGGCAACAAGAGTGAAACTCTGTCTCAAAGGAAAAAAAAAAGAAGTTTCAGCAAAGCCAACTAGAAAGAACCGATATGGTCAATCACTATCCTGACTGAAATATATATGAATAATCAGGCCAAGTATGATGAAACTAAAATTTATTTTGCTACGATTTATCCTTCACAGAAATAGGGAACTAGAGAGAGAAAAATTATGTTTCAGAAGAATACTAGTATACCCAGTATTTTTGTGTGTTATTTTTGAGTTTTTATTATTTTTCTATAATCTGGATTGAATCCTAAATTCTTTCCTGGCTACAAGTCTCCCAACTAACCTTTCCAAATTTTCCTTTCATTTTTCTGACCTGGACTCAATAAAATGGTTAATACCTTTTTCTAGGTCTGGCAGGCTGAAGCTCATACCTTGTGATATGCAGATTACAGATAAGAAAAATCTGTCATCTTCCCACTGCCTATTTCCATTTTTCCATTTTAACTGAAGATTATTCAAGTCTAACATCTAGACACCTCAGCTGACTGCTTCCTTGAGTCTAAGAAAATAGATTTTTAGATATTTCCAAAATCAATCTCTAATTTTCTTCTGTTTGAAACTCCACATACAAAAACAGCTCCTGAAATGAAACATGACTCTTTAATGGGACTGGCCTATTCCCAGAAACGACAGATGCTTTAATGGGATACATTGTCCTCAGCTATTAACCCAACTTTTCTCTTCACAGCTACCAACTCAGCTTTTAGTGTGTGAAACTTCTAGAAAAGTTTAGACAGAAGAATGTTGGGGATCACAAATGGGTAACCCAAAATGTGAAACTTTGACATGCAGAACTGAAGAAGCCTCTAAGGTCTCACTGACCTCCTCTTTCCCACCATCTTTCAATCCTCTGTCCTACCTAAACCACAGGATGGAGTCGTTCTCTGAAGTTCCTTTATCTTCCTAAAGTCTGGACACACCAAAGAGAAGAACAAATCTGAACAGACGCTTTTTTTTTTTTTTTTTTTTTTTTTTTTAGACGGAGTTTCGCTCTTGTTACCCAGGCTGGAGTGCACTGGCGCGATCTCGGCTCACCGCAACCTCCGCCTCCCGGGTTCAGGCAATTCTCCTGCCTCAGCCTCCTGAGTAGCTGGGATTACAGGCACGCGCCACCATGCCCAGCTAATTTTTTGTATTTTTAGTAGAGACGGGGTTTCGCCATGTGGACCAGGATGGTCTCGATCTCTTGACCTCGTGATCCACCCGCCTCGGCCTCCCAAAGTGCTGGGATTACAGGCTTGAGCCACCGCGCCCTTTTATAAGATACTGTCTTCAGGCTCATTCGAATTCCAAAGGGAACTACTCACAAGTTCATCTCCATTCCCACTTCCATTTATTCTCCCTAGAAATCATTTATTGGCCTTCAACAAAATTCTTCTTTTCTCTCCAATTGCCTATTCGGTCACCATAGCCTGTTTTGCCAGGATCTAATCCTTTATTCTTTCTGTAACCTTAAGATTGTATATAAGCTTCTGAACTCCACTGAGTGGGTAGGTGACCACTCTATGCTTCTCTCCATGTACACATTAATACGTGTGTTTGCATTTTTTTTTTTAAGGAATTTGCCTTTTCTGAGTTGATTCTTCAGCAAATCTTCAGAGGGCAAAGATGAAATTTTTCTCTTGACCCCCTACTTCCGATAATTTACGACTCATGTGAACCTGGCAGGCAATTTTGATCTTTTTGAGTTTAACCTTTCTAATCTATATCAGAAGGGGAATAACTTCTTTCTCAGATAGATGATCTACGAATAAGTAAATGAACGAATACACAAAATGCTCAGTATGATAGGAGGCACTCCCTTTACCTACTTTTGAGAAGAGAACATGAACTTTATCCACCCGGTTTTCATTTGCATTTTGGTGATGAGACTGATAGAGGCAGCAAGCAAGCAAATGCCTAGGGGTATCTCCAACCGCGCCACCACCCCCCGCCCCGCCAGCCCCCGGCAAGTGTTTGCACCGGGTATTTTTGTGCAGATTCAGTCTTGCCTGGGTATACCCACAACGAACTGGAGACCCACATGCATTGGGGAAATGATGCAGAAATTAATGCCTTTTGCAGGGAGGAGCCTGACATCTTCAGCTCGGGTGTGTTAGCCTGGTATTTACCTGTAAAGGGGAAGCCTGCTTGGAGAATTCCTCTCTTTGCTGAGAGCTTTCCTTTTGCCTAATAAAGTCTGCCCTCCTCACCCTTCAATGTGACTGCATTCCTACATCTTCCCTATTGTGGAACAAGAACACAGATTTAGCTAAACATAAGACCAACAAATCAATCTAAGTATGTCGTATTTTCGTTTACAGAAAGGGAAACACATTCTTAAATTCTAAACACCAACGTGTTGCGTTTTCAGTCTTCTGCTGAAAAATAAAAACTAACTAAATATGAGCCCCTAATATCTGAATAGAAAATTATAACATTCTTTTAAAAGTCAGAAGTCAGGCCGGGCGCGGTGGCTCAAGCCTGTAATCCCAGCACTTTGGGAGGCCGAGGCGGGTGGATCACGAGATCAAGAGATCGAGACCATCCTGGTCAACATGGTGAAACCCCGTCTCTACTAAAAATACAAAAAAATTAGCTGGGCATGGTGGCACGTGCCTGTAATCCCAGCTACTCAGGAGGCTGAGGCAGGAGAATTGCCTGAACCCAGGAGGCGGAGGTTGCGGTGAGCCGAGATCACGCCATTGCACTCCAGCCTGGGTAACAAGAGCAAAAACTCCGTCTCAAAAAAAAAAAAAAAAAGTCAGAAGTCATTAAAAATCCTATACTCCATTAGGAAACTTCCCTGTGACACTCTCATTCATTTTTATTTTTCTAAATCCTGGTAAGAAATGCTCTGTAACCTTACTTTGAAACTTACTGATATTATATTACATTCCCCAAAAACACAAGTCATGATCTTTCCTCTCACAACCACAGAATCACATCAGACCCAAACTCTAATATGTTACCTTCAGACTTCAATTCAAAACAAACAAGAAATGGTAAGAGCTGGCTGATCACACCTGTGAAATGACCAACCTGCACTCCAATTTAGCTCTTAGACCCTTCTACTCAGGCTTTACCAATCATTTGGCCTTTAATGGGTCTCTTTTGCTGTTTATCACTCTCTATCCCCATCAATTTTCATTGCTCTCTACAGCTTCTTTATCACTTTTTGTTGTCAAGAACATAACTACTTTTGGATCAGATGTTTGCCATAAATTCCTGAAATAGACATCTAGCCCATAAAGAATAGAAATGAATAGGCTAGTTTTAAATGTCACCGGTAGATAGTTCGTCTCAGTAGGCGTGATTGTTAATACTTTCACATATCTAGTTCAAAATTGAAATTTTTCCAGTGCCCCAGGCATAATTATTTTCCTCCAAATGACTTGGAAGCCAGCATTACAGCATCTACCTACACATTATATTTCACCAAAATGCTGGTATAAAGCAGAAACACAAAAATCTAATTATGTATGCTCCTTCCTGTTGGCAGCCTTGATTTCTTAAAAAATATTGTCTTATTGAGATGGAATAAAATTTGATAGCATTGGCAATTACTGACTTCTACTTTAGATTAGCGTCCACATGTGAAATAATGTGGGGTTTTGTGATTCCAAATGTTTAAAAAAAATGGCAATGTCACTGGAAGTTTACATAGCGTCTTTCAGCTGACAGCACAATTTAGGGTTGAGTTACACACTCTTAGAATGTAAACTTCCAATAGAAATGCTGACGGGCCCTTTACTCATAGGGAACTATTTGCCTTTAGAATAGTAGCAATATATTATATTTAAATAGACCCTTTTATAAAGCACTTTAAAGACTGTCAACCTGTATCTCTCCTTCCTATACACACATCTCTCATGAAAGCCAATACCAAAGCTGCACATCTATTATTTAGTTAGTTAGTTATTATGTATTTATTATATTTATGAGATTTGCCCATCATTTATTAGCCTCTGGGCACCTTTGCAAGTTTCAGAGCTACAAAAAGAAGAAGATAGTCTACGTCATTATGATTTGCAAGTTATTCTAGACATCATGAAAGCAAGACATATTGCTTTCTGCTTTCTTATCTTAGAAGATCAACACACCTTCGAAAGTATACATCCATCAGAAGGAAAACACTAAAACTGATGCAGCTCAGAATTATTCCGTAGGTTCAAGAACCAAGGAAGAAGGAATAAAAAAGAATCAAAGGTGTTTTCTAGGTTTTTGTTTTTGTTTTATACTTACATGTTGTGAAGCATTGTTACACAATGGAGGTTGATAGACATGAGATACTATAAAGACACATTTGCATAAACAATTTGTTTAATGTTCTCAAGTGTATATTGCATCACTATTATGTGCTTAGTACTGTGCACAGGAATAAAACTTCAATCTTTATAAACTAAGTATTGAGCTAACCTCTCTAGCAGGGCTAGATAGGTAGAAAGAGTCCTCCAGCTCCAAGATTTCTGATCATCAAGTTAAAATCAAAGGGTATCATCAGAGAATACCGTGTTCTCCATATTAAGTACTTTGATCTCAACAGCCTGCCTGGATCAATTACATGGTTTAAAAAGGATTTAAAAAAAAAAAAAAAAAAAAGAATCCCAGGCATTGCCTTTCACGTATAGATCTCAGCATCTCTTTGCATATCCAGAAAAGATTCCAGATCTGAGTTCTTACTTTAGTGTCTTCTTGGTTTTCTCATTGGGAAAATTCTATATTCTGACTGTAGGAAGAATGGAATGGCAGTATTTTAGTCAATTTGGTCTGTAGAATCTGTATATTATATATATGCATTTTCCTCTAGCTATCTAGCTAGAATCTGTATATTACATATATATTTTTATATATGTAATATACAGATATATATATTTATACAAATAGAAAATATATATATATATAACATACAGATTATACAGACCAAATTGACTAAAATAATGCCATTCCATCCTCCCTACAGTCAGAATGTAGCTAGCTCTCTACCTATAGGTCTGTGTGTGTGTATATATATATATATATGGTTGAGTTACACACTCAACCATATATATATATATATAGCCTCCTTCCAACTGTTAACTATGCTTGAAATTATTTTGAGATGTTGAAATGAAAAATGTTCTAGAAACACAAAGTGTATGCATAGTATGAAAATCCACCCTCTGTATTTGTCTCTTTTTATTGGTAGACCTCATTCATCAGGATGTATTGTAGCATCTATTGGGGTGCAGAAACTGATTCCCTCAAATTACCATCAGAGTGCAAAGGAAAAGTTTTCTCCTCACCCTATACACCTTTGCTTTTCCACTGTTACTTGGGAACTCTGTTGAGAAAAGCATGTCAATATATTTAATTGCCTAATGCTTACACCAACTAGTATATCCTAAACTAAGCCTGCTAAAAGTTCCTGCTCTCCTGACCACTAGCCAATCACAACTTAAATGTTATCTCCTCAGGGGCACAGCACCAAAGCATTAATTTACGCTACTTTTGAAGGTTAACATCAATTCCCTTTTTCAATTTCTGCAACTTAATACAAAGGAACTCCTCCAGTATAAGCTTATGAAATGCAGGTGCAGCTAAACCTAGCCCAGAACGTTTATGAAATACTATTACATATTTGTTTTTTAAGATGGTGGAAAGACAGATAAGTGAGGGTAGTTATGTAGTATAAAATGAAATAAACTTTAGGAAACTAAAGATTTATCTTTTTCCTAGATTTTTCTCACAAGTTCACACTGTGGGAAGAGCAGGCACAAATGTAAAGGCATATTCAACTTTAATATCTAAAGATGTGTGCACGTATGTGAGGTATTTCTGTGACTTTCTAGTGATTTGTTAAAAACGATACCTCGAGGGCCATACAACAATTTGCATTTATCTCTGAAATTCTATTCTAATTCAGAATAATTTATGAGTAGCAACATTCATCATTTTTAGAGCACTGAAAAATACAAAAATATAGATCCAACCACCCCCTCACCAATATCTTTACCTAGCCTTAAAACTGGCTTCTGATTAACTCAGAAAATCTTAGTTCATGATCAGATCTCTTCAGTTTTCAGTCATGAACTTCACCTTTCTTGCTTCTCACATAGCATGCACCTTCAACCCTCTGATTTATGAAGTCTGCAAGCATAGCACAGTGTAGTGATGTTACAGGAAAGATTTACATGCCTTCTTCTTTCTTCCCTTTTAAAAACATTCTTTTGCTTTATCACTGTCAGTCACTCAGGCACCTCTTTGACAAGGGACTTGAAGGAAGGTGACGGTACCAGAGTAGAAGATGCTATATTTAAAAAAAAAAAAAAAGACTGACGTTTTACGAATACTTCCTACAATTGCAGATGTTCATTTAAAAATAGAAGCACAATAATTATTGGAGGACGGTTTAAGTTATTTGAATTTTATTACGGGAAAAATGTTAAAGCCTAAAAGAAAAGTGGGAAGCAAAAATACAAAGGCTGGTAAAGGCAGGCCAGGTTGTTGTGGGATTTTATCCCTTAGGAGGCTTCATTTTGCACCACAGGTGGCCAAGAGGAATTTTATCCCATTATCTCACAAGTGCAGAAAGCTTTGCATTTCAGCCCCCTAGGGTGCTCTCACAGGCCTCCTGCTATTCCTCCTATTATTTTTGCAAGCATTACTGCCAAAGATGTTATTATTCTGGTTTATAACAGTTGATCACTGCTGTGAATTTCAGGTTGTAGACCAAATGGATTCTTGGGGGGAAAAAAGGGATAGGGGAGCACAACAGCCCTCGTACCTACTAACTCTTGGCCAAGCTTTGCCAAATGCACCACTTTAGAAGGTCCTGAAGTCTTTCTGAATTTCCATTTGTATTATTGTTTCCTGGGGATTACTGGCGATTACCAGGAGATTCCTGGTATCCAAATTGAGGACTCTGTTTCCCTTTCTTTCTTTAGGGAATGCTAACTATTCCTGGGGGAAGTGAGTCTCTACGGCTTGCCCCTTTGAAACAGGTTTCCAGACAAATGCATATTCATGAATATTTATTAATTATAAAAGTTTAGCAGATTAGAGCTGAAGAAGGGTAGCAGGAGGAGTACCAGCTCTTAAACCTGAGGGGAGTAGAGTTGGTTCTCATTCCCTGGATCTGTGTGTAGTGCCCATTCCTCATCGTGCCAAAGCATCGCTGGGTCCTTTCGCTGCCAGATCCCAGTGTGAACCACCAACCCCAGCAGGAGCATGCTTATCATTTTACCTCTCAGACCATGTTTTATTGGTAGTGCTCATTTAATTATCTGTCTTTTCTACAAGACTATGAGATCAAGGAAGGGGGAGAATATATCAATCTTGCTGCTTATTTTCTTGACACTGCCGAACAGAGGATCTAGCACAGGGATCAACCAAATTTTGCTGTACACATGAATAACGGAGGTCTTTTTGTTGACATGAGTGTCCTTGGTAGGTACCACTGTAATAGAAGAATTACAAGAAAAGTAAGTTGTCTACGATGCACAGCAAAGCAAAGGTTCAAGGCATAGATCTAACTTAGTATCCATGGATCCGAAATTGTACCCATGGAATTGAAATTCTGTTTCCTTTATTCTACGGTAAATATGATCGAAAAGCTAACAGATAGAGTTTGAAGAAGATTTTATTAGTCATCATGTTCAGTTAGAGCAAGCATCTGCTGAAACCAAGGGGAATAAATTATAGGCATGGCTAATAAGGTCAGGAAGCTGCTAATACCAAAATCCTGGGAATACACCTTAAGTCTTCAAATTACTCTTAAACAGATTAAATAACTGCTTTAAAAAAAGAAAAGCCACCTATGAATCGTGATTTCAGAATAAGTGCTTCTTTTCCCCTCTGTGAATATAAGCTGTGATTTGTTTCTTGCCTTTCTTTATCCTCTCCTATAGGACACATTTCTGAACTACACCTTATACAACAGTGTCTGTGAAATGGTTAAAGGGTAAAAACTCAATCTGTTGCAGCCAGAAAGGAGTACTCTGTCTATTACACAGCAAGGCCAGTAGACTGCTTGTTATTTTAAGTGTTATTTAAATTATCTCCCTAGGGAAGATAATTTTCAGCTGACTCTCCATCTTCTTCAAGAAGCAGAATTGAACACATCTTGCTGCCAAGGCATGGTGAAAAAACGAAAACACTGAAGCAATGGTCAGAAAGAAAAGGAATAGAGACCATATCAAGGAAAGAACTATACAAACAACGTTAGCCTAAGCTAGTTGTTCTCACAGTAGGATATCCAGAACAGCGCCCCACCAGGGATCTTGAAAGAGGTGGAAATCCTTGGGACCTACACCAAGTCTACTGAATCAGAAATTCTTGGGGGTGGAGTCCAGCCATCTCTTGTTGAACAAAACACAACCAACCCCACGTTTATGGAAGTTTCATATAGGAAGTCACGCAAATCCCTAGAAAGGTATTAGCTAAAGAATCACAGTGTTTATACATTTGAAAAGGGACAGCTTTACTCTTCAGAAAGAATTGCAGCCTGCAGGCTGTCTTGTGGGCTGGGAAGCATAGCCTCCAGCAGTTACTGGAAGCAGGCATGTTGAGGGAGGGAAGGATGAGACAGATATGTCTGCCAATTGGGCTGGCTAAGTATATATATTTCACAGATGATAGGAGGAGCCACAAATATCTATGACGAGGGGCTGTACATGCACAGTAAGCAAACCCTGCATATCGCTTGCATCCCACGTTTCCTTTGGGATGGAGAGTTAACACTTAAAGGCATTAAAATTAGGCTCTGTATGTCAAAAGATGAAGCAGAGGGCACACAGGCATCCTGGGCACAGCCTCTATAAACTGGCCAGAACCAGTTGCTGGTCTGTGGTCTCTTATTAGAAAGAAATGCTGGTCAGTTATGTTGAAAATGCAAAAAAAGAGGGGGGTCCACAGTGTCCGCCGATTCATTTAAATCCGTGGTGGAACAAGTCTCTCCAAATGGCTGGTTTCCGTTCAACCCTCAGGAAAGCAAGTTGACTGGCAGTTAAAGAGCCAGGGTGTATATGATACCAAGGTAGGACTGACCTTCCATTCCATCATGACAAGGACCTCAGTTTTTAAGGCTTCTCTGGGGTCCCCTTGGCCAAGAGGGGGTTCATTTAGTCAGTGGGGGTACTTGGGATTTTACTTTATTTTACTTTACTTTATTAAAAGGCAGAAGGAAGAAGTAGTTTGATAAGTAGGACTTTGAAATATATTTCGTAATGGTGAAATAAAAATCCATGTCATATCAGCAACAAAAATTAATGCCCAGGGCCAGACACAATAATTGAAGCCTGTAATTCCAGCACTTTGTGAGGCTGTGGTTGGAGGATTTTTTGAGCCCAGGAGTTCAAGACCAGCCTGGGCAACATAGCAAGACATTATTTCTACAAAAAACAAAAAACTTAGCTAGGCATGGTGGCTCATGACTGTAGCCCCAGTAACTCAAGAGGCTGAGGTGAAAGGGCCATTTGAGTCAGGAAGCAGTGAGGAATGGTCATGCCACTGAGCTCAAGCCTTGGTGACAGAGTGAGATCCCGCCTCAAAAAATAATAATAACAATAATAATTAATGCCAGGCAGGTAGAGGCTTTAAAATGTAAAAATCAAAACTTCAGAAATAGTTTAAATAATATTTTTTCTGACTTCAAAGCATAGAGGGAAAAATAAGTTTTACTCAACACTTCTAAGTGCTCAGGTGGGGCCCCTCTAAGAAGAGACAGATTAACAAAAGAAAAACAAACAAATGTTTATGAACAGGTACATATCACATACACATGGGAGAAAACTCAAGAAAAGAGTAACTGCAAGAGGTGGTTTAGAATTCAGGCTTGAGTACCGTTGGGGGGAAAGAAAGATCTATGCTTCCCGTCTTAGGTTCACAGCTGAGGCCTGTGTAACAAATGACACAGTAGCAAGAGAAAAGCATAAACATTTAACATAACTTTTGAGTGTCCTGGGAGCCTTTAGAAATAAAGACTTGAGGCCGGGCGCGGTGGCTCACGCCTGTAATCCCAGCACTTTGGGAGGCCGAGGCGGGTGGATCACGAGGTCAAGAGATCGAGACCATCCTGGTCAACATGGTGAAACCCTGTCTCTACTAAAAATACAAAAAATTAGCTGGGCATGGTGGCGCGTGCCTGTAATCCCAGCTACTCAGGAGGCTGAGGCAGGAGAATTGCCTGAACCCAGGAGGCGGAGGTTGTGGTGAGCCGAGATCGCGCCATTGCACTCCAGCCTGGGTAACAAGAGCGAAACTCTGACTCAAAAATAAAATAAAAAAAAATAAAATAAATAAAGACTTGAAGAAACAGGTAAACCTGTGTGCTTTTAGGCTTAGATTCGATGAAGATGGAGAGTTGTGGAGAAATATGATTGGAGAAAAAGAGTATGATCTGAAGACAATCAACTGGGGGAAGAGAGTAAGGCCTATTTGTTTAGCTTCTTCTTGATGCTTTTAAGGAGAATTTAGTGGGTGGAGGTCAGTAAGTTGGGAGAGCTGCTTGGTTGGGTTGGAGATGAGAGAGTTGAAGCTGTCTTCTTGCACTGAGTTAGTTTCTAGGTGAGGCCACAAGGTCACATGAGCCAGTTTATCCATCTGGGAGCTGCCAGCTGACCCACCAAGTGCAAGGTCTGCAAAACATCTCAAGCACTAATCTTAGGTTTTACGATAGTGATGTTATCCCCAGAAAGAGTTCTCTCTGCAACTGTGGTTTCACAGAATGGAAGGAACGGTAGTGGAGTTTAACTATTTCCCCTTAAGATTTGGTAATTTGAGTCTACAAAATAAACTGATGCTAGATAGACTGGCAGGACAAAAGAATACACTAATTTTACTCATGTGCATTCAAGCACAGGAGTCTTGTAAATATTAAAAACTCAAAGAAATGCGCAGATAGTCGATGGTTTTATACCATCTTGAGGTAACAGAAGAAATAGGGGTTCGGAGCATGGCAAGACAGGTTACGGCACCAAGCGAGGATATAAGAGGGAGAGAAGAGAGGAAGCATGGGGCGAATTTGGCCCTCGTGGCACAGATGAAACCTCAGCAGTATCAGCCCTCAGAAGGAATGGCTGGTAGTCTATGGTAAATGTTTCTTCATCAGACTTTGCAAAGCTGTCAGACTCTCAGTGAATCTTTCCTACATCAGGATAGGGAGGTTAGCCATTGAGAAAGCCAGGCTATTTATTTTACTGATGCATGTTTTTTCTAAATATGCAAGTCTCCTTCACAAAAGGCTAATTTCAAGGCTATTTCTGTCTGAGACCCTCTGATTAGCTGTATCAAAATATGACAAAGAAGTATATTTTGGGATAAAATGTTTTTAGGGTTTATTTTAGAGAAAAAGAGAGAGAGAGGAGAAAAACAAATACATACAATGTCAAAATTTAAATGTTTTTCTGGAATTTTCTTAAACACCTGTTGAGTTTCTTAATTTCTAGACAAAAGTTGGAAGTTTATATAAACACTTCATTAAATGTATTTTATCAGCCTATGTTTAATCTGTGTTAAATCTACAATAAACTACATATAATTTTCATTAATTAAAAATGGCAATTTGCCATTTTTCAGCAAATTTGCCATTTTTAGGCAGATTTACAATAAATCTACTAAAGCTTCAACCTCAAGACTCCTCACTTGCACAGACTACCCACAATGTGATCACATGATCAGATGTTGTCGTAAACTTTGCAAAACTGAGGTATTTAAACCGTAGTCTGTTAAAACGGTAATTCTTTTCCACTCCCTTATCATATATCCCATTAAAATGGTTTGCAGCAGCTATAGCCATTTTGGGACCCAGCAAAAGAGAAATTTGGTTGAGTATATATTTAGGTGAGTTCAGAAGAATTTATTTATGTGGTTTCATAGTCATTTCCCTCCATGATAAGTTGTTGCTAGGTACTCCAGTGTGAGAATGGCTTCCAGGAACACTCTTATTACCTCTTGTATTGATTCCCTAGCACATATTGCTACATGAATGTTTTCCCTTGTGCTATGTACGAAAAATAAATGATGAGTATGCGAGAAAAAATATTTGAAAGGTATTGTGTCAGCAGCTAGTGCATGGAAAATTCTTTCAATTATCAGAAAGGTCAAATTATAAGCACAAAATTCAGTTCTTATCAACCGCTGGTCAAAATGAAAGTTCTATTCTGTTACAAATATATTTAATAATGCATTATATACATACAAATGGACAAAACATTTTAACGGAAGCCACATAAAAAGGAATGTATGGAATCCCTGTGTTTGAAGTCACAAACCTGTAACAGCATTATAAACCCCAGCACATCTGTATGTGAAACGGCATGCTACTGTGCCCCAAATATTAATTTTAAAAGTTTTCATCAGTAACGACAAAGAAAATATTACATTATCTTTTTATTCTTGATTTTTTAAAAGTGATATTTGTAAAGCCTTTTAGGCGGACTGACGGCCCCCTGGACGCTATGGTAACCTCTGTGACCTGCAGGATCACTCCAGTGGAGTTCCTGAAAAATGTGAAGTAACTAGAAGACCATGAAAAGGGGAAGAAATGATCACGCCTGTGGTGCCTACTAATTTTGAGACATTCTCTATTGTCCCTTATTCCTGCCCCAATTGATAAGGCCATTGGACTTTGTAATCGACCCTATGAACCCCTCCCACCCTGCAGAAATTTGCCCTAAACTGTAATTTCTGTGACTTTCCACTGCCTACCACAAACCTATAAATCCGACTCCTATCCCACCATCCCCCACTGACGGTCATTCTGGACTCAGCCCACCTGCACCCAGGTGAATAAAGAGCCATGTTGCTCACACAAAGACTGTTTGGGGGTCTCTTCATTCAGAGCGCACGTTTTAACAATATTATAAATCCTTCGTCATATATAATGCTGTAGGGGCCAAGGGAAGACTTCCCCTTTGCCATCTAAACATTAACTGAAAATCAACTGGCAAAAGGCAGATGAATAGGAGAGAAAGCATAAAAAATGTATGAATAGGCACGTGTGCACGGGAGGCGCACAAAATACGAAGTCAAAGAGGAGTCAGGTGGTTGATACTTAGGTAGTCTCTTCACAAGGGAGAGACACACAAAGGCAAAAGCAGACCTTATGGAAAGGTGAGGGCCAGAGCTGCGCAGGAGCAAAGGTTGTCTTACGCAGACAAAGTCCCCCAGTTAGTCTCTTGGAGTTGCATCACAAGAACAGGGAAATAGTTCGTCTGGGTGTACACTTGACTCCCAAGCTCTTTTATTTCTCCAGGGGTTCATTTTTTTTTTCTAGTTATTCAATGAGATCCCTAGAGAGGATCTTCAAGACAATTGCATTTCTATTGAAAAGTTTCCTTAGGCCAAAGAGATCTCCTCCCCACATTCCGCAAAGGGGAATGCGGAGGGTGGGTAAAAAGCTGAAGGAAGCTTGATTCTGAGGCAGCTTATAAGATTTCTCAGTACATGGACGCAGCAGTCTAAAGCTGTGCAGATGTGCTAGTTTATAAAGAGGTTTCGAGATTTTTTTTTTTTTTTGGGAGGGGGACAGGATTTGTGATGTTTGTGGTATTTCTCAGCTTTTAAAAATCTGTAATTTTTTTCCCTCGTTTTAAATAAATATGTACTTTTTAATCTAATTTTGTATGCATACGTTTTAATTTCTTTTAGAAAGAGAACCCTCCAAAATGTCTAAGCTTCAAGACTTTCAAAATTGGGGCAAACCCCTTCCTGAGCCTCTAAAACACATGTCACACAACCCCTCTTCCCACTGATCCCAATCTAAGCCCCACGCCCTCCCTTCACCTCACCCTCTTTGAGTCTATGTTGGAGGCAGGAAGAAGCTATAGTACCTGAAAAAAGTTTAAGGGAAAAAAAAAATCGAAGAAGGTACAGGATGGGAGTAAAGAATAAATATGGCCAATTATATCCCAAGGAATATATTACAGACTACATTGTATATCATTTGATCCCTGAAGGAAACCAGAATATGTCACCTGTGTAGAGGTCAAGAGAAAACTTCCCTTTTGCCCTCAGAAGGTTTGCTGAAAATATAAATAGACAAAAGGCAGATTCACAGGAAACACGGCAAACGGATTGAGCAGCCACGCACAGGGAGAATCCCAAAGTGATTGACCCATATTCCAGTGTCTACATAATACATGTCCGATGTCTAAGAGGAAAGGGAAATGGGAAAATGTGGGCAATTTTAGGGGGATGGTAAACAAGTTTGAGTGGGATTGAAGAACACACAATGGCCTGGGACAAAGCGTGTCGGCCCTGCAGAGCGGGCAATGATTCATGACAGAAGTCTGTCTAGATGTGTTGACAAACTTGTCTTTCTTCTTGTGATATGAGTTCAGTGAATGAAAACTCAAGGAAGGGACCAGAGGTAATGGTTTTATTTTTTAGAGGAGTCCAGAGTTTTAGGCAGAAAGGGAATTTCACGGAACGACTTCATCCTGCACTTTGGGAAACAGAGGGCCAAGAGACAGGAGGCGGGAGAAGCTCAGAGAGCCTTGAAAGTTTTCTCAGTTTAGGATGTCAAAGTTCCACACTTAGGGTATGAGTTTCTGAGCTCCAACAACCCCAAAATATGCCCCTGGGACATAAAAATTATTTTTTTAACTGAAGGCGATTAGGAAACAGCAAAGGAAAATCTCCTCCTAATCTCCCATCCTCCTCGCTTTCTGCCTAAAGACCAGATATAAATTCCATTTTTACCAGAGACAATACTGGACTCTTACCATCTCAGAGACGGTACCAGAGGAATCTGCAAACAAACCTTACTCCATTCGTGTCTTCCGCTATGTTTGCTGTTTAACCACTTTGTACCCTTGGAAGCTCAAAACTGTTTTCTTTTGTCCTGTCGCTTCTTTTCAAATGTATTGCTGTCTATTTAAGAAGCTCCAGGCCGGGCGCCGTGGCTCACGCCTGTAATCCCAGCACTGTGGGAGGCCGAGGCGGGTGGATCACGAGGTCAAGAGATCGAGACCATCCTGGTCAGCATGGTGAAATCCCGTCTCTACTAAAAATACCAAAATTAGCCGGATGTGGTGGCACGTGCCTGTGGTCCCAGCTACTGGGGAGGCTGAGGCGGGATAAACGCTTGAACCCGGGAGGCAGAGGTTGCGGTGAGCCGAGATCGTGCCACTGCGCTCCAGTCTGGCGGCAGAGCAAGACTCTGTCTCAAAAAAAAAAAAAAAAAAAGAAGCTCCATATGTGGAGTTCTAAGCCATCATTTCATCAAGGTTTCTTCTGTGTCACACATGCTGCACACATTAAAAAACTATTTTTTAAAAAAAATTAATCTGTCTTTTGCTACAAGGGTCCAACCAAGAACTCATGTTCATTTAGGAAAAAACTGTTTTCCTCCCCTATAGAGCTATAAACAATATTCTGTGCGTCCAGTTTCACTTCTGATGGAACTCAGAACCCATTGTCCCCCTAGAAGTGGTTTTAAAGATGGTATGTGCATATGCTATATTGGTCTTCATTCAGAGCTACATTCGGATATAAGCTATAGAAAATATATTTTTTGGATGTTTTTCTCTAGGAACTCAATCGTTATGTATAACTTCGATTTTCTATGGGGAAGTAAATCCTGAGGTACAAACAACAGCTTTACAAAGAATCTTTTCAGACAAAACTTTTCCTCAGTCCGAGGGTGAGTGCTGTATTGTACTCTTGACTCTTTTCCCTGTAACTCAATTTCCTTGTCAATAATACAGAAATGGTCACCCAACTTCCCTCTCAGGAAGAGGAGAATGAATGGGATAAAGATCCAAAACTCTAAAACCTGCTCTTATTTTTTTTCTGAGTGCTCAAGGCCACTTATGTGTGAGTAAAATCTTAGGGAGGAGGAATAGGATCTTTTGGTTGATATCACACACTGAGAAGCCACTTTAAAACAAAATATGAAAAAGTAATTGGTCACCGAAGCTCAGACTTTGAATTTTAGACCTGGCTTTTTAACTCACAAGTTCTGAGAGGTGGAGGAGTCCCTCAGCCTCTGCAGCCCACAAGACCAGCATCAGAATAACGGGGGCGTGGGCCATGTGGTCTCCAAAATCCAGCTTGGTTCTTACAATCTTTTCTTTTGTGACCAGAAAACACTCATTAGAAAAAAAAAAAAAATGATGTTAAAATTCTTTTTTTTTTTTTTGAGACGGAGTTTCGCTCTTGTTACCCAGGCTGGAGTGCAATGGCGCGATCTCGGCTCACCGCAACCTCCGCCTCCTGGGTTCAGGCAATTCTCCTGCCTCAGCCTCCTGAGTAGCTGGGATTACAGGCATATGCCACCATGCCCAGCTGATTTTTTGTATTTTTAGTAGAGACAGGGTTTCACCATGTTGACTAGAATGGTCTCGATCTCTTGACCTCGTGATCCACCCGCCTCGGCCTCCCAAAGTGCTGGGATTACAGGCTTGAGCCACTGCGCCAGGCCCAGAAAATTATTTTGCCAACCCCGAAAAGCAAATTTCTGTGACATATTAGACTGTTTAATCCCAACTGTCCTTGGGGAAAAGATTTCCATATTATAGAGAGATCACTAAAAGATCCATCTTTCAAAGTTTCAGAAATTTTGAAAACCAAAATGCCGTTTCAGATGTCCACCATTACGTGATTATATAACGAAAAAAAAGAGGTAGATATTAATAACAGAGCAACTTTTTATTGATATCATTTCCCGTTAAAACTTAAGATTAAGGAAAGGCACACAGAAAATAAGTAAAAACAATTTGCTAAAGACTAGCCGCATTTTAAAAAATCAAATAAAGTAACAATTATTAGATAATTAAGCCTAATGCAAAAACAAAAGACACTGAAATAAATTTTTTAAAAAGGCCTAAGAGAAGGTTGATATTTCTGAGGCATAACTATTTGAATTTGAAATGCAGTTATTTTCCTGGTATCTGCACAAGTGTTTCATTTTAAGTAAGGGCAAGGAAAATTAAAAATATCCAGCCAGTATGTATGTCATAAATGTAACTACTGTTTATTTTAAATTATTTCATTCCCTTTTCTGCTTTTTTTTTTTTTAGCAGCTGTTGCCATTGCTACATGTTTATTCCAATCAATCAACCCCTTGCTCCAACATTTGCAACAAATTCCAGAAACCAAAAACGCAATGTATCTATCAACTCATGTTGGCAGCAATCAAGAGAAAATCAAATAAAAAGCATTTTATGTTAAGAAGTAAAAGTTCCATCTACATTTACATTTATATTTAGCTGGATTGAGTTGGCAAACTCAAGTCTGGGGATGAAATAGGAGCAAAGTTTTCTGAAGAATTGGCCTGAAAGACAATTGAAACCCCTATGGTTTCAGAAATCCATAAAAACTACAGCCCCATCTTGCTTTGCCTATAAAAAAAAAATTGTCCTTCAGCATTTTTGTTGAATTTTGAAAGGAAGGCTTATGCCAACATCCTTATGGGAACTGTTTATCACTCCCTATAGCTAAGCAATGTACAGTATTTGATGCTTCATTATGTCTCTGGATCCCAGAAGATTTTTAATAGTCTTAGGTAATCACTTTCCAAATTTAAGATATATGGATGATTGATTGGTAGATAGATAATAGACAGACAGATAGATAATAGACAGAAAGATAGATAGACTGATAGATTGATTGTTAGATAATAGATAAAAAAGATAGTCTAGATAGAAGCAAATGAGAATATAGGGTATCTGATAGTCCAGTAAATATAGAGAATGTCAAAATAATTATTATTCTTCACTCAAAACATTATAGTAAATACTTTTCAACACTTGGAGAAGGGAATAGACAAGTACCTATTTATTTACATAAATTCTTTTTTTTTTTTTTTTTTTTAGACGGAGTTTCGCTCTTGTTACCCAGGCTGGAGTGCAATGGCGCAATCTTGGCTCACCGCAACCTCCGCCTCCTGGGTTCAGGCAATTCTCCTGCCTCAGCCTCCCGAGTAGCTGGGATTACAGGCACGCACCACCATGCCCAGCTAATTTTTTGTATTTTTAGTAGAGACGGGGTTTCACCATGTTGACCAGGATGGTCTCGATCTCTTGACCTCGTGATCCACCCGCCTCAGCCTCCCAAAGTGCTGGGATTACAGGCTTGAGCCACCGCGCCCGGCCTATTTACATAGATTCTGTCTTCTGTTTTGGTATTATGCTTATTGTAAAATGAGGAAGAAGGGAAGGGAAGATTTTGTCTTGGACATAAGACCCCGAGTCTGGACTTCCCTTTGGAACTTGTTGCGTAGGCTGAGCTTGCTGTCTCCAGTGACTCTCCCCACTGATTCTCTGGGTTCTGTGGAGTAGGTCTCGTTGATTTATAGAATAGAGATATACGAATTCTTTGTTCATGGAAGAAAGGATATCTCTTTTTCCCTAGCAATTAATGCGAAAGTAGTAAAACGCATATTTCTAATTTGTAATGGTTATAATCTTTCAAGTATAATCTCCAAGAGAATAGAGGCGCTGTCCATCCTATTTACCACTCTACCCACCATATCTACAACAAACCTGGCACTGAACAATGTTTCAGTAACTGTTGTTGAGTAAGTGTATGGAGAAAGTGTATAATTCGGAGACATGTTGACATCTGTTTCTACCAAATAACTTATATAAATAATTGAAAGTGGTAAACATGTCTACTTATGTATTCATGACATAAGATGACATACGTGAGTGAAAAGTGAGAAATGAGATCATGTATGAATTTGATAGGAGACATTCATTAAAAGTTAGTTTCCTTGTTTCAGTGGGATAGGAATGTGATATTATACTGCCTCTTATTTTAAAATCCCTAAGTTCATAGATAGCTTTCATCAAAATAAATCTTCAAATATAGATTATATGAATGCTGGGGCAATATCAATTTTTCTGTTTTGGTTTTTTTTCTCCAGCCTTTAGCACAGTGCCTGGCATATAGAAGACAAATATTTGTCAAATAAATAAATGAAATATGTATAAATGAAGGAACAAATGCATTACAAATGCATAAATGATCATTCCAAATTATACCTCAATCAGTGGAAAACATTATTGAAATGTAATTTGTGTTTGTTTATTTGTCGATCTCTTGATGCATGGTATGAAGTCTCCTTCAAGGAACAGGATGTGCTTATGGATTACCAGTGCAGGATAGACTAAATAATTTACAGAGAATTACAAAGTAGAATTTTACATAGCGAATTCCTTTTTTTTTTTTTTTTTTGAGACGGAGTTTTGCTCTTGTTACCCAGGCTGGAGTGCAATGGCGCGATCTCAGCTCACCGCAACCTCCACCTCCTGGGTTCAGGCAATTCTCCTGCCTCAGCCTCCTGAGTAGCTGGGACTACAGGCACGCGCCACCACGCCCAGCTAATTTTTTGTATTTTTAGTAGAGACGGGGTTTCACCATGTTGACGAGGATGGTCTCGATCTCTCGGTCTCGTGATCCACCCGCCTCGGCCTCCCAAAGTGCTGAGATTACAGGCGTGAGCCACCGCGCCCGGCCTGGAATTCCTTTTTAAAAATGTTCCCAGGCAAGAAGAACCAGAGAGCTGACATGTCCCTAGATCCAGGAGCTACCCAGTGAGTTGACGATTCTCATCTTAACAAGACTGCCTGGAACCACCCTCCAACACTTCCAGAAAGAGCTGAAGACAGATCTACAGTGAACGGGAGGCTGAGGCTGCCACAGTGAGTTCCAGGAATATGCACCACAGCGCTCCCTCTTATTCGATCCCAGTCACTGCTGAGCCGCTAGATGGTTGTCAGTGGTGGCAGAGACAAAGCCCATTCTGCTTCACAAAGAATCCCTTGGCAGAAGTTACTGTTTCTAAGCTCAAAAACTAAATCAGGGAATCTATATCTAACATATTAGAGAAGTATTAAATTTAAATTTTTCTACTAAATGAGAGAAGAAAGATGAGGAGAAATACCCAGCTAAAAAAGATACATTAATGCAGTGTTAGGTTGACAAGAATGATAACGTAGCGCAAACAGAATCTAAACCTGGCTTTTAATCTGCTTTGGAATGTTTAGATAAAAGAGGTTATATTCCTGGAAAAAGCTTAAGTGTGAATTCTAGAACAAGGGCACCAGTCAGCATCGGTAGCAAGGTCTTCCACACAGCTGTCTTACACAACTGTAGTGGCCGAGGCGGGCACAGGGCGCAGGTGTCTCCCTACACAACTGTAGTGGCTGAGGCGGGCACAGGGCGCAGGTGTCTCCCTACACAACTGCAGTGGCTGAGGCGGGCACAGGGGGCAGGTGTCTCCCTACACAACTGCAGTGGCTGAGGCGGGCACAGGGCGCAGGTGTCTCCCTACACAACTGCAGTGGCTGAGGCGGGCACAGGGCGCAGGTGTCTCCTTACACAACTGCAGTGGCTGAGGCGGGCACAGGGCGCAGGTGTCTCCCTACACAACTGCAGTGGCTGAGGCGGGCACAGGGCGCAGGTGTCTCCTTACACAACTGCAGTGGCTGAGGCGGGCACAGGGCGCAGGTGTCTCCCTACACAACTGCAGTGGCTGAGGCGGGCACAGGGCGCAGGTGTCTCCTTACACAACTGCAGTGGCTGAGGCGGGCACAGGGCGCAGGTGTCTCCCTATACAACTGTAGTGGCCGAGGCGGGCACAGGGCGCAGGTGTCTCCCTACACAACTGCAGTGGCCGAGGCGGGCACAGGGCGCAGGTGTCTCCCTACACAACTGTAGTGGCTGAGGCGGGCACAGGGCGCAGGTGTCTCCCTACACAACTGCAGTGGCTGAGGCGGGCACAGGAGTGGTTGAGGCGGGCACAGGGAAGGGCAATGGCATGGAGGGGAAGGATGGCTGCCGTCGCCGCATGGATACCACGCTCTTGGTAAGGATGGGGGCAAGATTTGAATTCATTTGACCCATTTGCTTCACAGTAGGCCTCATTCCTCTACGTTCTCGGAGTAAGAATTTTAGATCCTCTCTTGAATAACATGGATTTTCACAAAATGTAAAGTTCTTTACAACTTTAGAAATCCGTAAGGAGCACTCTGTAAACCGAAGATCAATTCCTGACATCTGCATGTCAATAGTTTTGGAACCCACTGTGTGTGTGTGTGTGTGTGTGTGTGTGTGTGTGGTGTGGTGTGTGTGTGTGTGTGGCATGTGCATGTGGCGTGTGTGTGGTGTGTGTGTGTGGTGTGTGCGTGTGGGGGGTGTGCGTGTGGTGTGTGTGTGTGGTGTGTGTGTGTGTGTGTGGCGTGTGCGTGTGGTGTGTGTGCGGTGTGTGTGTGTGGTATGTGTGTGGTGTGTGCGTATGGTGTGTGCGTGTGGTGTGTGTGTGGTGTGTGTGGTGTGTGCGTGTGGTGTGTGTGCAGTGTGTGTGTGTGGTATGCGTGTGGTGTGTGTGTGTGGTGTGTGCATGTGGTGTGTGCGTATGGTGTGTGCGTGTGGTGTGTGTGCGGTGTGTGTGGTGTGTGGGGTGTGTGTGTGTGGTGTGTGCGTGTGGTGTGCGTGTGGTGTGTGTGTGGTGTGTGTGCGTGTGGTGTGTGTGTGTGGTGTGTGTGCGGTGTGTGTGTGGTAGGTGTGTGGTGTGTGTGGGGGGGGTGTGTGTGTGGTGTGTGGTGTGCATGTGTGTGTGTGTGGTGTGTGTGTGGTGTGTGTGTGTGGTGTGTGTGTGGTGTGTGTGTGGTGTGTATGTGTGTGGTGTGTGTGTGGTGTGTGTGGTGTGTGTGTGTGTGTGGTGTGTATGTGTATATGTGTGTGTGTGGTGTGTGTGGTGTATGTGTGTGGTGTATGTGTGTATGTTGTGTGTGTGTGGTGTGTATGTGTGTGTATGGTGTGTGTGGTGTGTGGTGTGTGTGGTGTGTGTGTGTGTGTGTGGTGTGTATGTGTATATGTGTGTGTGTGGTGTGTGTGTGGTGTATGTGTGTGGTGTATGTGTGTATGTTGTGTGTGTGTGGTGTGTATGTGTGTGTATGGTGTGTGTGGTGTGTGTGTGTGTGGTATGTGTGTGGTGTGTATGTGTATGTATGTGTGTGTGTGGTGTGTGTGGTGTATGTGTGTATGTGTGTGTGGTGTGTGTGTGCATGTGTGTGTGTCGTGTGTGTGTGGTGTGTGTGGTGTGTGTGGTGTGTATGTGTATGTATGTGTGTGGTGTATGTGTGTGTATGTTGTGTGTGTGGTGTGTGTATGTGTGTGTGTGGTGTGTGTGTGTGTGTGTCGTGTGTGTGTGTGGTGTGTGTTCCCCTGAAAACAAAATCCGTGTCCTGAAAAGGAGCACAGCGCGGCCACTCGAAGTCCCCGTCCACGACCCTTGGGGAGTCTGCGAGCTGCTGGTTGACCTGCCAGCACCAGCTGCAGTCGAGAGAGCCGCGCGGGCCGGGGGCTCAGAGCCGCGTCCCGGGCCCCGCAGAGCACACAGCCCCTCTGTCCCCGGACCCCGCAGAGCACACACACCCTGTGTCCCTGGACCCCGCAGAGCACACACCCCCTCGGTCCCCGGACCCCGCAGAGCACACACACCCTGTGTCCCTGGACCCCGCAGAGCACACACCCCCTCGGTCCCCGGACCCCGCAGAGCACACAGCCCCTCTGTCCCCGGACCCCGCAGAGCACACACCCCCTCGGTCCCCGGACCCCGCAGAGCACACACCCCCTCGGTCCCCGGACCCCGCAGAGCACACGCCCTCCGTCCCCGGGTCCCCAGCCGCAGCGTCCAAGGCGCGCGTGCCTGCGCCCTGAGGCCCGACGCCCAGCTCTGGCCGCCCGGACTAGCCGCCCGCCGGCGACCGACGTGGGCAGCGCCGCCCGTTCCGCAGCCGGCGGGTGCTCCTGGCATTGGAAGGAAAGTGGAGGGAGCGGGAGGCGACGCGCTGACACCTGCGCGAGGGCGCGGGGCCGGGAGGGGCGGCTGGGCGCGCCGCTACTGCCACCTGGCGGCCGCGGGGCGCGCGGGGAAAACGGAAGCTTCGGGCCCCACGCGGCTTCGACTCAGGTCTAGGGAAAAAGAAACGCCTTCCCAGCAGCAAACCACACTGCCACGTGCGTACCCGTGCGACGACCGCGCGTGTCCTTCACGTAAAATGCAATCAATCAATCAATCAATCAAAAGAAAGAAAGAAAAAGAAAATGCCTTCACAAATGAGCCAGGACGGTGATGAGGACACGTTTTGGTGTGTGTTTGTTTTTGCCCTAGTCAGTGACTTCCACCTCGCTTGGTAAACTGAGGAAAGATGCCGAAAACCTTATCAGAGCTGCTTTCACAAGTGTGCCCTCTGCTTTTCTATCTGAGACTTTACAGAAGCCTTCCTTTCTGCAAACGACGGCTTCCCCTCACCCCTAGGTTGCCAATTAACACAGATACTCACTGTAAAACAAACATTCCTCCAGTTAAATTTGAATTTCACATAAACAACTAATAGTTATTTTAGTATAAGTATGTCCTATGCCATATTTAGAGAATATCTATACCAAAAAAATTTATTATGTATCTGAAATTCAAATTTGTGACCATTTGTATTTTGCATGACAATCCTACCTCATCCCCAAGTAAAGATAATATTTAGTTAAAATTTTAGATACTAAGTTTCTTTTAGGACTGACTTGAAATGTGGCTGGCTGTCCATGAGAAAAATATATTACTTGCATCACTTCCGCTCACGACTATTATTACAGATGTTGGTATGAATAAATATTTTTTAAAAGGATATGGAATTTACACATGAAATGTCTTTTTTAAAATGTTCCAAGGCAAGAAGAACCAGAGAGCTGACATGTCCCTAGATCCAGAAGCTACCCAGTGAGTTGACGATTCATCATAAACGCAGTATCTCAGATATTGAATTAAGTTTATTTTAATCTTTCATACTGAATTCCCATTTGTTCTATGATATATATCTCTAGTTGGAAGCTGGTGGGAGGCAGATAGGTTTGAAGATCTAGTCACTAAAACGTACTTCAAATTAATAACCACTTATTGATTAGAAACCTGCATAAATTTGTTAACAGGACCTGAATGTTATTGGCACGGAGTTTATGTGTAGGTGCACAAACTATAATGAAATGTGTATAAAAAGGACTCCTGTCTCACAAAGATCCTCTCTCCTTGCCAGGGAAACAAGTGTCTAAAAAAAGAGCCAAGCATCTTAGTAGCTTTATATTTCACCTTTAATACACTTGATGATTTGACAGTCTGAATTTTGCTTTTTAGAGTTTGACTTTTAATGAGAACATCACTTTTATTTCACTTTGTGAAGGATAAGATTTCAACATCCCACTGAACTAGGAGAGCTAGTCAGGTGCCGAATGATCGTGTGTCTTTAGGACAACCTATTCAATTGATGGGTGAGACTAAATCTTCCAGAATTTACTGCAAACATATCTTGGATGTGGTACAATTGTGGCCATATTTCTTCTTCTATCGGTCAATATTATAATGGAAGAGCCCTCTAAAAGGGAAAACGAGAATCTCATTTGGTGTTGAAATAGCGACAAATCCAAAGAGAACTTCTAAGTGAATGATCATGTGAGACCTGCAATAGAAGCATGACACATCCTACCCTCAACCCTCATAGTCGCACATTACCACACCATAGTACTATCCCGTCTTTGCTGGTAACACTAGATAGCCAACTCTCTGTGACTTAATTGTATTTATCCAAGTAGGCTAAAATCTAACCTGCCTCGTCAGAATAAAAGAGCCTACTGATAGTAAGCAAACTGCTTTGAAATTCCTGAAGTAAACCGTCCTCATTGAGATGTAAGCTCTGCCAATTATTAAAGAATGCCGCGGCCCAAACAGAGCACACCTAGAAGTTATACCTGAGAAACTGAGAATGTAAAACATCATGCACATAATGGTATTCTGATGCAGATATACACTACTTAACATAATAGATATATTCCTAAATAGTGCATTATTCAGATCTTCTTTTTCTATGAATTATAATATAAATTAGGAAGTGTATTGTTTCTATTTATTTCTGTTCCTTCATCAGTTGCTAGTGTTTGCTAGTACGTATGCTTATACTGAACTTCTTTACACCTGATCAAGTAACTACTAATAAACAGAGAATATAAAATACTATCGGGAAAAAATTCATTTTGTATTAATCCTTTATGTGATGAGAACGAAATCCCTTTAAACCTCAGTTTGTATATTTGGGATTTTTCTCAAATACCTATATATTTCATCAGTTAAACTATCTTCAGTTTACAGAAGCTATGTTAGTCTTATTTAGCCAACAGAATCATTTTGTAAGTAGTGAAATCTGTAAAATGGAAAATACATAACACCTATCATTAAGATCACAAAATTTGTATGAGGGTCAAATGAGAGAGCATGGATTACAGGAAATAATACTTTGTTGAGAGACAGATTTTTGTGTCTCTCTTATGTGTATATTCATGTCTTGTGAGCAGACTTGATAGCTTTTATTCCAGACTATCTTTTGAAAAAATGTATTTTTAAGACATTTTTCCAAAAATGACAAACAGCCTTGGATGATAGAAATAGTGTCACCCTCCAGGGCAAAGGGTAGATTTGTTTGCTGACCAACGTAATACAAATAAGAAAACATACTGAGATGTCCCTCTGGGCAAAGGTTGGCCAGGTTTGCTTGTAACCCCTTTAGAAATTGAGATTTCTCAGCAGTGACACAAACACATTGCAGGCACAGCATCCACCTGGGAATCACCTCCTGCTGATTCCTGTGAGATCGATGGGAACAGAGGAACCAGTGCAAACATAAATCTCACGCTACCTGTTGTGCCATGAATAACCAAGTCCTTTGTATCTGCTTCAGGAATCTCATGTCTTCTTATGGTATTCATGAATCTATAGCAAGCTCACTCTAGCCTATAAGCAGGGCAGTATCTCAAACCCTCAGAATTCCTGACATGAACTTTTAACAATTATTTGTGATCCTTGCAATTCTGAGATAGTACTATCACACTGTAAAACTACCTTACATGTTGATCATGAGTATGACTGTGTGTGCATTTGGAGCCGTGTAGATCATGGGTAAGAAAAGATAGCTGAGCCATCCTGGGCACAGTACTTAAACTTTTTGAGGAGTTAATAAAATGTCCTCCATAGGATTGTTGTTTATACCAAGGAGTCAGTAATTGTTACTGTTTTCACAGTGAGAAGTCAAGCAAATCAGGTAATTCAGCTTCTCTCCAATTTCGATGGCTCACAAAGATTTGTCATAGACTACGTATTTGATAAATCTGGCTTAATGCCTTAATTTTACAAAATTCAGTGTAAGTTTATGTATGTGTGTTGTTTTATTGCTGGGGTTTTGTGTGTGTTTGTGTGTGTGTGTGTGTGTCTTCATTACCTCTTTCTTAGGTTACCACTGATCTTCACCAACATTAACTTATTATTAATGTCTTCCTCAAAATACCTATTTATATAAATTAAATGGTAAAATCAACACATAAATTTTCTAACAATCATTGACTACTCTCTTTGTTCACCTTTTTATTTCTCTTGTCGTAAAATCGTTTTTTCCTATCTATATTAAGAAAACAAATTTTTCACATGAGGATATGTTGGTATTCAGTGTATATTGCCTCCTCTGCAAAAATCTGTAAATTACATTCCTAAGAAACCTCAAATTAACAAAAAGCCCATAATGAAAACAATGGTTATAATGGTGGAAAATAGAGTTTTATATACTTTTGTGCTATAATCAGAGTTTTAGACTAATGATATCAAACATTCGCTCTGAAGAAATTTTAATACTAAAAATAGTTTTTATGGTTAATATTTCTTCTTTATTGCGAACTAAGAATCATTCATTTCTTGATTAAAGCTGAAAATAAATGACTAACCAATTATCTGATTGCCTTTCAATCCACATATGTGAGAATTTTACAACTGTTAGCACCCAGTCTCAGAATATGCAAAACACAAAATTGAAGTGAGGTGTTTTTTTAAAAAAAAAAAATCTCAAAATAACAATAAATCATAGTACAGTTTATAACCTCCATCAGTAAAGAAAAAAAATACGATGGCAATTCAGCAGCTATAAACTCAAAAAAGTAACTGAGTGAATTTATGCTGCCTATATAATCTTTTTTCCTTTCAAGGTCACTTCAATTTCCCTGTACAGGAGCCATTGCACTATTCAATGATGTGCTAATTATTGTCTTTTTAAAGGTGTATAAAATGAGGGTAAGTCAGTGACACTCTCCATATCCACCGAAAATCCTAATACAGTCTGATAAGTGATAAAAACTCTTCGGGAAAAAAATTCATTGGATCATTTCAGTCTATTAATCAGGAAAACAAAATATGTTTTATATAATGATCCTCTCTTACGCTCTTTTTTTTTTCCTTTTCACACTCACACCTCATGCAATCAATTTTCTGAAGAACTCGTATCTACCCAGTGGTGTGGATAAACTGTTTATGTATCTGCCTACACATTGTCAGAAACACAGCAGCCTAAGTAGCCATTCCAGAAATTTAGAGCAAAGTCACGTGGTCAGAATTCAAGATATAGCCACTACAGGATCTGAAAAGCCATCTGTTCCAACTGTATGACCTCCGCATTCAGCAGGCTCACAAGGCCGACGCAGACACGAAGAGCGATTTCTCTGTTGTCTTCTACTCTCTTCTTCAACTGAGCAATCGGCAGAAGCTTTAAGTGTGATATATATATATATATATATATATATATATATATATATATATATATATATTTTACTGTTTTTCCCAAACACATGAACAGGTTCTTCTCAAACCACAAGAGTCAATTCAAAATTCAGACAGCTTTCACCACCAAGGATTCACGAAAGCACTTATTTCTTTGTCTCAGAGTCTATTTAAATATGGTAAGGGCAAAGGCATAAGAAGTGTGCCTGATGTAGAATAAAAGTGCCGTTGGCAGTGATATAGGTCTGTTCTGAAATACAGACTCCTGTACCCGTGGCCACTCTGGGCACTCACACTGTGTGTTCAGGCTAAGGACATATTAATACACATTGCCTTTCTAACAGCCAACAATGCAGCTGGGAGAGAAACAAATCACTCATTACTGCAAAAATGTTATGGCCAAATGAAGCATTTCAGGGCTTTACTCTTAAAATGTCCTTTTAAAGCAGAATCTTGGAAAGGAGTGCCCAGTTCCACTCCTAGGGAGGGAGACTGAGGCATAGGGAGGTTAAGTGAGTTGTCCAAGGTCACCCAGGAAGTCAGTGAATTAACCAGAAATAGCACCCAGGACTCCTGCCTCCTTCACCACAGCTCCCACCGCTGGACCACGTTTCCTGGTGGCAACAGAGCATCAGACCACAGCGGTTTGCCAGTAACATCAAATAGCATTTTGCCAGTGTAATTTACCTCTTTCGGAATTAAATAATAACACCATGTTACCTTAATCTATCACCTTTTGCCCCAGAGGAGCCTAAAGTGCTAAGTGCTTTAGTTATGAGTTTTAGCAGCTTACATATAAATCACTTCACACACCATTAAAATGCAGCTGTCCTTGGAGTCAATGTTGCAGCTGTTAAACACAAGCATCCCAACTGTTAAACATTTATTGAGCACCAACAATGTGCTAAATGTTAGAGAGGAGGCAGAATGTGAATTTCAGGAGTTTTCGGGGACTGAGAAATATAGGAAAACTACTTAAAATATTGAAGACGTATAAATAGAAATCCAACTATTACTGAAACATACTTCTGTTTCTAGTGAATATAATCAAAGGCTCTGAAAAATTGCCTTTGGTTATAGCAAGGACCCTTAGATAAATGCTGTAAAACTGTGAAAGCTATAGTTCAGACCACAGGCAAAGCTGCTCTAGATTCATTCCAAGGCATGTCACTAATCTTTCCTGATTCCTTATTTTCATTTCTCCTTCCTTGTGTGTTCAGGTACCTACAATGACAAATTATAAATAGCCAAGTCCAATAAGTTTGTGTATAACCTTACCTGACTTTTCCACGGAACTCCATAATACAGCTAGAGGCATTTCTCCACAAGGGGAAAAAATTGATCCAGAAGAGAAACAAAGCACATTTGAGCATACAGTAAATAATGACATGGTTAGTGTAAAGATAATTTTATGATAAATGGTCAAAATCGATTTATATGTTATACTTTGACAACAGTTCCCACACTATACTCTTTAAAATATGACCTGTCATAATAAATTCTGTGTACCTAGTAAAGGCACAACAGAAATTATGAATGAAATTCATCAGGATTACTTTCATTTGCCTGTTTTATACACCAAACGAAAAGTCAAAGAGAAATAAAGGACAGTCGAAAGGAACAGAAAGTCACGAGTGGGGAAGTGAGTTTCCACCATATCTGTCCAGTATTTTGGAGCTGAGAAATACTTGAGTTGCTCATACATCGTTTTGTGACACTTTGTACCCAATGACTGCTTTCAGAAATGAACGAGTTGATCTGGAGGGAGGAGAAGGCACAGGAACGCAGTAAAGGAACCCATTGGAAGAGCTGCAGACAGGAACTAACAAAGGCATCACATCATGCGAAACACATGGATTGGGAATAGGAACCAGTATTCCCCCCCAGTCCTCTCTGTTCTCAAAACAAAACAAAAGAAAAAAAGAAAAAAAACCAGCTTTACTTTGTTGCTTTTGTTGACTCCTAGGTTCACAACGGGGGATTCAGGAAGTTTTATATAAACAGCTGCCATCAAACCAAACTGGGGTCTTCTTGCCCAGCGCAGGAAAGCCAGACACTGACGTCAAGATTGGCAGTTAAGGAAAAAAGCATTTACTGCATGGTACCAACCAAGTAAGGAGAACAGGCAGCTATTGCTTAGGACACAAACTCCCAGATGGCTTATAAGCAAGGATTTTTCAAGGTAGGGATACATTCCAGGAGAGCAGACGTTGTGGTCAAAATCATAAATCGATACGCAAAGGTTAGACATCGGTTTGGCCCAAGGGTGTGACTCTCCAGGCCCCTCAGGAAGAAATGCAGAACAAAGAACAAAGACCAGAGTTCAGTCCTCAGGTCTTCCTCCTCTGAGGTTTATGGGATAGCAGTTGGCATTTTCCATTTGGTGGGATTTCTGAAAACCCAAGAACATATGTTGAGATGTTATCTTTTCATTTCTGTAGGGAATCAAAACAGCTTTTGACTTTGGCTTGCTTAGGAGACTACTGTTAATATCCTCTCTTAGTGGTTGCTCACTTACTTTTCAAGGCTAGCTAGGTGCCTAGAATTTCCCTTGAGGGGACTCAAGAATTTTTTCTTCATTTCCATGACTGGGGGCTCTGGCAGGCCCCCAAGAAGGGTCCCCAATCCATCTTATAGCTGATAAAATCTCCCTAGAGGAGAGTAATTTGAAGAGATTGGCTAAAATAAATAAAATGTAATTGTTTTCAAGTACTTACTATACTGAGAGTTAATATAAGGTCGACTCTGGATTTATAAATAGATTAAAATCTATTTACAAATACATTTTAATCTATTTATAAATCCAGAGTCGACCTTATATTTATAATTACTTTTCATTAAGATATACATTTCACATATTAACTTTTCAATGCATATGTGGAGTTAAAATACATATAATAGGTATAAGTATAATGGAGAAAACCTGGGTGAGCTGAGCAAAAGTGAAAAGCTCTCAGGAATGTAAATTGGCAACGTGTTCAACATGGTGCAACTATATGATACCACTACTGGAAAGGCTGCATTCACCTATCTATTTATTCAACATCATTCAGCAAGTCTCCAGCTTGTGCCAGGCATAAAGACAGAAGGGGAACCTTGTGACCCATAACAGATCGCCCTTGTTTCAAGAGCTTAGCATTTTCTGGGGAAAAAAAAAAAACAGATATAAAATTAATTAAGTAATTAATTTACCATTCAATAGGACATATACCAAAATAAAGATGCATATATAAAGTGACGCTTCAGAATAGAGGAAGGGGAAGAGGAGAGAGATTGAGAAAGATTGCCTAAATTATAAAGATTTAATAGGATTTCATCAGGAAAAAGAGGTTCAGAGGTGGAAGGAGTGGATTTTCGAAGCATGGTTTCCCAAAAGAAGCATGATGGTTCTTCTGCTCTATTTGGTGTAGGGCAGATCCCACCTGGAAAATGTATTGTATCTAAAAGAGACCCCTGTCATGACAAGATTTGAAACAATCTCATTAGGAAACAATTGCAGTCAATGGGAATCCTGAGTCTTCAAGGAAGAGAAAATGAACAAATAATCTGTCATCCTCACATAGTTAAAGCTTCTCACATAAGAGCTTCTCATAAGAGAACAGCTTGCCCTGTTTAGCTTCGAAGAACAGAATGAGGAAAGTTGAGGGAAAATTACCGAGAAGATTTTGGCTTGATACATGGAAGGACTTCTCACCAATGCCATTCCCAAATGCACTGAGTTGTTTCCATGATGAGAGGACTTGAAGATGTATACGTTTTCCACAGGGATGTTGTGGAGGAAATTTAACCGTCATTTGGGTGAATTAAGTGATACCTATCATCCTTATTTCTGCAGAGAGTACCTAAAAGGTAGTGTAAAAACCAGCCCAAATCGTGGCAGGCTTGGCTTGCTTTACAAGTGCATGTGTATGTTCTGTAAGATTTCTGCTTTCCTGATGAGGCCCCAAAGCTGAGGGCAATGAACGATGCAACACACACAGCATCCCCACAGGATTTTCTAAGAAGTAGAGAAAATCAGCTCTGCAACCCTTAGCCTATGGTCCACCACTGCCCTATGTAAGGAAAGATACGAAATTCAATAGATATTGACCAGATAGGGAAGGCAAATGGAACGAAATTCATAGAAATAAGGACTATTGCAGCATGTGTCTATTCTACTATTGCAGAATGTATCTTCTCCCAAATTCCAAGCTAAATGAGGGAGGGCAGAAAACCACCTTCTGAGAAAGCAACTGAGGATCAGCCACAGAGAAGAGATATTGACCTTTCTACTTAACGTTTTTGAGCTTGATTAGAGGACTATGCATTAGATGCCATTATAGGACAAATGTTTTATGCAGTGAGATAATTCTTTGGAAATTTGCCATACACCGCTTGGAATTTGGGGAGCATGAAGGCCAGTGTATGACTCTTGCCTGAAATGAAGGAGAAAGGAAAACCACGCCAATGGCACAAATTTCCAAAGTTTCACAAGTCACAAGGACATGTGAGTTTTCCTATAAGCCAAATAAAAACTACAGAAGGGAACTGGGCTAGAGCCTTTATGAAAATGAGATAGGAAAGTTCCCTTGAGCCTCCTGTGGGACCTGCAGCCTGGGTGGTCCATTTGCTTGACCACCACACTCAAACCCCTGCAGGAGGGGGAGCGGGTGCAGAAGCTGGGGTGAGTGCCTTTGGGCACTGGCCAGAACAAACTTTCTAACAACCTGAGGCAGCATGGAGGGGTTGCCCACGACCTCTGGAGCCCCACTGGGCCTGTGTTACAAATAACGTTCTTCTATCATTTGCCATCCACAGAGGGCTAAGTGTTAAAACAGCTCAGTGGAGGGTCCTGGTGACAGCCTTCTATACCCTGTCCTCTTGGTACCTGGGTTCTCATCCAGCATCCAGGAAGAATCAGGTCACATTGACTTGAAGGATAGTAAATGTGGAAATTTTATTAAGCAGTGGAAGTAGCTGTTGGTGGGATGGGGAGCTGGAAAGGGGATGGAATGAAAAGACAATCTTCCCCCAGAGTTTGGCCATCCCCAGCCGAACGCCTCTCCTACTGCAGTCTCTGATGTCCAGCTGCCTCTTCTTCTCTCGATGTTCAGACACTCTGCTTCTCCCTTTCTCTGCCAAGCCACTCTTCTCCTCTACCAGAGGAGTTTGGGGGTTTTTTACGGGCACAGGATGGGAGGTGTCATGGGCCAAAAGGCAACATTCAGGTAGGAAAATGGGGATGTAAACTTCTCATTAGGGCCACGGGTCCAGGCTGCAGGATGAAACCCTTGCCAGAGACCCTGCCTTTTTTTTACCTAGTATTTCTCTGCCTCCTCTCCATAGTAAACACACACACACACACACACACACACACACACACACACACACACACTATATATATATATATATATATATATATATATATATATATATATATTTATAAGAGGACTCCAGAATAAGTCCCTGAGCAGGAGCTGGGGAAGAACTCTGAGTTCTAGGATAGAGGTCTACAACATAAGTGCCAGAGACTGAGAGCAGGAAGTGTTTCTTAAGAACCCGCAATTGTTCCATGAGCGAGCACTGCATAACAGAGACCATTAAAAGAGCAATGAAAAGTAACACATAGCCAGGAAAGTAATATTTTGCCTTTTCTCTGACTTCCGTACTCTTCTTTGCCAGAAGAGCCTGAAGCAATAGTGCAAGTAGGTGCTTGGGTACTGCTTTGAAGCATCTTTCTAGACTACTGAGGTAGCCAAGGCCTCTGAGTCCGGTCCCTGAGAATATACCATTGGGAGCAATACTTAAGCTTTCCAAAGACAAAGCACCTTGTCCTCTTAACCTGGATTCACACTTCACAATGACACCCCTGGCCTGCGCAAGGCCTCTTTCTCAGTCTCTGAAAAGTATTGATTCTCTTTTGCCTAACAGCAGGCATCTGAAAACTACAGCCTATGGGCCAAACCTCTTTTGTGTGTCCCACAAGGTAAAAAATGGCTGTTACATTTTGAGTTGGTTGAAAAAAAAAAATCAAAAGAACAACAATATTTTCTAAGATGAGAACGGTATTTAAAATTCAAATATAAATGCCCATAAATAAAATTTTACTGGGACACGGCTTCATTCATTCGCCTGTGTATCATCTATGATTGGTTTCACATGGCAAAGTTGAGCAGTTGTGAAAGAGACTATGCTTAGGCAAAGACTAAAATATTTGCTATCTGAACTTTTACAAAAAATGTTCTGAGTCCCTGCCCAAGAAGATTGCCTGAGTCTGTCGCCTTACGCCAGCAACATCCATCCCTTTAATAAGATCTTTGGTAGAAACAGAAACAGTTTAAAAATATTTATGTGCTTTAAAATAATACATTTAATAAAGGGCTTGCAGATATGACTGTAATACTCCAGTGTGATATTAATTGCTGGTTGTTGAAGTCCCTCATTTTAATGTCAGCACAGAGTTTAATCATGGGCATATTCTCAGGAAGCATTCAGAAATAAAGTCCTTATGGCTGTTGCCCCTGACTATATCACAACTCTGAAAGCCACATGGTGGATTTATTTAATCTCCACTTTCTTGGGAACGCTTAGTAGTATATGTGGGCTAATATTTGTTATGGCTCAATTTACTTTCTCTCTTTTATCCTGGGGAAAGGAATGGCAATGAAAAGAAATACTTTGCTCCCACACTGTGAGGTTTCTGAGAAAGGGTGAAAAAACTATAATCATTCACTTCTCTTGGGCAAGGCAGGAGTGAAAGAATAACCAATAAACAAATTTATCAAGTGCCCATCTGTGCAGAATGTTGCATGCTTAATTTAGTTAAATACACACATAGATAAAAGGCACAGCCATTATTCCTTTGGAGCCTGAGACTGAAATCAAAATATGAAGGTCAAACTGGGGTGTGTATCTGACTGCAGAGTGAAATCCGCAGACTGGCTGCTCTGTGTGTTCCAGTGAGCTCAGCCTTTCTCTCTGGTCTAGTCCATCTTGGCTTCCACATGCTGCTGGTTCTGGAGTGCTACAGAGACCCTCTGGGCATCAATCTTGCCTTCAAACCTTTGTTTGCTCTGAACCGTCACCTGAGGTCCAGTATCGGTTACATTCCTCTTAGATCAGTTTTATCCAACACTCAAATGCTCGGAACAATTCCTATTTCTTTTAAAATATCTCTGCTTGGAGTATTCCAAAGACTCCTTTTTGAATTTCATATTAGCATTTCAACCGTTAAGTTTAGACTTCTTTTTGTAAAAAAAAATTCATTATACTAGTTAGTCTTCTTATATATCAAGTTCGCATTTTCCTTGAATATTTGTGCAAGTCATAATTTTTCAATTAAATGGCAGCTCTTCAGGTTAAAGGCTGCATCTTTATTTCTAGTTAAAAAGTCATACACATACGTAGACACACAGTTAATTTTCATTATTCGTGGATTTTATATTTGTGAATTTGCCTGTTTACTAAAATGTATTTGTAATCCCCAAAACAATACTTGTGATGTTTCCACTGTCATTCATGATCAAGCACGAAATGTGAGAAATTTGAATCACCTGATACACATATTCTCTGTTTTCTTGTTTCAGCTCTGGGAACAAGTTTTTGGTTCATACTGTAAACAAAGGTAATTTTGTGATCTATTTGGTGGCATGGTTTTGGCTTTTTAAGTGCCTTTTGTTGGTGATTTCACTGTTTACAATGCTGCTAAGAATCAGGCTGAAGAGCTGCATGGCATCCCTAAATACAAGAAGACTGTGATGTCCCTTATGCAGAAAGTATGTGTTAGATAAGCTTGCTCAGGCATAAATTAGTGTGCTGTTGGTTGCGAGTTCAACGTTAATGAATCAACAGCGTATATTAAATAAGAAATTTTTAAACATAAACACACCTAAATCAATGTTATTGATTGGTCAAGAAATATGTGTGACTAGAGACTCACCTGTATTTGCCCTAGGAGCAAGTGTTCAGTATTCACTAGTTCAGTGTTTGCAGTGACATTATGGGATATAACTGCTGTGAATAATGAGAATCAACAATATACAAATTCCCACCCCCCACTCTGAAAAAACTGGAGCTGGCTTCTTGGGCATTTATCTGTACACAATATGGACTCCTGTGCTTGCAATGCCTACGTCTTCAATTGCTCATTTCCCTATTCTAAGAGTCCTGTCCACCTCTGGAAACATCTTACTGATGTTGGATTAACAGTAAGACAAACAACTAAGAAGATCAAAAGCAACATACTACTTTGGATATTATAAACTGACTTGATGCTACCTGTTATCAAACCGCAGTTTCTCTCCATTTTACCATAAATCAATAGCCTGCTTTCACCTCAGTGATCAGTTGCTGCAGGGAATGAAAAAATAAGAAAAATAAGCTGTGATTTAGACGTTGTCAAATATACGGCCCACTTGCCTCCTCTTCCTTCTCCTTGTTCCTGGAACATGTTGCTAATTGCCACTGTCCTCCTGCCACACTCTGACGTGATTAGGGAATCAGCCTCAGCACAATGCCATAGGCAGCCACTAATCAGGGACTGGAGTGGGGATGCTGATTGAAATTGTTCCCCACGACAGTAAGCATAATATGTTCTCATCTGCTTTGATAGACTCTAAATTGTATGCACAGTGTGGATTTTGTGATACTCAATAAAAAGCTTCTAGGAGAGAGTCCTGAATGGGTTGTATATTACCAAGACATCACATGTAATACAAGATTGTGGCATAAACACATACTGGCTCCTACTGTGGTTAGGCGGTCTTCACAGTGTATACAGGGAATGTGCTCGCAATAACCCATACCGCCAGTCAACATTTTCAGAAATGAAAGTTCATCCTGCTGCTCTTCATTGCAGAGAATAGTGAAGTTAGATCGCCGTAATTACCATTTCCTCTCATTTCTCTCCCTCAAACCTGATTCCTATCATTGCTATGTGGTATCTCCATTTACAAGGAAGCTCAAAATGCAAACATTAATGCACTTCTTTTAATATATTATAACATCTAATTTAGAATTTACTTAAAATTGTTATAAAATCTGTTGGACAATGCCAGAAGATACAGGGATTTCTGAATAAATTAATAAATGAGTGAGGGACATCTTTAAATATGTAGAGCAGATTTTTGTGGGATATGTTTATTTTGACAGGCCTTTACATGAATTGAATTTAAAGACTATTTAGGAAAAAGTTTTTCTTTTCTCCACTGTTGCCTTTAACAAATTATGTTGAGTCCTCCTTTTCCATCTGTTGAGGCTATCTTGAGCAGATGACATAAGTTTCCTGGTATTAGGATACTGTTCATTTCAGATTTAAGTACTCCAGTTCAATCTAAAATATAAATAAAATGAAATTCTGTCCTCCATACAGTTTAAAGTTCTGCCTCTCTCATGTTGAAACTGAACCAAGACATCTCAGACAAGTAATGGAAAAGGGGACGGGCCTGGAATGGTTGCTCATGCCTGTAATTCCAGCAGTGTGTAAGGCCAAGGCAGGAAGAGAGCTTGAGCCCAGGAGTCCATGACCAGCCTGGGAAACATAATGGGACTCTGTCTCCATAAAATATTTAAAACATTAGACAAACATAGTGGTATGCACCTGTAGTCTCATCCCCTGGAGAGGCTGAAGCGAAAGGATTGCTTGAACCTGGGAGGTTGAGGCTGCAGTGAGATGCGATCATGCCACTGCACTCCAGCTTTGGTGTCACTGCATTCTAGCCTTGGTGGCAGAGCAATCTCTGTCTCAAAAAAAGTGGGGGGGAGGGGCGTGCACGAAAGGGGGCTAGATTCAGTTGTTTCAGTATCCCTTGCTTCAATTCCTTCCCCACTGGCTCTTTTGCTTCAGGTTCGCCTGGGTACAAGGAGAAGTAAGACTAGAGGAAAATGCAGAACATTACTTTCCTGGCTATTTGTTATTCTTCATGGCTTGTTTAATGGTCTCTGTTACGCAGTGTTCTCTCAGGAAAGGCTTCTGTGGGTTGTTAAGAAATACTTCTGTACTAGTCCATTTTCATGCTGCTGATAAAGACATACCTAAGACTGAGCAATTTACAAAAGAAAGAGGTTTATCCGACTTACGGTTCCGCATGGCTGGGGAGGCCTCACCATCACAGCAGAAGCAAGGAAGAGCAAGTCACATCTTATGTGGATGGAGCAGGCGAAGAGAGAACTTGTGCAGGGAAACTCCCATTTTAAAAACCATCAGATCTCGTGAGACCCATCTGGTATCAGGAGTACAGCATGGGGAAAGACCCACCCCCATGATTTGACTATCTCTCATTGGGTCCCTCCCACAACAGTGGGAATTACGGAAGGTACAAAATGAGATTTGGGTGGAGACACAGAGTTAAACCATATCAACCTCTCACTTTTAGTTTCTTGCATCCATGGTCGAACACCTCTATCCAACAAATTAGAATTCTCTCTCAACTTCTGCCCAGGGATTTACTCTGGGGTCCTCTCATCCCGGGAAGAAACCTTTGAAGGGAGCACCTTTTTATAGAGAATGTAGTTCTCTTCTGCAGTATCTATTATTTTTACAGGGGAGCTCACGTGTTTTTGTCTTACCAACCTCTGGAAATGTGTGTTATTAAGACAGCTTTCCATTTTCCTTGATTGTAGACAAAAGTTATACATTGGTTTTCATGCTCCCCAAATTCCAAGACTATTACTCAAAAGGCCTTGATATGGTTTGCCTCTGTATCTCCACCCAAATCTCATCTTGAACTGTAATTGCCATAATCCCCGTGAGTCAAAGGAGGAACCAGAAGGGAGGTGATTGGATCATGAGGGCAGTTTCCCTATGCTGTTCTCATGATAGTGAGTGAATTCTCATGAAATCTGATGGTTGCATGAGGGGCTCTTCCTATTTCACTCTTTACTTTTCTATCTCCTACCACCTTGTGAAGAAGGTGCCTGCTTCCCCTTCTGCCATGATTGTGAATTTCCTGAGGCCTCCCCAGTCATGCCGAACTGAAGTCAATTAAACCTCCCCAGTTTACAAATTACGCAGTCTCAGGTAGTATCTTTATAGCACTGTGAAAATGGTCTAATACAGGCAGAATTTCTAGGGACTGGAGTCACAGGCTTTGGCTATTTTAGTAGCCAGGAAAGTTACTCCAAAATGTACCAAAATAATAATTCCATCAAAACTAGAAAGCTAATGTTGCCTTTTAAACCAGTACCCCTCAAGCTTACATTCTTAATTCTGGCCTATAAGTTCATAGTTTAAATTATTCTCATTGGCCCTTGACAAACTCAGTCACAGCAAAAGTTTCTTATGGAAAGGGCAATCATTTGGGGGAAAGAGCCGGGGGGGAGACTATAGAACCTGCAGAATCATCTTTGGGCCCCTCGTCATCAGATCATCCCTAGAATCATAATCAAAGGAGTGGACACAGATTTTTATTATGAGAGTTCTAGCAATAAAGACAGGCAAAGCTGAAAAAAGTGACTTTTGCATCTGGTAAACAATATAGTTTTGTTTTTCAAAGATAAACTCTGTAAACCAATCTATCTTCCCCCTTGTGCTAAATGAAGTCTTTTTCTTCAAGAGATGTTATGGACCTGGATTTTGGCCTCAGGTAAGAGCAAACAGTCTTTCTATAGGCATTCAAATAACGAACCAATTTTAAGCACCTATTATGCACCAAAAATTCGACATAGACTATTAGATTTATGTCACACAGACCCTCAACACTTACCAACATTTGTGACTGGTTTATATGACTGAAATGAAGCTCAGATGTGCTGTGTGACTTGTTCAAGCTATCGAGTGACAAAAGCAAGAATCAAACCCTGTCTACTTGGCCACCTTACATTCTGCTGACTCCTTATTGACTTATAACCCAAAAACATTAGCAAGCTACACCACTATCTGAGGGTTTGAGGATATAAAGTTTCCAGGATTCAACTGAAAACCAAAGTAAATTTCAAAGGACCTCTAAATAGTTCCAGTAAATGCCAACGTCAAGAATTCCTTGACAGTGGCATTTATTGCAACTATTTAGAGGTCCTTTGAAATACCTTGCACCTTCCTAACTGAAAATTTCACCACTGATCAAGCAGAGATGCCTTCCACTTTGATTAGACATCAATTTGTCTATCTGGTTTTACAATTCAAAACAATATATTATTTAAAAAGTCAAGGAGATCCTGGAGAATAGCTGATTTGACAGCTTAACAACTGGGAAGCAAACAGAAAATAATTATGACATAAGGATGCAAACTATATAGCTGTCTGGGACCATTTAGTGCAGTGACTATACTCTGTTTTATATTGTGGTATAGTAGTTAATTTTGAAAATTAAAATGAGTCATCAAGAAACTCTTAAATGTTGCTTATTATACTCTGCTTTTTAAAAGCAAGAAAGTTTGTGAAACACTTTTGAATTTTTTAAATCAAAACTAGTTTAAAATGCTAAAGAAAGTTGGAAAGCTTAAAATGATATATGTCAGTTATATTTAAGTCTTATTCTATCATCTAGGAACACCAGGCACTTTTTCACTTGGGTGAGTTCAGGCCGGGTGACCTTGGTAACTCTGTAAGTGCCCAGAGCAACTATAAGGCTGCCTGTAAGGGCACTGTATATGCATGGAAAGCCCTAGAATTGAGCTGAAAACTCCTCACCAAAGGATTAATGCTTGGAGGCACGATGCCAAAGAAAAATGTCAAATCAGAAGCCAGGAAACAGAGTTAAAAGTCAGCAATCATTGCTTAAAGTTGAGAAATGTGAACTAGACAGTGGGAAAAATCGTAAGTCCCAAAGAAACAAAAGAATATTAAAAAGAGAATTTTGCAGATGAGAGCGTTTCACTATTATGTGAATGCCGGAATCTTGCATTTCCCTAGTAGTAGACTCTACCAGTTTTCATGTCTGCTCAAACCCCGTGTATACTGAGCAGCTCTGGAGGCATCTCCATCTACTCTAGTGCATCTGTTTTGCAGACTTCCGGGTTTAACTCTTTCCTTTTACTTTCTTGTGTGCTGGGTGGCTAGACAAGATGGCCCCAAATAATTCAGCTAAGACTATAGAGTTTATCTTTTGATAATGTGTGTTCTTATATGCTTTTGTCTCCAGTCCAAGCTTCTACCTCACTATTCTACAAAAATTTTAGAGGTAAGTTGTAGCATTGTAAACATTATTTTAAAAGATGTAGATATCTGACTAGACTTTGCAATATATTTCTCAGGTCAAAAATTCTCTCATGTCTCCATAAAAACGAGAAATACCAGTATCTCAAATAGGGCAAAAGTGCACTGTGGGTAAAAACGAAGAATCAATCTAGCCTAACTGATTTTCTGCCTTGGTGATTAAATATGTTTGATTACCATAAATTAAAGCCACACCCCAATGTTTCTATACTCCAATTAAAAATAAAGGTGGCTGGGTACAGTGGCTCACACCTGTAATCCCAGCACTTTGGGAGGCCAAGGTGGGTGGATCACGAGGTCAGGAGTTCAAGCCCAGCCTGGCCAAGATGATGAAACCCTCTCTCTAATAAAAATACAAAAAATTGGCCGGGCGCGGTGGCTCAAGCCTGTAATCCCAGCACTTTGGGAGGCCAAGGCGGGTGGATCACGAGGTCGGGAGATCGAGAGCATCCTGGTCAACGTGGTGAAACCCCGTCTCTACTAAAAATACAAAAAATTAGCTGGGCATGGTGGCACGTGCCTGTAGTCCCAGCTACTCAGGAGGCTGAGGCAGGAGAATTGCTTGAACCCAGGAGGCGGAGGTTGCGGTGAGCCGAGATCGTGCCATTGCACTCCAGCCTGAGTAACAAGAGCGACACTCTGTCTCAAAAAAAAAAAAAAAAAAAAAAAAATTAGCTGGGTATGTTGGCAGGCACCTGTAATCATAGCTACTCAAGAGGCTGAGGCAAAGAATTGCTTGAACTCAGGAAGTGGAGGTTGCAGTGAACCAAGATTGTGCCACTGCACTCCAGCCTGGCAGCCTGGGCAGCAGAGCAAGACCCTGTCTCAAAAAAAAAAAAAAAAAAAAAAAAAAAAAAAAAAAAACAGTCTTTAAAGCTAATGATGGCTCACCTACAGACTTCCCAACTATTTACTCTCATCTTGAACTTACCTTGCTAAGAGTGTAATTGGTAAAGAAAAGAATTACTCAACAACCTTTAACGTTATTTCCATTGGATTTTTAGTTAGTTTTTTTCTAACTGCTTTTAGAGCCCTTTTCCATGAGACCATCTGTAGCCCGTTCTCTTCCTCTGTGTTCTAAATCCTCTAAATTCCTGAAGAAATGGTCATTTCCAGTCTGATTAGTACCACCCTTCTCTGCTCTTGATTGGGTTGCAAAGCCAGAAAAAATGAAGACTACAACTTCAAACAACCTTTGTGCTTGGTTCCCTTACTCACTTAGAAATATAATAAGATCATTAATAGATTGAAAGTCATTGTATTGGCTTTTACTAATTCACCAATCTATTCTATTGAGCAAATAAAATGTAAGCTCTATGAAAGCTGAGACTGTGTCTTTCTTGTTCATTGCAATTTTAACATCCTCTACAACGTGTGAAATGAATGAATAGATCAGTCAAGTAAATGAAAGACTAAACCCTGTTAACACTACACCCCATCACACAATGCCAATGAAGTCCTGTATGTATATATAATGGTTATATATATTAAGATCTAGTAACTATATATGACATCAGAAATAAAAAGCTTTCTTCCTACTTTCTTATCCTCTTACAAATAGAACAATGGCAAAATCCTCTAAATGCTCTAGAATAATAAAGTTAAAAATAAATTTTAAAATAAAAAAAAAAAAACTTTAACAAGAATCACAAAAACAGAGAGCCAGTAATAACTGTATGCAAAACCTGGTTGTCTAATTTCTTTGATATACCTACTACCCAGTTTCACAAAAAGGCAGAAGATCATAGAGGGCATTGCTATGGACTCTGGAGTCAGATGTCTGTCACTCATATCCACTAATACCTGTTGGCCTTAGACAGCTCACCTAAAATTTCTGGCCCTTGGTTTATTCATTTGAAAATAAAATAATGATAATATTCTCCTCACAGGATTATGTGACGGTTCTTGTTATTTGTTTATTGAGTCACAGCCCCAGTACTCTCTCCTGTCCTCTGATTTACAGTACTCTGGGGAAAGATGCTACAAACGACACTTCTCATCCTCCTCTGCCAGCAGTCATCCTGTTAGGCGCTACCAATAACACACACAAGAGGGATGTTAGAAGATAGAGAGAGAGGAAAGACTTCTTTTTCATTTTTGCTAGTTTGTCCGCATTATTCATTGCCATTTCTTCAAGCTTCCAGCTTATTCCAACCCATTTGCCCCCTTAGAGACATAAGCAGCAGCCTGTCCACGCCATTATCTCAGAGAATGATCTCTATGGGGCTGTTTCTCAAATTCATAAGATGTGGCTACAGCCGAGAGACTCCTCTCATCAAAAGACTGAGCACCCTTCTGTGATCTCCCAGATCCTCGTAACTGCAGCCTCCACTGTTGTCGAGATTGTGAGGGGAGAGGTACCTGCAGCTGCTTTTCGTAGTTATTATCTCTGAGTGCTTCCTTTTTGCTTTCTCAGTTCTCCAACACCCGTGTAATGGATTTTCTGTATAAAATACCCCCTACTCAAATACAGAATGTGATTACTATTTTCCTGACTGGACCCTGACATACGGTAAGTAGATATTTGTAAAGTTCTTCAAACAGTGCCTGCCGAGAGAGAGATCCAAGATGGCTGATCACTAGCAGCTCGGGATTGTAGCTCCCAGTGAAAGCGCAAAGAACGAGAGGACGCCACACCTTCACATGAATTCTTGTTGCTCACGCACCAGGAGATTCCCAGCGGAGGAGCCCCACGGGTCGCCAGCGCAACTCTTGTGACCAGCGAGGCGGTTTTGCCGGCGCCTTGGAGCGACGGTTCTTGGTGCAGAGTCAGAAAAGCACCATCCATCTTAACGCCGCTGATTTAGTCGGCGCAGTGGGTTGCTCAGATTTCGGCGCTGAGAATCAGTAAGTTGGACGTCCACTCAGAAACCTAATTACAAAGACGGTGAATTCAAAGACCACAGATGGATAAATTTATAACGAAGGGAGGAAAACGGCCAAAAAAGGCTGAGAATACCCAAGATCAGAACGCCTCTCCCTCGGCGGGGGATCACAGTTCCTCATCAGCAACGGAACAAGGCTTGATGGAGAACGAGTGTGTTCCAATTACAGAAGCAGGCTTCAAAATGTGGATAATGAGAAACTTCTGTGAATTAAAAGAACTTGTTTTAACCCAATCTAAAGCAACTAAGAACTTTGAAAAAAGATTTGACGAAATGTTAACAAGAATACACAATTTAGAGAGGAATATAAGTGAATTGATGGAGCTGAAAAACACAATACGAGAACTACGTGAAGTATGCACAAGTTTTAACAGCCGAATTGATCAAGCAGAAGAAAGGATATCAGAGGTCGAAGACCAACTCAGTGAAATAAAACAAGAAGACAAGATTAGAGAAAAAAGGATACAAAGGAACGAGCAAAGTCTCCAAGAAATATGGGACTATGTGAAAAGACCTAATCTACGCTTGATAGGTGTACCTGAATGTGACAAAGAGAATGAATCCAAGCTGGAAAATACGCTTCAGGACATTATTCAGGAAAATTTTCCCAGCCTAGTAAGGCAGGATAATATTCAACTCCAGGTAATACAGAGAACACCACAGAGATATTCCTCAAGAAGAGCAACTCCAAGGCACATAATCGTCAGATTCACCAGGGTTGAAATGAAGGAGAAAATACTAAGGGCAGCCAGAGAGAAAGGTCAGGTTACCCACAAAGGGAAGCCTATCAGACTTACAGCAGATCTCTCAGCAGAAACCCTACAAGCCAGAAGAGAGTGGGGGCCAATATTCAACATCCTTAAAGAAAAGAACTTTCAACCCAGAATTTCACATCCAGCCAAACTAAGCTTCACATGTGAAGGAAAAATAAAGTTTTTTGTGAATAAGCAAGCACTCAGAGATTTCATCACCACCAGGCCTGCTTTACAAGAGCTTCTGAAAGAACCACTACACATATGAAAGGAACAAACAGTATCAGCCTTTCTAAAAAAATTATCAAAAAGAGCATCAATATAATGAAGAATTTACATCAACTAATGGACAAAATAGCCAGCTAATGGCAGTATTAAACTCACATATATTATTATTAATTCTAAATTTAAATTGACTAAATCCCCCAATCCAAAGACAGGCAATTTGAATAAAAAACTAAAACCCATCAGTATGCTGCATCCAGATCCATCTCACATTCGAGGATACACAAAGACTCCAAACAAGGGATGGAGAAAGATTTACCAACCAAACAGAGAGCTAAAATAAATAAATAAAAAGCAGAAGTTACAATTAAGCAACAAAGATCAAAAGAAGCAAAGAAGGACATTATATAATGATAAAAGGATCAATGCAACAACAAGAAGAGCTAAAGATCCTAAATATATACGCACCCAATACAGGAATACGCAGACATACAAGACTTATAAAGAGACTTAGACTCCCACATAATAATAGTGGGAGACTTCAACATTAATATTAGACAGATCAATGAGACAGAAAATTAACAACGATATTCAGGACTTGAACTCAGATCTGGAACAAGTAAATGTAATTAACATTTATAGAACTCTGCACTTTAAATATACAAAATATACACTCTTATCAGTACCACATCATATCAACTTAGAAGTTTAAAAGAAATCTTGGTTGGCTCCTTGTTTGTTATTCTCTTCCCTCATTTTCTTTTATGTCTCCATTATTAAGGACAATTATAGGCATACCCATATTTAGACTGCATTCTAGCCCGGGCAATAAAGCAATACCCCCATCCTCTCTCCTTCTTCCTCTTTCTCTTTCTTCCTCTTCTTTAAAAAAAAAAAAAAAAAAAAAAAACACAGACAAGGAATGAGACAATACAAGCAGAATTTACCATCCAAAAACAGTAGAGAAGGATACGGCCCTAGATCACCTGGTTTCTGTGCAGAAAAGTCAAATATGTGCAGGTTCTCAAGGGGACAGTGTTTGTTTGGGTTTTGTGTCAAAGGGTCCTAAGAAACAAAGGTCCTGGGTTTTGTCTGCGTCTATTGATGCTTTCCTGAAGCTCCACTCCTGTGATACATCTCCTGTCATCTCTCTTTACATATTAATAAAGGGATTATCTTCACCGGCCCAGGCCTGAGACCAGAAGAAGGACAGTGCGACACTCCTCTCCCCACCTTCCCTCCTTCCCCTCAGAAAAAAAAAAAAAAAAAAAAAAAAAAAAAAAAAAAAAAAAAAAAAAAAAAAAAACAGTGCCTGCCGCATAGTAAGGGCTTCTTACAGCATTGTTATCGTGTATTGCTGACTTATCTATCAGGACAAAAGCACTTCATTCATAGTTTCTATAGCTGGGAGAACAGTAGCTGAATTTAGAAGAAAGGCTGGAAATTACTCTCTCAGCAACCCATGTGAATGAAACACACAACCTCACCAGAAAATAGCATGCAGTAGAAACAAGGTAAACATTTACTAAAAAACATAAATTGTGTGCTTCTCCAGCTCTCTGTAATGACAAACTTTAAAAAAAAAAAATTTCTAACCCATCACAGCCTGCTGTGCAGTCCCCTGAGCATGATCAAACTACAGCTTGTGTCATTCATGACACAACACAGGAGGTCAACACATTAAACTCCTGCATGCCCTGTTCAACAAAACAAGTCCACCAGTCATGGGGCCTACATGTTGTCTTAACTCATTTGTGCTACTGCAACACAAATTACTGGGTAATTTATAATCAGTGGACACTTATTCCTTATGGTTCTGGAGGCTGGGGAGTCCAAGACCAAGGCACTAGTAAGATTGGTGTCTGGGAAAAGCCAAGTCTTCACTTCCAAAATGGTGCCCTGTTGTTGCATCTTCTGGAGGGGACAGACACAGTGTTTGCACGTGGCAGAAAGAACAGTAGGGCAAGAGGGTGCCCACTTCGACCTTAAGCCTGTTTATAAAGGTCCTAATCCCATTCATGAGGGCTCTGCCCTTGTGACTTAATCACTTCCCAAAGACCATACCTCTTAATACTGTTGCATTGGGAACGAAGTTTCAAAACGAATTCTGGTGGGAACACCATCATTCAAACCATAGCAGAGGTGTGGAAATTTTATATTGCCATAAAAGTTTTTAAACACTCCCAAATTCTATACTTGTCTTTCGAGAACTGGTTCCCAACAGTTTGAAGTGGCCCAGAACACACTGTTAGCAGCACTGCTTTGTAGTGATTTGTAGCTATCTATTCCTTTTGTTAGAAAATTCCCCCCAAGAGAGAATTTCAAATTAAAAGAAAAATAGCCAGCCACGGTGACATGCACCTGAAGTCCCAGCTACTCAAGAGGCTGAGGCAGGAGGATTGCTTGAGCCAAGGAGTTTGAGGCTGCAGTGAGCTATGATTTTACCACTGCACTCCAGCCAAGTAGGTGAGCAAGACCCCATCTCTAAAAAATAAAAAGAAAAAAGAAATTTTCAATTTTGTGAGAGGCTTGGTTATTCCCTGACAGGACTATTAATCCCCTTTAATTACAGGGTCTTCTAAGTAACTACACAGAGAGAAGAAAAGCTTGAACTACTGGAAAACAAGTGATGTGTGGGTTTCCATTTTAGAAAGGAAAGCACACAAACAACTATTAGTATATCTTATGTCTAGGGCAAAAAAGCCCTTCATCTCACTTCCCTTCTGAATAGGAACTACTACCCATTCCATACATTTTCCAATCATTATACTTTTGACTTAAGATACTTTGTCCTATAATGCTGCCCTTGTGTGCCCCACCCGGTCATCCTTCTAAGTCCAAAACTAAAGCCATCTATTTCATGAATTCCTCCCTGATCCCCAATATGACCACCTCTGCTTATACCAATATAACTTGACACGTACTGTCTGATACCATACGTTTGTTGTTACATATTGTTACTGTCTTCTTTGTTTTTTAATTCATGGCTTATCTTCTATAAAGGTTGTTAGCTCCCTAGGGAAAGGTCTCTTATGAAACTTTGTGTCCTCCTAAGAAACTGCATGTAAGGTTCTGCATAAAGGTGTTCTCTAAATGCAATTTTACAAATACAAAGACTACACAGAGATGCCCACATTCATTGAGGAAGGCACTGGGAGAAGGAAGCATAATATACCCCTACATTTCAGTATACCTTCCATATTGTTTTAACCAAACTACTAAGACCAATGCTTATAAAGCGTTCAGAAATCCTTGGATGAAAGACATTTTATGAAAAGTAGAATACAGTGAAAGAGTTCCAATTAAGAAACAAAGAAGAATCATGAGGTGAGAATTTATTAATATTCTAAATTCTGCAATTAACATATTATAATTTTTAAAGCATAATAATAACTGAAGGCTTTAAAACCACATTTTGTGTTAGAGAATATAATAAAATGATTGAGTTCCAGACTTTACATCAAGAATTTTTAAATATTTAAATCTTTTTCAACCAAAATCAGTGGATAAAATCTTCAGATTTCTCTATTTATAAATAAAGAATTTGCCAAACAACATGAAGGATAGTTCAGTATCTATCTAAATTATTTAAAATATTTTAATCTTAATGATTTATTTTGTCTTTAATGTGAAAATGTCTAAGGAATAGAAAAAAAAGTTCCATTCAGAAAATCTAATACAAAATATTTGTATATATACATATATATTTCGAGTTGTGGCCCTATAACTAGCCAACTTTATAAAGTTCTCTCCATGTTAATATGCTTATCTAAAAGTGAGATTTTAAAATACATGACATCTCTGTTTCTTTTTATTAGAAATACTTAAAATATGTTTTTCAAGCGAAAATTTTTTTCTAAAATGAGAAGCATCAGTGATTGTTGATCTACATTAATGACCAATTCAACATTTTCCCAATAGTTTTTGGACTAAACCACATCTTTTGAACTTTTAAAGGAGATAGGGTAATGACTCAAGCTAACAATTTCAAAATTTGCTTGGCTACTGGAGTGTTGGCAGAATTATTTTAACTCTAACCGTATCAGAACCCTCTTTTCTACAAAGTGTATCTCTTTGCAATCAAACCTTCCATTATAAGCTTTTTGTAAGCCACATGTATCTCAAAAATATATTTCAATCTTGACTTCAATTTGAGGAACATATTTCATGCTGTGGTCCATTTTCTTACAGTAGAGCCTATGATAGTGGAAGCTTTTGCATAGTTAATTTCTGGCTATTGCTTCATAAATTACTTAGACTGCCCCTTTTCTTGAAATGGAAAGAAAGTTATGTCCATTAAAGTTTCTCAGAGACTACACCAGCAATCCACCTTGGTCTGTGTATTTCCTGTCTGTTTGTAGGTATTTTAACGCCTCATTTACTATGAATATTCCTCTAGTCCTTCAGAATTATAGAGTCCATGGAAACTAGTAAATCAAATAATAAGAATACCACCCAAATGTGATTAATCCTGTGTAAATACTGCTGAGGATAAGGGTTACAAACTATCTTTTGTTTGGGCCTTCCTCATGGCAGGGATGTGAGTGAGTAGCAGTAGGTGGTATAGTCATCATATGATTAGGAAAGTTCAAGCCTATGCCCATCCTGACACTGATTTCAGATGAGGTACATGCTCTTCACACACTTTTTTGTTTGCTTATTTTGTTTGATCTTAGTCTCAGGAATTACATATAGTTACTATGAGTATCTAGGTGAACTCCTTTAATAACGACTGTTATTATTACAACTTCTAGAGAAGAAGAAGGAATAGAAGGTATTCCCAGGCCCACTGAACTGCCAGAAGTATATTTGTAAAGGTGGTCAAAGAAGGCTTACCAGAGTTGTAAGCTTACTGTTATATCTCTATCACAAAGGTGGGAAGTGGGAAAATTTCATTAAGAACATCATTTAGTCGTAGATGACAGACTGACAACATCCGAGCCTCTAGGATCCTTCTAGTAACTTTAACTCCAAGAATTGTCTTTTGCCAAAGGTGTGTGTGATGTTTAATATTAAGTGTCAACTTGATTGGATTGGAAGATGCAAAGTTATTGTTCCTGTGTGTGTCTGTGAGGGTGTTGCCAAAGGAGATTGACATTTGATTCAGTGGACTGGGAAAGGCAGACCCACCCTCAATCTGTGTGGGCACCATCTAATCAGCACGGCCAGAATACAAGCAGGCAGAAGAACACGGAAAGACTAGACTGGTTTAGTCTTCTGGCCTACGTCTTTCTCCTGTGCTGGATGCTTCCTGCCCTCAAACATTGGTCTCCAAGTTATTTAGCACTGAGATTCAGACTGGCTTCCTTGCTCCTCACCTTGCAGATGGTCTATTGTGAGACCTCACCTTGTGATCATGAGAGTCAATACTCCTTAATAAACTTCCCTTTATATATGCATCTATCCTATTAGATCTGTTCCTCTAGAGAACCCTAATAGAATGTGGTAGATAATGCATATATAATATACTTTATCTCTAACAGTATGATAGCAGTCACAGCAATTTGCTTTGTATTCCAATTTTTTTTCGTTCAATAGAAATGCTAGGTGCCAAGAATAAAACAATATCCCAGTAGAAAAATCAAAATGCTCTATGATGTTTCAGGACATAGGTCTAGGCAAGAACTTTATGACTAAAACACCAAAAGCAATGGCAACAAAAGTCAAAATAGACAAATGGGATCTAATTAAACCTTAGAGTTTCTGCACAGCAAAAGAAACAATCATTAGAGTGAACTGGCAATCAACAGAATGGGAAAAAATTTTTGCAATCTACCCATCTGACAAAGTACTACTATCCAGAATCTACAAAGAACTAAAGTAAATTCACAAGAAAAAAACAAACCCATTCAAAAGTGGGTGAAGAATATGAACAGACACTTCTCAAAAGAAGACATTTATGAGGCCAACGAACAGGAAAAAATGCTCATCATCACTGGTCATTAGAGAAATGCAAATCAAAACCACATTGAGATACCATCTCACGCCAGTTAGAATGGCGATCATTAAAAATTCTGGAGACAACAGATGCTGGAGAGGATGTGGAGAAATAGGAACACTTTTACACTGTTGGTGGGAGTGTAAATTAGTTCAACTATTGTGGAAGACAGTGTGGAGATTCCTCAAGGATCTAGAAGTAGAGATTCCATTTGACCCAGCAATCCCAAAGGACTATAAATAGTTCTACTGTAAGGGATATTGCAGCACTGTTTGCAATATAAAAGACTTGGAACCAACCCAAATGCCCACCAATGATAGACTGGACAAAGAAAATGTGACACATATACACCATGGAATACCATGTAGCCATAAAAAATGATGAGCTTGTGTCCTTTGTAGGGACATGGATGAAGCTGGAAACCATCATCTTCAGCAAACTGACACAAGAACAGAAAATCAAACACCACATGTTCTCACTCATAGGCAGGTGTTGAACAATGAGATCACGTGGACACAGGGAGGGCATCACACACAGGGATATGTTGGGGGGCGGGGGTCTAGGAGAGGGACAGCAGTGGGTAGGGAGGTTGGGGAGGTATACCACTGGGAAAAATGGCTGATGTAGTTGATAGGGAAATGCAGACAGCAAACCACCATGGCATGTGTGTACCTATGCAATAATCCTGCAAGATCTGCACATGTACCCCAGAACCTAAAGTACAATTTTAAAAAAGCTATATGAATATTTCAAATGGCATTTAGAAAGCATCTTAACAGAGATACGTGCATTGTACACTAGCAGTACAAAGGAGAGAACAACTAACTTTCCTTAGCCCTGGAGGAAATTCTCAGGAGTAGAGAGTATTGCTGGGAAAGTTCTTTGAGATGAATAAAAAATTCCCAACCAGGCATTTGAGTAAAGATTAATTTTTAAAAAAGGCTTCTAGTTAGAGAGAACAGAATGTCCAAAAGCAAAGAGGCATGAAATAGCTTAAAAGATCAAGACCAGAGAACTACCGGGGAAAAATTAGAGGGCCCATTATGGCATTCAGTAATTTGGGGATTTATGCTCTTGGCAATAGGAAGACTCAATTCTTCCTTAAAGCAATGGAACTGTATGATCATATTTGCCTCTTGGTGAGATTACTCTGGCCAAAACATGCAGCATGGTTAAGTGAAACCATATTAAAGATAAAATGAGTGGTTTGGAGGCTTGTAATAATTGAAGTCTGATCCAAAGTGGCAGAAGAGGGTGAAAGGAAGGAACTAATTTGAGAGACCCTTAGAAGGAAAAATGAACAAATAACCATGATGCTAAATCAGAGAGATTTAATTATTTGTTTTGCACTTGGCCTGGCACTTTGCTAGTCCCTAGGGATTGTTAGAGAAAAAAAAAATCATTCCATGATAAAAAAGCGTGATAAGGAAACTTTATACAGGAACCTCACAACAGGTATAAGATCCACAGCAACGGAATTTTGCACTGAGAGAGAGAGACTGGACTCAACTTCAAATACACCACAGGCAAGTAGGAATTTGTAGCCAAATATCAAGGTGTGGGCTACTGGATGTAAAATTACTAAGAGGAAACATCAGAGGCGAGGGACATTCTGGTCAAACCAACCTAACAGGATTCTCATGAAGACAGACCAGGATGATGCCAGGGGGAATGGGGGAGGCTGAAGAATTTAATTAGACATTGAATGTGATCAGGTGGTCAGGTATAAAAGATTCCAACTAAACTGAGCAGAGTTATTTGCCAAAACTAAATTTTTAAAGGAAATGCACAGATGGGCTTAGGAGAAGATTCAGGTGCCTGACTAAAGTTTGACCAAGCAGAGAATCTCTGTCAGGATACAACTAAATTGAACAGACTTGGGTCTAACAGGATCGATTGAATATTAAACAAACTTTTACAATGAAATGCAAGTACTATAATAGAGTAATATGGGTTGCTATGGCAGCAGAGTACAGCGTCTCCAAACCTAGACAGGAGTTCAGGGAATATTTTCCAGGGGAAAGAAATCCAAGCTGAGACTTAAGAAAGGCTGTAGTGAAGAGGGGTATAGGGGAGACTTGCAGAAAGAAAGGAGAGCACTTGAAAAGATCTTGACATGAGAAATTACTTAATAAGAGAGAGAACCTAAAAGAAAAGTGTGCAGAGTTAGAGACAAGATAACATGGGGAGAAATGCCAGACGTAGGTGATGGGGGGATGGAGGCAGCAAACCACATTGGCATGTATGCACCTATGCAGCAATCCTACATGATCTGCGCATGTACCCTAGAACCTAAAGTACAATAAAAATAAAAATAAAAAAGAGAGAGACAAGAGAGGTAAGCATATGCATCAATTTAAAAAATAATAAAAAATTAAAAACGAATGGTATAATGTCTGGGGGGGGGGAGAGAGAGAGAGAGAGAGAGAGAGACAGAGAGACAGAGAGACAGAGAGACAGAGAGAGACAGGGAGGGGTCAGCAGAGGCCAGAACATGGAGGGTCGCAAGGCAATGTTAAGAAGCTCTTCATTCATCCGACGGGCAATGCTGAGCCACTGAAACATGTGCAAGCACAGGAATGACATGTATAATGGTATTTTTAGGAAATCACTCTTGATGTGAGTACTCATTGCAGGAAGGGGCTAGCTCCGGTGTTTAGTCTCTCATGGTATTCACCACATTTTGCTCAGTTGTATTAAAAGGCTGTTCCTCCCACTGTACTTGATACTAGTATAAGGCAGAAAAATGTCTTTATTATTTATTACTGTATTTCTAGGCAGATGCTCAATAATTATTAAATGAAATTTTTAAAAATAAATGAATGAGGTACAATTAGTATGGCATTATAGGAGGCCACAAAGATAATGTGGGTGTCTTGACAGGAGTAGGGGTAGCAAAAATAAAGATAAATGAACACATTCAAGAGATATTTAGAAGTGAAATTGACAGGTCATTGAAAGGGATGGGAATAAATTTATGAAGAAGCAAGAATAGTCTGCAGCTTCCTGCCTCATAAAATTAGGATGACAATATCATTGTCTGTCTCTCCTTAGCCATCTAACTTTATTTCCCGTAATGCTTCAACCCTCAGCTTGATGCTCTTCATTTTCACCCAAATCATTCTCAAACTGCCTCGCATATCACAATTAGCAGTTGTCATTAGATTGTAATCAATTTCCCTTGAGCTTCTTAAAATCAGACTCAAAACTCACAGAAATTTAAACAAAGAAAAAAGTTATGAAAAAATCAGAAAAAGATTTATAAGCAAGGGTAAGAAGAGAAAACACAGCTGTGTTTAAATGAAAAATGAGAGAACACTGAATGGCCATCACTTTTAAAAATTATAATTGAGGATATATGATGTATAAGACACTAGACAGAGATAATTTATAATTGTCTTATGTTATTTCAAAGACAGGACACTTGTGTCCCATAATGCATCGGTGTATAAAGAATATAAAGCAATATATAGTAAGTGCCAAATGAGACGTACGGAGAGTAAGATTTACGTGAAGTCACGGTGTAAATACTCTTGTTTACTGGAACACAGGGCAAGTTGAAGAAAAGGCCTGGGAAGCCCCAAATGTCCTAAATCTCTTCTCAATCGGGCTTTGGATCTCTGCTAACAACTATGTCAATTGCTGTTGGGTGGATTTTCCATCAGAATAATATGATGCGTTCCAAGTTCAGTGTTTTTGCTCCAACCTGCAGCTAGCAATATTCCTGAGCAGACATAGCTAATACCCAACAGCTAAATGTATTTGGATTGGTATTCAAAAATATTCATGGTGCCAAATATGAGAAGCACTGACATTCATGCCACTCATAAAATGAGCAAATAAGTTATTTAATTTTCCTAGCCTTATAATCTCGGCACTCTCATATCCTTTTTATGAAAAAAGGTGCTATCTGGAGACATGATATAAAATCAGAACATGTCATCAGGCATACAGAAATCAGACTATCGGAATTAATATTCCTCTCTCAGTTTGACATGTACACCTTAATGAAAATACCAGAACAGCAAGCAGTTCTCATCTTAGCTCCTGGAAAAATAGAACGCAACAGAATCCTAATGCTTTTAACATGAGTTATCCCCTTTGGATGGTCTCAGAATCACAGAAGAAATAAGGAAAAATGAGAGTGATGAAAGAATTACAAGAAAAAAGAAGAAAAAGGAGGAGCAGGAGGAAAAGAGATGACAATGATTTTTTAAAATTATTTTTGGTGATAGTGGCCAAAAATGAAAATGCAAAGAGAAGGAAGCAGGATACCTAAGAAATAAGCTCTACTACATGTCTGCATATCTCTTTTGCATATGAAACTTTTGTGTGTGTGTGTGTGTGTGTGTGTGTGTGTGTGTGTGTGTGTGTGTGTGTTTGTGTGTTTGCTGGTAAGATTGGTGTTAATGGAGAAATGGCCAGCACCCTTTTCTTCTTGCCAAAGATATTATCTCAGCAGCAACTTAAATATATAGAGAAGAAATGAGAACTAAACATGCCTTTTAAACAAGAATTCCAGAAAGGGGAAGGGAGATACATTAGCACAAATAAACAAATCTAAACTAACATAGAAATAAGATGGAACAGAAAAAGGAAGGATACACTTAAGTGATACTGAGAGATGTAAAGGGCCAGAAGAGAAACAGAATTTAAAATGTGAGAGTGTCGGCATTCAAGAGAGAAAAATGGGTTATAATAATTATTTGGAGGAGTGGCCTCTGATACCTAAGTGTCTTGGTGTATTTTACTGTTTTTTTTTTTTATAGCAAAGATTTTTTATCAATTTAAAATGAACAAGAAACATTAATCAGATCAGCATTTGCTAATTGAAAGGTGAGAGGTTTTCAGGTTATCCTCCATAGGACACTGCAAGCCAAACCCTGTTACAATTAGAGAAACTCACAGAGACCTCCCACTCTTATAGCCATCTAGAAAATGCGTGTTTATAGTAAGATGTGGCGGGTAAAGCCATAGGAGAGGTTTATCGGAGAAGCATGGGTTTTAGAGTAGGCGACTCAGTTTCCAAAGCAAACTTGAACCAAAACAACAGAGTTGACACATTAACATAAAACTGCCTTCGTGCGTCTCAGTTAATAAAGTAAGAAAAATCAGCAATTGTCTCATTCTCTCTGATTTCTGGATGGCAAAGATAGCTTATGTTCAACTCCCCTTAAAACCATAAAACACGCAATTAACAATGGAAATCTGTCAGAAAAATCGGTGACTTCCGCATCCAAGCTGTATTTGAAGAAGTGTGGTAGGATGAGATGGGAGGATGGTGGAGGGGAATAAAACTAAACTTGAAGCCCGGTTCTTCCCTTATTTTTTGTAAGACTTTTGAGTGGTTACTTAACTTTTCTGAGCCTTCATTTCCACTTTTACAAAATTAAAACAATAATACCTCTTTGGCAAAAGTGTGCGTGTAGGCTATTGGTTTAACACATATTTTTGGAGCACCTTGTATGGGCAAACTGTCAATACTTGTGATAACATATATTGATGGTTCAGGGATGAACAAGCAGAAATGGTCCCTAACCTCATGAAATATTCTATGACAGCATAATAAATACATAGATGCCTGATAAATTCCAGCTATTATATTCTTTTTTGAAGACATAAGACATGCACTCAGAATAGGAGGAATGCCACAAACACACCATAAACTATCATCTGCAGGTAGATGGATTTTTACTAAATGGAAAACAAATGTAGATGATTTGGTGTAAATTGTGCTATTTTGACATGTGTACAGACAAGATTGAGGGATTAAGAAAGCTGGCTGATGAAAGAGGTATATGAGAAAAATATGTCTGGCTTTATATATATGTATATGGCTTCTGTAAAAACCCACTGCAATTGCCCTGTTACATATTCAGCAAGATTTCCTAAATAGAAGAAGCAGATACATGTTATGTTACTGCTCCCCTATGGACTCACTGTGAGCATCAAGAGAAGCTTCAGTTTAATAAAAACAAAATTGAATTTCTCTCTAGGCTGGAGAATAGGTAGCATTATTTTAGCCCACTGTAGCAGCAGAAAATTGACTTGATCTCATAGTCCATGCTCATCACAGTGCTAAGTCTAGGGAAAATTTCTTAGCCCATCAGGTAACTATAGGAGCTGCCAAAAATAAGAACGTTGAAATCGAGGTTCATCTTTCTTTTGTTTTCAGAAGTCTCTGACATTTAACTCTAGCTTTTCGGGATGCTGTTTCATCAGCACGTAATGCCTCCAACTGATTATTTCACCCAGGAGAAGAGCCTTTGCAGAAACCCTAAGCAAATGCCGCAAAGCTTGCTTTCCTCATTCCCAAAATTCTGTTTAGGTTGTTATTACAGTGACAGCTTTGTTGAGCTGGCCTGAAGGCATTAGAGGAGTTCCCAAGAAAGCATTGATCGATGCTGATGAAATTAAAAATATGATTAGTCTAGAAATCTCCCAGACAGCAGCAGCCCTATCTCCATACAGGACAGCAATTGCAAAAGCCCAGATGGAATTTCTACTGATGTTTCAAGAGCATGTCAGCATCTCCATGGTATTTTGAAAAAACCAAATGAAGAACGTTCAGGGAACAAAGGTTGAACAACTCTTTTCTCAGGAGATGAAACAAAGAAAGTAGAATGGAGTGAAGGAGGCAAAGAAAATGAGGAAAGTTCTTTATAGGAACATATTTCTCCAATAATCAAAAGAGTTTCTTTTGATTATTTGGAAAAAGAAGCTATTTTATGACCAAGAGATATATTTGAATTCAGTTCAAGTAAATGATATACCAAAGAGAAAACAGTAGTCAATACTGTTTATTGGCATTTCGGGGATTTTTGTTTTCTTATTTTGCCTTCGATATATTCTCTTCGTTCTAAAATAGTAATGTGTAAGTTGGGTAAATAAATACGTATGTTTTACCATAAGACAAAAAAGGTAGTCATGATGAGTATGCTTCCGTCCATGACCAGCTGTCAGGCCTTTCTCCTCAGTCAGCCCCTTGGGATGTAATTCTTTACACCTAGCCCACTAACTCCACATTAAATTCAGGACCTAGCTATCTCTACCTATGAGGAAGAAAGAGCTGCGAGTCACAGAAATCGCTAAACAAGGATAACAAAAAGGGGAGTAATTTACTTAGTAGCGCAATAAGGGCTGTGTTAGAACACAAAACCAAGAAAACAGTAGACTTGAAAAGGGATTAGTACCAACAACTGGAACCAAAGTAACTCTCTCAACCTGTCTAGGTTTACTGGTCTCTCATCTCTGCTTCTTTCTCTGTATCCTTCATTCGCTCTTTCTGAAGGTCCATCCACTTTTCTGTTTACACAGTGGAAGGTTGCCAGACTCTTCCAACTGGTTCTATTATGCTTCATAGTGGACATGGGATAGATAGAAAGGCTATGGTGACAACTTCAGGCACTGGCCCCCGTTCATTATGCGGTTGTCCATCAGTGTACAAGGGGATTGGCTCCAGGACATGCTCCCTATACCAAAATCTAGGACTACTCAAGTCCTATAGTAGACCCTGCAACCCTGTGTATATGAAAAGTTGGCCCTCTGTACACGTGGGTTTTGCATCCAATGACGACTCTATTTTCCATTCAAGTTTTGTAGAAAAGATTTCATGTGTAAGTGGATCCACACATATTACTCAAGAGTCAACTGTACTTGAATTTTTATTTCTTTCTGTGACAGTAAATTCTGTTTAGATGTCTCCAGGTAGAAATCTTACCAGGTTCTACTGCTCTGTGATATGCTACCACCATGAAGCAGTCAAATTTGTTCACTCCTTCTGGGCTTCTTTGGCTGAGAACAAACCAGGACACCCATTTTCTTTTTTCTTTTTGTTATACTTTAAGTTCTGGGGTACATGTGCAGAATATGCAGCTTTGTTACATAGTTATACACGTGTCACAATGGTTTGCTGCATCCATCACCCCATCATCTACATTAGGTATTTCTCCTAATGCTATCCCTCCCCTAGTCCCCCAGCTCCCCCTAGGCCCTGGTGTGTGATGTCCCTCTCCCTGTGTCCATGTGTTCTCATTGTTCAACTCCCACTTATGAATGAGAACTTGCAGTGTTTGGTTTTCTGTTCTTGTGTTAATTTGCTGAGAATGATGGTTTCCAGCTTCATCCATGGTCCTGCAAAGGGCATGAACTCAACCTTTTTTCAAGGCTGCATAGTATTTCATGGTTTATATATGCCACATTTTCTTTATCCGGTCTATGATTGACGGGCATTTGGGTTAGTTCCAAGTCTTTGCTATTATGAACAGTGCCTCAATAAACATAAGTGTGCATGTGTCTTCATAATAGAACATTTATAATCCTTTGGGTATACAACCAGTAATGGGATGGCTGAGTCATAGGTATTTCTGGTTCTAGATCCTTGAGGAATCGCCACACTGCCTTCCACAATGGTTGAACTAATTTACACTCCTACCAACAGTGTAAAAGCATTCCTATTTCTCCACATCCTCTCCAACATCTGAACATCAGTTGTCTCCTGATTTATTTAATGATCACCATTCTAACTGGTGTGTGATGGTATCTCATCATGGATTTGATTTCCATTTATCTAATGACCAGTGATGATGAGCTTTTTTTAATATGTTTGTTGGCTGCATAAATGTCTCCTTTTGAGAAGTGTCTGTTCACATCCTTTGCCCACTTTTTGATGGGGTTGTTTTTTTTCTTGTAAATTTGTTTAAGTTCTTTGTAGACTCTGGATATTAGCCCTTTGTCAGATGGGTAGATTGCAAAAATTTTCTCCTATTCTGTAGGTTGCCTGTTCACTCTAATGACAGTTTATTTTGCTGTGCAGAAACTCTTTAGTTTAATTAGATCCCATTTGTCAATTTGGACTTTTGCTGCCATTGCTTTTGGCATTTTAGTCATGAAGTCCTTGCCCATACCTATGTCCTAAATGGTGTTGCCTAGGTTTTCTTCTGGGGCTTTTATGTATTAGGTCTTACATTTAAATTTTTAATCCATCTGGAGTTAATTTTTTATAAGGTGTAAAGAAGTGATCCAGTTTCAGCTTTCTGCATATGGCTAGCCTGTTTTCCCAACACCATTTATTTATTAAATAGGGAATCCTTTCCCCCTTGCTTGTTTTTGTCATGTTTGTCAACGATCAGATGTTTGCAGATGTGTGGCATTACTTCTGAGGCCTCTGTTTTGTTCCATTGGTCTATGTCTCTGTTTTGGTATCAGTACCACGCTGTTTTGATTACTGTAGCCGTGTAGTATAGTTTCAAGTCAGGTAGCATGATACCGCCAGTTTTTTTTGTTTGTTTTTTCTTTTTTCTTTTTTTTTTGCTCAGGATGGATACCCATTTTTAATGTTCAGTGGTAATGAACCATATAGACTTATCTTTCCATTCTCCAAAATGGTCATTTTACCTTTTTTTCTCATTGGGTCCTTGGCAAAATAATAATTAAAAAAAATTAAAAGATAAAAACAAAATGGCCATTTTTGCAACACCTATTTGTTGTCTTCCTCTATTAAAATGCTTAACACTTCTTCAGATATCACTTAAAAACATGAAGTCAGATGAGAGCCATCTCATATTCCCACCACCAAACAGCTCTGTTCATATACGTATATTTCTGTCCTACCTCATGTTCAGTGAATAAAATTTCTGTACACTTTATCTCATGCTAAACACTTCATTTATACTCTGTTGAACACTTTATACATGGCTAAGCTAAATTAATATGTGTTGTTAGTTTAAAATTTATGTCAAATTTCAAATATTTAACATAATACAAACAATAAAATAATCTCAACAATTTTATAATATACATGATGAAATAATCATTTTGGATATCTAAAGTTAAATTTAAAAATTTAAAAATGATTTTACCTGGTTTTTTGTTGTATCTTTAATGTGGCTACTAGAAGATTTTTAAATTACTTATGTGGCTCACATTATGCCTTTTCTTGAACAATACTGCTCCAGGTCCTGTACTTTCTTGCCTACTCAGAGTCTTCTGTTCTGCCATTATTTACCTGCTTCCAGCAACATCAGTTTCTCTCTAGCTCCTGAATCATTCCCATGATGATGGGAATATATTTAAAGGAATATATTTCTACAATAGTCAAAATAATCATTTCCATCAGAATGCAAATTTACTTTTCTTTATTCTACCTTTAAAATAAGAACTTCCTTGGATTTTTCTCTGCATTCCTTTGCACCACTTCAATACAAAGTTATTTAAAATATTTGTCTATAATTAGTACTTATATTTCTCTCCTAAAGATCACTCAAATTGGGCTTTAATTTCTTTATTCAGATCACTATGGCATCCATATTGTCTAATTATACCATCAGTTCTATCTTCTCTTCTTACTCAGTCTCTTGGCAATACTTGATAAGATTGACCATTCACTCCTTGAAATAATTTTTTTCCTGGTCTACTCTGAGGATATAGCACTCCTCAGTGCCTTTTTCTGGCTTCTTGTTTTGTTCCTGACTCTACACACTTTAGTTACTGAGAGGACAATCCTAAACAGCCTCATCTATTTTCACTCACTGAAATGCTTTCATACACTTCTTCCTTTGGCTTTTAATATTATCTATTTGCGGATGACTCCAAATCTATTTCTGCACCCAAGATGTGTCTGTCCGTGAGCCCCAAACCCATAAGTCCAGTTGCCTCTTCCACATCTGCACTTGCATTGCCAACAAGCATTCCAGGCTCTGAAAAATGACAGGCATCCTTCAGTTCTGCTTTTCCTTCACACAGGTCCGGTATTCCTAATCTGAAAATCTTACACCCAATGTATCTTAAAATCCTAAGCTTTGTGAGTGTGAACATAATGCTGAAAGAAAATAAATGTTCATTTTGGATTTTGGATTTTACAATTAGAAATGCTTCACTGGTAAGTATAATGCAAATGTTCCAAAATCCAGATAAATTCAAAACCCAAACCACTTTTGGTCCCACGTATTTCAGATAAGGGATACTCAACCTGTAATTTCTAATATCAATCTATGACACCGTTGTCTACATAGATGCTCAGGCCACAAACCTAAATGTCATCAGTCACTTCCCTCTCCTTCCCCTTCCATCCAATCTGTCATCCTCAACACTCCTCAGCATTCACATTGTATCCCAAGCCACTCTCATGTGTCTTAGAACATCGTAAAACCTACTTCTTTCCTTGGTCCACTTCAGTTATTCTTCCTCAAGGCATATGAAGTGTCTTTTTAAAATTAAGCTCAAATGAGTTCAGATTCCTCCTCTGTTTACAACTTTGCAATCACAATTGACATAAAATCCAAATGCCTTAATATGGTTTATAAGGCTGTATATGATCTGAATTTTGTAATGTCCCTGAGCTCATTTTTCACATGGATGAAAATTTCATGCAAATTTCATGATGAATTTGTTCATTTCATCCAGCAAAGGATGAAATGCTTATCATCCTTTGCAGATTTCAACGATCCTGATTTTTTTTCATGCCCTTTGAACACGCTAAGCATTTTCTGTCTGAGAGTATTCACATGTGCTGTTTCTTCTCCTTTTCCCAAATTTTTGCACAGTTGATTCTTTCTTATTATTTGAGCCTCAGCTCAGTTATCCCCTTACAAGGGAAAACTTCCTTGACTATTTTAGATAATGTATTATCTCTTCCACCTTCACAATTACTTCTTTCTATTACTTTATTTCCTTCAAAGAATATGTTTCTAAAATCTTTCTTCTGTCAGAATAAAGTCTCTGGGAAGAGAAACTCTGTTTTGTTCACTGTTACATCCTCTATGCCTAAAAGAATGCTAAACATCCATTACATTCTCAAAAGAAGATAATGAAGACATTAATGAATAAATGAATGAATAATACAATGAACAGAGGCAGAGAAATGATGAACTGCTCTAGAATTTGTTCTTATGATATGCAGGGAATGCCAGACCCCTCAAGGTTCATACTGAATTCTAATCACTAAAGGTGCTTTACATTGGGAAATTTAATCTACTCTGTTGAGCATGAAATACACACAAGAAGAACCTATAATGTAATAACCTGGTAAAATTGGGGTCCTCCATCATATCCAACTTCTCCCTCATATCATTCCAGAAGTCAGAATCCTACTCTTCACTAACATACATAGCTTGGCCACAGATGTGCAAAGGGGTCAGATAATTCAGCAGCTTCAATTAAACACAGTATTTATCTAGTTTCTTAATCTGAATTCCAGCAATTTCAGAATTTAAGATAGCTCAGAGGCAGATAGGGATTTTCACTGGACATTTTCATATTTGCAATGCTATATTCTTCTTTGGGCTCACAAATCTTTTCTTTAACACTCTTTTCTAAGAATCAGGGTTAGTGTGTGCCAAGAAAATACAAGAGCCAGTTTATTATTTCATCATCAATAAGTAAGACTATCCCTCTGCTTCAAATGATGACATTTTCACTATCTTTAATATTATACAATTTTTCCTAGGGGTCTTTCCCACTGACTGATAAATGTCTGTAAAGTTACTACGTGATAGTATGGCTCACAAACTCACTTAATTTAAGCAAATTGTAAAATGCATCAGAAGAATAACAGAGACATAGCCAAATCTCTCAAAGAGTAGAATCAGTTGAGAGCCAGATTAGTTTGTCTACCTCTCTATTTCTCTCTGCAAATCTAGTTATCCTTCTCTCTCTTTCAACAGTGGCTACTGCTCTGATTCTTCATTAACATTGCTGAGACTGGCTCTGTAAGTTTCCTGTTTCCTGATATTTGTCGCCTAGTAATTGAAGTCCCAACAAAAACTCAATCAATGATAAGTTCAAATTTAAAAGTCTTTGAAAAGGTAATGTATTGTCTTAGCTTGGCTCATGAGAATACCTGTGGTCCAATGGTTACATTTTAGGGTCACCTGGTCCACTGACTATACAGCTGTTGCTGTGAGTATAGGCTTTCTGAGAAGAGAGCAAATATAGATTCTTTAAGAAGGTTGTGTGGAGGCAGGGCGAAGAGTAAAATTCGTTGCATGTCTAGTACAATACCATAAATGGAAGAAAATCTAGCTTCCATTGACTGCTTATTGCTTCCCTAGACCACTTGGATAATCAGGGACTATGTATTATTTCTACTTCCCCATTGAATTTCCAACACTAAATAGTGTGCATTACACACAGAAGCTTAAATAAATGTAGCTTTAATAAATAAATGGTAAAAACAAAAAAAAAAAAACAAATTTCACACAAGAAATAATGCAGAAATAATTTTTAAATAAAAAATTATAATCCAGAAGTGAAGAAAAGCCATGGAGCTGTGTCTTAAAGAAAGAATAAACATTTACCAGATATTGGGATTTGAGAGCAGAAGCTTGCGGAGATATTATATTAGGGAAATAAGATACATATTCAATGTATGTAAATAATCTGAATTCTTAAACAGGCAATCTTGACTTTATTCATTAAGGAATAGAAAGCCATTGGGGAGCTATTGCAGTTTCTACTGTTACAATCTTTCATTTGTTCTTTAAGATGCCACACTCATCTCTCCAGTCTACTAGATTATCAGAATCACAACGATAATAGATACGTTTGAGATGGGCAAAATATCCAAATGGGATGTGGAAGGTGCTAGGGATAAATTTCACAATTTTGGCATTAATGCCTTCCATCTGTACAGCTTTTAAACTTTATCGGCAGTGATTTTGTGTTTTTTCCTTTTTATCTTATGCAGAAGATCACTAATAGAAAGTTTATACTCTGCATTAATAGGAAGAGAAGTAGTGCTGTGATTTTGTTGACAGAGTGGAGATATTTACAGTTACATTTATAATTGGACAGTGCTGAGAGAGCTCAAAGATAAGCTGCGGGCTTTGTGGGATATTTATACATATCACAGAGGAAGGTAAAATGAACAGCTAATTGTTTGCTTCTCAAGCAAATGAAAATATGATAAAGCAACACTTAGAGATGTATTTGCCTCTTAAAAAGGTAACCCAGATCTTTTAAAGTATTTGGTGTACTAGCAATGTTGTTTGGTTTTAAAAGAAATTTTTGTTTGAAAATTTCAGTAAATTAAATAGCATTGTATCATGAAACAGGACAGATGTAACCTGAAAGATTATATATTCTGCTTTCTTCTAAATTTATCAGAATGAACCTTTTATGGATTAAATGAGCTATGGCCTATGCTAAGTAAATTTTGATTTTATAAACTTTCAAGTATGTATGATTTTGAATAAATATTCATGTTAAGATTTTTGAAAGATGCTTACACAGATTGTGATTTTTTTTTTTTAAATAAAAAAGATTCTGGAAAAAAAAAAGAAAAAAAAAAAAAAAGAAATATTAAAAGGCAGTGAATGTCCTTGATTTCTCTACTCTCAGCGGTGGATGTATTTAGATTGTGAATGGCACAATTCCTTCCATTCAAATCTCTAAAGCTGATTTCCATTATTATAATTGTTCAATGTTTAACACTTAATGCATTTTCAGTAAAACTTCACTGATTTTTTTCCATTTTACCCCTGCAATTATTCTTCATAAGATGTAAGACAAAAATATATTGTTCAATCACAAAACAGGTATTATGGAAACAAATTTAAAGACACACTCTTTGCCCCTAACTCATTTCTGGGAGAAACAGCTATGTTGCCAGAAAGTCATCATAGAATATAATGAGAATTAAATTTGAAGTTTGTAAAGGGTATTCTGAGAGCTCCTAATAATCATGAAGAGATTATTGCCCACTGAAGAAGATAATGCTCAGCCTAGTTTCTTAATGACAAAATAAAGATACCCAGGTCACGAGAATAAGAGAGGCTCTTGGGCAAGATGGGGCATCAGAAAGCTCCATGTAAACCTATCTTACAAGTTATCAATAGATGAATTTAAGCACACTTAATCAATGATGAGACAACATATTTCCTCTATTTGACCCGTGTACTTTCATGTATCTTACACTATACCTGTTATACAACAAGATTTTGTGATTAAAAAGGAATTGAAGATTGAATTATATGATGACTATAAACTAAAGACTTCATTACAATCTGGACTAAAAATAAATATCTATGGCCCTTACTGTATTTTGATATAAGGCTTCTCAATGTTTAAGCACTGGAAGTGACCTATCTCATTTAATTTCACAAAAAACATTAAAGGACATACATTATTATGTGTATTTTATAGATGATATAATTGATGCAGACAGAGGTTAAGACACTTGCAAAAGACTGCACAGCTAATAAAGCAGCAAGGTTAGTATTTAAATGCAGTCAGTTGAACTCAAGTATCTGTTCACTTTGATACATGGTATGATTCCTAGCCTCATCTTAACATTGCTCTAACTAGTTTTGTATATGTAATAAGCTGATTTTTAATGGTATGTCATTTGTGGTTTTTCTACATATTTTATGTTGTCAGATAATAATGCAAGCATGTGTTCATATTTGAAAAGAGTTGCTGGAGCAATAATTTCTAAAATAAAAGAAGACTAAATACAGAAAGGGCATACATATGCCTGCAAAAATAGACCCCAAATGAGCAACTCTGAGACCAAATTAAGTAAAGTTGTTAGTCTTTAAAATGAAGGAAAACATTCTTTAAACATACAGGAAAAAGAATTAAGTTACTTACGGGGAAAAACATTGGATTTGTATTAGAGTTTTCAACAAAAATATTTTTACAGAAGTAAAATGTAAGTCAAGTATTTTATATCCAGTCAACCTGTCCTTCAGGTATAAAGACCATAGACATATTAACTTGCAAACAATATCTCAAGAACGTTTATTCCAGGAAACTTACCAGAGAAATTTAATAGAAAATAGGCTGGGCCAACCACAGAATAATTTTACAAAAGTCAACCAAAGATTTGTGGTTGAGCATTAAATGTTTCTAACTCTGACACTAGTGTTAGAAGTTGTGGATAAGTATGACAAAATAATATGAGGAAATATATGCTCTGACAATGAAGAAAAATATAAGTAATAAAACTGGGAGAAGAGAGAAAAAAATTCACAGTAGATAAAACTTGCAGATTGATCGATTTATAGATATTATTTGGAGTAAAAGTTGATTACTTAAAACTAACAAATAAGTAGAATATGCTTAGCTACATTTAATGCCTTTAATACTAAAGAAAATATAATACCGGGATATCAGAAATGATACAGAAAACCTAAAAAAATACTTAATATGTAAGCTGCATAAATATATTAAACTGTAATTCTTAGTCATTGGAAAAATCATTTTTCCCAAAGAACATATAATCATTATGTAAAAATACCCAATATTAATTTAAAAGAGGATAGTAATTTTTTCAAGAAAATAGAAACCATGCAAATAGGATTATCATTATCCAACCACAATAGAATAAAATTGAAAATTATTATTTAATCAAACAAGAAGACTTCTACCTGTATACATTTTAAATACCCTATTAAACACAATACCAAATTGCCAAATTTCTACAAAATCATCATAATAAAAACATGATATATTAGAATCTATGGAATACAGCTAAAGCAGTACTCAGAGGAAAATTTATAGCTTGATTCATTTATATTAATAAAATAAAATAAAAATAAGCTAATCATATAACTTCTAAAGCTAATGATTTACTTATATCAGTAGAATTATGTATTAATAGTCACATCAGTAAAAATGAAGAAAGTCAAACACACGAGTCTAAAATGTACTAATATTCTGATGTAGAAATACATTTTGTACTTCAATGAAAATCTAAGCATTTCTTATAGTATGCCATCTGGGTCTGTCTGATTATAGTGCTGTTAAGTGTTTGAGATATTTTTCATCTTTGTCCAAATTGTAGGGAATGTTAAGGAAAACAGATCATTGTACCAAAAAAGTACATGTACTAGTGTTTCACTGCCATGCTCTTCTCAATAGCAAAGACATGGAATCAACTTAGGAACCCACCAATAGTGAATTGGATAAAGAAAATGTGATCTATATATACCACAGAATACTATGCAACCATAAGAAATATGAAATCATGTCCTTTGCAGCAAGGTGAATGGAGCTGGGGGCCATAATTGTAAGCAAATTAACATAAGAAAAGAAAACCAAATACTGCATGTTCTCACTTATAAGTGGGAGGTAAACACTGAGCACGAATGGACATAAACATGGAAACAATAGACTCTATGGACTACCAGAGGGCATAGGGAAGGAAGGGGACATGAATTGGTAAACTACCTATTGGATACTATGCTCACTACCTGGGTGCAATATACCCATGTAATAAACCTGCACATGCCATGCACCTTCTGTATCTAAACCAAAATTTGAAATTTAAAATAATTGACAGGTAATTGATGGGTATACACACTCTATTTTGTAAGTTCAAATTTCATTGATTTTTCTCCCCACTCTGAAGAAAAGTTGTGTCTTCATTTGTAATTTATCTCAATATTTCTTTACTCCATAAAAATTTCTGCAATTTTGATTTTTCCACTGAAACATTTATAACAGCTGCAGTCCCCTCACTGATTCATAAAGTAAAATATTTTGCACATGTATATTTTGTATCTCTGTAAGAGTTATGACTTTACCTTTTTCTTCAAATTATCTTTTGCCACTTATCACAGTAAAATTATGTACTCCGTTACTCTATCAATAAAATGGTCAAATAATATCAATATAATAAAATTAAACATTAAATTTCAAAATTTAAAAAAGAAAGAACAAAATTCATAAAAGGTCAAAACAATTAATAATTATAAAATAAGTTAAAAACTAATAAATGAATAAAAACTGATTTTTTGAAAAAGACAAACCAAATAACCAGTATAATAAAAACAAAGATTGTAGTATATTGGGAAGAAAGCACAGATATACAAAAAACAAAATTGCAAGGAAGAAGCAGCAATTAAAACAGAAAAATTTATAAGCCAAAGATTGTTTTTCATAAAATACGTTAATACATTTGAAACACTGATAAAGAGATAAATTTATAGCAAAAGCATAACGGTGTCTGTCTTTAAGCTAATTTACACATTTAAAATTATTTTCACAAAAATATCAATAGGATTATTTTGTGAAGACAGAGAAGTTGATTACAAAGATAGTATGAATAAGAAACCAAGCAAAGATGGCAAGAAAGCTGTGATGGTTAATACTGAGTGTCAACTTGATTGGATTGAAAGATGCAAAGTATTGACCTGGGACGTGTCTGTGAGGGTGTCGCCAAAGGAGATTAACATTTGAGTCAGTGGGCTAGGAGAGGCAGGCCCACCCTTTATCTGGGTGGGTACCATCTAATCAGCAGCCAGCGTGGCTCGAATATAAAGCAGGCAGAAAAATGTGAAAAGATGAGACTGACCTAGCCTCCCAACCTACATCATTCTCTGGTGCTAGCTGCTTCCTGTTCTTGAACATCAGATTCCAGGTTCTGCAGTTTTGGAACTCAGACTGGTTCTCCTTCCTTCTCAGCTTGCAGACAGCCTACTGTGGGACCTTTTGATCATGTAAGTTAATAGTTAATCAGTTCCATCCCTCTGAAGAACCCTAATACAAAAGCCCCAGAAAAAAAGAACACATGGACACAGGGAAGGGAGCATCACACACTAGGTTCTGTGGGAGGGACAGCAAGGGGTGGGGAGGTTGGGGAGGGATAACATGGGGAGAAATGCCAGATGTAGGTCACGGGGGGATGGAGACAGCAAATCACCTTGCCATGTGTGTACCTATGCAACAAACCTGCACGATCTGCACATGTACCCAAGTACCTAAAGAACAATCAAAAAAAAGAGTAATGTGTGAAGGATAGTCCTATTTAATATTAAACTATTTTTCATGGAAGCCTTATGCATTATTATAATATCAAGCTCTTAAAATTAAAACAAATTGTAAACTGTCTGTATACTTTTCATGGGTCAACTTGTTTTAATTTGGGCTGAAGAATGTCTCCCAGAAAGCTATGTTCGCCTGCAACCTCAGGACAGAATCACATTTGGAAACAGGATGTTTGCAGATGTAATTAGACAAAAATCTTCAGTTGAAATCAGTCATCCTCGATTTAGCTAGTCCTTGTAAGAGGAGGAAGGCGGCGCCCTGGTTCACGCCAGTAATCCCAGCACTTTGAGCAGCTGAGGTGAGAGGATAGCTCCAGACCAGGAGCTCAAGACCATCACTGCCAACATAGCAAGACCCTATCTCTAGCAAAAAAAAAAAAAAAAAAAAAAAAAAAAAAAAAAAAAAAAAAAAAAAAAAAAAAAAACACCTTTAAAAATTAGCTGAGATTGCTCACGCCTGTAGTCCCAGCTACTTAGGAAGCTGAAGCAGAAGGATTGCTTGAGCCCAGGAGCTCAAGGCTACAGTGAGCTATGATTGCACCACTGTATTCCAGCCTCAGCAACAAACTGAGACCTTGTCTCTGGGGGTGGGGGTGGGGGTGGGGGTGGGGAGGGCACAAAGAAGGCCACGTGAAATAGAGGCAGAAACTGGAGTTACACTCTCATAAGCCAGAGAGTGTCAGGAGCCACCAGGAGCTGGAAGATTCAAGGAAGGATTCTCCCTCAGCTTTCAGAGGGAGCAGAGACCTGCGGACACTGCGATTTTGAATTTCTGGCCTCCAGAACTGAAATCTAAACTAAGGCTCTGCAAAAGTTTTGCAGAGCTTTATTTCAAAGTCAATAGAAAACTCCTCGAAGATTTTAAGAATTATGATATTAGATTTATATTTTTAAAAAGGACATTCTAACGATGGAAAGAAGATGAACTGAAATGTAGAACTGTTAGAAAGATATTGTTGGAAGTCCAGGGAAGAGCAGATAGTAGCTTGTATGAGGATGGTAATAGGAGAGACAGAGAAAAATGATGAGATGCAGAAGATATTTAGGAGGTAAATCACAGAAGACTCAGTAATGAATTTTTGGATAAAATGGTACTTGTAAGAGACAAAGGCAAAATTGGGGATTTATTATGATAAACCAAACCTGAAAGAAACACAGGGTAGAAATATATAAATTATAGGTAACAGTCTCATTTACTCTAACTTTCCAAGATCTAATAATGTGGTTATATTACGCCGCTTCTTTTTAAATAAAAATAATATTTTAGTTTAACTGCCACAAAATTATACTGTTAGGGTATTCCTCAATGATGCCTGAAGCGTGTATATGTTTTGATAAAATTTTGTGTGAAATTAATACAATCAAGAGAGGTCTGACAGTAGAAATTGTCTCTGACATTTAAATATGCCACAGAAAGTCTGCAGTAAAAGGGGTATTCCAGCACAAAGAGATCCATATAGGAGCTGAAATGATTGTTAGCAAGACTTCTCTAGTTAATTGAGGAAGGTTTTTTTATATACAGATAGGAAATTACCTCCTCTTTTACTTAAGACAAATTTTTTAAGCCCTGTGAGGCTTGAACTCATTCATCCCCTGTAAAACAAGGTTCTGAACAGTATTTTCTACTTAAAAATATTATAAAGACAAAATTGAGATAAAGAATGGAGAGTATTTTGAGCAGGGTCTGGTATGCTAAGTGCTCAGACAGGTAGTAATAGAGGTGATGGCTGGGTTAATTGTAATTATTATTATTTTGTATTATTACTTCTACCAACATTTAGAATGTTTAATGTCTAGTATATGGTTAAAATGAAATTGTTTCCGCCTTATTTTGTTGATTATAAGTTGAGAAAGATTATTCATGTTTTATGAGAGAATAATCACTTTACTGAGTGTATATTAGGAAATATATACTTGGTCTTCATCCCAAGTTACTGGCACAGAGCTAAAACCATCAGAATTTCCTAAGTAATAAAAATCTATTTTGTCCTTTATAACGAATCCATGCTTCTAATAATAAAGTGACTTGGGCTGAGACCCTGGTTAGTCTCAGGATTGGATTGATCACCAGAAAGACCAAATAATTAAGGATTGAAACTTTTAGCCCCAACCAGGCACCTCCAAGAAGGTGGGGAGGGGGGCGGGGGGGGGCTACAGCTGAAGATTAAAGCTCTATAAAAATTCTTGAACAATAAGTTTTGAGGAGCTTCTGGGTTGGTCATCACGAGCTGGTAGTGTGGTGTACCCCAAAATCACAAGGAAAAAGAAGCTCCTGCACTCAGGACTCTTTTAGATGCTGCCCTATGTAGCTCTTCATCTGGCTGTTCATCTGTATCCTTTAGAACAGCTTTTATAGTAAACCAGTAAACATAAGTAAAATGCATCCCTGAGTTCTGTAGACATTTGAATAACTTAGTGTAACTTTATACAGTTTAGTGTAAGTCAGCAATTTAGTGTAAGTCAGCAAGAACTGATTGTCTAAGCAAAATGGGAAGCACTTGGTACAACGTAGAATCTGCTATAATTTCATCTGTTTTTTCTTGAATTAGATTTTTTTTTCACCTATAAGGGAAATTTAAGAAACAAATAAACTTAAACAGTTAGATCTTTGGTGAAATTTTGTCAAAGTCACCTAAAGAGCCCTGAAAGGTCGAAAGTAAAAGAAACAGATGGAGTGACTGAATTGACAGGATTGATCAATATGATCCTCAATCAATATGAAGGCACTATTGTAATCACCTGAATTGGTTCATCGTACCCACTGCCCAGAAAAAGCCAATGCGCTAAGAACAGCAAGGTTTTTTGTTTTTGGTTTTGCAGAATGGAGTTTACTTAACACGGGGCTAGCCAAGTGAAAGCAGAGTTTGTTATTCAAATCAGTCTCTGAAGGTTCAGAGATTAGGGGTTTTCAAGAATAGTTTGGTGGGCAGGGGACTAGGGAAGACGTGCTGCTGACCAATGCGGGGTGAACTCATAAAGGTGTAGGAAAAGAACATTGATGGACTGCATATACAATGGTGGTCCCATAAAATCCTAACACAATATTTTCTTTACTGTACCGTTTCCATATTTAAATATGTTTAAATATACAAATACTTACCATTGTGTAACAATTGCCTGCAATATTCAGTTCAATAACATGCTCTATAAATTTGTAGCCCAGGAGCAATAGGGCTACGCCATACAGCCTACATTTGTAGCCGGCTGTATCATCCAGGTTTGTGTAAGTACACCCTCTGATGTTTGCATGACAAAATTGCCTAACACCACATTTCCCAGAAGGTATTCCCATCGTTAAGCTCTGCATGACTGTAATTAGTACCAGAGTTCTGGGTTTGTTTTTCAGCTCTATCTCCTACTGAGTGTAGGTGTAGAAGCAGATTACTTAATTAATCTGACCTTTAGTACCTTCATGTTGAGAAATAAGCAGTGAAACACCTTATGCATGTCATGGTTGTAAGATTTAAATAATGTAACATATTATAATTACTTAGTATATGGCCTAGTCTATAGTATGAGACTGCAAAATGCTACTTTTCCTTTCTCTTTTCTTAAATATGATCTGTGACTATTTAGGGAACATTTTGGCTTAGGAATCTAAAATAATATTCAGGTGTGCAGTGAAACAAAACACAATTTTAGATTCTTTTCAGTCTTAAATTTTATTCCTAATAGGTACAAGAATAAGAACTAAATAATTATTTTTTAAAGTATAAATTCTCAATTATACTTTTAAAATTACATCAATTAGAATATACTTGGTATGTTAACATGATTCAGACATATGGAAAGCAGACTTCCTCGGCATCTGATAGATACACTAAACCCCAAGTTAAAAATACAATATTGCATTTCTAAGCTCCGTGTTTTGTTACTCTATCCCTTTATTCTTTATTCTGTCACACTGTTTAGCTGGAAGTCTCTTCCAATGTCTGTTCAGAGTAAACAACATTTTGAAAGGAGTATTTTAATGAGACCATTTGTGTTTCCAGTGCCTTGCAGAGTGACAGATTATGGAAAGCATAGATAAATATTGTTTGAATTGAGGGGATAAAAGTGGAAACATTTTATAAGCTTACCAGTGTCTCACATTGACTGTGAACTAGCAAATTTTTCAAATGTGCACCAAATGTAAAACTTTAAAAGAAGCTAAGTCACAATACCCATTTTTTTCCCAACATAAAATTGTGGAAATGTCATCCCACAATGTTCATTTTTGAGCACCTCTCACTTCTACCTTTCTTGAAAAGTTTTGAAGTAAGCAGAAAAAATATTTTCCTCAGTTTTATAATACTAACAATGCTAGTTCATTTCAAAGAGTTTTTAGATTTTTATCAAGGTTGTCTATGTCTACCAATGCATCTCTAGTTAGAAACTGATGTGTCATAATCTCTGTAACTGAAAAGTTGTTTAACCTACACGTTTATTTTGCCTTATAATTTTCTGATGCCTGAAAAAGTACTGGTAAATGATGACCTCCCATTGTTCCAAATACCAAGTGTAAAATACCGTCTGCCTGTGTCTGCATTTAGTATTGATTCTTCAAATGGAAAAGAATCTGTAATAAACACAGGGGAATCAAAATAGGCTTTTAGACTCAGCAGTAGATTCAAGTAGAGAGGGCAGGCCAGAAGTGGTTTTAAACTGCCTGGAAATTACTGTGCAGTGAAAAGGGCTGGGAATGCGCAATTTGTTAGTAAACCCAATTCTTATCATAAAAGCTGTCAAAACACTGACACAAGATACTAGACTTTTTCCTTTTTGTGTGTGAACACTTTATAATCTACTGCAGGGTCAGAAGGCACAACAGTTCAAATCATTTCATGAAGCATTGGCCTCAGATAATCAGTAACCCTTTTCTTCATTTTTGTATCCATAGGTCTGACCTACAAATACTTTCAACTTGGACAAACTCCACTTCATGCAGAGTGTGGACAAAGGGACTGGTCTTGGACTATTGCTGTGGCAGAGGAGTCTTTTTACCTTAAAAAGGGCAGGTGGGAGGTTAGACTAATTGAATCATTTAGTGGCTGTGACATTTTTAAGTGCTTTTCTGCTTGAGGGGCCAAAATCTATATTAACATTCTGCCCTTAGCAAGGCAGCCTCTCAAGTCAAGACGAGTTGCCCACAAATCCAAGGACTCAATAGAGCTCACTAAATAAATAACAAGCAAGTGTGAATTGTGGCAGTCTAATGGATTGTGCTGTATCAAAACTAAAAGAAAGCAAGCAAAAAAAGCAAGGGGACCTGGTCAACTGCAAAACGTTCTCCCACACTTCAATCTTGAGTTATTCAGTCATTCGTCTGTATCCCATTGGAATTAGAAAGCCAGTGTGATGCTTTCAAACAAGTCAACTGATCTGAGAATGCGAATTTGTCAAAGGCATTCTGAAAAGAAAGCAAACAGTATTTGGAACTACTCAAAACCTTTCCTCTATCTCCATAGCACCACACGTGCCTGCTGCACACACAGCCATAAGCACCTTATGAATGGAACTAAAGGTTTAAGGAACAGATAAGAGTAGTACTCCAAAACTTGTCATGCAGAACCTTTATGTTCCTTCTTGACACTTTCTGGTATGGGGAAGGCTGTGTGTTCTATGAATTTTCATAAAAACGGTGTTTTCTAAATGTAGTAAATGATTTGTTTTTATTTTCTACCTTGTTCATTTCCAATCCAGTTATTTCAGTTTTCCTCTCCTTTCTCTTTTTACCACATTGATCGGAAGACATCAATTCAAGTTAATTGCTTGCAGTCATTAACAATATTTTTTAAAACCTGATGAAATTATTTGACAATTCATGTAAGAAAATAGAAAGATGAAGCTATAAAGTAAGCCTAGAAAAAAAATAATAGCTATAATTTGTTGTGTTCGCACTATGTGTCACATTAAGTCTTGAATTAAGCACCTTACAAATATTAAAGAATAATAGATGTTGATCCAGACATTAGGACAAGTTTTAAAGCTATAATAGTTCTAACAGCTTCTCAGAGTCAGTCACATTCACATACAAATTTGATTTTGATTTAGGTGGTGTGATGAAGCCCCAATGCCTATATGTTTCTCATCCCGAAACATGTTGAAATTTAACTAATCAAGGTTCACTCTTTGTAACCTGTCATTATTTCTTAGAAATATTTTAAGCAGAACGACTCTCCTACGTTTTATTTCCCTAAGGTGCTGTGGATCTCTTTGTCTTTGCTAACTCCCCCGACTCTTCTCTCTTACGATTCTCTTTCTACTATTTTTTTTTTTTTTTTTTTTGTCTACTATAAGCTAATAACTAGCCAAGAATGCTGTGATCCCTGGATATTTTACTTATATTAAAATATATCTCAGCCCACTGTGCCACATTCAAATACTTTTCCCAGAATGGAAAAACTCTGATCTTAAAGGAGAAATTTCACCTCTACACAAAATTGCTAGCTGTTTTAAACAGATGAAATTGATTAGAAATATAGTTCCATGACCTAATTGCAAGAGGGCATTACAGTGTTTTTTTTAAGACATTGGCACACAGAAGATCTAAAGAAAAGGAGAAATTTAAATGTGCTAGTAGCATAGCTCTGTGCCTGAATGGGATAAGAAGTAAGCTGAGCTCAAGAATTTGAATTTTAGAAGAATTTATAGTAAATCTCTGATTTTGCAATCTTACACTTTGGTCTAGACAAATTGCCTACCAATATGGAAACCACCATACAGTAATCAACCTGAAACACATTCTTTGACATGAGAAGGGAATTCGAAGAAAGGATTGTTTCAAAGAGTTTGGTATCACACTTTATATAAGCCCTCCTTTTCTAAATTAACAAAATGTTTTGGAGTCCTTTTTCTACCACTAGGTAACTATGTAAGTGTGATCTATAATCCTCCTCTTGAAAATTGGTTATGTGCTAATTCCAAGGCCAAATTGATAGACCTCTCTCAAATCACCTGATGTGGTTTGGATTTGTGTCCCTGTCCTCTCAAGTCAAATTGTAATCCCTAATGCTGGAGAAGAAGCACGGGGTGGGAGCTGATTAGGTTACGGGGACAAATTTTCCCCTTGCTAATCTCACGGTAGCAGTGAGTGAGTTCTCATGAGATCTGGTTGTTTAAAAGTGTGTGGCACCTCCCCTTCTATCTCTTTCTTTCGCTAGAGATATGTAAGACATGCCTACTTTGCCTTCCACCATCATTGTAAGTTTCCTGAGACCCCCTCAGCCATTCTTCCTGTACAGCCTGCATAACCATGAGCCAATCAAACCTCTTTTCTTTATAAATTACCCAGTTTCAGGTATTTCTTCATAGCAGTTTAAGAATGAACTAAGGTTGCAGTGAGCCGAGATCACGCCTTTGCATTCCAGCCTGAACAAGAGTGAAACTCCATCTCAAAAAAAAAAAAAAAAAAAAAAAAAAGAATGAACTAATACACCACCCAAACATCAAGACTTTAAATGATAATAATATTTCTGTGCCAAGACATCCATACTCTCAAGAGGACTTTGATGTTGACCCTGAGGCTCTAATTAGATAACACATATAGTTTAGTTTTCGTGTTTGTTTTTTGTGTTTATTTATTTTTGAGACTGGGTCTCTGTCACTCAAGCTGGAGTGTAGTGGCTCTATCATAACTTACTGCAGCCTTGACTTCCCAGGCTCCAGTGATCTTCCCACCTCAGCCTCCTGAGTGGCTGGGACCATAGGTGCACACCACCATGCCTGGCTAATTTTTATATTTTTGGTAGAGACAGTTTCACCATGTTGGCCAGGATGATCTCAAACTCCTGAGCTCAAGTGATCCACCTGCCTTGGCCTCCCAAAGTGCTGGGATTACAGGTGTGAGCTACTGTGCCTGGCCTCCAGACATAGTTTTGTGGTGTTTCAGCACTGACCACAGGCTTTGAGAACCTGTAACACTGTCCTCATTTTCTTCCATTTAAATTTTCTGACATGTTTTCTGTTTTGTTCCACATTTTGTCTGGGCAAACCTATTACCAGAAGACCACATCTGGCTGATGCACATCGCCTTCCTGTCAGTACTTCTTTTTGTTTGTTTTTTCATATGGAGTCTCAATCTGTCATCCAGGCTGGAGTGCACTGGCATAATTTCAGCTCACTGGAACCTCCACCTCCCAGGTTCAAGCAATTCTCCTGCCTCAGCCTCCCGTGTAGCTGGGACTATAGGCGTGAACCACCATGCCCCCCTAATTTTTGTATTTTTAGTAGCGACGAAGTTTCACTATGTTGGCCAGGCTGGTCTCGGACTCCTGACCTCGTCATCTGCCTGCCTTGGCCTCACAAAGTGTTGGGATTACAGGCATGAGCCACTGCGCCCAGCCCTGTGTGTACTTCTATCACCAATTTCAAAGCCATGCCCACTCCCATAAAGCCACGTTCCTTCTCTCCATCTGCTCCATGTTGTGAGACAGACACACAGACTCCTGGTTACATGTTATATAGGTGAACCCAGAACCAGTAAAAGACCACTCAGGGACAGGAGGTTTCCATGAGGAGAAGTCAAAAGACATCAGTTGAATAAGCATATAAGAGGTGATAACTTGAGAATCAGTCAAAATACATGGAGTAGAGGCAAAAAAAAAATCAGTTCTGGTATGATTCTGGTTTTAAAAATAATTAGAATTCTAACTGAATTCAGGATTAAAGGTATTAGACCTATACGCCAAAGGTCCCAAATGTCAAGATGATGAGAAGTGTGTAATGAGAAAGAGAATGAGAAGTTGTGTAGAGAATTAAAGTTGGGCACAGTAGTCACTTCTGCAAAATGGCATTTGGCTAAACCATTAAGCAAGATTTTCTTTTGCTTTGTTTCACCTACGTAGGGTCGAGGAAGGAAAGCTTCCTTCCCCTTTGCCCTCTGACAATTCACTGAAAATGAAATGACAAAATGCAGTTAATAAGAAGAAAAGACATTCCAAATTTTTTAAATGCTGGGCATGGTGTCTCATGCTGCAATCCCAGCAGTTTGGGAGCCAAGGCAGGGGGATTGTTGGAGCCCAGGTATTCGAGGCTGCAGTGAGCCATGATTATGTCACTGCACTTCAATCCAGGAAACAGAGTGAGATCTGTCTCAAAAATAAAAATAAAAAGTTAAAAAATTACTTAACATGCATAAACATGAGGAAGTTGCAGGAGAATGATTACCCAATAACCCAAAGAGGTTCAGAGGCTTATACATTTTTCTTCATAGAGGAAGCTGAGATGGGAGCCATAGAAGTAAGTGATTTTCAAGGGAAATAAATGAGCCCCCAAACCAATGGCCTGCCGCAAAGTTCCTCTGAGTTCTGAGAGAGATGGCAGGACTTCATGGTGAACAAAGATGGTCTGATGACACAGATAAAGCTTTCCAGGTACTCTCTTTGAGCTGCCACAGAAGAATAGATAAAAAGTCTACCTAGATATGGTGAAGACTCTCAGTGTCTTCTCTACTCTGGTAGTTAACTCTTTCTCTACTGCAATACCGTGGTCTCAGTGGATTGCTCTTGTCTGTGCAGAAGGAAAGAAGAAAGTTTTGGGTGATTACAAGCTATGAGAAATTCCTAGAAAGATTAGATAGCTGAGGACTATTTGGACTCCCAGTAGCTGGAAGAATTATTTCAACGCTGTAGGAAGATCTCAGTTATGAGCACAGTTTTCACTACAGAAGGATAACCAAAAGATATTTTATATGAGTTTGGATGCATTTTTTGAGTTACAGATGTTTCCCTCTTATTTTATCTCTGTGTCAGCAAGGGAGCTTCTGGCAGTGTAGAAAGCAGAAGTAGCCAACAGAAATTTCACACTTAAGACTTTCACAATTTTTATGTGCAATGTGGTGACTAGGATTCCAGGGTGGCAAGGGAGAGACTGCGGATCCTAGATCAGTTGGGAGCTGGCTCTGCTCCCTGACAACACTCCGGAAAGGTAGCAAGATAAAAATCTGTGTGGTCTTTCTGAAAAGAGAGAAAATGGACATTGGAGTGCACAGCTTCATGAAATACCTCTGTGTCCTAAGAGGAACTCGCTTTAAGTGGGCTATGGAGATGAGCAAAAGGGATGTATTGGTGTTCACTCCTGTGACCACTACCAGAGGATACTTCTTTCCCCATTAACAATCAGTGGCACTAAATAAAACTGTCATTTCTGGGGATGGAAGAAAGCCCAAAGTATAACGAAGTTTGAATATCTTACCAGCTTACGGTCTAAGGGCTTAGAATCAAAGTCATGTGTAGTTATTAAAAAAAAAAAATGGAAGAATGGAGTATTTCTTGCAAACCTAAGTTTCTGGCCTGAGTTCTATACTTGGTTGAAACCTATGCGGAACTAGCTCAGAAACAGAAAATTATGACTGCAACTTCTATACTGGTGAAACCAGTATAGAATATTCCAAAATATTCCATACCATACTTAAAAATTGTTGCTAACATAAATGAACAGAGTTTCTGTGCTGCCAGAGAAAGCACTGCAATAAGAACCTCGAGGAGGAGACTGATACTTCGAGAGAAACAAGAGACATAAACTGTTCTGTCAAGTCCAAAATACCTGTGGAAGACCTAAAAATATTTACATAAGGAGAGCAGAAATCCAACTTAAGGGGCCACAAGTTTAGAGTCATCTAAAAAGTAAATGTACTCATAAAAGAAACATGTGCTTTCAATATTTAATATTCCTTAACATTTTAACAAAACAGCTACAAAATAAACAAAAGTTTTAAAACTAAGGAGAAAATATCCAGATACTTTTGCCAGCCACCACATGTCTTTTTTAAGAAATGGCAGAGCTTTGCTGTGAGTCTGCTATGATACGAATGTTGCCGTCTTCCCAAACTTTGTGTTGAAACTTAACTCCTCCCACTAGCCCATCAATGCGATCGTATTAAGAGGTTAGGACTTTAGGAAATGAGTAAGTGGCAACAGTCTCTTGTTTCATCATGTGAGAGAGCAGGACCTTATCAGACATCAGACACTGAATATGCTGATGCCTTGATCTTGGAATTCCAAGCCTCCAAAAGCTAAACGGTAAATACCTGTTGTTTACAAATTACCCAGTCTAAGATATTTTGTGATAGGAGTCTAAGCAGACTGCTTTAAAACAGAGTCCAACATAGAACGTGTTGGAGATTATGTTTATATAACTTTAGCATGACTTTAACTTGAATACATAAAGAATAAGACATTTTTCCATTTGTTTGTCTGTGAATGGCAAACTTTAGCACTAGGTTACACATAATTTTTTAAAGGAATGTTAAATTCTGTCAACTCCAAGTCACATAAATATGGCTATGTATGTGTATATATATATATATATATATATATTTAGGTGGAATTTGCTATAGTGGCCATGCTGTTGTTGGACCCCTGGAGTCAAGTGATCTTTTTATCTCAATCTCCCAAGTAACTGATATTATAAGCATTTGCTACTATGCGTAGAGTAATACCTATTTTTAAAATATCAGGTATATATTATATATTATACCATAGTATACTGGAAAATCAATAATATCAGGAGGAAAGAAAAGAGAGTCTTAAAAGCTGAAATATTAAAATGCAGATGGTTTACCAATGACACTACTATGTTTTGAAAAATTTCAGAGTTACCCTCTCAAAGAGTAACATAAATTATTTAAAGTTTGGGGTAAGAATTTTGAGTTGTTACCTAAAAATTACAACAGAAAGATCAAGATTTATGCCCACATTTACATATGGCAATTTTGTTCACAAGCTGTCAGAACTGACCTTTTATGAATTTGAGATGATATTGGAAGAGGTATCAGATCCATGTGGCATGAATGAAAAAAAGAATGCTAATAGGTTTCTAGTGTGGGTTATTAAGCAGCCGGATACAGAAATCAATAAAACTGTGCATTTATTTAAGAGAAGGTTATTGAACACAAAATTGCAAGACTAGCAATGAGGTTCTGTTGAGAGAGGTTTGTGTTCAAGTTAGCTTTCTCTGTATTCCTGTCTCAATCCTGCTCAGAAATAAGTATAGCAATATGCAGGAAAGCAGATGGAATTTGGCACCATTTCAAAGACTGCAGATTGGATGCTATGTATTTAAACTGCATGTAATTGAGAAATTATGAATGAGTTTTGAGACAGAAAATGTCAACCATTTCCTGTTTTGCTGCAGTTGGTTTGATTTATAATGACTTTTCAAATAGTAAAATAAAAGGAAATGTATGTACTAAAATATTAGAGCAGAAGAGGAAAAGATCAGTGAAGCTACAAAGTACAACATATTTTTGAATGGAAAATGATTGATATTCAATTAAGAGACAAAAGTAATCAATAAGCTTACCCTTATATAATCATAATATCAAAATATAGAAAGCATTATAATAGTCTAAAGTCAATAGACAAAGATACAAAATAAATAATGCAGATCAAAGTCTAGCTTTGAAAAAGGGGCTAGAAATTGCCTAATTGCAATTTTTCTCATTGTTTCAAAGTCAATCTTTTTGCTCTCCAATATATCTACCGATAGTTTATTTTGCTTCTGACTGTGAGGTAATCAACATCTTGCCCCAGGCATGGCTGGTTTTCAACCCATGTTTCTCTGTACACTCAGTAGGGAAGCCAATAGTAAAAACAGGCAAGTCCTAGAGTTTAACATGTTGACTAAAAACTCAAGGACTACAGCTTGGTGGGAGTTCTGATTTTTCTAGGCAGTAATTATACTAAACAACATAAAGCGTACTTGGTTTACATACTGCTTGAATCAATGAGCCGACCCACTTTACATTTACATATCATGTTCTCTTAAGTCTTTTATCTTAGAATTACCGCAAGCAATGACTCAAAGGCTCTTGCTGTTTAATGAAAACAGTTGGAAATGAAACCTTACTACTGTAAAATGTACCAGAAGTTGGCATCTGTCTCAGGAAGCACTTTCGTGTCAGTGTGTCTTATAAGAACCCCTTGTTCTGAATGACTTGAATAAGTAAAGCTGTTTTCTTTTTCCTTTTGAAGTAGATGGTATCCAATATCCAGCAATGTGATCCTGGAATTTTCTCACAGTTCTTGGTAAATTCTGAATGTTTAAAAGATTCGGGAATTGGTCAAGCAGTCCATCCATTTTTCTCTGATTTTACAAAGCTCCAAAGAGTCTTTTAGAAAAGAATGTCATAATGCAAGGTCCTCTTCTGTCAGGTTACTTCAGAGGTAGTTCCTACTGAGGGACTCTTGGCATGTCTGCTGGGGGTGGAGTTTCAAAGGCAGGTGTTTCCCGGTTCCACCCCTCCATTTAGGAATGGAAAGTTCTTTGTCTGGGTTTTCCAAGCTCTGGCTAGGTAGAGAAATCCAGGTGGGCTCCTTTGTCCAAAAAGCCTACCAAAAACTCTGGGGTTGGGGGTGGGGGGCTCTGTTGTGGACCAAGTAGCCAATCCAGTATCAGAGTCAAAGGTCAATCACTCCAGTGGAAGTTTGAAAGAACGCATCTCATTGGACAAGAACATGAATGGGGAGGGAATAACTCAAGGCTTAAAACCCCACTGTTCCCTCCCTATAAGGATTCCTTCTCTGGATCCCCTCTCAGAGCAGCATGGGAGCTGTTTCTCTCTCTCTTCTCTCTATCTCTCTCTCTCTGTCTGTCTGTCTAATAAATCGCTTTCCACAAAACTCTTTGGGTCCATAATATTTATTTGAACAGCAAACTCACCACGCCTCTGAGGCTCCTTTTTCCATTCTTCAGGGTAAGAGAGGCCAAGAACCTCATCAGGGAACTGGGAGCATCTTCGGGACCCCCTGCCCCAGCCCTGGTTACATCTTTTGGCGAGCCAGCCAGGAGTACATCGGACTTCAGAGCGATGAGTAATATTGGACCTCTTTCAGTTGCTGATCTGTCCTTTCCGTTCTTTTAAATTTCTTAAGGAGGTAAAGACCAGGTGCAGGGGCAGCCAGTGAGGAGCAGTGGCAGAGGCAAGGCTGGGCAGGCACCGCATGCAGGAAGCACAGAGCGGCCAGGCCTGCACGGGGCTGCACACAGCTGGCAGCTGGGCCCAAGCGGGCTGGAGTGGCAGCTGCCTGTGAAGGCCACACCCAATCTTTCAAATGTGTGGCTGCTGGTCCAAAGACATGGGCGTCAGGCTTTCTCCAAAGCAGCTTCCTCTTCTTGCTGTTCTTTCTTTCTCAGGGCCAAGCCAAGGGTCGGCAGGAGGAAGGGCAGTCCTGAACTCCCGATTCAGTCCAGTAAAGGTCAGGACACTGCATAGACCTCTTAAGAAAAAGCCACCTATGTGAGCCATGCCCCACCTTTCAGGTCCCAACCTCCTGGGTCCAGATTTCCATAAAGCAAACTTCTTCCTGGCTCTTTCCTCTAAGATATTTCCTACACAGGAGGCTCCTGGGGTGGCAGTCCAGGGACCCTTGCCTGTGGTGCCCTCAGACTCATACCTATGAGGACCTCCTACTGTGCACAGGGCCACTTCCCTTACCCTGCAGTGCTAGGTTATATCCTAACAGAGCCAGAGTCTACCAGGAGGTATGGGAGGCTATAAGACATTTTGGGTTTTGTCACCTACAATTTCCAAATCCAACTGAGTGGTGCCGTAATCCAGTGATGTACGATTTGTCTTGCCTAGGATTGGCTCCATACGGCAGAACTTCTCCATCTAGAATGTCATAGTCAGACCTGGTCCAAGCCTCAAATAGTTAATTACAGGCCCCACAGCCCTAGGGCATATTCCTATGATGGGGTGGGGAGAAGGCCCGGGTCCCAAAGGCATTGTTCTGGCCTCAGCCATGTGGCCGACCATTACGGTCTTTAAGATTGTTGTGCTTAGAGGTCCCTACCATGGAGTTGATCATCCTATGGCAGTTTTATGATCAGGCCTATGTTAATTGAACTCTTGCTAGGGAATATTGGCACCCGTTGCCCAAGCCTCACTGGCCTAGCTTTTCAAGGACACACTGGTACAGGGTCACCAAGCCTGGCAGTCCTCATGCCCTGAAGGTGATCATAGGAACATTTAGACAGTGAGCATGTGCCCATGATGCCCGTAAGCATGATTAAATCTGGCCCATTATCAGGGGGAGGAGGAACAGGAAGATGATCAGGCATCTAAGGCACAAGAAAACTAAAAGGTGCTATAGGGCCGGGCACGGTGGCTGTAATCCCAGCACTTTGGGAGGCAAAGGTGGGTGGATCACAAGGTCAAGAGATGGAGACCATCCTGGTCAACATGGTGAAACTACATCTCTACTAAAAATACAAAAAATTAGCCGGCTGTGGTGGCACATGCCTGTAATCCCAGCACTTTGGGAGGCTGAGGTAGGTGGATCACGAGGTCAAGAGATCTAGACCATCCTTGTCAACATGGTGAAACCCTGTCTGTACTAAAAATACAAAAAATTAGCTGGGCATGGTGGCGCGTGCCTGTAATCCCAGCTACTCAGGAGGCTGAGGCAGGAGAATCGCCTGAACCCAGGAGGCGGAGGTTGCAGTGAGCCGAGATCGCGCCATTGCACTCCAGCCTGGGTAACGAGCGAAACTCAGTCTCAAAAAAAAAAAAAAAAAAAAAGTGCTATAACTGGGTGAGGCCCCAGGACTAGCAGTTGCAAGGAATAACCAGGGATGTCGGCATCCCTGTGTTCAATTTCAGATGGTGCTACTCTTCCCAAGGCAAAATCACCCTTAAAGTGTATCCTGAATAACTGGGACCACTTTGACCCACGATTGTTGAAGAAGCAGCAGCTCATTTTTGTCTGCCAAACAGTGTGGCTGCAATACCCTCTGCCAAGTGGAGAAACCTGGTCTCCTAAGGGAAGTAGAAATTATAACGCCCTTCTACAAACAGACCTGTTCTGTAAGAGGGAGGGCGAATGGATTGACGTCCCTATGTGCAAGTTTTCTTTTCTCTAAGGGAGAATCCTCAGCTATGTAACGCTTGTTTCCTATGCCCTGCTGGCCCCTCCTCAGGACTACCCCCATATTTAGGACTCCCTGTGGCTCCTCCCTCTACTGATGCTGACCAGGTCTCCTCAGCTCCTGTAACCCAGGAGGAGTCGGGGAAGACCAAAGTGGGCAAGGCACCTCAGGCTACTAGGATGCCCCAACTCCGCCCCTATAGGCAGTAGGAGGAGAATTTGGCCCAACCAAGGTACACACTCCCTTTTCACTTTCTGACTTAAAGCTAATCAAAGCAAACTTAGAAAAATTTTCAGATGACTCAGACAAGTACATAGGTGTTCTGCAGGGCCTGGGTCAGTCCTTCAAATTAGGTTGGAAAGATACCATGTTATTGCTTAGTCACACCCTAACCAGCAATGAGAGAAAGGCTGCTCTAGCAGCGGCTCTGGAATTTGGGGACACCTGGTACCTTAGTCAAGTACATAACCAAATGACGCCAGAGGAGAAGGACAGATTCCCTACAGGCAAACAAGCAGTCCATAGCAGGGAGCCTCGCTGGGATCCTGGCTCAGAACAGGAGGACTGGATCCGTAGGTACCTATTGACCAGCATATGTGAGGGATTAAGGCGAACTAGGAAAAAGCCCATGAACTATGCAATGTGATCCACCATAACTCAGGGAAAGGAAGAAAATCCAACAGCCTTTCTTGAGCGGTTACAGGAGGCTTTAAGAAAGTATATTCTCCTGTCACCAGACTCCATTGAGGGTCAGCTAATACTAAAAGACAAATTTATTATGCATTCAGCAGTGCACATTAGGAGGAAGCTCCAGAAGCTGGCCCTGGGGCCAGAACAGAGTCTAGAATCATTACTAAATCTAGCAACCTCGGTGTTCTGTAATAGAGATCAGGAGGAACAGGCTGAAAGGGACAGGGGGGACAGAAGAAAAGCCACAGCCCTAGGCATGGCCTTCAGGCAAGCAGACCCAAGGGTCTCGGAAGACGGAAAGGCTTGGGTTAGCCTCCAGTCTGGCAGAGCGTGCTATCACTGCAGCCCACTGGGACACTTTGAGAGAGATTGTCCCCAGAGGAATGGACCACCTCCTCGTTCTTGCCCACTGTGCCAAGGGGATCACTGGAAAGCACACTGTCCCAGGGGACGAAGGATCCCAGGGCCTGAGGTGTCTGACCAGATGACCCAACAGCAGGACTGAGGGTCCCTGAAGCAAGTGCCAGCATGAGCCATCACCCTCACCGAGCCCTGGGAAAGCTGACCGCAGAGGGCCAGGAGGTCGATCTTCTCCTGGACACTGGCCCAGCCTTCTCAGTTTTGCTTTTCTGCCCTGGATGGTTGCCCTCCAAGTCTATAACTGTCCGAGGAGCCCCGGGACAAGCATTCTCCCGATATTTCTCCCAGCCCCTATGAGAGGCTTTATGGATGGCCCTTTCTTACTAATCCAGTATTAGACAAAGAAACAGCAGATTTAATAAAACACATAACCTCCTTGGCTAAGTACCAACAGGCTCTTAGGACCTTACCTGAAGGGCACCCCAGGCAAAAGGGGAAAGAGTTGTTCTGCTCTGGGGACTTAGTGCTTGTTACGTCTCTCCCCACAGACTCTCCTTCTCTAGGCCCATATTGGGAAGGACATTTTCAGTTATTCTGTCTATCCCAACAGCAGTTAAGGTGGTGGGAACTGACTCGTGCATTCATCACAGTTGGTTGAGGCCTTGGACACCTCCTGAAGAAAATGGTGGACCCTCCACTCCACAGCCTGAAGTTCCAGGAGACAGCCCTTCATACACCTGCGAGCCTTTAGAGGATCGACCTTTGCTCTTACACGAGATCCCCAGGGAAGTTACTGTTCATAAGTCTAACTTACATCCTGGCATTAACAGGACTATCACTCCTAACTTTACTATCTGTGACCAGACTCTACGCAATTGCCCCTACAGGTTGGTGTAATAGCTCTCCTCCCCTCCTTCCTAGTGCCCCCCCCATGACAATTTACACTGACTCTCATGTGCAGAGTCTTCTCTTGCCAAGGTCATGCCATACTCAAATCCCAATTATTCCTTTCATGGTTGGGGGTGATAATAGGAGACTTGGTACTAGCACTGGAGGAATTACTGCCTCTGCTCAGTTTTACTAGACGCTATCTCAGGAGTTAAATAATAACATGGAAAAGGTTGCTAATTCTCTCTGCAGAAGCAGCTTATCTCTTTAGCTTCTGTGACCCTTCAAAATAGAAGGGCCCTGGATCTGCTAACAGCAAAGAGAGGAGGAACCTGTCTCTTTTAGGAGAAGAATGCTGCTACTTTGTAAACCAATTGGGTATTGTCTTCAACAAAGTTAAAGAACTCAGGGACTGAATTGAAAGCAGGGCTAAAGACCTTCAAGAAGCAGGAGTGCAGAGCTTGTTTAACAACTGGCTGTCCCGGCTCTACCCTCTTCTAGGCCCGTTTATAACCGTTCCATTATTGCTGGCCTTCAGGCCTCTCATCTTTAACCTTCTTGTTAAATTCGTTTCTTCTAGAATTGAGGCCATAAGGCAACAAATGGTCCTGTAAATAGAACCCTGGGTGTCCTTGGCTCATAAACTGTATCGTGGACCTCTAGATCAACCTGCACCCCCGGAAGACTCCCCCTCTGGAGGAAACCTCAACTGCAGGGCCCTTTCTAGACCCCAATTCAACAGGAAGTAGTTAAAGAGCAATGGACGCCCATGTCGCAACAGCAGTTGGACTTTCTTGTGCAGAGTGGGGACTGAGGGACTCTTCCCAGGTCCGTGGGGGGTGTGGTTTCAAAGGCAGGAGTTTCTTGGCTCCACTCCTCCATCTGGGAATGCAAAGTTCTTTGTCTGGGTTTTCCACACTCAGGCTAGGTAGAGATATCCAGGTGGGCTCCTTTGTCCAAAAACCCACTGAAAACTCTGGGAGGAGGGGGCTCTGTTGTGGACCAAGTAGCCAATCCAGTATCAGAGTCAAAGGTCAATCACTCCAGAGGAAGTTTGAAAGAACTCCTCTCACTGGACAAGAACATGAGTGGGGAGGGAATAACTCAAGGGGTAAAATCCACTGCTCCCTCCCCACACGGATTCCTTCTCTGGATCCCCTCTCAAAGCAGGGTGGGAGCTGTTTCTCTCTCTCTCCCCCCTCCCACCGCTTTCTGTCAAATAAATAGCTTTCTGCAAAACTCTTTGGATCCACAATATTTATTTAAAAGGCAAACTCACCACACCTCTGGGGCCCCTTTCCCCATTCTTCAGGATAAGAGAGGCCAAGAACCTCACTGGGGAACTGGGAACATTTTCGAGCCTCCCACCCCACCCTTGTTACTCTATTACAGAAAACAGATAACCCCTGAGGGAATTACACAGTAGTCTCTTCTCCCAACATCAACATAGAGTTAATTGATTTTTACAACAGGTATTTACTTATTTATTTATTTGTTTGTTTATGTAGAGCCAGAATCTCACTCTGTCACCCAGATTGGTGCACAGTGGCATGATCACAGCTCACTGCAACCTCAACTTCCTGGGCTCAAGTGATCCTCCTGCCTCAGCAGCCCAAGTAGCAGGGACTACAGGCATGTACCACCACAACTGGCTAACTTCTAAAAAAATCATTGTAGAGATGTGGGTCTTGCTGTTGCAATTCATTTGGAGTGACTGAGAAAATATTATAGAAAATAATAGGGAAATATATAGATTAGTCTCAAACCTTCTGGAAAGCCAAAAGATTTTACTGGGGCAGGCTGAAGGCAGCCAGCTAGTCCATCACTAGGGAAGAGATAGGGACGATAAGAGGGTTTTCCAGTTTAAGTCTGTTTACCCCACATCCTTTTGTTTCTAACTGTTTACTCATGTAAACTTTGTGCTGGATGGTCCTCTGGCGGGGGAGGGAATCAAAGCGGAATTACCCATTAATAGTGTTTATACTGGGCCTGGAACCTAAAGGTTTTATCATTCATAAAACCACTGTTTAAACCATGTTAATTATCTACAAGTGTGTTGACTTAGAACCTCTGTTGCAAAATTCATACTGAATAAATGGAGAGGGAGTCTTGGTCAACTGGTTGCATTTCACCCACTGAAAGCAGCCAACAGCCATCCCTAGCCCACATGAATCACTGAACCTGGTGTAAGAATGCCTTCATTCATTCATCTTTGAGTCAGGGTCTGCAGGCCAGACTTCTGTAGGTGGTGGTCAATGCCTCATCTCACTATGTTACCTAGGCTGGTCTTGAATTCCTTGGCTCAAGCAATCCTCCCACCTTTGCCTCTCTTGAGATAACCTATGTAAGCCACTATGCCTGGCATAAGGAGCATAGAGAAAACCAGTTCCTCTAACAATCCACAAATAAAAATAAATAAAAATTATTTGGGGGGCAAACTTGTCAGCCTTTGTCAAATAAAACAAATCCAGACTTGATGAGGAACACTTTGTAAAAAGGATTACGGCAAACAGAGAAGAGGCTATTGGAATAGAAGAAAAGGAAACCACTGCAATGATGAGAATACTTTGACATAGATCTGGTTGCTTACAGGGTTAGGTGAAAAGGGGTGTTCTTCTGTAGAGAAGAGTTAACAAACATGGATAGGACCAGGTGTTACAGAAGTAAGAAGAAAGGATGGTGAGATCTGATAGTAGATGGAGCCATATTTTACTGAGGCCAGCCAATATTCCTATTTTCCCAAGGGACTGTATGCTGGTTCAAGCTAAGGCTGGCCAAGTTTAGGAGCCTAGTGAAAGGAGAGAATCTTAACCAAAATTTGTTTACTAAGAACTCAGTTTCCGGTAATCAGTGGGGACAAGAAATTCGGCTAATCATTTAGGAGAAAAAAAAATGAAAATTTGGAGGGTCTATGTCTGGCCCTGTGATGAATAAATAAAAAGCTATCTGTGAGCCTTATCCAAGTCTTACGGGGGAAGGGTAGTAATTTGCAGTAAACTATTTTCTGGAACATAAAAAGGTGGAGGTTGATGGCGTTAAAGACACTCTACCACAAAACATGACTCCTTGGCATTTCAGAAAACAGCAGAATCAGGAAGATCCCCCTGACCTTCTTTTGCCCTTCTCCCCTGATTCAGACTGTAAATGAATTCTTCAGTTTTCTTCCTAAAGCCAGCCATAAAGCCTTCATTCCAGTGGTACCCTCCATATTTCTTGAGAACAGGAACATTCTCATCTCAGAAAGCAGAGAGATGCCAAGAAGAAACTGAACAGATAGGCCTTGCTAAGTGCCCACTGATGCCATTTGAATGTCTCCTCCAAAGCTCATGTTGAAATATAATTGCCAATGTAATGGCTTTGGAAGCTGGGGCCTTCAAGGGGTGATTAGGTCGCCCTCGTGATTGTATTAATGGCATCATCAGTGGAGTGGGTTGGTTATCGCTTGAGGAAGCTAGCTATTCTATGAGTACGCTCCCGATAAAAGAGTGAGTTTAGCTCTGTCCTTCTATCTCACATGCTCACTTGCCCTTCCGTCATGTTATGATACAGCACTTTGCTCTTGTCAAATGCTGGCACAGTGTTCTTCTACTTCCTGGCCTCCAGAAACATGAGCCAAATAAGTTTCTTTTCTATAAAAGTTATCCAGTCTGTGTTATTGTGTTACATGAGCAGAAAATGGACTAAGACATCACATTGGTACTGAGAGTGGAATTGTTGCTATATCAAATACCTGAATATGTGGAAGTAGCTTTAGAACTGAGTAACAGGTAGAGGCTAGAAGAATTGAGGGAAGAATCTAGAAAAAGCCTGCATTGCCATGAAGAAAGCATCAACAGCAATTCTGGTGTGGGCTTAGAAGAAGAGCATAGCTGTAGGGCAAGTCTAAATCTTCATAGAGATTACTTAGCTAGTCATTACTAGAACATTGATATGAACGGTCAATGTTCATATGATATCTTCTGATGAGGTTTCAAATGGAAATGAGAAACAAGGTATTAGAAACTGGATAAAGACCATCGTTGGTACAGAGTCACAGATACCTTGGCTGAACTTTGTCCATGTTCCAGGACAAAGAACACATTCCATAAAATGTGGAATTTAAGAACAATAAATAAAATATCTGGTGGAAGAAATATCAAAGCAGTAAAGCATTCAGGCTTCTGTCTGGTTACTTTTATTGTATACAATGAGATACAAAAACAGAGAGATGACTTCAAGACGGAGTTTATATCAAAAGTGAAGGAGACTGTAAAGGTTTGAAAATTTCACAACCTAGCCATGTAAAGACTAAAATAGTGTGTTCAGGAGAGCAAACCAAGGGTGTTCTAAAGCCAAGGGGCCAAGTGACTGATAAAGCTATTATCATGGATAGAAGAGAGTCAGGTGCCATTTATCAAGACAATGAGAGAAAGAAAGACCCTGAAGATATTTCAAAGATCTTTGAGGTTGCCTCTCTTATCATAGGTCAATTTTGCAGGAAGGCAACATTGTTTGGGAGCATAAACTTGTGGTACCCTCCATGCACGCACTGCCCAGAGCTGCCTCAAGTCTCTGCTTCTACATTCCAGTGCAGAACTCTCTGGTCACCCCAGCTGCAGATCAAGCAGGACCTGATATGCTTCAAGCAACCACTCTGGGAGGTACAAGCTTTAAGCCTTGGCAGGATTCATGTGGTGTTAAGTCTGCAGGCTAGCAGAATGCAAGAACTGTAGGGGGCATGGCTACCTCCAGCTAGATTTCAAAGGATGTCATGGTAGCCTAGGGACCCAGATAAACCTGCTGCAGGAGAAAAGCCATTGAAGAAATCTCTAATAGGACAGTTCTTAGTGGAAACATGGGAGCAAGGCCACCTCAAATACTCCAGGACTGTAGGGCCACCAGTATGCAACTGTAGTCAAAAAAAGCTGTTTGCATGAGACTCCAAACTATGACAACTGCTGGGTGAACTGAGCCCAGCAAAGCCATAGGAGTGGGGCTTCCTGAGGCCTTGCAGAGTCAATGCCTACCCCAGTGACCCAGGATGTGGGACATGGAGTCATAAAAGATCATTCTCCAGCGTCAAGACTTAGCGTTGTTTTTCCTATTGAGTTTTGGGCTTACTTGGGACCAATTTCCCCTCTTTCCTTCCTTTTGGAATGGGAATGTCTACCCTATGCCTGTCTCATCATTGTATTTTTTGAGTATATAACTTGTTTTGACGTCACAAGCTCATAGCTGGAGGGAATTTGCCTTGGGATAAGTTGTGTCGAAACTCTGGACTTGGATTTTTGAGCTGAGGCTACAATGACTGAACACCTTTGGGATGATTGGCATGAAATTAATGTATTTCATATGTGGGAAGAACATCTTGAAGAATGAGGCACAGAGTGCTGTGATTTGAAAGTCCTCTCCAAACCTCATGTTGAAAGTTAATTGCCATTAGCAGTATTGGGAGGTGAGATCTTTAAGAGCTGATTAGGTCCTGAGGGATCTGTCCCTATGAATAGATTAATGCCATTATCGCAGGAGTGAATTAGTTATCATTTGAGTGAATCCCTAATAACAAGGATGAATTTGTTTCTATTTCCTGTCTTTTTCTCACATGCTCATTTGCCCTTCTACCATGATATAATGGCAGCACAAAATCCCTCACCAGATGTTGGCAGCATGCTCTTGGACTCCCCAGTTTCCAAAACTGTAAGTCAAACAAAACTTATTTTTTAAATAAATTACCCGTCTGTGGTATTCTGCTTTAGCAGCAGAATATTGACTAAGATATCCCCCAGTTTATTACCATTAGATCACACACTCTCTGTTCAATCCCACTTCTGCATGACTGACCACCCACTATCAAACTTAGCACAAAAATATACAGATTCCCCTGTTTCTTGGGGTTCTTCAATTCTAAAGGCTCCACATAAAATTTATATTAAATAAATTGGTATGTGTTTCTCTTGTTAATCTGTCTTTAGTTAATAGAGATTTCAGCCATGAACCTTGTGATAGGTGAAGAAAGAAAAATTTTCCCCTCTGCAGGGGATTTCTGATTTCTTTAACCTTCACTTGTGCCTCCCAGAAGCACAAGGCTCAGATAAAATTCAACATTGTCATCTTTTATGTATAGGCATATTTTATGGATATAAGAACTGCTCATCTTAGATTCCTAGTCTCTAGTGTTGGCCTGACACATAAAAGAACTTCACTGTTTCATGAGGTCAAGGGTAACACTTCTTATCTTGTAAAGGCAAGAGGACGAACCTCTTGTACATACTCAACTTCGTTGCTGCCTTGGTTTTGTGAAAGAAAAATCATTCAGACACTTGTTAAAGATGGTAAAGAAAACTTTATGCAAGAAGACGGTGACAGCAGTGGTAACTTTGTAGTATAAGAGAGAGCAAGCTCAACTTTAAATACGAGGACAGGTGGGGGTCAATGGATGAAAAATTAGTAAGAGGTAATGTCAGGCTGGTGGGATTCCTGCTAAAGAGGCCAGGGTGATATTGGGAGCGAGTGAGGGACAAGAGACACTTGATCAGATACTGACGGTGGTAGATTTTTCATTCAACGGATTCAGCAGGATTCAGGCTGAAACTGAACTAAACACACCAAAGAAAAAGACCAAGTACAGAGCCTGATAAGAAAGAGAATGTGGAACAGCCTGACTCCAGTCTAGTCAGGGAGTCTTTGCCTGTCTAAAAATGTTAGCAGGCAAAAATTTAACTGTAGGAAAATAAAAGAAGTAAGGTGGAACCCGGCCATCGTAGTAACTCTAAAAATCCCTGAAGTTCGGCCAATCCTATTTCAGCCATATTTGACAAAGAACTGAAGGAGTTTCGTGATTCCTAACTAAAATCACAGTCCAGGCCGGGCGCGGTGGCTCACGCCTGTAATCCCAGCACTTTGGGAGGCCGAGGCAGGTGGATCACGAGGTCAAGAGATCGAGACCATCCTGGTCAACATGGTGAAACCCCGTCTCTACTAAAAATACAAAACATTAGCTGGGCATGGTGGTGCGTGCCTGTAATCGCAGCTACTCAGGAGGCTGAGGCAGGAGAATTGCCTGAACCCAGGAGGCGGAGGTTGCGGTGAGCCGAGATCGCGCCATCGCACTCCAGCCTGGGTAACAAGCGCGAAACTCCATCTCAAAAAAAATAAAATAAAAAATCACAGTCCACCACCACAAGAACTGGTTCTTCAGGAGAAGTGTGAATTGATTTTGCATGAACGCAAGCTAGTTTAAATTGACATAGGAAACTGCTTGTACAGACCCCCTGACTGGTTAGTCAGAAGCGCCTCCATCGTCAGGTCCACACCGACTCGTTAGACAGTTGGGGTCATTTGTTGTGGTTGCAGGTGCCACTTTCATTGCTCTTATCTTCTATTTTCACATTGATTTGATCTCTCCACAACATTAAAAAGACTTGAAACCCCATCTCTACTAAAAATACAAAATTAGCTGGGCATGGTGGCGCGTGCCTGTAATCCCAGCTACTCGGGAGGCTGAGGCAGGAGAATTGCCTGAACCCTGGAGGCGGAGGTTGCGGTGAGCCGAGATCGCGCCATTGCACTCCAGCCTGGGTAACAAGAGCGAAACTCCGTCTCAAAAAAAAAAAAAAGAAAAACACGTACTTGACCTTAACAGATTTTTTCACTCCTTCCTGCTAAAATAAAGACCTTTCATGTGCTTCAAAAGTCTAAGGGAACTGGAGACAACATAGTACCTGGGGAATTTAGAGAAGGAGAGTAGAGGTTCCCCATGAAGGAACACGATTGTTAGGGTAGAGAAGAGATGCAATCGAGTTTATTTTATTCAATCAGAGTTTACTGCACATTTTCTCTTTAATGACCAAAGTTTTAAGATTACGTATTTGTAAATAAGTTTCAAAATAATGTTGTTAAACTTAGGCTTTTACTCTATCTAATGTATTTTTCGAAGTTGATAAAAGTTTCTGCAAAGTCAGAATTTATTCTTCTATGCCTCTGTCAATAATGGATTAGTCAGAACGAAAGGATTCTACATGTGTGTACAGTGATTAAAACAGACTGCTCTACCTCACTGCTAAGGATGATTATGCTTCTGGAAAAAATTTGATTCTGAAAAGATATGGGCTGACTTCCTCACGCCAGAGAAGAAGAGTCCTGCTATTTTCAGCTGTTCTTGCTAAACTTCTCATTCTGTTCCTTCAAACTCACATCCCAAGTGACTGAATCAAACAACACCAACGCTGTAGTCTTAAATATCCCTCAGCAGCTCCCCGAAGTGCTTAGAGGGCTACGTGGACAAGGTACTGATGGAAGATTTGACTGATGACTTACGGGTGCTGTAGACAAAAGTGAAGTGGGGGCACGAGGCTAGAAAACAAATCTAGAACGGCTGCTGAGGCTGAGTGTTCTCCCAGAAACTGTTCCCTCACACACCTGGATTACCTTTTCAAAGACATACACACACTCACACGCACAGAGAAACGCTCTGCTTTTTAGTGAATGCCAAATTGTTTTTGTTGTACGTAACTTTATTTTAACCAATTAAAGAGAAAGTAATGACACTAATTTCCAATCTATGACCATGGTAATTTCTGTTCTCCATTTGGCTAAATGCTTGATAATTTCAATATCATTTCACTCGCGAATAGATCACTCTTCTGAATATGTATAGAGGGCTCAGGTATACTCCTCACATTTTGTGAATACTTCACCTAATTAATAGGAGGTGAGTCTCTTAACCTACTGCCCAGGTCCCATAGCAGATTATTAGCACTATTGCTTTGATTGATCTTTCTAAGTGTTCCTCTTGGGAAAGATATTTGAAAGTCACATTTAAATAAGGATTCAACAATTACTGAACATTAATTCTCTTCTAGTCTCAAGTGCTATTTCTGGCAAAGGTTATGGAGACAATTTTAATGGGAGAAATACACCATTATTTAGTTACTCCTGATTCCCAATATGCAGCAAATGGTTTGTGCTAATTTTTTTTACTGACCTTCTCTAATGATATGGATTTTTATTCACATTTGAAACGTAGAGAATAAGCAAAAGAGAAAAGAACTAGAACTCGCGGAGGCTTATTGTATCTCTTCACTCCAAATACAGCCCTCAGTGAGGTGGCATCTCATTCAAAGCATTTAAATGATGCGATTTAATGTATCCAAAAAAATTCTTTCTTTACTCTCGCATCTGTCTTATTCTCAATTAATAGAATGTAGTAAAATCAAAAGGCTTTTTTTTTTTTCATACAGAGTCATAAAGCTGGAAAGAACCAAAATCTCATTCACTAAAAAACAGAGACAGACTTAAACAGTGTAAATAATTTGCCCAAAGACACAAAACTTCTAACCAGCAAAACCATGACTTGAGATCAGGTCTCTGGATATCTAGTAGTCTCCTCTCTGCATAATGCTGCTTAAATATAACTTATGAATTAGTTATTTTTGAAAGTCAAGCATATATCTTTTCCTACCCTGACTTCAGACAAAGATTTAAAATGGAGAAAATGCAGATTCCAAAAGATAATTATGTAATTGCGATTGCATTTGAAATTTCTAATCTAGATAGTAAAAGCTGCTTATGGAAGAAAAATAAAGGGAAACCATGAAATCAAAAAAGGAATGAATTTGAAACCCTCTTAAATTTTGCAAACCTTTAAAGATATATTTTTTAGAACAACAACCAAAATGCAAACTAATGGCTAAGAGAGAGACATTAAAAATACAAAGTAACGTGAAATGCAACTTCACAACATTTTCTACTGTCAGGAAGGTAAGAAACCAAAAAAGAAAAAAAATGAGAATGTTGGTGGATGAAACAGGAAATGAAGAAGCTCCGGATGGCAAACAGCTCATCTATTAAAGAGGCAAAGAGAAATATAATTCACATATTAAATGAACACAAAGTATCTGTCATCAAACATTGATTTTGCATTTAACCATCAAAGGGGACTTTGGTCAAAAAGTAAAGATAGTTAAAGTAAACCAGAGGTGCCGGTCCACAGAAGTGAAGAAACATTATTACAAAATTGTGTTTAAGGGAAATTGAGAAACAGTTAAAGTATAGTTAAATAACAGCCTACTTTATCCTTTTGTATGCACATGTAAATCATATTATCTTCACAGAAAGTTTACACATGTCCAGAAAAACCTCTACTTTCTCCCTTGAACAAGCAAATACTACTGTACAAATAGCAGCATGCTTGTGGAGATTATAGGTAACATTAATGAAATCAGGGTATAGGTGAGTCTTCTAAACCATTCATCCTCTTTGGAACCTGGCTTTGTGGCATGAGAAGCCACGGATTATCTATTTACTTCTGGTCCTCAGTGAGAAGAAAAGAAGCCTGCCCATCATTGAACTGGCATGTCAGCTCTTAGAGTTTCTAGCACATGGCTAAGTAGTAAGAGACAGGAACTTCCTCAGGTAAGCCCCAATGCCTGCCATTTCAAATGTACAACATTTTCCTTAGGCTCAAAATTTGTATTAATATTAATATTACTTATTATGTTTTCTAAAATGCATCTTATACAACATTTTATAATTATATACGGTGCTGAAACTTAAAAATTCTACCTCTCTGCCAAAAATGCATATATCTCTTTCATATACATCTAATGAATAAGACAGAAATTCACATGATAGCTTCTTCAATGGCCATCCATAGATGTCACTACAGAAAGGTATACATAACCATAATTAATTGAGAGAAGGAGAATTTAAAGTTTTCCCGAAGCATCAGTACCAATTTCTAGCACAAATGCCAATCACATTTGAAGTTAATCAGCAAGTACCCAGATGGTTAGCAGGAGGCAATTCAAGTTTTATTTGATTTACATACCCAACTTGTGAGGAAGAGAGTTAAAAGGATACTTGTTCAATGACAACAGCTGCCTCTTCTGGTAGAAGAAAAGGTAGGATCTACTCTAATGATCTAGCCATATGCTGCAGAAAAAAGTTAATTTTTGTAGCCAGTATGCTATGGCTAGTTTACTCTATGTGCCCACTTTGTGATCCCTGGTGGGTAAGGGAATGAGGGGTTTCCTGGAGAAGTGGGGAAGATGAGTCAGCCTCCAAATATCAGCCCTAGGATAACAAATGTATGAATGACATAAAGAAATGAGATCATTCTGGAAGCTACTTATTGAATGGGAGGCAGGTGGGATATGCCTAACAGGAAGAAAATCTTACTGAGGAGGAGAGCATTCAAGCGCTTGACCTTGACCCTGACCCTGGGTCCCAGATACTATTTTTGAGAAAGCAGGTCTCAGCACAGTGCTTTTGGTCATCATTGACTACATAACCTTATACCACAGTCATGAGGCATTTATTTCTTTTATAACACTTTCATTCTCTTTTCTTTTGTTGGGCTTTTATATAAAAATGGGAAAAAAGTTCTGTCTTGTGTGTTTGGGGTACATAATCTTTGGTACACTCATGAGAATATACCACGCTTATGCATGCCATTGGTCAAGCGCATCGAGTCAGTAAGGTGTAACACTCAGGTGGTATCATTGAAAGTCCATTCTCCAGGTTGGAGTTTGGGCAGGGCTAGAGGTTTGAGGAAAGAGGGAAACCGCAATGAACAAAGCAATCCTTTGGGAAGCATAATGAAGAAGCAGTAACTTTCGTGAGTAGAGTATTCTCACTTCTTCAGGAGAACAGCTTCCACCTTTGGAGATGCAGATGATTTAGAACTTTCAAATCAGTTAGAGCAGCACTTAAAAAGCAACTTCTGCATGAGTCAGTAGGGTGGAAAACAGGATGAGAGGGATAGCGTGCAGACACAGAAGGCCAGCAGAAATGGTGTGTAAGAAATCAGTAATCACACCTGCTAACGTCAGGGACTTGGTGTGTTTGAAGTCCCAGTGACTATATGAGTTGAAGACAAAAGAATCAAACCAAAGGCAGAGAAAGACCTAAACATTCCCTCCTCTGTGTTTTCAAAACACGAATTACAATAATTAATAAACAGGAAGCATCCATCTGCATAACTCCCTCATGAAATTATGAGCTTCTGTAAGGGCTGGGACCATGTCTTACTCACCTATCTATCCCCAGCACCTCAAGTAGTACTTGGTATAAAGTAGAGGCTCAAACATGATTATTGAAAGAGAAAGTATAAAGAACTTTGGAAGAGTCAAGCTGAATAGCAGAAATGATACCGTGGTGGCAATTAGAAGACTACCTGTTATAATTCTGCCTCTGCCTATAAACCAGCTGTGAGACCTTGGAAAGCCCTTTAATATTTCTGAGATTCAATTTCTTTATTGGTAAAATAAAGCTCTTCTTCAAGATTGCTCTAAAATTCTATTGCTGTGAAAATAAAATCTGGATTTTTGTGGAAGTTTGCTAATATTAGCTAAGTTCCAGCTTTTACTAGATTTAGCACCTCAAAAAAAATGGTGTATGTTAAAACTCCTAAAGTGTTGAGATTTTAACTCATCCTAGTAATGTACAAAACACTGAAAATTAACTGAATTATTACCTCAATGATAAAGTTACTAAGTTATAAGAAATACATTTTTAATTTCCCCAGTGTGAAAATATGTCTTTCTTACCACTCCTGTGACAAAGTTGTGAGATTGTTATTACTTTGTAATAGTTTAATTTCTGATAATGCCTCTAGAAGAGAATAACCAGCTATGTCTTAAGTTGATGAGCTCTGTTAATCTTCTAGGTGATGCCTTTTTTACAGAAAGTAAAAACTGCAGTTATCCTGGATGGCTCCATTCTTCCAAAGATGAGGAAGTTTTCTAAAGATTAGGAACATTTAAAATGAATTGTATAAGAGCATATTTATTTGTTTAATTATCTATGTAAGCCATAGCATAATGAAAATATTGTAATTGTGCCACTTTTCAAAGAAACACTAAGGAGAAAACTGTAAACATCGTGGATGGGGAATTATGCACACGAAGACTTACAGCCACAATAACGTTATTCAGAACTGTGCTGGTAATTTGCCCCTTCGGGGCAAATTTAGAAAAAACATGTATAAGGTTTAACCACATGACTACCACTTCATGGGTGTTGCACTGTAAAAGCCACACACACCATATTGTACATTCAGCACTATTTTTTTATTTTTTAGTTATTCTCCTAGTGGCTCCTCTAGTATCTCTAATTGCAGTGTTCTCAAAAGCAACATTCTTTATATGGCGACTGCTCAAGAAGTAAAATGAACTGGTGCTTACAACATACGATTAGCAATTAGAGATATTTTTTTCTTTCAACGATTACCAAGGGCTTATTCAAAGAAATAAACAAAAATAAAAAGAGTAGATGATGTTTTTCTGTCTTGAGACCCAGGAATCTCAGTTGGTGGAATCTCTTTATTAAGCATTTCACTTAAGGATTATTTGTCAAAATATGTTATAGGAAATGGCTTGCTTTTTATGAACAAAAGAGAAACCTACGCTTTGTTAGGAACTATGCTGTGTATTCTCCATTTGCCAGTTCCTATCCATGCTTTCTTTTCTTTTCCTGCTCTTTGCCCCGGGAGACTGACCCTAACACATTACATCTCTCAGACTTATCTGTTAGTTGGCTTCCAGTTAAGTAGGCCTATGAGAAGGCAGCAGCCCATGATCAAGGGCTTTGGCATCACCTGTCTGTTAGTAGCTGTAGCTCCTGCTGATGGTCTTGGAGATGTTCAGCTACTAACAGACACGTGACGCCACAGACCAGCTCTCCCTGGGCTTCAACAATCCTTGTTCTTTCTAACGCAGGGATATTAGCTGCATCTTACTTTTGTGAGTTTCTAGGTACTCCATCATCTCTAGTCATTCCCCTGACCTGTCCATACCTTCGAAATGGAACTTTAATAGAAATCTTTTTATTGAAATCATTTGGAGTGAATTCTGTCTTCTTCCAAGAAACTGGCAATAAATACTAATGGCATATGCACTTAATGATAGTTAATGATATATAATTTTTAACACTCCGAATTGTTGCTTGATTATAAGTCAACTATTGCTGTCCCCGTTATCTGCACACTGTTTCCTTATGTGACAAAGTACTATAGTAGATACCATGGTGCCCTACCCAAATCAGTAAATTCCTGGATTAATCAGAGGTACAAGGACCTTGCCCCTTGCCTCAATTTGGCACAACTCTGAAGGGCTATAAACTCTCCAGAGCTTACCATAAGATTAGCTGATGTGTCTTTAGTTTCTTCACTATGGGTGAGTTTCTCCCTCTGCCCAATCTTGCAACTGTATTGCCTAAGAAAAGCCCTCAGTACATCTGATTGCAAGTCCTAGTCTCTGAAACTGTTTCCAGGGAAACTAATCTAAGTTATACAGTGACTGGGGTCGGCCTAGACCTAAGCTGGTGGAGAAATATAGCTAAAGCCCCAAACTCAGCAAACAAAGCATGACTATTAGAATGAAATTCTCCTATAGTCTCTGATGGTAAAAATTGCTGCAACCACCAGTGCAGTTCTCACTGGGAAGAGAAAAGATACTTTTCTACTCTTTTTTTAGGCATACCCAGAAAATGACTTTAGCCTCTAACCCATCATGCTGTGTTCCATCAGGGCCTTGATAGGTAAACATTTGAGTTACATCAACTAATTTGGAAGTATTATTCCCCAGACCACCTGTCTAGCTTACTGGTCTGTTATCCCTTCTTTCAGGGATTAGGGCTATTCTTGCCTGTTGCAAGGAGTTGGTTCCATAAAAGCAAATCAGGACATGGGTTTCTAATGAGGCAGCCAGCTTGAAATGAGCCTGAGTGAAACAAGTCATTCTTTAGAGAGCTGATCAAAAGCAATCACGGAGTCAAAAATGAACAGAAACAAGTTTAAAGTCTGAAATTCAGAAGGAGTCATATTAATAGGGATGAGTTGGGGTAAAAACAGGTTCACAAGAAGTGAAGAGCGTTCTTGGCATCTGCTACAAAAAGACTTGGGTTTTAGAGACTCATGTACAAGTGTGATGTAACGGTGGATAGGACAAAAAAAATCAAAAGACGATTTCCATCGCTACAATCTCTCTTCCCTGCATGATTCCTAGGGCAAGAATCATTTGCATGCTGATAAAAGCTAGGGAGGCTCAGAGAAGCCAGAAAAAACTGGGTCATCAGTACAAGCTACTGTACTCCACTAGAATTGGTGAGCAAACCAGAGCTTTGGCAGGGGTAGGATAGGAGATTAAGGAAAGTAGGCAGAGAGCCTTTAAATCCATGCAATGACAGCACCAAGAAATAATGTCAGCATAATATGCATGTAGTATAACTGGGTATCTAAAATTACATTTAAATGGATTAAGTCCACTAAAAATGATCAATACTAATTTTATAGTTTCTTTGTAAGATCAAACTTCCTCGACTATTAGTGGCTTCTTCCCACATAGAATAGTAGAAATAAAATCAAAACGAAGAAAATATATGACCATAGTTAAAAATCGAACCAAAAAAAAAAAAACCCGAAATGACCAATCAATTTTCTTCAGTACACATTTGAATATCATAGCTAAAAAGCTTACATTAGTTTCTCTTTCAATGCATGGAAGTTAGCAAGAGAAAAATGTGATTTTCTTTGCAATAGTAACAGCCTTGCTGCGCCTACTTAGTATAAACAAAAGATAAAAATTGCTCAGTAACACAATGTGCTTATTTGCCTCCTATTCTTCTAGGCAGACTCTAGCTAAATAAAAAAAGTAATTTAAGGTTAGTCTTTCAGGAAAATGCTCTTTTAATGAAAAACAAACCTATTCCAACTAATACCCATTTTAAACAGATTTAGAATTAAGAATCCTCTTTAAATTCAGGCTAATAAATTGAGGGTGAGTCGAAGTACTCGTAGTCCAATAGATTATTATCAAAAGATTTGCTACCACAACAGGCTGGATTTAGTGGGACTAACCCATGAGCAAGGGACATGCAAAAACATTAATAGAGTTACTCACAAAATGATCCTAATGAATGCAACTGACTTTAATAACCATTATGCAAGGTGGCTTCTCCCCAGTATAACCATGTCCATGGAGGTAATCTTTTTAGGCAGGAGTGATCTTCAAGTCTTTTTCAATTTAGAAATACTGAATAATCACCTGGGTATTTTAATCTCCTAATGCTCTTTGAGGATTTCCATGTGTTTCCCCCTTCATGTCAATGAGGAATGGCAGATTTGCATTCTGTTATTTCTGGGAAACTATCATCAAGTATAAGGTGGGAAGCACTATGTGTTACATGGTTTTCTTCCCCATGTAAGCCCACGTCCATTACGGGTGGAAGTGAGGGATTGGAGGCCTCAATTTTAAGGTGCTTTACCAAATTCCAGCAGTTGTGTACATATCATGTGTAATTATTTTCCTTTGAGTGTGAGCAAGACCTTTAAACACGATGAGGCAGTGTCTCCCTTGATTAGTTTTATTATATGGCAAAGACTGAAGCAGAACATTTTCACTGACCTCTTTGCGATACCGGAGTGCATGGGCACTAGAACTAGTTGGCTGCTTTGCTGCCAGCAGAGGTGGACTTCACTTATTCAGTCCCACCGCATTCCACCCCTTGCAGAGAGGGTGAGCACAGGTGAGCAGGTGCGGGAGCCAGGGATAGTGCTTTTGGGCGCCAGCAAAAGCAAAACTCCCTGTGGCCCTGCAGTAGCATCTAGAGAGGTGCCCTTGATCCTTGAAGCCCCAGAAAGAGTGTTGAAATCAGCACTTTTTCAGCTTTGCCATCTGCAGATGACTTAAGTGTTAACAGCTCAGTGGAGGGTCAGTGTGACAGCCTTTTGCACCTGCACCTGAAATCTTGTCTGGCATTCAGGAGGAATAAGGTCACATGAACAAATTGGAGATGGCAAATGCAGGGGATTTTATTGCTGATGAAAGTGGTTCTCGGTTCCTCCGGAGTCAAGCTGCTTCTTTCCAATGTCCAACATAGTCTGACATCCTGCTGCTTCCCCTCCTCTCCCTTACCCTCCCCTCCCCTCTCTTCTCTTCTCTTTGCCGGCAGAGCCTGGGGATTTTATTGGCACAGGATGTGGCATGGGGAGGGCCATGGGTGGTTTTGGAGAAGGCAACATTTGAGCAGAAACACAGGAATACATGTTCTCTCTTTGGGCCGTGGTTCCAGACTTAAGGGTGGGACCCTCACTGGAGAGATGCCCTCTTCTGCCCAGAATTATCCTGCCTCTTGTCCCTATCAAGATGACGGAATAGGTGCACGTATTGGACTTGACAAAGTAAGTTGGTATGTTGTGGAGAGGGCCATATAACCAGGAACAGTAGGTGGCCTCTAGGAGCTGGGAACCTCAGTTTTACAACCGAAAGGAGCTGAATTCTATGAAAAATCTCCTGGATTCCTGTTAGAAAGGAATGAACCCACCTGAAACTTTAATTATAACCGGGTAAGACCTCAAACAGAGGACTCAATTGGTATTCCTGACTTACAGAAACTCTGAAATAATAAATGAGTCCTGCTTTCTGTTGCTAACTTGGTATTATGTAATAATATATTCATACGTGCCTTTCACCTGCCACCATGGCTCTGAGGCCTCCCCAGCCATGTGGAACTGTGAGCCCATTATACCTCTTTCTTTTGTGAATTGCTCAGTTTCTGGTATGTCTTCATCAGCAGCATGAAAATGGACTAATACATGGGAGTATTCATTTGTTAGGGAGTTCAAGGGTGCAAGGGCAAAGTTCAAAAGTTCATTCACCCCCTTGGGCTCCTGTCCTGAAATGAGACTTAGGACTTACTGAGTGAAGAGATAGAAGTAATAGGTGAGCTAAGACACCTGGCCTGTGACACTGTGACTCAACCTCAGCACTTTATTTCAGATCAGGGCAGTCTACAAGGTCTGAGAGCTCTTTATACATTATGGATTTCTTCTAAAAATAGATAAACTAATTCTATTGATACCCATTTTCTGATGGCTATTGCTCTTGTGAAGAGTCCTGTGCAACAGCTAAAGCCACCTTTAAGTACATTAGCAGTCATATTAGAAGAATAATTTCAGGCATTCTCTTACATTTTCTTAACCTTCCTGAACTAAAAACACTTTGGTTTTTGGAGCTGTATCAGAAAAAAAAGAAGATGGTTACTGGCTGAAGTTTTACTTTTTAAATTCATTCCCTTTAATACTCTTTTCTGTGCCTCGCCCATTCCACAAAAGTCTCCTTTATCCTTCATAGTTCAACCCAAGTCATGTCTTTTCTGGAAAGCTTACCCTAAACTTCTTCTTACAAAGTAGTGGTAAACTTTTTATATTATAGCACTTTATTATGTGTCAAACACTATGCTTTATAGATACATAGGTGAGGAGAGAGATGATTGATAGACAAATGGATTATATATGTGTGTGTGTGTGTGTGTGTGTGTGTGTATAAATGTATATTTTTATATGTATAAAATATATATTTTAATACATAGTAAGAATATAACAATATATAATAAAATAGTGCTATTAATGTTTAAAATAATATATATATTTCAAAATATAAAAAATACATTTAATAAAAATATGCAAAATAAAATATATAAAATCTTATTTAATATATATTTAATTATAATAAAGTATATGTAAATTATATATAATATAGAAAAAAATTACATATTATATATTAAGTTAAATAAGATTTTATATATATAAAATATATTTTTTTAAAAACATATAAATATATACCTATATAAAATCTTATTTAATCACACTCTATAAAGTAAGTACTATTTTAATTCCCAGATCAGGAAATTAAGTTACAGAGAAATCAACAAGTTTGTCCAAGGTCACATGGTTACGCAAAGTCAGTGTTCCAACCAGGTCTGTCTCAAACAAAAGTCTGTGTCTGTAAGCTGTAACCACCTCATGGTAATTCCCGGAACATTCACTTCCAGAAACACTCATTGAGTATACTGCTTCAGTACGGCTTAGCATATGTTCCCTTTATTGTTACGCAATTTTTCATGTGCGTGTCTTATATTTATACCAGCTGTATCTACAAACCCCTGCATTACAGGAACTTGGCTTTCTGTCTTTTTTATCTTCAGCACTTAGCAGAGCGCTTTCTTCAATTTGAACCTTGATTTTCATCCAAATCTAACATTTTAATACCATTTGTCTTGGAAGGAATGCAAGTCTAGGTTAATTGCATGCCACAAGTGAGTACGTGATTTATAAGTGTACAATGTTTTATTCAGTTACATTATTATTATTGAAATATCTGAAAACTGATTAGGTGAGAGAAATTGCATTCATTTATTATATATTCAAAATTATATCAAATAAACATCTATCCACATTTCTACTTAAAAGATGCTTTTTTGAGCACTGAATGAATGCCCCAAAATAAATCAGATGTAGATTTTTGCCTTAAAGGATTTTCAACATAGTAAGGAAGATGAGGCATGGAGGTAAACAACTAGAAGGTAAAATAAGTGAAGATTAGTTATGTGAGAGGGACAGATATTCCTTCCCGTTGGGGCCTGAGGATGGTAGATTTGGACAAGAAAAAATGGACAACCACATTCAGGCAGAGAGAACAACGTAGAACAACATGAGCAAGGATACAGAGGCAGCAAAAGAGGCACTACACAGAGAACAGAGGTGCTCAGCCTGCGTCGATGGGGAGCAGAAGGGAAATGAAACTCAAAGGGTAGGTCATATCATGGCGGCCTCAATAACAAGCTAAAACACCTAGGCTTGGTCTGTAGAATTTGAGAAGGATAGATAATAGTTACAGATTTGCTTTCATAAAATTAGTACTGAATAAATGTGAAGAACTAGTTGCAAGAAAAACAGCTGCAGTAGGGAAGAAGACAATTGGGTGACGGAGTGGAGGTGACTGCTTTTTATTATGGTGGAAGTTATTAATATTTTGTTTGTGCCTGAGTACCCAGGAATTAGTTACAGTTATTGACTATTTATTTTTCTTTTTTCAAAAATTTATTTATTTACTTATCTTTCATTTTTAAAATATTTAAAATTGGCACATAATTGTACATATTTATGGGATACACAGTAATGTAATACCTCTAATGTATAGGGATCACTGTTTGCATTTCGAGTAGGATTATTAAAACATTGACCTCAAGATATTTTATAATCTTTTGAAGAAATATTTGTAGCAGATGCCTCTCTTAAATGATCAGTTCTGGACAACCACTCAACTCCGTAGTATTGAATCTCTGTCAATACTGTCACTTCCCCATTTTCACCCCCATAGTTCCTTGTTTAAACACTCAGATTTGTCACAGCTTGTCTTTCATTTAGATTTACATGTATCTATGGTGATCGTTAGATTATCAGCTCCTACAAGACAGGAGGTCATCATCTACAAAATAATTAGTAGTTGATAAATCTTCATTCAATTAAACAAAAAATATATTAGTCTGTTCTGGCATTACAATAAAGAACAACCTGAGACTGAGTAATTTATAAGGAAAAGAGGTTTAATTGGCTCACGGTTCCTCAGGCTGCACAGGAAGCATAGCTAGAGTGGCCTCAGGAAACTTACAATCATGGCAGGAGGAGAATGGGAAGCGGGCATGTCTATATGACTAAAGCAGGAGGAAGAGGCAAAGATAAGGAGCTATACACTTTTAAACAACCAGGTCTCATGAGAACTCACTATCATGAGAACAGCAAGAAGGAACTCTGCCCCCATGATCCAATCTCCTCCCATCAGCCCCTCTTCCAACAACTGTACATGAGATTTGGGCAGAAACACAAATCCAAACCGTATCATTCTGCTCCTGGTCCTTCCCAAATCTCACTTCCTTCTCACATGGCAAAATACAGTCATCCCTTCTCAACAGTGTCCCAAGTCTTAACTTATTTCAGCATTAACTCAAAAGTCCACCGTCTAAAATCTCATCTAAAACAAGGCAATTCCCTTCTGCTTATGAGCCTTATAAAACCAAAACGAGTTAGGCACTTCCAAGGTACAATGTGGGTACAGGCACTGGGTAAATAAACTCATTCTAAAAGGGAGAAATCAGCCAAAAACAAAGGGGGAGGGGACTGTAAGTCCTATGTAAGTCTGAATCCCATCAAGGCAGCCATTAAGCTTTAAAGCTTAAAATAATCTCTTTTGACTCCTTGTCTCACATCCAGGCCACACTTGATGCAAGGGGCGGGCTCCCATGGCCTTGGGCAGCTCTGAATCGGTGACTCTGCAGGATAAAATCCCCTCAGCTGCTTTCACAGGCTGGTATTCAGTGACTGCAGCTTTTCCAGGTGCTCGATGCAAGCTGTCAGTAGATCTACTATTCTGGAATCTGGATAACCATGGCCTATTCTCACAGCTCCACTTAGCAGTGCCCCAGTGAGGACTCTTTGTGGGAGATCTAACCCCACGTTTCTTCTCACACTGCCCTAATAGAGGTTCTTCATGAGGTTTCAGCCCCTGCAACAGACTTCTGCATGGACATTCAAGTGTTTCCATACATCTTCTGAAATCTAGGTGAAGGCTCCCAAGCCTCAACTCTTGCCCTCCATGCACCCACAGGCTTAACACCATGTGGAAGCCATTAAGGCTTATAGATTGCACCCTCTGGAGCAGCTATAAGCTGAGATGTATCTGCAGATTTTTTAGTCGTTACTGCAGCTGAAGAGGCTGGGATGCTGGGAGCAGTGTCCTGGGGTTGTGCAAGGCAGCTAAGTCCTAGGTAGGGCCCAGGAAACCATTATTCCCTTTTAGACCTTCAGACCTGTGATGGGAGAGGCTGCCACAAAAGTCTCTGACATGTCTTTGAGGTCTTTCCTCCATTGTCTTGGCTATTAGCACTTGGCTCCTCTTTACTTTCACACAATTCTACATGTGGCTTGAATTCCTTCCCTGAAGTGGGTTTTTCTCTTCTACCACATGATCAGGCTACAAATTTTCCAAACCTTTATGCTCTGCTTCCCTTCTAAATATAAGTTCCATTTGCAGACTGTTTCTTTGCTCACTTACACAGGGATATGCTGTTAGAAGCAACCAGGCCATATCTTGAACACTTGACTGCTTAGAAATTTCTTCTACCAGATACCTTAAGTCATTCCTCTCAAGTTCAGAGTTCCAGAGATCTCTAGGTCAATGGCACAATGCCTCCAACTTCTTTGCTAGCACATAACAAAAGTCACCCCTGCTCCAGTTCCCAGGAAGTTCCTCATCCCCATCTGAGACATCCTCAGTCTGCACTTCATTGTCCATGTTACTATCAGCATTTTGGTCACAACAATTCAGCAAGTTTCTAGGAAGTTTTCAAACTTTCCTTCATCTTTTTGTCATTTTCTGATACATCCACACTCTTCCAAGCTCTGCCCATTACCCAGTTCCAAAGTTACTTCTACATTTTTGGGTATCTTTATAACAACACCCCACTCTCGGTACCAACTTGCTGTATTAGCCCATTCTTGCATTGCTATAAAGAACTACCTGAGACTAGATAATCTATAAAGAAAAGAGGTTTAATTGGCTTATGCTTCCACGGGCCATACAGCAGGCATGGCAGGGGTGGCCTCAGGAAACACAATCATGGCGAAAGGTGAAGGGGATACAGGCATATCTTTCATGACTAAAGCAGGTAAAAGAAGGAAAAGGGGGACGTGCTATACACTTTTAAACAACCAGATCTTGTGAGAACTCACTGACTATCACAAGAACAGCAAGGCGGAAATCTACCCTCATGATCTAATCACCTCCCACCACGCCCCTCCTCCACATTGGGTATTACAATTCAACATGAGATTTGGATGTGGACATAAATCCAGATCATATTACAAAGTCATCTCTACATTTATTGATGCATTTAGTTTTTTATAATCCATTAATTTGTTGAACAAATATTGACTACTATGTACAGACACTAAAATCAGGCAGCAGGGGTGCAGAAATTTAAAAAAAAAATTCCTTTTTTTTTGTCAGTGTCTTAAAAATAAAGGCAAGAACACAATTATAACACAGTCTTATAAATGTTGTGATAGAGAGAGTAACAGTTACAAAGCCTTCCAATTTAGCTGGTAATATTGAAAATCTCAGAAAATTAAACTTTTAAGATAAGAAGAAACAACACAGAATGACAAGAACAGCAAAAATCGTCTATTGGCCTAGAAGTGATCATGTTTCCAAATACTCTGGAATTTCAAATTAAAGTCAATTATTTTCTCATTTTTTACCTGATTCACCAAAGTCCCTTATCACTAAAAGACAAGACTGTTGAAGGCACATCTCTTTTCTTTTTATATTCCTTGGGCTTTGGAGGAAGACAGACCCTAAATTTGATTTTCAGTTCTACTTACTAAACCACTAAGGACTAAATTTCTCAACAACATTATGGCAATGCAATAGAACTGCCTTCCTTTCGGGTTTGTTTGGAGGATTAAATGAGATGGCTTATGTAAGCAAGACATCTATCAAAGTTCTCCATTGTTCTTCCTCTTCAACTCAACTTCACCTCACACCTTACATGACTCCTCTCATCACTTCCTAACCTCCCCTGTAACCTCAAGTTAACCAGAACTTCTCCAAAGAATATGTTTAAGGTATAATTTCTGTAGTCACAGGGTTGGCATTGGCAAATAGTAAAGGAAGAGGGAGAAAAACTCTTGTCCTTTGATGTGGTGATATGGATACTAAATATTCAAACAGCTTTTAATTATGCTATCTTATAGTCAAAAACATCAGGATTTCCTCAAGTGTTATATTTTACATAAATTCCTATCCTTAACTATCACGATTTGTGTGATGTAGACTCATTCCTTCCATCCAAAATTATTATCCATACTTTCTATTATAGAAAGTCTCCTCTAGTCAGATTATTACACAGATACAATAGGACTTATCCCACGTTTGTATCTTCAGTTATACAGCTGTCTACATGTAGATCTCTATTCACTTTCATCAGTTTCTACTCAGCTATCTTTGGCAACAAATTCAATGTATACATCTACCTCTTTAAATATTTCTAATTTCATCAGGTATTACATATACCTTCTCCAAACTGTAGTTATCATCATAAATTTAGTACTATAATGATGCCTCTGATTTTTTATATGCTATGTCAAGCACTACATTTCCTTATGCTTTTCTGCATGTTGTTCCCAGTTTGGAATCCCTTACTCCTACTCATCTTGAATGACTGTATTTAAACATCTTCTTTTCTGCACTTTCCAAGACCCCAGGCATAAATAAAATTGATTATTCCATCACACTATTATCCGCTATTATAGCGCTCATCAAATGTTATTATCATGTGTCTGTATAGCAGATGTCTCTAATAGTCTATACGATATTTAGGGCAAGGACAGCATTCCTCAGAACAGTGTCTGGGATGGCTGTTACTCAATAAAAATTTATTGAATAAATGAATTAATCCAATAAAATACATAGTGTTGCAGGATTGCTTCTTAAAAGTTGATTTTTCTGCAATATAAAAATCAGTGATAGTACTGCAGAAGTTGCAATAAACAGAATGTCCCCCTAAAGATATCCATGTCCTAATCCTCAGACCCTGTTAATATGAAACTGTTACATGGAAAAAAGGGAATTAAAGCTGTAGATAGAATTGAGATTCCTTATCCCTTAATTGAGATTCCTTATCCCTTACACTTAATACTTTAATTACTTCAAAATAGAGAAATAAGCCTGCATTATCTGGATGGGCCTAATCTATTCAAATGAGGTCTCAAAAGTAGAACAGGGTGGCAAAAGAGCATCATGGTGATGCGATATGGGAAGGACTCAACCCTCCACTGATTGTTTTGAAGATGGAGGAAGTGGGCCATGAACAAAGGAATGAGAATAGTCTCTAGAAGGTGGGAATAGCCCTCATTTGACAGCTGCAAGGAACTGAATTGTAACAAAATCTCCAAATGGCAAAAGAAATAGATTATTTCCTAGAGCCTCCAGAAAGAAACAGAGCTTGCTAAGAGAGAAAATCTGTCCTGGATTTTTGACCCAAAGAACTCTAAGATAATAAATTTGAGTTCTTTTGTGACTAAATTTCTTATTTGTTATAGCAGTGAAAAAAACTAATACAGTAGGTATTCAGTAAGTATTTGGTTTTGCATATAAAAGTTTCAAGTCACACAATCTGGTGAGTTGCAGGAGCACCTGAAAGCGTATGTGGTCCAGCCTTCCATCTTTAGGCAGATAAATCTCTCATTCAACTAAGACAAATAGTTACCAAGTACATTAAATGTTTATCATCATTTTCTTCAGCAGCCAATTTCAGTGTTTTACCACCCATATGATGAAGAAGTACCTCCCATGTCCAACAGAGCACTTTCTTGTCATTGATTTAATAATATTTTCTCTTGACCATTTACTTCTGAACATTAAGTAGAACTAGTTAACATCCCCCAACTAAATGTCCTAAAAATTCTCAAAGATAGTAATCAAGTTGCCCCTTAGTGCTTTTCTCATTCGAATTTCACTTTTCCTCAATAACTTTTCAATCCCTATGATCATATTTATTTGTTTTATTTGAATGCTTTTTTGAATGACTAACGTGGAATGCAAAATATTCAGTCAGTATTAAGGGTAGACTAGATTTGGGGGAGGCGGGGGGAAGATTCCTCACTCTCAAACCTTGTAGTGACATAGTGACCAAACCATGCAACTTGAGCAATTGTAAAATGTTATATAGAACTTCTTAGATTAAGTATATTTTTGTTCAGCAAAAAGTCCTAATTGCTGTCAATTTGTTTGGCCCAAAGCCTATAAAACTCACACTGTTTTCTAAAATCTTTGTCCAGAGGAGCTGAAAGGGAGAGGGAAAGGAGACGAGAAATTGCCTTCAGAATGAAACAACTTATTTTTATTACCATATATGTCTTTCCTAGAAATTTCTATAAAGATGTTCCTCTACCCACATTAGGGCCAGACTTTCCCAATCAAGGATTTGACTTTTCTGCTTCCTTTTAAATCTCAGCCAGCATTTCAAAAAATCAATATGCTTTACTAATAATTCATAATCTACTCTGTGCTACCTTTGTTGGCCAGTTAGAGCAATCATATCTTGCTAGCTGCGTTTTTAGGAAAATGCTCAACAACAAACCAGGAATCACAAATCACAGCTGCAGAGTTCTCAGGAGCCTGCTTGTTCTGCTGAGCACTGTCATAGTGTGAGCCCGGCATACGCAGTAACTGTGATGTAAGCAAAATCAGAGTTCTCCCTGGAAAAAACAATTGAACACTTGACTCATGTTCTTGTGTTCCTATTATAGAAGAGTTGTAAGCTCTAAAGAATCATTGATTTAATAATATTTCCTAACCACATATCATCTTTTTTGATCTAAGTTTATGTAATCTAAACTATACTCCAGACCTTTTGGAAGAACAGAGCATTCTTTCAGTTCATGTGGATGACAAATAATTTTTTGTAGAATGAATAAAATTTATTTTAGAAATTTGCCCTTTTGGTTGTTACTTTTGTGTGTTGACTTGGCTAGGCTGTAATACACCCTTATTTAATCAAATGAAAATCTAGGTGTTGTCAGGAATGTATTTTGTAGATATGGTAAACATCTCTAGCAGTTGACTTTAGATAACTAAAGCAGATAATTTTTCATAGTGTGAGCGGGCCTTCATAACATCAGATGAAAAGCCCTAAGGACAAAATTGCAATTAACTGAGGAAGAAAGAATTCTGCCTCAGAACTGCAACATCAACTCCTGCTCAAGAGTTTTCAGTCTGCCAATCTGCTGTACAATTTTTGGACTTGCCAGCCCCCACAATCATGTAAACCATACGTGGCATAACTACTGGCTCATTCTCTGGGGAACTTAACTGATACAACACTATTTCTCAAAGGACGTCGAACGACTTGTGTTTAAATACATCAATTGAGCAATAGATGCCTATGTAGTAATGTCTGTCATTACATATTTTCACAATCAATTAATAAATACTAAAATAAAACTAATTCCAAGAGAAGTATGAAAATTTTTTTGACGTCAATCAATGGTTACTATAATGAGAAAATTTAGAAAGTGTAAGATGGCTGGTGAGTTTGGAGGCTAAATTGCACCAACTCTATAGAGTTGTTAGACCCTAAAGAGGAAGAAAAAAGTGAGACCATGAAGTTTAGAGTTAAAAATCACAGGTTGCTTCCAGGTAACTACCATACTGGGAATTATATGACCTGCCTTAACACCCAAAGCTCTTTTGCCCTCCTATGGCACTTATCATAGTATTTCAATTGTCTCCTCAGAGGCTCTGTGAGGTCACAGACTGCAAGCTCCACCAACAGCAGTAATAATAATAATACCCTATCTTTTTTTTTTTTTTTAAGACGGAGTTTTGCTCTTGTTACCCAGGCTGGAGTGCAATGGTGCAATCTTGGCTCACCGCAACCTCCGCCTCCTGGGTTCAGGCAATTCTCCTGCCTCAGCCTCCTGAGTAGCTGGGATTACAGGCACGTGCCACCACGCCCAGCTGATTTTTTGTATTTTTAGTAGAGACAGTGTTTCACCATGTTGACCAGGATGGTCTCGATCTCTTGACCTCGTGATCCACCTGCCTCGGCCTCCCAAAGTGCTGGGATTACAGGCGTGAGCCACCGTGCCCGGCATAACTACCCTATCTTAAGCACATCCTACTTGTCATGTACTCGTTACAGATTATCTTAGGCATATAGGTTATTCTCAAAATCCTGTAAAATGGGAGTTATTTTTAACAACTTGTTTTCCAAATGTAAAAGCTGGATCTTAGAGAGGTAATTGTCTGAAGTGCTTTTAGTGTTGTGTTGGCTATCTAGAACTTATCAGAGTACTGAATGCCCTGTAGGCTCTTAGTCCATCTTTGCTGAATGAAGTAATGCAGCTGCTCTAAAGAGAATCTGATGAGAAATCTGAGGCCAAGGTTAAGGTTAAAGTTAATGTTAAGTGATCTGTTCTATATAGCACAGTAAGTTAATGGCACAGTCAGGACCAGAAGCCAGTTCTCTTGACCACCCCTCCAGGATATCATAGATTTGATGTTTCTGTTTCCAACAGCCATGACTTCCCAGGTCTTTTGCACCCTCAATTTTTGTACCAACTAACCACGTATCATACTTGGGCTCTGTTAAAGAGTGGAGGAAAGTTAGAAAAGAATTCTTATTTCTCATCCCACAAACCACCTCTATCTAGGACTAAGGCAGTGTGCAAAAAAGCACAACATCGATCATGTTAGTCTTCTTTTGAAGAATAACAACAACTAAACAAACACAAAAGATTTCTCCTAACCAATCCAGATAGTACAGTACTTATCTGAGTTTAGAAATATTACTTACACTCTCCTATGGTGCACAATGTTTTTACAGAAAATGTATAACTTCCCACAAAGAACTGGGAAGACTCTAAAGAGTTGTGAATGTTCTCTGCTCTGTGGCACTGAGAAAGGATAATAGAGATATCTCTCAGGATTTTAAAATCCCAAGTCAGGGGCAATTTTTAGAAGTGTTAACTAAGAAAGCTAATTTTTGATGAGAGTTTTTTTTTTTAATTACAAGGTTCAGAGGTTAATTAAATATTCATAGTAGAGCTTACTTTTAATTGAATACATATATTTGAAACCAAAAATGAACATTCTAAGTGTGTATATTGGAAACAGCATAACAGAGCTAATTTAAAGCTAAACTCTGGGTTTGGGAAAAAAAATAATAGAATTCCAAGATTTCAGGAATTCTAGAATTAATGTAACTCCTGGCCAATGGAACTCCTTTTTCTAAGTATAAATTATCAATTCATGTGTCTCAGACAGGTCTCTAAGCTGTGACCTGGATGGAGCCATTGCAGGAACCCACCAATCGATAAGCAATTATCTGTAATAAAGATAAATAAACTTCACTTTTCAAGAGAAGAAAGGAGCTATACGTTTATTCCTTTTCAAGTTCTGATTCCTGGCCTGTAGAGATAATCTTCATCCATGTAGAAATGTGGGCTTAAGAAATCAAACCTTCTTTAACAATGCATTAAGCTTTATCTCTTAACATCTTCTATATAAGTAGAAAAGCTTAATCACATCCTCAACTCGCAGTTATTAAAGTCAGTTTGTCTGTTAACCACATTCTAGCTCCAGCGGTCTTTAGAGTCTTCCAGTACCTCAAACACTCTTCTGCAAGAATTTTTTAGACTGCTTTCTTCACGCGAATGGTTTCTTATTGTTTAGGGCCACCTAAAACAGTTCTTACAAGAGAATTTCTCTGATCATACTATCTAAATTAGTTCTTCCCACTTGTTATTCTCTATAAAAAACACATTTGTTTTCTTCACAGTCCTTATCTCAATTTTTACTATTTGTTTGTGTATTTATTTCTATTTCCTTTTGTAGTGAGTAAATTCGTTGAGGTTAGGAATCTTTATATTGCCAGGATTTCGCAGAATATCTGGCATATAATAGATGTTCAATAGATATAGCTCAAATGAATGTTCTGGCCCAGAAATACAAATGCACAAAAATTAAAATCCTACATGTTTGATCTGCACTCTTGTTGGCCTAGTATATATCTGAAGTCTGTTTTTATTTTTTTTTAACTGACAACTATAACAGTTTTGCCATTTTAGCTAGAATATTTCTAGAAGAAATAGTGCACTTTTTTTCAGTTTAGCTTGTAATTCACCACCATGGAGAGTTGTGATTCATGGGCGACACTAAGAATTAAAAAGGACCAGGCCATCCTTTCTGGCTGTGTGATCTTATTCTAGTCATTTATCTAACCTAATTTACTTAATTACTTGAGTTTTGCGGTCAGTTATATAGACATAATAATAATAGTACTTTTGAGATTAAAAGTGTTATTTCCAGGACAAAATGAGAATTCGTGAAATCTTTAGCATGATGTCCTACTTTATAAAAACTCAGAAAATGGTAAAGTTACTGTTTTCCTGATTATTTTAACTGACAATAGCTGTGTAGTCGAAAGGAAACTGGAAGCCCAACATTTCTTGGCTTCTCTTTCTCCACATCATATGAACACAATTTTTAAATGCTGAATATAGCAAGAGACAGAATATTTTCAAAGAAATTCGACATGAATTGCAAGATAACTTATTTCCAGTTTTTGGAATACATATTGAAAATTTTAATGCCTTGGCCCTTTCTAACCCCTGATGCTTCCCATGTGGTACTAGGGATTGTTCCTCTGCACTTTATGAAATGCTTCAAGGATATTTTCCAAAAGCTAGTCATTTTCTAGTAATAAATATAGATTTTCATTCAGTAAGCAATTTGTTAATAACCAAGATCTTAGAAACGCCCCATCAGGACTGAGTTGCCTTTCTGCAGCATACCTCTAAATTTTCCACTGGATAAAGTTGTGATGCATGCAGTTTATTTCTCCTATTTTAGGCATTTTTCACTTTGAAAGTCAGTGAAACACTTTTTAAGATAATGCGATCTTCCACCATTATTTCGAGAGGGACTGAACCTACAGTCCAACTAATTATCTATCCTCCCAAACTCAGCGTCAAACCTTTCGGCATTCTTCTGAATGTTTTAAACTCGTTTCCCTCAGTACTGCTTTGCAAGCTACATCAGCAAAGTTTACTGAAGTAGTCTCAAAACAGCAGAGAGGAGGCATATTTGTCAAGACCTAGTGTTCTACCCACATATCACATTAGCAAACTTAAAAAATTCCGTTTGCAAGTAGAAAATTCTATTGGTGAGGCATTTATAAGACGATATTCTTTCTTAAACATATTTAAATTGAAAAAGCGGAAGTGAAAAGAGTATTTCTTTCATATCTAAAGTATAGAAGAGGAGGGTACTACTAACAATAAAAAATCACTGTTGGGTATAGAATATTCAGGGGGTGTGTGTGTGTGTGTGTGTGTGTGTGTGTGTGTGTTAGAGATAGGACCAAACTCTGTGTTACAGGTGGCATAATCATAGCTCACTGCAGCTTCCAAGTCCTGAGCTCCAGGGATCCTCCCACATCAGCTTCATAAGTAGCTAGGACTACAGGCATGGACCACCATGCAGTTTGTTGGTTGGTTGCTTGGTTGGTTGTTTTTAATTTGTAGAGGTAGGGTTCTAGTATGTTGCCAATGCTGGTCTCAAACTCTTGGCCTCAAGTGGCCATTCCACTTCAGCCTACCAAAGCACTAGGATTATAGGTGTGAGCCACCATGCATAACTAAAAATTCAGTTTTGTATGTGATATAATGAGTATACATCAAAATTATAGGAAAATGCTGTCTATTCACAGTGCAGTCTTTAAAAATGTACCTTATAGATAAAGAGTAATTTAGGAAAACTATAATTAAATGTATATTATTATCTAGAATATTGCACAGTGCTCTCTCTTTTCTGAGTTGATTAATTAACAGAAAAACTTTAAAAAGGCAAGTTGCTTTCTTAGGTCATCACTACACCAGCCATCGGAGATGCACTGATTTTCTTTGCCTGCCTGTGGAAGTGAAAAAATCTGTGGCCCCTTCACTTACTTCACCCTGCCCTATTTCTATGCTTAGGGGGGAATGGATATATTGGCATAATGATACATAAAGCTGTACTTTAAAAGACAAAAAAAAGTGATTGAAAGAAGGGGGTTATTTGTCATGTAGACAAGTACAATTTAGAAATTTTGAATCACGCAGGGTTTTAGAAGCTTGGTAGGAAAGAATAAATGGAACTTGGCCCAGGGCACAATGACTAAGACTAAACAGAGATACTACCCTAACGAGAGGAGAGGGAGCAGGAAAAAAGGAAGGAAACTTTTAGGTACCCTTTAGCGAATAAATGATTGGCCCTATGAGGTGGAGACCGTGTCTAAGATTGCTTGTGAATAGTTATGAGGTTATTTCTGGTGATAAGCTGAGCTCACAAACCCTCCCAATCATTGCAGCTCATGAACCAAAGCTTATAAAGTTAATAACTGCTGAATTTTCAGGTAACTTTAATCAATAAGTAGAGACAAACTCAAAATGTAAAACATTTTGGCCAAGAATTTTGTAGGCTGTGTCCAAATATTTCAGACCATTCACAAAATTGTTCATTTTAACTGTGTCACATAACTCTGAAACCAGTTGTTCTAATAACTGAAATAGGGCATAGTAGCAACAGAATGTTTCCATTTAATAGTTTCCGGTCCTCAAGTCAACCCATCTCTTCTAAAGAAAACTATTACAAGTGCTATCACTATAATAGCATAATTGGTCAGAAAAGATCAGCTTCTAATAGGCCTGGGTGGATATAGTCATAAGCTAAGACAAAAAAAACTTCATCTATACTGATCATTAATTAAGGAAATAACAGATAATTCTAATTTTAAAAGATGGAGGGTAAAAATAATAAAGCCTAATCTAATCTAGAGCAACTGGTGATGTTGATAAGTTTCATTACATAATTACTGACTTCTCTATTTTCTTTTGTTTGCATAGATCAGGCTTAGTTTATAAAGAAATAATAGCCTATCAGCTACATGCAGTGGTTCATACCTGTAATCCCAGCACTTTGGGAGGCTGAGGTGGGTGGATCACCTGAGGTCAGGAGTTCAAGACCAAGCTGGCCAACATGGTGAAACCCTGTCTCTACTAAAAATACAAAAATTAGCCAGACGTGGCGGCAGGTGCCTGTGGTCCCAGCTACTTGGGAGGCTGAGGCAGAAGAATTGCTTGAACCTGGGAGGTGGAGGCTGCAGCGAGCCCAGTTCATGCCACTACACTCCAGCCTGGGCAACAGAGTTAGAGAGAGAGAGAGAGAGAGAGAGAGAGAGAGAGAGAGAGAGAGAGAGACAGGGAGGAGGGAGGGAGGGAGGGGAAGAAGGGAGGGAGGAAGGAAGGAAAAGAAAAAGAGAAGAAAGAAAAGCCTATTTTAATAGACTGTCTTTACAAATTGACCTTCTAGAAGTAGAGAGTAGAATTGTGGTTAGTAGAGGGTGCCTGGGAAGGGTAGAGGGGAGGAAAGGATAGGAAGTGGCTGGTTTTCACAAACAAAGTTACAGCGCATTATGGACACAAAGGGAAGAAGAAATTTTAGTGTTCTTAGCACTGTAAGGTAAATAGGGTTAACAATAATTTAGTGTATATATTCAAAAAGCTAGAAGAAGATTTTTAGTGTTCACAAAACAAAGAAATGATAAATGTTCAAGGTGATGGCTATGCTAATTACACTGATTTGATCATTCTACATTGTATACATGTATTATCACTCCATATCCCATAAATATGTACAATTATTATGTATCATATAAAAATAAATGGAAAAATGTTTTTATGATGTTGAGAAAATTTATGAATTACAAGTATTCAGTCCTTCAAACTGAGTCTTCCATGGTTTGTCTACTTTCCTTAGGATAGAATTTTCCCATTTCTGAACATTACTGCTGCTATAGGCCATTCAATAAAAATATTATTTCCTTCCTATAAATGTCTGTTCTGATTTACTTTATATTGTTTCCTTAACCCCGATTTAGTTTTATCCTATGGCAATGGTTTTAGCTGAAAAGGGTAAATTCACTTGGCATTATACCTGTAAGAATTACTGATGTGAAGATGTCACAGTTATAAACCAAGTGCAGCGATGATTAAAATAGAAGAATAGGGAGGAAAGGATTAGTGTTATCGAAAAATGTGCCTTTCAAACATCTAACTCTTAATGGTTACTATTCTTCAAGTACTAGAATAAATTGTGTACTGTAGCACAGTAATTAGTGTAGAAACAAACTTTGAGAAATGAAATATTATTAAAATAATATACTATAATAAAGAAACAAATTTGTAACTAGAACACTTGTGGTTATTTTAATTACCACACAAAGTATGCTGTAAAAACACTTGCGTGATTTCTTTCTAGACAAAGACATTTGCTGAAATGCCCTAGTCCGCAAGAAATGGTAACATTCAGATGAGGGATGACCTTCAAGCAAGCACTGGTTAGAAGTAAGCAATGGTTTTCCTGCTACAGAAGCAGAACTAAACACAGGCAAATTGAACTAAACTAAATGGAATGGAATGGAAGGGAATGGAAGGGAATAATTAAATGAGAAAATATTTTCTTTTCTTAAGGGCTTATCCAAACCAATACCACCAAGTATACTGTAAGAAAACACCAAGGGAATTATACAAATCATTGATATTAAATATTAAGGGGAATCCTTCTCTATCTTGCATTTTCCAAAGAAGTGTGAGTACTATCAGAGATCACAGGGCAAATGATCATGATTCAAACTTTACCAAAAAGCAAGAGTTCACATCACAAAGTAAATAGTTGTCAGTTTTTGAGCACACCAAACTTCATGGGGTAGAGACTGTCAGAGCTACATGAGGCCACATACTAGACAGCTTGAAATCCTCTTGCATGAAAAAATGATAAACAGGGTACCACAAAAAATAGAAAATAAGTATCAGTTTGGGAACTATTGGCCTGTAAAACAATTTGCCTTCTTTTCCTGACAGTACATATGAGAAGCTAAAGGAAACCAGAAAAATGAGAACTATTAGATTCTCTACATACAAACCACCTATTGAAGCCTAGAGGAGTCATTTCTGGCTTAGGAGTTTGCTGCCACTCTTACGCCTTCAAATTTTGCAGTTCGAATTTTCACCATCTCCCACCTCAGGTCTAAGTTCCTCGAGAAGTATAAAACATGGAAACAGTAAGATATGGAGAAAGAAAGTAAATTGAGACTCTTACTAGAGGGAATTTTTAAAATTCAGTATCTATGATTCAACTGTAGCAAATTTAATTTAACTTTTTTTAAAGTTTAATAACAGAGCAGCTTCTCTGTAAGCCACAAAATTGGCATCTGAAAAAGATCTGATAAACAGTTCAAGCTATACGGAATGTCATCTCTAGCGCTTCTTAATGCCCTTCATTTGGTATTTTGCAAGGTGTGATGGAATCTGCTGCTTTTTCTTTTACCTGGAAATGTAATACTATCTATGAATTCTCATGGGTTCTAAGAATATGAAAAATAACTTGCAAAATGCTATTTGCAGGTATCTTTCTAGTCTATGTTAATATAAAATATCTCATATCTCACCTTCATGTTTGAAGCTCTCCAATAAAATTGTGCAAAGAGAAGGAAGTACTTTTAAAGTATGGGACTTTTAGGGAATGATACAGGCCTGAGTAGGGCATGGCATGCAGGCTTAGGATAGTATTAGAGAAGTGGAAGGGTTTAGAAGTTGGGGAAAAAAGCACGAGGATGTGAGAGACAAAACGAAAAAGTATGGCGGATGCCAAACAGAAACTGTCCATTTCCGTATTTGTTAAGGATCGTCTTGTACCCAATAATGTGGACTTTTAATAGACACCTTTTATTTACACCAGGTTTCAACCTACTCTCTATCATGGCTTCTAATCTTGTCCATTAATTTGTGTGTTTCTTATCAATTTAAAGTTTTATTAGCCAGCCTATAAAGAGGATTTCGTGGAGCAGTTTGGAAATTCAACCGTCACTTACCGTGTTACTCCTATAAATAAACTGCAGTTCAGATTTTTAAAAAAACCTTAAAACATGAAAAAGAGTTCTGGAGATAAATGGTAATTATGGCTTCACAACATTAGGAATTTACTTAATATCACTGAATTGTATACTCGGGTAAGATGGTAAATTTCCTGTTATGTATATTTTATCATAATAAAAGCAAACTGAAAAAACAAAGGTCTGAGGCTAGCTAATTTAGTATATCCTTATGACTAAAATAATCTGTACTTAATTCCAAGTCAAAGGAAACTCCCTAAAGTGTACCTTATTTCACTATGTCGGAAACTATAAAAGACACAAAAAGTATATTACATATGAACCACAAAAAAAAAACACCTGAAATTACAAAATGGGTCATCATACATAGTGCATGCAGCTTAGCAATCTGGCAACGTGACACTTTATCAGCTAGGATTTTCTTTGTTTACATCTTTGGCTCAAAATGAAAACACAATCTTCTTAAATTACTGGTCAGACCCTAGAATAGTAAGGTTTTACATCTACCACTTAATCTACATCTTAATTAAACCATTAAATGCTATCTCAGTGCATACAGAAATTAGCTGCGCCTTCTCTATCGCCTCCTCATTTAAAGGTTTTATTCTGAAATTTTAAATATTCCCCTTTTCTATAAAGATCTAATAAGTAGCCAATAAAAGCCAGAGTCTGGTATTCATAGATTAACTCCCTTTCTAAGATTTGCCTTTTTCCTTCACGCTCATAAAATTATTTATTCAAGGATTAATCATTCCATTCCCAAAGGAGATTTTATAAATGAGTTTTCAGTGTTCTTTATCAAAAATTATTATAATTTTTCCATAGCTGCTAGAAGACAGGAAGCAATTAATGTCTCCATCACATAGAATACTAGAAGTAGATGAAAGAATTAGGATGTTTGAAGAAGAATTAGATGTTCACAGCATGTTATGTTAGAGATAAAACAAATCATATTGCTACGTGTTCTGGCCCATGTAATTAGAACCTCTCCTTTCCCAGAGTTATTCTTCCTTTATCATGACATCACATCACTGAGGAAGCCTTCCTTGGTGTATTTACACTGGATTACATGCCCCTCTTAAACATTCCAGTAACCTCCTATATATCCTACTTACAGCATATTCATTATAATCATGTATTTAATTATCTGACTTTTTTTCTCAAAACTCTGAAAAGATATTGAGTCTACATTCTTCACCGTGTTAATTTCAGGTTCTACCAATATTGGCTAGCATGTTATTAGGATTAAGTATATAACAATGAAGTGAAAATGATTACTGTGCTTAGGTCACTATCCTAAGCCTTTTAAATTTGTTAAATTCTCCAATCAACCCTGTGACCTAGGTACTATTGTTATCCAATTTTACAGGTAAAGAAACTGAAGTACATACAAGTTGGGTGAGCTGCACAATTTTACAAAGATAGTAAGTAGCTCTGATAACTATGCATAAAATTATGATAAGCTGAATAAATAGAATAATGAGAGCTGAAAAACATCCTAGACATCAATTTCTGGATGACTTCAAATTCTAAGACATGAAAGTCCATATAAAAAGAAAAATGAAAGAAAAACTATTCTTTGCTTTCCTTCAACCCCATGCTTTTGTTGTTGTTGTTGTTGTTGTTGTTTTGAGCTGGAGTCTTACTCTGTCACCCAGGCTGGATTGCAGTGGCATGATCTTGGCTCACTGCAGTCTCTGCCTCCAGGGTTAACGTGATTTTCCTGCCTCAGCCTCTCGGGTAGCTGGGATTACAGGTGCGCACCACCACACCCGGCTAATTTTTGTATTTTTTGCAGACATGGGGTTTCGCCATGTTGGCCAGGCTGGTCTCAAACTGTTGACCTCAAATAATCTGCCAGCCTGGGCCTCCCAAAGTGCTGAGATTTCAGGCATAAGTCACAGAATCTGGCCCATGCTTTATATTAAACTAGTAAAATACCTTTATAGGTGAATAAAATTAAGAGATTTGTATTACCACCATGCAACCAAAGATAACAAGTTTACATTTGGGGACCAATTTTCCCAAACTACTTTCTTCTTTTTTCTTTTTAAAATTATTTTACTTTAAGTTCTGGGAAACATGTGCAGAACGTGCAGGTTTGTTACATAGGTATACATGTGTCATGGTGGTCTCCTGCACCTATCAGCCCATCATCTAGGTTTTCAAGCCCCACATGCATTAGGTATTTGTCCTAATGCTCTCCCTCCCCTTGCCCCACCCAACCCCTGACAGGCCCCGGTGTGCGATGTCCCTCTCCCTTTGCCCGTGTTCTCATTGTTCAACTCCCACTTATGAGTGAGAACATGCGATGTCAAACTACTTTCTATATAAGAAAAGAAAATGTGATACAAAAAAGGATCACTTTCCTTTTCTTTTCTTTTTTGTTTTGAAACAGGGTCTCACTCTGCCTTCTAGGTTGGAGTACAGTGATGCAATCACAGCTCACTGCAGCCTCAACCTCCTAGGATCAAACAATCCAACAATCCTTCTACCTCAGCTTCCTGAGTAGCTGGGACTACAAGTGCATGCCACCATGCCCTGCTATTTTTTTTTTTTTTTTTTTTTGGTAGAGATGAGATTTTGCCATGTTACCCATGCTGGTCTCGAACTCCTGATCTCAAGTGATCTACCCGGCTCGGCCTCCCAAAGTGATGGGATTGAAGGTGTGAGATTAAATTTCTATTTACTCTTTAATAATCTGCTTTTTTCTTTTAACATTGTATTGTATGTACTTTTCCATTATATTGCATGCATTTTTTCCATAAATATTTGTCATCATTTTTAATAGTTGGACAATAAAATTGTCTTTAAATGCATTGTTCCAGTATCATATATGTGTTCCAGTAAGTCAGCATAAAGTTATAAAAACTTAAAGCTGGTCTGGAAAGTACAGATGTTAGGGGAAAGATCGAAAGTCAAGATAGGGGAATGCTACTGACAGGATATAGACAGATGATAAGGTGGCCACTGACAGCCATGGAAGACGTGTAACTCTGGTTGTAGATACAAAGAAAGGAGGTGAGGAGAGTGTAGACATATTATTTTTATGACTAGGTTCACAAGCATGCACTGATTAATTAGTTTAACTGAAAATTCCTATTAGATGCAAAAGAGCCCAGTGGGTTTTACGACAACTTTGAGAAAACTTGACACTGGTTCAATACAGTTGGTCATTCGAACCTGTAAGATAAAACCTTTGGCATCTTTTGTTTTCTTCTCAAAATGGTTGTGTTTTTTTTTCAGTTTAGAAATTGCATCCTGGCATTCAAACTAATGAGGAGAAGAGCCTAGATCAGGGACGGTTAGCTACAATGGAAACTATGAGAACAAGAAGGAATGATTGCATTATTTGCCAAATGTAAGTAAATTCATAACTCGCTTCGAATTCATATTTGAACGTGTCAGGCGCAAATGAACCCGATGCTGGAGACGTGCCTTGAACCCGATGCTGGAGACATGCCTTGACAGGGAACAGGAAGGAAGCACGCAGGGTACACTTGCATGACAAGGCACATTTTCCCGGGACGGCACAAGCATGGCACTTAAACTGTACATAAAACACTTTTACAAGCAGATCTCTTTCCAAGGAAATGAAAAGTCATGCTTAATCTGTAGGGAAATAAAACTTCCTGGGGTGAGGCCTCAGACAATTGGTTTTAAAGGTTCATTCTTTTTCAATTGCGGTATTTGGTTTTAATGAGGCACATGAAATGCTTCGATTTACCCCTTGGCCACTGTACAACTTTGCTTTAATTCCCATCTGTCCTTAATAGGGTTCTTAGAAAAGAGAGATCCTCCATTTTCATAAAAGTCAGCCATGTAAAGGAGCTCCAGCCTCATGAAGAAGATAATTCCTGGATCACTAAGTAGTTGCAGCATAGGCAGATGAAGCCTCCCAAGAACTATGGTAGTCAGTAGCCAAGGTCTTAAATTTAGGATGGACCTAGTTTGTTGATAGCCTCGTCAAAGTCTATACTTGCAAATGGAAGCAGAGGTAATTATTTTGCATGTATTTCACACCACTTCTCTCTTCTTAAATGTCCAATACAGCCCCTCTTCACTTCACTCCTATCTCTTATTACATTGAGGAAATAAAAAGAAAATTAGAGGAGAGTGACCACAGAGTCCTAACAACCTCCTTCGGTCCAGCAAATGAATTGTCCTGGTTTCTAAATCTTGAATCTCTTCACTTGCATACTAATCCCAATCCTCTTTCATTCCTGCTGTCCTTGGCTCCTCCAGTATTCTCCTTTTTGTTCCTATCAACTAGTCTCTCTAGAGAGGATCATTTCCGTGTTTCTGTGAGCCAGTATCTTGTATTCTAAAGAGCATGGGCTCTGCAAACAGCTGGCTTATGAAATCCCGGCCCCACCCATTAGTAGCTGCATTGAGTCCATTACTAACCCTTTTTTGTGAGTCAATTTTATCTGTAATATTAGAAGTTCTTATGAGAATTATGAATTACAGTAAATAAATTAGCACTTGTAAAACACCTAGAACACATTCTGGGATGTGCTAAGCTGTATAAGCATTAGCTAATATTATCGGCATAGAAATATACCTCAGTATTTTCCAATTGAAAAAAAGATCATCTTTAGATGCTAGGCCACCTTCCACCTACAGCCCCATTTACCGATTCTCTTTGTAACAAACTCTTCAAAGTAGTCTCTTATATCACCACTCCCTCGTCTCTTGGTCTTGCAATCAAGGGTGACTCCCCTCCAAGACTCCACTGCAGCATGTCTCTTAATGAAGGTAATCTTACCAGGGGCCTTCATATTGTCAAAGGGAGTCAATAAAACTCCTATTTTTTTCTTACTAACAAGGATCATTTCAGCCAACATCTAGATTATGTTAATATTAGCACAGACAATATTTTCTAGGATCACACAAATCAAATTCACTTTAACAGTTAGAACTGAAGTATGTTGGATCAACAGTTCTCACACACTAGCACAGCACCTTATCCCTCTTCTGTATAGCATAGCTGATGGTCTGCCCCACAATCTCTCTTTATCTCTATCCACCTGCCTGCTGCCGTCTTGCGATCTCACTGATTCGCCCAACCAGGACTCGCCTTCACTCAGCTTGCCTCTATTGATGTCGCCTGTGCTAGACTTTGACACTCAGGACAAATTTATCATCCAAATCAGGACACCACTGACAATGAAAAAGGCTGCCTTAGATCAACTGCCCTGGAAGTAGACCCTGCCTGAAACAAGAATTCCTCTGGATGTGATTAATCAAGGGAGTACTCTTCAGGTAAAACCATACCATTGGCTCTGACTCACTCCTGAAGGGCCTCTGTCTGAAAGCTGAGGTAATTCTGTATGTGTGTATGCGTGTGTTACGCGAAAAGGGCTGATGTGATGTCAGCTGTAAGCCATCAGCCGTCTACACACCAAGTGAGACATAGGTACACCGGGCTATAAAATGATCTGAGTCACTAACGGCACCTAATACAGAAGTACCATTAATAATTATGCCAGGACCATCTCAAACCAGGACATTTGGTTTGTCTTTTATCCCTTTTCCTCACATCACCATCCACGCTGTGGCTCTCCTCTGCTTTAAGTCTTCTACGGTTCCTATGGTCATTGGGGATCATGGGCATACCCACCCAGGATTATTACATGGATTCCCTCAGGCTGCTGCTCCATGCCTCTGCTGCTGACCACCACTCTCTGCACAGACTACTTCATGAGCTGCAAGCTGTTTCTGCTACACGGCAGATGGTGGAATGCAATTCAGACATCTTTGCCTTCACGACTTGCCTTTGAGTCTCTGCCTATGAGCCACTCTTGCCTATGGCTTTCAGAACTCCTTACCATCAAAGTCCACCTATAAATCCTTGGTGCTTTTAGATTTTCTAACAATAGAAGAAGATTCCTATTCCTAAATTTTATTCTTTTAGCAAGGATGCATGATGTTATTTAGGCCTTGTAACAGTATGTCCAGATTTGACTGGAATAGGTATACACATTTTATCACAGTGTAATTATTAATTATAATCCCTGATGTCAAAAACATCCTATTTTGGACAATAAAGTCTGATTTTGTCCCATTGGGAATCATGGTTTTTAATACCCAGCACTCTTCTGCAAGGCACATAGGAACTGCATAGAAGCCTGGGGAAGAGTGAGTTCAAATGCAGCCCCTACAATTCAGGCTCTGTTACCAAATCCAGCTGGACTGATGAGACTATTTGTGCCTTCACATTCTCACAAAGATCTCAGAGCACTCACTATAGTTTAGATGTATTTGGGTCCTCTCCAAAGGTCAGCAGATATTCAAATGTATTCTGTTCCTGATGTGTGTACAAATCATTTACGAAGAGACTCAAAGTCTTTTGCAAATAAATGCATAGAGCCGGAACTATATACCAGGACATTTTGCCTGAGTACAAATACAAATTTTAATTCTGCTTTTACTCTGAACCAGACAGACTCTTAGATACAAAACGACATTGTAAAGTATGGAGATTTGTAAACTTTCCTTGTATTTGTGCCTGAGCATGACGAACCTAAAGTTCACTTGAAGAAATGCATGTCAGTGGTATAAAAGAGCATCTCTTGTGGTATTTAAATGGATATCAGTTTCTTCCCCTTTCCACGTAAAAGCTCCAAGGGTTATCTTGAATTCACTTCACATCACTGTGCACCGATATGCTAATACCCTGCATAATTACTTAGCCTCATTTGTACATGAATGGTCACATATAATAGATGTTCTGAGTAAGAGAGTTAAAGTCAATATGAGTTTGAACATCTGACAACAGAGTTAAGTCCAGTAGAACTTATTACATAATATTCTTACTTAGATACTTACCAAGTCTTAGGCAATTATTTAATAGTGGAGTGATTCTTAGATACAGATTTGCTTCTAGGTGAGAGCACAATGGGTATGCATTAGGTACATGACCATATATCAAGCAAGCCTCAGTATTTCTAAACATATAGTTCCAATATATATTTTATAATTATAATGTATATTTCATTTCGAGAAATCAAATTATAATCTGCACTGAAGGCATGTCTGATATGGTCATCAAATTACAACCAGTATCTTCTGAAGATCAGTAAAAAGCTAGAAATTAGCAGATATGTGAGTTATTGCCTGTAGTTAAATTATAAAGAATGTTAAGTACACTATAAAGTGTTACTTACATAGTTACTAGTAGTCTTTAACAAAATGAGCTTCATTGTTAAGATTTATTAACTGTATTCAGCCTGGATGGTTATTCAGTTCAAACTTTAAAAGCTTTCAAGGTATCAAGTAGCAGTCTGGTTTTAATGTAAGTAACAAAGTGATCATAAGAAAGACTGAATTGTTGGATTTCAGAAAATTTGCCAATCTTGGGTTAATTTTTCACGGTCGTATAAGAGGCATAGGTCAAGTCTACAACTTGGAGGGTTAAGATAGAATTATTCTCTGAAGTGGAAGGGTATTCCCACTGTCAATCATCCCAAGTAGTGGTTAATCCTGGGGTAGACTGTCAGGCACAAACCTGAACTGAGATGGAGGAGAGTCTTTCTCCCAGGGCCTGGAGCTAGGGAAGAATAAACTCCAAGTTTGGAAAGGCCTACTGTGATTTCTGAGGTGGAATGGCATTCTTCAGCCATGTAGGGTCAGTATGGACGTGAGTAGGGGCAGTGGGCTTCTGCTGTTTGCCAGCAGCAGGACAGAAGTGAGATTGCCATTAGCAGTCACGGCAGAGCAGGGCAGGTCCTGGCTCCCAGAAGCCACCAACATCTGTGTAACGGTAAAGAGCAGGCGAAACTGACCTTTGCACAGGTTCCTGGGCAGCAACCACACCTGAGATAGGTATAGTGAAGTTACAGAAACATTATCACAGACAGCTTTGCCCAGCAAAGCTTATGCTTCACAAGTATATTTGGCAACAGGAGTAGCCAACTGGTGGTAAGAAAACTGTCCAAGTGAAAAATGTGAGGCTTTTTCTTTGGAGTCACATGGTGCAGACCTGTCTGGAAGAAAACTCTCAGAAATATGTGGAAAACCTTTTATGCAGGAGTAATTCCTGGAAAGGAAGTACATGGCCTAGGGCATACACCTTATGATTTGACTGAATAAAGAAGTATAAAGTTTTTTATAGTCATAGATTGCTGAGGACAAGGAAAGGTGAGACACATAGGAAAATAAGGTATTTCTACTTGGGATCTTATTACTTAGTGTGTCTACAAGTTCTAATTAACACTTTGAATGATATCTCTTAAAAATTAGAAAGGTAAACAATTCATTTTTAACAGTAAATTTCTACTCAATTTTAGAAGGAAAACTTGAGAAAATGATGCTAAATTTATAGACAATCAATTGAACCAAATTTAAAACTTAGAAAAAAATAAAAGTGATTTTATACGATTGACTTTTATTGTCAAGATTAACCAGTTATATTTATGAGGCACTAATCAATTTAATTGAAAAAGTTTCTGTGACTTACCTCAAACCTGGTTTTCTTGTTTTAGAGACAAAATAAACAAAAATACCCTTGTTCTGTCACTGTGCGTCAAACCAGGAGTTCTCAAATATTTCTTATTTTTGTTTGAAGAATAATTTCTAGTCTTTAAAAAGTATTTTACTTTAAAATGTTTGCTCATAATTATTTTATTTCATTTTATAATTACCCTGTGATCATTTCATTATAATTATTCTTAGAATAATTATTTAACGTATAAAAATGGATCTAATAAATTAAGACCTCGCCAAGATTTTTAAAGTACTGAAACTTGGAGACAGAATATTTGTATGACAAAAATCTTGCTTTGTTTTATAAAAGATTTCAGAGTGTGATTTTTTAGAAGAAGAATATTCCCCTAATATACAAAAAGCAGGTTAAAATTTCCAAAACTCATTACATGTTTTGGGGTACATATTGTTTACATAGATTGAGGATAATTGTATATTTCTTTCCACTTGAAAATATCTTTTGAATGGTGAGGTTCTATTTAGTGCAAATATTTAGAGAAAAATCATACATGTGCCATATGAGTTTTGACTCCCTGATTGTGTATGAGAGCATAAGCAATTTTTGACCGAATTTTAGTAAAGTTTAATTGTTTTAATTGCATAGAATTAAAAATAGACTTTTTTCTTTGTTTTCTCATTTTTTTTTCTTCATGGGATTACCTCCAACAAATTCCATGTAAGCTGAAGCTTTGCATACATGGAGAAACGAAGGAAAAGAGAGTGCTTCAAATTTTATGTTTTCTTCAAAATAGTCTCAGAATTGTGGCCAAAATGATTTTTTAAGTTGATTTGATTTTATAGGCATATTTTGTTATGTCATTCCAAAAACTTACTGAGTACTAACAATGTACTAAGCATTATTGTAGGTTTGAGACTACATTAATGGAGAAAATAGACAAAAATCAAATTAATACACAAATATTCAACAATATCCTGAAAAGATCATTTCTGTGAAGAAAAAAATATAGTGAGAGAACATAAAGAACAATGAAAGAGGAGCTATTTTGCTATGGAGCAATCAGGTTGGGTCTTCTCTAATAGAGTGATATTTGACAAAGACACACAAGCAATTTTTTTTTAAAGGTGTTTGGAGCACAGGTAAAAGACCCTAAGATAAACATTAACTTGGTGCACACACATACACACAAACAGTAAGAAGGGCAGTGCAAACAGTATAAAGTGTGGAATACATGACAGATAGTGATGAATGAAGCAAGGGGGCTCCAGAGTACCTAGAATATGGAACTTGCAGAGCGCTGAGAACATGTATCTGAGAAAGGATAAGAAATTAGCTGAACCATTTTTGCTTTCACTGCATCCACTGGAACTGAATTAAAAACTTACATAAAGCAAAACAAGAAAATCTTAAACGTACAGACCATGATGTTTTACACATGTATACATCAAAAGCCACAACTGAGAATTACCATTTTAAAAGATCCATCTAGGGAAATGCAGATAATTAAGGAATTTTTTTTAAAAAGCATGAAAACTGCTTAGGAAGAAATGGCAATAGTTAGATAATGTAGGCTTCAACTAGGATGGTATAGCCATTGACATAATGAGAATGTAATTTGGAAATTAGAATTTATATTTTATGATGGAGGCAATGGGATTTTTTTCTGCACTGAATGCATGGTGTGAGGATACAAAAAGCTTTAATGACTCCAAACTTTTGATTCTTAGCAAGGGTAGTAATTAGGAGAGACAGGAGGAATTGATTTGGGGCTGAAAGATATCCAAAGTTCTGTTTTGGCCATGTTGAATTTGGGATACCATTAGAATCTCTGAGGGGAAGTTGGATGAAACTGTCCACAAAAAGTACAAGTAGACAGAGGAAAGCAAAGGACTAAAAGAGAAAGTAGAGCCAACAAAAGCCTAGAGAAGAAAAGCCAAGAAGCAGCAAGGAAGATAGGAGACTTGAAGGTTTTGAGAAGCCCCACGTAGGCACATACAAATTCTCTGTGAGAAACAGAGAGGCCATGATATGGACTGGACTCCCTCCCTCCCACTGCCAAATGTATAAGTTGAAATCCTAACCCCTGGTACCTCACGATGTGATTGTATTTAGAGATGGGTGTTTAAAGAGGTAAGTGAGTTAGAATAAGATTGTTAGAGAGGGCTCTAATTCAATATCACTGACTTCTTTATAAGAAAAGGAAATCAGTTCTAGAAGGAATTGGGCTGCATATCCAGGGCCCCAACTTTCTGGCTTCTTTCAGCTTCTTCCTGGGAGTTCTACTGCATATATAGCTGCCCACCTTTTCTGCCTGCCATCCAAGGGACTGGCTTCTAACTTGACTATCCCTGAGAGTCACTGAGATCTGACATCTGCTAGACCTCTGGGAGCTGCACAGAGCAAGAAAGCAGTTTGGAAGAGTGTACAGTCTGATTGAGTGTACAGGCATTGCTATAGCTCCTCTCCCTAGCTCAGAGGATAGCAAGTGGGTGATAAACTCCAGCTCCCAGCTTCTCTCTGAGGAGAGGAGAGGAGAGAAGGGATTAGACCAGCTATTTAATGCACCATTTTTTTTTATTTTTATTTTTTTAGTTGCTGCTAGGACTGGCTTCTGCCTTTCTGTCTTGGGACACTGGTGGGATTTGGCATATTCCAGGATCCTGGGTTTGAGGCAGAGATTTGAATAAGCATGGATGTTTTAGAAGCACCCAAAATCTTTGGCTGTGCTGATTGGTTAGTGTTCTATTTCATATGAAACCAGTCTGTGAATACTTATACACACATCAACACAGAGCATCAAAAAAAAAAATTGAAAAGGGAAGTATGTTTCAAATAAAAGAACATGTTAAATCAAAAACTTACTCTGATGAAAATGAAGATATGTGGCTTAGAATTCACAATAAAAGCCATAAGGATACTCCCACGTTCAGGAGAATAATATAGGAAAAAAGTTAGAATTTCAACAAAGACAGAAAATATTTTAAAGTCCTAAAAGGAAATAATAGAGATGAAGAATGTAATAATTGAAAGAAAAATTCAATAGAGGGGTTCAACAACAGGCTAGATCAAGCAGATAAGCTATTTGAGAAGAAATGACTTGAATGCAGCTCATTGGAAATCATCTGGAAAGGTAAAAAGCAGAAAAAGAAAAGGAATGAAAACCAGTGACTATAGCTTAAGAGACTTGTGGGACATAATCAAGCAAATAAACATGCATTATATAAGTTCTAAAAGGAGAAAAGAGAGAAAAACAGCAGAAAGCTTATTCAAGTGAATAATAGTCGAAAATTCCCCAAAGCTTTAGAAGTAAATAAACATCCAGAGTTAGAAGGCCAAAAAAGCACAAAATAAGGTAAGTCCTAAGAGACCCATAGCAAGACATATTATAATTAAACTGTCAAAAGTTAAAGAGATAATTTTGAAAGCAGCAAGAGAAAAGCAACTTGCCACATAAGAGGGAAACTTCATAATACTATTAGCAGATTTTTCAGCAGAAAATTTTCAGGCTAGAAGACAGTTGGATGATATATTCAAAGTGATAAACATAAAAAAAATATTTTAAACCCGCCCATCAACAATATCATACCAAGCAAGATTCTTTCAAAAATGAAGAAAAGAAAAAGACTTTCTTAGGTAAACGAAGTCTGAGAGTGTTAATCACTACTCTACATGCCTTTCAAGAAATGCTAAAGGGAGTTCTTCAAGTTGAAATAAAAAGAAACTAAAGAGCAATATGATAGCATAAAAATATATAAAAGCCATTGCTAAAAGTAAATATATATGCAAATTTGGAATACTGTGCTACTGTAATGGTGGCAGGTAAATCACTTTTAATTACAGTATATAAGTTTAAAAAGTATTAACAAAACTAAAATTATGTTAATACAAATAGATATAAACTGTGACATCAATAATATACAATGTTGAAGAGACAGGAGGTAACAACGTAGAACTTTTTGTGAAAATGAAGGTATTAGCAGCTAAAAATAAATTGTTAGATCAATAAGATATTTTATAAAAGCCCCATGGAAACCATTAAGAAAATATATATATACAAGTTACACCAAAGAAAAAGAGAAACGAATCCAAGACTATCAGCACACACACGCACACACGCGTGCACACACACACACACACACACACAAGCACAAACTAAAAAGGAAGACATAGAGTGGCTGTGTAGATTTTTTAAAAATAAGAACTTACTCTATGCTGTCTATGAGAAATTCACTTTAGACTTAAAAAGCTATACCAAATCTAAAAGTGAAGGGATGGAAAGATAATTCATGCAAATGGTAACCAAAAAAAAATGTAGCCACACATATATTTATATATTAGACAAAATAGATTATAAGTCAAAACTGCTTCTTAGGGACAAAGAAGGTCATTATATAATGATAAAAATGTGAATTCAATACAAAGATATAGCAAGCATAAATATATATATATGCCCAACATCAGAACACCTAAACGTATAAAGCAAATATTGACAGATCTGTAGGAAGAAATTGACCACAATATTACGAGTAGGATACTTCAGTATCCACTTTAAAGAAAATATCTACACAGAAAATTGATAAAGAAACGGGAGACTTGAACAACACCGTAGGCCAAATGGACCCAAGAGACATATACGACCAAACTTTCAACCCAACAGCAGAAAAATACATAACCTAGTCAAGTGCACACAAGAGATTCTCCAAGCTGTATCACGTTACATTACAAAACAAGTCTTAACAAATTCAAGATTGAGAGCATACTGAGCATCTCTTCTGACCAGAGTGGAATGAGACTAAAAATCATTAACCATTAGAAAATAAGAATATTTACAAAAACATGGAAACTAAACAATATACTCTTGAGTAATCATTGGGTCCAACAGAAAATCAAAATGAATTTTAAATATATCTGAAGACAAATAAAAATAAAAACACAGCACACCAAAACTTAGGGGATGCAGCAAAAGCCATACTCACAGGATAGCTTATTGTGACAAATCCTTACACTAAGAAACACAGTTCTCCAATAAATAACCTAACTTTACATCTGAAGGAAACAGAAAAAGAACAAAGTAAGCCCAAAGTTAGTGGAAGGAAGGAAATAATAAAGAATAAAGTAGAAATAAATCAGACAGAATAGAAAAATAACGGGAAAAATCGCAATACTACAAGTTGGTGTTTAGAAAAGGAAACAGAGGCAACAAATGCTTAGCTAGAATAAGAAAAAAAAAGAGGAATCTCAAATAAATAGCATAAAAATAAAAGAAGAGACATTACAATGGATGCCACAGAAATAAAACAGATCACAAGGGATTATTATAAAAAATGATATGTCAACACATTGGATAACTTAGAAGAAAGGCATGAATTCCTACAAATGTACAACCTTCTGAGACTCAATCTAAAAGAAATAGGAAGCCTGAACAAACCAGTAACAAATAAAAATATTGAGTCAGTAATCAAAAACCTACCAATGCAGAGAAGTCCAGGACTAACTAGTTTTGTAGGTGAATTCTACCAAACACTTAAAAAATACTAATGCTTCTTAAATATTTCAACAAACTGAAGGAAATATTTCCAAACTCGTTTCATTAGGCCAGCAACACCCTGATACCGAAGCTAAAAAAAAAAAAAAAAAAAAAAAATCACCACAAGGAAACTACAGACCAATATCCCTAATGAAGATAGATGCAAAAATCCGTCAGAAAATACTAGCAAACCAAATTCAGCAGCACATTAAAGGATATACACCATGACCAAATGGAATTTATCCCTAGGATGTAGAGATATTACAACATAATCAATCAATGTGACTCACTACATTAACAGACCACATGATAATTCCAATTTATTCAGAAAAAGCATTTGACAAAATTCCACATCTGCAAAAAAAAAAACCTCAGCAAAATAGATAAAGAACAAACTTACTACAACAAAATAAAAGCCCACAGCTAACAACATAATCAGCGAGGAAAAGATTTTTCCTCTGAGATCTAGTACAAGATAATGAGATAATGTTGCCGTCTCTCACCATTTCTATTCAACATACCATTGGAAGTACTAGGTAGAACAATGAGACAAGAAAAACAAATAAATGTCATTCAAGTTAAAGAGGAAGAAGTAAAATTATTTCTGATTCTGGATGATATAATCGTATTTGCAGAAAACTTTATCAGCTCAAAAACAACAAAAATTGTGTTAAAACTAATAAATTAATTCAGTGGTGTTGTAGAATATATCAATCTACAGATATGTTTCATTGATATACATTATCAATAAACTGTCCAAAAAGGAAATTAAGAAACCAATCTCATTTACGATAGTAACAGAAAAATAAAATACTTAGGAATAATTGAACCAAAGAAGTGAAAGATGTATACACTAAAAATCATAAAACATTAATGAAGAAAATTAAAGATGGATAAATAAGGAGACATTCTATACTCATGGATTGGAAGAATTAATATTGTTAAAATGTTTATACTACCCAAAATAATTTACAAATTCAATGCAATCTCTATCAAAATCTTAATGTCATTCTTTACAGAAATAGAAAACATAATCCTAAAATGTATGTGGAACCACATAGACTCCAAATAGCCAAAGCAATCTTAAGTAAGAATAACAAAGCTGGAAGCATCGAATGTATTGATTTCAAAATATATTATAAAACTACAGTTATAGAAACAGTATGATAATGTCATAAAAATGACATATAGACCAGTGAAATAGAATAGAGAGCCCAGAAACAAATCTACACATCTGCAGCCATCTGATCTTTGACACAGATACCAAGAACACACAAAGGGAAAAGGATAGTTTGTTTAATAACAGGTGTCCAGAAAACTGGATATCCACATGCAGAATAGTGAAATTGCATTCTTATCTTACATCACATACAAAAATCAACTTAAGATGGATTAAAGACTTCAGCTCAATAAACGAACTTTAAAATCCTAGAACACAGAAAAAGAGCTTCTCAACATTGGTCTTGCAATAATATTTTGGATGTGACACCAAAAGCACAGGCAACAAAAGCAAAAAACAGACAAGGGCATTCCATCATGTTGAAATGCTTCTGCATAGCAAAGAAAACATTTCATAGATTGCACAATCTATGCAACAAAATATTTGCAAACTATGCGTCTAATAAGGGGATAATATCCAAAATATATAAGGAAATTGTACCACCTCATGACACACACACAAAAACCAAGTAACCTGATTTAAAGAATGAGCAGAGCACATGAATAGACATTCCTCCAAAAAGGACATAAAAATAGCCAGAAAGTATGTGAAAAGGTGCTCCACATTATTAATCATCAGGGAAATATAAATCAAAGCCACAGTGAAATATCACTTCGCATCTGAAGTGATACACAGCCACACCTTAGAATGGCTATCATCAAAAAGACAAAAGATATAAAGTGCTGATGAGGATGTGGAGAAAAGAAAACTCTTGTACACTGTTGGTGGAAATGTAAATTGATGCAGCCATTATGGAAAACATATGGAGGTTCCTCAAAAAATTAAAACCAAATAATCAGATGATCCAGTAATCCCACTTCTGAATATATAGCCAAAGAAGATGAAATGCGATTCTTGATATTTTCACTTCCATTTTCATTGCAGCATTATTCACAATAGCCAAGATAGAGAACAGCCTAACTGTCCATCAATGGATAAAGAAAACATGACATCTACATGCAATTGACCCTTAAACTGTGAGGTTTGACTGCTAATCCCTGTGCAGTCAAAAATTTGTAATATAACTTTTGACTTCCCGAAAACCTACCTACTAATAAATAGGCTACTGTTGGCTAGAAGCCTCACCAATAACATAAATAGTCCATTAGCACATATTTCGTATATGTATTATCTTCTATATTTTTACCATAAAGTAAGCTAGAGAAAAGAAAATGTTACTAAGAAAATCTTAAGGAAGATAAAGCATATTTACTATTCATTAAGTGGAAGTGGACGATCATAACGGTGTTCTGCCTGATCATTTTCATGTTCAGTAGGCTCAGTAAGAAGGGGAAGATGAGGGGTTTTTCTTGCTGTCTCAGGGGTGGCAGAGATGGAAGAGGAAGACAAAAGTTAAGGCAGGAGACACAGGCACAGGTGGCATAACTTTACTGAAGTACGTTCTAATTTTTGTCTGGTTCTTTTGCCTTTTCATCTCTCTACAAATGTTTCCATACAGCACCAATCCTTCTTTCACAGTTTAACTTCAGTGCCTGTATTGCAGAAGGGTCCATGTCATAAAAGGCATCAAAGGTAGTCTTAAATAACTGGAATCCTTCTGCCAGACTGAATAACATCAATTTGTTTTCTGGCACTTCTACAGCTTCCTCACCGTGGGGCACTGGATCAGAAGCACTTGTCTCCAACAAGTTGTCTTCTATTAAGTCCTCTGGTGTGGTGTCTATTAGTTGTTAAATTTTTCCAGAATTCATATCTTAAAACCCTAACCACCCCCCACATGTTTATTTTTATTTTTTATTTATTTTTACCACGTTCACCATCTCTTTTATGATTTTGTGATTTCCTTGATTGGTTCCGCATGTGTATAGTGTTACCCAGTCTATGAATTCCAGTTTGTACATAGGTGGATTGAAACGTCCTAGAGTAGCTGTGAGCCCCCACCCCCAAGATTCAGGAAACAGAAATTACTAACAGAAATTAGTAACAGAAGTTACTAAGAGAATATTTGAGCCTTGGGAATCAGGGTCTTTATTGCCCAGACTGGAGTGCTAGAATGTGGTGGTATAATCACAGCTCACTGCAGCCTTCACCACCCAGGCTCAAGCAATCCTCCCACCTCAGCCTCCTGAGCAGCTGAAACTACAGGTGCATACCGCACCACAGGCCCAGCTCATTTCTTTTTTAAAATATATTTTGTAGACACGAGGTCTCCTATGTTGTCCAGGCTGGCCTTAAACTCCTGGGCTCGAGCGATCCTCCTGCCTCGGACTCCCAAAGTGCTGGGATTACAGTCATGAGTCACCACATCTGGCCTGTGGGAACCTTTAAATTCATATAAACGGCCCATCTTGGGTAGCATTTTAAGCATGTGGGCTTTGGAATTGAAAATACCTATGTCTCAGTCTCTTTTCCAATGCTTAGCCTTAATATGAGCAAGGACTTCTGTGCCTCTCAATGTCCTATTTAAAATGGGGATTCTAATAACTGGAAGAATCAAATGAGATTCATGACTTAGTACAGAAGCTGCCTGACAGTAAGTGTCCAGCACATGCTGGCTGTTATTATTGGGTGTTCAGACATGTTGTTGGCCATTCAACAAATGATGATAGCAGATCTTTATTCTGCAGATGAGTAAACGGAAGCAACCCGAGTTATTTTCCTGCCTGCCTGTTCCAGTTTTGCCACTAACATCTAAGCCAACGCTCTTTTCTTTAAACCTCACAGGAAAGCAGACTGAAGGTATGACTGACTCCCTCTGTGAGTCAGCTTTTAAAACAAAATCATTGCCATTACCATCTCTGAAGCTTTGCCTGGTAGGTATCTGCCTTATTTAGAAAAACTATTACTGCCTAAATGCTTTTAAACAAATATGATGTCTGTAACAGAGGCAGAAATAATGGGCTTTATGTTGCAAGTCTAATCCTGTAAAACAAATTACCTCAGATCAGCAATTATTTTCAAGAATTTTTCAAGACTTGACTAGGTTTAAATTGGAAAACATTCTCTTTCCAGGTACTGCATTGCTACAACAGTACTTTGTTATTGCAGTCATTTTTAGCAAGTAAAATGCTTACAAACTGTAATCTCTTAGCGAAGGCCCTGTACACCATACACAATGAAAGAAATATGTTTTTGTTAACAGGAGTCAGGATTGAGGATTTCAGGGATTAGAGTTCTATGGCACCAGGTCAAGGTAATGGACTGAATTGAGAAGGGCTGGGTGTTGACTAGCAATCGTTATCATCATATCTAAGAACAAAAACCAGGAATAAAGGTTGGCTGTATGTAAATTGGAAGACTCAGGCAAGATTCAGTGGAGAATTACATGGGTAAAATCACGATCCTGATACACATTTAAGGTTCAATAGTCCTGAAGCTAATTATTTTACTCTCTGTATTTACAAATATCCAAATCTTATTTTGGACCAGAAATCTACTTTTGCTAAAGGTATCCAATGTGAACTATCTTCTGCAAAATCTTATTTTGTTTTAGAATCCGTCCTTATATAAAAGTATATGCTCTACCTTGGTGGAAGTGATCTCCGCAATCTCAGACATCCCTAAATTCCATTCCTGTTCCATCAAGCATCAAAGGTCCATTTTGATGTTCCTTCTCTGTATCTTTCCTGACTCTGTTACCTCCCAACCTCCAGCAACTGTAACTCTACACTTTTCTTTATATTTTTCTCATAACATTTTTTTAATTGTACTTTGTGTTCTGGGGTACATGTGCAGATCATGCAGGATTGTTGCATAGGTACACACAGGGCAATGTGGTGTGCTGCCTCCATCCCCCCGTCACCTATATCTGGCATTTCTCCCCATGTTATCCCTCCCCAACCTCCCCTACCTCCGCTGTCAACACCCCCCCATTGTCTCATATCTTTTTAATTTTAAAAAATATGATTTCTGTTAGTCTACTTAAAAAATAAGTACCAGTAAACTGTTTTCATCAATACGGCTATAATAACTTTTTCCTGAAATATAAAGCAGTACACTAGCATTATATATTTCCTTCTTCGTAGGTCAATATATTGAGCCTATGCAATGCCTCTCTTTTACAGTTCAAATAATAAGTTTTTGCTTTAAGTTCAAATTTTCCTCATTATAATTTATCAATGGTTTCTGTTATAATCGTGTATTCTTCCAAGTTCTAACTCATTCTGTCACGTATGAAATCTTCCTTTATCAGATAAACCTGCCTCCCAGAGTCTTCTTGAACGTTTATAGTGAGCATTAATGAAAAACATACACATAGAGTAGTTAGCACCAGACCTGTCACTGCTAGTTAGCAATAAATTTTATTATAGCATTATTGTTTCAAAAACTTCTCAGCTGGATGGAAGACTCCATGAAGGTCAATCCCACTTTTTTGTTTGTTTGTTTACTGTTATACCTATGTGACCTGGCACAGCACTAAACTGAAGCCATTCAAAATAGTTAAATGCATATTCAAAAATAATAGCTGTATATTTTGTAGGATCTTTAAGAATTACGAAATAAAGTTGTTTAGTTTTCATTCCACATGATCAGCAGTCATTTGACATAGTTAAAAAAAAAAAAGCAAATAAATTCTAGCCTGTGTTTTTTAAAATTTATTTTTTTATGACTATTTGGAAAAACACATTTCAATGTGCTTTAAAATTTTTAATGTTTTTGCTCTAACTGACTTTTCTGCATACATGATCAAAGGATATGGTTTTCCCTGTGTGTTTATAGTAGGTCTTCTTTTCCCAGTTGATTTCTTTTTTATTTTTATTTTTATTTTTTTGAGACAGAGTCTCGCTCTGTTGCCCAGGCCGGAGTTCAGTGGTGTGACCTCGGCTCACCGCAACCTCCGCCTCCCAGGTTCAGTGATTCTTCTGCCTCAGCCTCTGGAGTAGCTGAGATTACAAGCACGTGCACTGCCCCGCTAATTTTCTGTGTTTTTAGTAGAGACGGGGTTTCACCATATTGGCCAGGCTGGTGTCAAACTCCTGACCTCGTGATCTGCCCGCCTTGGTCTCCAAAATGTTAGGATTACAAGCTTGAGCCACCATTCCTGGCCTATTTCTTATTTTTTAATTGACAAATCAAAATCGTATATATGATACCATTTTTCAAACAAATTTTATCATGTATATTTAATGAATAAAACATGATGTTATGAGATACATATACGGTATAGTAAAATTGTTACTATAGTGAAAGAGATTAATATCGTCTCACAGTTACCCTTCCACTTCCCAAGCAAGAGCTACCACAATTCATTCATTCAGCAAAAGCGTTGAAATGATACGCTATTAGTAACTGTTACAGTAGATACTGGTATAAACCACATTGTGTTCTGCTTCTCTGTCTTGTTGAATTAATTTAAAGTAATTTATACTAGTTACATGCTGGCAATTTTATGAGCACAGTGCATGAGCATAATGATAATTCAAAATTTTTCTCTTGGAGCTGTTATGGTTTGGATGTCCCCTCAAAAACTCATTTTGAAATTTAATTGCCATTGTGTCAGTATTAAAAATTGGAACGTTTAAGGCATGATTAAGCATGAAGGCCCTGCCCTGATTAACGGATTAATGCTATTATCTTAAGAATGGTTTCGTGATTGTGGAAGTGGGCTCCTGATAAGAACGTGAGTTCAGCCTGATTTCCTCCCTCTGTTTCCCACTTGCACCATGCGATGCCTTTCATCACAGTATGATACAGCAAGAAGGCACTCACCAGATGCATCCCATTGATCTTGGACATCCCAGCCTCCAGAACAGGCGTCCCCAAACCGCGGCCCCCTGAGGCCATTTATCTGGACCCCGCCGCACTTCAGGAAGGGGCACCTCTTTCATTGGTGGTCAGTGAGAGGAGCACAGCATGTGGCGGCCCTCCAACGGTCTGAGGGACGGTGAACTGGCCCCCTGTGTAAAAAGTTTGGGGACGCCTGCTCCAGAACAATAAGCCAAATAAACTTCTATTCTTTGTGAATTACCTCATCTATAGTATTTTGTTATAACAGCAGAAGATGGACTAAGATAAGGGCCATGGATGGACGGCATGTAAGCAACAGCCTATTACTTTCTGCTTTATAGAAAAATTGCCGATTCTGAATTCTTGCATGATTTTTCAGAGTAATTTCAAAAGTGTTAGCTTTTACAATGCTTAAATATCAATTTTAACAAAGTAAAAACATAAAGTGCGATGTATTTCATGATATTCACCATGCTTTAAAACTTTTCATTTTGAGATAATTGTGGCTTCTCACGCAGTTGTAAGAAATAATGCAGAGAGCTCCCTGGTGAGCACTTTGCCCCATTTCTCCCACTGGAGCATCTTGTATATCTATAGCACAGTCTATCAGGAGACAGACATTGATATGATTCACTGACTTTATTCTAATTCCACAAGTTCTAAGTACATGTGTGTGTATGTGTTCAGTATAATGCAATTGTACCACACTTGCGGATATCTGTGGCCATCAACGTCAAGCTACAGCAGTAGTATCACACTCATTAATTGTTGACTTGTAAGAATAAATGTGCACTTTAGCCACGGTTTAATTACGGTTTCATCTTCCAAATTCAGGTACAAGTAAGCAAAATATAGTTATTTCAGTTTCAACTCAAGGAAATTTTTAAACGTTAATTACATAAATAAGAAAAATATTAAATATAGCTAATTACTAGTTTAACACTATACTTTGTAAAAATTTTTTATTTTTATTTTACTTTAAGTTCTGGGGTACACGTGCAGACCTTGCAGGATTGTTACACAGGTATACGCATGCCATGGTGGTTTGCTGCCTCCATCCCCCCGTCACCTACATTAGGTATTTCTCCTAATGCTCTCCCTCCCCAATCTCCCCACCCCCTGCTATCCCTCCTCTAGAAAATACATATTTATGACCTAAAATTTAAAAGCAAAATTTCTCAACTCTGTCAGTAAGTAGCGCTTGGTTTCGCTCACATGTTGGTGGAATATATCTTTCTAACCATGATTTGTTGGCAGCTATGAAAACTCCAATGGGTTTTGAGGGAAAGTCATACAATTATATTTCCAGGTCTTGATCATCTCTTTAATGAGGGTCCTGAATAGCCACGTCTTAATCTGAAATGTATTCCATTGCCTTACTCTTTCCGATCATCTCTACCACATCGTGTAGCCCTCCCACCGTCCTCAGACTTCTCACCCTCACCTCGAAGCAAGTAGAGATGGAAGATAAATGAAAGAAACACAGTGATGCTGCCGGTCTGCATGAAAACACTCTGATTATCTTTTTCTAATCAGATGGGAGTAATTTTCTTGCTCTCCACCTGACTAATTTTCTTCACTCTTCCTCCTCCTATCAGCTGTCTAACTGCTAAATGTTTACAGATTAATTTGCATAAAATGGTCCCATAGCAACGATCACTCACAGGATCAAATTCCTCTGCTCTTTGATATAAGCATCATTTTTCTGATGATACACCTGCTTTTTAAATAAAGACTTAAGCTGAAAATCAACTCAAATCTCAGAATCCAGCCTACCTAGGCCATAGCTTTTAAAATTAATTTTTTTAAAACATGGTTTTCACACTGATGCAAAATATCTTTAAATTTCTTGTATCTTATGTCTTTTACATCATGTTTATACAAAGGAAAATTTATACTGGGCAACACAGTTGCTGCTTGCTGTCAAAGTACAGTCACTAGGTCACCACAGTTTGCTATCTACAGCTCCTGTGCCCCAAAGGATAAAGTAATTAATGACAGCAGGAGTGATAGAGAACAGCAATAAGGAAAGGCCCATGGTCTAACAGGACTGACCTTTTCTACCACTGATTATTTATATAACTTTGTCAAAGGCAAAGACTGTTTACAGTGTTAGATTCCAATTCTGCCAAATGATTATTACCCTGATTGCTTAATTGCCATTTGGTTTTAATCCTAAGTTATAGCCCACAGAGGGTTATGGAGGACTCAAATGCAAATGAGTGTACCTCCCATATACACAGTAATGCAAGCAATGGGTGTTTTTCCTGGGAAGGGAAAGACAATTGGGGGTTGGCAGAGATTCTCAAACCAGCTCCAGCTCCAAACAAAGCAGTGTTCAACAAAAATTATGGAAGACCATTGCTTGGTCTGGCCTCCACGCACTCGGCCCCAGTAAACTAAGCTGAACTAAAATGAAGTCACTCATGTTACACAGCAGATAATACAATTAAGGAAGCAACAGAGATCTCTCAACAATTTATTCTGTAAACAGGACATTTCAGTCTATTTGAAATGTGTGGTAAGAAAGCTCACTCTATATTAACCTTTACAAAAAAAGGTAAACTAAAACAAACGAAACAAAGCAAAAGGTAAACTAAATAGCCTGATGTTAACCAGGTTTTTTTCTATTGTTCTATTTCCTTGTTCCTTGCTTACAAAACCCACTATTCTGCCATTGCCCATTGGGATTCCTCGTTCTATTTTCCAGAATGCAGGCTACTCTGATTCATAAATCACAAATGAAAGCCAATTAAGTCTGGGCTCGGTGGATCACACCTGTAATCCCAGCACTTTGGGAGGCCGAGGCAGGCTGATCACCAGGTCGAGAGATGGGGACCATCCTGGCCAACACGGGGAAACCCTGTCTCCACAAACAATACAAAAATTAACTGGGAGTGGCGGTACATACCTGTAGTCCAGTCTACTCAGAAGGCTGAGGCAGGAGAATTGCTTGAACTTGAACCGGGAGGCGGAGGTTGCAGTGAACTGAGATCGTTCCACTGCACCCAAGCCTGGCAATAGAACGAGACTCTGTCTCAAAAAAATAAAGCCAAATAAATCTACAACAAAATTTATTGTGATTTCATCTTTTCATAGCAAGAATGACTTTGTCTTTGCCATGGTTTTGTTTGTTTGTTTGTTTGTAATTGGTTCTACCTGGTTCTCAGAAAGCTTGAAGCTAAAGGAAAGTAGTTTTAATCGAGTTCTTCACTTAACTATTGATTTGTTACAAAAGTGTAACATTGTTAGTTTAATATTTCTGAATAAATAAAGTTGTATATTATTTTTGTTTTCTTAAGAACAAACTCTAACAAATAAAGTTGTACGTTACTTTTTTTTTTTTTTTCTTAAGAACAAACTCTAACATCAGAGTCACAAGATTTCCTTTGAAAGTGATTTAGTGTCAGGACTCTAGTGTCCTAAGCCTTTATGTCTTCACCAACAGTAGAACACAGGGTCAGACTTTACCTAGAGAAGTGTAATGGTCTAGCAGTGTTGCCTGAATGTCACAAGTTGTCTGAGCAACAGTGGGGAGGGAACACTGAACATTATATTGTTTAATATCAGCATACCTGCTGTTCTGGATGTTTACAAAGACATGGGACTTCCCCACATCCAGGCACTCTGTAACCCAGTCAAGTTGATGTATAAAATTAACCCTCACATTATTACAACATATACATGAAATGCTCACCACTAGAAACATCCGCATTCCCTGCAGTCTATTTTGTAAACTTCTTACTTAGCGACAGTAAACCCGTGTTGACAGAGAGGCCAGCAGAGAATTTGCATGAATATTTTACCTATTTGTGATATATAGTATCACATTCCTCCGGAAAATATTGTTTGGCATAATCTGCGGTGCTACCATATTTCATATTAATTGTTCTGACCTTGGTCTACAAGCATAAATGGAAATGCATTTCAGATAATGTTAGCTCCTGTCATAATTGTATTCTGTGCACATTCACGTGGAGAGGAGTTAAGGAGCATCTGTGTTTGCCAGCAGGAACAAGAAACCATGAACCAAAACCAAATGCATAAATTTAATCTGAGGTAGGATGCTGGCCAGTAGATGAACACTGACCACGGACAGGGACATGCAAATGTTTACCTCAACCAAACCACATCAGCCAGAGAAGAACACGGATGATAAATTACCATCATCTTGTGCCTACAAAATGAATCTTCTGAATGGGCTTCAAAAAAGCCTTTGTTTGATTACATCTATTAGATACTAGACGTGATAAACACCTTTTAACATATCTTAAAATCTGCTGCATGCTTGCCAGTGTTAAATAAAAGAGAACTATCAAATGACTGTGAATTGGGAGTAGTCCGAATCACTGTGCATTTATCAAAAGCAGTGCTATTTGGGGGAATATACGAAGTAGTTATGGCAATACAGTGATTGGAAATAATTAGGGTCCTAAATGTAACTTTTCAATTTATGAACATTTGGCTTTCAGATTTTTACCTGACTTGCTAGATATGAGAAATCAATGTGTGTCTGATTTTAAAATTGTGCATGCCTGCTAAAATAAAATGTGTCACAATAATAAAAATTGGAAAGGGGGTAAGCACATTTCCACTTCAAAGAAGAAAATGAATGACTGTGGGTTGAGAGAGGGAGAGAAAAAGAGAAGAGAATGGTTTGTGTTCAAGACATGGACCCGAACAAACCACACGTAGCCGCCTGGCTTTTTCCTTGCAGGGTATATCTGGAAACAGAAGGCAAATCAAAATCATCTTTTGGAAACGAAACAGATCGCTTAATTTTGTAAAATTTTACTCTGAAATCTGAAGTAGGCGTAGCATCTGTAGGAAGATTTTCCATTGCAACAGATGAAAGCAAAAGGAAGAATCAAGGTGAATTTGGTGTGGACATAAAATTACATGGGCAAGAAAAGGAAAATGTATTTTATAAGTGAGAATAAAAGCCAATGTTTAGCTAAGCACTTATCGGTAATATATGATTCAGCAAGCAAATATCCCATCATTGTACATAGATGTTCTTCCTTAAAGTGTACTTTACATTAAATCCGTGTGTCCATCACTTTAAGAGCATGTGTAAATTTTCTATTGCTCTTTTATTGGCTATGCAATTGCTGAATATAACTACAACATTTCACTTCACATTTCTCAATTATACTGAGTAATCTGTGAATCTACATATGAAGTATCATCTTTTACTTAATGTAAGCTTCGGAAAAAGCAGACAAGATTTCTAGGAAAAAAAAATATTTCCATGGAGCTATTTTGTATTTCCAAATATGTAAAATTTATTAGTCAGGATACTTTAAGTTACATGCAAATTAAACTTTGCTAAAACCAGCTTAAGGAAAAGGGAATTTATTGAGTCATATAACCAGGAAGTCCAAGAGTGGGATTCAAACGTAGTTAGATCAAGGAGCTCAGTGGTTCTTTTTCCATATATCGACATTTGGTTAAGTATAAGGCAAAATTCTACTGTCAAAAGCTGGTGGGAACCTAACTGATAGTCATATTGTGTCACATGATAAAAAGAAGAAACAATCTTCTATTGGAGAAAGTTTGGGAAAGGTGAATAACACAAATTTCTACTGCTTTAAATGGCCAAACAATTCCATGAGGCCTATTAGTCCTATTTCTGCTTCTCACTTGACCCCAAAATCTCTGGGTTTAATAAAATGAAGCATTTACTGTTCCAAAATAATGCATATATCCACCATGTATTCAAAATATCATATTCATCACTATAAGCAATTCCAAGAGAAAGATAAAATATTTCTCTTAATGACCTTATAACCTATGAAGCTGTTGTGGAGAAATAAATGGAAATACATTTTTGGGGGAAAAGTTATGGAATTATAATGGAAACTTAGTTTCACCAAATATTTTATATCCTATTCCATAAAGCAAGCAAAGATCTTAGGCAAATATAGCATGTTCTCATTTATAAGTAAGCATTTACTTATTTTGTTTGTTTATGGACTTAATTATTTTCCTTCCCCGGGGTATCATTTGGCAAATTAACATACCAGGACACTAAGTAGTATCAGGAGATGTGAAAGAATTTAGAAACCTTTCCATTTGCTTGAAACTCACTTTGCCCAAAGGTGACCTAATTAAGCTTTAAAACACTCCCAAGAGAAGACTCAGGTTTTCACCAAATAGAAAGCTGTAATACAGTATTTCTGCTAAACATCATCGATTGCCATGTTGTTCTACATAAATTCTTAGGTAGAAAAATCTGTGCAAGAATAGCCAACGCTAAAAGGCATCAGGTAGGCTTTCAGACCTCAGGTCTAAACGTACACTTTATTTAATGTCATGCTTAAAGTGTCTTCCTTCTTTCATTAGCCTTTGTAATATAGATTTTTTTTTTGAAGCAACTTTTGGTCAATAAATTAGTAAGTTCCTAGAATACATTACATTTATCTGTCACTGTATATATGTTTATATATATATATATGGACTTCAAAGAGAAGAAACTCATGCCAGAAATAAAAGTGTCACCAGGAGAAAATGTTTGACTGTAAGTCGTTCCGCACCATTAGAGAAAATACAAAATTAAGCCTGTTACCAAAGGAGGAGTCCTGTTGAGCCATCCAGAACAACTTTTACTGAAGCATAATTACAGGGGCTGTAAAATATATTTGCTTTAATAGCTGGTACTACACCTACAATTATAAGCACTCCATTTACCTGATGCACCTCTAAACAAATAAAGCAATAAAGGGCTTTGAAATACCGGACAGCAGAGAGTGTGTCTCACTGCTTCTCAGTGCGTTACAGCCGTGACGGCTACCTCAGTGACAAAGAAGCTGTTAGCTTCACGCCACTCTATGGCCAATACACATCTCCAGTGCCCCTGAGATCTCCAGACAGAACCCATCACTTACTTTTTTTTTTTTTTTCTTGCCTTTTCTAAACAGTTGAGTTATTTTTACTGCTTTTTCAAACTTAAGGTATCAAGGAAGTCAAAGACAACAGTCAAACATTTCACTTAATTAAAAAACTTTCCATTTAGGAATTTTATGTACAGAGGAGGAATCAGAAGTGTAAACACTCTAATTTAGCCTTTTAATAACTATAAACTTTACCATAAATGAATTGGCAGGTTCAAAACTACGAACCCACGGCCTAATGTGAATCAAGTTAGTAGAAAACAGTCCAAAGTGTGCATGGCCAAATACCTCAACTCCACAATCCGTTTGCTGAACGTCAGATTTGTTTTAGAATTTAGAATGGTTTCGATTTTTAAAAAGGTAGCACAATCTGCAAACCATGTATTGCGTAAAGGCTCCAGGAGGTTGTAGGCCAGCTTCTATAATCAAACACTCCAGCGATCTGCAGTGAAACCGCTGAATATTCCTGAGGGTCAAATAAAGACTCTGAGGAGGTATGCATGATCACTTAAGTTCACTTAAGGCTTTCCCACCGAATGCGTTTGCAGAAAACGTTGGGAAAATATTTGTTTCCATGATTTTTTGGGTTTTGAATACAAAACAAAAGGAGTATTGCATAGCCTAGCAAAACTGGCTTCTTCCTGTGCAGATTTATGTCCTAGGATCCCTTTACCCATTTTGCAAGTGGACTTCTGCCCAGACCTGCCTGCATCTCAGCAATGAATATAGCTCAGTGTCAAGCTGAAAGTTCTGGTATAAGTATGTTTGAAATCCTTAAATGTTAAATTCACCAACCATGTCTGTTTAATTTCTACTCTAAACCTTCCTGCCACTCTTGAGTTACTTCTATTTAAAAAACCACCTACCGTATGAGTATTTACGTTTTGTAATAGGTTGTTGAACATAGAGGATGCCAAAAGATTTTTAAAATCAACGGTGATATTCAGTGAAGTCATACCCAAGTCACCAAATTACTCACTGCTGACAGTAAATATTACACATAGCCAGAATTCCTATTTATCTTGTACTTAGTACATGTTGAGAGAAAGGATTGTTGTGGGGGCTGAAAAGCAAACATACATAGCCGACTGGTGATATTTATACATTTAACCTGGCGGATTCACTTCTAAGCACTTTGAAACAAAAGAGGGAAAAAGAACAAACTATTTAAGTAAAGCAGGTGAATCCTGTCACTAAGTCAGTAAGTCAATAGCCCAGAGTGATAATTACATGAGAGGAAGAACTCACTCTTCCCTCAGCGAGTCTCAGTTCTTTATGCCCACATTGTGCACGGGCTCCACTCTTACTCTAACTCCAGCATTTAAAGTTGCTATAGTTTGTTTGTCTGTATCATATGGCTCCTAAAAAGAAGCCAGATGCTTCATCTGGTGCTCATAGCAAGAAACAAGGAAAAGTTCTTGTATAAAACCTATTCAGGTTGCTTTAATACTATACTTGATGGGACATTTCAAGGACAACTTTGAATGTATGATTTTCACGTTACGCTCTCGATTTATATTTTAACTGCTGAGAAAGGTATAATTTTACTGCATATGTAAGTCATTTGAGGCATTAATGAATATCAAACTCTTAGCAGATGATTTTGTTTCAGAACGGATTGGATTAGAAGGAAGTATGCCACAGGCCAAACTCAAAGATATGGATGATTCAAAAACAGCAGAGCAGAAGACGTGACATACATTTTAAAATTCACTGCTCTGTGGCTGGGCACAGTGGCTCACACATGTAATCACAGCAATCTGGGAGGCCGAGACAGGCGGATAACCTGAGGTCGAGAGTTTGAGACCAACCTGGTCCAACCTAGTGAAACCCCATCTCTACTAAAAATACAAAAATTAGGTGGATGTGGTGGTGTGCACCTGTAATCCCAGCTACTTGGGAGGCTGAGGCAGGAGAATTGCTTGAACCTGGGAGGCAGAGGTTGCAGTGAGCCAAGATTGTGCCACTGCATTCTAGCCTGGGCAACAGAGCAAGACTCCATCTCAAACAAACAAACAAACAAAAATCACTGTTTCTCTTTTTGCACACATCCAAATGACTCATATGTGAATGCAGACTCATCTCCAAATTACCCTACTCTTCAAGACTGCAAAATTCTGAAGAAAATGCTATGAAATAAAAAATCTGTTAACCACACAGTTGTGGCATTTTTGTGCACTAATTATTCTTAGATATCAGACTGTCTCTCCCCATCACCTCTTAACACATTGTACATTTCATGAATGTATTATGCGAATACTAACATCCTTTCATATCAAGTTAATGTCAAAAGTTTGTTAGCAAAGAAACTTCCTCTCTTACTCTAACAATATATGATTCTATGAGCTGATGGAATAAAAGAGAATATAAGAGCCTGTGACTTATTGTATACAAATGCATTCAAACTACTTATCAGTATGGGGTTATATGCTGCACTTTGCAGATGTGATAGTTGAAATCGAGGCCGTAGTTCTGCAAGCCAATAGACAAGGGCCCTACTCTGGAAACTTTCAGAATTCACCTTAAGTCAGATGGAATGTGGTGGCTCACGCCTGTACTCCCAGCACTTCGGGAGGCCAAAGAGGAAAGATCACTTGAGGTCAGGAGTTCCAGGCCAGCCTGGGCAATATAGTGAAACCCTGTCTCTATCTAAAGCACAAAAAAATTAGCTGGGCATGGTGGCATGCGACTTTAGAGGCTGAGGCAGGAGAATTGCTTGACCCCGGAGGTTGCAGTGGGTCGGGATCATCCCACTGCACTGCAGCCTCAACGACAAAGCGAGACTCTGTCTCAAAAGAATATTTTTTTTAAAACAGATAATCATTGAGACTCCTTTTCTATCTCACTTCCCAGCAAAGGGAGACTTTGAACACTTCAAGGAAGTAGAAAGATACACCGTGTCTGGAAATACCAATCTTAGGGTCAGCAGACTTGCCTCTGAAGCCTATCCCAACAGTTTTCCAGCTGTTTGAATGTGAGCAAATCACTGAATTTCTTTGTCTCAATTTCACCAATTATGACATGAGAATGATTGCGTCTGTTCATTCAGTAACTCACTGTAAACGTGAGAGGATTTTGTAAACTCATAAGTCCTATTCAAATGTGAGGATGCACCCCTATTTCCGTCTGCTGAATAAATGATTAGAAATCCTCATGCCAGTTAGAATGGCGATCATCAAAAAATCTGGAGACAACAGATGCTGGAGAGGATGTGGAGAAATAGGAACACTTTTACACTGTTGGTGGGAGTGTAAACTAGTTCAACCATTGTGGAAGACAGTGTGGTGATTCCTTAAGGACCTAGAAATAAATTCTGTTTGACTCAGCAATCCCATTACTGGGTATATACCTGAAGGATTATAAATCGTTCTATTATAAAGACACATGCACACGTATGTCCATTGAGGCACTGTTTGCAATAGCAAAGACCTGGAACCAACCCAAATGCCCATCAACAATAGACTGGACAAGGAAAATGTGGCATATATACACCATGGAATACTATGCAGCCATAAAAAATGATGCGTTTGTGTCCTTTGTAGGGACATGGATGAATCTGGAAACCATCATTCTCAGCAAACTGACACAAGAACAGAAAATCAAACACTGCATGTTCTCGCTCATAGGCAGGTGATGAACTGTGTGAACACATAGACACAGGGAGGGGAGCATCACACACTGAGGTCTGTCGCAGGGTGGGGCCAAGGGAAGGACAGCGGGAGGTGGAGAGGTCAGGGAGGGATAACATGGGGAGAAATGCCAGATGTAGGTGCGGGGGGTGGGGGGTGGAGGCAGCAAACCACATTGCCACGTGCGTACCTATGCAACAATCCTGCATGATCTGCACGTGTACCCTAGAACCTAAAGTACAATAAAGGGGAAAAAAATCCTAATATAAATGAAAACTCTCAGGAAGATTAATTTCTCTCTGGAATCTTCTCTCATGTGTGGCTTGGCATCTGGCTACTCTTAAACAGTGGCCTAGAGCCCCTCCTCACCATTTCTTTAAGGCTGTTAACTCATATTGAAACCAAGACTCAGCTTGCGTTCCCTTCTGGCTTTGTGATTCGATTAGTCCCAACAGCATAGTTGCCACTGAGGCTGAGGTTTATATCTACATGTTCAACACCTCACCTTTTTCAGGTGGGTTGTGACACATTCAGAACATTCTCATTGTTCACTAAAAAAGAATAGGTCAAGAAACATAGATATAGTTCCGTCCACCTGTTTTCTGAATGAAACTTCCTTAAGTTTAAAAAGCTCTAGAGAAGAAAATTTTATTATCTACTCCAAAGCTATTTTTTAATATTCAACACCTTCTACCACAAGGAAATTCTCTTATATTATCCAACCCAATTAAAAATCTGGTTTCATTGTTTCCTACTCACACAAGATGTTGGCAAGTATTAGAAAAGTTTAAAACATTAAATAAAAGCTGCCATGCATTTGCAGGTAAAAGAAAATAAAGATAAGCTAATTTTGAAAACTGTTTAATTCACATTACTGGAAACTCCAAAATTAATATGGTTTCAAAATTTAGAAAGGACTGTATATATAGAAGGAAGATGGGTTAATTGTTTAAACCTGAAATTTACTCTATATCTCAGATGATAGGTTTCTAACCAGAAGCCCAATGTCTCACAAAGCATTATAATACTAATTTCCACTTACTACAAAACAGCTTTTTTGCTTGTATGACATTACCTCTTGGACCCAATACATGACTTTAATTAAGATCTAACTTATTCATGACTATAATTCAGATCTAACAACTAGTCTAGTCAGATCAGGGTAATTAGTCCCAGAGGGTATTGTAAGAGAGCTCATTTTTCTTTTCATCTTTATATTCTGGCAAATAAGTTGGGGTACTGGTTCATTTGGAGAATTCTGTAGTTTAGAGAACTCAAAAAGTGGGAGTAAATAAGCTAGGTAAATTATTTTAAAGAGGTTCTTATAAAGGGCTCATGTGCTAGTTAATTTGGTTTGTGTTCCTTTACTGTGGTCCAGAACAGAAAGAGCAAGGGTGATTAACCAGCATTGAGCTAATAAACTTTTAACAGCCCGATGCCAAGTTTCTTAGAAAATCTAACAGCAAGGAATTAACCCTTACATCACACTTGCCCACTTGAACTTTGGTGGCTTTAAAAGCATTTCTTTTAGTCTTACTTCATTTTTGTGGTTGTTGTTGTTATCAAGGATTCTAGTAAAAACTTACTTCCATCAACTGGAAATATCAAACATCTTACATAGACCAGGATGGGGTAAGTACAGCTATTTTCCCGCTTTAAACTGTTGCTATTACAGGATTCCTTTCTGCACTACCATTGTCTGATGCTATAGGACTTTCAAGCTTATTCTTAGACATCACTATTCTTGCAACCACTTTAAACGTTATAGAAGTCGCCTCCTTTTCCTTTATCCCTCCCTGTTACCCTATGTTGTAACACATTATCACATGATTCTAAATATTATAACCAAATAATTTAGAGCTTCGGGGACTTTTAGAAAATGACTTATTACATTCCCAGGGATTAATAATAACTTACCCTCCTGACAGTAACCAATTGATGTCAAGAATGACTTAGATTGTATCAAAACATTATTACAGCAGCCAAAGGTAAGTCTTTACCTCCACCAGACAGAGAAAAGAGCATGCTCAAAAGCTTGGCATAAATGGACAGGAATTTTTAGGAAATACTGAAGGGCACAAAGTGGGCAGAGAGCAGGTGTGTGAGACTGTGAGGTAAGGAAAGAATGGGTAGAGACAAATGAAGTTGGATAGGCAGGCTGAGACCAGGTAGAGAAGGTGGCATAAATCAAGGTTTCCTATGCATTAACTAGATTTGCCTTAACTGGTGTCTTCAGAAATTACAACAATCATATTTAAAGCATAAATTTCCCTTTTATTCTGGTCTCATCCAGAGATTAATTTAGTGTCAAAAGTTCCAGAAGAACCTTATAATGTAGTGTAGACTTATTTATAAGGCAGCCCACTTCATGCAGCTCCTCTTGTAGAAATTACCATTATAGAAAGATGGGCAATTATTTCTATGTAACAAACATACACCTGGAAATTCATGAGACATCCAAAGACAATACCATGATAATTGAATTGTTCTATTAGAACACAGAATTGGGTTATTTCTTGTGGTATAGCTTATATCCTAATTTTCCTGAGAAACAAAAAGAGTCATGGAATCTCATCAGAATAAACGGAGTTTCCTTTTATGCTTAACTTCTGAAAACTCCTATTAAGATGGATGTAAAACTTGAGTCTGCAGAGGGAGAGACATCCTGAATACCGCACATGAATATACTCCACCACCCAAACCCAGATTACATTTCCAGTCACTTCTCCCTAGAATCCTTCTTCTTCATCAAACTCCACACCTACAAAAATCCCACGAACACACATTCCACCAGTTGGCACTACTCTGAGATTACTGAACCTATCTTACTCCTTCTCACACTTCAGCGTTTGCTTATGCCACTTTCTCTGCCTGAAATCTCTCCTGTCTTATTCTCCTGGCCAAAGATCAACTGTCTAATCTGCTTGAGTTATTCCTTTACAATTTGGTCAAGGTACTACGTGAACGAGATAGATGGAAAATAACTGGTTAGATATCGTGGGTCAAGCATTGGAGAGAGATACTGGTAGGGATCTGAGGTAGCATGGAAATCAATGATGTTCCCATGTTTATGAAGGCTAAAGGCAGAGACCAAATGAATACTTACACGTCATCTATCACACATATTCTTTGATGCCGGTACCCAAATCCTTAAGGAAAATCTCTCAATACAGAATTTCCCTGGTTCTATTTCTTCCCTTTTTGCTCAGAACTGAACTTAAGTACCTGGATTTTTTACAGCTGTATCCCTGCTTTCACTTTTTCCAAACACAAGCCTGGTCCTTAAAGCTCACATATCACTGGTCACCGCATCCACTTGGGCACTATTCTACAAGATCAAGTATCTAGGCAGACATGGCTCATACCTCTAACCCTAGCACTTTGTGAGGCTGAGGCAGGAGAATCACTTGAGACCAAGAGTTGGAGTCAAGCCTGGGCAACATAGCAAGATCCCAGCTCTACAAAAAATAATAAAAATTAGCCAGATGTGGTGATGCATGTCTGTAGTCCCAGCTACTCAGGAGTCTGAGCTGAGAGGATTGCTTAAGCCCAAGGGTTGAGGCTGCAGTGAGCTATGACTGCACTACTGCACTCCAGCCTGGGCAACAAAGTAAAAGTTTGTCTCTTAAAAAATAAATAAACGAATAAGAAAAGAGGAAAAAGAACTGAAAGCCCAGAAATCTACAATGACTTTCCTAAAGCCACATAAACAAATAGGTACCAAATCAGAACCAAAATATGGACCTCCTGACTCCCAGGCCAATATATTCTTCTCCACCAGAATTTGAAAAGTATGTTCAGTGAAACACTAGGTCCTTGGAGTGGCACTAGCCAGTGCTCAATACATTAGTTCTGTGATCAAGTATGTTTGAGAAATCCTGAATTAAACAGTTAAGCAGATTTATGTACTGGGAAGCCTTTAGTATGATAATGTATATTGATTTACTAAAGATAACAATATACATTATATTTATAATGTATATTGTTGTGTCCTCTTTCTGAAGCTCCTGTGTAAGCAAAATCCACTTGTCTGAAGATAATGGCTAGCAACGGAGAATTTAATAAACATCATGCAAAGATTACTTTCTTTGCATGTTGGTCAGAGCAAAATGCTTGAGTTCAAATGCCAAACTCACTAGCAAAGGTGACTTTTACCCAGTGATTTCATCCCTCAATGCTTCAATTTATTTATCTGGAAAACAGAAATAAAAATAATAACACTGCCTCAGAGTTTCTGTAAAATTACATTATTACAGATGTAAAACCCTAAAATAGCGTCTGGCACGTAGAATGTATTCGATAACTGTTAGCTATTATTAGAGGAGATAGAAGATAGGATATTGTAATGTAGGTACCAAATATCTTAATAAATTCCAATTAATGCTTTTATCTTCTCTCCAAAGGCTGCTTGATCGATTGACCTTTTCCATGATTCCTCCAACACACTGTGCTCAGATCCGGAGCCCTCCTCTTTGCCTGTCATTTTCATCTACACTTGTTTTTTTTGCTCTGCAAGAAGCTTGGATGCCAGATAACCAGACAAGCCACCCTCAATCCTGAGTTAATTTCCTCGTAGCCACTCCTTTTTGTTGCTAAAGAAAGCAGAATAACACTTTGATACCCCCAAACAGTAGAATCCTCCTACCACCTATTAAGAGGACCTTTTTTTGGGTATACATTAAAAGTCTTTTTTCTTTGATAAAAGTCCAGAATCAGATGAAAGACCATTCCCTGGGAAGCAGTGCCTTGCAGCGTACAGACGTCAAACTTAAAATCTGCAATTTTACATTCATATTTCTAGGGCTTGTTACTCTTTGTAGCCTATTGGAAGTAGTTGTAGTACAGTTTGGGCTACTGCAACAAAGAAACTAAAAAAGTATTTAAGCGTAAGTCAGATAGGCATTGGCTTATTTCTCAGCTAAGTTCTGCATAGTCATTCCAGGGCTGTTACGGCACATCAGAATTGATGGGGAGGCAGGATTCTTTTATCTTATGACTCTTTCTCTTTAAGACTTAGCTGCCTTTTCTCGATTCAGTGGTTGCTCTGGTCCCACCATCATAGTCACATCCCAGCCCACAGAAAGGTAGAAAAAGACAAGGAGAGAAGAAAATGCATGTTCATAAGGGCATGGCACCAAAGTTAGCACATGTCACGCATCTGACCCCACACTTAAGAAGTTAGGGCGTATTCAGCTGCATAATCATATGCCAGCACAAAGTGCCATCACCTTATGGGAAAAAGAAAAACAATGGTTATTCTGGGATAAACAGACTCTGCCACACCTGGGTTAAACAAAATTGATATTTTTATGCCTGATAGGCCCCATAAAAAAATCTCTTCTCCCCTACTTCACACCCTAAACTCTTGGTTAATTTCTTTCATCAAAATATTCTAAACAGTCCTCAAAACAAAATGGAGATGTTATTTGGAAGGCTGAAGTGAGGATAGATTTCCTGACCAAAAAAAAATAGTATAGAAAAAAAGAATGGAGGTATATTTTCAAAGTTTTTAAGTACTTGAATTCAATCATTTTAAAATATGATTAAAATGTAATACTTTTAACACTTAATCATCTGAATTTTTAAGAATGAATGGTCTTCTAGTCTCAGAATATATGGCTTTTTTCTCTGTATCTATGTGTTTGGTTAAAACATTTTGATCTCCTGTGCCATTTTGATCTGCCAAGCAAGATGGAATCAGTCTCTATTGTTTGTTTCTACCATTTCTAATTGATGTATTTGTATTATCAATAATAATAGTTAACATTTTTGAGCACTTGTTGCTTAATTTATTTCTCCCAAATGCCCAATGATGTATGTACTTTTGTTATCTGTATCTCACAGGTTAAAATAATTGGAACTAGCAAGGGGTATAGCCAGGATGCCACCCAGGTGATCATCTATTAAAGAACAAACTAAAACCCTGCGCAGTGTTTTATCAAGCTAACAAGCTTGTTATACAAAAACAGAACCACGGTGAGTGATCAAGCATCAAGCACTCAGTGCCAACAAACACTGCAGAAGAAATAAAAGACTCTTTGCAATAACAGAAAATCTGAAGACAAGAAGATTTTTAAGTAATGTTCAGTGTTTTTAATTCCATAGTTCCAATGCTTCCTCAACAAGAAAGCCCATGAAAGACTACCTTTTTTTTTTTTTTTTCTTTTTTTTAGACAGAGTCTTGCTCTGTCACCAGGTGCCAGGCTGGAGTGCAGTGGTGTGATCTGGGCTCACTGTAACCTCCGCCTCCCAGGTTCAAGCAATTCACCTGCCTCAGCCTCCTAAGTAGCTGGGACTACAGGAGCACACCACCACGCCCAGCTAATTTTTGTATTTTTAGTAGAGACGGGGTTTCAGCATGTTGGCCAGCATGGTCTCGGTCTCTTGACCTTGTGGTCCGCCCACCTCAGCCTCCCAAAGTGCTGGGATTACAGGCTTGAGCCACCGCGCCCGGCTAAGACCACTTCTTTTTTTATACAAAAATGAAAGTAGAAAATGCCAAATATTTTCACTGTTTGTAAAGCCCAGAATTAAACTATTCAGAACTGGCAAATGATAATATATGTGGTTTTAACTAATCATTTTTCAAGAGTAGATAACAGATTCTTTGATAGAAATCCTTGCCTCGCTTTCATTTCTAAAATGTGTGCTGTGGACTTTCCCATCACATTGCTCTAAATGCACAGGAGAATGTGGGCTGAGCCTGAGCAATGAGAACTCTAAAAGCCTGCTGCAGATAGCTCACTTGCGCGTGTAGATGTTTAGAGGGAAAGGTGCTCGCAGGAACTGCTAACCAGAGGATCAGAGCCCAGCACCAGACAAGCTGCCGTTGGCTGTGGATGTATTTCTGAGCTGATTTACTAGGTGGCGATATAATCTTAAGAATAAGCATTAACATTTTGGTGCCAAAGTGCAGCTCTCCATTTTTTTCACGGATGCGTTTTTCACTTCCACTCCGTCTTTTCTTTCGCGCTCCCTTCTGCTGTCTTTCTCTGCAATTTTGTGCCATCCACTTTCTTTTAATAGCAGAAAAACTATTAAACCATAAAAGCTGGCTTAAGAAAGAGAAGCTTGAAATCCCTTAGTAGCATGATCTAAATATAGAAATACCGGATCTTCAGTCTTTTGCTATCAGCAGCTCCTGAGGGCTAACGTTCCGATTTATTTGCTGTATATCTGGAATTCTCTTTATTGCTAAAACATTAGAGAAGTAAACCCATTTTCTAGTAAATGGGTAAAGATATGTACATATACATATATATCTTTCTCAATACTCTGAGAAAGCAGCCTCCTTAAGACCAAGGAAAAGCAATACACTATCAAATATTTTTGCAAATCCAAATCCTCCACCCTTACTTTCTCTATCTCCTTTCATACATCACACCACCAGCCTCAAGGTGCATAGTCTTTTTGGAAGAACTTGCAGAATTATGAATAAGTAAATGTCAATGGAGGTGCTTTATAAACAGTTAAATAGCATTCAAATACTAATTCATATTATTCTACAACATCCAGTTCTCCCATTCAGGGACAAGGTATAGAATTCTTTTCTGGAAATTCGAAGTGAGAAGCCTTCTTTTTTCTTGCTTTATTTAGTTATCTTGAGAAAATGTCATCCCACTAGCCTATAGATGATGACCTAGAAAATGCTACCACTACAGGTTCATGTAATTTACCCACTAATGTTACACGGTCAGCTACTACACAGCATTGTGCTGGGTGTTGCGGCACTGTGAGAATCATTGAGGAAGATAAACCGTCGTCTCTAACCTCAAGAAGCATGTATGTTGGTAAAGCACAATAAACACAGTGGTTCTGACATAATACCTCTGCACTCAGAGCTCAGAGGTGAGAGAGAGTAGCGAGGCAGGAGGAATTTGAAAGAAAAATAATAACGATTCAAACCTGAACACATCCTGGAAGGATGGGAAGGATACTGACATGTGAGAAGGGGAAAGGGGCAGAAGAAGAACCTTCCAGACAGATAGACCTTGCAGCTGGGATTGAACAAGTGTTCTTTTAAGCCAGAATCAATACGGAAAGGAGATGTGAGTGGCTGCTCCTTAAAAGGGGAAAACAGAGAAAGATTAGTGGAGTAGGATTTGGACTGTGGAAGGCAGTGAGAAGCAAGCAGAAGAGTAGATTTAATTTGACAGAAAATACCATTTCTAGGAGCACCAGAGCAACACTGTGAAGGAGCGATTTTAGAAAAATCAGCCTATGCCAGATGTGGTGGCTTATGCCTGAAATCCCAGCACACTGGGAGGTCAAGGCAGGTAGATCTCCTGAGGCCAGAAGTTGGAGACCAACCTGGGCAACATGGCAAAACTCTATCTCTACTAAAAATAAAAAAATAAAATAAAATAGTTGGGTGTGGTGGCAGGTGCCTATAATCCCAGCTACTCCGGAGGCGGAGGCACGGGGATCGCTTGAACCTGGGGGGTGGACGTTGCAGTGAGCCAAGATCGCACCACTGTACTCCAGACTGGGTAAGAGTGAGACTCTGTCTCAAAAAAGAAGAGGAGGAGGAGGAGGAAGGAGAGGAAGGAGAAGGAGACGGAAAGAAGAGGAAGAAAAGGAAGAAGGAGGAGAGGGAGGAGGGAGGAGGAGGAAGAAGAAGGAGAAGAGGAAGGAGGAGGAGGAGAGAAGAAGGAGAGGAAGAAAAAGGAGGAGGGAGAGGAGGAGAGGAGAAGGTGAAAAGGAGAAAAGAAGGAGAAGGTGAAGGAGAAGACGAAGGAGAAGAAGGAGGAGGAGGAAGAGGAGAAGGAGGAGAAAAAAGTAGGAGAGGAAGGAGAGACGGAGAGGGGGAGAGGAGGAGGAGAAAGATCAGCCTAGCAATGAGACACGGAGGGATCAGAGAGGAAAACGAGACAGAAACGCAAGGTGATCACACGTGAGAAGAAGGTCTGGGCTAAAAGGATGGCGATAAAGATAGCTTCACAAAAGTAAAGACGAGAGCCATGTCAAAAGAAAAAAAAAATGCCTAAAATCTAAGACTGAGTGATTTGGATGAATGAAGGGGACTATCATTAGTCTTGTTAACTGAGATAATGGTGATTTCACTGAAAGATTATGAAATTTGGGAGGGAAAGACAATAAGTATGGCTCTAGAAATGCTACTTTTGACGGGACCACAGGATACTAAGTTTCAATAGGTAGTATGAAATGTGATTTCATAGCTAGATGATTATGGAAAAATACGTGCACCCACACAAAGGTAACAGTTGAAGAAGGCAAATAAGAATGAAATAATTCAGATGGCCGATTCAATAAGATTGGAATATCTGTATTTTAGACACTGTGAACACTAGAGTGAGAAGACACAGAGATAAATAAGACATCTCTGGAAAGAGAGACACCAAAGTGTTTACAGTGCAATAAAATAAATTCTGTATCAAAAGTGCTATGAAAATGAAAAAGAAAGATAAATCAACCATGTGGAAGAAGCCAAAGGAGAGGAACATTCTTCTAACTTGTTCCAAGGTTGGAATAGAGAACACTAAGGGTTTTAGCAACAAGTTTTTAACTTCTTGTCAGAAGAAACAGTATCTGCAACACCATAAAGATATGAAGGAACGTATTAGTACTCAAGAAAGTATTAAGGTTCAAAATGACTAGAGGCTGGGACACGCAGGAGTGGTGGGAGGTGGACTCAGTGAAGAAGGTCAAGGAGAACCTGAATGAAAGCGTGGAAGAATTGTAATGAGTTTGACTCTGAGAAAGACACAACGGAAGCTTAGCAAGAGAGAGTGGCAAGACCCGGGTGTTGAGTCTTGCCGATACTGGGGGAGAAAAGCAAAGGAGCCGGAACCAGGGAAAGTGATGGAGACAAGTAGTGAGGAAGTGAAAGTGATGGGGAGAGTGATGAGTGCTCCTCCTTTCCTCAAGTGAAATCAACAGACACTCTGGATCGTATTTTTTTTTTTTCTTGTGGGAAGAACAAAATGGGGGCAAGGAACATAATGGGAATTTGTAAAATGTAAATATTTATACCCTGAAAAGAATTAAGCCAATTTGATATGGTAATGTTCTAAAGGAAAGGCTAATAAGCAAATGAGAATTGAGAATTTGAGCAGGAGGCTAAAAGGAAGAAAGTTTTTCAGAAAGGAAGGAACATGCAGTCTTGGTGCTTACAATTATTTAAGAAACAAACCTATTGTTTGTTTATTAAAATGTAAGTGTCCTATAATAATGACTTAGCTAGTTTCAAAAGATGTCCCCAGTGAACCGCACCTTCTGGCATTCATAATCTCGTGTAGTCCCCTCCCACAATAAATCTGTGCTTCCCTGTGACTTCCAGGAACAATAGTACATAGTAGAAGTGATAGTGTGAGCCTTTTGGACCTAGATTTTTAGAGGGCGGGAAGTCTCTGCCTCCCCTTACTTGGTTTTGAGAACTCTGAGCTGCCACATAAGAAGTCTTCTTCGTGCCGGGTGTGGTGGCTCACACCTATCATCTCAGCACTTTGGGAGGCCAAGATTGGAGGATCATCTGAAGTCAGGAGTTTGAGACCAGCTGGCCAATATGGTGAAACTACTAAAAATACAAAAATTAGCAAGGTGTGGTGGCCCATGCCTGTAATCCCACCGACTCAGGAGGCTGAGGCAGGACAATCGCTTGAGCCCTGGAGGCAGGGGTTGCAGTGAACTGAGATAGTTGTGAAGAAGGATGAAGGAAGAAGAAGGATGAAGAAAGAAGAAGGAAGAAGGAGGAGGAGAAGGAGAAAGGAGAAGGAGAAGGAGAAGAAAGAAGGAAGAAGAAGGAAGAAGGAAGAAGAAGAAAAAGTATTCTTCCCTGGTCCAGCTATCACAAAGAGACATCATTAAGACACCATTGTAGAGAAGTCCCGAGACCGCATGGAGAAGGAGGGAGGTTCAGCCCTCCCAATGGCTCACACAAACTTCCAGATTCTCACAGCAGCCTGCAGATAAAGAAATAGCCCTCACCTGACTCACTACAATCACATGACAAAACGCAAGCACGAGTAGCAGAATCATAGTCAGCTGAACACAGCAAACCCACGGAAACAGGGGGATAACAAAATGATCGCTGTATTAAGCCGCAAGTTTTGGAGTGAAACCTACCCCTATGAAGCAAGGTACGTTCAGCCATAAACACTCAGCCCCTATAAGAATAAATGTCCTGTTTAGATGACTGCTGTCTGGGAAGGGCTCATAACCACAGCAGGTATAGGAACCCAGAAAAGGTCGCAGCAACTCTGGGGGGGGGTTCTTGAGAAAACAGAGGACAGCATAAAGGAGCTGCACAGGCTGGCAAAGTGAGGGGAATAGAGCTGAAAGAAGACCGTGGAAAGGTACTGTAAGAAAATGGGATTTTCCTTATTAAAACAAAACCTCAAACCTCCAGACTTTTCTCGTTTCTTGAAAAATAATTGACCCACGAGTTCTTCTAATCTCCTTGGAAATCCTTGCTTTCCTCTTGAGAGTTTCACATTTCAGATATTGCTGTCCCCATCTCACTAGCCTCACGAGAAATGGTGTGTCCTTTCTTTCCTCTATCTCAAGCACAAAGAAAACCTCTTCTATGTTTCTCTTAGACAGTTTAGGGAGGCTAGAACTTTCAAAGACACTTTATCAAAAACCAAGACAAAGAAAAGGCAGCAAATATAGCGAAAGTCAAAAACGATCCATCATTCAGTGACTAAGATATCTACTCAGGTTCCAAAGGGCTGGCCAACTTCAAAGGCACCTTTCCTAGGTCCCTCACTCCTGACTTACCCCACTTATTCATTCAACAAACCCTGACTGAAGCTTACCATATATCAGACACAGCTAAGCACTGTAGATTGATAAATAAAAGACAACATTTCTAGCAACAAGGAGCTTACAACGTAGTGGGTGAATGTTAAATGAACAAAGGAGCTTACAACGTAGCGGGTGATAGTTAAATGAACAAAGGGTATCTAGGAGGAATGAACATCTCATTTGGGGTTGGGAAACTGGTGTAAAATGAAGGAAGTTTTCTTGAAGGAGTAATTGCATTCTAGAAAATGAATAAGATTTATTCAAGCTAATTTGTAAAAATAAAAAAAGAAAAAGGTATACAGTGGGTAGGAATCACAACTCCAAATACAAGGACATAAGAAACACAGTAGCCAAGGTTTAATAGACAGTCCGATGTAAATAGAAAATAATGCATGAGAGGACCAGAGAGAAGAGATGACATTAAAGAGACAGTCTGAGCCCTGAGGTGCCACGCTTAATAATTTAGATTTCATCCAGAAGGCTACAGGGAAGTAGTCATCATAGATGATTGACGTAAGACTTGCATTTTGAGAAATACTTCAGAGCCATTGTGGAAAAGTTTGAAGAGGGATGAAGCCTCCACCTCAAGTATAAATTTTCTATCATAAATATCATGCTATATTTTTAATCAAGACAAAGGCAGACTATTCAAATTCTATAGTCCACCTGAGGTGGACCCTCTGAGTTTTGTCTTATTGTAACTGATGTAGGTTCTCCAGCAGAGTCACAGTAAGAACGATCACACCCTATGGGTAAGGTCGTGCTCAAAGGTGTTGGTAATTTTCTTTCGGCCTCTTAGCACAGAACTACAATTTAATATAGTACAACAACAACATTTCTCTACATTCTGTCTGTCAGATAAACCAAAGACAAGCATTAGTATATTTATAATTATCCCATGGGCCACTGTGCAACTCAGTTCTATTTATTACACGGCTGCATGTAAAAAGGAAACAGGAAAACAACTGGTAGTATTAGATGTGAAATGCCAGAACGCCTCCTCACCTCTCCAAGAACTTGTAAACTTCTTCACAGGTTACGAAATGTTTTCTTCATAAATCTTTAATGTTTAGTTGCTTCTCATTGCTGCTGATGCAATCGTTAACCACGAGAAAATGGACACACCTGGTCAGGCAAAGCAAAAACTGGATGAACAACTTGCTTATTCTCTTCCTTCTAGCCCAGCCTCTGGCCACGAAGTATACTTCAGAGAACTTGAACCATCAATTAGTCGTGCTAAACTGTCCCATCTACACAAACACCGGTCCTTTACAGCACTGCTGGTCCGCGTTCTAGAATCAGAAGCAAAACTGGAAACCAGATTCTTGAATTCTCTTCCCAGGACTGTTTCAATTTAAAGAAGTCAATGGCACATAGGGAGCCGATGAGGGCCAACAGAGCACACCCAAAAAAGGGTTCTGCTGCATTTTCAGAGAACTTACTCCCCATTAACAAGGTCATATTTGCAAACCACCTCATTAGCTTCCTTACTTGAAATAAAATGCTGAATATAATTTTAGCTGGAAATGTCCACGTCACTGAAGAAAATGGGAGTAAAATGGTCTTACTTTGGAGATGTTTTCTTTCTTAGGACATCTGTCATTTCATGAACCATTCACCTGCAGGCTCCTCCTTTCCTCAAGTGAGATTAACAGACGCTCTGGATCATGTTTATTTTATTCTTTTGTTTTGGGGGAAGAACAAAATGGGGGCAAGGAACATCAAGGGAATTTGCAAAATTTAAATATTTATACCCTGAAGAGAATAAAGCCAATTTGGTATGGTAATGTTCTAAATGAAATGCTAATAAGCAAATGACTGTGTCATCTCACCCTGTCGAGTGACAATCGTTTGACAAAATTCAGAGCCAGCTCTGTGGTTTAATGCTGATGAAGGGCCCAATATTCAAGGACAATTTTCCTGTGGTGGGTACTTAATATGAGACTGTACAAAAAGGACCCTGGTGAAAGCAAGTACTATATTACGGCTGAATTATGGCTGCATTGACTAATTACAGTCCTGCTCCCTAAAAACCTGTACGGGTGTGCAGAACCAAGATGAGGCATTGTTTGTAAGAAGAGAGAAGTCACTGTGGGGAATCCGGCTGCAGAGGGCTCACTGACTTCCATGCCAGCCTCAAGATTTGTGAGGTTAGGAGACTAGAGTAAAAATATGAAGCTCCCTGACAGCAAAGCTGTTTAAAACTGACCTTGCTCACCTTGGAGGATAACCAAGGAACTGATTGTTCCACTGCACTCTGCAACTGCCAACCACGAGGAAATACAATGCCAGGCTGGCTCAGGCAGTCTCCACCAGGGAGAGCTATGTTCAAAGCCTTGTGAGATGCCAGAAAATTTACCTATTCATCACCTGTCGTTACCCTCAGCACTTCCTTTACTGAGTATCACAATGTTTATATGAACTTGCTGAGGTTTTTTATGACAAACCTACCACATTGCTAGCCATTCATTTTGAGACAAAGCCTTCCCTTTAGCAAATCAGCTTAGAGAGAGGGTGAGTGCAAGCAATCACGGTTTCCTAACTGACAATGTTGTTCTGTCCACAGTATGGCCTAGGCTAAGAACATGAAGAGAAGAGAGATGATTTTTTAATGCCTCTGACATAAGGAGGGAAGAAAGAAGAGAAAGCATCTTATTTTCATCCCAAGGATAGGGAGACAAAGTCTCTTTTCTGAGCGAGCCAGAAATGCCACCTAAATTATAAATTTAAGACCTAGATTGAACCTTGGAGGTACAATGGACCTTGTGTTTTCTAATTCTTTCACTATAAATATGAGGGAAGCTGGGGTTCAGAAAGTATTAATTTTGCCATGTTCACACACCTCACTGAAGAGTCCAGCCTTAATCAGCTCTCCTGACTTCTAGTTCAGTTCTCTTTGTACTACCTTGCCACGTGGCCAATTCAAAATGAAATTATGTGCAAGGCATTTTTATGCACCTGGGTGATTGATTTTAATCAAGTCAAGATCCCTTTAGATGAATTTTGTGAACCATTATTCACTCTACTGATTTTTGGATTCAAAAAATAATGATTGAATTGCATTTCAAGCTCTCAGGAATCCAAAACAATGTGCTTCAAAGACATATTCCTGCATGGATAATTCATGATCTAACCGTAGTTAGGCCTGGGATAGAGTGTACCCTTGGCCTACGGACCCACATCCTCCTGCAGGAGAGCTCACGAAACTAGTACTAAGGACCGTTGTTCCTGAAAACCATTGTCCACTGTTATTACCACAAACCCTTCAGGTTTACAAAATCCCCCAAATAATATCACATCATGTCTACTTTTTCTAAAGATTGCATCAGTTGGGCTCCACAGAACAGACAGAATCATTCACTTAATACTTTTCCTGGAAGACACACCTACAACTTCATGTCTGTGTTCCCGTATCTCATCCTTGGACTGTATAACACTAGGAATTTCAGTATGGAAGACAAAAGTTATCTTCAATATATAAACCCACAACATATAGGCACTTTTCCTCACTAAAAGGAGGTGGACGTACTATAGAGGAAGCCACATGCAATAGTGGTTATAAAAGAGGAGTAAATCCTAATTTTTCCCCCGGAATAATTCTATAACGATAAAATAAATTTTTTTTTATTTTTCTAAATTTATGAGAATTATAATACTTTCTACATTGGAGTGGGTATATATATATATATATATATATATATATATATATTCCAACTGGAATGAATGTGATTTTATTATTGTTCAGAATTCTGTTATTTCTGTATCAAACGCAGCTCATCTAGTCTCATTTTCGGTATACTCTGAGAACTGAGACTGCATAAGTATTTCTCCAAATGAGAAAGCAAAAACAATTTTATCATTTCTATTTCATTTCAGCTTACTTAATAAAGGAGAAACAAGAGAATTCAAAATTAATTGCAAGAGGTAGGCTAGTACTGGAAAAGTTAATGAGGACTTTTTATGGGCTGTAATTTTTATTTATTTATTTGTTCAATTAATTATTTATTATATGCATTGGATATGGCCAGTGGATAATAGCCATCTGGGTGCATTTAAAGCTATAATTACCCCAAAAATGAGTTCCTGCCCTTACAACTTGTAACCTAATCAGATGCAGGAAAGCAGAACATTCACATATGGAGTAAATGGAATTTATTGAGCTATCTCTTAAAGTGAGATTTCGAGGAAATCCCACCCAATAAGAGGGTGATATCTCCGTGGTCTTATTAGTCAATAAGCAAGTTGATAAATAAATTACTAGCCACCTACTATGTGTAAGATGCTGTGGTGAGAGAAAAAAGAATATGACATACTGTATTCATCCCCTAGCCAAACTAGGGGTGACCACCCACTCTGTACCAGGAACACTATCACAGATTCACATTCATTCAACGACAGAGCACTATTATCCTCATTCCCTAATTCTACCAACCAGAGAGCTGATTTAAATAGCTTCAGTGATCTTTATCAAAGATTTCTCTCTTGGCTGTTGCACTAGCCAGACATAACACATGGCTCCCATCCTACATATTATTCAGAAAATTAACTTGCCTCCATAATAGTAAAATAAAAGTAGTGGTTTTATATGTTTTTAAATTATTTTTTAATTGAGTAACATTTGCCTAATGTAAACTAACCACTTTAAAGTATTAAATTCAATGGCATTTAGTACATTGGCAATGAAGAAAAATTGTATTTTAACTCACCTTTCTCGATGTTTCAGAAAGAAAACTCATTGATCTGAGAGTCCAAAGTTCTGTTTTAGTTCTCAATTGTCCAAAGCATCTCTGTGACCTTGGCTAGGTTGCTGAGTTGCTCTAGAACAAAGGTATCTTTCTGTAGAATGAACAACTATTTTCATTGTTTGCATCAAAAATTTCCTTGAGAAGTTGTAAAAACATACATGGCATCGATCCAGCAAGCCACATTTAAGAACTACTAACCTTCATAATTCCTAAGACTCCTATATAATCTTATATTTTATGATCCTGAAAACTATTATTTCATAGTACAAAGCTGGAGTGTCCAAAAAACTCTTTTTAAAAAAGCTGAATTCAGATGGAGGAGCATGATACTCAACATGTGTGTGAAGCCGACATTTGATAAATATTAAAATTATTTGGAAAATTACATTAAAAAATGAATATGTTTTAGTCAAGAGTAAAGCAAGCAGTAGAAATCAATCCAGGGAGCAAATGACTGAGATAAAAATTCAAATTCAATTTATGATCATGGGCATTTTCTGCCAAACGCATATTGAAGTGCTCCTCATGTTCACTTTTGTAACGATACAGGTAATCCAAGTTTTGTCTTGAAGCTACATGTTCATCTCTCATATTGTCAATAAGGTGACTCCTATGAAGATATCTACTCAATAATTTTCATGGAAAATTTGATGCAAAAGTTGGTTTCATTTCAATAATATGTATTTTTAGTGTGCTTCCCTGGTAATTTTTAGTGTCACACAGGATAGTAAACAATGACATGGGCAATAGTTTATATTATTTTGAAGTCATCCAAAAAGCAAAGGGCTCATCTGATTTGTATTTATCAAATATTCATCCTAAGTTCTGTCTCAGCTATTTCCTGCCTCGATCTCAATTTGTCATCCATAGTTTCAGTTGGAAAGAGAAAATTCAGATTGTTGATTTCTAGCAAATGCACTCATTCAAATAACAGACGCTCTCCTTCTTATTTGTTATATTTTTATGCTTCCAAGCTATCTGCTGAGTCAGACTGCTGGTCTCTATTAAGTAAGTGCACAGTTGTGCAAGTTGATTCTGAATAGTTTCCTTTTCCTACTGGATGCACCCATATAGGAGAGATTTATCAGCAAATAAGTATGAAGGCAGAGCCAGACATTATAAGAAATAAATTTGGGTAAGATAACTTTATTTTCCTCAAACATACTCTTAAGGGACAACACTTTTGGTAATTTACTTTCTACTAAAGCTCACTTTTGGCTTAGTGAGAGTGATTTCTTTGTGCCCCTTCAGTGAGTTTCTTGGTCTGTTTCATAACAGACATCACAACATTTCCCATTAGTCCACTTTCCTCGTCAAGTATTATCCAGTGAAGACTATCGTTCTCAGGTTCTCTCTTAAATACAATGCAATCTTTCTCAAAATGCTGCAAAACTAACCTAAATATTTACTTCCTCATTATGAGATAATTTCTTCTGAACATTGTACACTATTTCAATAACAGATTTTTGTTTTATCATGTTTTGCAAAAGAATAGCACCCTCTCTTCCAATAAGCACACACATTCAAAGCCCTAAATTCTTAAAAGTCTTCTTACTCCTTTCTGAGTTTACAGTTGCTTTTAATATTTTTTTAGGACAAATGAGGGGGATAGAAGGGGGAAAGTTTGTACTGAAGGGCTGTGGATTCTGTGATGCTTTGACTCAGGCTCAGCTTAAGATCTCTGCCTAGCCTGCCCCACAGGATTTTTTATTTCTGTTTGATCATCCAGTTCAGCCTACAGGCTTTCACCCATCCTTAAGCCCTGAAGAGCAGTCTGGACGCATTCCAAATTCCCACAGGAGTCATCAAGTGTCCAGTAACTTTGTGCCATCAGATTAGATTGATGGATAGCTTCCCATGCTGCTAAAATCATGGGGAAGAGTGTGGGAGACAGAAAAGACTGTTTTTTGCTGTGTTAGTTATCTTCTAACTTTTCCATCCTCCATCCCGAGATGCGCACTTAGCAAATACTAGCCACTGGCTTTCTCAAACTGGAATAGAGGAAAAGGTACACAAAATGAGAAACAGCCGGAACTCAAGCATGTCGTCCTGGAAAGCTCAAAAGCTTAAAAGTTTCCCAGCAGTAAAATGATCTCTCAAATTCAGACTCTCCAAAGGGAAGCATACAGGTGGTAGCCCTATATCAACTTCTGTTACAGTAAATGTGATTAACTCATTGTTTATTTGATGACAGTGAACAATTACACAAAATATGGCAATAGAGGAAGATCTAAGACGCCGAATAAGAACAGCTCTGGAGTGCAGGTCCCAGCAAGAACAACGCAGAGGGTGAGTGCCTACTGCATTTCCAAACAGATTTTCACTGTCCACAGACCAGGAGATTCCTGGGCTGAAAAGCACCATGAGTTTTAAGCAAGGTGGTTTCAGCCGATGCCGGGTTGGCGCACAGAAACTCACACAAATCTGGGCGGCCATTTCAACTAGTGCATGAAACGCCTGGGAGACAGAGCCGCCCATTCAACTGAACGGGAGGGGACAGAGACAGGGAGTCAGGCAACCTGGTTCAGTGGGTACCACCCCCACAAAACAAGCCATCTGAAACGCTATGGATTGAGAGTTTTGTAGCAAGCACAGCTGGACCCAGGACGGTCCAGCTCAGTGGGGGGAAGGGTGACCACCACTACCGAGGCAGTGCACACAGCAGCTGGGCAGAGCCTGCGGCAGCTCAGCAACACCTCTGCTGGCAGACTGTGACTAGACTACTCTGTGCAGGGCAGGGCACCTATCAAAAAGGCAGCAGCACAACAGGAACTTAGGACGAGCACCTGGGAAAAGAGGTGGTTATGAGTTCTGTTGCACAGATTTAAAAGTACCTGCCCAGCAGCTCTGCTCAAAAAAAGGAAGGTCCCAGCACAGCACTTGAGCTCCTATAAGGAACAGACTGTCTCCTCAAGCAGCTCCCCAACCCCCATATACCCAAAGAGACACCTCATAAAGGAGAGCTCAGGCCAACATCTGGCAGGTACCCTTGTGGGACAAAGATAACAGAAGAAGAAACCAGCAGCAACCCTTACTGTTCTGCAGCCCCCTCAGGTGATCCCCAGGCAAACAGGGTCTGGAGTGGATCTCCAGCAGTCCTGCAGCAGAAGGACCTGACTGTTAGAAGGAAAACTAAGAAGCAGAAAGAAATAACTTCATCATCAACAAAAAGGATGTCCACTCAGAGACCCCGTCCGAAAGTCACCAACTACAAAGATCACAAGTGGATAAAGTCACTAAGATGGGAAGAAACCAGCACAAAAAAGATGAAAGCACCAAAAACCAGAACACCTCTCCTCCTCCAAAGGATCACAACTCCTCACCAGCTAGGGATCAAAAATGGATGGAGAATGAATCTGATGAATAGACAGAAACAAGCTTCAGAAGGTGGGTAATAACAAACTTCTCAGAGCTAAAAGGACATGTGCCAAACCAATGCAAAGAAACTAAGAACCTAGAAAAAAGGTCGCTAACTAGAATAAACAGCTTAGAGAAGAATATAAACAACTTGATGGAGCTGAAAAATGCAGCATGAGAACTTCACGAAGCATACACAAGTTCCAATAGCCGAATCGACCAAGCAGAAGAAAGGATATCAGAGATTGAATATCAACTCAATGAAATGAAACAAGGCAAAAATAGAGAAAAAAGAGTGAAAATAAATGAACAAAGCCTCCAAGAAACATGGGATTATGTGAAAAGACCTAATCTATGTTTGATAGGTGTACCTGAATGTGACAGAGAAAATGAATCCAAGCTGGAGAACACTCTTCAGGACAATAGGCAGGAGAACTTCCCCAACCTAGCAAGGCAGTCCAATATTCAAGTCCAGGAAATACAGAGAACACTACAAAGATATTTCTCAAGAAGAGCAACCCCAAGGCACATAATCGTCAGATTAACCAGGGTTAAAATGAAGGTAAAAATGCTAAGCGCAGCCAGAGAGAAAGGTTGGGTTACCCACAAAGGGAAGCCCATCAGACTCACAGCACATCTCTGTGCAGAAACCCTACAAGCCAGAAGAGAGTGGGGACCAATATTTAACATCCTTAAAGAAAATAACTTTCAACCTAGAATTTCATATCAAGCCAAACTAAGCTTCAAAAGCAAAAGAGAAAGAAAATTCTTTATGGACAAGCAATTGCTCAGAGATTTAATCACCACCAGGCCTGCCTTATAAGAGCTCCTAAAAGAAGCACTAAACAAGGAAATGAACAACCAGTACCAGCCACTCAAAAAATGTACCAAATGGTAAAGACCATTGACACAATGAAAAAAATGCATCGACTGACAGGCAAAACATCCAGCTAGCATCAAAATGGCAGGATCAAATTCACACATAACAATAATAACTTTAAATATAAATGGGCTAGGCTATATGCCCAATCAAAAGACACAAACTGGCAAATTGGATAAACAGTCAACACCCACTGGTGTGTTATATTCAGGAAACCCATCGCACGTGCAAGGACACACAGAGGCTCAAAATAAAGGGATGGAGGAAGATTTATCAAGCAAATGGAAAGCAAAAAAAAGCAGGAGTTGCAATCCTAGTCTCTGATAAAACAGACTTTAAGCCAACAAAGATCAAAAGAGACAAAGAAGGACATTATATCATGGTAAAAGAATCAATGTATCAAGAAGAGCTAACGATCCTAAATATATACGCAACCAATCAGGGGCACCAAGGTACATAAAGCAAGTTCTTACTGACCTACAAAGAGACTTAGACTCCCACACAATAATAGTGGGAGACTTTAACACTCCACTGTCAGTATTTGATCGACAAGACAGAAAATTAACAAGGATATCCAGGACTTGAACTCAGATCTGGACCAAGCGGACCTAATAGACGTCTACAGAAATCACCCAAATCCACAGAATATACATTGTTCTCAGCACCACATCACGCCTACTCGAACACTGACCACATAATTGGAAGTCAATCACTCCTTGACAAAGGCAAAAGAAAGGAAATCATAAAAAAACAGTCTCTCAGACTACAGGGCAATCAAATTAGAACTCAGAATTGAGAAACTAACTCAGAACTGCACAGCTTCATGGAAACTGAACCGGCTCCTGAATGTTGGCTGGATAAGCCATGAAATGAAGGCAGAAATAAAGATGTTCTTCAAAACCAATGAGAACAAAGACACAATTTAACAGAATCTCTGGGACACATTTAAAGCAGTGTCTAGAGGAAAATTTACAGCAATAAATGTCCACAAGAGAAGTCATGAAAGATCTAAAATCAACACCCTATTGTCAAAATTGAAAGAGCTAGAGAAGCAAGATCAAAAAAACTCAAAAGCTTGCAGAAGACAAGAAATAACTAATATCAGAATAGAACTGAAGGAGATAGAGACACCAAAAACCCTTCAAAAAAAATCAGTAAATCCAGGAGCTGTTTTTTTTTTTTTTAAGATCAACAAAATAGACAGACTGCTAGCCAGAATAATAAGAAAAGGGAGAAGAATCAAATAGATGCAATAAAAAACGATAAAGGGGATATCACCACGGATTCCACAGAAATATAATCTACAATCAGAGATTACTACAAACAACTTTATGCACATAAACTAGTAAACCTGGAAGAAATGGATAAATTCCTGGACACTTGCACCCTCCCAAGCCTAAACCAAGAGGAAGTTGAAACCTTGAATAGACCAATAACAAGGGCTGAAATTGAGGCAGCAATTAATAGCCTACTAACCAAAAAACGTCTAGATCCAGACGGGTTCACAGCTGAATGCTCCCAGATGTACAAAGAGGAGCTGGTACCATTTCTTCTGAAACTATTCCAAACAATACAAAAAGAGCAAATCCTTCCCAAGTCATTTTATGAGACCAACATCATCCTGATACCAAAACCAGGTATAGACTCAACAAAAAAATGAAAATCTCAGCCCAATATCCATGATGAACATAGACACAAAAATCTTCAATAAAATACTGGCAAACCAATTGCAACAGCATATTCAAAAGTTTATCCATCACGATCAAGTAGGCTTCATTCCAGGGATGCAAGGCGGGTTTAACATACGTAAGTCTGTAAACATAATCCACCATATAAACAGAAATGAAGACCAAAACCACATGATTATCTCAATAGATGCAGAGAAGGCCTTCAAAATTCAACAGGCCTTTATGCTAAAAACTCTCAATAAATTAGGTATCGAAGGAACATATCTCAAAACAATAAAAGCTATTTATGACAAACCTAGAGCCAATGTCATACTGAATGGCAAAAACTGGAAGCATTCCCTTTAAAATCCGGCACTAGACAAGGATGCCCTCTCTCACCACTCCTATTCAATACAGTATTGGAAGTTCTAGCCAGAACAATCAGGCAAGAAAATAAATAAAGGTTATTCACTTAGGAAAGGAGGAAGTCAAATTGTCTCTATTTACAGATGACATGATTGTATATTTAGAAGACCCTATCATCTCAGCCTAAAATCTCCTGAAACTGATAAGCAACTTCAGCAAAGTCACAGGATACAAAAATCAATATGCAGAAATCATAAGCATTCCTATGCACCAATAACAAATTGAGAGCCAAATCATGAGCAAACTCCCATTCACAATTGCCACAAAAAGAATAAAATACCTAGGAAAACAACTAACAAAGAATGTAAAGGACCTCCTCAAGGAGAACTACAAACCACTGCTCAAGGAAATAAGAGAGGACACAAACAGATGAAGAAACATTGCATGTTCATGGTTAGGGAGAATCATTATCATGAAAACGGCCATATTGCCCAAAGTAATTTATAGATTCAACGCTATTCCCATCAAGCTGCCAATGACCTTCTTCACAGAACTGGAAAAAAACACCTTAAACTTCATATGGAACCAAAAGAGAGCCCGCATAGCCAAGACAATCCTAAGCAAAAAGAACAAATCAACACTCTATTGTCAAAATTCAAAGAGCTAGAGAAGCAAGTTCAAAAAAACTCAAAAGCTTACAGAAGACAAGAAATAACTAACATGCATAAGGCATCATGCTACCTGATTTCAAACTATACTACAAGGCCACACGAATCAAAACAGCATGGTACTGGTACCAAAACAGAGATATAAACCAATGGAACACAACAGAGGCCCTGGAGGCAACACCACACATCTACAACCATCTGATCTTTGACAAACCTCACAAAAACAAGCAATGGGGAAAGGATTCCCTGTTTAATAAATGGTGTTGGGAAAACTGGTTAGCAGTGTGCAGAAAGCAGAAACTGGACCCCTTCTTGACACCTTATGCTAAAATTAACTCCAGATGGATTAAAGACTTAAACATAAGGCCTAAGACCAAGAAAACCCTAGAAGAAAACCTAGGCAAAACCATTCAGGGCATAGGCATAGGCAAGGACTTCATGACTAAAACATGAAAAGCATTGGCAACAAAAGCCAAAATAGACAAATGGGACCTAATTAAACTCCAGAGATTCTGTACCGCAAAAGGAACAATCATTAGAGTGAACCAGCAAACAATGGAATAGGAAAAAATTTTTGCAGTCTACCCATCTGACAAAGGGCTAGCAATATCCAGAATCCACAAAAACTAAAACAGATTTACAAGAACAAACAAACAAACAAACTCATCCAAAAGTGGGCAAAGGATATAAACAGACTTTTCGAAAGAAGATATATATGAGGCCAACAAACATAGGAAAAAATGCTCACGATCACTGATTATTAGAGAAATGCAAATCAAAACCACATTGAGATACCACTTCATGCCAGTTAGAATGGCGATCATTAAAAAATCTGGAGACAACAGATGCTGGAGAGGATGTGGAGAAATAGGAACACTTTTACACTGTTGGTGGGAGTGTAAATTAGGTCAACCATTGTGGAAGACAGAGGGGCGCTTCCTCAAGAACCTAGAAATAGAAATTCCATTTGACCCAGCAATCCCATTACTGGCTATATATCCAAAGGATTACAAATCATTCTATTATAAAGACACATGCACACGTATGTTCACAGCAGCACTGTTTACAACAGCAAAGACCTGGAACCAACCAAAATGCCCATCAATAATAGAATGGACAAGGAAAATGTGGCATATATACACCATGGAATATTATGCAGCCATAAAAAATGATGAGTTTGTGTCCTTTGTAGGGACATGGATGAATCTGGAAACCATCATTCTCAGCAAACTGACACAAGAACAGAAAACCAAACACCCCATGTTCTCACTCATAGGTGGATGGTGAACAATGGGAACACATGGACACAGGGAGGGGAGCAATACACACTGGGGTCTGTTGTGGGGAGCAACGGAGAGACAGTGTGGGGGTGGGGAGGTCAGGGAGGGATAACATGGAGAGAGATGCCAGATGTAGTGACGGGGGGATGGAGGCAGCAAACCACATTGCCATATGTGTACCTATGCAACAATCCTGCGTGATCTGCACATGTGCTCCAGAACCTAAAGTATAATTTAAAATATATGCATATATTTATGGAAACAGTGGCCAGAGATCAGAAACTAAAAGTCCATACCCAGTTATGTAGCCAATGTTTATAATGTGAGCAAGGAAACCTTTTCCGGTATAATCAGTCAAAGATAAGCTAAAGACCAACATGGATACCACAATAAGCAAACCCACTTCCTAGGCACCTTTTCACTTGCCAGTGTCTCTAAGGAAAACAGAAGGTCTCCATTAAACAAATAAGCATTTAGGAAATGAAACTGCTTACTAAGCCAGGCTGTCAAGTCGGATTTTCTTATACTTGATGAACAGAACTTGTTTGAAATGCTTCTAATCTGATCATCAGTGTGATGCACAAGCACCATTTCCTGAGTGGATCTATTCCATTGAGGAAGGGTCAGGGCAGGGCACCCAGAACAGAGGCATGTGTAAGGACTTGCAGGCAGAAAAAACACCTGGTGGTTTTGAGAATCCAGAAGGCCAATATGGTTGGGGCGAAGTAAGTGGATAAAGGATGGCCAGAACTAATTTTGGAATTATAGGCCAAATCTATATCCTTGTCCACTATTAGAAAAATTTGGGAGACTAAGTCTAGTGGGAAGTCACTGAGGGGGTGATAGTCTCTGGCTTCCATGTGTAGGATGGACTGGAGACATTAGAAGACAAGTGGGCACGCTATACCCACATGCTCGTGTGTCACCAGGTTGACTCTCACCATAAACATACAGAATATCTACCCATTCCCCTTGTTGCCCAAACTGTAAACCAGTCTCTCTGTTACATTACCTCTTTATGCTTTTTATGTGTCTTTCACTAGGCAGTGTATATTTTATAAACTTCCACTACAAAATGAAACTAAATAAGAGGAGGTATTTATTACTGTGACACAAGCCAATTGTAAATATTAGTTCCTCGTCTTTCTGCAAAATGAAGCCACTCTTCATTTTGTCTCCCCTATGGAGAAGACTCCCGAGGATAATTTTAACCAGAAATTTCCAGTTATACGCCAATCAGCGTAGTGTGTGGAGCAAGGTTGATAGAGCAAAAGAGGGTGCTGGGACCTTTTGGCGAACCAAGCAGGGTGCCAGTCACAGATACTGAAAGCCAAGTCAAGAAGCAGGGCTTTGGAAAGTCAGGGAAATGAGCGCTTGCAGAAGTGTACAGAGAGAATTAAGAAGAGAATAGTCCTTTTTGAATATCTTAGGCAAGCTGGTTTTACTTGGCGAGGGAGCAGGCCAGCTATGTCTAAATGGTAAGAAAAGGGGTGAAAAGCTCTGGCACATTCTTCCCTGATATAACCCCATGGTATAGCCTAGAGCCAGGCTCACAGGAGAATGTAAAACTACTACTGAATGATTATAAATAACACACGCTTCTGGGAGAGATAAGCTGGTAAACGGAGGTGCAATCAAGACCCCCTTGAGGGGAGGACAACAGCACCCAGGGAAAATGCCTCTATGTGGCCAGTGTTATACAGATAAGTGACATGTGGCCTGATGCCTGTAGACACTCTGATACAAATAACATAAACATAGTTGGCCAGGCGTGGTGGCTCACGCCTGTAATCCCAGCACTTTGGGAGGCTGAGGCAGGTGGATCACGAGGTCAGGAGTTCGAGACCAGCAGGCCAATACGGTGAAACCCCGTCTCTACTAAAAATACAAAATTTAGCTGGGCGTGGTGGTATGCGCCTGTAGTCCCAGCTACTTGGGAGGCTGAGGCAACAGAATCGCTTGAACCCAGGAGGCGGAAGTTGCAGTGAGCTGAGACTGTGCCACTGCAGACCAGTCTGGGTGACAGAGCGAGACTCCGTCTCACAGAAAAAAACAACAACAACAACAACAACAAACAAAACAAAACAAAAAAACATAGTCAAAGAAAAGTGGCCATGCCTTGACTGTTAGAATGTAGAAAGGAATGAAAACAGAGAAGAAAAGGGGATAATTATGGCTTACAAGCAAGACTGTCCTATCATAAATCTGTGGTAGAACAGTATAAAGACAAGAGAGGCCTCTTTCTGAACAGCACCAATAATGTGATTCAGATCTAATGTGGTTTAAACTCTTGGAGCATTTTTCCTCTATTTCAGGCTCCCTTCCAGCCCTGCCCTGACATTGTCCTTTGAAGTTTCAACTATTGGCCTGAACCCTCTTTTCTGCAAAAATCACAGTCAAGCTATTTGAGCTCAGAGCCAGTTGGCTCATTGAGCCGTTTAATGACTGGTTCATTTGTTACCTCTAACTCCTGATAGGGGTGGAAGCCCATCCAGTGGTCATTTATAAGAACAAAAGGAAAAAGGTTGTCGTTCCAATGCCCCTAAAAAGCAATAGTTATCAAAGTTCTTGCTAAACCCCCTGAGGAACCTCTGAGACTCCTATCAGGAAACTATGGAAGCCAAATTCTAACAACCCAGAAAGACTGGAGATGAAAATCCTGTCCATCACTGATTCATACTGTGCAGTTCCTAGGTTTACATTGAAGCCTATTCTCAAATGTTGTTCCCCCAGTGAAAGGCAACTATGCAAGGCAGATTTGCAGGCTTCGTCTACCCATTCTGTGGTAAAGTCTGATGGGGTTCAGCAATGAATGACTGTGGTGATTGATTGGTAGGAAACACAGGGCTACTTGAGTATGTGGTAGCTTGTGCTCAGGAGGAAGATTTTTCTGCTTTGATTAGTCATGACCTGGTGTGAGAGAGGGTGTTCGTAACTGTGGAACTACCCTAGGATTTGACACTTTATACCTCCTCAGTAAAACGTAGTTCATTATTCTGCAATCACTCTTTTTCTAATCCCAACACTACCCTCCACACACCCCAGCACACACACACACACACACACACACACACACACACACACACAGGTTTGCACAAGAAAACCAAAAATCTAGCACTGAGGCTAACAGCAAGTAAAGCCAGATAATCAAAACAAAATGGAAAAAATTGTCTTGAGAGCAAATAGCAAAATATGCTTGGATAAACTTGCTTCATGTAGACTTCTCCTAAATGTATGTCTTTCAGAGAGATGCTTTAGTTCTCAGTGGTCAATAAAGTGGGAAAAAATAGGAAGAAATAAAAATGTCTCAGAGAGGATGCACTGCTGGGCAACGGGTGTATCAGTGGCACATCTCACATATTTCCCAAACCTTAACATTTTCTTTTCTTTTTTTTTTTTTACCTTAACATTTTCTTTTCTTTTCTTTTTTTTTTTTTTTTTTTTTTTTTTTTTTTTTTTTTTGAGACGGAGTTTCGCTCTTGTTACCCAGGCTGGAGTGCAATGGCGCGATCTCGGCTCACCGCAACCTCCGCCTCCTGGCTTCAGGCAATTCTCCTGCCTCAGCCTCCTGAGTAGCTGGGATTACAGGCAGGCGCCACCATGCCCAGCTAATTTTTTGTATTTTTAGTAGAGATGGGGTTTCACCATGTTGACCAGGATGGTCTCGATCTCTTGACCTCATGATCCACCCGCCTCGGCCTCCCAAAGTGCAGGGATTACAGGCGTGAGCCACCGTGCCCAGCCCCAAACCTTAACATTTTCAAACCATGTATACTTGTTTCCCTGCTGATGTAGAGTCTTGAGGTTCCTGCTTAACCCCCAAACTATCTGAGACACAAATTAGACACCAGAAACCTCAATATACGCTAATTTTCTGGTTAAATTCATGAGTAATAACTAATTTCAATATACTTTTGGATCTGCTAGTTTTTCACCAAGATGGATAAAATTATTTGTTTGCCTTTGGTGAGTTAAAGGCATACAGTTACTTAACAGCCTTGCCTTAATCCAGTTCCATAAGCATTCAATGTAAGTCTTATATTAAAAACGCTAGTATTTTCCTTCCCCTAACCAAGCTATAAAATTTGCCTCTGTCTTGTAATGCATTCTTTCATATCATTACCATATCCTGTTCATATAAACAATATAAATAAAAATTTAAAAAGAACACAGCATTACATTTATGGTTTAACTTGTATAAGTTTTTATTTAAACATAACTAATTAATGTGTTAAACTTGAATACGCTATATCTTTCTTATGTTAACAAACCTAATTCCTTTTAAAACTCAGTGCAAGCTGTTCAATGCTTTATATAGCAGCTTCTACTCCAAGTTTTAATTATTTTGTATGAAGACGGGCAATGTAATAATTAATCACCTTCAACTCCTGAAAAGAAAATAGCAAGTTCTTTGTTCCATTAGTAGTGATGGATTTGGTAATCATTAACTACCTTAACTCTTTTGTTCCATAAGTAGTAATAAAAGTGGTATTCTTTAAATAACTGAGACATTGACATTTTGCCTAAGAGTATTAGTGAAGTCATTTTAAAAATAAGTATCTGAAGTATGTGAAACATTTGAAGATTTTAATCAATCCAAGCCTTGGACCATAGTACACATGATATAAAATATCCAATGAAAGCTTAGTTAATAAACTAGCATACTAATAATACCATTCATTCCAATTTAGATTAACTAAAATCTAACAACTACAAATGAAACAAAATCAGAAAAGGCGGGACTCATACAAATGCTCAAATACCTTTTTCCTTTTGGTGAGTATAGAAAAAATTTAAAAATGTAAAAGACATTCTTAATCTTACCATTAAGCAAAATGGTAAGAATCACGGGCGTAAATCCTTTAAAATAAAAAAAAAAATCAATCTAACCAGCAAAATTTAGGTTGCTCCATTTACGTTAAACAAATTATCTGAATTGGCTTTCATTTTCCTCATCATTTTTTGGAGGTATTTGTTAGGATTCTTCTTCTGTCAAGTGATAGGAACCAGATTAAACTAACTAAAAAGAAGAGAATTTCTTGCTTAACACCAGCAATGGCACTGAACCTACAAATACCGAGAAATACGTGGATGCTGAAACACTTAAGCCAGAACGTTAAATACAATGACAAGTTTTGCTCTATCTATATTTCTACCTCTTTATCTCCCTAACTTCTTCATTCTCTTTGTCTGCATCTCTCTGTCTCTCTCCGTGTCTGTCTGCCGGTCTGTCCCTTTCTCTCTCTTCTTCTTGTCTATAAATGCTGATCCCTTTATTCTTCCCTATGCCTGGCAGAAAATGTAGGCAGCAACAATTCCCATGTTTAGTGTCTTCCAGGTATCATTATAGAGGCTGACTTTTTCTCTTTAGACTAAACAAAATAATCCTGACGTTTCCCTACTCACACATCCCTGTAAATTAACTCTCTTCCGATTAACCTATTTTGACCATGCTATAGATTTCTTGTTGTAATTTTGATTGATAGAAGCATACAATCAAGAATCATAAATTTAAGAAACAGCAATGCTATGAGAGAGGAAAACAAATTTAACAGAGTAACTTGTATCTGAGACAAGCACAGTTAATAGAGCAAGGTAAACAATATTTTAAAATATATCTTCAGAGATTTGGACTTGAATACTACACTCTTTTTAAAAATTAGTAAAAGAATTTTGCTTCCAAATATAGTGATGTAACTAATACCAGTCAATCCCTCTGAACAAAATGTATGAGGCCACTGTTTTTGGATTAACATGAAGTGCAATGCTGCAAACGTTGAAGAAAGGAAAAGCCCATGAGATAAGTCCTATGATCACCCCACTTTTCTGCCTAGTGATAATTTCATGACCATAGCATAGTGAGCTGGAGTCCAGAGAGAATATGGCAAACTGCTTCAGCTACCCTACACCCTGATTTTACCTCTTTACCTCAGTAGGATCTTTAGAGCATCAGGAGGAAGAAGCTGCACAGAGGATAGGCAAAAGTCTTTTTGGGGATTCCAGGCAAATCTTTCATTAAGAAATGAGCTGCATATGTGCAAGCTGAGATCTCATCAAACTTACCAGACAATAGCTGCTGCATGCTTCAGAGCTTAATATTAGAGACTGAATATTGCTAGAAGATAGATTTTTGGCCCAGACACACTCTCTCTTCTTTTTTTTTTTTTTTTTTTTTGAGACGGAGTTTCGCTCTTGTTACCCAGGCTGGAGTGCAATGGCACAATCTCAGCTCACTGCAACCTCCGCCTCCTGGGTTCAGGCAATTCTCCTGCCTCAGCCTCCTGAGTAGCTCGGATTACAGGCATGTGCCACCATGCCCAGCTACTTTTTTGTATTTTTAGTAGAGATGGGGTTTCACCATATTGACCAGGATGGTCTCGATCTCTTGACCTCGTGATCCACCCACCTCAGCCTCCCAAAGTGCTGGGATTACAGGCTTGAGCCACCACGCCCGGCCCCAGACACTCTCTTAAACACTTCAAGAACCCTGGAAATTCAGTTGAGACACTACAAGACACAGACTACTCTAAAGCTACCCAGTAAAACCAAAATCTAAGCCATGTCAAAAGTTTCAGAAGACATATAATTTGGAAGAATTTGAATTCTGGCAAGGTAGAGTGGCTTGGGAACCATCTTATTCTATTGTCAGATCTATACTAACCGAGTGAAAACCATGCTTAAACAAATTCAAGTTATTTAACAAACAATTATATTTCTTGCTAGAACGAACGCCAAGACACTTAGAGTAGGGCAGAATAATTTATATTCTTTACAATGCATTATCCAAAATGTCTAGTACGGTATAATAATTTGAGATATGCAAAGAAATAGGAAAATGTGATACTCATGCAATAAATCAGTTAATAGACACCAGCCCTGTCATAGGCATAATATCAACTTCAACAAAGATGCTAAAGGAACCAGTAAAAATACCTTCTAAGAAGTAAAGGATAAGATGCTCAAATAATTACAGAAATATATAACATTAATTAGTATACTGAAAGGGATCTGTTGCACAAAAAAAAGGGGGAAATTTAAAACCAAAAAATTAAAGGAACAAATGGAAATTCTACAACTGAAAAGTAAATAAAACTTTTAAAAAACTCCTGGATATCAGCAGATGGGAGCTATTGAAAAGGGACTTAGCAAATCTGGTAATAAGTCTATAGAAACCATCCAATCTCAAAAACAGTCAGAAAAAGAAAACTTAAAGAATAATATTTACCTTTGAATAATATTTACATATGGCCTAGCAGATATGTTATTTGAATCCCAGCAGGGGACGAGATTGTGAATGTAGCAAAAAGTGTCTGAGGAAATAATGGCCAAATTATTCCCAATTTTGGTGAAAAATAAATAAATAAACATTGACTTATAGACCTATAAGTTTAGCAAATGCAAAATAGAATAAATACAAAGAAAACATCCATATACATCATAATTAAACTACTAAAAAGCCAATACAAACACTTGAAAACAGTCAAAGAGAAACATTACATGCATACAGGGAGAAACCAATTTAATTGACAGCTGACAATGATACAAATTAGAGCTGATTTTTCAAAAGAAATATGAAAATCAGAAGATAATGGGAAGATTTTTTTAAACACTCAAAGAAAAAAAAAAAAAAACTCTATCAATTCAAAATTCTGTATCCAGTAAAAATATCCTTCAGAAAGAATAATGGAATAAAGACATTTACATAAAGTAAATCTATTGTCAGCAGGAATTTAATATAAGAAGTATAAAAGAGATGGGCAAGGTGGCTCACACCTATAATCCCAGCACTTTGGGAGGCCCAGACAGGTGAATCATTTGAGGTCGGAGTTCGAGACCAGCCTGACTAACATGGTGAAACCCCATCTGTACTAACAACAAAACATTATCCAGGCATGGTGGTGCATGCCTGTAATCCCAGCTACTCTGGAGGCTGAGGCAGGACAACCACTTGAACTCGGGAGGTGGAGGTTGTAGTGAGCCGAGATCTCACAATGCACTCCAGCCTGGGCAACAAGAGCAAAACTCCATATCAAAAAAAACAGAAAGAAATATAAAAGAATATTCTTCAGAATGAAGGAAAACAATGCCAGAAAAAGAGTCAGATCAACAGGAAGAAAAGAATAGCACTGTAAATGATAAAGAGGTAAATATAAAATACTACTTTTTTCTAGTCATAAATTCCTTAATATACAACTATCTTAGTCTATTTGGACTGCTATAGCAGATTACCATTTGTGGCTTATGAGCAACAAAAATTTACTTTGTGCAGTAAAGGAGACTGTGAAATCCAAGATCGAAGTGCCAGCAAATTCTGTGTCTGGCAAGAGCCCACTAGCTAGTTCACAGAGCACCGTCTTCTCTGTGTACCCTCACATGGCTCTCTGAGATCTTTTTGAAGGCACTAATTCCAGGAGTGGAGGCTCTGCCCTCACGTCCTAATTATCACCTCCCAAAGGCCCCACCTCCAAATACCATTACGCTAAGAGTTAGGATTTCAATATATGAATTTTGGAGAGCTGCAAACACTTAACACTAACCACGAAGACTCACATGCTGGGCAATAAAATATTTCTGAATATATTTCAAAAGACTTAAGTCATCAAGTATGTTCCCCGACCGTTAAAATGAGATACTTAACCAAAACAATAAGATATATAGAACATGATTCCAAATTACTTGGGAATTAAATCGTACACTTCTCAACAACCCATACACCAAAGCAAAAATTACAAAGGAAATTAGAGGAAACTTCAAACTAAAGGATAATGAAAACGTATCAGCTGTATCAGCATCTAGAAGAAAATTTATAGTTTTAAATACCTCTATTAGATAAAAAAGATTTAAAGTGACCTAATAATTCAAATTAAGATGCTAGAAAAACAACTTGAAATAAATAAATGAAAGAAAAGAAACAAAGGTAAGAATAGAACTCAAATAAACAGAAAGCAAAAATAATAGAAAATTTTAAAAGTGAAAAAGTTGTTCTTGGCAACTAGTAATAAAACTGATAAACTTCTCATAGTGTTAAGGAAAAAAAGCCACAAATTATCAATTATCAATAACAAAAACAGATATATCATTTTCAGTCTTATAAATATTAAATGGATAACAAAAGAATATTATGAACAATTTTATGATGGCACATTTGATAACTTAGATTAAATAGGAAATTTAAGGAAAAGTAATACTAATTCTACCCAAATTTTTGTTTAAAAGAGAGGCAGAGAAAAATCCCACATTGTTTTATGCAGTCGGCCTTCTTTGATACCAAAGCTTTAAGAGATATTTTAAGAAAACTTTTGTGTCGTAACAAAGAGATAAAAATTCTCAAAAGTACTAGAAAATCAATTCGACCAAAGTTTTAAGAGATATTTTAAGAAAAGAAAACTTTCGTGTCATAACAGCGACATAAAAATTCTCAAATGTACTAGAAAACCAGTTTCAGCAATATATAGGTGATAATACACCATGGCAATGAATGCAAAGCTGGTTTTACATCCTAAAAATTAATAGAATTTCTCGTACTTACAGAATAAAGATATATGATCATTTCAAAAGACCAGGAAAAAGCATTTGACTCACACTTCAGCAAGGCTGAGCAGGCCTCGGGAAACAGCCATGGCGGGAAGCCAGCGTCTTCCTCTCCAGGATGCAGGGAGAAGTGCCCCAGCCAAGGGGGAGGAGCCCCTTATAACCATCAGGCCTCGTGAGAACGGCCTGGGGAACTGCCTCCTTGATCAATTACCTCCACCTGGTCCAGCCCTTGACAGGTGGGGATTACAATTTAAGGTGAGATTTGGGTGGGGCTGCAGAGCCCACCCGTATCAGACTAAATCCAAACCAACTGATTAAAAAATAAATAGTAGAAGCTTGGGAGGCCGAGGCGGGCGGATCACGAGGTCAAGAGGTCAAGACCATCCTGGCCAACATGGTGAAACCCCTTCTCTGCTAAAACTACAAAAATCAGCAGGGTGTGGTGGGGCATGCCTGTAGTCCCAGCTACTCTGGAGACTGAGGCAGGTGAATTGCTTGAACCTGGGAGGCGGAGGTTGCAGTGAGCCGAGATCGTGCCATTGCACTCCAGCCTGGAGCTTGGCGACAGAAGGAGACTCTGTTCAAAAAAAATAGTAGAAGCAAACTTTCTCATCTGATCGAGAATATCTTCTAAAGCGTCATCGATTAACATGAAACTTAATGGTGGAACACTAACTGCTTTCCCTTCAGATTAGGAACAAAGGCACATGCATCATTTTATTGTATTGGAGGCCCTACCTATGTAAAAAGACAAGGAAAAATAAAAGCATGCATGTTAAAAACCAAGAAGTAAAAAAGTTTCTATTCATCGACAATATGATTATCTACAAGGAAAATCCTTTTTAAAAGTGTCAGAAAAAGTACCTCACTAATAAATAAATTTAGAGTTTACAATATAAAAGATAAATATAAAACAATCAACTATATTTTACAGACCAGCAATAAATATCTGAAATTTGAAATTTAAAACAATGTCATCCAAAATCCAAAATATTTAAGGGACAATTTGATAAAAGATATTGGTAAACCCTACTCTGAAAATTGTACGACATTGCAGAATGAATGCAAGATCTAAATAAAATGAAATACTACTTGTTTATGAATTAATCAACTCAATGTTGTTAAGATGGCTATTGCCGCCAAATTAATCTATACATTCAACTCAATCACAAACATAATCCTAACAAGATTTTTATTCTGCAGACATTGACAAGTTGATTCTAAAATTCATCTAGAAATATAGAAGCTAGAATAGGCAAAATATTTTGAGAAAGAACAAAATTAAATGATTTATTGGATTTTAAAGTTACAATAATGGAGACTGTGGTATTAACATAGAGGTAGGCATACAGATCAATAGAAAAGAATACAGAGTTTAAAAATAGACGGACACATATAAAATCAAGTGATTACCACAAAGATGCCAACGTAATTTAATAACATTCAGATATTCCAATTGGGAAAGGATACTCGTTGTTTTCTAAGCAGCAGCAGCTACAGAAGATAGGAGGTAGAGGAACACACCTCACAAACCCACAAGGGACAATATCACTGCCAAGAGGTCATGGATAATTAGGCAAAGCTGAGATTAGTACTGTATCACCCAGTACTAATCTCCTGTCCTTGATTTAATCCCCTGAATCACTCAGTCCCTGTATTTGATTTAAAGTACCACAGTACCGTTTCTCTAACTGACTTACAAATAATTGAGAACTTAATTGCAGTTGTAGTGGAAGAAAATATACATAGGATGAGTATCATCAGATGGGAGGAAATTCTTTTTTTTTTTCTTTTAATCAAATGGATTTAGGTTTCAGTTTCCTACATCCTTGTTTGATGGCTGAAACTTCTTGGAAGAAAAAAAGTATTTCCATTAATTGGATGTAACCTGCTCCTATTATGAGTGAAGGACCATTAACAGAAAATGGATTTTTGTTTCATACAATGTATAAGTGAAAATAGAATATACTTTTTGTCAAATAAATTATCACTAAGTTATTTTTAATTGTAGAAAGCTCATTTCGGGGGTGGGAATCATTTCTTAAGGAGATTTAGCTTGATTTGAGTAAGAAAAAAAATTACTGCATAAATGCCTCATTTGTTCCTGCTCATTTGAATAACAGCCAAAGTAATATTGTCTCAGAGATATTTTTCAAATACGGTTTATACAGCAATAAGTTATTGATGTTAACATTTCCAATCATTTTTACTACAAAGCTCAATATCACCAAAATTTTTTATTTCTACTTGATACACAGGGTGGGATCAAGGTTGGGAGGCCCTATATGGAACATATTATATTTTTATCTTACCTACTCATGAAGTCCACCATACAATTTAATTTCATTACATCACGTTTTGATAATATGTTAATTTTTTAAATGCCATTCTTCCCAACAAGCTAAAATACAAACCGAATACAGAGAGGAAAAGTCATGCTGTTACTGACTGCTTGGTGGTAGACGGATTTTTGTTCTGAAAAGCTTCATTTTCCTCCTCTGTTTCCCATCAGCACAAAATTGAGTTGCGCTTTGGTAGTCAAACATTTTAGTGAATTCAGACCGTGAAAAAGCCAATTTGGACCTTGTATCATTTAGAATTTATTGTCCAAGAGAGATAAAGGTGAATGCTTTGGTCTGAACTATGCTAACTATCTACAAAGCCTTTTCATGAAGCAATTGTAAACCCTGTTGATCGGACAGGAATTCCCTGCTCTAGTTACATAATTTCACCAAACATGTAAACATAAGCCTGGAAATTTTTCACTTTTATTCTCTTATTTGTGCAACTTTGTAAGGATCTAATTGCATTTAGTATTCACTGTTCACTTTATTTTCCTTTTTAAAAAATAAATGGGCAGCAAATCGTGGAGTAGGGGGAAACACAGGACAATACATAGGGAGTTCATTACATATGAAATTATGTCCATACTATTGAAATCAAGAGATCTTTAAATTATGCCTCAGCTTTCTCTGCCATTCTCATAATCACTTAAGGGGGATGAGTCATCAATAATGTAACCACTAAGAAGAGCAGTAAAGACCCTCAGAGAAAAGGACCCAACTTGTGGAGTCATTGAATTCCAAGTTTCAAATAACACAAATATGCGCTGGCATATTAACAGGTACATCACAAGGTAGTTTTATCTCACTACAAGTAGATTATACTCCATACAAATTTCCTAACTAGAGGGAACCTATTGTAAGAGAATGTCAGTGAAAATTATGCACGTCTTTCAGAAGAAAATTCTGCCCCAGAACTTGTTTTTAAAATGACAAACTACCAGAACCTGAAATTAATCATTCGCAGCGACTGTAAAAACTGCCACACTAAGATGTTGCAGGGTTCTTTGAGCCAATCCTTTCCGTTGCCAATCTTTATAAATGTTTTCCTTTCTTCTGTAATCTGTTTCTGGGTTCTTCTGGCTGGTAAAACTAAAATTGTGCCACAGTTTATGACTGCACTGGACTTGCTGTGTACATAAGAAAATCCTCCCTACTTTCTTCCCCACTTGAACGTTCCCCATTAGTAGCCTAAACATAACATTAGTTCATTATAGATTGTTTTATTGTAAAGTGTTTTTTTTTTCTTCCAGAAGTTAATTGCCGAAGTTGCTTAATCAGCAACCTAAATACAATATGATGCTAGTTTCACCCTTTATGGCACAATTAAGTGCTCTAGAAATTCATGGAATCCTCATGCTTCAAATGTTTTATAAACACCATCCCTTAGGGACTTTACCAAAAGCATCAAAGATTCACTTCGCCTTTTATGCCAGGAGAATTGCTTCAGGGCTGCCATTCTTTTGTCCAGTGTTGGAAAAATTTCTTAACTCGTCCTGCGTTACCATGTGGAATTACAATTTAAGAATGGGGAGAGTTTCCCTACTTAACAGCCCAAAATGAGAACGAGTTTTGTCAGAGCAGGAGTACATCAGCTTCTTGGGATGTGGGTATCAGCTGTTTACAGGAGCCATCTGAGAAGTCTAACTGCCCAACACCTGGAAACCTTGTGGCGTGTAGGATGCTGGCAGAGTAAAGGATTCATTAATGCCACGGGAAGTTGAGCTTGGACTCAATGTCACCCTTCCCACTAGAAGAAAAAGAAGACAGTCTCCCTGCTGCCTTGCTGTCCAGTCAACTCAGACTCAGCCCTCGGGAACTCTTGCAGTGGTTCCGATGCTTCACACATTGTTTTCAAAAATGTCATTACGAAAGTATTGTATCACATGATTTGGGAAAATAAGTCAGCAAGGCTCTTGTTAATTTTCTTTCAGAACTTGGTTCCACGAAAGTTTTCTCATTGTTAAACCTTTGATGATAACAGAAACACTCTGGTTATTTCCAAAACAGAGACAGAATGATCCTGAACTACCAACGTTTTACCATCAAAGTAATATTGACTTACTTCTATCTGCTGACAGTTATAGAACACATCTGAAAATCCCTTCAAAGATGACTTTGTCCCAAAAATACATTTCGTGGCCTCTATCCTATGAGATTCTACAAGAAATGTTGACTCCTTTAGGAAAACATGTATTCAGTTGATTTTTATTTGCTTTGCCTTTTGATCCAAAGATCAAAAACACTGTGGAATTCTTTGTCAGCACCATAATTGTGACTTATTCATCTTTTGTTTTATTATGATTATCTATTTCTATACTAGCACATATCTGTCTGCTCATCTATTGACAACTTGAACAAAGCAAGGATGAATTATTTTAGATTTTCAGGAATTCTAAGTAGGTATATTGCATGCCATTTATTGTTACCAAACTGGTTAGAAGACTGCTGGTATAAATGTTTTCATGTTTCTGAATACTCATGAATAAATCTTATTTTATATATGTCTCCAAAGAAACTGATTTTGACAGGGATTTCCTTCTGAATGCAAATAATCACGCTAGAAAGTAAATAGTTACCACTTTGTTAATTTATTTAAAAATTTGAAAGGAATCGCTAATACTTTCTAAAGCCAGGGTGTATGTCTCATGTCATAAGGAAGGCAAATCATTGTTTTCAAAAACGGACGCTGCTGATTTTGAAACACCATTTACAAAATCTTTGGTATAGGTAAGACTGAAAAGGTATCATCCTATTAGCAGAGTTGATGACTGATAGTCAGCTACACTGTGTATATCTATGCATGAGCTGCTCTGCTCCTGAACCAGCGTGTTTCTCCGTGAATACACTGTAGCATGAGGCCGTGCTAAGTTGATGGGACTGTATGTTAATGTTTACAGATTTACTGAGACATCGTATTACTAGAGTGATTAGGTTTGGTTTACATAATGCGGTGGTGTCAGCAATGTTGATGTTGGCTCAGAAGCCTTTGAAATTAACATTGCTCATGGCATTTTTTATACACCAAGATGTTACTCATAATGGCAATATTGAAGAAAATACTTGTTCTGCCGGTGTCACGTAACACCCCCAACCGTCAGCAAAACAGATTAAGCAGAATTTAAAGTCAGCTTTTAGAAAACAAAAGGATGAAGCATTAGAAATTATGTGATCATTTACAAATGACTGTTCCAAAATTCTTGTGTTTATATATTTACTGCCATCTTAGGCTGTGTTGACGTTATGAAGACATTAACTTCTGTGCATGCCGTTGGGTTTTACAGAAGCTTCTTTCAGACATTTGCATTAGGAATTCAGTTTTGAAACAAAAATTATTCCCAAATAAAGCTGATGTTTTTAATTAAAATGAAATTCATGCCCAGACCCCCAAAAGGCTCTGTTGATAATGAAGCAGAATCAAGTATTGGAATGCAGCAATTTTTAAAAACCAAGCTGACAATTGATTTTTAAAGAGAGACAGTCACCTAATAGAGATCAAATTTTAATGCATTTTCTTGGCCTGCCACCATTTCTATAGCTTTGTCAGACATTTCCTATTTTCCCAGTAGAAGAAAAGTAGGGCATTGAAATGAACCTTTTTTCCTCTTTACAGTGGTATTTCTTTGCTGAAACGTGTACTGAGTTGAGCTTATTTACATGACCTCCTCTCTTCCAAAAGCCCATTGCATTTTATAATATAATCTAATTTTAGTAATTACAGTGTCTCTGTAATACCAGCAAGTGAAAAAAAGGGTATTCCCATTTTCCAGCAGAATAATTACAGAAAACAATAAAATAAAAAGGTAAGTCACTTGGTAGCTCACGTCTATAATCCCAACACTTTGGGAGGCCGAGACGAGCAGATCACAAGGTCAAGAGATCCAGACCATCCTGGCCAACATGGTGAAACCCCGTCTCTACTAAAAATACAAAAAAATTAGCTGGGTGTGGTGGTGCGTGCCTACAGTCCCAGCTACTCAGGAGGCTGAGGCAGGAGAATTGCTTGAACCCAGGAGGTGGAGGTTGTAGTGAGCCAAGATCGCACTACTGCACTCCAGCCTGGCACCTGGCAATGGAGTGAGACTCTGTCTCCAAAAAAAAAAAAAAAAAAAAAAAAAAAAAAAAAAAAAAGTGTATTTTCCCCTTCGGGATCTGTCTCAATACTATCGGTCCACAAACTCCCTAATGTCCCAACATTCCCACAAGAAACTTTGTACGAATACCTTGCATACAATTATAATATATGTCTTATCTCTTTTTTTCTAGAATAAAGCAGTAAAGGGAAAGCACTGATGAATGTTGCTCATTCCAGTTTTCAAAGAACATATGTTGGATAAATGAATGGAATGAATGAATGGATTAATGAGAAGGATGGATTAATGAATGGAATCATTAAACGGATTTTCTGATTTTCACGTAACAATAATCATAAGATAAAAGTTAAAATATGATCTGGCCAATTCTCAAGGAAAAGAGAATATCTGTGGATCTGCTATGATCTGAGTGTAGGAGAAGGCAGGGATCATTCTCAGCTTTGGAGAGAATGATGTGAGAACTAATTCCCTGTCCCAGGTGAGGTTCTGGAAATTCAAGGCTAAGGAAGCAGGTACAGATGGGTCTTGTATTCTATAAACCTAGACACTAGTTATGAAAGAAGCTTGTCAAACAAGTCTTTTTATGAACCAATTGGTGTTTCTCTTAGCAACTTATCCACACAGGTCTCAGAGCATCTCATGCACCCAAATTTGTGTTTGCAGTCACAGCTGAGTAGAAGTTCGGTCAAAAGATGCTTTTCTTGCTTATTAGCTCACTAGACTCCAAGCTCCTTCGTGGCCAGGACTGTATCTTAATCATCATTATGTTACCAATATCACCAGTACAAAGCAAAGTGCCTGATAATGAGAACACATGGACACGGGGAGGGGAGCACTACACACTGGGGTCCGTTGGGAGGAAATGGGGGAGGGACGGGGGAGTGGGGAGGTGGGAAGAGATAGCATGGGGAGAAATGACAGATATAGCTGAGGGGAAGGAAGGCAGCAAATCACACTGCCATGTGTGTACCTATGCAACAATCTTGCATGTTCTTCACATGTACCCCAAAACCTAAAATGCAATTTAAAAAAAATTTTTTTAAAAAGAAATATTTCATAATTTTTAAAAAATAAAATGCCAAAATCCAGAGTACTATAGAAGTAAGGCATTCTCTCTACATCTTCTGTAGCATGCCAGCTTATTCTCTTCCCAGTATGTTTTTCAGGATGACATTAACTTAATAATTTTTCTAGGACAGAAAATCTGGCCCTTAGCATTGAGGAGTATGAAGCCTTATTCGTCAGCCCAGATAAAGTGATCCATCTCTCAGGTGCGGACTCACATTAACTAAACAGAAAACTGATAATTAATATGAGTGACAACTGATTAATTTTATATAAAATCTATTTGATTCAACTCCCTCATTTCTATCCAATGCATTAACTTCCTAAAGACAAAATATATGGGAAGTCCAATTAAAATCAAATGTTGAACTTTTACCATGCAGACTGAAATATTGGTGTCACCATGAACAGTACATTTTCTTACTATAAAATAATAAACTGGCTGGTTTATTAAAAAAAAGTCAAATGTTATGTAAAAATACAATTGAAAAATGGATATTCGAATAAAACCACCAACTCATGTTAAGGATAATTTTGATAAAAGAGCAGATATAATCAAAGTAATTGGCCAGAGGTCTTTACTCACCAGACTGTGCCAGCATGGGTCTTTCCTGTCTACTTCCCTAACTCTTTTCCTTTATTCTGGAGACTCTTAATACTTTTTTTTTAATAGGTTCATTCATTTAAAAAATAGTCTTTGTTAATATATTTCACTGGGTGACTATCAAGTCTTGTAGGCCTGGAAGCTAGACTCTTTTGGCAGTTTTTTATATATCTCTGCTCTATTGATATAAAAATGTGACTCTCATAGCAAAGAGGACAAACAGATTTTCCTCATTTCAAAGTTCCTAGGGAAACCACATTGTATTATGATGACATCACAATTAGAGTCAAGAATAATTAAGAAGAGGAAAAATTGCGGGTTTTTTTCCCTCACTAAAAGAATTAAACTTACATAATATCAAAAAAAATGATTACTACTGAGTCTTATCTGGGTCCACGATGCCCTGCTGACTTCATCTGCAATGCAGATTCAGCTCACCCAGGTCCATAATCACAGGCGAAGGAGATTCAAGAGGTTTTTGCCCTGCATTCTGGATATCTTCATCAAGTCTCCTTAGAGTTACTATCTCTCTACTCTTAACTACAGTGTGAAAACTAGACATTTTGCATGAGCTGAAGACTGTATCCTCATCACGTTCTACAATATTTGATGCTCTGAGAGAAGAGACATGGGCAGCTTGAAATGGCCCTTCAAGGAGTGATGTGGCTGAATGTATACTTTTATCTCATTCTCCTCCTTGCTTCTCCTAACTCTGCTCTAATCTCCTCCTGTCAGCTACAGTAAGGTGGAGAAGGATGCAAACTGTATCCACAAGGCAAATAGAAGATACTTGAAACAGTAGGGAAAAGTGTAAACAAGCAGGGTGAATTTAATCAAGTCTCTTCTCTAGATCTTAGTTTCCTTATTTTTAAAACATCAATAACAATAGCTACAGAATTGGTGGGAAAATTAACGCAATTAGTTCCTGAAATTGAGTTTAGCAAAGGACTTGGCATCTAGTACGAGTTTTAAAATCTGCCAGCTCTCATTGATGCTGGCGTTATTATTATTACAATTACTACTGCAGTCCATTCTTCAGCATCAATTCACTTTGAACGATCCTGCTAGCAAGGCCACATCCTTCTGAGGATGATCCTGTCCTGCGAACCTTGGCTTGTGAGAAATACCTTCTTGCCTGATGATCCAAGTGATCAAGACTGAATCCCTGCCTTCTTGCCTCCAAGATGGATTCCCCGTCTTGAGCTCCACTGACCATTATTGCTTCCCTAAAAAACATTGCCTTACTGAGCTACACACTGATGAGCAGTGCTACCTCTATTAGATATTTGTATTAGTCCATTCTCATACCATTATAAGGAAATTATAAAGGGTAATTTATAAAGGAAAGAGGTTTAATTGACTCAGTTTGCATAGCTGAGAAAGCCTCAGGAAACTTACAATCATGGCGGAAGGGGAAGCAAACACATCCTTCTTCACATGGAAACAGGAGAGAGAAGTGCTGAGCAAAGGGGAAAAAGCCCCTTACAAAACTATCAGAACTCATGAGAACTCACTCACTATCATGAAAACAGAAGCATAGGGGTAATCACCCCCATGATTCAATTACCTCCCATTGGGTCCCTCCCATGACTACAATTCAAGATGAGATTTGAGTGGGGACACAGCCAAATCACATCATTCTACCCCTGGGCCCTTCCAAATCTCATGTCCTTCTCCCATTTCAAAACACAATTATGTCTTCTCAACAGTTCCCCCAAAGGCTTAGCTCATTGCAGCATTAACCCCAAAGCCCAAGTCCAATATCTCATTTGAGAAAAGCCAAGTCCCCTCTGCCTATGAGCCTGTAAAATCAAAAGCAAGTTGGTTACTTCCTAGATACAGTGGGGTACAGGCATTGGGAAATACACCTGTTCCAAATGAGAAAAACTGGCCAAAACAAAGGGGCTGCAGGCTCCATGCTAGTCTGAAATTTAATAGGGAAGTCATTAAACCTTAAAGTTCCAGAATGATCTTTTTTGACTCCAAGTCTGACATCCACATGACACTGATGAAAGAGGTGGGCTCCCATGGCCTTGGGCAGCTCCACTCCTGTGGTTTTGTAGGGTACAGTACCACTCCCTGCTGCTTTCATGGGTTGCCACTGAGTGTCTGAGGCTTTTCCAGGTGCATGATGCAAGCCGTTGGTGGATCTACCATTCTGAGGTCTGGAAGATGGTGGCCTTCTTCTCGCAGATCCACTGGGCAGTGCTCCAGTGGGGACTCTGTGTGGGGACTCCAACCCCACATTTCCCTTCTGCACTACCCTAGCAAAAGTTCTCCACAAGGACTCCACCCCGCAGCACATCTCCACCTGGACATCCATGCGTTTCCATACATCCTCTGAAATCTATATGGGGGTTCCCAAACCTCAGTTCTTATCCTCTGTATACTCACAGGACCAAAACCATGTGGAAACTGCCAAGGCTTGGGAAATGCACCCTCCGAAGCAATGGCCTGAGCTGTACCTTGGGCCCTTGCAGCCACTGCTGGAGCAGCTAGATGCAGGGGCCAAGGCTGTACACAGAATGGGGGCCCTGGACCCAGTCCGGGAAATCATTTTTCCCTCCTAGGCCTCTGGGCCTATCATGGGAGGGGTTGCCTCAAAGGTCTGTGATGAGTCCTGGAGATATTTCCGCCATTGTTTTGGCAATTTGCATTTGGCTCCCTGTGACTTATGCAAATTCCTGCAACCAGCTTGATTTTCTCCCCAGAAAAATTGTTTTTCAACTATATTGTCCAACAGCAACTTTGTCAAACTTTTATACTCTGTCACCTCTTGAATGCTTTGCTGCTTAGAATTTTCGTCTGCCAGATACCCTAAATCATCTCTTTTAAGCGCAAAATTCTGCAGATCTCTAGGGCAGTGGCAAAATGCCACCAGTCTCTTTGTTAAAGCATAGTAAGAGTCACCTTTGCTCCAGTTCCTAACAAGTTCTTCATTTCCATATGAGACCATCTAAGCCTGGACTTCATTGTCCATATCACTGTCAGCATTTTGGTCAAAGCCACACAACAAGTCTCTAGGAAGTTCCAAACTCTCCCACATCTTCCTGTCTTCCGAACCCTGCAAATCTCTAGGAAATTTCAAACTTTTTCACATTTTTCTGTCTTCTTTTGAGCCCTCCAAACAGTTTCAACCTATGCCTATTAACCAGTTCCAAAGTTGCTTCCACATTTTCAGGTATCCTTATAGCAGCATCCACTCCTGGTACCAATTAACTGTATTAATCCATTCTCACACTGCTGTAAGGACATACCCAAGAATGGGTAATTTATAAAGGAAAAGGGTTTAATTGACACAGTTCTGCATGGCTAGAGGGGCCCCAGAAAACTTGCAATCATGGTGGAAAGGCAAGCAAACACATTCTTCTTCACATGGTTACAGGAGAGAGAAGTGTCAAGCAAAGGGGGAAAAGCCCCTTATAAAACCATCAGCTCTCCTGAGAACTCACTCACTGTCATGAAAAGAACAGCATGGTAGTAACCGCTCCCATGATTCAATTACCTCCCATGGGGTCCCTCCCACGATACATAAGCTTTATGGGAACTACAATTCAAGATGAGATTTTGATGGAGACACAACAAAACCACACCAATATTACAGTCTTCTTACGCTAAGGGTAGAATAGAAATAGAGATGGGCTTAGTCCCCAGGTTTTAGGCCTTCTAACTTCATTTCTTTATTCTTAACTTACTGCAGTTGATGTAATTATATTCCATGCTATGACAAGGATGAGAGTTTTATTTTTAATGCCTTGGCATTATTCAGAATTATATACGTCACTGTAGCATTTAAGAGTGACATTTAGAAAATGAAAGGATGCACCATTAGGAATTAGGGGTCTGTAAACAAATGAATACAAATGCAAACATGAAATGCCTTGGTCATTCCCTGCTTCCTTCCCGAGTCTATGGTTTATGAGAGAAAGCTTCATTGGTCACAGAAACCATTTTGGAAGGATCATTACCAATTGCATAAAAGTTTGACAGTCAAAACATATTAGGTGATTGTTGGCCATAACTTACTGAAAATGTGAAAGTAAGTGAAGCAAAGCTGAGACTAGGGGATTATTCTGAGACTCTGAATACTAACCATTTAGCTGAATCCAGTAATTTACTGTTGCCAAGTTCTCTGAAGCACTTTAGACTCTACTGCTTGCTGGAGTGGTCATTTGATGAGTGAGAGGAGTTTTTTGTTGTTGTTGTTTTATTTTCTAAAAGGTTTAGATTGTTTTTTCCTGGCAACATAATTCTAATATTGCTTCTTTTCAACCCTCAAAGCCCTACTCTTCCGCCCAGCTTGAGGTGTTAGGAAATGATATAGAAAATAATTTTATTTTTACTCTAGGATCGTGCCCAAAAATGAGATAGAAAGACTGGCTTTGTTTTCTCAAGGGCCAGGAATCCCCGCCACAGGAATGAAAAAAGGATGAACCGGAGAGAGTAAGACATCTCTCTCTTAAGCTGGGTACCTGTAAAATATCTAAATGGACATAATTTATACTCCAGGATTGCTCAGCCTGATTTAATTTATTGTGCTCTAAATGGCAAGCTTAGTGTGATACATTGAATATAATCTCTGTGGAAGGTAAAATTACAGGATTGTAATTGGTAGGACATGAATTACAATTTCTGTAATAATGAGCAATCAGAAGATGTGACATCCTCAGCCACTGCTGCTGATTTCTGGACCAAGGCCCTGCCTATTCCTTTGCAAAGCTTCACATATGGTGTTTGAAGTATACTGACAAAAAAAGAATAATTATCAATCGCATTGATGCTGATGCTGAATTTAACAGTCATAAAAAATCCTTTGAACAAATATAAAATGGCATAATTTAAAGTTCCTTTACTATCATATAAACAGCACAGAGGAATAAATGAATCTGAGCATTCAAACCCAAAGGAAAATGGCTATCTCAGCCATTTGTCAGAAACCTGAATTAATTCTGTAATCTTTCTTTAATCTGTTGATTGGGGGTTTTAAGTCATGAAGAAATCACTTGAAAGTGGTAGAATTCCCCTAGATGCACACAGAAGTGCTGCTCACAATGTCCTAGACAAAACACAGAATCTAGTGGTGGGGAAATGTTTCTCAAGATCGTTAAACTTGTCCCTGATAATGTGGTGCAGTGCCTAAGCACTAATTAGCTTTGAGATCTTGGACTATTTACTTAACCTTAATCTTCAAATGTAAAATAAGAGGTTTAAGAAAAATGATCTTATATACTCTTATGATGATTAAATTATGAGATCCCAGGGTAGTTACACTGACTTCTTCTAGAGTGGAAGGGCAGTCAAACAAATGAGCGATATTTATTATCACGTTTCTTTCTTTCTTTTTTTTTTTTTTTTTGAGATGGAGTCTCACTGTGTTGCCCAAGCTGGAGTGCCGTTGTGTGATCTTGGCTGGCTGCAGCCTCCACCTCCCAGGTTCCAGCAATTCTCCTGCCTCAGCCTCCCTGGTAGCTGGCATTACAGGCAGGTGTTGCCATGCCCTGCTAATTTTTGCGTTTTTAGTAGACACAGGGTTTTAGCATGTTGGACAGGCTGGTTTCAAACTCCTGACCTCAGGTGATCTGCCCGCCTCTGCCTCCCACAGTGCTAGGATTACAGACATGACCCACTGTGCCTTGCCTATTATCACATTTCTAATTTTGACTATTATAGGCTGTATTTTTGGTAGGCAATGTGGTTGACCAATTCAATTTAATACCTTGGTTTCTTCAAGAGCTAAAAAGGAATTATTCCTTGAAAGTTATATTATTTTCCGTTTCAGATAAAACATAAAAAGGATGCCACGTATGAGTTGTATAAACTTTTCCCAAGCCATTTGTTCCTGCTCTTTCTCCTGCTTCTCTGAGTCATTCTTTCTTTCATATCACTCATTAACTTGCTTAAACTGTCTACTCACAATTCAGTGCTCATAAAAGAAATAAGGGACTTTTATGTACCGATGGTCAATTATAACGCATATGTGACTAAGCTTTAGACCGCAGTATACCAACACCTTTGTTATTGTTGAAGAACCATAAACTCAAAGGCATTCAAACATACAATGATCTGCACAGCCTATGAGGTATGTCCCAAACTTAGACATTCATTCATTGTAGGTACTCCACGCTGTACCATGATTATTTGTCCAATTAGATGGTTTCTCTTGAGGAACTTGAATACGAAGAACAGAGAGACTCAGAAGACATAACAGCACAGAATAAACATGAATAAGAGCTTTCAGTAAACGAGAGCCATAATACAGGAGCATGGTGAGAAAACAGAAGGCAGGAATTCACTCATACCTCATAGGCCGTGTAGATCATTGCGTGGAGGAGCGCCTTTGGGTTAATGGTTCTTCAACTATAGCAAAGGTGTTGGTATACTGTGGTCAAAAGTCTCAGTCAATAATAGAAACAGAAGTAGAGAGAGATTGAAGCTGAATTGAAGGAATAATTTACTTCCAGAATTGTTGTTGGACATCCACAGCAGCTTGAATTCTTACTGAGTTCTAGTTCTCCATGAGACCTGATTATGTACATGCTGAGACCTTTTTCAGCGTCTCTTGGTTCTTCTGTGTGAATCCTGATCAAAACTAACATTATCTGAAAACAAACAACAAAACAACATGTGTACCTTTCTGTTCTCTGCCACCTGAAAGAGCCTAATATAAGGAAGGGTCAGTAAAATTAACCTGTTGTATCCGGCTCCAAATGGGCTTATTCCTGAATATGCAAAAGCACTTCAGTAAGGGTAGGCAGACGGGAATTACAGTAAAGCCTAGACATGTTAACCCATTTTGTTCAGGGTTTAGTAAATGGATAAGTAGTCGAGGAATCTGAAAATAAACTTTTTTTTTTTTTTGGAGACGGAGTTTCGCTCTTGTTACCCAGGCTGGAGTGCAATGGCGCGATCTCGGCTCACCGCAACCTCCGCCTCCTGGGTTCAGGCAATTCTCCTGCCTCAGCCTCCTGAGTAGCTGGGATTACAGGCACGTGCCACCATGCCCAGCTAATTTTTTGTATTTTTAGTAGAGACGGGGTTTCACCATGTTGACCAGGATGGTCTCGATCTCTTGACCTCGTGATCCACCCGCCTCGGCCTCCCAAAGTGCTGGGATTACAGGCGTGAGCCACCGCGCCCGGCCCCTGAAAATAAACTTTTACATGAGGTGAGTACCTATAAACTACATTTAACCATACTATCGCTGTTCGTGATTTGCAGGGATAATCAAGGTTGAGGTGTAGTAAAACTAGTTTGTAGAGTTTGGTTAATGTTACTACTTCTTTCAAGAATCCCTGGTATCAGCAGCACAGTTTATCATTCCCTACCAGAGAATGGTATAAATTCGACTGCAGAATGCTTATTCTGTCTGCTAGCCGTTGAAGTATTTATCAGTGTGCTAATTAGAGTCCTGTTTATGAGGCTGGAAGAGCTCAGGGCCAATTTCTCACATAGCTCCTGTTGGTGGGCATAGTCTCCGGAAAAGCGTGGTTACATCTGGTGTGCACGTTGTAGCTCAGCATTGATATTTTATTCATTTTATAGCTAGCAGCAGCTTTTCAGGCAATATCTGTCTGAAACAGTGGATTCAGTAGAAATAGCAATGTAGCTATGATATGCTCCGTTCTATCAAGCGGAAAACTTCCAAGGAAAACCTATGTGGTTTGAATACCCTTGTAAATCGTGTTTAATGCACCTTTAAATTAAAGGAGAGAAGTCGATCACAGAAACGAAAGCACTTAATACAAATCTCTTCCCAGTCTGATGCAAAGTAAGCCTCCTGTGATGTCATGAGAATGCAGGTATAATCGTAGAGCCGTTTCAGGAACCAAGATCAGAACAACATTTCGATCCGTGGAAAAAAAGGGTGGTTCTTTCTCCACTGTGATTTAGCTCATCAGTCAGGCAATAGAACAACTCAAACTTATTTGTTTTACTCAGCACAATTGTGAACCTGAGAATGAATATGCTCTCTTTTCTCCATCTATTCTTATGTCTAAATTGAGATGCAAAACAGGAGATATTAATATCAGGCATTCCTCACGTAACAACTGACTAGTTTCCATTGTTCATAGTTCCATTTGAGATGCAACTTTAGCTGCTGACCAATTTCATTCGTTTAAAAAAGCAGGTGCCTCTAGCTAGATTTAATCATCTTTAAAGGGACAATGCTATTTATCCAGATAATTACTCTACCAAAGGTGTGGCAAGTTTATAATAGTATCTTGTCCACAGCCATCAACACTGTGGTCCCTAAATGACCTGCTCAACTATATCATCGACACAGTTCACAGCAGTGTCCTGTGATTTACATGAAAGATGAAAAACGTTTGAGAAGGCCTGAAGCAGCCCTCAAAATGTTACCTGAATTGAGAAACCTGCACCTTTCTGGTGTTGAAAGCCAATAAAATATTTTTTTCTTTTTTTTTTTTTAAATTTTACTTTAGGTTCTGGGGTACATGTGCAGGTCACGCAGGGTTGGTGCATAGGGCACACTATATCTGACATTTCTCCCCATGTTATCCCTCCCAACCCGTCCCGTCCCCCACTGTCCCTCTCCTACTTCCAGTGTGTGATGCTCCCCTCCCTGAGTCCACGTGTTCTCATTGTTCAACACCCGCCTGTGAGTGAGAACATGCGGTGTTTGGTTTTCTGTCTTTCTGTCAGTTTGCTGAGAATGATGGTTTCCAGATTCATCCAAGTCCCTACAAAGGACACAAACTCATCATTCTTTATGGCTGCATAGTATTCCATCAGGTATATATGCCACATTTTCTTTTTTTTTTAACTAAAAATAAAAGTACTACTTTTATTTGGCTCATTTCTTTATTTATTAGAATAAACACATTTGTAGAGGCACAAGGCACTTAAGTTTTACATGACTACAAAGTTATCACAAATCTCAAACTTTTTAGCCACAGATATTTCACCTACTCTGTATAAAGAAAAAGCTTTCAAAACATCTGAGTTAGCTTAATACACAGAAACCCTGAAATAGACAGGAACTACATATTTTTAAATGCTTGTACTTCCTGCTCTAATAATGTCTTCTTTAAACGGAATCCAGCATAAAAGGGATTGAAATGTGTAAGGTCATGATGCAAATGCTTTGGAGATAGTGAAACTGATCTGCACAACATGGAAAAAGATGTCATGTGCACAGAAGTTCTGCAAGGATTCACTGAGCCATCTGGGCTTCCATGGCTTGTGCTGTCCGTTCTGGTGCTGATTTTCTCCAAAAGGTTATTCACTTGGAAACAAAGTGATTGGATCTGCTTGTCCCATGTTGGCAGGGCTTCTCATGTTTCAAAATGAACTATGCCATCAATCTGGTCAATAAATCCATTCATACGTCCTGTTATCATTTGAGATGCTATCTTTTCCACCTTAGCCGCAGGAATCTCTAAAAGAGCTCCAAGTTCTTCAAAGGTAATATTATTATATAATTTACTTGCAGACAACAAATTGTGTTCAATAACAGCTCTGTCCAAGATGCTGGAAACATCACCTGTAGTTGCTTTTTGGTGAGGCATCAGCATGGCAGCGAATTCTTGAAGCTGATTTTCTCTGATGATCCTATCCAGGTACATTTTCTCTAGGATCCCATAGGCAGCAAGTTGCTGGCACCTTTCATCCTTAAAAAGAGTAGCTAGCATCCGAGAACGCTGCTGTCCTGCTGATGCTGAGATGATACAGTGCAAAGCATGTTTTAAGGCCTCTAGTCTTTCACTTTCATGGACTATTGTCTTGTAAGAGAGCTCATTGTACCTTTGTGCAGCTTCAGTGAATTTTCTTCTCTAATCAAGAATAGTGCGTAGCATACCTTATAATGTATCTGTAACTGTTCATTGGTTGATTCATTCTGAAGCAATGATGCTCGACTTATGTAAGCCTCCGCCTGGACTGGATCATGCTCCTCCAGATATAGCCTAGCAATCTTCAAGTAAGTCTCCAGTTTATAATCTACATTGTACTGTTTTTGTCCTGTTTCCAAACGAATTCCCACACTTGGGCTGCATTTCTCCATATTCCTCTTCTTTCTCATATATGGACGCAAGATGCTGTCTTATGGAAGCAACCTGCTCCTCAAATGAAATGACTCTAGGCTGGATCTTTTCCGAGGTGAAGTGATAGATTTCTTTGGCTGTGCTATCAGGCAGGTTAGGGAGATGTGTGCAAAAGTCAGTCAGCAACTGCCTCCAGATCACAAGACTGACATTCTCATTCACCATTGCTTCCGCAAAAGCTTTCAAAGCTTCTAGTTGTTCTGCTCCAGATAACTGAATGGCTTTTTCCAGGATCTGACGATACTTGCCCTCCAGATCTTTATGAGAACCACTCAAATTCATGAGCTGGGCCAAATCCTGTCACACGGCTGCCGCCATCTTTCTCCCAGCTCAGTGGTGGATGTGGGGCCTCTCGTGCTACATTTTCCTTGTCCAGTCTATCATCGATGGGCATTTGGGTTGGTTCCAGGTCTTTGCTATTGTACACAGGGCCACAATGAACATACGTGTGCCTGTGTCTTTATAGTAGAATGATTTATAGTTCTTTGGGTATACGCCCAGTAATGGGATTGCTGGCTCAGATGGAATTTCTATTTCTAGATCCTAAAAAAATCGCCAGGCTGTCTTCCACAATGGTTCAACTAATTTACACATATTTTCTAACTCTGCCCTTCTATTATCAACATCTCACCTGGAAAAGCAAGTTAGGTTTCGAGAGAACCATAAAATTTTAGGGTAGAGTTAAGATGCAGAAAATAAGAAGAATGGTCATTGATTAAATGCTCTTCTGTTCCGTGATGACTTTTCTCCTTACTCTGAATATTAAACTGGCCAGATCAGGTTAATACAGGTTGCCATCAAATGGCAAAAAGAGAAAGAAAACTTCAGTGAGTTATGTATGCGCAATGACAGTATGGGACTTGGTGAAACACTTCTGATTTTGGTCCACAGTGACACTTTTGGTTTGGGTAGGAACTTTGTTTCTCCCTCTGTCTTTTATTCATGACCTTCGTCTAACACTTTTAGGTGAATTCTGGTTAAAATAAATATCAAAAGAACATATAGCTTAAGAGAAATACATCTTAAAAAGACAAGGAGTCCTTGAAGCCAACCTCTATCTCCTCTAGGTTTAGGGATTTTTTTTTTCAATTCAGTTGCTCCTCTATTTTTTGTTTCTGTATTTTTATAATGGCAGCTCAGTATTAGCAACTACATTTACAGAGAAAAAGACAAGATTTTCTCACATGAATTAGCACCTACCTTGCAAAAGATGTTCCACTCATCATGGCAGAACAAACAGCAACCTGATTCTTGCCCAGGCCTCTCAGATTATGATGTGAATAAAAAACTAAGGTAGAAGGATGAATGTGAGTATATTCAAGAAAATGGAAAGCAGGCAAGGGATAGACCAATTTCCGCCTAAGAGGTCTGAGAAAGCTAAATAAGACAAGATTTAAAGGTGGAATTTGTGATTCCAGCAGTTTGGGAGGCTGAGACAGGTGGATTAACTGAGCCCAGGAGTTAGAGACTAGTCTGGGCAATATGTCAAAACCTTATCTCTACAAACATAATACATAAAGTAAGCCAAGTATGATGGCACATACCTGTAGTCCCAGCCACTCAAGAGGCTGAGGTGGGAGAATCACCAGAGCCCAGGAAGTCCAGGCTACGGTGAGACATGCTCATGCCACTGCACTCCAGCCTAGGTGACAGAGTATGACCCTGTCTCAAAAATAGACAGAGTGGAAAAGAGAAACCTTTGGCAGAGAGAGGGGACATAAAAAAAAAACTCCTCAATCAGTATTTGTCCAATTAACTAAAAAAATTGAGTAGTTATATAAGTCAAGAAAAATTAGAACGAATTTGAGGGATAACATATTTTTGAATGCTGGAGAATAAGACCCTGGAAGCATGTGAGGAAAATATTAGAAGATGATGTTATAACAGAAGGCAATGGCAGTGTTCAGTAGAACATTATTCACTGTGCTGAGGGGCCACAGGAGTGTTATGAGGAAAGTCGTAATTTGAAAATAGGGGTTTTAAACGGGACCTCTGCCAGTACCATTAAGAATGGATTAGGATATGTAATGACTAGTAGCAGAGTTATTAGTTAGTTACTGTAGTTCTGGTAAGTTTCAATAAAATGTTTAAAATCACTAACTCTATGGTGTGTTGTAATTTACAAAGTTCTCACACACATTTTCTCATTTGAATAGGACCTGATTTAGGGCAGAAGGGCAGGACTGAAAACAAAGCACAGACGTGAGGTACTGTAGAGGCTGAATTGAAGTATCTGCCTGCTGTTTAAACATAGACAATACGAAAACTAACAAAAAGTCTCACTCTTAGCTGAGAGCTACTTATCATCGTCACCACCAACAATATATTGAGGACAGCCTGCGTGTTAGGCCCCATTCTGAGATGATCGCCTTTAATTCCCACAACTGCGTGTAGTCACTCCCATTTTAGAGATGAGGAAACTGAGCATTAAAAAATATAAGGACATTTGTTCAAGATCACATTACTGGTAAGTGACAGAGTCAAGATTTGTTTGCATTTGAAGCTGTCAACCACTTTAACATTTAGTGCCTTCTATAATACTGGTTAGTGATGGGTATAGACGCAATCTCTTTGTTTAGATCTTCACGTTTTTGTGCAAGAAATAGAGGTCTGACAATTTTTTTTTTTTTTTTTTTTTTTTTTTTTGAGATGGAGTTTCGCTCTTGTTGCCCAGGTTGGAGTGCAATGGCGCGATCTCGGCTCACCGCAGCCTCTGTCTCCTGGGTTCAAGCAATTCTCCTGCCTCAGCCTCCCTAGTAGCTGAGATTACAGGCACGCGCCATCATGCCCAGCTAATTTTTGTATTTTTAGTAGAGACGGGGTTTCACCATGTTGACCAGGATGGTCTCAATCTCTTGACCTCGTGATCCACCCGCCTTGGCCTCCCAAAGTGCTGGGATTACAGGCGTGAGCCACCGCGCCTGGCCGACAAAAAATTTAATTTGACTTTTTAAGTTATTCATTACTTGATTCAAGACGGACAGCACTTTATTTTAAATTATTAGCCAGAAGCCTGTCAGATTTCATTATAATGGCAACAGATCCCACTTAAGGAAACTTGGCAATCTCTTACCACACTAGATTTTCAACATGATGGTGTCCAAGTAATGGGAAGCTTTTGTGCCAAGGTGCTGCACTGTCATTAGAGAGTCACCTTCACTCTCAGACACTGTTACATCAAGAATCCTCAAGGCTTAAGTGACAAAAAATCATCTTCCTCTTACCACCCATACACATATGACAACATTGCATTCCCAAAGTTATTGCTATGCAGTCACAAAATGTATTTCCAACATGTCTCACTTTTAGCAATCCTGTAACAACTCTTGTGGATTTCTTTTGGAGCCTAACTTAAATGTTTCAGGCCCTTGGGATCACTTAATAGGTTACTGCTTCAGTGCTCTAAGTGGGCCCTTGGTGGCAGGAAGCAATTAATGAGTTGTCCAGAAATGCCTGGTAATAGCTTAAATCAAGAATACAAATGAGGCTCTCAATTGCTACATCTTCTACAATGTATTTTTATGTAAGTGTAAATGTCCACTATCTGATGGTTTCCCTATGATTTCTTTCTATGCTGTGCTTGAAATCATTGTACAACTAGGACAGATTTGTTTCCTCTATGTATTTCATTTAATTATACAATTATACACTCTCCAGAGAGGTTGTATTGGAAATGATCTGTGGGATGAAACATTTAAAGGTGCAAAGTCATACTATTATGAGAATGTAGGTTCTCAGTTTAAATGATAGGGCCATTTAGTCACAAATATTTTTTAAATAATTATTTTTTCACAATGTAACCATTATTATGTTTCTTATCTTGTCTTTCCCTTATATGGTGAATTACTTTATTTTATTCATAAATGTGTCCTGAAGTAATGGAGAAAATACAACAGGCTGTGTTAAAACTATTTCTTTCCAGAGAAAAGCACTGGCAGGGGAAAAATCTATTTAAAGAGTATTGTCTCTTTGGTTAAACAGGAAATGAGTTTGCTACAAAGGGCTGTGGAACCCTGCTCTGATAGAATTGAAGGTAATTAAAATCTAATGGTAGAATCTAACCATTTAAATTGCAATTTAAATTGATCAAATAGGATTGAAATCAGAATATCTGACAACCTTTAAATGGGACTATAAGAGATTCACTGTGTGCATGTGAAATATTTTGCTTACTCTGGGTTGAAATTAACATTGCATGGATGAAATGAAATCGTTTCTACATTTATATGACTTTTCATTAGTATAAAAAGATCTCTGTGAGCGTTTTCATTTTACAATATATCATGACAAAGAATAACTGGCAGTTAATTAAAAGCTTTCAATAACAAACAATAGATGATTAGGTATTTGCTGTTTATGAGATCTTATTATTTTAGCATGTATAGTTTATTATGTAAAGTCTGAAGATGAGAACTTTAAATTATCAAATTATATTTATTGCTTGTTTAACTTAAGGCCACATAGTTAGGCCTACATCTTTCTCTCTCCAAGTGTGGAAAACTTAAAGTCGCAATGCATATGTTTTCACATGTAATTTTACTATTTTTATAAAATATTAATATATTAAAGTGGTTTGACATAGGAAGTCAAGGTAAAGCCAGTTTTACTTCTTACAGGAATTAACAAAACACAACAATAAGGACTCATGGAAGTTTAGCGAGATTATGATTTGCCAAAATGAACAATTCTTCCAAGTTTTTGTACAACGCTGTTTCTCTTTTTAAACTTATTTTAAGTTTAGGGGTACATGTGCAGGTTTGTTTCACAGGTAAACTTGGGTCATGGGGGCTTGTAGTACAGATTATTGCATCACTCAGGTATTAATTCTAGTACCCATTTGGTAGTTTTCCTGATCTTCCCCACCTCCAATTCCCCGATAGACCCCACTGTGTGTTGTTCCCTCTGTGTGTCCATGTGTTCTCATCATTGAGCTCCCACTTTTCCTAGTATGTCACTAATTCATGCCATTTTGCAGGTTATATAAGGCCCTGGGTACAACTACTCTTAATACCACACCAAACACCAGCTGTCCAGTGTTCCTGAGGCTATGATGCACTGTGTCCACATCTGTCAGACGCCGTCTTGTATCAGAGGACCATGGAGAAAGCTTTCCAGCCTCACCAGTCACATAAAACCTACATCTCTGAATAGGGCTATGTATTGAAATGCACTGATAGAAGAATGGCTAATTAAAGTGCTAACAATAAAAGACAGATGTGGGTAAAATGAATTTTGTTTTGTATTCCGATAGCTTTATTTTTCATTGAAATTGTTTTTTCATTAAGGATTTCGGGAGGGGGGTTGTAATGCATTTATACAAACAATTCTCTCCTACACTCCCCCAGCACACGTATAGGCACATTTAAGGACTTTAGTTTACTGAGAATTTTAATCTCACAGAAATGTGTGCTTAACTCATAGTGAAAGACTCCACCACTACATAAAATAACCATGTAATTTTAAGTGAAATCATTATTTCAAAAGGGAAACAGAGGTAGGAAATAAAGTTCTAACAGCAAGAAGAAAGCCTGGTTCTCTATTCATTCACTTCATTGAAATTATAGACAAGCAGATGTTCATGAAAGACAATGTATTTATGTATTTTCCCATAGAAACAAGGTTAAAATTGGGAGTTCTGTTCTTGTCAAGAGATTTGGCATAAAATTAAGCCTAGCTTAGGCCAACAATGTCATAAAAAAAACATAAAATTCTTCCATATATTTAATACCAAAATTATGCTCAGAGCCCAATAAAATGAACATAAATATCCTATACACATTGATTATACAAGAGGAGCACTCTATGCTATAAAGTATACATGCTTCACATAAATAAAATTATACTACACTATAAATTAAAACTACTTAAAATTAATATGCTAGCTGTAATAAAGATTGAATATTTAATTAACAATATTTTTGCTTGCCTTCTTAGAAATTTTATGACTTGAATGGCTTGGGTATCTTAAACTGCTGTCTAAGGAAGATTGAAATGACTTATTTTCTTTGAAAGGTTTCCTGTCTTAACTCACACGATCCAGATTGCGAGAGGTGTTGAGACTGCTCAGCAGATGATACCACAAGAGAAGAGGCTAAGCTGAGCATAAGCATAGATAAGAACACACAAACACTGGACTCTCTGGCATTGGCCACCATCTAAAATGCAAAATCAGACCTCAGACAGACTTAGACATGATTTGGGCTAGTGTAAAATTCCTAAAGGGGTGAGTGATGGAAGAGACACAAAAGAAAAATCTTACACCATTAGGGATACTTTTGGTCGGGAAGCACTGAAGCTTGTGATTCCTTATATAGCAGGAAATACAGCTGGGTAGCAACTGACAGAGGCAGAGAGAAGGGCTGTGCAGATTAAGTCAAAGATTAGAGCTAAGCTCTAGTCTTGAGAGGTGACAATAACGGAAAAAGGTGCCGCTTGATAAATATACAGATGTCCAGAGAATTCCCAGAGATCCAATGACAATGGGTCATAGAGTCAACAAGACAGACTTAAGACCCTATCATCAACCCTGATGGAGAAGGGGTCTCTAACACACAATTAAGTTTGTCTTCACTGGCTCCCAAACTAAATCTTCAGTAATCTGCAGTTAGGTGGCCTGGAGCAGGCATTAATCAGCACTTCCCCAATAGACCGAAGCTCAGATGTCACCCCGTGACCCTCACATGATGCTCAAAAATTGACTTCTCATTTTCAAAACAAAAATTTTAGTTTAGTTTAGTCCATTCAAATATCTATAACAAAAATGCCATAAACCGGGTGGCTTATAAACAACAGGCATTTATTTTCATAGTTCTGCAGGCTGGAAAGTCCAAGAGCAGAGTAACTGCAGATTCAGTGCCTGGTGAGGGCCTGTTTCCTTATAGACCATGCCTTCTAGTTGTGTCTTCACTTGATGGAAGGGGCAACAAGCTCCCTCAAGCCTCTTTTATAAGGACACTAATCCCATTCATGAGGGCTTTGCCCTAATGATCCAATCACTTCCTAAATGTCCAGCCTCTTAATACTATCACTTTGGAGATTAGGTTTCAACATATAAACTTGGGAGGAGGAAGACACAAACATTCAGATCATAGAAATCTTAGGGCCATATAAATGTTCATTCCAAAGGAAACTTAGTAATATCGGACATACCTACAGCAGTAAATCATATACTTTTTCTCTTCTCATTCTACCAAGAGCACTTAGGCTGCCAAAAAATGCAAATAAGTTGTCTGTCTATGCTATTGATTGTTTCTTTGCTGTGCATAAGTATGTTTATTGGAGCATTGGTCACAGTTGCAAAGTCATGGTGTCAACAAATGTGTCCATGAAGAGTTGATTGCATAAATAAAATGTGGTACATATATACCATGGAATACTGTGCAGCCATGAAAAAGAATGAAACTGTGTGTTGTGGATCAAAATAGATGGAGCTGGAAGCAATTACTCTAAGTGAAGGAAGTCAAAAACAGATACTCAAATACAGCATGTTCTCCCTTATAAGCGAGAGCTAAATAATGAGTATACATGGATATAACATGGAAATAATAGACACTGAGGACTTCAAAAGTGTGGAGGCTGAAATGGGAATGAGGGTTGAAAAATTGTCTGTTGGGTACAGTGTTTATTATTTGGATAATGGGTTCACTAGAAGCCCAAACTCCAGCATTATGCAATATAGCCATGTAACAAACCTTCACATATATCCCATGAATCTGAAATAAAACAGTAAAATAAAATAGAAAATGCAAATAGCAAACTGAGGAATGTGTTTTGAAAGGAGAAGCTATAGCTATCTTCCTCTGCCTTCATGTTGAATAATCAGGGGAAGTGTTGATGGTTCAATTACCTGCACACAGCCTTGAAGCTTTTTCTTTCCGTTTTTGAAATCACATTCATTACCTCATTTTATTCACAGTGCTCTAACATAGATACTGAGAGAATTATTACGATCCCCATTTTACAGATTTGAAAGCTAACTTGGAGAAGTACAAAGTAATAAATGCAAATTTGTACTTCAACAGTATTAGGCAAAGGATGTATCTGTGCTCAAGTCCTCTCACGTGGTAGATCCTCAGAAATATTTTATTTGCTAAATGAATACACCAACGTATTTTGTTTTAGGGTACAAGCAAAGTAAGGTAGAGATGTGAAGTCACACCAACCTGATGAATGAAGATAATGGTCATAGCTAACAGTAATTACAAGCTTAGTACATGTCAGTCGTTTGATAAGGACCTTATGCTAATTTATTCCCTGGAAGAACTTATGAAGGTGGGTGGTAGTATTTTTTTTATATGATACACATAAGGAAACCACAGGATGTGTTTTAGAGCTGGAACTCACACTCAGGTAGGCTGACAACACAGCCCGTGCTCCTAGTTCCCACGACTCCAGGTAGCAGCAAATTTAAAAGTCAGAAGTCACGATGGCAAACTTTGGAAGAGCAGGGGGAAGTCAGGCAAGGGCTAATATCTGTTATGTGCCCGTCCTTCAGCTAGCTGCTTTCCATAGGTTATTCCTAGTTCTCAAGTTAACCCTAATAATTGATCATGAGAATCTTACTTCGTAGATCTCAGAGGCTAAATGACTTCGTCAAGGTCATTCAACTAACAAATGACAGAATTACGTTTCATATCAGGCCCAATTCCAAAGCAAGTGATTTTTTTTTTCATTATATATAATAATCTATGGAACTAAACTGCAGAGGAATTCATATAAGTGTATTTTTCACCAAAGAACAGTCTTTCTCAGTTTATAAAGTTCATCCCTTTTAGTGGAACATGTATATTAATGCCTCCCAAAAATGAACATGGAGCTATGAGGAAAAAACACAGTTGTAGACATTGAGTGGTGTGTATATGTCTTTGTATTTGAGGATATACAAATGATGCCACATATCTATGATGATCTCTTTTTAGCTTTCTAGAATTGACTTCAACTTTATTCTAGAGCATTGGTTCTCAAACTTTAGGATCAAGTGGAGGGCTTGTTAAACAGTAAATGTGGGGTTCCACTCCCAGTTTCTGATTGAGAAGGTCTGAAGTTGGTCCTGAGGAATTGCATTTCCAACAAGTTACCAAATAATACTTACTGTACTGGTCAGGGGACAATACTCTGAAGACTATGGTTCTAGAATTATCACAAGTTTCCAATTTATTCCTCTTTAGCCCAGACCCATGTTCACCATGACACAATATTAGCTACTAGGAATGAGCAATATGTATTTTAAGCAAAGTGCTGAATTCCTTGACTTCAAGTGTAGCAAGGTCTCCAGGAAACTAAGTACTGATTTGCCAATCTTATGTGTTTAGTAGTGAGTTCCACATTTTCCCTAAGCTAAAAAGCACAGATATCAATAACTAAAAGTTAAAAATAATAATGCATATAAATGCAATGTATACATAGGTCCTACACTTTTCAGATTATTTGAGGTAACCCTGCAAAATAAACATAATCTAGAAAGCCTATCCCGATCAATATTGTAGAATTTGTTCATTTTTCTGCCAATAGCCAAAAAGAAATAAGCCTTTGCTCATGTTTTGCAAATTTAAAAAAAATAATTTTCATAGCTTCACAGCAAGCCTTAGACTTCTGTAGTTGTCAAAATTCAGCTAAGAAAAGCTATGACTGACTGTTTCATTCTGACAGTTCCTTTGGAACAATTATTTAATGTGAGCATTATGTAAATGTGAGGGTGGGATGAATATATCTTGGTGTGGCTTTTAAAATTTAGTCTCAACATTTTATCTTCCATCTACATTTAAAACAGCACGTTATCCTTTGCTTCCTGCCTTCCATCCAGAGTTAGCCCAGAGTTTATGTATTGGGAGAAGTAATTTTTATTAAAGAGCAAAGGATAAACACATTGATGTGCTATCTTTGGCTCTGTTACTCTCTTAATCCCATCTTAAGAAAAAGAATGCTGATTTTCACTGAGAAAAAAAAAATGTGATCCATTTTGAACTGTACGGTTGACATCAGAAAACCACACAGTCTTCAAAGCACTATTTTAAATCCCCTGGGTATGTATAAAATTACTTTCACTGGTTGCCATTTTGAGGAAAAATCCTGACATGCATAGAGTCAATGAAAGAAAGCTGCTGTAGCCTTTCTCGTCAGACATGCAGGAATTATAGTTATATCACAACGGAGTTATATTACAACAGAGTTAAATTTCAGTTATTTTTATCACGGAGTCCTGGCCACCCATTCTAAGATATGTACCAGCTGACGGAGGAATCATGAGAGTGGACAAAGCAATTATCACTGTTCTCATGGGGAGATGGGTAAGGTGGAAATACATAAAAAGAGTCATTTACTTAAGAAAAATGGGTAGCGTTCAACTGAAGGGGACAATCTGAAGAGTTTCTGTATTTTTTCCGCATGCCATTTCTCTAAAAAATCTTCAGGCAGTGGTGCTATACTCATTCTGGAAATTGCCTTTATGTACAAATAGCATTCATTACATGCAGCTTTTCTCAGCTCTAAAGGGCAAAGGGAAAACAAATTATTTATAAAATAAAAAACAATAACACTGGCATGGATATATTTTTTTCTGGATGAGTGAGAAACTGCCTGGATGTTGTTTTCAAACATCCTAGCCATCAACTCCAGAGAGCATGGACAAACATAATTTTCATTGTTGACATAATGAAGATGATGATGCTTTTCAACCATTTCCCAAAGCATAAACTCATTTTCTGTGTGAGTTTGGCAGTGTGACCATAACAAATGCTAGCGATGTGGGAAAAACAAATGCACAAATGAAAAACAGTGAGTCAGATAGCTCACTCATTGCTGCCAGTGGGAGCCACAGCTCCCCAAATCTGCTTAATATGCTGCTATCGTATAATCTGAAGTTTGTTGCAGACCATTTTTACAGTGAGTAAAATGTTAGAACTGGTTAGGAATAAACAAAGCCATTGTGTTTTCCTTATATCTTGAAAAGATTTAGAAATTCCTTTTCTTTTTTCTTTTTTTTTTTTTTTTTTTTTTGAGGAGTCCTGCTCTGTCACCAGGCTGGAGTGCAGTGGCCTGATCTTGGCTCGCCACAACTTCCAGCTCCCAGGTTCAAGCAATCTCCTGCCTCAGCCTTCTGAGTAGCTGGGATTACAGCCATGTGCCACTATGTCCCAATAATTTTTGTATTTTTAGTAGCAATGGGGTGTCATTATGTCAGCCAGATGGTCTTGATCTCCTGACCTGTGATCCACGTGCCTCAGCCTGGAATTACAGGCATGGGCCACCGTGCCTGGCCTGGAAATTTATTTTCTTGTTGTGTGTGCTCATTAGATTAGGTACAAAAGTATTTTTCAGCAGCTGAAACTAAATGAAGTTGAGAATTGATGTAATTATCTCAACAGTACAGATAAAACACTTTATTATGCTTGTTAATTATCAGACAACTAAAACTTCTTATTTAAATTATCTGAATATTTTCTCATAAAAAGATAGCATTATAGATAGTACCATAAGAAGACTAATATTAAAACCAGTTATTTTTCTTTTCTGTTTATAGTCTATTTTTATCAACTTCCTTCCTTTTTTCTGCGTGAACTCATATTGTATATATAGTTGTGTATTAGTCCATTTTCACACTGCTCTAAAAATTATCACCTGTCACTGGATAATTTAAGAAATGAAAGAGGTCTGATTGATTCACAGTTCCACATGGCTGGGGATGCCTCAGGAAACTTATGATCATGGTGGAAGGTGGAGGAGAATCAAGCACTTTCTTCACAAGGTGGCATGGGAGAGAGAGAGAAGGGGGAACTGCCAAACACTTTTAAAACCAGTAGCTCTCATGAGAACTCACTCGCTATCATGACAACAGCACAGGGGAAATCGTCCTCATGATCCAATCACCTCCCACCAGGTCCCTCCCTCAATACCCGGGAATTACAATTCAAGATGAGATTTGGGTGGGGACACAGAGCCAAAGCATATCATACTGCCACTGGCCCCACCCAAATCTCATGTCCTTCTCACATTTCAGAACCAATCATGCCTTCCCAACAGTCCCTCAAAGTCTTAACTTATTCCAGCATTAACCCAAACATCCAAGTCCAAACTCTGATCTGAGACAATGCAAGACCCTTTCACCTGTAAAAATCAAAAACAAGTTAGTTACTTCCAAGACACAATGGGGGAACAGGCATTGGGTAAATGTTCTCCTTCCAAATAGGAGACACTGGCCAAAACAAAGGGGACACAGGCCCAGTGCAAGTCCAAAACCCAGCAGGACAGTTACTAAATCTTAAAGTTCCAAAGTAATCTCCTTTGACGTCATGTCTGACATTCAAGTCACATCAATGCAAAAGGTGGGCTCCTAAGGCCTTGGGTATCTCTGCCCCTGTGATCTGCAGGGTACAGCCTCCATGGCTGCTTTCTCAGGCTGGCACAGAGTGTCTGCGGCTTTTCCAGGTACACTGTGCTACCATTCTGAGGTCTGGAGGATAGTGGCCCTCTTCTCACAGCTCCACTAGGGCAGCAGACTTCTGCTTGGACATTCAGGCATTTACATACATTCTCTGAAATCTAGGTGGAAGTTCCCAAAGCTCAACTCTTGTCTTCTGCACTCCCGAAGGCCCAACACCATATGGAAGCCATCAAGGCTTGAGGCTTTCACCCTCTGAGGCAAGGTCCCAAGATTTACCTTGACCCCTTTTAGTTATAACTGGCGCTGGAGCACCTGGGACACAGAGCACCAAGTCCCAAAGCCGTGCAGAGACGCTAAGCCCTGATCCCTGCCCAGAAGCCATTTTTCCTTCCTAGGGCTCTGGGCCTGTGATGGGAGGGGCTGCTGTGAAGGTCTCTGATATGCCTTGGAGACATTTTTCCCATAACCTTGGCTATTAACATTCAGCTCCTGATTATTTATGCAAATTTATATAGCCAATTCCTTTCCCCAAAATGAGTTTTTCTTTTCTACCACATGATCAGGCTGCAAATTTTCCAAACCTTTATGTTCTGCCTCCCTTTAAAACACAAGTTCCAATTTCAAACCATCTCTTCATGAACATATATAACTGGATACTTTCAGAATAAACAAGGCCACCTCTTGAATGCTTTGCTGCTTAGAAATTTCTTCTGCCAGATACACTAAATTATCTCTTTTATGTTCAAAGTTCCTCAGATCTCTAAGAGGCAAAATGCTGCCAGTCTCTTTGCTAACACATAGCATGAGTGACTTTTACTCCAGTTCCCAATAAGTTCCTCATCTTCACCTGAGAAAACCTCAGCCTGGACTTCATTGTCCATGTTACTATCAGCATTTTGGTCAAAAGCATTCAACAAGTTTCTAGGAAGTTCTAAACTTTCCCACGTCTTCTGAGACTTCCAAACTGTTCCCACTTCTGCCTGTTACCCAGTTCCAAAGTCAATTCCACATTTTCAGGTTATCTTTATAGCAGTGCCCTACCCCTAGTACCAATTCTTTGTCTTAGTCCATTTTCACACTACTATAAACTACTACCTGAGACTGGGTAATTTATAAACAAAAGAAGTTTAATTGACTCACAGTACTGCATGGCTGGGGAGGCCTCAGGAAACTTACAATCAGGCCAGAAGGTGAAGGAGAAGCAAGCATCTTCTTCACAAGGTGGCTGGAGGGAGAGAGAGAATAGGGAATGGCCAAACACTTTAAAAACCATCAGCTATCTTGAGAACTCACTCACTATCATGACAATGGCATGGGAAACTGTCCCCATGACCCAATCACCTCCCACCACGTCCTTTCCTCAACACCCGGGGATTACAATTCAAGATGAGATTTGGGTGGGGACACAGAGCAAAACCATATCAAGTTGTTTATCCTGCTTTTTTCTTTTCATACTATAAAATAAACATTTTCTTATTTGCTGAGTTTTTATAACTGATTTTTCAATGATATTACCATATCATAGAAAAAAATCCTAATCTATCTACCCATTCTGTATTTGGGAACATGTATTATGTAATACTTTAGTTATTAAAGATAATACAGTAATAAACATCCTTGTATATGAATCAATGTACATAACATCTTACAGCCATGAGTAAATGATGACACTATGTGAGTAACACAGATGTAAAACAGAGCCTCTGTTGATAGCTGGGCACAAGGACACAGACAATAGACACCATATTTCACAGATATCCTTGCTGGTAAGGTGACTATATCACTAAATGCAATAGGAAAATGTCCTGTGGCAGCTTCCAGGAACCTTTCTTGAACTATTGATGGTAGATGCCCTTAGACTCTTTGTGGATCTTTCTACATTTTGATCCACAGGACAAGTGCTACAGGCCAGGGATGGTGGAGCAGTGAGCCCAATGGAGCATTTGCTCCTGAGGGCATCATGGGGCAGAGCTGCATGTCTGCCCTAGACATTTACATGGAACTTCTATTTTATTTAAGTTATTGCCATTTTGCATCTCTTCTACTTGCAATGGACTCTAATTCTAACCAATACAAAAATGTTGACAGTAAATTGACATGAAACTAACAGTCAAGTAATCTAACACGTATTAATGCTACCTATAATAATTAAAATTTTACTAAACAGCTAAATGATGTTGTTATTGGTTTGCTCAGCTGCCTATTAATGGTACAATATCTATAAAACTATATTAATGCTAATGAATTTCCCTGTAATCAATGTTCACCTCTTCAACCTTTATCTTTCACACACACTAACACACACCTATTAATATACAAGGAACTTTGATCAACTCTGTAAACTGGAGTTCCTCATTCTCTCCATTCCTCTCATGTCTCAAGTGGTGAATGAGAACTTAGTCGAGGGAGATAATTGAAACGTTAAAAGAACAATTACTCCAAAAGGTGAACTAATTAATAAAACTTGGCATATTATACTTCCAATATATTCAAATAAAATATGGTCAAATTTTTCTATGTAAATTAGGAAATTATCATCTATTTCATGAGGTCACTACAATATGTACTAGATGTAAAAAGTATCTACAAATAATAAGCATTCCCTTCTTCTTAGTTTTCCCCTATTACATATAGATTAAAAATATAATTTACATAATAGAAAAAGCTAGGTGATTCAATTATAATTCATAATTTTTCTTAAAAATCTACTTTGCAAAAAAATTATGAGATCGAATTAAACTGAATGTAGATTTTGCCTTCTGTCTTTGCCTTACGATAAAAAGATTTAATACAAATTTAAAAATTCAGATTTAAGAGTAGAACATAATTTTTTAAAAGCTGTTAAAATATATAATTCTCTAGTAGATAAATACTTAGATTTCAATTACACTAAGGAGATTTTATTATCTCAAGGCTTCTGTAAAATGTGATATTGTTACTAATCCCCTAAGATAAGGCTTTTAAGAGAAATTCAATGTAATTTATTTACAGTTCCTTTATCTCTTAAGGAGGTCAGGAGATTTGGAACTTTAATGTAACCTGTAACCGTTCTCTGACAATCTATGGGAAAGCAATATAAATTTTAACAACTTGTCGAGTTTATCTTTCAAACTGAAAAAAGCAGGTGATTTGTAAGTGACTACCTTTATACAAAAATATATAAAGGCAACCAGCCTTTCAGTATTTCCCAATGTCCTATCAACACGAAGAGATTAAAAGGAGGAAACAGGAGTCACCATCATGCAGGCATCAAATAAAACATTACACACTGAGTCAAGCACTCACCAGCATCACTATGGGGCACCTAGTGGCCCAGTCTGTGACTTCCCAAGTCTGTTGCTTCATCTGTTCCCTCAGCAAACGTGGGCTGAGAAGTCCGATCCTGGCCATCACCTTTGATGTGCCTGCCCTCTGCTACACCATTGATTTCCTCTTTAGAAGAGACAGATGGCTCATCTTAGTACCTTAAGTGACCCAAGTACAGGGACTGCTTCCCTATGGAACTCCCCATCCCTGTCAACATCGTGTGGCTTGGGGTGAGTGCTGAGGGACAACAGATGCAGCATGTACCTCATCCTCATTGCCTCATGGTACACTACTACCCACCTCTGAAAGCAAATTTTAAAACATAAGGTAAGTCTGATGAAAAAACATGATAATAATCAACATTTATGTATTTACCAAACGGATCCACAAATACCATCACATTTATGACTCATGTAAGAGCTGGCAAAATGCAATGTCCTCTGATTACTGTCATTCACCTACTTTTGCCAGGCAGAGTTTGACATTCAGAACTAGCCCTGGGCTAATAACACTTCTAGAAGTTCCCCATGACACAAAACACTTCCCTGAATGACTAACACTACTTAGTAGCACTCCAAAAACCCTTTTGAAAAACCTTCATGTAAGACATAAAGACAATAAAATGTGATTAAATAAAAAATTCTAGCTGGGCACAGTGGCTCAGACCTGTAATCCCAGCAATCTGGGAGGCCGAGGTGGATGAATTGCCTGAGTCAGGAGTTCAGGACCAGCCTAAGCAACATGGCGAAACCCCATCTCTACTAAAACTACAAAAATTAGCTGGGCATGGTGGTGCATACCTGTCATCTTATCTACTCGGGAGGCTGAGCCAGGAGAATCGCTTGACCCTGGGAGGCATAAGTTACAGTGAGCAGAGATCACACCACTACACTCCAGCCTGGGTGACAGAGCAAGAGTCTGTCTTTAAAATAATAATAATAATAATAATAATAATTTTTAAAAAAATCCAAGGATGTTACTGAGAAAAATAAAGTGTACTTTGAATGAAAGTGTTTGGTCCAGAGCCTCACTGTGGCATTTGGGTTCTCTGAGCAAATCTGAGGGAGATCCACAGTCAGAAGGGTTATAATACACACTTAATACTCTGTCAATAGTGGTAAATAAAATATAAAAACAAAATCACTAACATTTCTATCCAGCAGCAATATGTAATTAGATAGTTTAGTTCCCAGAAAAGATTTCATTTATAATAGCTGCCAAAACCTATGATGCCTACAAATAACTCTAACCAAGGTTGTATATTGTGAAGCGTTGTTTTGTTTTGATTTTTGAGACAGAGTCTCACTCTATTGCCTAGGCTGGAGTGCAGTGGTGTGATCTTGGCTCACTGCAACCTCCGCCTCCCAAGTTCAAGTGATTCTCCTGCCTCAGCCTCCCGAGGAGCTGCGACTACAGGTGCGCACCACCACGCCCGCTAATTCTTTTGTATTTTTAGCAGAGACAGAGTTTCAACGTGTTAGCCAGGGTGGTCTTTATCTCCTGACCTCATGATCTGCCCAACGTGGCTTCGCAAAGTGCTGGGATTAGAGGCATGAGGCATAGCGCCCGGGTATTATGGATTTTTATAGAGAAAATACTAGACTCAATTAAAGGCATTACAGGCAGACTTGAATAAATGGATCAACAGAACAAGACTGATGATGGGAAAGAATCCTTCAGTATCAAAAATGTGGCGTTTTTTTCCCATTAATCTACAACTTCAATGTAATTCCAATCAAAGTTTTAACATAATTTTTCTCATGATATCCGCTTTGAAAATCCATACGTAAAAGAAAGACGCAAGAAAGAACCAAGACGATTTTGAAGGCCAGAAGGGGAGAGGGAGAGAAAAGGCCTTTCTTATAAAATATACAAAGTAATCATTGTTAGAACGTAATTCAAGCCAGAAGTTATTGAGGCGGGAATGTAAAAACGTCATGAAATTGATCTGTCTCAGGGTAAAGAAATTTCAGGAACATGACATGCTGTTGACTTCAAAAGTCAGCACACAAAAGCAAACATACAGTATGATAAGGAAGTATAACCTATGATAACATTAAAACTCCGTTGTTTGAAAAATACCCACATGTAGTCATTTTTTTAATGGATGGAAAGAAAGCACGGAACTTATTGATAGTGATTCCACAGGATACATAGTTAGAAAAATTAGTTTAGAAAGGAGGACAGAACGGACTTCAACTTAAATACAAATTTTACTTCATAGATCCAAAACAAGAAAAAATATATGCGTATTTGTTAAGCCAAGATGGTGAAACTTCTGTGACTGTTACATTGCTGTCTGCCATTTTCTGTGAGTTTGAAGGTTTCAGGAATTGCAAAGAGAAGGAAATTATGGAAATCATGGAGGACAAGTTTGAGGAGAATTCCTATGGGTCTGTGGAAACCGTCCTGGGGGAATGGGCCATGTGGATTTGGAAAACACTGTGATAGTAACCAGGCAAAGCTCTTTACACATCCAGCTGTGAATCCAAGGCCAAATGCATGCACATTTCTTCAGCCTGGAATATCTTTGAAAAATAACCATAGGTCCTATTAGTGTAATCACAATATTCACGGTAACTTTCAAAAGAGTTTCTGATCAAGTTTTAGAAGCATGAATCATCCAAGTTGATTAGTTTGTGAAATAAGAGCAACTCTCAATATATATCCATTGACAAAGTAGAAAGAAAACATTTAAGCTTTTTTTAAAGCTTTAATTTTCAAAATTTTTAAATAGAGACAGGATCTCACTATGCTGCCCAGGCTGATCTTAAACTCCTGGGCTCAAGCAATCTGCCCACCTTGGACTCCCAAAGTGCTGAGATTACAGGAATGGCCCCCACACCCAGCCCACATTAAAGTTTTCGGTGAGCAATAATGAATCGCCTTTGTTCCACATTGTATTTAGAGAGTGAGATGGGATACCAAAGAAGCACTTATGACTTATCTTTACAGCACTCAAAAGAAATTATTGGGTTCCATTTTGTTTACAATAAGCATCCTCCATCATTTTCTGCCATCTCCTTTTATCAGCCACAAAAAATATGTTAGCGAAACAATAGCTTTTAAATAAATAAGTTCTAATCTCCAAGTCATAAACAATTGATAAATACAACTATATTTCCTCTAGAATAATTTTTCAATTTAGGCAATTATTCACTACTGTAACAATAGATATATAAGTTACAAAACTACATACAGGAGAAGAAATAGCTTCAGGAACCGTATAACTTTGAGTCAGGGTTGCCTGAAATTGTCAAACCACAGCTCTCCCAAGATCTTCTAGTGTTAGTTGATTAGACAAACCAGCAGGATTATTCAGTAACGGATTTTGCTCCGGGCAATGCTAACAAAGCTATGCTCCTCATGAAAATGGATCAAGTTTTAACCTCGAAATTTGGGCTTCATTGCCTTTGACTACAGCTCTATTTAATGATAGCACTGCTCCTTTCTACACAGAAAATGAAAGAGAAAATTGAAGTAGTTATGTTGGCAATTTAAGCAAAAAAGGAAATATCCAGATACTTGAGGGAAAGGGGAATTGGAGATTTGAACTAAGCAGATAACACTCTGAGTTCTCAATTTCACTTTGCCAGGAACACAAAGCATTTTTTAAATGAAGATTATAGAGCAGAGATTTCTAAAGACCATGTCGAGTCTACATGATCAGAGAGCCCCCAAACCAATCTTCTTGCTATCTCAGCAAAACATGGCATTAATTAAGGCTATTTTAGTTTTCTTGTGTTATTCAAATTTTCAGAGACTGTGTCACCGTCAGGCAAGATATCCTCACAAACACGAAGACATAACTTTTTCATTTCCTTTCCACTTACCTGTGAACTTCGGGAGGACAGGAAGCCATCATGAGGAATGTGGGTAACAGCTGTCAGTGATTCTAGCTCTGTCTCCCACCAAAGAACTAAGTTCCTCCTAAGAAGTAGCAGTGGTCTCCTTTCCCAGTGTCCAGCAGTCCCCTGTTGCCCCCTATCATCTCAGCTATGCTGATTGATGTTCTTTACTGCTTCTAGCCTGTTGTCACGGCTGATGTCATTATTTTTCTCCTTGGCTACCACCACCCCTGATGCCAACCCTGTAGGATATGGGTCCAATAAATACCACCTGGCCACGCATCCTTGTACTCTGTTTCTCTTGATGCTGTGGAATAATTTTGCATAACTTCAGAGTTTATCACTCCCCACATACTCATGGCCCCAACTTTCTTCCATTTGATCAATATTATTCAGCTAATACAAAAGAGGACCCTAAATTCACGAATGCTTATCCTTACCTCCAGACAGTAAATATTTTTAAATCATTTCAATTGCGCTGTCGGATTTTGTAACATGTTTATTAATTGCCCAGTATCACTGGACTGATCAGGAAGTTTTGTCTTTGAGCAGTATGATACCTCAATCAGTTGAAAGCCTGAATAGAAAAGTTTGATCCTCCTGTGAGTCATAATGATTTCCTTCTGCCTACCTGCCTTTCAAACTTAAACACTGGTTTCTCTGCTTTTGGACTGCACTGAACATCAGGTCTTCCAGGGTCTCAAGCTTGCCAGTTTTTGGACTGGAACTGCACCATCGGCTTTCCTGGATCCCCACCTTGTCAACTGTGATTCTATTCTTAGGACTTGTCGAGTCTCTATAATTATGTGAGCCAATTCCTTATGTTACACACACACATGCACAACATATATAAATATATATATATATATATGACATACATATAACACATATACATATTGTATGTGTAAGATGTAACATATATACCAATATCTAACAGATTATTTTTCTCTGGAGAACCCTAACTGATACACCAGCTCCATCTCACTCTGATATTTGTTTTGTTTACTATCCAAGTATTTTTAAATTTTTTTTCCAAATTATGACTTTAGATTGTTTTGTTTCAAATGTTTCCCCACTTGTAAATAATTGAAGAACCTCATTCCCAAAGGTAACTGCTCTATGATTAGCTTTCTCTTTTTCTTATACATATGGAACTAAAATAAATGTAGACTGACCCTCTATCCCATTGCAGTTCCTTAAACTATGCTTCATACTAAGTTCATAGCCTGTGTTCACAAACCAGGGTCTCCCATGAATGCCTGCTCTATTTTCTGGAAGTTTACTGTCTGTGAGGCTTTATAAAATGGCCTTAAATTTTCTGCATCCAACAATGCCTCTCATGAACTATCATGTCTTGTGAGGCTCCCAAAGCTAATTGCCAATACTTAAGGGTGGAGGGGAGTGCCCAGTTGTGTGAGACTGGATTATCTCTGGATCAGGAAAAGGATTTTGCCTCAACACTGTGTCACTTTCCTACCAACTCCCTCCCAAGACAGAGGAAGACAGCCAGATCCTGCTGCCAGTGAGGAGAACGTGAAAGTCTGGATGGAAGCCAAGCTCCTGGTCTTTCCAGTTTTTCCTGTTCCAATTAAAGTTTTTAAACTTGTAAGTTCTATTTTAGTTAGAACTCAACAAACTCAAACTCAACAAAAAATGTACTTCCTTACCTTTAGCTGATATCAAGAACGTCTCTCCCAACACTGGGCTTGGTATTGAGAGGGCAGACTTCATCTGCCCACGGAGATCACCAACATTACCTGTTGCATTAGGCAGCTTATTTTAAACTAAATCTTTCTCAATACAGATGCTCCTCAACTTCCAATGGCATTATGTTTCAAGAAACTCATCATACATGAAAAAAATCACAGTTCAACAATGCATTTAATACTCCAATAAACCCACATTTAAAAGTCAAAAATTGTAAATATAACCATCATAAATTGGAGACCTCTGTACTTGTGAAAGTGGGAATAGGATGTTAAAAGCAGCAAGGGAGCCAGGCGCGGTGGCTCATGCCTGTAATCCCAACACTTTGGGAGGTTGAGGCAGGCGGATCACAAGGTTAAGAGATCGAGACCATCCTGGTCAACATGGTGAAACCCCGTCTCTACTAAAAATACAAAAATTAGCTGGGCATGGTGGCAGGTGCCTGTAATCCCAGCTACTCAGGAGGCTGATGCAGGAGAATTGCCTGAACCCAGGAGGCGGAGGTTGCAGTGAGCCGAGATGATACCATTGCACTCCAGCCTGAGTAACAAGAGCAAAACTCCATCTCAAAAAGAAAAAAAAAAAAAAAAAAAAAAAAAGCAGCAAGGAGAATTTTTTTAAAAAAAAAAAAGGTTGACATTTTAAAGATATTCATTTACAATTATTTTATTAAACAATCACCTTTTACATGTCATCAGACCTTACCCCTGAAGTGCAAAAAAACAGTTTGAGGTATTAAAACTGAAGAAACATTTGCACATATTTTGTAAGGTTTTTCACACTATAATAACTGTAAAATTCAGTATAACTAAATACTCCATATAACTGCAGGTTTACAAGAACAAAGTTGTAAAAAAAAAACCAGACCTGGTTTATTTCATTGTAACTCTGATGCTTCCATTTATGATGAAAGGTGGCAAAAAACATGATACTTATGTTGCTTCCCAAATGATATGTGTCCATTATTCAATTCTACAAAATGGTGTATAGAATTTAAAAGGTTAACAGCTGAAACAGAGTCCATTCCAAAAGCATAAAAATCAAATTGACAAAACAGCTTAAATGATATAATGTCCTATTCACAGAACTTAATCCTAAAATCAATGGCAATTCCCTTAAAGTATCTGAAATAGATTTACTAGCATATCTCAACACTATCCATGTACATATAGGATCACATTAGTAGTATGCTCAGTTAATGATATTAACACAGAAAAAGTTCAGAATTGTCACTTCAAAGTTATTTTGAAATAACACAAGGAAAAGTAGATTAGTTTTTTATGTGATTTAAACTTCTTTGCATTGAAGAAATTATCAAGAGACTTTCCAGATCTTACTTCACTTTGCGTCTACACCTTGAAATACAAAGTTGATGCGATTATATAGCTAATTATTGCAATATAAACACTTTCTCCTGAAATATTCACGCAAATTGGAGAAAAAATTGTTTTTCAACTTGATGATTGATTTAATTACTAACTCATAGTGTAGACATTTCATTTAAAGCAATCTAATATTGCTTCATGATTTGCATGGAGTATAATAAATTAAGTCCCAACTAATGGGTCACAAATGTTGAATAGAAATTAGTTATTACAGCAATTGCTTATAGTTATCACAGCACTTCTAGCAACTTCACAGGCTGGGTTTTGATGTTGGCTATTAAATTGTTTTATTTGTTCAGCGCATAGGTAGCTTGAACAAAGAAAAGATTGATTTTTTTTTGTAAGAACATGGACTGCTTAAAATTTTCTTTTTTGCAAAACTGACAAAAGATCAAATGCTTCTTGCAGTTTACTATTAGAAGCAAATATTGTTTATTCATGGCAATTATAACACCTACAAGAAGATGCCTTAAAAAGAAACCATCTCCTGATTATTTGTATTGCCTGCCTGGCATCAAAAATATGGGAGAAAATAATATCCTTTTATGTAGATTCTAACAATGTTCTACAAACTGCACTTCACCTAAGTTTCCTTTTGTTTCAGGAAAAGGGGAATCTAAATTGTTAAAAATCCTTCCAGGAACAGGATGCTTATGAGCTGACGATAATGTTCTCTTTTCACAACTACAGTTTGTTTTCACGTGTAATGATTCCTGAATTAAAAATAATCTTTGCACAGTTACCTCACTGCTGGAAGCACAGCTGCAACAGCAGCTGAACTGTTTACCTAGGGGAGAATTAACATGTGCTGATGCTCTCAAGTGAACCAAAAAAAGAAAACTGAGCACAGCCATTCCTCTTCTAATGAATAATGATCTAGGGCCACTTGGTATTACCTAGGAAGCTAACAAGTACTTTCACTATCTTCTATGCAAAAGGACACCCCAGGTTAAGATATACGTCCCAAGATTTTCTTTTTAAGTGAATATTGTCAGACACGGAAATCAGCCAAAAACACAGGAGGTCATGGAATGAGTAGTTAAATCTCAGGTATCCAAATTGGCCAGTCCAATTAAAACACGTCCCCAAGCTGAGAATATCTGGATTAAAACAAAAGGCAACATTTATTCTAAGACCACATGTACCAATCTAAATGCCACTGCAGTGGGTTTTAATGCTTAAGGGGGAAATGCAACACATTTCATTTTTGGTCTACTCCCACCTTTTATCTTTTAGCCATCAAAAGAAAATTGAAATAAAATGAAATATTACTGATCCTGTAAGTCCTGAATATTTTTCACTTATTATCAGTATATTCATGGGTGGCATAAAAATAGGGCTGGCCACACACATAAGTGACAAGAGCAATATTAGAAACTTCTTTCACTATCATTACACTGACACACTACACTGTGAAATTTATCAAACCTACAAATATTGAATGCTGACTGACACGAAATTCAGATGAAACACTGACTGCAGTCACACAGAGTTTAGTCAGTGAAGCCTTCTCCAGAGAGCAAGGACCTGTTACCGTCAGTCAAAGACTGGGTTTCTTATGCCATTCAACACTAAACTGGTGGGTCCCTTCCTGTGCAGAAGGGCCAGTGAGCATAGAAGAAGAGAAAAGCTTGTAGCTCCCAGAATGACGATTCCTGATATCAGTGCACTGGTGATGGCGTTCAGCTGGAAAGGAGGCACACTTGGAAATCCTGCAAGGAATGAAACACACCCAGTTGTAAAGGCGCCAATCTTACCTGCAAAACCTTTCATCGGCATCTTATAGCATAGCAGCATGGCACTGAATTTTGTTACAATCTATTTGACTCTAATTCAACCCAGTACCAAAGAATTGTAAGGTTTAGAGGCTGTCCATGGGCAGCCAAAACCAAAAATACACAAAAGCTGTCAAATCCTAAAAATTGACCAATAGATCACATACGAGTTCAAACATCCGCAGTGAACTGTTACCTAAAATGCACCAAACTTGTAAAACTCTTAGTACACTTAGACGATTGTAACTTTGTAACTGATCATGAAAAACATAAAGAACATAGCAAAATACATTAATTATCTTACCAAGTTGTGAATTGTTGGTTGGAGTCTCATCTGAGGGGAAAAACAGGAAAAGAGAAGTGACATCATCTCTCTAAGTATTTACCTTTGTTTATTCTGATTCATAATTACTTTGTACCTACATCTTACTTCCACCCATGACCTCCTTGAGTAAGGCAAAAAATGAAAATCCTGCTAAACCATTCTGCTTTTCCATGCCCTGATTCCTATGTCTTGGATTTCACCATCTTTCTCTTCCCCAAGCCCACATCCTGCCCCTGCCCTGGGTATGCAAACATAATCGATAAAATATATACTGTGCTGTATTCTTGCCTGCCAACTTTGCTTCATCATTAGCTCCCCAGTCAGGTCAGCGGGGGCAGTAATTGTTAACAGCTATTACATTTTTTATGGCCCTGTAACCTGCCATTTATTATTCTTTTCTACAGAATATTCATTATTTAGTGCCACTCTATTTTAAGTATTGCCAATTTGCCCAACATAATCTGCAAACACATCATTTTAAGTTCCAAGAAGATAAATTTACACTTAATAACTATATGAAAGGAAAACATGACTCCTGAGCTTGAGTTGTAGTTTCATTTGCATCTGTTAAGGAAAAGATTGAAGCTGTTGATTTTTCACTTTTCCCTGGCAAAGACAATAATAGATGTAATGAGCATATTACCTGATTTCCCGATTTCTGTTGTCCAATTTGTCCTCATATGCTATTAACCCTTGAGCCTGAACAAGCTCATAGTTCATATTTGTGTTTTAATATTTGTGTTTGTTATTTGAACCATAAAATGTATGCCATTGACTGTTTATTCCTGGACTATAAATATTATTACAATCAATATGTGTATAAAACCACATAGCTCATGAAGGGCTGTTTCATATATTATCACATTTCATTCTCACAGAAGCCATATGGTTTGGATATTATCGTTACTCCCATTTTACAGATAAAGAAATTTCCATCTGTCACAGCCTTTATGACAGAGCAAACATATGCTTAAAACAAAGCTCAGTTTCAGAGCCCTTTTTCTAAAATAATATAAGCTGAGCAAGTATGAAAAATATTTCTGGTTATGGAGATGAATATCTTAAGCTATGAAACTTTAGGATTATTATTTAAAACAAGTAATGAGAGAACCTGGTGAGGTATTTATAAAATATCTGATTCAATTTATTTTCAGAGACATAAATTTTGGCAGAAACGATGGTTCTGCTGTCTGATCCTGAAGTATAATGCTCAAAATTAATACAGCACTCAGGATTCTTTAGAATGCTGCAATGCATTGCTATAGGACAAAAAGAAAAATAAAAAAATATTTTTATTATAGAACATCGAGAAAAATCCTAACCTCTAACCAACACTACTTTTTAACACTGCCTTCTCAGAGAAACAGGTGGGATGAATGGACTATTATCAATTCCTCCAAAATATCCATGTGCTCTTTTCCCAAGATGAACTGCTTCACTGGAACACAGGAGAAGAATATACAAGGCTCCAACATTTCTTTTTAAAAGCTATTTCTTTTTTAGAAATACACTTAATTGCTTTAAAATAATTTCCACTAAAAATTAGAAAGCTGCTTTCTAATAAGTGTCCCAACTACGACTAGATGCTCTCCCTGCTATTTTCTGCATCCTAGGGTTAACAAAAATGAAACTACTCCCCCGACTCTCCCATATTACCACCAACACTTCTATAGAAACAATATCTCAGTCGTCGCTAATGAGGACTTGGCTGTGGACAAAATCTCCCTGTGTTGGGACAAGACACTCCCTTTTCCAAATGAGACTGGAACCACAAAATCCAGATTCCAGGACTCTGAAAAATGAAAGCATACTATCTTTGGCAGGTGGTCGAAATGGAAAACGGTGATATTCGAATACTATTTAGAATTGTATTTGATAGTGGATAAAGGTAGAGAGAATTGCTTTATCTAGTTGCTATTTCTGGTAGCCTCCAATTTTTTGTATTATTGTAAACAAACAAACAAAAAAAAAATCAAAGCACTGCCTAGCCTTGCAAGGGAAGGTAGACGTTTTTCAGGAGACTTGTTTTTTCCCTCAAACCCACTTGGTCATGACATGTACATAAATGCTAAAAGAAACACCTGAAGCCTTCTGGAATTAGAACTGATTGGAATACCAAATTTTTGGGCTCTCCAGGAGTATATTTAAGCATCTGAGAGCCTATAGGAGAAAGGTCATAGGAGCAATGCCGCAGCCATTGGAAAGTCAGAAGTGGCAGATAAATTGTCATTCTCTGCTGTCTCATGTAAGTAGTTGAAATAAATAGAAAAACAACCACCAAAGATATATGCAGAATAATTTTTTTCTCTTAGAACTAGAAAACTATTTCTTTAAAAAATCTCCAATAACCTATGTAATAAAATGGACCACACATTTTAAGTCAATAAGCTCCAACTTTATTCCTTTCACAGTGTTATGTTTGTTAATAGTCTGTTTCTACCTCTGAACTCTGAGATCCCTGAGGACAGTCTATCGCCTGCTCTCTATCATACTCCCAGTTCCTAGAACAGTGCTCGTCCCATGTAGGGACTATACAGGTATGTGCAAATGAATTGTTAACTACTCACAAAACTCAACAATACTAGTTGGACAAGAATATGGCTTGGGTTTCTCCACCGGAATTTAAGTAAACAAAACAATTAGGTATTGTTTTCTGGTGGTGCTTTGGATTTCCAGAATTGACCCTTTGATAAGCATTTCCCTATCTAAACATTTTTAGCATTCTGAAGTTTTGTGGGTTTTTTAAAAAAAAAATTATTATTTTATTTTGTTTTACTTATATATGCATGTATTTTTGTTGCGTTTTAGGTTTTGGGGTACATGTGAAGAACATGCAAGATTGTTGCATAGGTACATACATGGCAATATGGTTTGCTGCCTTTCTCCCCATCCCCTATATCTGGCATTTCTCCCCATGCTGTCCCTCCCCAACTCCCCACCCCCTGCTGTCCCTCCCCTAGTTCCCCCACTACAGACCCCCGTGTGTGATGCTCCCCTCCCTGTGTCCATGTGTTCTCATTGTTCAATACCCGCCTATGAGTGAAAACACAGCATTCTGAAGTTTTAAATAAAAATACTTTGGAAAATTGTTCTTGTGGGTTGCCTTTTGAGGATGCGAAGATTTTCCTAAGTCAAGTAAAAAAAACTATCAACAATGTTGGGTAAAAAATAGCCAGAACAGATTTGATTTCATTAAAAAGCAAAACAAAACAGGAGTTCTGAAGTTTAACAACTTACTGAACTTGACCTAAGCTAGATGTCAAGGGAAAAGGAGTGGTTCAATGAGCAAACAGAGCAAAACCTCCAGGTATCAGAGAGCTTGGGAGAGAGCAAATCAAGCCTGACACTGGACTTGTCTATATAAAATTGGCCCCAGGACCTGGAGAGATAAATTCTAGCTGATAAAATGGAACTAATGAAAGAGGGTAGTTCTGGTCATGAAGCTGAACATGAAGTTTGTACAGGATTTGCCTGTGGATGGATATGGCTTGAGTTCTGAGTTCTGTGTTCATGTGGAATGTTAAAGCATATATTTCTTCATGGATATTGTAGTGTTACAATGTAAACATTGTTATACATGTTCCTCTAAGTGGTGAGACCACCTTGATGACCAAAAAATGAAGACCATGACAAAATGCTATTTAGAAAAATTACTCAAAATAACTCCAGAGAGAATGAGAGAGGATTCAAGGGGACCCTGAGTGTGTGAGTGTGCTCCTCTGGGTGCTCGGCCAGTGGAGAAACCCAAGGTGACTCAGGGACAGCTCTAGCATGTTGGATAATAAATGACATTCTTGAGGTGCAAAGGGGTTTGAAAACCAGAAAGAAATCCAGGCATGCCATCAGAGGCATTGTGATACCTCTTAGTGGTGTTAACACAGATATTTTGGGCAACTAGACATGGGATGGATGAAATCTATAAACTTGGACAGCTGGTTAGTTATGTTAGAATTAGAGACTTGTACTTATTTATCTTTACTGGAATTTTGGGAGTCTTAGAATTTTTTTTTTGTATTTTAAAAAATTATTTTATACTAATGATATGGTTTAGCTGTGTCCCCACCCAAATCTCATCTTGAATTATAGCTCCCATAATTCCCACAGGCCGTGGGAGGTAATTGAATCATGGGGGTGGGTTTTTCCCATGCTATTCTCATGATAGTGAGTAAGTCTCATGAGATCTGATGGTTTTATAAAGGGCAATTCCCCTGCACACACTGTCTTGCCTGCCACCATGTAAGACATGCCTTTGCTCTTCCTTCGCCTTCTGCCATGATTGTGGAGACTCTCCACCCATGTGGAACTGTGAGTCCATTGAATTTCTTTTTTCTTTATAAATTACCCAGTCTCATGTATGTCTTTGTTAGCAGCATAAGAATGGATGAATACAGCTAACAAATTATTTAAAATTTGTAATACTTAATTTGGCACAGGCAAGAAGGAAGTACGAGGGTAATTAAGGAGGAAAAGCCATCCATCCAAGATGAACAGAAGAAATGTCGCTTTAATAGTTGTTTTCTTACACCAAACTGGCTCTAGATAAGCTCCATGGAAATGAGAATCTCTTTCCTTATGCCTACCCGAAAGCAATCCTAACAATCGGCAACAAGAACTGAGTTTTCATTAAATGAAATTCTATGAGCTATTTCTCACAGCTAGATAGAGATCAAGACTGGGCCTTTCACAAGCCACAAACGAGTCATTTTTAAACCAGTGGAAGCGCATACCAAAAATCTTCAGGGAGTACGGACTAAGTTTGAAATTTCATATTTAATACATCTCTGCATTATTAAAAAGAACGATTAGTTTGTTTCTAAATAATGTTATGTCTACATGAACACAGGAAAGAAAGTAATTAAAGCAACTGTCTGAATTTTTGGGGCCAAAACCACTTTTTGCTGTTTTGCTTATTTCAAGCAAAACTTTATTCTGTCTGTGGGATGAGCAGCATGGGAGAAAAGGTACCGAAAATATAACTAAACGTAGTAACAGCATTAAGGTTGATAGAAAATGGAGAAAACATTATTAGCATATAATCTGAATCAGAATTGTTCTCTTTTACGGCACAAATTTAGAACTATGGAGTTAGAAAAAAAGAATCTTAAAGTCTACTTTTTAAAACTTTCATTTTAAAAATGAAGAAACATTTGCCCAGAGAAATGAAGTAAAATCTCTAGTCATGTAACTTGTTAGAACAAAAGCTAAAGCTAGAACCAGCTTTTCTGGCTTTAGTTTCTGATTTTTTTACATTGCATCTCCGTTTTATCTCTGGGTTCACACTCACTTAAATCTACAAATTCTGTATCCCTTTATATTGTGTGTGTGTGTGTGTGTGTGTGTGTGTGTGTGTGTGAACAGGAAATGCAGTAAAAACAATATTGCCCTTTGTGTCAAAGTGGAGTCAACAGGAAAACCACTGTGAAATTGAAGTTGCTTAGCCATTTGTCTTGTCTCACAGTTAATCAGTGCCGTTTAGGAACCACTCTGAGTTCCCGTTAGAAGCCAGGGAACGAGGCGTTTTGGACTCGTCTGTCCCTACACACAGAAGGAGGAGCAGCCCTACCGCTGCGCGTGATGATGGGGCCCGCAGAGAGCACCGCGCTGCCCGAAGGGCCCTGGGGGCTCCGAGTCGTCCTCCTGCCAGCGTCTCTCCTCTCTCTGTGGCTGCAGATCTGAGGTGTTAAGGAAAAGCAAATGAAATTCCACACCAGTACAGAATGGTCTCTCTATGGCCATTTGCAAAGCAGATTCTTTTGGAAGAGATACCACGGGTTTAATTTTATTCGTTTCCTTCCATGACTTTATTTAATTACTCTGCATGTAACGGGTACAGTGTTTGTGACCCTGGCGGGGGCCACATTTCTTATTTCCTCCTGCTGTCACCCTGCTCTGCCTCATAAATTTACATAGCTCAATGGCTCTCTTGAAAAAGTGCTGTGTTTATCAAACTTTTCTCCTTTTATTTCTCTCAAGCCTTTAATGAATCCTTCCCGGAAATGTTGGTCAGCACGGACTCAAGGTAATGTGGACTCACCATTTACCCCCATCTGACACAGCTTCTCAGTCCAAAGGGATCAATGAGCATGAAGAAATAGCTTCCCATTTATGCATGAATTGAACATAAACATAAACATATTAATGGTATTTCAAATTTTAAAATGGCCTTCATTTTTCTCAGGTTAATAATGATGTGACCCTAGACAGCTGGTCAGAATAGAATTTTTTTATTCATACTAAATAGATCTGCACGTTAATGGTGGCTGCATGCAATTCAGATGCACACCTTTTATTGCTTTTAACTTTTTTTTTCTTTCGTTTTGAGACAGAGTCTCACTCCGTCACCAGGTGTCAGGCTAGAGTGCAGTGGTGCGACCTTGGCTCACCGCAACCTCCACCTCCCGGACTCAAGCAATTCTCCTGCCTCAGCCTCTCAAGTAGCTGGGACTACAGGCGTGCGCCACCAAGCCCAGCTTTGTTGTTGTTGTTGTTGTTGTTGTTGTTGTTGTTGTTGTTGTTGTTGTATTTTTAGTAGAGACGGGGTTTCACCATGTTGGCCAGGATGGTCTCGAACTCTTGACCTCGTGATCCGCCCGTCTCGGCCTCCCAGAGTGCTGGAATTACAGGCGTGAGCCACCACGTGCGGCCAATTTTAACTTTTAATCTAAGTGATTTTCTAACCATCCAGCCACAATCTACCTTTCTAGCACCAACCCAGTCCTCTCCCTCCCCAATCATTTCTACTCTGCTCTAAAACCCTGCTGAAGAACTAGAAGCTCTCTGATCACCCTAATTTATGTGTCTGTGTCTTTGACCATCATTTGGTCCGTGACGTCTCCCACACTCTTGATTTTGGTTCTTTGGGGTTCAGCCATCTTCAGAGTAACAGCTGAAGTTCATCTCCTCCACCAATCCTCTCCACCTCCTCTGCTTCATCTCTCTCACGATTGTGAATGCTACCTCTTACTACAAACTGTGTATTTGTCTGCCTTTGCACCATACGATTTTTATCTTGCTTTCTTCTGTGACCATCTCATGATCCTAAAGGATAATATAATTAAATTCAGAATTTGTGCATACCTCATCTCTTATCCTCAGTATAATGCTTGGCACAAAGTAGGATGTTTAGTAGACCTTTACTAGACAAATGAATAAATCCTACATCAAACTATTTGATCTAACACCTATCTACTTTCTATGCAGAAATTAGTTTCTGACATTTGACAACGGTTCAGCTCAGAACAATTCAAAAACTTAAGAGTTAAGTTCCTTAAAAACATACCGGCATAAGGAAGGGGCAGTCATCTGCTCTGCAGAGCTTGGTAACACAGTGCAGGAACACAGTGGACATTTTCTGATTCTTGTGTTTCACAAATCGGAACACTTCAAATGAAAACCGGCCCCGCTGGCTTCGGCCATTCTCAATGACGGTGGTCTGAGGATCTTTGTCACAGCTAAATTTTAGGGGATGTGCAAACAGGACATCACTGGAAAGTACTAACCTACTGGGACTTGTAAATTAATTTCTACAGTGTTAAGGATCTGCCATTACATTAAGAGCTAACAGAACCATGCCATGTTACAGATATTTAATAAGCGCATAAGCCAATTCAACAGATATGACAAAAATAATCCGGATCATAAAATTTAAACAGATCAGTTTCTGATTGCAATAATAGTTTGTAGAATTATACTTTCATATAGTTCAAAACTCCAAATAATTTAAAATACATTGAAACCTGCCAGTGGTGATCTTACTTATTTTCACATCTATTTTCATTCAAATTTATTTTCACTTATTTTTACTTAATTCCCAGGGAATGTGAAAACAGAAACAGAAGCAATGTATTCTTATTGTCCTCCCTCTTTAAACAAATTATAACATATTGTCTACACTGTTTTGTACCTTGCCTTTTAAAGATGTAGCAGTCTACCTTAGAGATCTAACTGTATCAATATTTAGAAAGCTTCATCATTCTTTTTCCACGGCTGTATAGTATTTCATATGGACATGTTTTAGAGTTTATTTAATCTGTTTCCTATTCATGTACATGCATTTTTTGAATCTTTTGCTTTTTAAAAACAAAGTAATAATGAACAGCCTTGCGATATATCATGTTGAACATGTATAGGATTATCTACAAAATCCATCTCTAGAATCATTTAATAGATATTGCCACACTGCCCTTTACAAATGTTGTTCCATTTTGGACTTCACAAGAAATACATGAAAATGATGCTTACTTCTCCAGAGCTGCATCATTAAGGTGTATGGATAAAAGTTTTTACTACTCCTTATTTGAGAGTAAAAACGAACTATCACTCTATAATTTTAATTTATATTTGTCTTATAATTAATGAGTTTCTGTATCTTTTCACATAACTTAGAGTCATTTGTATTTCTTTATCTGCAAATGGTTTGTGTCCTTTGCCCAAATTCTGTTGTGTTGTTGGCTTTTTTCTTTCTTATTCTTGTAAATTCTTTTACGCATTAAGAAGAGTGGTTCTGCTCAAGAAAGTAAGAGTGGACACAAACAGATGGAAAAACATTCTATGCTCATGGTTAGGAAGAATCAATATCGTGAATATGGCCACGCTGCCCAAAGTAATTTATAGATTTAATGCTAACCTCATCAAACTACCATTGACCTTCTTCACAGGACTGGAAAAAATCACCTTAAACTTCATATGGAACCAAAAAAGAGCCTGCATAGCCAAGACAATCCTAAGCAAAAATAACAAAGGTGGAGGCATTACACTATCTGACTTCAAATCATACTACAAGGCTACAGTAATCAAAACAGCATGGTACTGGTACCAAAACAGGGATATAGACCAATGGAAGAGAACAGAGGCTTGGAAGTAATGCCTCACATCTACAACCATATGATCTTTGACAAACCTCACAAAAACAAGCAATGGAGAAAGGATTCCCTGTTTAATAAATGGTGTGGGGAAAACTAGCTAGCCATGTGCAGAAAGCTGAAACTGGACCCCTTCCTTTCACCTTATATAAAAATTACCGCCATATTGGTTAAAGATTTAAGCATAAGACCTAACACCATGAAAGCCCTAGAAGAAAACCTAGGCAAAACCATTCAGGATGTAGGCATAAGCAAGGACTTCATGACTAAAACACCAAAAGCAATGGAAACAAAAGCCAAAATAGACAAATGGGATCTAATTAAACTTAAAAGCTTCTGAACAAAAGAAACAATCATTAGAGCAAGCCAGCAACCAACAGAATGGGAAAAAAATTTTGCAATCTACCCATCTGACAAAGGGCTAATATCCAGAATCTACAAAGAACTAAAACAAATATACAAGATAAAACAACCCCATCAAAAAGTAGGTGAAAGGTATGAATAGACACTGTGCAAAAGAAGATATTTATGTGGCCAACAATCATATGAAAAAATGCTCATCATCACTGGTCATTAGAGAAATGCAAATCAAAACCACATTGAGATACCATCTCACACCAGTTAGAATGGCAATCATTAAAAAATCAAGAGACAACAGATGCTGGAGAGGATGTGGAGAAATAGGAACACTTTTACACTTTTGGTGGGAGTGTAAATTAGTTCAACCATTGTGCAAGACAGTGTGGTGATTCCTGAAGGACCTAGAAATAGAAATTCCATTTGACCCAGCAGTCCCATTACTGGATATATACCCAAAGGATTATAAATTGTTCTATTATGAAGATACATGCACCCGTATGTTCACTGAGGCACTGTTTACAATAGCAAAGACTTGGAACCAACCCAAATGCCCATCAATGATAGACTGGATAAAGAAAATGTGGCACATCTACACCATGCAATACTATGCAGCCATAAAAAAAGATGAGTTCATGTCCTTTGCAGAGATATGGATGAATCTGGAAACCATCATCCTCAGCAAACTGACACTGGAACAGAAAACCAAACACCACATGTTCTCACTCAATGGTGAGTATGGAGCAATGAGAACACATGGACACAGGGAGGGAAGCATCACACACTGGGATCTGTTGGGGGTTGTGGGGCTAGCGGAGGGATAGCAGGGTGTGGACAGGAAGGATAACATTAGGAGAAATACCTAATGTAGGTGATGGGGGGATGGAGGCAGCAAACCCCCATGCATGGCATGTGTATGTATACCGATGTAACAGTCCCGCAAGACCTGCACATGCAGCCCAGAACCTAAAGCAAAATTTTATTAAATTTTGTTTAATAAAACATTATTTTAATAATAAAATTATTATTAAAACAATAATAATAAGATTTTACTTTTACATAAATATTAATGAAATATACTCCACAGTTCAGTGCAAAAAAAAGAAAAGAAAAGTACTTACCGGTTTGTTGTATAAGTTGTAAATTTTGTCAATTCGTTATTTGGCTTTGGATATTGTGTGTGTGTGTGAGTGTGTGTACAGTTTTATTCTTATGTAATGAAATTTTCAGTATGTTATTTTGTGGTTTCTACTATTTGGGCAGAAGACAGTTTCATGACTCCAAAGTTTTAAAGGTATACATACAATTATATATGATGATCCTTTTCCTTGATATTGTAATACCTTTAAATGTTAAATAATCACATATTTTCAAAGATAGAAATACCAATAAGGCAAAAAGGAAGAAGGTAAGGAAAGCCAACCATTTTTTCTATCTAATATGTAACTTTATGTGAAGGTAATACCCATATGGACTCTCAACTTACTGGTTGTCCATAATTCACCTAGCTCTTCCCTTATTTCCGAATATACAATTTGTTCCCATGTTTTACTACTTTAAATATCACTGATAGACCAGAACATCATAAATATTTAAAAATACACTTCACAATTTGTAAAGCTGGAATCAAAGAATATGAAACTTTTAAGGCTTTCGATACATACTGACATTTTTTTCCCAAAAATTTTACCCAAAGTAACATTTCCAGAAATAGGATACGTAAGAGTAACAGTTTGACCATACCCTCTGTACATCGTCTTGCCCTTGATTAGCCAATAAAGTATATTCTTTTGGTTTCCCATTATATTACTTCCAACATGTGTCAATAAGCTGCAGTGATCCGAGTCAACTGCATTTTATAAGCATGATTAGAAGACATTGCTTGACTCTCAAGTCTGTTCTGCTGTCAGATAAAAATGCTGAAAAGGAACTAGGATGATTTAATGGTTTTATGACCAATGTCCTCTTTCCGCAAATGTAGATTACCTTCACTCTATCACTGTCTATTGGGGAACGAGGTTGAAGTTATTGTCTCTAATAAAAGAAGGATTGGTAGGTTATATTATAGTTTTATCCTAAATACTGATAAATGAACAAAAGTATTTTGGGGTCTAAATTATCCAGACCATTGCTTTAATTTTACTCTCCTTTCGACAGACAAGATAGTCTAGCTGCAGATAAATAGTAACCTCAATTGCCTTTCTTTTCTTGAGAATAATATCCTAACCATGATTTTCCTAAGACAGTGATATATTCCCGTATCTCCTAAACATGAATAAAACATCTTTGGTGGACCAAACTTACAACTCTGATTCAGCAATAGCCTTATCAGCATTTTGTGTTGAAAAGTACTCTCAGCTTTTATACTTTCAGTTTTATAAGGACTCAAAGTTCAAAATGTAAAACTTGAAATTCATAAGCTATAAAAGTGCTTTGTAATTTACCTGACTTTGTAATTACAAAATGCTTTGTAATTTACAAAGTATTGTATTGATATACAATACTTAGACAGCTAAGTCTTACCTAAGGAAGAGGTCATATCGAATGTCATCATTTGGGTTTCCTGATGGGGTTGTGTAGCAATAATCCATTAAAACATTCCATCTGAAAGAATGTAAGCAAATATAATCTAGAGTCAGAATTTCCTTTTGGGTGTCAGTTACTAATACAAGGGAAGTAAATATCGACAAACTTCCTATCCCATGGAATATAACTGTTAATAACTTGTTATTTGCAGAGGTTTCTTGTTTATTAAAACTTTCTCTACCCCATCCTACTTATTTCACATGCATTCCTGTATCAAAACATCCCAAGTACCCCATAAATAGTTACATCTACTATGTACCCATAAAAAAATTTTAAAAGTAATAACTGTCTCCTGAACTCAGTGTTTAAAAAAATCCGCACCAAATTGTCAATTTCACATTAAGGAGAGTCAAGGCTAATGTCATTAAAAAAAACTGTGTACAAGACAACTGAATGGTCAAAGTCTGAGAAGCAAACTTTAAAATGACCTACATAGCTGCTTATGTGTTCACAATAAACAATAGCCTTTAATTTCTAGACATTACTGTCCCTAACAGAATCAGAAGATATTATAATACCAACTACTGCAAGGGAGTTTAGAGCATCAATTATATACCAGAATCGTGGTTTGGTGATTATGGAGTCCACAGAAGATACTGTGTTAGGGAGGAGAAAGCCATGAGGTACGTACACAACCACAGCCTTCCCCGAGAAGGGTAGATTTTGCTCACATTTATATATTAGCCCATTCCAACTCTGATGTTATAAAAAAAAAATACTAATCCATGGGAAGTAAATGCCAATAAAATGGAAAAAATCCTGCATTGCTAATTGACAGTTTTGAAGACTCATGCAAGAATAGAAGTATTCTTCTGGACTGGAAGAGGGACCATAAAGATGAACTAAATTTCTAGAGTATACCAATCTCTTCAGGATGCAAAGTTTAAATAATAATACATGAGCAACCCAAAATAAACTATTTCACATTACATTTTTTGTAGGGCAGGATTAGATCTTCAGCTTGAGTTCCTTTTCAGTTTGATTGCTCTGAATTCTCTTAAGTATTATCTAAAATTTAATAGTTTTTTTTTTTTAACAGAGATATTACTGGGGACCATTTTATGTAATTTTGACACAGACTCTTAGCAAAGAGTCCTTTCATTCTTTAATAAATTTATATTGAAGAGTAACGTACATATGGAAAAGCAAGCAAATCAAGTGTTCACAAAAATGACTATATCTGGTTAATCATCTTTCTGATGAAGAAATAGAACATTCCGGCATCCCAGATCTCCCCATGCTGCCTTCCAGGAACCACTCGCCTTCTTTATGGGAAGACTTGTTATTTTCCAAGTAATGACAAAACACGAGTGTCACCTCTTAAACTTTGTCATTTGTTGTTTCTTTTTAGTAGCATGCCTAAATGCTGTGGTAATGACAATATTTTTCAAACTGAGTTTAAAAGTCAATGGGCTAACTTTATGACTCATGAGGGTTTAGGCAGTGAAAGTGTTTTAACCTAAAAAAGATAAGAGTTTGAAAATACCTGCCATCCAGATTAGTGGCTTGTACAGCTGCAAATACTTTGGTTTTCAAAGGTAATCCTATACTGGGGATAATTAACTGCTGATTGTAGGTTGAATCCTAATGATGAAACAATAAACAATCTATCATTACTTTCCCAACAACAGCACACTTACCACTCAAAACAACAATGTCAGAAAATAAAAGAGAAAATAAATAAACGTGAATCTACAGAATCAATCCAAAAAGGATTTAGGTAACCCTCTGGTTTCTTGGCAGAACTGTTACTAAGCCATATCCCTGTAACAATTGATTCCATGTATAAATCTTTTTTTTCATAGTTTATCATATATGGTGGCTAATGTTCAGTGTATCTAAATTATATTCAGTGGTCATTAGTTATTATATCTAAATTATAACCAGTGGTTATTGGTTAATATTCAGTTTGGTTAATATTCAATGGTCAATATTTAGTTTACTTAAATAAATATTTCATTTATTTGAATTATACTAGAGGCTAATATTCAGTTTATTTAAATTACATCTGCTTCAATTTAAGCCCTTTGCTGTCGACACTGTAGGTCTTATACTTCTGCTAATATTTTATTTCCCCCAAATCACTTACCTGGCAATTTGAAATTGTTAAAATTTAATTGAAAACCAAAGTAAGACAATTTCAAAGTCATACAAGAACAGAAATTTTCTTCTAGGCATAATAGGAGAAAGTACAGAAGAACCAAATTTCTAGAATATAACAATATCTTCAAGATACGAACTTTAAATAATAATACACAGGAAACCAAAATGAGGTATATGCACATTATATTTTTTATAGGGCAAGAGTCAGCTTTTGAGACAAACACACTCTCCAAGCTGCTAAAATACATGCCATATAGTTCCTGCACAAATTCCTTAGGGGTCACTCATAAAAGGGTATCTCAGGACTTCATTTTTGCTTTTCAACCCTTATTTTAGACCAATTCTAGAGAGCTTATTTGTATCATTCTCAAACCCACGGTAGATTAAAGCATCAAAGTAGAAATTAAGAAGTGGCAGGTATAATTTGATAATGAAGAAAACCAGAAAAAATAGAGTGCAAAATCAAACCAGAAAAGCCCTCCAAGTTTAAGCAGTTACATCATTTAACACACAGGCCAATTGTTTCTCTAAACTTAGTAATTCTGAAGACATTGCTGTTTGGCAGCAAAGAAAAGTTTTTAATACTCCTTATAAAATCTTAAAGTCATCAGGAAAGACAACATATCAACCATACTCTCTTTAAAAGGCTTGGAAGAAAGCAATGTATTTTGAATTGTATAATTTAAACAGTAATAGTTTGGATGCTTTACTTTTGAAAAAAAAATGTGAATATGGAAAATTTTATTCCCAAATAAAACCAAATAGATAAGAGATACGTTATACTTAAAAAGTGATCCTTTTCTGTCTTTTGGTTTCTGTATTTTGGCGATAAATGATAATGGCTCCTCTAACCATGTCTGATAGGGAGTATTTTTATATGATTATCTTTCAGGCTCCCTTTTCCAAATTCTCTAAGTAATCTACACTTCATTAACTATACGGCCCTTTCATCTTATATTTGCATCAATATTGTCCAGAAGAATGCTTACTTTCTTTACAATATTATATTGCTGAGTCATTTTGCAAGTGGTGTATGATCCAGCCATAGTCTAATTATAAATCATCAATTTTTTCCTACTGAAATTTCTTCTAAGAGGTAATTTTCAACTTCAATTTGTATGGTGGCTTTTGCTCAGTAATATATTGGTCCTAAAATCAATTATATCCATTTTAATTTTTCACCAATAGTTTCAAAATGTTCACAATTATAATAACCTTATCTAAAATTTGCTGATGGTCCAGTCTCTTAGAAGAATCTAACTTTTCGGTAGAATTCCAGTACACAAAGGCATCCCTACTTTCCATTTCCACAATGAACAAAACTGACATATTTATATCACGCCAAATAAAGACACAGTTCAACTAGTAGTTTGCAGTGAAAATCACATAGTTGATAGAAGTCATTGGTTTTCTAAATATAATCTACCCTCAGATACTTATACATAAATCACAGAACACATAAAATAAACTATGGTGCTACATCGAATTGGGTACGACTTTTCCTCTCCAAATAACAAATCATAAAATGAAAGCAGTAAGAATATAATATAAGTTTTCATTATCCTCAAGGGTTAGAAGTAAAAACTTTGGGTGTGAAATAGGAATTAATGGCTTCTAAAGATTATAATATTTTATTTGGAATGCTACAATAAAAATCACATCTGGCTAGCTACATGTTAATATTCCAAACAAATGATAAATATGATTTTGGATCAACTAATGAAAGTATACCCCAATTTTTTTCTCATGTAAATTACTAATTTTTAAATATCCTGTAACATGGAAAATACTATGATGACGCTGTGTTAAAAAAATTTTGTTTGAGGTATTGAAACTCTTCCATATGATACAGAAATGATGCACAAATGCCATTTTATATTTGTCAAAACCCATAGCATGTACAAGAGGAAGAGTAGCCTAAACATAAAAGAAATGTCAACTATGGACTTTGGTTAACAATGTATCAATATTGGTTTATCAGTTCTAACAAATGTATTACCCTAATAGAAGATGTACATAATAGAAAAAAAAAAATGTGTCCAAGGGTGGTGGTTATGTGTGGGAAGGATCTCTATTTTCTGATCAACTTTTCTGTCAAACTAAAACTGCTCTATAGCTGATTTAAAATAAGTATTTGGACAACGTCTATTTCACTTGTAGTCCAGTATCAAAAAGTTGGTTACTGTATAATTAAAATATTAAGGTTATCATCAAATTATAGACATTTTTAAGCATTAAAATTTCAGAGATTCCTTGAAGGTTCATACTTTGTTAGCAACAGGCTACAATACCATCTCTAATAATAAAAGAAAGACCTTAGTAACAAAGTTTTCCTGAAATCCACACTTCTAAATTTTGATTTTCTGCTACTTCAATGAGAGAATAGTTTAATTTCACAGAATATAATAGTATCATTAAATGTCATATGGATATATATTTTTCTTTTTTAGAATCAGGAATTCTCATCCTTGTCTCACTCAATTACAATAAATAATATTAAATCCAACTAGTAATCTCAACTCTACCTCAGAGATCTTATGCATGTAAATTAACAGACAGAAATTTTCCAGTTTAAAGTTCTATAAATATTCTTAACAACAATAGTAGATGTCTGGCCATATCAAAAACAGATATTGGCGCACATTTGCTGAGTATTACAGAACCAAGTATCTTGGCAGCTTCTCTTTGCAGAAGAAAGTTTAGAAATGACAGAAAGGCAATGTTGATTCTAACACATTTTAATTTGTTGTTTAGAACTCTGTGATGTCAGACTGCAAACTTATAAACATGATTTTTTTAATGCCTTTGGAAAATGTCCTACTACAATATTTATAGCTCATTATATTCAAAGTATAAAGCACTGACTTTGAAATCAGTTGCATGAATTATAACTCAGTGCCATGATGGCATGAATAATAATGCAAAAATCAGATTCATAATTTACAAAAATGTTGGTTGATAGATTGAAAAATTGAAATTTAAATCAGGCAATTAAAATGTATGAATAAAAATTTTTAATCAACATGAAAATATCATTTGGGGAATTAATGTTACAGTTATAAATAGAAATCCATGTATTTTTTACATTTTGCTGCCACTGTCAATATTTACATGACAAAAATTTAGACAATGCTATGTAGTCAATCGAAATTATTTCAGATGTGACAGAATTGTTATCAGCCAAAACCCATGTCAAAAATATTAACACATTCATCACCAAGCATACCTTCAAGGGAAACACCATTTGTACTGTTGAAATCTTTGTATCACACATAAAAAAAATTATTACCCCAATATTTTTTTTTTTTTTGAGGCAGAGTTTCACTCTTGTTACCCAGGCTGGAGTGCAATGGCGCGATCTCGGCTCACCGCAACCTCCGCCTCCTGGGTTCAGGCAATTCTCCTGCCTCAGCCTCCCGAGTAGCTGGGATTACAGGCATGCGCCACCATGCCCAGCTAGTTTTTGTATTTTTAGTAGAGACGGGGTTTCACCATGTTGACCAGGATGGTCTCAACCAAGATGGTTCCCAAATCTTGAAGCTAACTATAGCTACTCACACACCCCTACCTAATTAAACAAATAAATACATAAACGTAGATAGACATTTGAAGTTATTATTTAAAATCACATTTTTGAAATAAAATTTAAATCACTTATCAACTTTAAGAAAATTTAGCGGAGATGTTATTACACCTTATCACTAAGATATAAGAGAATGATAGCAAAAATAGATAATGGTTATCAAGACATAACAGGGTTAATGTGGCTTTCAGTAGATTTTTATATAAAAGCCATTCACAGAAATGACTCCTCACAACAGTGAAAGAGAAAATAACATCCTTCACCCATCAACTTACATTATAAAGGAGAAGGTTCAAGGTGCTGACAAAGGTACCATTGTTCTCTTTCACAGAAATAGCAGCTGAGGACCTAAAACACATTTAGAAAAAGGAAAGCACTCATGAGATGCTAAAGTAAAAGCGGTATCTAGACGTTACATTTAAAGCACTAAAACTCCTGAATAATTCTGACATCCTGTTAATTATGCTTGGAGTTGCTATACTGTTTAAATCTCTGAACGGATAAAATAATAAAAAGCAAGACGGAACAAGTAAAGACAAGCTGTGCTTTATGATCATTTTATTTTTAAAGTAATTTTTTTTGTTTGTTTTGCATTACTCTTAGACTTTCGGCAGATAAAGGCTTGAATCTGATACAAATACACTTTCATCAATTTCATTAGAATAGAAGTTTCATGAGATCAGAGAATTTGTTCTACTTTGTTCATTGCCAGAACATTGGATGGTAAAGAGTGGGTAAGGGAGAAATTGAATGATCAATGAATTTCCCTGGATCTGAATAAAGCTCAGGAATGTGTTCAGTGTGGGGAGAGTGGGGGCAGAGTAAGAGACGTTTCCCTGTATACCCATATTGTTTTGACTCAAAGCCTTTCCTTTCTCATGTTCCACATCAAAGCCTTGCTTCTGACCAAGGCCTTTGTCATCACTGTACCATTAAAACCAGCTATGAATATTTTTTCACTAAAGTACAATGTAGCCTCCACATTTCCTCATCACTAAGATTAAGCAATAACCGAGACTTAATAATAGCAAATCCTAAAATTGGAGAAAGCATTCACTTAATCATCCCATTTTGTCAAAAATATTCAATAAATCCAGGCGATTATATTGTAATGTGGACACTGTCCTCTCCTGGAGTATGTGCTTTGGGAAAGAATGAATACATGGATATAAACAAAAGGCTAAATTAAACCCTCAGTCCATATCTGGAGCTCCATGTCCATCAGCGATGCCATGGTTCTAGGAGAATCATCAGCACCCATCCAGCTGACCGCCCAACAGAGGAATGGAGATCCCAGGATCTGGGGCAGCGGAGCCCAGCAGTGAAAGCATATGGTAGAAAGGGAAGCCAAGCAAAACTCAGCAATGTAGTTACCAAATGCCAACACACTGGGGACACTACAGGGTTTTCAGGGCTGCAAAAGCTCTCAAAGCTCTTGGGCAAAGGGAGTGAAGATAACCCAAGAAAGACAAGTGGCTAGTCTGAATTAGCTTAATTTGGGGAAAAAATGGTTTGGGTTTCTTATGGATCATCATTCATATATATATATATATATATATATATATATATATATATATGACCTAATATGCTTCCCATTACATTATTTCAGTTTAACTATTTTCAATAAATCCTGCTACCTTTCTAAGTCCCTGAAAGATATGAAATGACTGAAGCAAAAATTCAACATGAGAAAGCAGGAATAAAATGCAAACTTACGAAGCAAGCTGGGTATTATTAACCAGGTATTCCAATGGATAACTACAGCTAAATTTGTAAAGAAGCCCAGGTAGATAGCTGATGATTGTTGGTGGGTCTGGAGTATCAATGTATCCTGAAATATTTCCTATTTGTACTGAAGTTGCATTTCCATAAGCACTGACTCCAGAAATTGTGGATACCTGTTAGAACGGTAGATGCGGTTTAATGATTGAATGGTTATATATACATCCAGGCACTTCATATGCAAAATAAAACAGTAAGCAAGATCAATTCTAGGGTCTAGTTCAACTGTAAAATGAGAAGGTTTTGAAATCATACAATCCAAATGCAATTTATAAGGGACATGTATAAATGAAACTTCATATTTACCAAAGACATTTTACTTATACTTTATAAAAAAGAAAGAAGAGTGATTATAGGTTCAGAGGGTTACAATAAGTAATCTGAAAACACTTATGGGTGACGGCAAAATTCTCTGGCATGGCTGAAAAAAAAAAAAAAAAAACCCTGTTAATCTGATCCTTTTTCCCTGTTAGCTTCATATCTCCAGGCTCCAACTTTTGACAATAATGCTGTCTGTCACTCTCCCCACTTTCCAATAACGTATCCTATGGTGAAAGTGACATCCTCCTCAAGATCTCACCTTCCCTAGGAATTTCCCCTGACTCCCCACATGCAGTGTTTATCTCTATCATATTAGTAGGCAGAGCAAAGGCAGCCTGTTCTCTGGGAAGTTCCCTTAACCATCATTGACGCTCTTTGTGGGCAGGGACCATTTTGTCCACTTTTGCAAACTCGGCATATCACAGTTACCAGCATCTTGGGCCCCCGAAATGATTTTTGAACAAATGAATGAAGGTCATACATTTTCTGAGGATTAGTCTTCTCAGGGTCTTTCTCTCCTGGTTCATAAAGATGCTTATCAACTTCTAGGATAATAGTTTATAGATAGATTTGGGGGTTCATGAACTTCCAGAAGTTATGTAAAAATGTTATCCCTGTATATTTCCTTGGGTCTGCTTATCTTTCACTGAATTCTCCAGTCTTACTAAAATTTTAGATCCACCATTTTAGGAATAATCAATAATTCTTTGACCTTCATAATACCAGAGAGTTCTTCTAGCTTCTTCTACCTTGTCAAATGCAAGAGGGCACTCAATAAATATTTTAGCAGACACTACTGTATTACTAAGATCTATGATGATTTTCAACAACAGTAAACTTAATGCATGAACCTAACAGCACATGAGTAAAGCTGTAGCAATTTCCTCGTTAATTTATAAATGGGACAAGAATCTTTACGAATGAAAACATCTTGATTGCAATCCAATGACTTAGTAGCCTACCTAATTTTTTCCCATGCAGGAACTCCCTTAGAGCAGTTGCCAAAGCTGGTAGAATCTAAGGCAAAAAATGAAAGATAAGCAAATCTTCCCCTCCTCCCAGTACTTACTTGATTCAATAGCTAAACAAACCAATTCTGTCTATTAAAAAAAAAGACACACATACATACATACAGCAATTTCTTTCTTTTTTTTTTTTTGTCTGAGACAAAGTCTCACTCTGTCGCCCAAGCTGGAGAGCAGTGGTATGATCTCAGCTCACTGCAACCTCCGCCTCCCCAGTTCAAGTTATTTTTCTTCCTCAGCCTCCCAAGTAGGTGGGACCACAGACACACGCCACCACGCCTGGAGCATTTTTTGTATATTTAGTAGACACAGGGTTTCATCATGTTGGCCAGGCTGGTCTCGAACACCTGACTTTAGGTGATCGGCCCACCTCGGCCCCCAAAAGCGCCGGGATTATAGGCATGAGCCACCGCACCCGGCCTAGTAATTTTTATAGCAGACTTAGCCTTTTAAAAAGGTAAACAGCACACGCATTGCACACTTTTCCTTGCTTTTCTCCTGAATCACTTTCTAGGCAGCAGGGTAAGATGACTCATTCAGACAAGAAAGCGAAGGAAAGGCTTCAGGGCATGGTGGGAGATGTGGAAATGCTGCTCATCTCCACATAGGCTCTTTCCCTCCACACAGAACAGGGACTTGTAATAATCAACCTGCATCACTCTCCCTTAGGCCCACTTTATAACCTCTCTGCACACAACTCACAGAGTTGAATAAACGTTTTTAATAAAAAGAGTCAACAATACTCAAGCTGCAGGTTTAGAAATGGTCATGGGCACAATATTCTAAAAGCCCTCTGGGAAAAGATAAAGAAGATTCAGAGAAATCTATTTTCTCTGTCTTCCATCTCCCACCAAGTCTTAGAAACCCTGGCCTTGGAATAATCAATCCTTTCTCCTTAATACAAAATAATAACTTGTAAAGAGAAAAGTCAATATCTCCCTCCCTGGGCTAAGTGATCATGTTTATTGCATTTCCTTTTTCATATTTGTTAATTTACCAATACGATTATATTTAAATAAGCAAAATAAAAAATAGTAAATGAATTTCAGTATAACTATTCAACTAATACTCCCTTCAAATCACAATATACTCACTTCAATTAATTTTAGTTCACTGGAAAGTCAATTCCTTATTCAATTCTATTTTGGTGTTCAACGCATTCATAAACAAATGAATGCTACAAACTAGTATTTCTAATTCAGGGTGGAAATGTTTAAAGAGATGTTTCCATTTTCACAATGATTACAGAGAGTGTGCTACTGGGATTTCATGGTAAAACTGGATATGATAAACATTTTGAAATTCAAAGGACAGTCCCACACATTTAAGAATATTGTACCAGAAATACTGACAGCCCCTTGCTACAAAGCACTCGCATTGATCATTCAATGGTAAGCATGAAAGAAGATTACAAGCGTCCCTTTCTTTCATCCTTTTTCTAAATGAGGTCACTAACTCAGCAAGCCAAGTGGCTCACTGCCAGACTCACTGGAACAAACATTGTTTGAATGGTCAGATACTTTCTTATAAAGCATGGGGAATATGGCTAATGCTACACTGTAAAGACAGATCCATCAACGTCACTCATGCAAAATCATGCTGCTTAGAGGAGCACAGCTGACCTCAGGCCCCTTGACTGCCCCACTACTATAAACAGAACCATTATTGGAAGATAGAATTGTGTATTCGGGAGTGCATGCCTCAAACAGGCAAAGGAAAGTTATTTGTTCAATTTCACTGTATTTTTTTTTCTTAAGAGATAGATTGGGCATCTTATTCTTTCATGAAATGGGGAGATTTTTATTTATGACCCCAGACCTAGCACAGAATTTCACACTAATCTTACCACCAAGTTGTTTCCACAGCCCTCCAAGGTGCTGAGATTGATGATAAAAATGACCACTGCTGGAAAGGTGTTGTTATTGATGAACCCTCTGCAGTGGGAGTCCCCATGCCTTCCATTCAGTGCCAGATCTGTTTCCGAGTAACCCGAGAAAAGTACCGTGCAAAAGTTAATCTTCATCGTAATGGCCTGCACCCCACAATAGACACTGATGTCTCTTTCAGCTGAAATAAAAATATACAAAAACAGGTATGAATCACAAACACAGAATCATGAATAACTTTAACATACCCCTATTTATTCATCTCCTTTGTCTGTTGAACTCATTTTTATACTTGATACACCATAATCCAATGTGCAAGCTATTAAGAAAAGTAACCAAGAAAAATAGCCCTTTATTTAGTTATTTAAGGAGAGATCTTTTGAGTGTAAAGATTAGGGTTCACCTCTGTTTTCTTGTGCTTGGTGTCCAGTGAATGTACATTAAGTATCGATCGAATATTGCCAAATGACCAGAGAACTGAATGGAAACAAATCAGGTTACTGAGGAAATTCAGAACTAGAGCAACCGGATTATTCAGATCACCTGTCAAGAGTAGTGAGCATCATTACAGATGATGCATATTCCCAAGCGTAAGGAGGCAGCAGTGGAAATCCACCCTAAACCAAATTGTCAAGCACTTTGGTATTTGGTAACCCATCTTACGGGTTGTATAAATAAAAGCCATCCATCAGAATTCAATTTTATTTTGCCTAAATTAAATCACACTGGAGAGAAAGGGAATGAAAAATAGTGCTGATATCATGAACAAAATGCACAGCTCACTCTAAGAAAATTTTGGCAATGACTATGCATGCCTCAGTAAAAAAATGACCTAAACATGGAAATGTAAAACACAATTTGCATTGATCTCCACGACTCCATCTGTTATCAGTGATGGGGTCTAATCCATGTCCATAGAAGTGAGCATGCACACACACACACACACACACACACACACAAACACACATACACACACACACACACACACGAGCTCTTGGTATCTCTAGTTATTTTTCTATATGTAATGTAGTAATGTAGAAAATATATAAAGGAAATGGAGTGAGTGACTGGTAGGTAATTCCCTAGTGGCAGATTATTCCACATTCATCAGCAGCTTTGGTAACTGCTATGGGTTTAATTATGTCCCCCCCAAAAAAAAGATATACTGAAGCCCTAACCCTCAGTACCTTAGGCTTTATTTGGAAATAGATTGTTGCAGATTAAATTAGGTAAGATGAGGTAATACTGGGGTAGAGTGAACCTGTAATTTAATATGATTGGTGTCCTTCTAAAAGAAGCATCCAACGAAGAGACAGAGAGAGACACAGGGAGAGACCGTGTGAGGGCAGAGGACTGCAATGGGGCAGCTACAAGCCTAGGCACACCGAGGTTGCAGGAAAACCACTGGGAGTTAGGAAGAGACAAGAAAGGATTCTTCCCAGACTCTCAGCAGGAGCATGGTCCCACCTGGACTTTGAACTTCTGACATCCAGAACTGTGAAGCAATACATTTCTGAGTTTTAAATCACCCCAGGACACAAGTTTCTGTTGTCTTAAATCGCATTGTTTGTGGCACTTTGTTACAGCATCCCTAGAAAACTAAGAGAGCAATTTTACCACATTTTATCACTCTGTTATACCAATTGGATAAAGAGTCTGAAACAAGTGTCGAGTTTTCAAAATGTAGAAACAAACGAACAAAAAATGATTATGCTTTTCAATGGGGAGATGACCTTGATTGTTCAAAGGAGGAAAATCAAACAAAATAACACGTATTTTTGGTGAATGGTGGTATGTCCACCTAAGTAGTGTGTAAGTTTCATTCAAGGTTTTTAGCATAGAATTAATTAGCTTAAATAATTCAGTCATAATCTAATAGTAGAAATGTTCAATAGCATAGCTCTTTAAAGATATATACATACTGGTATTTTTCTTCTAGCAAAGTCAGTCACATTTGGGGAATGTGAATAAGCAATATGGAAATGTCTATGTTTTGTAATAAGTTTAAACTCATTAAAATTGCCTATAAAGAAGTATGAAAAATCTTTTTCATGGCCAAAAGGCAATATGCTAGGTGTTATAGAAAATTCTATGCAATATTCCCTTCGTTGGTGGAAAAATAATGAATTAATTATAAGGTATACTTTGCCAACCTAGAAAATAATAAACATCATTTAAAATTAAGGGACTATCTCCATAGCCTTCAGCTACATTAACTATTTAAATGCAAATTGAATTTTTAAATGATACTTTTTTCTAAAATAATACTGTTTATTTTAACAAATGTTTATGAGCATCTATAAACTTCAAAATATATCTTAAATCACTGATTTTTGTCTATCTGCATGCTATTCCTTTGCTCATACCATTATTATCTCTCCCCTGGAATATTGCACTGGCTTCCTAATTGGTTCCTGTATCTCCAGTCTTAATGTCCTTCAAGTAGCACAGCTGTTGATACATCAATCCAGTCCTGTCACCCTCATGCTCAGATTTTCAACAGCTACATTTTCACATAGGCCAAAAGCCCAAATCTTGAACTAGATCCTCAAGACTCTCCACAATTTGTTACCTGCCTACCTCTGCATTCTCCTCCCTCTCTCTCTCTTCTATCAACCTGGCTACCTAAATATGTGACTCTGAACATTTTTCATGTCTTTAAATGTGTCATATTGAGCGATAGAAATTAGAAAAGTAATTACTCTCTGGGGTGGAATTGTCTAGAATAGGGGCACAAGAAAAATTGGGGAAGAGATAAAAATGTTCTCTATCTTGATTTGGGTGGAGGTTATATAAGTATATACCTATGTTAACATTTCAAGCAGTACCCTGAAGATTGTCACATCTTACTATATGTAAATTATTCCTCACTAAAGTACTGTGGACATTTCTAAAACATAATACAGGTGTGCACACACACAAAAAAATTCTATTTGCAATGCTGCAGCTACCCCAAAGGCTTTGCCTAAGTAACTTCTACTCATTCTTCAGGTTTCAAATTTTATTTACCCAAATATTTGACATGATCCCAAGTCTAAGGTATGCCACTCTGTTTTATGCTATTGTATTGCCTTAGAATCATTATATGTATTTGTATATTTTTCTTGATAAACTGTAAGTCCCAGAGGCAGGAAAGGTTTTATATTAACCAATATACTCCAGTGAGTAATTAGCTACTTAATCACATGAAGTACTGGAGCAACAGACTGCATTGAGGATTCAAAACATAGTGGTCATATTTCCAAGCAAAGGAGCCCTCTCTCCCTCTCTTGTCTTATAGGGAATGCATTCCAGGACTCCCATTGGGTACCTGAACCACAGATTGTAATGAACCTTATATATACTATATTTTTTTTGTATACATACATACATACGATAAAGTTGCTTTTATAAATTAGGCACAGTAAGAAATTAACAATAATACTAATAATTATTATGAATAAAGTATTATTAAGTAAAATCAGGATTACTTGAACATGGCAATGCAAATCTGCAACAGTCAATCTGATAACCAAGATGGCTCCTAATTGATTAGTCGATAGGGAGCCAACATACCACGGATAAGCTGGACAAAGGAATGACTCACGTCCTGGGCAGGATGGAGCTGCATAGCATGAGATTTCTTTACACGACTCACAAAGGCACGCCATTTAAAATGCATGAGTTGTTTATTTCTGGAATTTTCCAGAAAATTTAATATTTTCTGACCACAGTTGACCACAGGAACTGAAATCATCGAAAATGAAACTGCAGATAAAGGGGACTCTTGTATATTACAGTCCATTCGGGGAAGCAGACACATTACATTAGCGTGACCCACATTGAGGTAAAGATTGCGTGGAGATTTGCCAGACCAGCTGGTTACGAATGGCTTCCCGGAGAAGATGCCATTAGCTCAGTCTTGAAGTATCAGTAGGAGTTAGCTAGGTAAAGGAGGGGAAATTTTGTAACACGGAGGGAACAAATGTGAATAATGAAATATGCTCTGGCTGGTTGGGAGCCAGGTAGTTCTCATCCATTTGTAATTAAAACACAAAGGAAGAAATAGAAGTCAATGAGGACATGTGTTAGGCACAGGTGAGATCACAAGGAACCTTTACCTGCAAAATGGCCTCTCTAAGATACCATCAACCTGAATGTCAAATCAAATCCTCAGTTATTGGAGAGTTCACCACAAATTCATTTTATGCTTGGTGAAATCAAACAAGTATCATTGCTCTACTTGATATACCATAAATGTACCAAAGTGAATGCCTATTAATAAATCTGTCACAAAAGAGAGGTATCACTTCTCAACATAAACCAACTAAAGACTAGTTTCCTCAGCTCTGTTTAAGGGGATTAATTAATGCTTAAAATATCTTAACAAATGGCAAATAATTACTGTGACCAGATGTAGCGCTCTTCTCTGTTTCCTGCTTTATACCCAATTTGTAATTCCAGCAAGGAAACTGAATCTGCTACAAGCTGATCCCACTTCAAGATATGATGACAAACTAAATGCTTTTTGCAGTGTAAGAAAAGAGATCTGTTCAAATCTTTCCTAACCTGGTTTTCTAAGGACTTTTCACTGTATTTCAGAGAAACATATCCTTTTCCTGGTTGGAGGAATTAAGGCATCCATTCAGCTCAACTTCACCATTTTTGAGGCTTTGCGGAGGAGAAAAGAAGGATACTTTCTGTTGCCAAAGGACAATTTCTGCCAAAAGGAGAGAGTATTTTTTCAGTTACTGAATAAGAGTTGCTCTCAACAACTACATTTTTTAAGCCTTTTACTGTCCAATCCCTGGCTTGAATTATGATGTTCAAGAGTATTAAACAACCTAATGAGTAGATATCTTTAGCCGTTTGATTTTTAATGTTTTATGTCTAAAGATACTAAGTATGTCAAATGGCAGCCTGCTGACAGAGTTTATGTGCAGTTACATTTCCAAAACTGCAATGTTTTTTTCCCTAATATTAATCAAGCTAGGCTTTTCATAGAAATTAAAAATAATGGAATATTCAACTGAATAGGGTAAAAATAATGTTCTGTACTCTCTTGTCCTTCTTTCTGGCAATGGTTTTCTGTATCTCAGATTTTCTAAAATTTTGCAAATTTTAAATATCCTGTCACATCATCAGCCATCTGTCTCTCCATGTATAAAATATGCCCTGCTTTGGGGTTCATAGAATGCGGTTCCACACAAATGGACATAAAGAAGGAACTGATCCAGTCCTCTATATATGAATAAGGATTCATTCAACTTCTTTACCCCCAATGAAGTTCTAGTCCTAAAATATTTAGTTACACCTTTGCCATTAGACACAATTAACTGAAAATATATTTGCAGTATATAATTTACATATCTAATAAGTAGGTCTAACTTTGTTGTTGTTTTAGCAATTTTATACTCAACTTGCTTAAAGCTAACAACATTCAAATGAGGCTAATGGTGAGGCTTTTGATAGACTGCCTCATTTTCAGATCATCTCAATACTGTTGAAACCTTCATTTCCCTTCACTAGCATCAGAACGTTGAATATTCTCCAGTTATTGTGTATACCTATGTAACAAACCTGCACATTCTTCACTTGTACCAAGAACTTAAAGTACAATTAAAACAGGGTAATAAGTACGATTAATACAATTATTAATACAAAGATGGCAACACTCCAAACTTTGACTGTAGGCTGGTACTCAGCACTATAGAACAATGACTCAAGATGTTCCTTCATCATTGATCTGAAAAAGTAAACATCTGTACGAAAAGAAATTCTGCAGATCAGTGCATAGTGTAAATGAAGAAAGATGGGGAGGCTGGATGCAGTGGCTCACACCAGTAATCCCGGAACTTTAGGAGGCCTAGGCAGATGGATCATGAGCTCAGGAGATTGAGATCATCCTGGCCAACACGGTTTGCATTTCTACTAAAAATGCAAACATAGCTGGGTGGGGTGGCAGGTGCCTATAATCCTAGCTACTCAGGAGGCTGAGGCATGAGAATCACTTGAACCGAGGAGGTAGAGGTTGCAGTGAGCCAAGATTGTGCCACTGCACTCCAGCCTGGCAACAGAGTGAGACTCCATCTCAAAAAAAAAAAACATGGGATGCATAAGAATCGAACATGCAAAATCAGTACCACCAGGTTACTACTAGTCTAGAGGCAAATGGTTCTACTTATTTTCAAAATGTAAGCTACATCCCACTTCATACCGACAACGTGTTTCAGGAAAGCATTTATTGTATACATAGCATGTGCCAGTCTCTGTGCTAGACTTTGAGATACCAACATTGACAAAAGACCCCATTTCTTCAAGGAGCTTACTGAATAAAGAAGACAGAAGAAAAATAAACCATTACAATACAGTCTGATAATGATATACTACAGATTTGTAAGCAACATTATAAACTATCTTGTCTTGGTAGCAAGGAGGTGTTTGAAAAGGATTGTTAGGAAGAAATAAAATAGTTCCAACTGGTTAGATTCTATAAAAAAGTGATCAGAAGATTGCATGAAGAAAAAGGGATGTCACTGATGTGTAGGTTTCTAGCTTTGGTGCATGGGTGGATTATTCCCTAAGATAAAAAATTTAGGAAGGAGGAAGATGATAAGCTCGGTTTTTGAGAGGCTGAGTTACACATGAGACATTCAAGCAGAAATGTGCAGCACGTGGTTGGAAACATGAGTCTAATATTTGGGGACAGAAAATAAGAAATACAAATTTGAGAATCACCAAAGACTCAGTATATCAATAATAAGCAGCAGTAATAGCTGAAATTACCAGTGAGGGTATTCAGATAAGAAGAGAAATAAACTTAAAGCAGGAAAATAATATCAAAGTTGACCTTTGATGAGCCTGTCTGTAATTTTTCCAATGGTGTGTGACCATCCTCTCATGTTCTATCCCATCTGACTTTAACTATGGGTCTACTGTCTCACATTATGCCTGAGAGTGAATATTTGCTTTCCTATTAAATTATAAACTAACAGAGTTCTAGGTTTTCCTACAGCATGTAACAAATACTCAGCAAATGTTTATTAAAATACATTTATTTCAATTCTTTAATAAACAACCCTCTGTGGGTTGTAAGTCTTTAATATCAAGTTTCAACATTTACAAACAAAATAAATGCACAGTTGATTTGGGTTCATCCTGAGTGTTCATCTATGAGGATTCTGCCAACTGCCTATGATGATACCTCTGTTTTCAGAGTTTTCAATGAGCATAAAAATCCTTAATGTCTAACTTCAGATTGACAAAATGCAACTCATTCAATTATATACAATTAATAGATTATTGCAATTTGTTTATATGAAGTTTATCTCTCTAAGTGCATTAGACTTGTTGACTAGTTACCTCGCCTCATTAAAAATGAATTTCTAACAGTGATAGATTTGTTGATACCTGTTACTATGAGGAGTAAGAAGGTGCATGATGGCCAGCTGGGGTTACCGTAAATACTGTGTGATTTTGTAATAACATAAAGCTAGCAGACCATCACGGGTATCATGTTCTAATCAGCACTTCCTATACTTTACCATGCAGATGAATCACCAAAGAATCATAAAAATGCAGATTCTGATTCAGCAGATCTGAATTGGGGCCTGAGTTTCTGAATTTCTTACAAGTTTCCAGGTGATGTGGACGTTACTTCTCAGTCAAGTCAGGTGCTAAGTCACAGCTTTGTATTTTGACTGGACAGAAGAAAGCTCATAGGTGGATTTCACCTGGTGGGTTTAAGCCACCTACCAAATATCTATTTGTCTGATTTACATGCTTACAGGAGAGAAAAGTTTAGTTGTAAAACGGACAGGAGGGAGAGAGACAAGAATCACGAAGGGAGTAGAATTGCATCTGAATCTCTTTCTTGTCTAAAGAACTGACTGGTTTTGAATCTCAAGGAAAGTAGTCTCATAAAATGCTCTGTGAGGCTGAATCTAAGTAAGCCTACTTCAGTGCTCCAGTGACAACGTGTAAAACAAAACTGGGAACAGGATCGGCCTCTTCTCTTACCACCACCTCGTTTTCATTCTGTAAACCATAGCAGTTTAAGACCTGGAGGAAACAGAGCAGCCCATGTCAAAAGGCAGCTACACCGACTGGAGCAGTGTTTTCATGAAAAGCATTTCTGGCAGTGGTGGTGCCTGTGGCACTGTGGTCAAGGAGTCCAGAGCAAAGAACCTAAGTGGATCTTTGCTGAGCATGTGTGACATGCCATCTTGGGGACTCGAAAGCAATTGGAGAGCATGAGGGTGGGCTGGGTAGTCCACAGCGAGCAGGCAGGATGCTCTGTTCAGTTCCGATGCAGAGATTCTTGTGAGTATCATCACATTAGTATTGATGCACTGTTTTGTAGGCACTTAAAAGTAGTATTGGTTTAAAACTGATAGTATAAACAGCAAGTTATTCAATACAGTGAGAGGAACCTTTTCTGTATGCTGCAGAGTGCTTTGTTGCATGGTAGAAAATCTCATCTGGAAATAATTTACATTCTGGGCTCCAATAAATATTCCAATACTAATTTATATCATCTTTGTAGATCATAATAATAATTTATATATCAGTTCTGCTTTCATCTCTAAAATGAGAGTGGCAATGTTTGGTACTACACAGGCTTACACATTGCCTAGGGAACAGATGCTACATATGTTGTTTTTACTCATTTTTGGAAGTTAAAATTTGCTCTTACCAAGTTTTTATATAAGATTGAGGTTTTGGTGCTAAAAGAGCTAGAAGTCCTAAAGGGGTGTTGGTATTTCATCTACCCAAAATACCAACAGCTGATGAGGAACTTAAAGTGGATTAGGAATTCAAGTTTCCTCTGTATATTGAACAGGTTTTGTGCTACCTCAGTTTTTCATCACAACATCTGTTTCTCGTTAGCAAATGCAAGCTGTTGTTCCCAGTGCTGTAGGAAATTCATATGCAGTCTGAGGCAAGCTTCGCAGACTTATAATCTCACTTGCTGCTCCATGTTCTTTGGAACCAGAAAAGTTTGGTCATCTTTTTCAGGCAGGAAAAAAAAAAGGCAAATGGGCTTTATTTACGAAAAACAGAAAAGGTGAAAATTCGCACAATAAGCAACACTGTTATTAAAATATGGGAGAAGACCGCAATTGAACTTGATAACTGTGGTCTTCTCCACTGCACCTTACCATTGTAAATAAATCAGAATGGGATCAGCAATAGCTGCCTGGATCTGTTGTTTTGCCTCATCTGCTGTAGAAATTGCAGTCACAGGTGGAAAGTGGAAAGCAGGCATCCTCTTGACAACTTGGAGACCAAAAACTATCACTAAGTAAGAATAAAGGAGAGCCAGGTGCAGTGGCTCAAGCCTGTAATCCCAGCACTTTGGGAGGCCAAGGCGGGTGGATCACGAGGTCGAGAGATCGAGACCATCCTGGTCAACATGGTGAAACCCCGTCTCTACTAAAAATGCAAAAACTAGCTGGGCGTGGTGGCACATGCCTGTAATCCCAGCTACTCAGGAGGCTGAGGCAGGAGAATTGCCTGAGCCCAGGAGGCGGAGGTTGTGGTGAGCCGAGACCGCGCCATTGCACTCCAGCCTGGGTAACAAGAGCGAAACTCCGTCTCAAAAAAAAAAAAAAAAAAAAAAAAGGAGAATTGGCTTTTCCTTTCTACACAGAGGGCCAGAACATATTCCCTGGGATAATTATTCTGCTAACCTCTCTTACTTTGGACAGAGAACAATGCAATGGTTAAGCAAAGCCTAACACAAAATTTGACAGTTCATTCTGCTGAACTCACTCATGAACTCTATTGTTAAATCATTGATTCTCAATTTTACCTCCTGTGAAACACTTGTGTCCATTGAATATTAAAATATTAAAAATACTACTGAAAAAAAGATTTCCTTAGTCAAGCAGGTCTTGAAAAGACTAAACAAATTCTCCGAACACATGCTTTTCATATCCTTAAATGTGGTAATTTCCATTGACAGTCTCCATACCTATATCATTTTTTAAACTGAGTATTCAAATTTCGTTTTTATACATCATTGTTTAAGGGAAAGAATCCCAGTTTTATATCTCTACCAATTTGTAGATTTGCAATATTTAACAAAATCATGCCCTCAGTTTTCCTACTGTAAAGAGAGGTCTTAAAAAGATTTTATAAGTTTGTTGTAAGAAATGAAAGAATTTTGTGACGTGCCTGGTACTCAATACATAGAACTTAGTGCTTGTTTTCTTAATAGTATTATTTACAACACAATGTCAAATCACATGTTATGATACACTGACTCATATCCACCTTCCCATGACTACTTAGTTCATGTCAGAGTGTCATTACAGTGTCAAACCTTGAAGTTCCTTGTGCTATAAGCCCATTTTTCTCCTTGGATATGCCTTTATCATTAAATATTTCTTTAGAGGCCAGAAAGTTTAGCCTAATTCTCATATACTTCCAAATAAGGGGGACTGATTTCAGAAAATATCCATCAGTCACAAAGGCCAAGTACATTCCTCTGTATGTTTTACTTAAACCAAATAATTCCTTGGTATTCTAAGAGTCAACTACACTTTGAGTTTTATTCTAGAATCATCACAACCATAATTTTGATGGTTCATGAGCCTGCTTTTTGCCATTAGCTTGGATAACCAAGAGTTAACTCCCTCTAAAATTAAATAGCATTCCTTTAAATTTAAATGAATTAGACCATGGTGCTTCTCTTGGCTCCACGATAAATGCCATGGAAATTAAAGAAAATAGTTCTAATGTCATGAAACAGCAAAGGTCAGTTAGGGTGAGATGATTACTCTCATCATTATTAACATTGCTTTACATTTAGATAGCTCCTTTCCTTTGCCAGGCTCATTCTCATTCCATCCCATTGCTTATGCTCTGAGTAGCTTGTGGAGCTTCTGATGACATCAAGAGTGATCCCAATGTGCAAGAGATACTGAGAGTCAAGAGGGCAGTAAGCAATTAATCTTTAGGCTTTATTTGCTCACTCTGATCTTTTCTCAAACAACCTCCAAAAAAATGAGTTAAATAATTCGCATCTAAATATAAAGTCTCTCCTGGGACTTCAGCATTATTTGAATTTCGTTAATATTTGTTCTTTAAAATATGAATTTCGTGTTTTTTAAATACAAATTTTAACATTGTAACTGTGTGGTGTGTGTGTGTGTGTGTGCGCGCGCACATGTGCATGTGTGTGGTAATGGCTATATGCGTTTATGAATATACGTCCGGAAAGTTTGGGTGTTTGTGGTCTAAGCCAGATAATATCTAAAGTGCTAATGTGTGTCAGAAAAAATATAAAGTACAAATATCTTCGAAAATAGAGGAAGAGACTTCTCCCTCCCTTTTTCTTAGAGCGTTTACTTTAGAAAACTTGTAATTAGAAGTACTGTCTCCTCTCTTTGAAGTGTGTACCAATCCTTTTGAAAACTAGATTGGATTCTTGTAAGCTTTATGACTCAGGAATGTCTTTCTCAAGGATCTGAGAGCCATCTCTTTGAAATGTAAACATCAAGGGAGAGGGTACATTATGTCTCAGTTTCTGCGGTGGGGTAGGAGCCTAACTCTGATGTGAGCCTTGCTCCAAATTGCAAAACTACTTCCTTTCATAAAGATATGAGAAGTTAACTTTTCTTCTGGAGAAAATAAGTCAGCTCACACAAATGGTCACCCTACTTACCACGTAAAGTGGGGGTTCATGTGTGTGACAAATGGTCCCGTCAAGTCCTCTTACTTGAGGACTCGTTATTCTCTATATTGAAAACATATGTAATGATTTGTCTCTGCTTGGCTGTATAAAAGGGTAAGATTTCTTCCTGTTTTTGTAATCTCTTACCAATTACCTATGCTGCACATCACAGTCTAGTTTAATGCTTATTTAATGACGAAAGTGTTTTTATTTCTCTACTTTTCTCTACCATCTAGGCAGAGAGGATTTCTGGGTTGGAAAATTTTGTTTTTAGGTTTATTTCTCCAACAAATAATTGTGCTTTTAATTGGAATAATAGACTCAAGAAAATAATAGAATACACTATTAGTTGTTCTTAACCATAAATGTACGTTAGATTCCCCTGCAGAATTTAAAACACAGATTTCCAAGACCACATTCATAGATTATGACCTCACCTGTTTGAGGTGAAACAGGGGAGTCCCCACTTTTAACAACTAACCCATCTGATTTTGATGCAGGTGGTCAGTAGATGCCATCACAAAGAGGCATTTTAACATGATTTTTTAAAAATCCACTTTATGATAAATACTTCTTTTTCCTGTCCTAGTCAATTCATCGCTCTTTAACCTTCCTTATTCACCTTTGCAAGTATATAACTCCCACACCGGCCAGATCTTCTCTGCTGAGCAATCTTTTTATTACTTGGCCTTCTTATCCATTCACAACAGGGTCACTGCTTGACCATCCTTCCCAGGCCCCCAGTGACTCCAATGAGAGCCGCTGCCTTCCACGACACTGAGGGAGTGCACACAGTTGCATCTCTCACCTTCTCCAACCATGTCTTTATCTCTCTTTGTCTCTTAAACAAACAACTACTACTTTTCCAAGGTTAACTCCTTCCCCTGTACCATTGATCACTTCAATATTTTCTCTTCTCATTTCATCAATTATTTCTTTATTAGTAGTTCCATTTTTTGAAAACTTTCCCTTTACTCATGTATGCTCAGGCCTCTGTAGTCCCAGGAATTGTTTTCAATTCCTGGCTCAGGTTGTTTCTTCCTCCTTCTTTTTCTTTTAAAAACAAACGTTATCTAACTAGCAGTCTATTTTCATACATTTTATTTTCCTACTTCCTACTCATTGATTACCCACTGCACGAGGAATCAGCTCTCATACAGCTATCGTCAGTTTTGATCCCTCTTCTCAGGCCCAGCTCCATATTTCCTACTGCTGAATAGAAAGAAATTGCCACTGTACATTCCAAAATGCCTCAAGCCCATTATTTCCAAACTTGAACTTCCTTTCTAAAACATGCACGTGTCCTTGGATCAATCAACAGCATCATCATCTACTTGTACCAGTTCAAAACATCCTCTACTCTTGCCTTTCTCTTACCCGCCAAATCAAATCAATTCTCAATTCCTGCTGAGTCTACCACACAAATATCTCTTAATAATTGCCCCCTTGTAGTGCTTCCACTACCACTGCCGTCAGGATATTTCTCTCTGCCTCTAGTCTATTTTGACTCGATTCTATCTCTCATACTTCTCCTAATGTCTCTTCCACATCACACCTTTTAAAAGGTACGTTTACAAAGATTCCATGACTCTCGACTGCCTACAAAATGAAGAGAAAACACTTTTCATTACACTATATAACACACATTCTCACCAAAATAAGGGAGCTTAAATTTATTCAAACTTCTAGCTCTAACTAGTTTACAGGGTCGTCAGGGAAAGAGGAGAGTGTCCAATGACACCTGAGGGTTACAGTTGGCCAAATCCAGGGTCAGAACTCTACAAGACAAATGAGCAAACTGCTGAAAGAGCTCAACAGCATTTTGTAAAAGCAAAGGACAGAACCATTATAAAACAAAATGAAATAAAAGCTATATCAACAAATACTCGGTATGAAGATTTTAGAGGCAACTTGGCTGAATTTAATGATATTAAGAAATTACTGTTGGGCTGATAGGATATATACGTAAAGGATGATGATTTTTAAGTTCTTTTCCATCACATATAAACACCAAAGCATGAATAATACGTTTATTATTATTCATAAATGTATTATAAATTCATATACCATGAGTGGTAAGGACAGGGATCAAAGAAAATTTATGTGTTGATAACTGACAATGCTGGATGATCAGTATAAGTGTTCTTCCTACTAACATTTACTTTCATATATGGTTAAAATTTTCCATAATAATAAATGTAAATAAAAAGCTCATTTGTGATATTCAAAGCTATTCACAACCCTGCCTTAGCATATTTTTCTAGAATTCCTTTAGTCATTCCCACCATGACCTTCATATTTCACCTAACAAACCAAGCACTTACATCCAAGGTCTGAGTTCATGAAGACATTCAGACAACTTCTGACGTATGCTCTGTTGTAGAAATGGCACTTCATCTCTGTAACTACCTACTGATTGCTCTCTGCAGACTTGCAGTTTCCTGGCATGCTCCAAACACGGAAGGACTGGCAGGTTTTCAGAATGTAAGCCATGCCCAAAGAGGTTCAGTTTGCATGACAGACTTCGAAAAGTGTTTTCAGTCATCTCATCTTTATTTTGTAAATGTTGAACTGGGGTTCCATAACTTTAGCTAATATAAAATGATGACTACTTAGGTAAAACATTGAGTAACTTCTTATTGAGTGCAGGTTTTAGAAACCTGTGGGACATTCCCATCAATATTGTCAAAATCTCATATTTGTCATAATGCTGATGGGTTCCTGGGAAATTCATTCTGAAACTGACCTGTGTACTTTGGTGGTAATCATCACTTCATTGAAATAGTGGTCTTTTTTATTGTACAAAATTTCACAATCATTTTCTTAAGATTATTCCTATGTAAATATATTAGCACATAAGAGCAGTTTTTAAAAGTCTGAATTAATTCATTGAAAAGGCACAAACTTTGCAAATTTTGAATGAAATTAGTACCTCCCAATTTTTTATACATGAGGCAATATTTTTCATATATGGGAGCAGCCATTATAATCATAACTGTGATGAACACTTCGTATGTTAATGTGGATGTAATTTACAGCTCCAGAAAAATGTCTCGTCATTTGCCATTTGTTAATATCCACTTAATGTAAAGAGATAGGCCTCCATTCTCCATATGTATTTAAATGAATTGCTCTTCAAATATAAACATTCTTCCAGAAGCAATTAGAGAACAGATTAGGTTTACACTTACCAGGAAATCTACTGTGGAGGTTGGCATCACAGTTGTAGCCATTGAACTGAGCAGACCCTGGAAGCACTCTAATTGTTAGAAGCAGCAGCAACCATATTTGTTCCATTGCAAAACCTAGAAAAGAAATATTTGTCATGTGGACACTCCTACTTACTCCTTCACTCCTACTTGCTGGAAAAATTGAGGCTGATCTCAGCTCACTGTTGGATAAGCAGTCTACATCCATACAGCCAAAGCTCAGGAAATAACTGAGGATTATCAGTAATAAAGGCAGATCTTTTGGTTATAATATTTCAATATTGTTTTCATTGCTGGCTTCAGTTGGCTACGGAAGACAAAGCTAGATTTCCATAGTAGAAGAGCTAAGGTATAAATCATAAAATTTACAAAAGGAAAATTCTTTATTATGCATGGGGAGAACTCAAACCAAGTGTCTAGCAGATTGGAACAGCATAACTAGGCAGACTGACTAATTTGGAGATGAGTCTACATTTTATAATACCAACAAATATAAAGTCAGAGGAATTTAAATGTTGAATCCTTGATTCTAAGAGGACTCTCAATAATTTTAATGACCAAATAACAACTTTCCCTCAACAGAAAGAAAAAAAAATTCCCCCAACAGAAGAATTCCAGACTACTGCTACTTTTCAAAATCCATGGTTTGCGTATCATTTTCTTAGGAAACATAGTGATAAAGCAAAAGGAAGAATTGGAAAATACTGTGTGTGTGAGCAAGATTGCAGTTCCTCCTATGACTGCTCCTTGGTGGGCAGTAAAAGCTGATACAGACATAATAAAATGTTGAATCTTAGGTGAAAGTAATGGAAGATGTTTTTAAATATATCAGTGTGGGTTGAACAGTTAAATAGAAATGGGCTTTAATACTTAAACACCAATCAGTCTTGTGTTTAATAATTCTTTTTCTTGGATGCTCGTTTATTGGGCTGATAAGAGTTAACACATCTTTTAGAAATATCTAACTTAGAGCATAGTTTGTGCACTGAAAAAAAAATATTTGGGGTTGGTGGTTTTGGTCTATGCATAAAAAGCTAAAAACATTGCAAATGGTTTACCCAAATAATTTAGTGCATTTTAAAAGCTTGAGTTTGAAAGGAAAAATGGTTTTTTAGCTCTCCTTAAAGACCTGCCCTTAGATAATTAATCAAGTCTTTAGAAAAGGGAAGGAAACACATCTTGCTTTTGAATCATCATTTCAGAATAACAAGTTTACAGTGAATAAAGTCACTTCGGAGAGGATGTGGGAAAGAAAGGCATGCTTACTCTCAAAAATAGACTGAAAAAAATACTAATTCTGCAGGTACTTCCTTCCTTCAGCACTACAACATACTACTCAGAAACAGACCTAAAGATGTTGGGGAGAACAGCCACATGCCTGGTTAATTCTGATTGCCTGTGACAGTCCATAAGCAAAGGGCTCACACCACTGACTGACCTAGACCCTAGGCTCCCCTGACCATACGTATGCCATCATTATCCAGCTCCTCAAGATACTTCAAATAGAATTAAGACAGCTTTGTTCTTTTCGGGTCTTTGGAAGACACTAGAAAAGAAAGAAGCCTGTTTCTAAGCAATATACTCCACTGTACCCACACTTATTCCATGCCCACCACTTCCTTCTCATGATGGGTCCCAAGGCATTGGAGACTCTAGACGCACACTGTTGTCCCCAACATAGAGGTGGCTCCTAAGAAATTACAGAATCAGGAATTTAAGTTGGTGAGTTATTTTGTGGTTCTGAAATGCTTTCTAGCTAATATATTTCTTTACAGGAGAAAATAACACTTATTGAATGTATACTTTGCACAAAGAAGGCACTTTGTGCCAGATAACTTTCCTTAGCTTCTCATTTATATGTTTTATAATGATCATGAGGTTAGAATTATTACTGCATGTACAGAGAAAAAAAAATGAGCCTCAGGAAGTTTAAATGACATGAAAATTAAGTGGAGGAACCAGAATTCAACCCAAAGTCTTCCTGATAATAAAGTTTGTTGAACAAGCTACCTAAATTTAATCTGTTATTAAACAAATTTAAGGTTTTCTTGATTCCTTTTTATCATTAGCTGTTTTCTTTAGCTTTTTAATAGATCTGTTCATCTTATAATGAGCAAATAAATTTTTACATAATTAATAAAATTTGCTTTATAGATACATGTTGTAATAGGGCATTATAAGGAATAAAATTACTTTAAAAAAAAAAAAAGACAGAGAGAAGCCTTTATTTCTCATTGTGAAAACAGAAAAAATAATTATTGCCTAAACTAGACATGTTTGTGTTGACCAAAAATGAATGAAAATCTCATGTTAATTGAAACAGCTCACTGAGACCAAGTAGTAAACTCTTAGCCTTAAGGCTTTAAATCACACCTGAGGTCATCTTAAAAAGGCATGCCACTGTCCCACACTCTTTCACAAAAGCTACAGCACTTTCATGGTGATTAATACCCTAACCATTTTTTTTAATGAGTAAGAGGTGGAAGTAGAAGGTAGCTTTCTTTAACAGAAATATATTGATTTTTATGTTAGCAGGTGTGGATTCAAACAAATCCCTTCTTAGCCATTCTCTAGATTTGTTATTTAAAGATGATGATGATCATAGACTTTATAAAGTATAAGTACATAAAGAATATTATAGTTTGACATACAGAAGGCATTGAAATCTTATTTCCAAGGCCACTGCATATTGATGTGCAGATTGTACCCTCCACTAGGGCATCCAATGGAGGAAAACGGTGACTAGGTCTGAATTTCTTTGGACTAGCCATATGTTCTAGAGCTAAGCTAAAATCCAAAGTGTCTCATGGGCTAGTGGCATCCCTAATTAGTTGAATATCTACCTGATTTACAATGAGATTTATGCTGATCTGTGTTTTAATCTTAAGGCCCATTAGGAAAGAGATTTTAAAAGGACACCCATATCTCTTATAGAGGCAGTATCCATATTTTGAATCTATCATTTTGGAAGAGCTTATGACATTTTCAAGATGTCTGGAGGTTCTTTATAGTTCACCTACAAGTTAAAACAAACTGATGAACTCTTATCTTGCAGATTTCCCATTCTCAACCCTACCTTCATCATTTCCTTTGCACATCGAAAACCTGAGCATCATCTTGCAGTAGCAAGCTTAGAGATGCTATTTTACCACAGTCCCTAAATTCTTTTCTGAAATTGAATTGTTTGGGATTGGGGGATTATGTTAGCACTCTTTACATTCCTCAAAACATATTCTCCTGGCTGCTCAGGCTCCCTAGCTCTTAGGTGCAATTCCAGACATGTGTATTTTAGTCCTGATCTGGTTACAACGGTTTAGTGGAGTTTGTTTTCAGAGTGAAGGACTTGATTCCTGTGGTTCACTCTGGAATGATCTGAGGTGCTCGCAGTCCTACTGTGGCTCCAGCAAACTCTTGATAGAGAATCCGAGCACAATCCTTTTTAACCTTCTCCACCACATCTAAGTGTAGCAACTGGTGCCTCTGCTTGGAGTCTAATAGTGGTTTACAAGATGCCTCATACCTCCGATATTACAAAATATTCATCACACATTCTGAGATAATAATGGCCTTGAAGATATGTGTGCACAAGAATTTTGTATGTGTTTCTTACTTAGAACCTTTATAAGTTTAAAGTGATGGGGATGGGGAGAAAAAGGAGGATTATAAGTACAATGTTGAATTTTAAGAAATTCATGAGCGTTTATGAGAAAAAGAGACACCTTCATCTCAACAACTGTTACTAATAGACAGTCATATGCTAAGTGAGTTGCTGTTCCATTTGTCAATATCTTTCGTATCAAAGAAATAACTTCTTCCAACATGTAACTCTCTTAATTTCTTTGCTTAGAATTAAATTTGGAGTCAGAAAAATAGCATTCATTTTCAATTCCTACTCAATTACATTAATTGATATAGTTCTTTAGATTTACAATGTTTAGTTCACAAACATTGTTCTTTAGATTTTAACATAAAATATTATTTGTTTAATCTTTTTATTGAGATCTCTTGCTGTATGTACCAGGCACTGTGCTATGTTTAATATTCAACTAATTACACAGATTTAATTTTTACTCATTATAAAAATGTGAAAACCAAAGCTTAAAGATTTTAATTGACTCTCCCGGGGTCACAGACATAGTAAATGGCAATGCAGAATTCAAAAATGAGCTGGACATTTGGAATTATTACATTACTCTGTTTGACTTGATTGGAGTTTGTCAAACAAATAAAATTAATGTCCTACTAATTTTCAGAAAGTAAATTATATTAATAATGTATGCTTAAAATATGCTCTGAATTAAATGATTCAGATTACTGAGACAAAATAGTTTTAATATCTACATAATTTTCATGACCCTTTCACTTGGGCAGTGAGTGCATAAAGAATATTGTTCTTTTCAAAAATTGATTTAATGATCATATTTATAAGTTTTAAGAACTGCCCGTGTACTAGAATGTTTTAAGTCCTTTATACATGTTTCGTAACTATGAGATAGGCAATTTATTCTCCTTATACTGGAGATGAGAAAACAAAGGCACAGAAATGTGAACTCATTTGCCCAACACTAAGCAGATGGCCAGTGTTAAATTCAGGATTCACGCCCAAGACGACTCCAGAAGTCACTCTCAACTATGATGTGTCACCACCATCCAGAAAACGATGCATATAATGCTAAATAAAATGGAAATTTGGCCATTTCTTGGTAAATTTGATCAGTATTCATTTATTCTCGTATACACTGATCAAATCATTATTGAATGTTTATATGAGTCTGGTATTCTCCAGGGGATGAAGGGAGGCTGAGATACAGCAATTAGAAAAATTTTTATCTGCATATCTGCATAGAATTTACATTCTAATTTCTAAGGGAAGTCAGAAGAAACCAAAATCTATAAGTAAAATAAAGAATCTATTTGTGATAAGTGCTATGAAGAACAGAGCAAGAAGAATAGTAGGAAGTTCTAAGGTAGAAGGGAAGAAATATTAAAATTTTAAATAAAGTGGTCTATATATGTATGTATATATGTATAAAATTAACCCATATAAATGAAGCTTCTGAGAGGATATTGATTATAAACAACCAGATCTACGTGTCTATAATTTGTACCTCACTTTCTTTTTTCTTCTTGCTATTTAGGTACTTCCCAAATAAAACAGACTTTCCTAGTGCATAAATTACTCTTTGGGAATAACCAGGACACTTTAAAAATCTGCATTAACCTTTTCAGATGAATAAAGGTGGCTCTTAGTGCCTGAGAAAAGTAATTTATTAAATAGCACCCCCGTGACCTGAAAAAAGTGAACATGTTCAAAAGTGCCTTTATCTGCTCTCAAGAAATAACTCGTGCAGGGACAAATGAGCTCAATGATTTATCAAACTTTTAAACTTCCTTAATTTTATTGCCTTGATGTCGGCTGATCTGTTGTTATAGTTGGAAAGAAAAAGAGAAAATTCAAACTAAATGTCCTCCTTCAAATGTTAAACATCGATCCAAGATTTATGCAGGTTCCTCCCACTCAGCTAAAGCTGAGTTTTTATCATACAGATTCACGAAAATATAAAATGAGTTATTTGGCATCAGTGATGTCCTGATCCTCTCATTGCTGGGTCTCCTCTGCGTTTACTGAGCAGCTACTTTCCACAGGCTGCCTCTCCTGCAGGTGCATGGCCTCCTATCTGGTGCTTCTGCGTCACCTACTCAAGCCTGCTCTTGAAAAGATCATGACAGTTCATTAAGGTTTAAACTACTGGAAACATTAAAAGTTCTTTGGTAAAAGGAGAAAAACATGTGTGTATTTTAACAGACATCAAAATTTAAGCTCTAATCCAGCACTGGACGCAACTAATAGAACCCAGGTAAAGAGGCACTAAAGCCACGCAAGTAGGTCAACTGTATTGCCCAGTTAAGAATCATCATGTTACACAGTCTTTTCTCCAGGAAAAGTACATATTAACTTGCCCTCCAAAATCATCAGTGGTTTTTTTTTTTTTATTTATTGTTTGTTTGTTTTTGAGACAGAATTTCGCTCTTGTCACCCAGGCTGGAATGTAATGGCACAGTCTCGGCTCCCACCACCACGCCCAGCTAATTTTTGTCTTTTTAGTAGAGGCAGGGTTTCACCAAGTTGGCCAGGCTGGTCTTGAACTCCTGAACTCAGGTGATCCACCCACTCTGGCCTCCCAAAGCACTGGGAATACAGGCATGAGCCATCTCCCCGGCCCTAAATCATTAGTTTTAAAGTGCTAAGGATCACAACTGTTTAATAAAGAAACATGTTTCTGATGGGGTGTCTAGACTGAAGGTCTATATTCTTTATCTTTATCCTGCACATGGACATCAGATGCAACATATATATTTTTTAAAATGAAAATATAAGACCTTCACCGGAAATATTTATTATTATGTACATAAACATTCTTTAGTGTAGAATGTCCTTGTCTTGCTAAACAAAGAATAAAACACACCATGTACTTTCAGAATAATGCCTCAAACAAAGAAGGAAATATGTTTAGCCATCAAGAAGACATTGAGAAATTTTATGGCTCTTAAGATGCTGATGTATACCATAAGGAAATATGAATGCTAAAGGCTGCTCCTTAGAGAAAAACCTACTCCAGTTTTCTCTGACACAAAGTGAGTGTTCATTTATTTCCCTTTGCCTGCCTTCTTCATTTGTCTTTCTGTTGAGGGTTTTCTCAAGTAATCTACAGCATTTAAATGATCTACAGTGTTTAGTTTAGAACATTTATTGTAGCACCTTAGTTTTGGGGAGTAAGTGAAATGATAGATTGAACTATGTTCCTTTAAAAGCTTTTCCTTAATGATTCACCAGGTTCCTTTTCAAGATACTTGCATATTTTATTCTTCTGAAGCATCTTTGAAGATACACTAGAGTATTGACTTCCTGCCTCCTTTCATGAGGTGTAATCAAACAAATTAATAATAAAATAATTTTACTAGTTATCTTAATTGCTCATTTCCTTCTAATTAAAATTTGACTATTGGTATGATTATTTCAGAATAAACATATTTCTCTCAGTAGAGGTGATAGGCAAAATATTTATGAGAAGGAATACCACAGAAATCAATCACAAGGGACACAATGCCAATATCATTTGGCTGAATATAAACTCACTCCCCAACGTTCAAAAGTATGTTTGTGAGGACCGACAATGAATAATGGAAATATAGTTTCACATCTTTGTCAACCCTTCCTAAGACTAAAACAGCTCCCTTTCTAATAGTACTCCTCTCTGAGATTTCTGTTAATTAATTAATGTATTTATTTATTTATTTCACATATTTTGAACCCGGGGTCTTGGGGAGTTGGTAGTAAGCAAAACAAACATAGCCTTTAGCCACACAGAACTAACAGACTAAAGACAGAGGGAGTTATTAAATTAAAAACCACAAACATTAAAAAAAAGTTTTACAAATACATTAGGCAAATGCTATGAAAGAAAAGTAAAGCACAGAAGAACCTGATTTAGATGGCAGGTGTCAAAGAAAGACTTTCTGAGAAATGCGATGGTTGAAAACTATTGAAGGACTGATTTGAGGTAGTCAGACGAGGGCGGGAGCAGGGCACACTAGGTAGTGTGCGCCACGTGACCACAGGTCCTCAAATGTCAAAACAGTCAATACTTTGTGAAACTTTTGCAGAATAAAGTCCATCGTCCTGAGTTAGGAGGAGCGGGCCAGAAGTTAAGTGCCCATGTAGGCAGCAGAGGATTTTCTCCTAAGTGGAGGGGAAAATCACTGACGACCTTTGAATTGAGTGCTAGGGTTATAATACCAGGGGTGCATTAAATTAAGCATATTTAACATATTATTTTGAAAAGGAAATAATAGGACTTGTTGAATTCTAAGTGCAGAGCGAGTATGAAAAAGGAATCAAGAAGGATTCACAAGTTATATTCTCAGAAAATAGGATTATAACAGAGTCTAATATAGCCTTGAGATATGGACATTCCAATCAGATATTATATTTCTCATCTTTTTTAATCTATGTATCTATTCATACACATACACATCTATCTATCCATCCATCTATCTGTTGTGGTGGTGGTGGATCCTGAATCATTTGGAAGTTAGTTTTAGACATTTTGATCCATATTCCAGCACACATCTCACAAGAATAAGGCCCTTCTCCACATAACTACAATGGCATTATCAATCTCAAGAAAATTACAATCAATTCATAAGAGCATCCAATACCAAGTCATGGTGAAACTGTCTCAATTCTTAAAAAATATATTACATAGCTTTTCCCTCCAATCCAGGAACCCCCCAAAAGAGGCCAAAGAGATACTATAACTAAGTGAAAAGGATTATGTATTACATTTGGTTGTTATATTCCTTTACTTTCTTGTATATAGAAATTCCCACTCCTCAGATACCATTTTAAATCTATAAGAATTTCATGGTCCATCCGGGCGCGGTGGCTCAAGCCTGTAATCCCAGCACTTTGGGAGGCCGAGGCGGGTGGATCACGAGGTCGACAGATCGAGACCTTCCTGGTCAACATGGTGAAACCCCGTCTCTACTAAAAATACAAAAAATTAGCTGGGGCATGGTGGCGCGTGCCTGTAATCCCAGCTACTCAGGAGGCTGAGGCAGGAGAATTGCCTGAACCCAGGAGGCGGAGGCTGAGGTGAGCCGAGATCGCGCCATTGCACTCCAGCCTGGGTAACAAGAGCAAAACTCCGTTTCAAAAAAAAAAAAAAAAAAGAATTTCATGGTCCTACCAGACTAGAAGAATGGGAGAAAATGCAAGATCCTGTCAAATCAGAAATAAAGTGGCATGGCAAATTATTCAAATATGTTAAGAATCAAGAAATGCAAAGTTTAATCAAACATTAAAAGCTGCGTGGTTGCAGAGAGAATTGGGTAATGTGTCACTTGTATCTAAGGGATGTTAGATACTTTGATTACATGCGCTAGATGAGTTGTGTGGGCTATAACATCAATGAAAGGAGCTGCCCTCATTTATTAAGTCCTCATGTGGACTATAAATAGGGTTACACTGTATGATGGCTGCAAATAAGAATCTAGTCATGGACCCAGCCAAAACCTTTGACTAATAAGTAATTTCAGTTAGTTTAGAAGATAAATGCATTTCAAGTGGATGAGCATCACTTAACCCAGGCATATGTAAGCATAGGTTTAAAAGAATCAACAATTAGATAATTGTTTTAAAGTTAAAGAATCTACACATGTTGGTTTTTTTTGCAGTTCAAATGTGTTAGAGAATTTGACCTACTTAAGTATCTGGTTAGTCTATCTATCTATCTATCTATCTATCTATCTATATATATATATATATATACACACACACACATACATATATATATATATATATAATAAAGCCTAAGCTATTTAATAAAACCTAAGATTTAACAAATTTAAATTTTTTTAATTTTAAGGATTAAATGCTTGAGATTTTTAAAAAGCAGATAATTAAACTCCTGTAAACATATTAAACTGCCCGTACTAAAAATGCAGTATGTTTGATTTTTTTTTCAGTACATCAATTAGCTCCTTTTGCATATAAAATGCAGCATTTTTCAAAGACCACTTAAAAATTATTGTTGATAGCCTCGATAGTGGGGGCCGCCCTTCCCCACACTGAGCTGGACCGTCCTGGGTCCAGCTGCGCGTGCTGCGATACTAGCATTCCAGAGCGTTTCAGATGGCTTGTTTTTCGGGGGTGGTACCCCTGAATTTGTCTAAAAATCAGAATTCCGACTTAAAATCTTGAGAACTAGATTTGAGCCTAGCTATTTGGACTATTAATTCTTAACACTTTAGAATATATTTTTAAATAATTCAGTGTAGGGCATCAAAAACATCTCACAGTGAACACAAAGTAAGTGGTTGCTTTGCTTCAGGAGCCTTGTTAGATGTAAGATTCAAATCTTTAAGCAGTAAAATCACAGTCTACAGGATGAGATGCTCACACTAAGAGAGTTCTATGGGAACTGAAACCAGTGGAAGCAAATCAGTTTGATATTCTCTCACATTTATACAGGGTCATAAATAAATTCATTGGAACAACAGAAAGACTACACATACTATTTTCATTAATTGCACTTCTCTTTTTTCTGAGAATATATAGTTGAGTTTGTTAATAAAAACACCAGTTTGACGTGACTTCACTCATTGCATAGAATATCTGTTTCTTCCCTCAAAAACATTATGATCAAAGGGAAACACTTCAGCTTTATAATAATTGCATTAACAACGATAAAACTTGCCAAAGTTAGTATAGGAAATGATCTTTATGATCTAGGGATAGTGGAAGTTTTTCAGAAAAGAAAACAATGTTTTACTATCATAAACAGTGGGCTGAGCCTGCCAACAACTTCTAGAGGCTCACCGAGATATTTGTGTTTTCATGTTTTCTGTATTTCATATAACATGTCATTTATGCCATATACTCGAGCACACCCTTGAAGAAATATAACTGTAGGCTTGGACTCTAATTTTCATTCTGTGACTAATTACGTGTATCCACTTGGGGATGTCACATGCTGGGCCTTACTGCCAATTACTTCACATGTGAAATGAAGTATTGGCCTAGAAGATGAGTGAGATGATGATGAGTGAGGTAAAGTGCCTATGAAACTCTAGGCACTAGGGGGATAAAATGGCAATACATTCCCTGGGACCTGCCTTCAAATACCAACTCCTGTATCAGAACGTACGCTGTACTATTCCAAAAAGATTTAGAGATCTTTCCTTGTCTTCTTGCTTCATCCATGGCAACTGAAGAGGTGGCAGGTGATGCATTCCCAAAACCCTCAAATCTACCTCTTATCATTGTACAAGAGAGAACACCAGCAAGAGATCTTACAACCTAATCTCAATGTTGCCAAAGAAAAACATTAGCCCTTCTGCTTTTGGATGATTTTGCCCTGCCTTCCAGAAAAAAATGGTAAAACTAAAATCACGTGAAAAAAATAAGTTGCTATGGCTTGTATGTTTTTATTTTATTCCTTTTTTGAGTCTACATTTTTGTTTTTCAAAGGCCTTTAGGAAACAATAATCACAAAATAAATCGGGTGCTGGTATTTTATAATAGTACTTTATTCTGCCTAAAGCACATTTGCAACCCTGTTCTCACTAACATTCATGAGTTATTATTATTATTATTTGTTGACTTGTTTGGGGGGATGTAATATTAAACTTCATGACATCACTCAGGAAGGCGTTGAAGCAAACAGAGCTGCCTGTGCTCTTTATATCTGGAAATTGATGCCAAGTGGCTAAATGTTTTTCTTAGATAGTTGTATGATTGCTATAAGTAATATAAAAGAAGGTAACTAAAAACATCTCCTAGAATAAAATTACATCTACAAAATGTACTTTTGGACATGATGAAATCAGATCCACAAAAGATTTAGCCAGTTGGATCAAGTTGCATATATACGCAAAAGTATTACTTCACAATCAATATTGAAATCTGAGAGAACCTAAAATCTAAGCCCTTACATTTAAACACTTCAATTAGCCCCATATTAATTGTTTCTATTTTATGGATTTTATAAAATCACTCATGGACAAATGGAGATAACCATTATACAAATTCCTACATTGAAAATTAGTAATTAAAAGGAAAGTATTAAGTAAGATTTCTGACTTTTTTTTTGAGACAGAGTTTCACTTTTGTCACCCAGGCTGGAGTGCAGTGGCCCTATCTTGGCTCACTGCAACCTCCCCACCTCCCAGGCTCAAGTGATTCTCCTGCCTCAGCCTCTTGTGTAGATGGCATTGCAAGTACATCACCACACCAAGCTAATTTTTGTATTTTTAGTGGAGACGAGGTTTCACCATGTTGGTCAGGCTGGCCTCGAACTACTGACCTCAGGTGATCCTCCTGCCTCAGCCTCCTGAAGTGCCGGAATTACAGATGTGAGCCACCATGCCTAGCTGAATTCTGACTTTTAGTAGTAGCAGTATTTCTGTTTTGAAATGGCTCTTTTAAAAATGTGTGTGTGTGTGTGTGTGTGTGTGTGTGTGTGTGTGTGTAGGAAATATGTCAAAATGTTAAAGATAATACTAATTATGCTATTTCAATGTTTGTATATTTGAAATTTATCATAATAGTAATTTAAAAACGGGTGACCTATAGATAATTTATTCTAACTGTGGTACCTTGAATAACTGACTTTACCTCTCTTGCTATCTGTAAAATAAGGACCTACCTGATCTAAGGGACTAAATAACTATAACTAAGTTATAGAATTTTGCAAAGGATATTGAATCCTTTACCTAGTAGGGTTAAGGCATATGAGTAGAAATAAGAATAACTTATTTAAATGATCAGAGTAAATGATGTCAAGATATCGGAGAATGAAGGCATTCTTTCATTGAAGAGGAGGAAAATTATTACTTAGGAAGATAGCTAACAAGTGTTTGTGTCTTGGATGAGACGAACACAATTCTAAGACAATTATATCCCTACCATAATCAGAGTGGGGGATGTGAGACATAACTCTACCACAACTTTCAGCTCCTATCTTAGTAACCAAAATGTTCTTTGGAATCTGAAACACCAGGCAAGCTCTAGAAGTAGCTGTGAACCACAGTAGGCAAGGTAAGCTGCTCTAGAAATGGATCTCTGTCAAAGGAAAAGTTACTTTAGTGGGGCTGGGGCCAGGGGCAGGGAGGAGGTGAGCAGAGGAATGTATTATTTTGGTTGAGATTGCAGATAATGTTGCATTACAACTAGTAAATCAGGATTTTTGGCAAATTTAAACAAAAATCTTTACAGGCATGAAGACCCCTGTTTTCTCTGTATATTATAATACATAATAAATCATTTTAATAATATTTTGGCAAAAGTTCTACCAGGAACAGCATGAAAACCAAGATTCATCATGGCAAAACTGTCTCTACCCAAACACTTATACAAAAAGACGTCACCCGGAAATACACAACTAGTTGCCAATTGGATGACAGTAGCTGTTTAGTTTGGTCTATTCCTTGGTCAGTGCCATAAAACAAAGATGAAATACAAATGGGACTTGAAGAAGAGCAGGGATTATGTATTTGAAGAACATAAAATAGTTGAATTTCCCCCATATGTGATATTTGAACATCTAAATAAATTAGTTGTCTTTACTAAAAAGAAATCAAAGTAATGGAAAAATAAACAACAACAACAAAAAAAACAGCTATTTTTCAAACTACCTACATACCACTGGAGAGTTTTCCTAATTCTCTGTTCTGCAGGCCCTGCTGAAAATCATGGGTTTAGATTAGAACAATAATTTGCAATGAATAATGTGCTAGAATATTGGTTGATGAGTCAAGAACAGCATTTTCCATGAAACAGAATAGTACAGGAGCAAATAGAAAGGATTGGAATGGAATGGAACATATTAGAGATCACTGTGTATGTACTGTATTTACAAAAGATATATGTGCTTTCTATGTATTTATAGGTGTGTATATATTAGATTACTACGTAACATATCTTACTTACTCTGAGTCATAGTTAAGTTTAAAAGCTACTGGTTTAGAGCAAGACAGCAACATGGTATTCAGGGACTGAACCTTCCCACCCACAGACAAGTTTTGATTGGCTTCTCAGAAGAAGCAAACAAGAGGAAATTAGCATCCCAAGACTGAACACTCACAGGAACAATGTTGAGAGAAAATGTATTTTCCAAGTTCTAGGATTATAGAGTTTGATTCTTTATTTGTGTGTGTCTTGGGAGGATGGTTGTTATAAATATATATTATGGTAAAGAAGCAGAGGGAATTGATATAGGGAATTCATTTGTGAATTAAAGGAGAAAAACGGGAAGGTACCTAGAAGGAAACTTGTATCTAGATGATATTTTTTTGCAAAGGGAAAATTTGATGGCAGAGAAAGGAAATGCAAAAAAATATGTATATTCGAGTCTGGAGAGACAAGGACAATTTATAGCAATAGTGTTGTCTCTTTTACATGTTGATGCAATGTTGTAATTAATTCATAGAGAACCAAGATGGAACCTTAGTTTCCTTTCTGCTTCCTGATGGATTAAAAAAAAAAAATCATCCCCTTATATAGAGCAAATAATTAATGACTAATTGTAAACAACAGATTAAAGCTGACATCATCGGTTACTTTTTACGAGGATGAATTAGCATTGGTACACAGTTTATCTTGTAGCACTCTAGTAAAAACAAAAGAAAACAAAACAAAAAACCATTTCCAAAGCAGCTACCTAGGATGGAGTATGTGATCTATAGCTGAAGAATAGAGAATGAGCTACGTATAGCCTTTCCCAGGCTTTCCATGGCTAGCACACTACATACCAGCCATGTTAATCAATCAATTACAGAGCTGAGCAGCACAAAACAAGGCTTTTTAAGAGTGTGCCCACCACCGTTGAAAAACTCTGTGTTGAAATCTCTAGTTATCTCCCTGCTACTTGAGGGAGAGTCACCTAACTAATGAACTTTAGGTGAGAAATTATAGTTGAGGTCTACCTTGTGCCATAACAATGTCAGAAAGCTACTCTTTAAAAATTGGTACATTCTTAGAATATGCAAATTTGAGGCTGGGCGCACAGTGGCTCATGCCTGTAATCCTAGCACTTTGGGAGGCCGAGGTAGGTGGATCACCTGAGGTCAGGAGTTCAAGACCAGCCTGGTCATCATGGTGAAACCCTATCTTTAAAAAAAAAAGAAAATGCAAATTTATTTTAATAATTAAGAAGGTAAGTTTACTGGAGAAAAAAACTTTCAAAAAATTTTTAAGAAGCCAAAGTAAAATTGGAGGATTAATACTCTGTATTTATAGGAGAGTTCCTTGCGTTAAGGTAATAAATGGTCTCCATTGTAATTGCTAACTTGAATTACTGAGGAGATTTAGAAATATGAACGTCCAAATTGCTCCTGCAGTGATTCTAATAAGCTTTGGTATTAAAAACCACTGAGACAGAGAAATAAGGTTTGGCTAGAGTTGAGATTCCATTTCCAGCTGTCTCTTGTTATTGGAAAACATATTTTCTTTTTCTTCACCATTACTCCATAGCTGGAATCTGAAATCTGAACTTCCAAGAAAGGACAATGAACCCTGATGCTATAACATGGCAGTTTAGGCCCAAAGAAGTCAGCCAATCAGCAACATAATGCACTATGAACCCACTGAAAATGAATTCAGAATGATTGTATTTCTCTGATAGAGTCCTCACAAATAAAGTGAAAAGTATTGGATCAAAAGCAAAACATTTGTAGGGAAAAAAGAAGAGATTCTTCTTCCCATTGAGAGACTCATTCTCCCTGTGGCTCTTTTCTGATCAAATGGTACAAAACTTTGTGCCTCCTTTAATAACTGTGACATTTCACACCAAGGCTGATGAATCTTATAAATAGACTGCCTGATCATGTCATGTCCCTGCTTGAAACCCTTTATTATTTTCAATATCATTCAGGAGAAAGCCCCAATTACATCATACCGTAAAAAACAACAACAAAAAGTTCTTATCTGCCCAATATCAGGTTTCTATTCCCCATGCCCATTTTATCCACTCTAGACTTCTTACAGTTCCCAAATTCAATAAGTTATTTTATATATCCATACCTTTGCTCACTTTACTGCTTCCAGCTATAAAGCAGCTCTTCCCAAGCCCACCAGCCCTCTACAAAGACATCTCTCCATTCAGCATTTCAAGACTTCCCAAGCTCTTCTTCCAAGACACTCCTCTATCAAAACAATCCCTTCTTGCTCATAGAATTGATCACTTCTTCTTCCGTATTTTCATCAGAGTCTATGCATCATACTTTAGTAGCAGTTCTAAAAATGCTATGCATTTAGATCGGCATTTCTCAAAGCTAGCGCTGTTGATGTTTTGGGCCAGATAACGCCATCACAGCATTGTAGGGTATTTAACAGCATCTTCTATCCTCTACATACCAGGAATAGTTCCCCGCAAGTCATGATACCCCAAAATGTCTCCAGACATTGCCAATATCTCCTCCAGACGTTGGCAATGTCTTCTTTTGCCAAAAAAACAAAATCACCCTTTAGATTTTGTTCTTTCCTAGAAAGAACATCTTTGTTCTTGTGTATCTTCGTTCATTCTTAGTAAATCTCTAAGCTTCGTGACAGCAAGAATATTATATTCACCTTTGTATTCAGGAGATACTAGAGTGCCAGGTCCACTGCAGATTTTCAAGTAATGTTTGTGAAATGAACGATTATCTTGGCACAAAAAGGATAGTACCATATCATCAAAATGAGGAAAAATAAGTGTATCAACATTTAGTCCTCAAGATAATGCTTTCTTGTTTAAATATTCCATTACTGATTAAACTTTTCAATTTTGTCTAGATATCAATCAAACTAAAATCACCCAATCAATCTACCCATCACTAGAAATAATTTATATTTATTTTTGTATGTTTTTAATACAACAGGAAATGGGACGTAGGGTCTAGAAATTGATTTGAAATTATACCTATGTAGATAAAACTCATATTAAAAATTGCTTAAATTACTGAGTTCACAGGTTCAGTTTTTTTTAAGTCTCATTCGTGTTTTTATGTTCTGTCCATAGCTTTAATTAATTGCTTCGCTTTTTCAAACAAAGCTCAGCTGTACTTTTTGTGTCCCATAAATAACTTTGATTTTTGTAAACTAAAAAGAGTCAAACAATACTATCTTTTTTTTTTTTTTTTTTTTTTTTTTTTTTTTTTTTTTTTTGAGACAGAGTTTCGCTCTCAGGCTGGAGTGCAATGGCGCGATCTCGGCTCACCGCAACCTCCGCCTCCTGGGTTCAGGCAATTCTCCTGCCTCAGTCTCCTGAGTAGCTGGGATTACAGGCACGTGCCACCACGCCCAGCTAATTTTTTGTATTTTTAGTAGAGACGGGGTTTCACCATGTTGACCAGGATGGTCTCGATCTCTTGACCTCGTGATCCACCCGCCTCGGCCTCCCAAAGTGCTGGGATTACAGGCTTGAGCCACCGCGCCCGGCCGACAATACTATCTTTCATGAAGTCTCCCTTTCACTTTACTGACAGTAGTGGCACACATTTTAATAGAAGTGATGAAGAATTTTAGAAAACAGAAATATATTACCTTAATTTTAAATATTTATTCAAGAGGTCTCTAACTAGAATTGCCTTGCCAGAATTCAAATACGTGAGCACAAATACATAATACTCAAATGCACAAAAAATTTTTAAACGTGTGTACTCTGTTGATAAGAATTTTGAATTTCTAAAAGATGAGTAGTTTTTTAAATTATTCAATTATTATAACTTATTACATGAAAATTGTGAAAAATTACATTTGAAATAGAAAAGTTGGCCATCAATTCTTTCCAATTCCATGATATTTCTTATCTAAAGAAAAATGATTTAATTTGAAAATACAACTTACATAATGTAAAGATTTATATCCTGTCTTGTTCAACTGAGAGACAGTGTAGTTATAACTCTGGCTTTTCTCAGGTAAGCACATATGAGCAAATATCACACTTTAAGTTCTAGTAGAAGACAATAAGTGCGCTTCAGCCTCTCTTACTTTTTGAATGATGCAATTTTAGATTCAAGAACTTACAACATTAGTGAAAGTTTCAAGTAAATATCATTTTATAGAGAATCCTAACTTTGCAAACAAACAAAGCCATTGACATTTTCACTTGGCCTTAGGTAATTTTTAATCAAACTAAATATATTTTTTAAGTTTAGCATTGGTATTTTTCACAGATATGGCAATAGATATAACCAAATCATTATGTTAGTATAACTTTAACTTGGCTGTTCTTGTAGCTTAGCCACTTTTTAAAAATTTTGGTTTCATAATTTTAAAAATATTTTTGTCACTTTCCAAGAAAAAATTCCATAAAGCTCTATGTATATGATTTTGGTTTTTATATTTCTTGATGTTCTAGGATATCTTATTGTGAGTTCTAGAAAATTAAAATTTAAACCAAGGGATTGGTAAACTACAGCAGGCAAGGCAAATTCTGCCCACCACCTATTTTTGTATGGCTCATTAGCTAAAACTTGTTTTCACATTTCTCAAATGGTTAACAAAAATCAAAGGAAGAATAACCTTGCATGAAAAAGTGAAAATTATATGAAATTCAAAGAATAGTATATATAAATAGAATGTTACTGGAACACAGTTGATCTGTACTCAAATTTTCTTTGGCTGCTTTTGAGATACAATGGCATATTTGTGCAATCATAACAAAAGCCAACAAAAACTAAAATATTTGCCATTTGGCCCTTTAGAAAAAAGTTTGCCGACCCTGCTATAAACAATTAGAATATGGTTATAAACTGTACAACATATAAAACTGGGGAACAGGACACAATCTATTTCTAAGGAAATTCCTTTCAGCAAATATTGTCTTTTAGTACTTTCTCATTAATACAGTTTTCTGTAAGCCTTCGTAAAGGCCATTGTCCATTAACAATAAAATACCATGATGTTCATTCAAACTGGTAGAATTGATCAGCTGCTTTTGTAAGATGTACCTTTCTTTACCTCATCATTGAAGTCTTGAGAGTTTGAAATTCCTATAATTCCCCACTTGAAATCAACTAAGACGTCTAATAATAATCAGCAGTGACTCTGAATCTGTAAAATCCACCCTAGTGCTTCACTTTATCATGTCTTGATTAAGCTGTTGTGTCTGGCTTCCAGCTACACCACTTTGTAATGAAGAAAAACACAGCAAACCGGATCAAGCTTAATTAATAGTCTTGATCTACTTTACATTTCAGCTTAAATACAAAATAAATAAATAAATAAAGCACAGATTTTGTAAACTAATAAAAAAATGAATTCCTTGCAAGCAAACATTTTTAATAGGTACTTAAATGATACAAAAGATTATCATTCTCTACTCATGAACTTAATGTGATTGAAGCTATTGAAAAAGCTATGAAAACATGTATCTTTAGTCACTTACTGTTTGATATAACTGAATAGATTACAATCTGAGCATCTGCTCACAGTTTGGTGGTTCAAAAGTTATGTTTAAAATAAGGATTCCTTGCAAAAAAAAAAAAAGCAATGGTTTATTACCTCTGCATTATTATAGGCCTTTTTAAGGGAATAAAAGCTCTAAATGTCTTGAAAGAAATGTAGCATTTTCCCTTAGTTCTCAGAACCATGAAAGACAAGAGAGAGAGAAACAAAGAAATGTAGAATTTGCTGTAATTTCTACCATAATCTTGTTACTATATTATGCAGCTGTTAACAATAATGATAACTCTACTTTATTTTGAGGATGTTTCTGAAAATCTCTAAAATGAAAGTATACACAACGTATTTCTAGATTTTTACATTTAGCTAAGTATTACAATAGTAAAGAAAAATAAAAACTTACACAGAGAAACTTAAAAATACAAAACTAGGTGCAATTATTCTGAAAGTTCTGAAATGTGTCACATGAGGGAAAACTAGTGAGCAAAAAATGGAATAATAAAGATGGATGTTTAACTAAATTCAACCTCTTTGTGGTTGCTACCAATTTATTTAAACTGACAGATTAGAACTGGTTTTGATTTTCCTTTATTTTTGACCCTTAAAGTGAATTGTAAGAATACAATTCAAAGGACCAAAATGAATAATGTCACAACCCTGAAAGCCAAGAAGATTATTATCTCAAATATGTGAATCAAAGATCTCTTCCTTAACACCAAAAAGTAACTGGTTTTACCACAGACAAAATGGAATAAGCCACTGGAATGGAAGAAGCCTTAGAAATCACCCAAGAAATGGAAATCGCAATGTTTCTTCTTAGTCATAGATAACTTCTCCCAGGTTATGTGAGATTTTGTGTCAATTTTAACAATACTAGGCTAATCATTAGAATAATTTTTATTTAAAAGAAAATCACACCATAATTATTGTCAATTATCATATCATCATCATAATGAGAGGTGATACCACATATATCCAGCCAGTTTCTCTGGTCCAATCGAATGCTGATAAGAAATCTAAAATATAAACTGTTTGCTTTCATTCATGACATCTGTGGGCTGTGGTCGGCTGACAAACTCTGTGGCTGGAATTCACGTCTGAAACACAATGGTGTGTCAAATCCTGCACAACTTTTGACTTTAACCTCAAGATTGAAGAAACTGCCAAAAGATGCAGTCCTTTGAAATATAATCAAGATATTTGGGATGGATTGAAATTTACAAAATACAATGTTTTTTCTATCTTCCTGTACCCAAGTAGGGGAAGATGTTTTTCACTTCCTTTTGCTACACGGAAGACAATTCCCAAGCCAAACGTTACCCATCACTGGAACCACAACAATTAGTTTTCCTGGAGGTTCTCTTGTGTGTTAAAAAGAAAACATTATTAAATTAAACTGAGTCTTCCATGCTTGGTTAAAAAGGCAGCATTTTTAGTCCCTTCAGGTGGCTTCAGTGCTGGGCACTTACCCAAGTCCCTGGTTCTGTGGAGTCAGCTGTCCGCCATGTGCTAGGTTCTGCCGCATGTGACTCAGTGCTTGAACGCCTGACCTCACCGAACTGTTTCAGAGAAGAGTCAAGCCTTCAAATGAGAGAAGAGCCGCTCTTTTTGAAATGTCTTTTTATAAAAAAAGAAAGAAAAAAACTGAATTTTAGACAAGCAAATGCTTCCACAGGTCTCACAAGGTTTTTGCAAGACTAATCATCACCACCATGAAACCTGAGCTCATCTTTCAGAGATCTTTGTTTCCTTCTATTTCTCTTTGTTTTCGTTTCATTCCCTTACACTTTTTTTCCTCTACCCATGCTTGAGCTTGTATTTTATACTGTACAGAAGTCGTGAGTGGTATATGTGAAGTGAGATATCATCACCCTGATGAGGGAAAGTCTGCTGGAGAAAAATCATAAAGAAACAAGGCCTGGGATTGGAAGTGGAGCTGATCTGCACAATTATCAATGTCCTGTTGTGTTCTGTGAAAGACGCCGGGCCCTTTCAGTACTACATTTCACGTAGTGATGAAAACGGGATATGGAATACCATCGTGAAAACTTGTTTGATTGGAATAATAATGACTAAGAGGCCGACAACGCAAACAAACCCTACAGGACCCAGTTGTGTAGGAAGCCAGACACTGACCCTGCTTCACAACCTCAGCTTTTGTTTAGGGGCCTCCAACCAGCTCCCGCCTTCCCCAGCCTTTGGAGCCTGGAACCCAGTTTGGAAGTCATCTAAGCATTCCACTCCCAAAGCTGTTATGATTTCTCATTGGAAAGAAGACTGGGAAGCTGGGATACAGGCACCACAGCGAACGCTTTTCAGGATGCTTTGGCCGTAGTGAAGTAGTGAAAAACTTTGCTACTCTTTTAGTACCAAAATGCACTACTGTGCTTAGGAATCGTTGTGTGGAAGATTGAAGCCTTTTGTATTGATTTCTATTACTCCATCTGCCATTTAATAATAATGACTACCCTGAAAAAAGCACATTGCTCTATCAGTGGTTCCTGGCCTAACCTTTATAAGATTTCATTTTATTTAATTGGCTTGGAGTACGTTAACAACAGTTAACGTTCTCGGTTACCTCTGGGATAGAGGCAAGTTGCCTATGGCCACTGCGAACTGAGATTAAAATCCGAGTTCAGCCTCTTAAAATTTCTAGTCAACCCCCTGGATCAAACTCTTTCCCTAAATGGTAAGTGATTTTAAATCGAATGTAACCACTAAAAATATAATAGCCAGAAGCTATTCACATTGCCTTCTATTTTCTGCTTAGTGTTGAGTGAGAGCATGGTACTTTCTACACCAAATCCAGGCTCATGTTCTGCAGAGAAGTGTCATTCCACAAATAAGCATTCTTATAATACTATTCTACTATTCTACCCATGAATAAATATGAAGTTCATGAATCTACTTATTTTTCAAATACCTATAATATAAGCTGTCTTGTATGTGAGGGGGTTAGCTACTCATTAAAAACATTAATGGTATCAAATTATTGCATGTGCCCCCAAATATGTGTATCTATTATGTATCAATAGTAAATTAGAAAATACATAATTTCAACAATCGTGGGAAACTTCTTTTAGGTCTTCCTAATTATGTTGACAGTAACTGCAACTTTTTCTCATTCTTCAGAAACTTACTATGTGTGTTCTACTAGATAATGAAGCTTTCAAGCTAGATATTTTCAAGCAATGTTTTAGGTTTTGCTTTGAACACATAACCATCAGGTCTTCTACTATTTTAAAATTTAAAATGAAAATGCAACAGGTTCAAGTAGCAATTAATAAATTCTGACATTTATAGAAAAAAAATCAGTAGCTCTGTCCTATGAGAAAATGAGCATTTCATAAATATTGAATACGACTACCCACATACTCTACAAATTGGTTAGCTAAGAAGACAGTAATTCCATTAGAGGCTTTCAGCAAGGAAAAGATAAAATAGTTGAGATAAAGTAGCTCACATTATTTGTTACTATTTTACTTTTAAAATGTGATGAACAACAATGTTATTCATCCCACAAAATTTCAGAGGAAATTTTACCAGTTATTGGAAAACACGGAGCCCCTTATCAGGGAGAGTTCTTGTCTTACAGACTGGGTGACTTGGCTGAATATTTGATTAGTTGTACATGCAGCATATGCTTCTATCAGGGAATAATTTTAGCCATATGAAATATTCATCACTATCTAATAGCACCAGAAGTGGAAAGCTGGTCCAGACAAGGACTTAATGTTTCATAATCAGCGGAAAAGTGACCAGTGCCCTTTAGTTCCTAAAGAAGGTTGAATTTAGACTAAGGCATTCTGACTGGTAACTATTTCTTCTAACTAAATGGCTCATTCCCATCATCCTTTAAAAGTCATGTAACTAAACTCTCAATGACTGAATTACTCCAGTTAGAAAATGAAAGTAAAAAGTGCTCCTTGTCACAGGGAGCTATAAATGAAGAATAGTAAGTTAGTACTTTAGGATCTCGCTTATGAGAGAATTATGTCCTTTATATTATTCAATATAAGCACTTTTTAAATATGGGAAAAGCAGATTACATTTTTGTCTTCAAAGCAAAGTTTTAGCTTCACACTAAAGCATGACATTATAAAGCAAACAAAAGAAATGTGTGTCTCTAAACTCCTATGCTTCATGAAGTCTGTAGCTTCCATCCAAATGTTTAGCCTCATTTTCAGAGTTCTTTTGGGGCCTAAACTGAGTCACATAAAAATATACATATATTGATTTTGCATTTGGATCAAAATAATCAGTTAATCCAGCAGCCAGAAAATAGTTTTGAACATCAGAGATCCCACCCCCATCCCCTACCCTGACCCAGCTCACTTTACCTTTTATTTTTAACTAGTATGTTGCTATCTCATACAAACAGTGTAATAGCTTTCTTACTGCAGAGCTGAATTACAGGAGGGCTATAGGCTTTTCAGTTACTTACAAAATGAGTTGTAGTCCAGGTACTCTTATTATACACAAATAAATTGGCTCTATGTCCTAATGGAATTTCAGGCCACACAGCATTGTAGACAAATTGTAAAAACAGACTCAGCCACACTTGAAAGAAGGCCCAAACAAGCTTCAAACATAAGTACAATCGATTTCCCAGCTCAACAAGTAATCTAACCAAATATTTCTAATCTCAGGAGTCTAAAAGCTGAATACATTAGCCTTACTTTTGATCAGCATGAATTGTTAGTTGATAACTTAGCAAGCAGCTATAAGGCTAAAGTTTTATTGTATTATACATATTATTTTACCACAAAAGGGGAAAATGTTATTTTTAAAATGCTGAATTTATTACTACATTAAGACCATTAGTGGAAATACTGATATATTTTTCTTACATGGCAAGATACTTAAACCTCTGTTTCTCAGGTATTTTTAAATAAGTCCACTTACATATAAGATTTATTAATATATTCTAGATGGTTTCAATGAAGATTCATGGTGAATACAGTATTTATGGTACTATAATTCTTCACAGTGATTTATTTACAGATGATTAATTCCAGGAACTAGCTTTACTAGGTAACTGATATTGAATAACTTTAAGAAAGCCTTTAAATCATCTCCAGATTTCTAAGGCATTTTCTTGTTTCTTGGATTACTTAAGCTTACTTATTTCTGGAAATGCCTAATCAAAGGCATTAAATTTAAAATAATTGTAAATTGGAGTGCTGATGGGTATTTAAGTGCAATTACTGTGTCAGCTCGCCAATACTGCCCTATTTGACAATAAAAGCACTGAAATTGTGGTTTGTATTTCCAGCAAATCTTTGTTGAAAGCCACAGACTGGATAATGGTAGGAAAAATTGTTCTAATCACATTTCTATCGTCATAGACAGTGCTATTCCTTTTAAAACCAACAATTCTAAGCAACACACAAGCTAGAAACAGGCTACTGCAATACTTTCAATACATGTTACAGAACTGTGGGAGATTGTCCTGAACCCAGTAGTTACATTGAGCATCCCTTTTTCTCTAGAACAGGAAACAAACTTTAAGGACCACCAAGGCTGGAAGGTGAGAAGTAATATAAGCCACCTGGTGAACGGGCAATGTGGACACATTCAGCGAGTAGCAGGAACCATGTTCAACTGGAGAGCACACAGCTCGCCTCCCTGCCTCAAGGCAGCCGTGCTGGCTATACTCTTCCAGAAGATTACTGTCATCCAGGAATACGCTACCCAACATTGCCAGAAACCTCAATTATTTACCAAAAAAAAGCAAGCAAGGCTTTTATTTGAAATCACCCAAATTTTATATGATGTTCATGTTTTTTAGTCATTTGGACTGGATTAAACACTTGAGCTTCCAATTATTCACCTTATCTAGAAGTCTGACAAGTCAGTAATATATTCTTACTATGGTATCATTTTCTACTAAAATCTCATGGCTTTTGGACAGCACTGCCCAGTTGGCCCGTACCGGCATTCTCCTGAGTAAAGAGTGGATCTTGTATGCCCATTTATAGGGAATGTCCATTGGGCCCAGCATCAAAGTTGCATGTATATATTTTCAGCATACAAAAAGTACCACATTTGGAAAGGAAAAAGTTATAAGCCCAAACATATCATCTTGATATCACTTTTCCTACAACCTTTTCGAAGTAGGTTAGCTATAACATCACATAGCTACGTTTTTACACATTCAGAATGAAATTAAGGTGGTATTTTAACCAGGCAGAGGATGGAAGATGAGCAAGATAAATCAAGTTAGAACGTTTTCTGGGTTTTTAAATAGATTGCTTAACTTACAGAAATATATAAGTTATTGATTAGAATGCAACGTATATGGAAAAATATTCATATCCTGACCCTTCCTTCATGAACGGAACTTTATTAATCAATCTTTTTTTCTCCTTCATCACTTTTCAATGTTTTTTCTTCCTTCTAATCCTTTTCCACATAGCCAACGTTAAATACTGCAATGAGAGTACTATATATGGAAAAAGCACTACCGAAGTTTTGTTTCAGGATAGTCATTGTTTAACATATTTTATAAAACCACTGTCCATAAAGGAGTCTTCTAAAAAATAAAAACATTGACTTTTTTATAAGAAAGAAAATAAATCATTTAATAACATAAAACAAGCCACCACACCATTGATAAGTAGCAGTGAGGCTAGTCAATCAATCTGAATAAGTTTCAGACACAAATAATTAACTTTTCAAGTTGTCTTGGAGAAAATGTCTATGGCCGTCTTAAGACCATTCTCTGCGCTGTGAACCCAAGCCCACAAATGGGCACAACATGGTCTTGGTAGTTTAATGTTACTGTTAAAAAAAATGGCATTTTTTTTTCAATTTTATGACTTACTATGAACTACAGAATATTTAATTTTATTCATTAATATCTATTTATTTCTATATTTATTCTTGATTAAAAAAAACTAAGTGTAATAAACACCAAAAGACAGGTGACTGAAGAGTAGTCTAGCAGAAGCCAAACCAGTTTCTAGTCTAGCTATGTAGCCATGTAAAATCATTATAGGGTTCAAATGCTTCAATTATCAAAGGAAATTCATAGAGTTATTTCAAAAATCATTTGTATAATAATAGAGGCCATCTAATTAAGCCAATACACCAGCCGATGCTTGAATCTCTTATAACCATTCATGTACATAGTTTCATAGTGTCTCTGCCTCTCTTACACACACACACACACACACACACACACAGGCACACACATGCTCATATATACATGTATATGTGTATATATAGGGATATATACATATGTCCTTATCAAAAACCAGCCAGTCTGTACTTGTAAACCCCCTACAGAGCTCACAGTTTCTGATGAGGGGTAATCCATTTTATCTTTGGAGCAACTATGACTATCGGAAAATTCATCCTTATGTTGAAGTAAACTGTATCTTTCTGTTATAGTTACTTATTCTTCCTCCTTGGAACAATACAAATTATGTGCAACAGCACCATATATTTTAATACAGCAAACTGAATACAGCTAATACATCATCTCCAACTTTTTCCATTTTTCAGGCAAAATGACCTAAGCTCCTCCAATCATTCTTATGATAGGCTAAAGCCTCCCTAATGTCACGTTCACTTCTAAATAGCCTACAGCTAGTGTAGCAGCATCCTGTCCTCTGTCTCTGGTTCTAGAAGCAAACATAATCCTCTAGGTGGGAGCTAGTGAGCATCCCACGCAGAGTTGAAAAGTACTGTTACTTAAGTATTTCAAATTTTGTACCTCTCAAACCATATTTTTGTTAAGCAAGTGTGATGATTAATTTTATGGGTCAACTTGGCTAGGCTACAATGCCCAGTTGTTTGTTCAAACACCAGTCTAGATGTTGCTATGATGTTGGTTTTTACATATGACTGACATTTTACAATCAGTAGAGTTTAAGTGAAGCAGATTGTTCTCCATTATGTAAACAGGCCTGAAGAATAAAGACAGAAGTTCCCTGAGAAAGAAGCATTTCTGCAACATAGAAGCTCTACCTGAGGTTCCCACCTGCTGCAATTTCAGGCTCAAGAATGCATCAACCCCTCAATGGATTTCCAGCCTGCCAGCCCACCCTGCAGATTTTGGACATCCTCGCCCTGCAATTGCATAAGCCAATTTCTTTATTTAAAAAATTCCCTAGATAGATATATAGATAAATCGCTAGATATAAAGATGACAGAGATACTGAGAGATATATCCTATTGGTTCTGTTTCTCTGGAGAATCCTGGCTAATACAGCAAGCTAATTTTATACACGCTGCTGCTAAACTTCATCACTCCTATCCTATAATTAAAATTTCTGGTTTTAGTTTTTATTTGTTCATACCCAAAATGAAGGAAATTACATTTATTCACAATAAACATCATCCTATTTGAGTTGACTCATTACTCTTGGAGGAAGGATTCTTTTGGAAACCTAAATCTGGTTTCCCATGTATTCACTATCTGTCCAGCTTTATCTGAAATACAGATAATAGATTCATACTTGCATCACCAAGCCAAGTTCTAGAAGTTCAATCCATATAAGAGTTAACGCTGTAAGAAAATAGTTCTACACCAACCATAAATCGTGTGTTATTCTTGTCTTTCCAAAGCATAAATAACTCTTTTAAATCACATTAGACAAATTATAAAGCTCAATTTTAGTAATACAGTTTATTCCTACCCAGCTTACTAAATTTTCAGAAGAGATTATACCCTTTAAATGAACAATCCTAAGTAAGTATTGAATTGAGCCTGTGTACCCCCAAGGGGATTTAGACCATCTGCTAATTTTGCTGGGCAAAGGGGTTTTCGGTACAGTTTTGTACACTTTCATCTTTGGAAAAATAGAATCCAACTGCCTCCAGCTCTCATCCCCTTTTCCCCACAGTTAAATACTTCGTCTATTTAAAATAAACTTTTGAAACCACTTTACGTTATTTAAAACCCAACGTATTTCTGTCCCACAATGAACACAGCTGGGAATATTAAGGCCACTAGAAGACTATTTCGCAAGCAGACGCAATTCGTTCTTAGGAACTGAGGTCCTTTCAAAATTATTTCCTGATACCAGTTTAACCTTTACATAAACAATTAGTAGGTCAAATGATATTTTTTATTTAGTCTAATAAATATTTTGGAAGGCGAACAGTATTACATTTGGAAACACGACGGAAATCTTTCGGCACTTTTAGCTTACCACCATTCTCCTCCCGCTACCCACTCTGTGAACACATGCGTGTGTAGCAAGCCTTTCATGAACAAGGAAACCATTCTAGACTTGGATTCCTGGGCCCGCTCTCCATCAGCAGGTTTCCCACGCCCTTGCAGGTGCCAAATAGCAACTCTCCTGTCTCTCCAAAAGAATTCTTAATAGAGAGGGGATTCAACATTAAGTGGCTTCCTGATTTCACCATTTCTAAAGACCAATGTTAGGTTGCTGAAAGATTACTTCATTTGTGCCATTGGGAGTCAGACAATCTTTAGAACAGAGTCAATGAGGTAATGCTGTTTTTCTTTTTGTGTGTGTGGAATAAATATTGGTGCAGCTAGCAATCTGTTGCATTTTTGTGCATACAAATTTTTGAAACTCATTTTTTTGTAAACGGCTCTTCTGTGGTGTCCTAATTTTCAGAATTTCAGGTTTTCATGAGAAAGTAGATATTGACATGATAGCAATTTTAATGATAATCTATGTAGTAATAGGAAAAGAAAAGTAAAGAAATGCATGTGTTTGCCCACTACTGATTCTCAGCTCCACTCTAAGCAAATATTTACTCTGAATACAGAAAATAAAATGTCCTCCTGGTGGGAGTACATCCATAAACTCCCAGTCTATAGATGCCAAAAGCCAGGTCGCAGCAATAGCTCCACATATTCATGTTCCATCAGATCGATATGCAATCAAGATAAAAAATGAAATAGAATTCACACTGAAGGGAAGACTCTCTCATTTATCAAATATAAAATTAAAACAGGAGATAAAACACTAAAACTATTACTTTTAGGAATATGATCAGTAGTCTGGAAAATGAGTTTTATACAGATATACTGAGCCCTCAAGAATAATTTGTACAAAACCTAATCAATGATGCCGGGCTTGCATAAGTCATGCCTAGTGCCCTCTTGGTTATAATTTCTTCTCCTAAACAATGTCCATTATTCCTTATGCTTTTTGAGGCAAAAGACTACTGAATATCCACATTTGAACCATGTGATTCTGTAAGTTGATTTGTGAAAATTTATTTGACTTGAATCCACAGTTGAGCTCTCACCTTGAAATCAAGGTGCTGCATTACTAAAATAAACAGCTTTCCGGAAGTCAGCTTTTAATCACTGTTCCAGCAAGAAATGGAAACTCCATAGGTAATTGTTATTTATTGATATTCATCCTAAGAATAGAAGGAGGTGTGCCTTCCTCAAGTTTTAAGAAATACAAGTCAAAACCCGTTAAAAGGATTAGGAAATAAATACTACATATGATGCTGAAATTAGAAAAGAAGGTTGTATCTTCGATAGTTTAACATGCTTTTAGTACAATTTTATTTTGTATAATTCCTACACTACACAGGAAATATTCTGGGCAGTGATGTGTGTGGGTATGTGCTATGGTGTGAATGTCTCCTCTAAAACCAATGTTGAAATTTAATTACCACTCTAACAGTATTAAGACGTGGTACTTATCAGAGGTGACCAGGTCAAGAGGACTCTGCTCTCATAAATGGATTAAAGCCATTTTCTCAAGAGCAAGGAGTGTGCTCCTATACTTGATGTTAGCCAAAAGGTGAAAAATGATGAAATATACTCCTGATAAACACATAAATCTGATCCCCATTTTTCTCTCTGTCTCTTGCACCTACCCTTCCTCACCATCTGATGATGGTCTTTCTGCCCTGTTATGACACAGCTGGAAGACTCTCCCCAGACGTGACTCCTTGATCTTGAACTTTCCAGTCTCCAGATCTATAAGCCAAATAAACTTCTATTGTGTATAAATTGACCTGTCTGCCGTATTCTGTTGTAGGAGCAGAAAACAAACTAATATAGTATGTTTTTGTCTACATGTGTGTATTCTGTTTATTGAGGATCTCAAGGTCCATTGTATTAGATAGCTGATTAAGAAAATATCTTAAGGATAAAGTATATGTTTTCTCAAGGTCACCATATTATCACATTTGTTTGTTTAGATTATTATTATACTTCCAAACTGATTTAAAGGATCTTATAAATAAGAAGAGTAGCTATAATAAAGGTTTTTTGATACATTTAAAGAACAAAATTCAAACAGTAAAAAGAGGATTTAGTTTAAGAGTGTACAAAGGACCGGTGACCAAGATATGAACAGTATTTTTAACAGCAACTCACAGAAAACCAAAAACACAGACATTCTTTTTTAAGACTGTTCCTTATTATTGTTCCTTAAAAAAAAATGCGAAGAAGAAAAGTTAAATGACAGGAAATGTCCCTTTTCTGCAAGTCTCTAGATGGTCTTCTGAGAATTTTTCTTTCTTTAATTCTCAGTTTCTGCAGAAATCATCCTTGTGCCAGACATTTTTAATTGCTTTTCCAATAGCTATTTGCTTAATTTTCCTTTCTAGAATAGAAATTAATTTAATGGCTAATGTTTCTGTTTGAAAATACGTAGCTTTCCACAATCCCATGAATCTGAAGATGAGTGTGTGACGCAGTTCTGGGCAAAGATGTATCAGTGGCAATTACAGGGTTGGGCTTTTCAGTATCATTGTCTTCCTGAGAAATGGAGCAAACCTGCTCAATGTATCTTTTGCTCTTTCCCTTTTCCCTTTTTCTCTTTCTAGATTTGAAACATAAGGTCTAGAAGGGCGATAGGGTTTTTCTGTGTGTGTGAGCGTGAGGACAGCACATTGCTCCAAGGATGGCAAAGCTAAAAGCTAGAGGGCATCTGGGACTTCCCTGTCATCATATCATCCTAACAACCCTGGACTTTCTGCCTGCTGACTATTACGTAAATAAGATCAAATAATAAAATAAAGCACTTTCGTTACGTTTCTGCGACATACAGCTAAAAACAACCCTAAATCTTGAACTTTCTTTATGTGTCCCAGTCCCAGTCTGGCTTAGCTGCTCCTCCTTGTCTCTGTGACGTTTCGTACAAACCCAGTATATGTAGAGTGGCACCTGAGTCTCATTGCATTGTGCTGAAAGGCGGATACTGGAGGGTAGAAAAAAACAGCATTTTATAATTTGCTATAATTAAATCATCATAACTCTGCTCTGCTCCAGATCCCTTATCTTAGCTTTCAGGACAATAAACACAGTATTTAAAAAAAGGTAACACTCCTCTTATTTTTCATAGCTCTTATCATTGCCTGATGGTACCGGGTAGCCACATCTCTCTCTGGAGGTCCGTGAGTAGAGTCATGACTGTGTTCATGACTAATGTAAGATATCAATAAATACTAACTGAATATATAAATTAATCAATCATTGAAATGAAAACTTTTTGGAGAACTGAATATTGTAGCTTTCTACTGATTTCATTTAAAGCAGAGAATAGATTGTCGATTTCAAAAAATTGATTGTTCATCCCAGGTGGACCCCTAAAGGATGGCATATGTACATATATTTGAAAATCAAGTCTTCTATAAATGCCTAAAATAAAGATTTTTAAATGACTTACCCATTAGTTATAGAATTGGTGAGATCTGAGATTTATTTTTATGTAAATATTGAATAACTTGTCTTTATTCCTACCCAGCTGCAGAAGAATGGAGTTGGGAAGGACCAAGATTTTTCAGCTATTTTAGTTCTTTCCAAGGTACGTCCAAGAATGCAATTAAATCCTTGGAGCTCTGTGTCACACGTTACCTTAAAAACTTTAAGAGTATATGTTAATAATTTTCAGTCTCTAACATGTGAGTGCTAAGAAAAAGTTAAATTTGAGGAGACCACACCTTAATGGCATTTCAAGATGAGTTACTCCCACGGAACATGGAGAATAAACTTTTTAAGCCTCATCCAGTTGGGTATGTAATCCTAACTTCAAAAATGATGATTTTCATTTTGGTGAAGTTGATATTGAGCTCTTACTTCTGATAACATTTGCCCAATTTTTTTCAAGCTGACCACCTCATTGTATAAAAAAAGAAATACGTTGACCTCATAAATAATTGGAAAATGTAATTCTGAAAGATTTCGTTCAAAGAGAAAGACAGGCTCTGAATTATGGCATTGGATTAGTGGATGGCTACAGGTAGTCATTCTTTTAAAAATGACTGTGGTTTAGAGTAAACATCATTTATTTTTTAAGAACTTCTGAATGGAGCAAGTAAGTTCTAAAGTGAAAAGTTAGTCAAAATTACCTAGAATTTGAGGAGAAAATAAGCAAAATATAAACTTGTACAAGTGAAGTTAACCATAACCAATATATTTGATCAACAATTTAAAGAAGTGTCCATCCTAAATATATATATATAAATGTGTTGATACTGAGGATAAGGGTGTATAGACAAATTTCACGGTGGGGGGGCCCCAAAAACATAAGTTATAGAAGATCAATTACATATCTAAAGTTGCAATACCCAAGGTCTTCAGAAAGGTGTAATCCTGGTAAACAAGAGTTGAGAATTACATATTGTAATTACATACTGAGCTGAGGGTAACTTGCATGGTTGTGTTTCTAGCCTACTGCATAGGACAGGGTATCCTGCTTGGCTTGCGTCAGCCTCTAGCCTTCTCAGCAGGTTATCTCTATAGTAAAGAAGGATGCATAACAATCTATTAGCACGGTTTCTAAAGTTAATGCAGACTTTTGTCTGAGTTTTCTGATAATCATCTGATTTTCCGAATAGACATCTCTTCTGTGAAGAGATCCTTAGTATACAACTTTATGACTCTCATGTCTGGTCATATTGATTATAAAAGCAATATATTATGAAAGCAAGTGTTTCTGTCAGATCCCGTCACAGACTCACATTTCCAAAGACAGTTAATTTTCATTGATTAGTATTATATGATTAAATAAAAGTAAAGTAAGTTTTAAAGGATATAAAATAGAGAACTTTAGAGTTGGAAGGAATCTCAGGAAGTATACAGCCCAATTCTTTCATTTAACAAAGAGAAGACCAAGGCCCAAAGGGGTAGAAGATCCAAGGCCACCATCTGTTTAGCCCAAGGGCAAGGAATGGAGCCAATATCACATCACTCCCAATCCAGGCTTCTTTTAAAGAAATTGAACAAGACAAAGAAAGAGAAATTTTCTTTTACCAATGGTTCAGACTTTAAAAAGAAATCAGAATTAGAAACAACAGGCCTATCTGGTTAGAGCCGACCCTGATGGAACAGGCTGGTATAAATTGAGAAGATAATTTGGCACCACAATGAGTAAGGAGTTAAAAGTTCGATGAAATTTCTTTAGGTTTCATTGAACGCACTTTACCTTTAGGCATGCAATTTCAAAGCGCCCCGGAAGAGATAGACCTGCTCCTGACACATTTTAGGTTTTTGCTCCTCATACCACATGACTTCAAGTCTTCTGTTACTTACCTTGCTTTATTTCTGCTGTTGATAGTCAACGTGTCTATCTGATTTAACTGAAACATTTAAGCAACTGAAATAAACATTCTACTTTCATGAGGCACAGATTTGAAGCAATAAAAATTGAGAAATCACCTTTCCTTTAAATAGGTCAAAGTAACTAAAAATGGAATCTTGTGGGTATTGAGTCAAGGAAAGGAAAGGAGCTTCATCTTTTCCCTCCAAATCAGAGGATGGACCAAATGAGTAACTCTCAACAATCTACTTGTTTGAAGAAATGTGTTGCTTATGAAATGCACTTATTATGACTCTTACTTTGGAATTATCACAAAACCAAACGTTCTTCTGATGACTCTACTCCACTTAACAATACTTGTAATATAGCAAATAGTCATCTACTAATCATAATTTTCAGGTAAAGGAATATCACAGCAGCTATTACAAGCTCAAAGACACTGATATCTTCCTTAAAATGTTTTGCTGTTTCAAGGACGGGAAAAGTATATAGTACTAGGCTGAGTAACTCTTAGGGGAACGTCACTGAGAATATTACAGCTTTGATATGGCTTTTCTGATATACAATATGTAACCTTGTGTCCCAGGAGACCATTTGTCTATTGGAGTTATTCCCATTTTGCACATTTTGATCCTGGGTGCTATCTCTAGGAAGAAAAGAAGCAGAGAACAACTTTCTATTGTCCAGACACTTAGAGTTGAACTGGAAATACAGACCATACACAAGAGATAGCCAAAGAGTTAGTATATCTTGCTCTGCCTCGACTTACATTGTACTGCTTATATCTAGATCTGTTGAGTTTTGTTTATACTGGAAGAGAGAAATTCACCGTCATATATTACATCAAATCTGAATAGAAACACGACCACAAAAACAAAAGCAGATTTCCTATTAACTCACACTCACCTGAAACATTCATCTCAATTCGAACTTAGGTTAACTCACAGGAACTGGCGTCCTCCTCTGGGACAGTTTACACATCCTCTAGAATTTAGAATTTCTAAACGAACGTCTAGGTGATGGCAGAGTATCTAGGCAGCCTACACTTTAAAAGGCTCAAAATGAAAAAAAAAGGCACAGTAAAATAAATCACCAGGGCTACGTAGTGGTAAATACCTCATTTTCTTGTTGTGTTTACCCTTCTGACCCAACAGAACAGTAATGTATATCCCCTCATTGCATTCTTAAGAAGGCTATTTACACGGCATATCCAATGGGTTTATGCTGTATGCAATAAATTCTCAGCTCTGAAATGCGAGTGAGACTGTAGACATCATTATTGGAGGAATTAACCTTGTAAATGAGGAGCACTCTTATCAAAGCTCTGGGTTTTGATTATTCAAGAGGGACACAGGAATACAGGCAGTTTTCTGCAGAATTATAACGATCAGCCTTACAAAATACCACTCACTATGAATAAGTAATAATATCTGGGCAACAAGTGAAGAATTCTGACTTCATATTTCAAATGTCTGGGTACCACCTTGCAATGTTTCACACGAAAAGAGGAAATAAATATTATGAATATCTCTGACCCATAGAATTAAGGTCCTGTTCATCTGCAGCGGTCTGTATCATGAACTGGTTGGGCTTGACAAAGCTAGGAGGAGGAACCCGCTAGAGTAGAACCTTCTCCATTCACACTGCCTGTGTCCTCACAGCCTCGAAATATGTCCCAGAGATTCTTGATGTCCCACTCACCATTCAACCGCACCTACGTGACTTCAACCTCCGCAGTTAAGACACCTCGGGATAAGCTGGAAGGTTATTAACTTCCTGATTTGTTAAGAGGTTATAGGAATCTAAGGGTAGGATGAAGCTATTGAATTAAAGCTCAAAAAATGGGTCACTAGGAATCAAAAAGAAAAACTCATGTTTTCTCACTTAGGTAAAATCCTCAGATAACATTATGTGCATCTAATTCCAGCCAGTTTTCTAACAAAGAAACACTTCTGAGGATTAACATGGGGCATGAAGATTCTTCTACTGATTCTTTCTCCATTAATTCATGATAGCTATATATATATCTTGAAGAGGTACAAGAAGAGAGTATTTCACAGAGTCTGTAATTTGGATGAATATTAACATTTTTCCTAAGTAATTTGGAAACAAAAGCTCAGCTATCTGATGTCTTTCAAGCCCAGGTATAAAACCTAACCACCATGCCTAGGAATGAGGGAGTAGATGGATGGAGAATTTTTCCTCATACAAATACTTACAGCATCCACAGTAGTAAATATAAATCCCATTGCACATTGTGGTATAGGCGGGATTACAGGGTGCACCTATTTGTACAAATCGTAAAGCTGAGATTTGTGTATTTTAATATCTATAAATTATATCACAAAATAGAACTTTAAAGAATAATAATAATAAAGTAGGGGTGGGAAGTGGGTATAATAAAAGATAAAACAAGAATAGCTGAATATTGATACATTTTGAAGCAGGATGATGGGTACATAGGGGTACATTATGCTATTTTTTTTTTTACTTTGCATAGGTTTGAGATTTCCAAAAATAAAAGCTTTTTAAAACACTAATAGTTTTCGTCACAGCTTTTATCCATATTAGGACCATGATTAAAATCTACTAATATAATTGACATTTTACAATGCAGACTGAAGACATCACCTTCACAGCCCCACCTGAAGGAAACAGCTTGACATTTTCTAACCTCTGGTTCTTTGCTTGAATAAAGATAGGACCTTAAAAAAAGCACTGTCATCGTCATCAAATATTATTCTATGGCCTCAGAAAGTCAGAGATACCTGAGCAACTCCACACTGCTGGGGCTTCTTGGGTCTGCGTGGTTTCCATTTCTTTACACCACCTTAAATACACTGAGCCTACTTGTAGGGACTTACCGATGACCTCTCGCTACTGACTTAGCCTTTATTAATTCTACCACCGTATTTCTGAGATTCTCAGATTAAGAATATTCTGTACTATTACACAGCATCCTACTTAAAGCACTGATTCTTCAATACAGATATCTTTCTAAAAATATTTAGTTAATGTTCAAGCTTTGGTACAATTAAAAGTGAGGGTAAAACTGCTTTATAAGCACAGATGTCTACATATTATCATATAAGAAATGGTTAGTGCTCAATAAATGTTTATTGAATGAGTGAATGATAGAAGAGAGATATTTAAATGATTTTAGATTTTTTCTCATGGATTTCAAAGAAGTTTAAAAAGAGCAGCAAAATACTTAAACTAAAAGAGCGTTTTAAAGATTTCATATTTAGTGTCTGTAGGAAGCATTTATGAACTTATGGTGGGCTAAGAAATACCACATGATACTGAGGCATTTTTTAAGTACATATAGTATTTTTTAATTACAGAAAGCACTATTGATCTAATAGCTGTGAAGAGAAGCAGTCAAATCTCTAGGGGAAAAATATGTCTTTACTGACAACACAGTTATTATGAGGATAGCCCTCTTCATTTGCTAAGTTTGATTTTGGTGAAAATTGGCTTTCAAAGATCTGAATGTTGAAAGCTAAAATGAGGCAAACAGCTTTGTGGAGTCTAAATTAGCTGAATAGTTACCTTTTCTCTCCCCTTTGCTACAGTTGATGTATCAAATATTAAATAGTAACAACTTAAGAATTCAAATAATCCTAAGCACTCATCAACAAGGGCGCTATACTAAATCCACACCAAGCATCCATACAATGGTTTTCTTTTCGTGATAAAGAGTAGCAAGTCAATCATTACCAACATCAAAAGCCCAAGCTGATCAATTCAAATTGAGACAAAAATCAGCTGGTTTTGTCCCTGCCATATTGCAGTCCCTATGTGTCCAATCCTGGATTTCAAAGAACGAGGGTCAGTGCTCTTCTTCCCAGAAACAGGCCACAAGAAGTATATGCAAACTTCTAAGGTATCACGTGAAGACAAAGCCCCAGTCCAAAGGAATGAGTGCTCCTACTCTGTGAAACATTCAGAAGGGGTCAGAACAAAAGCGTCTTCACACTGTATGCACTTCATACACAGCCTTTGAAACACTAAGCTTCGCAGCAACGAAAACACAGAATTGTGCAGTCCTGTCAACTGTTACTTTGCCAGAGCATAAAGACACCAGAAATGACTGCATCTAGAAATTGTGTCCTAGCAGTCTTTTGAGATGTGTGTGTATATATACCCATACACACACGCACATACACACACACACACACACACACACACACATACATGTATGTGTGTCTATATGAGAGACAACGAGATCTCGCTGCATAGCTCATTACAGAGGAAGAATACTGCGTCTAACATGTCATACATATCACTAACCATTCGACCCCAATTTTCTCCCACTGGCAACTTTTTGATGCTTTTTTCCTTCAGGGCTACAGCTTGTTTTCTTCTTAGAGGTAGCTCAACAATTAGTTGCGATGGAAATTTTGTCCTAAGAATGTTTAGTTGTGGGTGTCATGGCTTAGAAAAGAGCCAAGAAAGCAGAAGAAGGTCTCGTATTGGTTTGAAATCACGCAGAATGAAAGCATTCCGCACCTACGGTCAGCTCCCGGCCTGGGTCAGTAGCCTCGTGCTGAATATTACAGGCCAAAGGGAGGCTGGTTTGAAAGAGTGCTGAGAGGTCCAGACATGACAGGCAGTCATGGAAAGTTAGAAGGATGCCCATTCTTCCTCTTTATGTTTTTTATTAGTGTATGCATTGCTACATCAGGTGTAGAAATAGGAAGAAGGCTGGGATGGTATCTCTACGCTTGAGCATCACACTATGCAAGTGAAGGAAACAACTCATATAAACTAGATAAATAATAAATAATAAAGTATAGCATGTTTTAAGGACAGAGTAAATGGTTCAGTGAGTGAGTGTGGAAAGAGTAAAAAAACAGAGAGAGAGACAGAGAGAGAGAGAGAGAGAGAGAGAAAGAGAGAGAGAGAGACATAGAGGAAACTTCTGAAGGAGACAACCATGGTGCCAGCCCTTCTGAGTATGGAGAAGGCAGAGGGTGGGTCGTCAGCAAAGGAACCCCCGACTTACCCCCATAGAGAAGGCTGGGACTCTCCAGCCAGGCAAAAACACAGCTCAGACTTTCCAATGTACACAGGAAGAGGTCAACTCTTGTTTTTATTCCAGTACCTCTAAGCCTGTGACTCGTCCTTTAGTTAGGAACAGGAAATGTGAGAGCGTGTGTTAGTATATAATTTCCTATGTAAAACTCTGCTGAGAAAAGTGCACATCAAAGAAAATCATTCAAGACGTTTACTCTTCAAGGATTTCTAAGCTCTATCCTTGGATCGGGTTAGAGCTTCACAAAGCTACATGTCATGACTACCTTAGCTTGGACTAAAAACTTTTTTCACTGAGCTATGCTTTAAAATTAAACTCTGGCTGGGCATAGTGGCTCACACCTGTAATCCCAGCACTTTGGAAGGCCAAGGCGGGCAAATCACTTGAGCTCAGGAGTTCAAGACCAGCCTTGTCAGCACGGCAAAACCCCGTCTCTACTAAAAATACAAACATTAGCAGGGCATGGTGGTGCACGCCTATAATCCCAGCTACTCAGGAGACTGAGGCACGAGAATCACTTGAACCTCGGATGCAAAAGTTGCAGTGAACCAAGATCACGTCACTGTACTCCAGCCTGGGCGACCAAGAGAGACTCTATCTCAGATAATAATAATAAACTTTCTGACATGGAAAAAAATCTATCAAAAATAATAATCCTATAATCTTTGATCCAGTCATTCTAATTCAAAAAACGATTCCTAAAAACAGTTATCCTCGAGTATATTAATATATATACATGATCATTTGGGTATTTTCTTTCTTTCTTTCTTTTTTGCAGTTCAGAAGGACTGGGCAAATAGATACACTTTAATTAAGTTAACCCATCCTCTGAAGCATTTATCACGCAGACATTTAAAAAAGAACAATTTCTCTCTCCATATACTGACCTAGAACTAGTAAACTAGGAGCTGGCACCAAAATGATGAGAAGGAACTTTTCACATGATCATCTTGGATTAGAACATAAGAGGCTTAGGTGGCAACAAAGGCAAAACGTTCAGGCAAGGTGTCCTGAAGGAGCATAATGAAGGTCACCCATGACTAAAGTCAGGTGGATCAGAAATGAAACGCAGCCCAGGCAAGGTGGCTCATGCCTGTAATCCCAGCACTTTGGGAGCCCGAGGCAGGCAGATCACTAGATCAAGAGATGGAGACCATCCTGGCCAACATGGTGAAACCCCGTCTCTACTAAAAAATACAAAAATTAGCTGGGCATGGTGGTAAGCGTCTATAGTCCCAGCTACTCAGGAGGCTGAGGCAGGAGAAGTGCTTGAACCTGGGAGGCGGTGGTGGCAGTGAGATAAGATCGCACCGCTGCACTCCAGCCTGGCACCTGGCAACAGAGCGACACACTCTCAAAAAAAAAAAAAAAAGAAAGAAAAGAAAGAAAGAAAGAAAAAGAAATGCAAGGCAATGGGGATTGAGATCCAGCCATGGGGAAGATCCCTGAAGGTCATGGCAAAGAATGGCACTGTAACCTAGAAAGAATGGCTCCAGCATAGTATCTTAAGCAGATGCCATGGTTTATGTTAAAAGTAGCCACTCTGTCCTCCGTAGGAACGTGAACCATACAGGGGTAACACAGAGTGGGGATACAGCATAGGTGGCCATTGCAGCAGGCCACACAAGAGGCTGAGTGCGATGCAGGGCAAATGTGGTGGCATCAATGACTTGAGGAAACATTCTGGAGATAAAATGCTTGCTTCCTCTTCCGTTTCCTAGTTCTCGTTTTGCCTCATTACTAAGGTTCTAGCTTGTTGTTATACACGTTCATTGTATTGTTCCATCTTGTCCTTTTTGAAAACAAGTGGGACATGAATATAAAGTTATAAGTAAAGAGAGAGAGAGAGAGAGAGAGAGAGAGAGAGAGAGAGAGAGAGAGAGAGAGCGCATGCATAAAAGCACAAGCTAAGTAACAGCAGCATAAATATGCAGGTGGGAAGAGCATGAGCCAGGAATCCGTAGATATGCCTTTACAGTTGTGCTTTTAAATACTTTATTTTCCTTACATTTAAAAGGCATGATCTTTATTAAGTACGCTCATAGTGGTATGAAGATTAAGAGTTAATATTAAAAATGCACAGCACAGGTCACATTGAAGATGGTCAGAAACTGCTTGGGATTAAAAATGGGAAGAACCCTGGATATTATGCCATGGAAAGGATCTAGGGATTTTTGCCCAGAGGGCTAGAGTGCAAAGCAGTGTTTTAAGAAGATGTCTCTGGAGGTAGTGAATGAGGGGGAAAGGCCAGTTAGAAGATTATTGCATTCTTCACAACATCTATATTAGAAAGAGAAAGAAGAGATCTCATTATCACCCTTGACAGACAAAGAAGAGAATGACTCACCTTAGGTCAAACAACAAATCAGGAGTAGAAATGAGACCAGGCTGAAACTCACACTTCCTGATCTAAGAACGCTAATTCCCTAGACCTCTGCTGCCTACATTATTCAAATATGATATGTGAATGTGGCTATTCATATGACCTTTTTCAAATATTAACGCCTGCTGCAACCCACTAGATAAATAATATACCAAAGGTCAAGAGAATAGAGAAAATAGTGGTTTTCCTTAAGTTAAAAAAAAAAAATCTCCTTCCTTCAGATTTGCCTCTACTAATTTTGATTTTTTTCTAAAATCAAAGCTTTTATTTAAATGGCATCAAAGTTCCTCTTTGCTAGTGCTGAATCTATGTGTATATATGAGTGCATATAATATGTGTGTGTGCATTCACACACACATTTATCTTAAGTGTTAAAGTGACCTGTCTCCATTAACTCAACTGTGCAGAAAACACTTTTTTTCACTCTACATCACAACTTTGTTCAACACTCTATGTTTAAAACCATAACAAAACCTCTTGTCAGACTTGTCATATTCCATACATTTTAGCAAGTTTGAAATTCTAATCAGGAGAAAACCATGGCTTAGATTCTATATTGCATAAAATAAAACTTTTTCATGTAACACAATACAAAACATCTTTCAAGTGTTTTGTTAAAGAAATTAAAAGAAATAATTGTTCAAAAAAACTTGCAGCATTTTAAAAAATCTGTCATAACAGCAGAAAACACTTTTAAAGAGAAATTATTACTTAGTTCACCACATCTTTAGAACAAGTAAAGGTTTTACAAATACCTCAAGGAAGTATTATACTCAGTGAATGTGGGAATTTGGAAGCCCTGATGATTAGCGAAGGTAGTGGCCTGCACTATGAGTACAAAACACAAAGTCACCTAAAATCCTTCATTAGTAATAAACTGCAATCATTGCATTAAGATCCACTGCATATTCAGAACAGGGAAAGGTGAGGAACGTGGTATCTTGAACAGGTGGTAGATAATGTCATCTTCTAAATTTGCCCAGGAGTAGCAATGCACGGGACTCCCTGAGCTAGAGAGGCACCTTTTGAAATAAAATAGAAGGGACTGACATAGCAAAGACCAACCATCACTACTTTTCAAAATTTGAGACTTTAATCTTTAAAATACCTCATCAGAGATCTCCCGCTCACTTCCAGTTTGTAGCTGAGAAAGGCACCTGGATCATTTTTGAGCGGCAGGGCAAGACGGGTTGACATGCTGATTGAAGAGTCTCCCATCTCCTTCTCCAAGTAACATCCCCGGGCAAAGACGGGGCTTTACATAAGTCTACTCCATTAAGATATTCCAAAACTATTATATTAACTGCAGCCGTAGGAGGAAAGAGAGAGCAGAGAAAAAGAGTCTCTCTGCCACTGATTCGGGTGTGGGAGCTCACCCCATTGCACAGCATTCTTAAAGTTCTTGTGCTCCCTCAATTCCCCTGATGATAGTGAAGCTAGCACTGGGCATGCACAGAGTAGATAATCCGGAAATCTTTTTCTGACTGTAGTCAAATTGAAGGATACGAAAAATGTTGCTGTGAGGAGAGGTGAAACTTACTCAAAATCAAGTAACCTATGCATCAGTCCTCATTTTCTTCCTCTCCTCCTTTTTACTAAGTAGAATTTATTGTGTGGCTGTAATTAATACTAAGTACTTTACCTGTATTATTTTATATAATCTGCACTGCAAACCTGACACTGGTACAAAGAAATCTGCATTTTAGAAATGAGGCCACCAAGGCGTGGATAGGAAGTAGTGAGGCCAGAGCTCTAATCCCTTGACTTTTGAACACATATTTTTAACCACTCTGTTTAGAGAAATTGCCAGGTGAGGAAACTGAGGCTAGAAAGAGAACAGCATGTTCATAGACCACTGAGATGTTCAGTATAGCTGGTGGAAAGAGGAAAGAGGGTAATGGAGTGTGGTGGTCGAAGGCTCAGGCTTTAGACAGCACCACTCCATCTGAATGTTGTCTCTGCCACCAGCTAACCCTGCCATCTTGGAAAAGTTACTTATCTTTTCCCAGCCTTAGTCTCCTCATCTGGACTTTACTGTATTAGCTATTATTCATATTATTACAGTATTTCCTTGATGCTGATTGGCACATCTTTTCACAGATTGATGCAGCTAAAAATCAAGATGTATTTTGTAGTCAATACCAAATAATCTTTTCAGCTGAAAGGTGTAACCCATTTGTTTTCGTTCTAAACTCGTCTGCGTGAAAGGTGTTTGTTCATTAACTTCTCTGAGTTCGTTGTGTTGATAGCATTATGTGCAATTTAATTTTCACTGAAATATGAATCTCCAATTGTCACTTAAATGTCTGCAAGAAAGATTACTCTCTGAGGCCTATGAAGCAGTTTGCCTATGAAGAAGACTGTTAAGAACAGGTAATTAGAGGCAAAGACGTAGTCAAAGTTTCAGAATAAATCAAAAAACCTTTAAAAGTAGTGAAGCATAGCACGGCTGATTCATGCATTTTGATGCACTATCACCAAGACACCAACGTCTGCCTGACAGATGCTTCTACTAGGTTTTCAAGAGAAACTATTAAACTTCCAACAACATGTAATTCAATTAAAGAAAAAATGGAACCATGAATTAACAAGTAGGAAATGCAAACAAAACATCTTGAAATGGCAACACCATCTCTGAAGAAGTCATGAACATGTGTTATTAAAAGTGGCTTGTCAAGTCCAAACTATATAATTTCTAATAGCCTGAAGAAAGTCAGAAGAATTGTTAAACTCTGACTTGGAGCTCAGGGAAACTTGAGCTCCAAGTTTAATTATGGCATTTAAAAGGATAGGAATATATGATTGATATAAACAATCATAAAAGAAATGTTTTAGTTCATAAAAGAAATGTTTACGTTTTGTACCCAAATTATGAAATTTGTTTTGTGTCTTACAACAGGTGACATCTTGGAGACAGAGTAATATGATACAACCATTATGAATGTGCACAGGTGCATTGGTTTTCTATTACTGGTAACAAATTACTCCAAATGATCACAGCTTAAAACAACACAAATTTGTTCTTACAGTTCCAGAGTTCAGAAGTCCAAAATGGTCTTATGGGGCTAAAATCAAGGTGTCAGCAATGACTGTATTCCTTTGGGACACTCTGGGACAGAATCCATTCCTTGCCTTTTACAGCCCCAAGACGCTATCTGCATTCCTTGGCTTCTGGCCCCTTTCCATCTTCAAAGCCGACATTCACATAACTCCAGCCTCTGCTTCTTTCATCGTATGCTCTCCGATTCTCCTTATCAAGACCCACATGACAACATTGGACCTACTGGGATAGTCCAAAATAATCTCCCCATAGTCACAGGTTACGGGGATTAGGACACGGACATCTTTGGAGTCTGTTATTTTGCCTACCACTGGAGATAAGTAATTGATAAATTGGGGTGGGGGAGATTCTGTCTGCCTCGTCAGGCATGTAGACCTTAAGCAACGAAGTACCAGAAAGGTTATCATCTTCTTCCTGATCCCTCCTTTCACTACCCCACTGATGTATGTGCTATCTTCAAATCTCTGATTTAAGTTTATATTCAGTTTCTAATCTCAAAACCCAGGTCTATTTTTGCTGCTGTGTTTTGCACCTATAATGGCTTTACCTCTTTCCTTCCTTCTAATTGTCCTAATTAAGAATAATCTTTTGAAAAGGAGAGTCTACCCTCTTAAAAAGCCTTCTTCAAATCAAAATTTATCAGATGCGGTTATATCACCACCCTCCATTTCTTTCCATATTGTACTTTGTAAGATTGAGAAATCTACAAATGTGACATCAAATCAATTTATTTTGGGAAGACAGCTCCATGCTTAAATGAAAGGGTCAAACCACAGCACCAGGTGATGTTCAGAGACATGATGACCACATCCTGCGGAGTGTGGGCCATGATTCTGGCTAATTTTACCAGTTCCATTTTAAAATAACTTCTTCAGAAAACTCTATGGAGGCTGAAAGTAATTCTTAACACTGTTAACATCAGTGATCAATGAGAACTCTTTTTTTTCATTTTTTTTAAATAAAGGAAGGAAACAAAAAAAGAAAATCTATGTCAATGAAACTTTTAAAGTTACCAATTTAAACATAAAAGCCAAGACATTTAAGTATCCCAAGGGAACATTAGCTTGTTCATATTTCATGTGCTTCATTTTAAGGCATAACACTTAACAGTATAATTAGCAATCAAAAATAGTTTATCTGTGCACTGTGGGTGTTTGATGTTATTATGAGATCCTTGATTTTTGCACTTCCTGACTTTTGTGTTTAAATGTATAACCTTAATGTTACATTATTGTCATGTCTTACATTAGTTATTGATAGCTTGTAAATGAAATAGATGCCCTAGCTGGTCTTTTCTACCTCTAACTTCCGTAGATAATTTCTGCAGACACACATTTTATGAGCCAATATTACAGAGGCTCTATAAAAACCGTAATGGAAAACAACACAATTCTTGCTGAAATGTATGGGGGTTCTAAAAGGTTTTTCACTTTGTAACAATTACGTTGAATCTCTTTGGAAGGTTGTTACTTGTTTTGATTCTTTATGTCATTACATCAATTTTACCTTGCACGAAAAACCTATTTCAAAAAATTAAAGCTCCACAGCAATTTTCAACCTATCAAAGACTTAATGTAGCTTTATAAAGCCTGCATTATGTTGTTTTCTCTAGAAATCATCAAGATCTCAGGTAAAGGACAGAGCAAGTCAGTACTTAAATGTATTCTAATTGTGAAAGTCATTTCTTTCTTTGATATTCAGGATTTTCCATTGCCACATTTCATTGGCAATTGGCAAGATGATAGTAGCTTACATGCCAAAGATACTTCTGATAAAAATTTTTAAAAACTCAAAACTATCTTTCAAACCTAAGTGTTTTATCCAAAGTGTGTGTATGTGTTTTTTAATCTACAAGCCAAATGTAATGTGTATGAATCCATCTCATCACACATCAGGTGAGGTAGATTTCTGCCATGCCTTCCTGTCCTCAGAATGTCACCCAACTGACCAATTCACTAACAAGTAAGCAGAATTCAAAACTGTAAACTCTATTATTTCTCTGTCTAAATCCAAACACGAATATACCAAAATACTCTTACTCTTTATATTGAAGTGGTAAAAGGTTGGGTATCCAGAGCTGCTGACTCTTCAAGTGGAGATAAGATTTTCAAAAATCTGTTTAGTGAAAGAACAACTTGGAGAAAGTGAGTTTTCTAGACAAACCCTGTGATTTCACTAGCACAATAAACCCATGGACCAGCACAGCTGCTTAATATACTCCTGGGCTTGCGGTTGTCATTGATACAATGTCTTAAAATTTAATCAATTCAGTCACCTAAGGAAAAAAAAAATGCTAAAATTTTTGGAGTTTTATCTTCCCACCCTCTAGGTCAATTTCCACCTTGGAAAACTTTAGTTCCAATATATAATCACAATACACATGAATACAAAATATTTGTGTTAACAAATTCATATTCTTTAGCCTCTGATCAGAAATTATATTATAGATGTACCACATAATGTGTGTTTGAAGGGAGAGAAAAGACAATAGTATACATGTATAGAGATATCAAGAAAATATTTTCAAATTTCAATTTCCTGCTATTATTTATGAGTCTGAGGAATATAACACCCAAAATAAGTTTTCTTGAACTACAGTCTCTTACATCTTAATAGCAAAACCAACATATTTGCATGAGGGTATGTAATAAAAAGTGTAACTGTTTTTGAAACTCAGTTTGATTGCTATGATTTGAATATTTGTCCCTTCCAAAACCCATGTTGTAATTTAATCTTCAATGTGGCAGTATTGAGAGGTGGGACCTTTAATAAGTAATAAGATTATGAGGGCTTTGACCTCTTGAATGGATTAAACCATTCATAGATTGATGGATTTACAGGTTAAGAAATTAATGAGTTATTATGGCAGGGGAACTGATGGCTTTATAAAAGAAGGAGAGAGACCTGGAGTCACAGATTAGCACATGTGATATACCCTGCACCACCCTGGAACTCTATGGAAGGTTCCTACCAGCAAGAAGGCTCTCATATACGTGGTCTCTTGACCTTGGACTTCTCAGCCTCCAGAACTGTAAGAAATGAATCCCTTTCCTTTGCAAATTACCTGGTTTTAGGTATTTTATTGTAAGCAACAGAAAATGTACACACACGTTGTTTGTAGTAGGACAGTTATGATAAGGCCTTAAGACCTGAGAGTTCTTATCATTGCTAATCTTGTCTTCCAGCACAAAACCGGTTGCACCAATTTACACCAAAAGAAGAGATTACTGTGCCTAAAAGAAGAGATTACTGTGGAACATCATCATAGAACAGAAGTTAGCAAATTTTTTCTATAAAAGGCCAGATAAAAAAATACTTTCATCTTTGTAAGCCACATATAGTTTCTGTCACATATTCTTTGCTGTTTGTTTGATTGGTTGGTTGGTTGAGGGTTTTGTTTGTTTGTTTGTCTTTCAGTGGCCCTGTAGAAATATAAAACTCATTCTTAGCTATGAGCTCTAAAAAGCAGGTTGCAGGGCCTATTTAGCATGCAGACTGCCCTCCCCTGTTACAGAGGAATGGAAAACAAATTTGAGTCCCCACAAGGGTAAGTCTGATTTCCTGATACAGTTATCCCCTGCTGCCTAACAAAGTACCCCAAACCCTAAAACTACAATCACAATCACTTCTTTTGTTTACAGACCTGCAATTTGTACAGGTCTCAGTGGGAACAGCAGATGGCTGCATTACATGAAAGTGAGTCGGGGTGGTTCACCTGGGGCTGGAGGATCAGTTTCCAAGATGGCCGGCTCACTTAGGGCTACTGAGAAGGTTCCAGCGATTGGATCCTTCCCAGTGGCTTCTCCATGGGGTTGCTTCGGTTTCCTTACAGCATGTTCTCAATAACATGACTCAGTCTAAGAGTCACCCAAGAAAACCAAGCAGAAGCTGTATCACTTTTTATATCTAAATTCAGAAATGACATCATATCATTCTGCCATAGTCACAATCCCATTCAGATTCAAGAGGAAGGAAGACAGACACCCCACATCTTGATTAACAGGAGCATCAAAGAAGGGAATGGGAGATGGGAGACATTGTTGTGGCAATTTGGAGGATATACACTCTGCCACCCGAAAATTAAGTTTTCTCTCTTTGCCTTTAGTATGGAACAGGTTTGGACAGAGTTTAGTAGAGAAAGTATATACCTTTAGAGTCTAGACTTAGAGAGTCTTTTAAAATACTTCCTAAAACTTTCTGCAAATGTGATGTATTTAGTTGCAGAATTTAAGTTTAGAAGCTAGAATCCATAAGCTCTCTCTCCAAAAAAACCAGCAGAAGGTCAACTCTTTGCCTTGTATAAAATGAGTTAAGAAAGTCAAAATATATCAACATACCACAATGAAAGCATGTGTTAAACATATCCTACTGGCCGGGCGCAGTGGCTCACGCCTGTAATCCCAGCACTTTGGGAGGCCGAGGCGGGTGGATCACGAGGTCAAGAGATCGAGACCATCCTGGTCAACATGGTGAAACCCCATCTCTACTAAAAATACAAAAAATTAGCAGGGCATGGTCGCGCGTGCCTGTAATCCCAGCTACTCCGGAGGCTGAGGTAGGAGAATTGCCTGAACCCAGGAGGCAGAGGTTGCGGTGAGCCGAGATCGCGCCATTGCACTCCAGCCTGGAAGCAAGAGCGAAACTCCATCTCAAAAAACAAACAAACAAACAAACAAACAAACAAAAACATATCCTTTCCCTTTCTGGATGGTTTTCTAAGGATACTAAAAATTCACTTTGTCTATTACTTAAAAAGGACATGGGATCCTTTTCTGACTCTTTTTTTCTTGGAAGCCTAGGATATCACTGGGCTTACATGTCAATTATTAGAGGTGCTTTCCAATGTAAGCAGCTTAAACCTACCTTGAAATTGTTTCAGTTTGCAACATTCCAATAATCTCTCACATGTTGGGATATTGATCTAGACACGTGGCTCTGAGTGGCCAGTTAAGAAGTGTGTGGCAAGGAAAAGAGGCTGTGGTGTGCACCACTGTCCATCTCAGCAATCAGTTTCAAGCCCCACAACTTAATCAGTTGTTTAGAGATCTATAATCATTGTGAAGATTCGCGGCAGCAAACCATGTACTTCATGTTTGTCGAGCTTTGATTTGATTTTCTATGCTCTAGGGAGGAACTGACAGGCTTGGTAGAGGCATCTGCATCATGTTGAATTGACAGGGTGAGGCAATACCTTAAAAACATACTCTTTGCTCCAAATACCTGAGTAAGCCAGACTTAACTGAATAAAAACTTTTAGGATATGTTTTTACGGATTTTAAAGCACATATGTCCTATTTCTCAGCAAATCTTGCGAACACAGATAGAAGTACAAAATGTGGTTATACACTGTTTTCGTATTTTCATTCATTGATAGTATGATGGTACTCACACAGATTCTAAAAATGAGAGACTTAAGGATAGAAATCCAGTTGGGGGTAAAAGTTGGGAGGCTGCTTTGAAGTTAGTTAGAGTAGAAAGCACACTGTTCTTATATTGTGTGTGTTTTTTTAGCGCTTAAAATCATGTTTTTGAGTAAAGCACAAGGTTTTAATATAGATTGTATATTTATTTGAGGTGGCTTGGCAAAATCTCCTAAAAACTACTGAAACCTAATTCTCTTGCCTCCATCCAGTCATATCTGGTCATTAACTCTGAGAAACTCATCAAAATCACAAGGACGATGAGACACATTAAATATTCCTCTTCAACCTACTTTACAAGCATCCCTTCAAAGGTATTCCTCCAGCCCAAAATTACATTTATATTTTTTCAATATCCAATATGCTATCAACCCTACCACCATTACATATCCAAAGCAAATAATTCTCAGTAATTCTTCCTTCAATCAGCATCAGAAAACCATGACACTCAGAATCTCATCCGAGAATAAAATCATTAACTCTCTGTTGCATTAGCTAATGGCCTGACAAGAGAAATTACATTAAAAGTGATCATCTAAGAATATGCCATCCATCTGATCCTCAGGTTATATATTACAACTCAGCCCTATCTTTGGAGAAAGCTATAGAATCAGAAAGCTATATAAATGAACCACATTAACCTAGACCCATACAAAATCACTTTCGCTGAGTTATGTTTCAATATTCAGCCCTAAATTTATATCTAGGGTCCAAATGAGAAAGAAACATGAAGCGTGCTGCCATGGTACTATAAAATCAACGTAGAATTACTGCCTTTTAGATCATTCAGGGCCTCCTACGTAGAAGTTTTTTTAATAGAAAATACAATTTTTCATTTTTGGTATGCCGTGAGGTTACCTGTGCATGGCAAAGACATCCTTTTACCTCGAACCTATATTCATTTCAGTTAGCTTAGAGAAGTCTGACAGAAAGCAATGACGTAAAGACACCCCCCAAGAAGTAATTAATTTCTTTTAGAGTTTAGAACTTGGGACAAACCCTGAGTTAAGATGACAAGTCAGCCATATATGTTCATCTTTTTTGCCTCTGAAAATTTCACCAAATTAATTGCAAAAGAGTAACATAGTTAAAACAAGTAGTAGCACTCTATCCAGCACCAGGGCGTGCTTAGTCCATTTTTATTTTTTAGGGACCAGCTTTCCTCATTCCTTAATTAGCTGCCTGGGCCATATGGGCATTTGAGTGTGCAAACTGTATCCACATCCAGGTACGAACAACAAAGGAAAGATGGTGCAACAAAAATGATGATGTCGGGAGAGAGAAGCAACAGCCCAGAAAAGTGAAACTGAAGTTATACAGCTGAGGGTGGAGAACAGAGTTTCCTAAAACCAAGACACGAGAAAAACTGAAAGAAAAATAGGAGTATTAATTAAAAGTCAAGCTCTCATCTCTCTGTATCACCATGTAGCACCCAGACATCTATCACTTAGACAAAAAATATCAGAAGTCTCTCCTCTATAGGATTGCCTGATTCTCCCCATAAAAACATTTTTGTAATTGTGATATTTTTCAACAGTTGTAATAGTTGCATGCCTGCCCAATTGCTCTAAAGTAAACCTATCAAAAACCACTGTGCAAAGAACTACTGACGTGCTTAATATTGCTTTATTTTAAATATATACAGGCAGGAAAACATCATGAGGTATCGGAGGCAAGACTGTATCACAGAAAAAAGAAACTAATGGTAAAAAGGAAAATTTCATTTCAGAGGAAATGGACATAATTTAGGAGGTAGAGAACATTCATGAAAGTAACATCCTCAGAGATAAATTAATATTATATACATATCAGCAGAACACACACACACACACACACACACACACACACACACACGAGAGAGAGAGAGACTCTAGAAGAGAAAATCCAATAAGTTTTAAAAATTATAGCCCAAATAACAAGTTAATACAATTATTGAAGATAAAAATTTTAGAACATTACCAAAAATTATAAACATGAGAGAAATTATACAAGGGAGAGTGGCCTGTATCAGTGTATCTTCCAGGAGGTCCAATATCTAAAATACAGTCGTTTGGATGATTAGAACAGAGTGGAAAAAGATAATGAAAATTACGACAGAAAAAAACAAGAAAGAACTTCTCAGAAGTGAAGGACATGAACCTGAAGAGGGAATTAGATGAATTATTTAAGATTAATTACAATGGAACACAACTTATTAAAAGCAGATAACACACAAGTTGACAAGAACAAGACAAGAAAAAGAATGAGGGTCACATAAGAAAAAGCAACCAGAATTTTTACGTTACTCGATCATCTCACAAATATTTATAGAGTCTGTGTCTTGTGCAAAAGGTAGACTAGGTGCCCCAGATACCATGGAGAGAGTAAACAGGCAGGACCTTTGCGCTGTCAGTATTATCATTTGAAGGAGAGAGAAATATCATTTAATTCTACTTATCTGCTTCTGAAATTAACACTAGAGAACAAAATTAAATGAAGGCAAAATTTCACTCCTCTTCTTTCCCCTTGCCTGCCAGTCATCAGACGCTAGGCTCTGAATCTACTTAGGGTGACCTTGAACTCATTATTTAATTTCCGTGCGCCTGTGTCTTCGTTAGTCAAATGGGGGAAATAATGGCACCCATCTTAAAAAACGATTGTGAAATTAAATGAGTTAATCAATGTAAAATGCAATGTAGAACTAGGTAGGGCATACAATAGGAAAACGAATGTTAGCATTTGCTATTATAATAATTATAATAAAATTTGGTTATAATTTATCTGACTTGTAGCCTTAAGTAGATAAAGTAAAAATCTTCAAGGTAGTGACAAAGGTGATGATTCGAAGCCATGGTAAGTAAAGAGCTAGCTTATTAATGGAAACCTCTGTATCAAGGGTCAGGTTGTTTTGTGCAGGATTGGTCTGCTCCGGATAACTGGTGCTACAGAACAACCAAAGTTCAGATTGAAGATGTTTGTCCAGGGGGTTGAGAAGTCCTTGCAGAGAAAAGAAGTAACTCATCATTAAAAGCGCAAGGCTATGAATCCAGGATGAGGATGGCAAGGTGGGGCTGAGCTTTGAAAACGTCACTCAAATCGTTGTTCAGCCTAGTCCTTGCCCTCTTGCTCCAGGCCTAGAATGGGGCATCAACCAAAGAAAGACTGCAAAGTCAGTTTTCTCTGAATCTCCGTAAGACGTGTAAGGTGTCAGCAATGACAATGTCAGCCATCCCTGTGAGAACTGAGTGAGCACTAGGGACAGTAGCCAGGCACTCCACAGACTTGACTGGTCCACTTTTGGTTCTAGCACCCCTAGAAGCTTTCGCACAACAAACCAGAGCTGGACAGGAAACAAATCACAGGTACCACAGGATGATCAAGAGCACTAGTTTCCCAAGGTCATATGAAACATCCTTGTTAGGAAATTCAATATATTTGGATGAAGAAACTGAGCATTTTTCGATTTTCTGCAAAACTGGGCCCATTTTGGCCAAACTGGCTAGCCATGTGCAGAAAGCTGAAACTGGACCCCTTCCTTAAACCTTACACAAAAATTCGCTACAGATAGATTACAGATCAGAAAATGTGGCACATATACACCATGGAATACTCTGCAGCCATAATAAAACGATGAGTTCGTGTCCTTTGTAGGGACGTGGATGAATCTGGAAACCATCATCCTCAGCAAACTGACACAAGAACAGAAAATAAAATACCACATGTTCTCACTCATAGGCAGTGGTGAACAATGAGAACACATGGACATAGGGTGGGGAACATCACACACGGGTGTCTGTTGGAAGGGACTAGCAGAGGGGCAACAGGGGGTAGGGAGGTTGGGGAGGGATAACATGGGGAGAAATGCCAGATGTAGGTGATGGGGGGATGGAAGCACCAAACTACATTGCCATGTATGTACCTATGCAACAATCCTGAATGTTCAGCACATGTACCCCAGAAAGTAAAGTACAATAAAAAAATTTTTTTAAAGATTTAAACATAAGACCTAACACCATAAAAACCCTAGAAAAAAATCTAGGCAACACCATTCAGGACACAGACATAGGCAAGGGCTTCATGACTAAAACACCAAAAGCAATGGCAACAAAAGCCAAAATAGACAAATGGGTCTAATTAAATTTAAGAGTTTCTGCACAGCCAAAGAAACAATCATTAGAGTGAACTGGCAACCAACAGAATGGGAAAAAAAATGTGTAGTCTACCCATCTGACAAAGGGCTGATATCCAGAATCAATAAAGAACTAAAACAGAGTTAAAAGAAAAAAACAAACAGCCCCATCAAAAAGTGGACAAAGGATATAAACAGACAATTCTCAAAAGAAGACATTTATGCCGCCAACAAACATGAAAAACACTCATCATCACTGGTCATTAGAGAAATGCAAATCAAAACCACATTGAGATACCATCTCACGCCAGTCAGAATGGCAGTCATTAAAAAATCTGGAGACAACAGATGCTGGAGAGGATGTGGAGAAATAGGAACACTTTTACACTGTTGGTGGGAATGTAAACTCATTCAACCATTGTGGAAGACAGTGTGGCAAATCCTCAAGGACCTAGAAATAGAAATTCCATTTGACCCAGCAATCCTATTACTGGCTATATATCCAAAGGATTATAAATCGTTCTGTTATAGACACATGCACACGTATGTTCATTGCGGCACGGTGTACAATAGCAAAGACCTTGAACCAACCCAAATGTCCATCAACGATAGACTGGATAAAGAAAATGTGGCACATAGACACCACGGAATACTATGCAGCCATACAAAAGGATGAGTTTATGGCCTTTGCAGGGACATGGATGAAACTGGAAACCATCACTCTCAGCAAACTGACACAAGAACAGAAAACCAAACACCACATGTTCTCACTTATAGGTGGGTGTTGAACAATGACAACACACAAGAAGGGGAATGAATGTCACACACTGGCGTCTATTGGGGGGGTTGGGGACTAGGGTAGTGGCAGGTGGGTAGGTTGGGGAGGAATAACATTGGGAGAAATGCCTGATGCCGATGATGGGAAAATAGAGCCAGCAAACCACCAGGGCACGTGTATACCTATGCAACATTCCTGCAAGTTCTGCACATGTGCCCCAGAACTTAAAGTATAATAAAAATAAAAACAAATAATAAAAAAGTACTTTAGAATTTATGGGTAAAAAATTTTTAGGTGTATTATAAAAGTGTTTTAATCCTACCTATAGTTTGGAAGTAGCAATATTTTTCTCACTTATCAACAGAGAATAAACCTGACTTCCTTTCCTGGGAGGTAAAAAGTACTCAGTATCATTTAAATAAAATATTAGGTTTACTGTCATGAGCAATCACTGCATCCTGCAATCACTTTTGGCACTCTGCTGCTACTTTTAATTTGGGTTGAAGTTTACTAACTATAAGCACAGAAGATATTGCTCTAACACATAGCTCCAGGGTCATATGAAGTAATCCAGGCGAAGGATTTCATCCCTGAGCAAAAGATCACTAGTTCTAGATTAGGGAAAGTTTGAAAGTTCACGTTAGACATTCTCAGCAAAAATGCCTAACTTCTGGTTTCCTGCTGAACTGAATAATTTTTAGGTAAGTGAATTTTTAGCAAACGTACTGAAAAGTGGTTCCCGGTGAGTGCTGTTCTTCAAAAATGAATTTATATATTTGAAAACTAACAACTTATTCCAATGAAGACCGTTGTTACTCAACACTCAACTAGAATTCATTTTGGAAATTTTTTTCAGAGCTACTTTACAAACTGTACAAAATACCAGACCTATCAGTATAAATTATGTGGTCCCAATCTATCCTGATCGTCAATTTAATATCAGGTTTGCTTCAGAATTCCTTCTGTCCTCTTCAGAAGCATCAAACCCAACAAAGTAAGAGTAACTTCTGCTGAAGTTTTGCAGAAGGAAATTCTCTAAAGGTTATATCTCATGAGAGTTGCAGCAGTATCTTGAACAATAATAGGGTGCTTACAACATGTTTATAATTTCCTCATAAGCTCTAAGAGGCAAGATTCTTATTTGTATATGCTTAAAAGTAGGTATTGTAGAATACATGTAATTTGTATATTTCCACCCAAAACACGAGTTTCAGCAAGGTTGAAACAAACAATTGTATTTTGGAGTCGTTCATTTTGAAAATTAAGACCAAACAATTCTAAAACTAGAAGTAGCAAGCAATTATCTAAAACCAGTTCTTCATAAATTGTTTTCTATGATTAAGTTTTATGGTTGAGTATTTTCTGATTTTTTTTTTAAATGGTAAATCAGTCCCATTCCACCAAATCTGTGTTCATCTCTGCATTCCCCCAGGACTTCAGGTCTGGTATGCTGTATTTTACTAGTGTGTGGTGTATACACAGTGGTCTGTGCATGGATGGAATTGTCATTATTTCCTGGATAGCTTGAGTTAGTTTTATGTTTGAAAGTTTTTGTTTCAAAAACCTTGACACAAATCGACCCAAGGAAGCTAAAACGCTGACTGTTGAAGTTAAGTTTTCTCAGTATATTAGATCAACAACTGAATCACTCTTAAAGGTAAAATGATTTCCTCAACTCCTGGAACACAATGTATGTACTGACTTGTATCAGTCAGCAAATTCAGAATGCCAGATTTCTGATGAAAGGCACATTTTCTTAGAAAGAGGCCCATTCCTATATAATGAGGTCAGGGAATAACAGCTTTAGCATCTGGCACAGTCTGTAGATCAGTTTGTTTGGCCCAGAGGTCTGATGCATAATAGCATTATCGCAAATCCCAGACTCACCACCATTTGCCCATGAATGTTCGTGGATTCTGGCTGCACAAGCAAAAGCAGAGGATGACCATGTCAGGACCAGTCGACTATTGACATACAGAAGATGTAGGAATGCATCCTCTTGACGACCGAGACGGAAGCAGGCATTGGAAGACTACCAAAAGTAAACAGCTTTCCTTGTCCCTGCAGGCATATGTGCAAAATAAATCATCCCTGAGATGGTGATTAATGTTTTCTCTTTTTCTACTTCTCCTTCCAATTAAATTAAATTAACATACATCTAGTTACTTATGAGTCTGAGTTCTGATGGCCTTCTTGAAGGCTAGTTTACTATTTATGAATGTGGTTTGCTACTGTGCTTTTTACATCTCTTTAATGGCCTTGATAATGGTGAAGATATTCAATGATAGTGTGTTTCCTCCATTTAGTGGATTTTATCTTGACTCCCCTGGGTTGGGGTGGGTTGTGATCTAACAAATAGACCCATTCTTTGTGCTTCCCACTCTGTTTTCTTCCACTGTCTGGTAGGGGCATAATTGCTGCTGGTTTTGACACAGCAGTCCCCGTGTGAACTGTAATGTTCGTGGTCTGATGCTTTGATCTGGAGTGAAATTTTATGAGATTTAGTGCCATGCTGTTGGATAGTCTTCCTCATACCTTTATATAGCTTCATACGCTGTCGTTTTACCTATTTGATACTTGTATTGAGAAATCACTTCTGCTGAAAACTTAACCAGGATTGGATCCTGTTTGCATATTTCTAACATGAACTGGTGTCATGAGGCGTCCTAAATGTTGATGAGCTGTCAGTGACACTTATTTCTTGGATCTGTGTTTAGAATGTTCGAGGTCCAGAGGATGTGAAAACTGTGGAAGTCAACGTCCACCACCCCTGAAAAGAACTAAGAGCTCTGTTAAAGACCTTTAATCTCTCTAAATCTCAATTTCCTCACCTGCAAAATCGTTTATTAATGGCTTATTTTACTAATTGTATTAGTGGTTTATTTTTAATATCTGTATTGATATGTAATATTTGTACACATTGGTGGGGTACATGGGCTATACTGATATATGTATACAATGTGTAATGACCAAATCAATGTAACTGAAATATCCATCACCTCACACATTTATCTTTTCTTTGTGTTGGGAACACTGTAATTCTTCTAGCTATTTTGAAACATATAATAATAAACGATGTATCGTTAACCATAATTCTCCCTCATACTATCAAATACCAGAACTTATTGCTTCTAGCTGACTGTATTTTTGTACGCAACAACCAAGATTTCTTCATACTCTCCTCCCCCTTTCTCTGCCCTGCCTCTGATAATCACCATTCTAATCCTCACTTCCATGAGATACACTTACTTAGCTCGCACCTGTAAGAACATGCGATCATTGTCTTTCTGTGCTTGGCTTACTTCAATTAACATAACAACTTCCAGTTTTATCCATGTTGCTGCAAATGACATTATTTCATTCCTTTTCACAATTGTAGTGCATTGTGTAAACATACCACATTTTCTTTATTCATTCTTCCATTGATCAACACTCAAGATACAGATTGCTTCTGTATCTTGATTATTGAAAACAGTGCTGCAATAAATATAGGAATGCAGATATCTCTTTGATATGTTGCTTTTCTATCTTTTTATATATACCCAGCAACAAGACTGCTGGAACATATGTTAGTTTCATTCATACATTTCTGAGGACCCTCCATACTGTTTCCATAGTGGCTGTACAACTTTGCATTCCCACCAACAGTGTATGAGCGTTTCCCTTTTACCATATTCTCACCAACATTTGGTGGTAGTTTGTTTGGTGTTTTTTTGTCTTTTGAGATTAGCCATGTAAAATACTTAAGTAATTTGTTGTCTCATAATGTGGTCATAGAAATAAAACAAGTTTGCAGTGTTAAAACACCCAATGCCTGTTAAACACTTAAAAAATGCTAGCCACCATTAAATATTTTTAATTTTGCGACTACTGATATAACAATGTTGACAAATTATACACAGCTAATTTTAGAGTTACTGATATATTGATTTATAAACAAACCTTATAACTTTTATTCATTATCTGATTACATATATTTGATACATGAATTTATTATATGATTTCTTAATGGTCACCCAGCTCAAGTAATGCATAAATAAGATTGCATATTCTTAAATGTACTTTAGGAAGATTGCTGGTGATAGGTATAATGTAGACGAGAATAGGAATAGTTCAGAATAGATGTAGGTCACTGATACATCTAAGTGTTATCAACACATTAATCCCACAGATTGTCCGTTTTACAAAAGACAAACCATAGCTTAAAATCCATTATAGTGGCAATACAGACACAGTCATTGTTTAGAAGGGCTCAAATTTCTAATTTCAGAATATGTTTACTTCTGTAAATTTTTAAATACCATTAGGTCTTCGGGTATCAAATTTCACTTTTATGTCACCTTAAGAAATACTACTCTGTTTTCAGGTATCTAGATATCAGTGATATTAGGTTTTATAGGTTTTCTTCTTTTAAAAATCTCCCTAATGTTGGGATCTCTATATATCATATTAGTATATTAATAAATATAAATATTATAAATTATATAAACATAATTATCAAATAAATATATAATATAATGATTATATAATAACATGATATAATTATAAGTAAAATAATAATGATATAATTTTGGCTAATCAGAACATATCCTAGACTTTTTCAGTCTAATAAATGCATCCCAGGTAATTTCCATGAATTTATGTTTTTTTAATTACAAGAAATAATATCCCTCGAACAGAAGAAAAGGAATCAGTAGATAAGTATTCCAATTCCCTCTGCTGCATATTCTCAGGGTTTTCTGAACAGCAGGTTGCAGTATCTTTCTGGAAAGGGGGATAGCTTTTGTCCAACTTACGCAGCAACGTAGGCTGCTAAGAATAAGGCCGAGGCTTCGATTTGAAGAATGTCAGCTTAGTAACTAAACGGTGTGCGACGATGCTCAGGAAGACAGACGGTTCTTCTATTTCATATGAATGAATTAAATTTCATTCCAGGAAGAGCACAAGGCCTTGTCCCCCTAGCAATTGAGCATCTTTGGTGAAAGATGGTAGCTGCTGATACTCAGGCACTGGGCATTTACAGAGGTGGGGGCTCTGGGAACACATACCTGCTGGATTAAAAAGAGGAGGGTGGCACAATAGTGGCAAGGAAGGGCCAAGTGGCCTTTCTCGCTAATTCTATTCTTGGATGACTTTCATAAAAAAGAAGTTTGTCTCTGCCTCATAATACATTCCAGTTGCTCTGAAACAGGATCAGGCTTTCAGCATGGGAACTCAGAAGTATATTCTCATATCTAGGACCTAAGTGGCATGTTAGTCTTTTACTCTCAGTGAAACCATCACGTGAGAAATGGTGATGGCAAAATGTAACACAAAACCCACAGAGCTGGGCAGGCACAGGAACGAGCTTCGAGGGGCAACAGAGTCTGGGAAAGCAAACTCCGATTGGCAATAGGCATCAGTGAGGGCTGCTGGATGTTAGGAGTTGATGTCCATCCCTATAAGAAAGCAAGGCTCCCCAGCCTCAAGGAATCTCTGGAGAAAATGCAGGATTTCAATGCAGAACATGAAATAATGATCAGTGCAAAAGCCCTGATTCATGCTATGAATTGAAGCACATAGAATGATGCTGAACTCAGAAAATTAGATGCAACAGACCTACCCTATTCTGTATCAGCAGAAACTGTAATGTAAAAGCAATATGAGAGCTCCAGTGATCAGAGGAAGGACAGTATATTGAAGATGGGTTGTGCAACAAGAGTGGCTCAGTGACAATATCCTCACTCAGAACAGCAAGGAGGATGGCCCACTGCAAATACCTGGCCAGACTGTGTTGTACAGACTGGAGCTCCCTCAATTTCCTGTTAAATTAAATTTCCTGTCAAAACATGCATTTATCAAGGAACCAGCTTCTCTGGGAACTAAGGCATGATATCAAGGGACTGAGCAGTCTGAGACACACTGAGGTAAATGATCACTCTGAAATGGCAAGATCCTGTAAGTAGTGAGATCCACAAGTTCATCTATGGAAGGGCTGGGCCAGGAAGAGACATGGGATTGAGATGTGCGTCAGTGAGATGGAGTGATTGAACTAACTCAATTGTTTAGACACACTGTATGCAGATTCAGTGGGGAATACGCTATATTGGCTAAAAATTCTGGATGGGACAGCGTCTCAGTATAAGCTGGGAGAAGAAAACCCAAAGGAAAATGAGTACCTGAAAGAGAAACAGAGCTTCAGGTCTCTGAAATGAAGATGTGGGTGTAACATGTGCATGAATGCATTCCCAGAGTTTTGTATGAGAGCTGTGAATTTGCAGGTATTATTGTTCCTTTCCTTACAGGAACATCTTACTAACTCCCAAAAACCTGCTTCTGTCTGGATACACTAAGGCTACCATCTCCCCATCATACAGTGAACATGGAACTTTACCATCTTCTCAAGATTTCCTTAGCATACTGTGTGTGTGTGTGTGTGTGTGTGTGTGTGTGTGTGTGTGTGTGTGTCTGTGTGTGTGTGTGTGTTTTAAAGCCAAAGAGAGAGCAAAGGAAATCTGAGTGAATTAGACTGCCAATATATGTAGTGTTTTATCTTCCATAATTTTTGACAATACATAAATCCTATTTATAGAAACAAGCTTTTGTATTAATGATTGCATATCAATATTAACGATTATAGCAACAAATGCCTGTGGGTGGAGACTGAGAGACTGAGAGGAAATCAAAGTGGGCACCATGGAAACATTTCAGAAGGAAGAAAGGCTCATGGTATTTCACTGGAGTGCTTATCTTATTTGGCACTTCTAATTAATGCACTAAGAAAGAAGGGCAATTTTTTTTCAGATTGCTGAATCCTCATAAACAACGTTATGTTAACCATTATTTTAAAAGATGGAAAAACATTAAAAATTCAATGCTTTTCTAACTTAAATGTACCACTTTGCCCAATGGCCTCTTTCTTTTTATCTATTTTGATATTTATTTTTGACATCTTATGTCCTTCCTTAAAAATCCAAAATGTTTAAATGTGATTGTTGGCCACTCGTATGTCCTTTCTTGAGAAGTGTCTGTTGAATTGTATTGCAAACCCCACTGTCACACACTCTACCATTTTACCAAACCTGCACATATACCTCTGGAATCTAAAATAAAAGTTGAAAAAGAAAAAACAATCAAACAACATGTTTTATCTTATTATCAGTGTGCTAGCAACACATTAAAATCAGGAAATTACTTCAGGTACTTAAAGAGGCCGTTCTTTAAAATATACAAGGTGTCGTTAAAAAGTTTGTTTTTTTAACAACAGATTTGTGCAAATGTAACAAAAAGAGACTGAGTAAGGTTTAAAAGGAAGGTAAAATGTAAAGAGAGATGGGGCCAGACACAGCGGCTCACTCCTGTAATCCTAACACTTTGGGAGGCTGAGGTGGGTGGATCACCTGAGGTCAAGAGTTCAAGACCAGCCTGGCCAACATGGTGAAACCCCGTCTCTGCAAAAAATACAAAACTCAGCCTGGAGTGGTGGCGCACACCTGTGGTTCCAGCTACTTGAGAGGTTGAGGCACAAGAATCACTTGAACTCAGGTGGCAGAGGAACAGTGAACAGAGATCGAACCACTGTACGGCAGCCTGGGTGACAGAGCAAGACTCCATCTCAAAAAAAAAAAAAAAAAAGTAAAGGGAAATGGGAAAATTAATGAGTGAGGTTATGACATACAGGAAGATTTATAATTCTTTAATTTAAAGTGCATAAATACGCACTTAGTCAGAGTGTAATCTGGAATGAGAAGAGAATGTCAGGAAATAAACAGGAGCCAATATTATACATTTCTTTTAAAGAAACTTTTAAATAATTGCTAAGATACTGCAGGGGAATTATACAGCAGATAATAGATCAGGATCCCTAAATTTCCTGGTATTGAAGGCAAAGTCTCTTGTACCACCTTCAAAGAGAAGAATAAAAATGAAAATACACTAAAAAAAAAAAAGGGTAAAATAACTTAATTTATACTAAAGTATAAAGACAATATTCTTAGGGGAAAAAAGAGGCAATAAAAGCATAAGCAGAGAAGAAAGGAATAATTACAAGAAGAGCCCTACTAAGAAATAGACAAATTGGAATTTTATATGAAGACAAATTTCACCCACCTTATAACTGTGCCCTGGGCTGGACTACATGACCGGCAGCTCAGAGACCTTGAGGAACATATTGCAGTAAGGGTAGACACGTTTGGAAATAATTGCATTTCTTAAATGCAAATGAGTGATGCTGTTTCTGTTCACGTATTTATTATTCATTGTCAGTTAACCATGAACAAGTATAAGATCCCTTTCTGGCATAAAAAAATATATTGGCTTACTTTATTTTTCAGTCAATACTTCTCACTGTAAAGTTTGTAATAGGAATTCGAGCTTCAGTAATTATTAGGCTAGAACTTGTAGAAATGTAGAACTTGAATATGAAGTAATTATAGTTTTGTAAATGATTTCAACATTAAGAAAAATGTTGGTGGCTCACACCGGTAATCTCAGCATTTTGGGAGGCTGAGGTGGGCGGATCACAAGGTCAGGAGATCGAGACCATCCTGGCCAACACGGTGAAATCCCACCCCTACTAAAATACAAAAAATTAATCTGGCATGGTGGTATATGCCTGTAGTCCCAGCTACTTGGGAGGCTGAGGCAGTGGAATCATTTGAACCAGGGAGGCAGAAGTTAAATGTATCATGGTTTCTCAAAGCAAGGTACCTTCCAGTTGCCCCATGGCATGAACATGAAGGTAAATTAGGTTGAATGAGTAATTAGTTGAAAAATAGGAACACAAGTAAATATGGAATATATGATTTATAACAGTCTTAATCGTATTTTCTAAGGTGATGGTAACTGATTCACCTGTTGGAATAATTGGCCAAGGAATTTGTTAGCTAATAGATTTTGTTAGAATGATAAAGTAGTTATAATTACATGAAATTTTATAATAGTTCGCTTTTTGTCGGCATATACAAGCAACAAAAAGGAGCCTTTATTGATTTAGGTTGCCCTGAAGAATTCTTTCTCTTGAACCTCTTTGCTCCAGAGGGTTATGTGGAATTAGCGAGTACCAGGTCACAAATTCCACCCAATCGTTTTACTAACTGGCATTGACCGGCATAATGACTAGGTTGCTGTACCCTTTACATAAAGCCTCTGAGAGGTCACACAATGCAAAGCACACGTGAGATTCAGAAAGTTATTCTGATTCTGACTACGAGCACACTGAATCTGGCCTAGCTGTGTACAGACTGAATGCCAGCAGACAATCTCTTGGAAAGCACTAAAGATTCTTAGCTCTCTGCTGAGCGTGGGTTCTGCGTCTCCTAAGGACTTTAAGAAACTCTGTTACCCAAGCTCATTGATTTTGTTTTTTTTTGTTTGTTTTTTTTTAATTTAAGACATGCCTCTTGATTGAAAAGAAGAAATTACATTTGGCCACCAAAGAAGAATAAAATGCAGAGTGGCCTTCAGCTGATCCAAGTCCCTGCTCATATGAAATGTTCCACTCTCCCTGAGGGGGTGGGAGGCAGTACAGTTGGTAAATGGATGTGGGAAACCGGGCAGTCCTAATGGCAATATCATCTCGAGTCAAGTCTTCTGATATAAGGAGTATTTGAAAAATTTAACATTTTACTTAACATCTTCAATCCTCAGCTTTCTTATCTGGAAAATGAGAATAATTATAATTTTATTATGAGGCTTAGAAAGATTGTAGTCAATGGTAGGTATACATGTGGGAGCCTAGACAGATATACTATAAATAGCAGTACAAAGGAAAAAATTATGTAAACTGTTTGTATGCGATCAAAAGTAAGAATTTGAAGACAATATTATTAATAAAATGTAGAACTAGTGGATACAGAGAATTGAAAAGTCCAAAAATTAAGTTTTTCACATAAAATTAAATTTTCTTTATTTCTGATCTTAAGCCCAGATTCACAAGGATACGTTAGCTTGGAAAATCCAAGGCAGTGAAAAACTGACTGGCGTAAACTCATGTGACAGAGCCGAGGACAGAACTCAGGATGACGTATTGTCTGTTTCTCCAACTGCAATAATGGAAGTCAATTAATTAAATACTCAACGAATATTTAACAAATACCCACTGCGCATTCAGCAGTGCAAATTACCTCTCCAAAACCTGCTTTAATTGTAACTCACACTTTATTGAGAGGCAAATAAGACTCTATTTTTTTGGCTTTGAATGAATTTATATATCAATATCTGCAGAAAAAATGAAATCAGAAGTTGCATTCTTTCTTCAGCCCACATCTGATGTGATTTAGCATAAGCTTTGTCTCTTTGATTTAAAAGTCCATGTTACACAGTGTGCCTTATTTACCATATGGCTTATGGAAAGTGTGCATCTATGATACAGTAATCTATCGCATATAGAAAAATCTATTTATGAGTCAAGGATAAACCTCACATTAGACTTCAGTGTGTTTTTTTTTTAGCTTTGCTATAATAAAATTTAATCTGGAAAAGAAAATTAAAATTCAAAAAATTATCCTGCTAAATTATAAATTAGAAAAATTGATTTGCAATTATCGAGTTTTTGAATTTTGTGGCTTAAGAAAAAGAACAAAAGCTGTTCACTTTGCTTACTTTAGCTATTGATTAATCAAATAGGCTCATTTCAGGGTAGCTTTTTCTACAATACTATTTAGGAACAATGCAAATCTGCCTGCTAAGTGGTCACTAAGATTTTAAATAGAAGAAAAGTCATCTATAGCATAAAATAGTGGCTCTCAAAATGCAAAAGTTGAAGCTGATTTCCAAAAATATTCTGAAGTTGAAAAAAAATTGAAGAACATGAAGAAATTGAAGAAAATTGAAGAATCGCTCCAGAGGCTTACACAGAATTAGTGAGTAACCGGTCACAAATTTTGTTAAATAAAAACAAAAATTAACAGTTAGTCATTTGAATGGATATTTCCATTGGGACATTGTTAAAGGCAGGTTAGAAGAGGCACTATCCTTTCGTTGACTTAGAGGATCCCTGGGTTACTTAAAAAGCAATGAAGAGATAAAAGAAGAATCTCAAAAATGACCCCATGGTGAATACTTGAATGCACACCTCACTCTTTCTTAAGCTTCTTATTTTCTGACATTTAAACCAGGCTTCTTGAATTAGAATAAAGCTTTGTGTTGAGGCAATTAGCAGAAAAGGAAAACTGCAAACATATTTTTCATTAGAAATATTTGGAAAAAATTAAGGACAAAGTAGAATTTTCTTGACCACTCTAAGGCATAATTGGCTTCCATTAAATTCGGACTCAGACTAAATCTAGAGAAATATGATAAAGTAGACAAATAAGCCACATATCCCACTTGAATATCTTCCATACCTCCTACAAGCCTTTAATAAAATCTCACCTTTCCCTAAGACCACTGGAGACCATTCAATTAGATACTATAACCTACCCACTCCCTGGCATCTCAATCTCCTTACCCTGATGTTCTCCATTTTCTTTCCTCCATGTTATTTGAAAATTGAGTCCATCTGATTCTATATCCTTAACTATTAGGACTGAGATACAGGAGGCCCAAATATCAATATAACATAGGACATTTTTGCCCCAGAAGGTAAGACTGCAGTCCAATAAAATACATCAATCATTGCTTCAGAAGTACTCATTGATCCAGAGTTTACTCCTCAAAGCAATCAGCTCTCCAAGCAGGCAATCAATTGTTCACACTTACCAAGCAAGAGTTTACTTTACAAGATTTTCTCTACCAATCAGATAATGTCACAAAATCTGGCCAATCCTAATCAACTACCCATCTTGAAACATGTATCTTAAGCCACTTGATCCCAGGCTACAAACATTGGAAACACTCTTCAGCAATCTGCCATCCTTTTATGGATTTCTTTTGGCTGTGGATTTTTTTTCAAAATTTACTGAAATATGGGGGATCATGGCAGATGGGACGCAGGACTAGATTAAAGCTCCAGACAGCAGCATACGGAGGCTTGCATTGTGAATTTTGGCTCCAGATCAACTGCAAGAACAAACCAGCAATCCCGAGAGGGCCTGCAGACCCTCTGAAGGAAGCAGACTGCTCTGCAGACCTGGGAGACACCCCAAATACTCTGAGTGCCACAGCTGTGGAGGCGGGAAAGGAAAGAAGCTGAAGGTCTGTTTGCAGGAGAAATTTCTGACTTTATTTGGTGCTGAGTCAAATTAGAGGGCTGGGCTGAGTTAAACACAGGGGTAGAGGAAGCAACAGAAAGGCCTTGGGAGCTGCTGGGTCCCCAAGCAGCCCATTCCTGCCTAGCACCACAGGGATCCATCAAGAGGGTGGCCAGAGGAACCTAGGAACTCCACCAGGAGAAGGAGGTCTCTGGCTAAACTTTGTAACAGTTTGAACAGGACAAGAGGCCTCCTGACCAGAACATGGAGGAGGGAGGGCGTGAATCCAGCTTGCAAACTTCACAGGCAAGGGAAGAACTAAAGCTCTTTTCTCTCCCACCTGGGAGGCAGAAAGTCTCGGGCAAGTTCTCAAGCCCATCTCTCCCACCACCTGGAAACAGACTCAGGGTGGTTGCAGGGGGCACTGTGGGAGTGAGACTGGCCCTTCAGTTTGCATGGGAGCTGGGTGAGGCCTGTGACTGCCAGCTCTCCCCAACTTCCCTGACAAGCTGCATGACTCAGCAGAGGCCGCCATAATATTCCTAGGTACACACTCCAGTCCTGGGAATCTCAGCCCCATCCCCCACAGCAGCCACAGCAAGACCCCACCCAACGAGAGCCTGAGCTCAGACACACCTTGCCCTGCGCCCATCTGATGGTCCTTCCCTACCACCCTGGTAATAGTGGAAGACGAAGGGCATAAATCTTGGGAGTTCTAGGACCCCACCCACTGCCAGTCCTCTCCACACTACTACACCTGATGCTTTCTGGAAGGTGCCATTTCCTGGCAGGAGGCCAAGCCGCAGAAAAATAGAGCATTGAAACACCAAAGCTATGGACCCTCATGGAGTTCACTGCACCCTCCACTACCTCCACTGGAACAAGTGCTAGTATCCATGGCCAAGAGACCCATAGGTGGTTCACATTGCAGAACTCTATACAGGCAACCCCCAGTACCAGCCTGGAGCTGGGTAGACTTGCTGGGTAACCAGACCCAGAAGAAAGGCAACCATCATTGCAGTTCACCTCACAGGAAGCCACATCCAAGGAAAAGGGGGAGAGTACTACATCAAGTGAACACACTGTGGGACGAAACATCTGAACAACAGCCTTCAGCCCTTAACATTCCCTCTGACAGAGCCTACTCAAATGAGAAGAAACCAGAAAACCTACCCAGGTAATATGAAAAAACAAGGCTCATCAACACCCCCACAAAATCACACTAGTTCACCAGCAATGGATCAAAACCAGGAAGAAATCCTAATTACCTGAAAAGGCAAAGCCCAATGCAAGAAAATTTTAAAAAGTGATAAGAGAAGGAAGAAATATTTAAAAAAAAAAAGTTACCTTAAAGAAAAAACACCTGGGCATGGTGGCTCATGCCTGTAATCTCAGCACTTTGGGAGGGTGAGGTAGGTGGATCGCCTGAGGTCAGGAGTTCAAGAGCAGCCTGGCCAACATGGCAAAACCCTGTCTCTAGAAAAATAGAAAAATTTACTGGGTGTGGTGGTGGGTGCCTGTAATGCCAGCTACTGGGGAGTCTGAGGTATAGACTCATTTGAACCTGGGAGGCAGAGGCTGCAGCAAGCTGAGATTGCACTACTGCACTCCAGCCTAGGTAATAAAGTGAGAGTCCATCTCAAAAAAGAAAAAAAAAAAAGGCAAAGAAAAAACAATCAAAAATTTGGGAAATTTTGGACACACTTTTGGAAATGTGAAAAGCTCTGGAAAGTCTCAGTAAGAGACTTGAACAAGTAGAAGAAAGAAATTCAGAGCTCTAAGACAAGGTCTTCAAATTAACTCAATCCAACAAAGACAACAAAAAGAAAAATAAGAAAATATGAGCAAAGCCTCCAAGAAGTCTGAAATTATGTTAAATGACCAAACCCAAGAATAATCAGTATTCCTGAGGAAGAAGAGAATTCTAAAATCTTGGAAAACAACATATTTGGGGGAATAATTAAGGAAAACTTACCTGGCTTTGCCAGAGATCTAGACATGCAAATACAAGAAATGCACAAAAGAGCTGGGAAATTCGTCACAAAAAGATCACCACCTAGGCACACTCTCATTAGATTATCCAAAGTTAAGATGAAGGAATAAATCCTAAGAGCTGAGACAGAAGCACCAGGCAACCTATAAAGGAAAACCTATCAGATTAGCGGCAGTTTTCTCAGCAGAAATCCTGCAAGCTAGAAGGGATTGGGGCCCTATCTTTAGCCTCCTCAAACAAAACAATTATCAGCCAAGAATTTTATATCCAGCAAAACTAAGCATCATATATGAATATAAGATACAGTCATTTTCAGACAAACAAATGCTGAAAGAATTTGCCATTACCAAGCCAGTACTAGAAGAACTGCTAAAAGGCACTCCAAATCTTGAAATGAATCCTGGAAACACATCAAAACAGAACCTCTTTAAAGCGTAAATCACACAGGATTTATAAAACAAAATAGAAGTTAAAAAGCAGAAACAAAAAACAAAACCAAAAAAATAACAAAGTACACAGGTAACAAAGAGCATGATGAACACAACAGTACCTCACATTTCAATACTAACATTGAATGTAAATGGCCTAAAAGACCCACTAAAAGACACAGCCCCATACCCCACAGCAGCCACTGCAAGACCCACCCAATGAGAGCCTGAGCTCAGACACACCTTGCCCTGTGCCCATCTGATGGTCACAGAATGGATAACAACTCACAAACCAACTATCTGCTGCCTTCAGGAGACTCACCTAATACATAAGGATTCACATAAACTTAATAAAGGGGTGGAAAAAGGCATTTCATGCAGATGGACATCAAAATTGAGCAGGGGTAGCTATTCTTATATCAGACAAAATAAACATTAAAGCAACAGTGGTTAAAAGAAACAAAGAGAGACATTATATAATGGTAAAAGCCATTGTCCAACCAGAAAACATCACAATCCTGAACATATATGCACTTCTGAAATACCCAAAATGCAAGTATTTGTTCACTTAATGTTGTCCCATATATCCTGTAGGCTTAGGTTTTTTCCTCACTCTTCTTTTTTAATTTTATTATTTTTTTGCCTGCCTGTGTTATTTCAAAAATCCTGTCTTCACTTTCAAACATTCTTTCTTCTGCTTGGTCTAGTCTGTTGTTGAAGTTCTTGATTGTATTTTTTATATTTTTTATTTCATTCACTGGGTTCTTCAACTGTAGGATTTTTGTTTGATTTTTTATATTTATTTCTTTGTTGATTTTTTAAAATCATCAATATTTTTCAACTTCATTGGATTGTCTACCTGTATTATCTGTAGCTCACTGAATTTCCTTAAGATTATTGTTTTGGAATGTTTTTTCTGGCACTTTGCAGATGTTCCTATAAATGGTGTCTCTTAACTGAAGAATTATTGCATTCCTTTGAATGTGTTTTTTTTTTTTCTTTTTCATGTTTGATGTGTCCGTATGTTGACTTCTATGCATATGGTAGAATGGTTGCCTCTTCTAATTTTATGGAGTGGGCTTCTTAGGAAAAGACGTACTAATTTAATGGGGTCTTAATATGTCAATTGAATGGGTTATATTGGCTTTGTTTCTAGGGGAATGCAATAATGTAGTCTTCATATAGTTTCTCCAGCTATAAGCCATACTAGTGACATTCATGAATGTCTCAGTGGCCTAGGTTGAGAGAGTTTGTGATGGTGGTGGTGTGGCTTTGCCAGGAATAGACTCCCCAGGATGTTTCTCCAGTCGGGGTTGCATGTATGCACACTGTGGGTCAGCCAACTTAGGATCTGGCTCACTGGGGCTGGAACCACAGGCTGTTACCCTGGTCAGGGGCATGGGTACACAGTTGTTAGGGTAGCCCACCATGCTGTTTCTGAGGCCCAGGACATGGGCACACAGTTGCTAGATGACCTGGGCTGTGCTTACCAGGGGCAGCCCGTGAGGCTGTTTCTCAAGCCCAAGATGTGGGCACCCTGCTGCTTCGTAGGCCTGGGACATGGCCACATGGCTTCTTGGTTGACCTGGGCGTGTGTCTGCTGGGGGTGGCCCCCAAGGATGTTTCTTAGGTCTGGGATGTTAGTGCAAGACTGCTCAAGTATCTCTGGGGCATGCCTATCAGGAATAGCCCATGGGATTGTTTCTCAAGCCAGAACATGCATGCAAGACTACCCAATTTGTCTGAGGGGGTGTGTTTGCGAGGAATACCCATGAGTTTGTTTCTCAGGTCCTGATTCCAGGTGCACAGCTACTTCGCTGGCCTAGCAGCATATCCGCCAGTGCAAGCGACACATGCTGTTTCTGAGGTTTGGGGTGTGCGCACGTAGTTGTTCCACCAGCCTGTGGGCATGTGCTTTAAGAACTTCTCCCAATTGGGGAATGTTGCAAGCAGCTTGGCTGGCTCAAGGGCAGGATCACCTTGGGCAGTACTGCCAGACTGTTCCTCCAGCTGGAGGTTACAAGTGGTGCAGGTTGGTTTTCCTGCTGTGCAGGACCAGTGTCACAGTTGATCCTTGGCCCAGAATTCACACAGCTGAGGTTGTGGTGTTTAGCCACCCATGTGGGCTTGGTGGAATAAAATTGGAGCCCCAGTGCTCTCCCAACTGAGTTCAGGGCTTGTGAGAAATGTCAGATTATCCTATTATAAGGTGTGTAGGAATTTATGGTGACAATGGAGACTGGTAGGATTCTTCTGCTTCCCTCTTCTCCAAGGGAAGTCTTTCCTATGTCCAAGATGATCCAACCCAGGCAGGCGAGAGGGGGCTCCAAAGGCCAGATGCCTCCATGCCACCCTTCTGGGCTTCCCATCACCACAGGTTCCTCTCCACTCCCCTGCTGCAATCCAGTGCTCTCCCTTCGACACTCCAGTGAAATCTTAGCTGATTATCTGTTGCCTTGGTCCCTTCTTGTTGGTGAAGAGAGCATGGTATCTCTAGTCAGCTATCTTGCTGACATCGCTCCCCTCTTCGGAGGAAATTTTCTATGTCTTGTAGGCAATCTTTGTTCCTTTTATCCCTTTTTTCTCCTCCGACTTTGTGGCTCCAAATAGCCTTCTGAGGAGATTTTACCGTTTTCTAAATGTAAGATCATATCATCTTAAAACAGACATAATTTTAGTCTTTCTTATTTGAATTCCTTTTATTGCTGTTTCTTTTTCTTGCCTTCTTACTTTGGCTAGGACTTTGAATAGAAGGGGCAAGAGTTGGCATTCTTATCTTTTTCTGATCTTAAAGGGAAAGCTCTCAGTTATTTATAGCATTAGGATTGATGTTAGCTGTGGACGTTTCATACATGGTCTTTATCATGTTGAGGTACATTCCGTGTACACCTAATTTTTTGAGAGTTTTACCATGAAAGAGTATTGAATTTTGTTCTCTCACCTTTGAGATGATCCTGTGATTTTCATTCTTTGGTCTATTCATGTGGCATATCACATTGACTGATTTGCATATGTTGAATCGTCCATGCATCCCAGGAATAAATTCCACTTGTTCATGGTGTACAATCATTCTAATGCGCTGCTAGGTTCAGTTTGCTAATATTTTGTTGATGAATTTCGCATCTTCATCCATCAAGGATATTGGCCTGTAGTTCCCTTTTCTTGTGTCTTTTTCTAGCTTTGGTGTCAGGGTAGTGCTGGCCTCATAAAATGAATTTGAAACTTCCTTCTCTTCAATTTCTTGGAAGAGGTTACAAAGGATCAGTATTAATTCTTCTTTAAGTATTTGGTAGAATTCATTTGTGAGGCATCTGATCCCTAGCTTTACTTTGTTGCAGGGTTTTTTGATGTCTGTTAAGATAACTATTTCTTTATGACTTAGCCTTAGTATAAGGTTGTATGTCTCTAGGGAATTACCCATTTCTTGTAGGTTGACCAAATTGTTGGTGTCTAAATATTTATAATAGTTCCTAATGATGCTTTTTATTTCTCTGGCAACAACTATAACAACTCCCTTCTATTTCTGGTTTTATTTATTTGAGACTTATTTTTTTGTTTCTAAGTTAGTCTAGCTAACAGTTTGTCCATTTTATTTTACCTTTCAAAAGAAAAAAGTTACTTTCATCAACCATTTCTGTTATATTACTCTTGTTTATTTTGTTTAATTTTGCTCTAATCTTTACTGTTTTCTTTTCTTCCTCCTGCTAACGCTAGGCTTAGTTTGACAAAAGAAAGTAAAGGAGCAGCAAACAAATAGAAAGACATCTCATGTTCATGAATTGAACTAATTACTACTGTTAAAACGTCTATACTTCTCAAAGTGATCTACAGATTCAATGTAGGCCCTATCAAAATTTCACTGAAAATTTTTAGAGAAATATAAAACATAATTCTAAAATGCATATAGAACCACAAAGGACCTTGAGAGAGAATAAAGCTACGGGAATAAAGAATAAATCACAGTAAGGATGAGTCACACTTCCTGATTTCAAAATATATTACAAAACTACAATAATCAAGAGTATGGTACTGGCATAAAAACAGACAGAACAGAGATCCAAGAAATAAGCCCATGCACATATGGTCAACTGATCTTCAGTAAAGGTGCCCAGAATATACAACAGGGAAAAGATGGTCTTCTTCAACTAATGATTTAAAAAAACAGAATATCTACATGCACAAAATAATCATAAATAACCTGGACACATTTACACCATACAAAAAATAAACTCGAAATTAATTAAAGACTTGAACATAAGATCTGAAACAAACTCCTAGAAAAAACATAAGGGAAGAGCTTAATGATGTTGGTCTTGGCAATAATTTCTTAAATATGCCACCAAAAACACAGGCAACAAAAGAAATAAAATAGACAAATAGTTTATCTATTTTTAACTGACGATCTTTTCCACAAGAAAGGAAACAATCAACAAAATCAAAAGGCAACTTAGGAAATGAGAGAGAAAACATTTGCAAACCACATATCCAATAAATCATTAAGAAGCAAACTGTATAAGAAACTCCTACAATCCAATAGCAAAAACAAATAATTCAGTATAAATATGGGCAAAGGACTGAAGCAGACATTTCTTGAAACAAGATATGCAAATAACAAATGTAGTATATGAAAAAGTGCCCAGCATCATTACTCATGAGAAAAAATCAGATCAAAACAACAATGACCATCATCTCACATGTGTTAAGACTGCTAGTATCAAAAATAACAACAGCCTTAAAATGCTGGGTTCAAAAAAAGAAACAACCACAATAAGTATTGATGAGGATGTGGAGAAATTGGAACCCGTGTATATTGTATGTTAGGAATACAAAATGGTGCAGTCCCTATGGAAAATAGTGTAGAGATTCTTCAGAAAATTAGAAATAAAACTACCCCATGAGTCAGCAATCTCACTTCTGCATATATATCCAGAGGAATTGAAGTCAGAATATGGAAGAGATTAGCATCCCCATGTTCACTGCAGCACCATTCTCAATAGCCAAGATGTAGAAACAATCTAAATGCCCATCAATAAATAAATGGATAAAGAAAAATGTGTTCTTTGTATGTATACATGTATATACATATGATTCATATTGACATCAATTTTCCTGACGATCAGTGATGCATATATATGTGTATATATGGTATCCAATTTTTTTAAATAAGAAAATTCTGCAATATATAATAACATGGATAAAACTTGAGGACATTACGCTAGGTAAAACAAGCCAGTTAAGGGACAGTTACTACATGACTTCACTTATATGAGATTGCTAAAACAGTCAAACTCATAAAAACAGAGTATAATGATGGCTGCCAGAAGCTGGTGGGAGGGGTATTTGAGAGGTTGCTATTCAAGTATAAAGTTTTGGTTATGCAAGAAGAACACGTTCCAGAGATTTTCCATGCAACATTGTGCCTGTGGTTAACAATACTGTACTGTACCCTTAAAATTTTTTTAATATCATAGATTTCATGTTCAGTGTTCTTAGCACAAATAAAGAAAGTATGAATAGATAAATTGCCCACCTACTGCGCTGTGCTCCAGGGAGGTGTGCAAAATGCATAACAGCTAATAACCTTGTATTATAAAAGTTACTGTCTATTTATACTAAGTGGAATTTGGACAGTGCTTAATAGGCACTTGGTACTATCCTAAACGTATCAATACATATCAACACATTTAATTCAAAAGAACTCTATAAAGGGAATAATATTAAAAACCTTTATCAATGTGTGCAGCATGGGCACTGGCCTGTGAGTTCAGATGCTAGACGTAATGCTGAGGCAGCATTCTGGAGACTGTACCCAACAAACAGTCCCTTGCTGAATCACTGTGGTGGGCAAAGGTGTTTTGAGGCAGTGAGGAGAAGGGGAAGTATTCAGGGATCTTGAAGCTGCAAGTATTTACCACATAATATAGAAGAATTTCAGTGTTTTAACAAATGGGACAGAGGTTTACATCAACTCCGTATCACTAATATTGTGGATGGAAATATTATTATCCCCATTTCACAGATAAAGAAATGAGGCTCCAGAGAGTCCCAAGTCACACAACCATTGAGTGGAGGAGATAATATCTGAACCCAGGGAATCTGATTCCTGATCCTTTTAACTACTATGTTATACTGTTTTATTTACACAGAAAATAATTAGCTATAAACAATAAAATGTTATCTAGCAACCGAAGTATGTTAAGCACTGTGGAATACCAGGTGTAGAGAGATTCAAACATAAATTAAGTAGAATTCCAAAAAAGATAATCGTCTAGCAAGAAGTACGAAAAGTCATGGAAGACTTTAACCCAGAGATTGAGATTTTTCTTCAAGGAAATAAACTTGAAAATGTACTGTTTGCACATATTATCAGAATAATTGCTCCGATTTTCCATTATATTGTATCAGAAGACAGTAGTTTGGAAACAGGGATTTGTTAAATTTCCCGCAATATCCCCAGGGATGCAACAGAAGTCGCTCCAACTGCACGTTGACCAAATCTCTTTTCATTCTGGAAGTAGATGCTTAGCCGTGATTGGCTATGATTGCTAATGACAGTGGGGAAAACCAAATCAATCTTGCCAGGAATTCTCCTAAATGCATGGTAGAGGAAAGCAGTACAACACTTTCCCCGTCCCTTTCTTTCTTTCTTAATCTTTCCCCACAATGGCATTCTCCCTGGTGCAGTCTGCAACCACCTGGGATTGGTTCACTGAACAGCATGGCCAGAAATGTGTGTGTTCAAAGCTCTTGAAAACAAGGTGCATCTAAAATGGATCAGCATCACCTTTTGGAAATAAAATGTGGTCACTGCTTTCTATTCCTGGATCAACCTTTTTTTTTATAATTAAAATAGCAATTTGGGTTCAGAGTACCTCCAGTCAAATAATTTTAAGGTGATGATACACTTAAGATGTGGATGATACGGACTTTCTCTGAACAGAAAAGAGACTGTAACTACAGACATAATTATTTTAGTATTTCTATGACATTTTAAAAAGAAACTAAAAGTTTTAAAGGTTTATATTATTTGTGTTTCTCGAATAGTAAATAACACAAAAATTAGAATAATAATTTCAATACAGTGAGCAGTTTGATTAACATTTAATAATCTGGAAAACAATACCAACTGGAGCTGAGAAACTAAATCCCTTAACACCAGCTTTCATTTCAAATGATCTCCAGGTGGCTGCTAGCCAATTTGCCACATGAAAAAAAAAAAGCCTGACACTTTTGGAAAACAGACTCCAACTATTTGAAAAAAAAAAAAAGAAAGAAAGAAAGAAAAGAAAAATCAGTAGAGAATAGACAATGTTGTGCTAAAAGGCTATGTTATTTTGCCAAAAAAGAATTCAATCTGTGCACAAAATGCCTTTTCCCATGTCTTTTGATCTGATGCAGCACTTGTCCAAATGGATGGGCTCCCTAAAGGGAAAACCCATTTCAAACATTGAGGAACTCTAACAAATGTGAAGCACTCAACCTGGGGCTTAAATATCCCAAATGGTCTCTTGCTGGTAACATGAGAACAAAATCAGTGTTTTACTGAGAAAACAGCTTTCCTGGCTTTTATCTTCTGTTCCGTTTGTGCATTGATAATGAAGATCAGAGTCATTGACTTGAATGTGATTTAGAATCTTGATACAAACAATGAGACATAAAACACGTTCTAGCCCTCTAAAATGTGTGTTCAGACTCTTCTTTTTTCAGGGTATAATCACAGTCCCATCAGTATTCGAGGGATTTGTGCATACAGACTGCCTCTGTCAAAACTGTAGCAAGTTAATGCATTCCAGTATAATTTGGAATTTTCTAAGGCAAATTATTGCCTTAGAAAAAGAATGTAACTTGGTATTTTGACATACGTTATTTTACAGGGAGTACAATTTTGTTCAATCTTTTGGTTTTGACTTTATCACTTAAAGATTTGGAAAATGAAATTAAACTTAAAAAAAAAAAAGCAGAAAAAGCAAGCATGGAAATAATGATCTAAAGTCACAAAGGAGAGAAGGCAAAAACCAAAATAATTGTCATACTATGGCCAAGCAAGAGGAGGGAAGACTACTGGAGGTGCAGAGTCTTTGGGTTTTAACTTCTTATCTTTTCAAACCAATAAATAATGTTGCAGCATTTATTTATTCCCCGAGACTTAACAACATGTATTGTTTTCCTTTATCACTTTGCCAATTTTTTTCAAAGACATTTACTATTTCAAGCTCTTCATAAATCCTGTAACCTCTATGAACTTAGTTTCCTCATGGGTAACAGAGGAAGGAATAACAAAGCCTAGCTTGTGTAGTTGGTATGAGGGTTAGAAATAATGTATGAAAATCACCTAATAGTGCCTGGAACATAATGGAAGCTGTCACTATTATCATTTCCCAAAAGCTGTATCTGGACATGTAAATTGGAATAAAACACTGAGGCCATTTTCAGACTAATTCAAACATAGGAATGTATTTTCTTGCAGATTCAAAGTAATTGAGGTAAATGTTAGAACATTTCTTTGAATTATCAAGATACATAAATTGTTTCAATTTTCCACTTTACATGTTCAGGTATGGCTTTTGTGCATAACCCTAGAGTAGTCTGTTACCGAGAGCCCTCACCACTAAGTTTAACCAACCTTGGTAAGCAGTTGCCAGTATATGGCCAGACAAGCTCCATTCATTAGTAAGATTGCTGCCTCAGATATCAAAAAAAGTTCTAATCTAAATATGTAGTTCCAATAACTATTTCCCATGTAATTTAAATTGGTAAAACTGAAATTTGCCTGAACGGAGAGTAACAGAATAATGGGCCATTTTCGGAAAATATCTTTGCCTTAAGTCGTTATAATATATCCCTTTAGAACATGCTAGGAAATTTCCCAGGGAAGAAAATAAAATCTGCATAAAACTAAAGCGGAAATGACCTTGCCTTCCTAAAATTACAAAAAAAAAAAATTGTGTCTCTTGACACAATCCAGAGGCCTCTGAAGCAACACCACACATCTACAACCATCTGATCTTTGTCAAACCTGAGAAAAACAAGCAACAGGGAAAGGATTCCCTGTTTAATAAATGGTGTTGGGAAAACTGGCTAGCCATGTGCAGAAAGCAGAAACTGGACCCCTTCCTAACACCTTACACTAAAATTAACTCCAGATGGGTTAAAGATCTAAACATAAGGCCTAACACCATAAAAACCCTAGAAGAAAACCTAGGCAAAAACATTCAGGACATAGGCGTAGGCAAGACAGGTAAGAGTTTTTTAACCAGCAGAACCAAAAGATGCAGAAGGAGAAAATATAAATTTGGTGAGAGGATTCTTTTGCGTAAGAGGATTATTTTGGGTAAAAAGATCGACTCTTTTTCAATCCCTTGGATCCTGGACTCCAATATTCTTTAAGAAGAAGAAAGAGAGAAATAAAGAAAAAGAATAAAGAAAAAGAATGAAGGAGAGAAAGAAAGAGGAAGAGGGAGAGAGAGAACGGGTGTGTTGCTTTATTGCCCGGGCTAGAATGCAGTCTAAAAATGGGTATGCCTATAATTGGGCTTAATAATAGAGACATAAAAAAATGAGGGAAGAAAATAACTAACAAGCAGCCAACCAGTATTTCATTTAAACCTGTAAATAGGTGTGATATGATAAGAGTGTGTATTTTGTGTATTTAAAGTGGAGAGTTCTATAAATGTTAATTAAGTCTACTTATTTCAGATCTGAGTTCAAGTGCTGGATATCGTTGTTAACTTTCTGTCTCATTGATCTGTCTAATATTGATGTTGAAGTCTCCCACTATTATTGTGTGGGAGTCTAAGTCTCTTTATAAGTCTTATATATCTGGGTATTCCAGTATTCTTTCTATGGAAGAAATACCATTGTATTGCTCACCTGTTCACAGCATATATTGCATTGCTTATGACAGCTCCTCAAATTCCTAAGTGTTATAATCCAGGGCAGCTTTGTAACTATGAATCTAATAGGCCCTTTCACTGTTCGGTCAGGCATCTGTGTTTTAAAGTGAAGGAATATCCAAAAAACCAGTATTTCCTCCTCCTGACCACCACATGGATTTAACTCCATTACCTCTACTATTTATTGTACAATATCTTTCTTGGTCAAAAGCAAGATTCTGTGTGATAATCTTGAGACATTCAATTAGTCCTAGATGATAGTATTAGAAGCAGCATTGATGACAAGAAAGGCAGAGTGAGTGTCTTTTTCTGTGAAGACCAATTGTTGCCCTGTCCATGATGGAAGGCATCCAATGCGATCAACATACCACCAGGTGACTGGCTGGTCCCCCAGGCAATGGTATATTATCAGGGGCTCAAAACTGGACCCTGTTATTGGTAGATTCGTTACTCAGTGGTGACGACAGCCAGTTCAGTCTTGGGAAAGTAAGCTCATAATTCTGAGCCCATCCATAGCCACCTCATTCCCTGAAGCCATAGCCACTGTGTGCATTTGCCCGTTAAAGCAAGCAGAGAAATGGCTGACTGACGTCCATAGAAGAGGTCATCTTGTCTACCTGATTATCAAAACCTTACTGAAAGGCTTCCCTTTAGTGAACATTCACATGTGATTTAAATACTCAGTGTCCCCATTCCAAGAGTGCTAGCCACAGAAATCTTCCCTAGATTGCTTATCAGCAACACACCAATCTTGTGATTTCTAAGTTCCCTCTAACCAAACTGTTAGCTAGCTGCCCTTGATTACTTTAGATACACATCTTTGCTACCTCTCTTTTCAGGCAAGTAAACAAAGTATTCAAAGCTCTGCCCACAGTACTCAGGGGACATTAGTGCTTAGAGTAACTGCCCTTTTACTAGCATCACCATATGATGAAGTAGTATCTATACATAAGGCTAAATAGTATTTCCTCCTCTGTCAATGAGTCAGAGGAAATTTCCCATAACGCTATAGGTATGGGTAAAGAGATAGGCAGAAGTGTAGCTAGAGTAAGGTCTGGAGCATCTGAGCCACTGGCTCATGTCACTTATATGTGTTTTTCAGGACATACTTGTGCCTAATTGTATGTACCCACTATACATGATGAGTCATGCTATTGCCCAAGCCAAATTCACGACTTCGGTAATCATATAACACACAGTTTACTTTGGGCAGGTTACGTCCCATAGTCTTCTTAAGAAAAGAATAATTAGAAGAAACAAGCATGCAAAGGTTTTTCTCAAAGCCTTCCCTCCACTTAACCCTCTGCATTCAGCTGCTGAAAGAGTGACAGGGCAACAATATGGAAGACCACATGGGATGTTTTAGGGCGGGGGCACCTACGAGTGACGTTTAAGACCATATGCAGACTCTATTGATCAGAATTCATCTAACTTCCAAAACGTCTAAGAAATGTAGTTTAGCTTTCTCCTCTTCACTCCTAAATAAACAGATATTTACTATTTCATAATGTCTATGAGTTAGGAATTTAAAGTAGCTTAACTTAAGATTAGCTTAATTTGGTCCGGTTCAAGATCTTCCAGGAGGTTGCATTCAAGAAGCCAGCCAGGGATTCAGTCTTCTCTGAATGTCCGCTCAGGGGAGGGTGTGCCTTTGCGCTAACTCACGTGGTTGTTGGCAGGCTCCACTGCCTCCTTGAAGATTGATCACCAACACAGGCACAGCTCTCTCAAAGACAAACAGAAATCATACATTGTAGACCAATGGTTCTCAAAATGTGGTTCCTGAGCAGCAGAAAGAGCATCACTGGGTAACTAATTCCTGCGCCACATCTTGCAATTACTACATGAAAACCTCTAAGGATAGGGCCCAGCAATCTGTGTTTTCACAGGTCACCCTATGATTCAATGCATGTCAAGTTTGAGAATCACTGGTCTAGAATCAAATCAGTAGGAACATGAAACTTACCATCTTAGTGGCTTTTCATAATCCTCTTTCAGACTCCCAGAAATAAGAAGTGATTCCATTACTCAGTCAAGTGTTTATAACTTTTCTTTTGGCTACCTAGCTCTAGGGAAAAGCCCTGATAAGTACTCTCAGGCAAGAATTGACATCTTTACTTTCTGCTTAGCTGGAAAAGGAAAGATCACTTTATGCTTCCAGGTACATCATATACTTCCGGTGACAGCCACCAACATCTGTTTTCTCAATGCAGACATGAGTTTAGACTACATTAATACCTCTTGTAAGTGGTATAATTTTAAATCTAAAGATTCAAGTGGTAAAGACCGGTCATCTTCAAGCGGCAAAGCAATAATCTCGGCTACTCTAAAAATTCATGTTTTGTTGCCTTAATTTAAACATCAGTCCAATTACCTCTGCAGTTTGTTTTTTTGTAAATGAAGTCACAGTCACAGCTATAATGAATTGGAACAATATTATATATGGTGGAGGTCAAAATGAAGGTTGAGATTATTCATTTAAATTCATTCTAATTTTTATTTGCTTTTTCATTAGTCATTTCAATAGTATAAAATTAAACTTTAATATTAGAGAGTCAGTTAAATTTTATTAAGTTACAGTTTTGTATGTTTCAGTTTGGTAGCTAAATATTAGGTTGGGTGCAAAAGTAATTGCGGTTTTTGTCATTTAAAACTAATTGCAAAAACCACAAGTACTTTTGCATCAACCTAATAGACATATACCGTAAGTTTTCATTTAAAGGGCAATATTTTTTTGAGTAAGTAAACTATTTACTGGATATAAGTTATTATAAGAATTAGGTGTCATGTATTTTTATAAATCTTTGGCTCTTAGTCATTGACTAGTATTTTAGTAAAACTAGAAAATTGAGATGTCCCCACATGTTCTCACTCATAAGTAGGTGTTGAACAATGCGAACACATGGACACAGGGAGGGGAACATCACACACTGGGACCTGGGAGGTGGGGCCTAGGGGAGGAATAGCGGGTGGGGGGGATTGGGGAGGGATAGCATTAGGAGAAATACCTAACATAGATGACGGGGTGACGGATGCAGCAAACCACCACTATGGCAAGTGTATACCTATGTAACAAACCTGCTCGATCTGCACATGTGCCCCAGAACTTAAAGTATAATTAAAAAAAAAAAAATTCCAAAAGGAAAAGAAAACAAAATTGAGATGTTCAATTTATGATCAGGAATGATTCACTAACTCATGAATTCATGTCATATACATTTAGGAAAGATCATATTTATTGGTTATTTATTGTTGTACAACAAACTAGCCCAAAGTTTAGCAACTTACAGCAATAGATATTTATTACTTTATAATTCCTGTGAGTTAATAATTTAACAGTGGCTCAACTTAGTCTGGCTCAAGGTCTTCCAGGAGGTTGTCACAGTCAAGGAGTCAGCCAGGGATTCCGTCTCCTCTGAATGTGTGATCAGGGGAGGGCGGGCTTTTACACTAACTCATGTGGCTGTTGGCAGGCCCCATTTCCTCACTGATGATTGGCCAGAGGTCTGTATCTCTTTCCCCTTGGGTCACTCTAAGGCTGCCTGAATATTCACAACATGTCAACTGGTTTCTCCCAAAATGAGGTATGAGAGACAGAGGGTACATGACAGTAGCCAATACGGAAGATAAATGCTGAATTTAAATATTTTATCTCATTAATTTCAATTGCTTCCACTCAAATAAAAAGATCATTTCTGTTAAATCAAAACTAACCTAATCCAAATCTAATTTATTAACAAAGGCCCGTATATCTACCTGTGTAGGACACAATTAAACTATAGATCTGTTCCTACAGACTGAGAAAAACCATATTTGCTGAAACTTGCATTTCGTATTCTAAAACTACACAAGACTTTAGACGGGAGAGACCATAATACGGAGGCCATTATTTTTTTGTTATACCCTAATCTTGGAAATGACTCACCCTCACTTCTGCTATATGTTATCAGTCACCCATATCAAACCCGGTACATTGTGGAAGGGGTCTCCGCAAGGATAGGAACACGTTCAGGGGCCATACTGAGGGCTGTCTACCACAGCACAGCTATCAGATCTGGCAGACTGAAGATTTCTCACACAACAGTAAAATTATGTACCTAAGATGACTATTGTACAATTCTAAAACATAATCCATTTTATACCTGGGTATATTCTGGAAACATATTATACTCCAAAAACTTTTATGTAAATAAAATACTGGTCAATATCTGTTTTTCCACATCCCTTTTCCCCTGTAAATAAAATACTGGTCAATATCTGTTTTTCCACATCCCTTTTTCTCCTAGGTAAACTCAAAAATGAGTTCCTCAGGAGAGGTACTATGTCATGTTCATGCTTGTATTTCCAGCTCCTTGAACAGCAGCCAAGAAAAGGTATTAATAAGTAGATATCTATTACTTTAAATGAATTGATCTTATATTGTAATTCTCAAAGTATTTTGCTTTTTCTCATTTTAAAAATTAAGATATAATTTCTATAAAACAAATGAACAGAACTCAAGTGTTCACTTTGGTAAGTTTTAACAATTGTGTACGGCTATGTCACCCCAAACCGAAGAACATTTTCATCACCTTTGAAAGTTTTCATGTGCCTTTTTCCAGTCATTTCCTTCCCCTCCACCCTCAAGCAGTAACTTTCTGGTTTCTACCACCCTAGATTAGTTTTACCTCTTCTTGAACTTCATGAAAGTAGAATAATATGATGCCAAAAGCTACATGCTTGTGAATCTGACCTTTTTTGTCTAACATAATGTTTTTGAGAAACATCTTGTTGTTGCATGCATCACTAGTTCGTTTCTTTGGATTGCCGTATGCTATCCTAACATAGGTACGTATATGCCCCAATTTGTTGATTCATTCTCCTCTTACAGAACATTCAGATTGATTCCATTTTACACTATGACGAATAAAATTACTGGGAATAGTCTTTTACAAATTTTGTGGACATAATGATTCTATTTCTCTTGAGTAAATACCTATGGGTGAGATTGGTGGATGCCACTGTTCTTCATTAATCAAAGGGCTTTCTTTGTCTTCTCTTGTCTGTTTATGAATTTTAGAGCTAATTTTAAAAACATTTGCTTGTGTCTAACTCCCAAAGAGAACAGAAGCAAAGCAAAGATGGAAAGACTAGATTTTATGCTAAATTTCTGGAGGGACAAAGAGCAACAGGCAGCATCCCACGGTGAGAAGTTCATGCATAAGGTTGTGGAACAAGTTGTCGCACTAGCAGAGAGGCACCTCTTGCAACATGGACTGGGAGATGCGTGGGGGTGGTTCACTGAGGGAAAGCTTCGATAGAGCAGAGGCAGGCTGGCCCTCCATTTCCCTTGGGAATTAGACACGAGCCAGCAGATTGACCTTCACATTCATTGTGTCTAACTCCCATTTTCCGGACCTTCGTCAAAATGTCTCCTTCTTCTCATCCACATGCCTCTTAAAGGCTCAGAATCAGTACACTTCACTTATTTATCTATTTAACAAATACTTATCTAACATTTACTATCTACCAGAATGTTCCAGGGGCTAGGAAAAGCAAAGCAGACAAAAATCCCTACCCTTGTACAGCTAAGTATATCTGCATCTATACCATCAAAATGCGTATTTCATTTTTATTGTGTTTTTCCCAAATGGATTAGAATCTTGACATACCTAAATACACTGTAATCTTGGATCTATTGCTTGTTATTGCATCTTTTACATAACAGATGTTTATTGCATGTTTGCTGAATGGAAAAATGTCTCAAAGTTTGAAAAATGAAATAACGATTATTATGAAATAAAGAGTTATTAGGTGAGTATATAAATTAAAATTTTCTATCAGACAGCTCAGTAATATATTCAGGAATTCTGTACCAAATCCTTTTGGGGGTAGGTGGACCATACTAATAATTTTATCACGTAGTACCCAGCGTCAATCTCAGTTAAATATGAAGTTTACTTTTCCAAGGAAGGTTGGGCCATTTTCAGAATATAACTAAAAAAAAAAAAATTCTTAATAATATCAGGTTTGTGGCTAAAGTTTTCGCACAAATAAATTTCAAGATATAAAAGGAAAATAACATTTTATGAAACACATCTAATTTTTTAAAAATCACATCTGAAAATCCCCTAAGAAAGCTACAAACAGTACTTGCAGGATTGTGCTGCTTTCAGAAAAAATGGGACCAAAGGTTTTAAAGAACACAGGAAATACTTTCAGGCAGGAAGACACCATTTCAAGAGGCTATCACCAGTGACCAGTGGGTGTTAGAGGATAAATCATCATCGCTAAACTGAGCTGCTTACATACAACTTTATTTCACTTCTTTCTGATGATAAAAGTAACACGTGTGCATTATAAAGAAAAAAACCCTAAGCACATGGAGTTATAAAGAAAAAAATTAAAATCACCAGACATGATCATTGATAAATGGTGAATTTCCTTCTGATCTATTTTCTCTGCATTATGTTTTAGCTAGTGAAGTTGTTTTTCATTTTAAAATTGTGTACTGCTTTTCATATCGAATACTGCAACATAAGCTTTTCTCCTAGAACTACAAATACTTCATTTTACATCCTCTTAATGGCTTCATATTTCACCTAGCTCTTTCACTATTTTGACTATTGACATTGTTTTTATTTTTCAATATTTTGAACTATTACTATATTAAATATTTGTAGAATTTGGGGAATTGGTTGCTTGTGTTGGTTTTTGGAAGTGTGGCAGGGAATTTATTGTTTTTTACTTTAGATTTATCCTCAAGAGTGAAATTAAATGATGTGAATGTTTTAAGGTATTATTATATACTGCCAAACTATACAACATCATAAATCTAATGCATAAAGACATAACCCACACCCTACCCCATGTATATATTTCTGAAAACCAATTTCACCTAATGAACCATAGTGATATGATGCCAAGATTTGATATAGATCCAGGATTTATATATTCAATTTTAAATACATAATCTGGCCCCACTGAACTCTGTAATAATTTTCATAGATATATCAATATTCTCTAAATGGCAGTCAGTGTCTTTTTTCTGGTTCTCAGAGAACATAGCATTTTTTAATATTTGATTTTATTAGATGCAAAAACCCTGCAACGGGCAAGAAATAAATGCTGAACTTAAATATTTTATCTCATTAATTTCAATTGTTTCCACTCAAATGAAAAGACTGTTTCTGTTAAATCTAAACTAATCTAATCCAAATCTAGTTTATTAACAAAGGCCCATGTATCTCCCTGTGCAGGGCACAATTAAACTACAGACCTGTTCCTACAGACTGAGAAAAAAAACGTATTTGCTGAAACGTCTATCTTGTATTCTTAAACTACACAAGACTTTATACAGGAGAGACCATAAGGAGGGCTCAGCAGGCATGAGGAAGGAAAGTTAATGACAAAATAAGAGGGATGAACACACGGAGACAGACACCTAGACCAAAAGAAAGTCATGAATGGCCCTGTTGAATGCAGCTGAGAGGAAGTAAGATGACTCAGAAATGCCCGTTAGTTCTTGATCAGAGCATGCGAATTGTACTGCTTGGAATGAAACACTTTAGAAATGGTCAAAAGTCGTATTAGCCTGTTTTCACGCTGCTGATAAAGACATACCCAAGACTGGACAATTTGCAAAAGAAAGAGGTTTAATAAACTGACAGTTCCACATGGCTGGGGAGGCCTCACAATCCTGGTGGAAGGCGAGGAGTAGCAAGTTGCGTCTTACATGGAGGGCAGCAGGCACAGGGCCTGCGGAAGGAAACTCCCCTTTTGAAAGCGATCAGATTTTGAGACTCATTCATTATCGTGAGAACAGCGCCAAAAAGATTCACCCTTATACTTCAATCACCTTGCACTGGGTTCCTCCCTGGACATGTGGGAATTGTGGGAATTACAATTCAAGATGAAATTTGGGTGAGGAAACAGCCAAACCATATCAAAAGGGAATCAGAAGTAAGGAAGAAACAGCTTTCACTGTGAATAGGCGGAGGAAACAGCAATAGCTCTCTAGGCTATTTCTCCCGCACAGCTATCTAGGCTCACAATATCCAAGTGCTCGTCTCCATTTCCTTTGACCACCTCACCACTAAATGTTAGAATCACTCATTTCTTAGTCCTGAGCCTTGTACTTTTCTCAGTAATCTCATTAACATTAACATCAGTAGGTTTATGTAGCCCATCTTTATACTGATGACTACCAAATTTCTATCTCCCAGTGGCTTCTCACGTGAGTACTAGATGATATAACCAGTTGTGTACTTGACATTTCCACTTGGCTATCAAAAGAGAGTCTTGATTCCTAACTTCTTCTCGAAAATGTGCTTCTCCTCCAACTTTCCCATTTCAGAAAATTATTCCATAATCTTATTCTGTTGGTGTATAAAAACCTACAAGCCATTCTTGATTCCTCCTATTTCCCACTTTTTCTTCATTCAACCCATCATCAAATCTCCTCATTTGTAACTCCAAAATAAAGTTTGAATTTTTCCACTTGTTTTTATTCCTACCATTCTTGTCTAAAACGCTATATGTCTCATATATTTTCTTACTGAATGTATGAGAGCTATGTATCTGATCTTGTCTAAAATACTATACATCTCATATATGTTCTTACTGAATGTATATCGATAGCTGTGTATCTGATCTTCTTGCCCTACTTCAGCCTCATCCTCCCCTAAAAATCCATTGATTAATTCAATAATACATATTTACTATGAGCATACTATGCGCTAGAGACTTTTCCATCTGCTGAGAATACAAAAACAACAAAAATCATAACCATTATAGAACTTGCACTCTAGTTGGAACAACAGACAATAAATAACAAGTAAATACATACCGTATTTCAGATTATGGCAAGTACTAAGGAGAAAAAATAAGCAAACAGGAGAGATGAAAAATGTCAGATGAGAGTAAGTTGTAATGTCAATAGAGTTGTTGAGTTCACTCTTAATATAGGTAACAGGGTTATAATTTTTTTAATATAAATCATTCATGTAACTATATGTACCTTAAAAATCTCCTAACAAGGCACATTAAACAGAATACAATTCAAATTCCTCACTTTATTTTAGAAGATTCCCATACTCTGTCTCCTGCCTACCTTTTCAACCTCTCCCTCATCATTAGACTGCAAATGGCAGCTTCTCAGCACTCCAAATGTTTGTGCCTCAACGCTTTTGCATGAACTGCACCTTTGAACCTTTTCTCTACCTGGAGTACTCTCTCTCAGCTCTGCTCTTAGCAGGCTCCTTCCCATCCTTCGGGTCTCTAGATGGCATCTCCCAGGAGATGCCTTGGGAGATGCCTGTTTGGGGCGTCTGATCTGAAATTGCAAAATCATCTTCTAAGCCTTGCTTACTTTGTTTAGCTCCTATATAGCCCTTACCATAATTATTTTGAATATATATTTTTATACTATTTTATTACCTGTCTTTTCCAACTAGAATGTATGCTGCATGAGGGCAGACCCTCATGCTTTCGCTATTCACTGCTTCTTCCTCAACTTAGAATTATGCCAGACACAAAAGAAAGCACTCTATAAGCACCTGTTCATTGATCGGTTGAAGCAGTGAATCTAGATTCCAATTCTAATCGTTTTTATTAAGACAAATTTACTGAACACTCAGTATGTGCCAGACATTGCCACAATTTTTGGCATTTGACTGGCCTATAGAATGCTGGTGAAATATCTCGTCTTATTTAGAATCAGAGAAATGTGAAATTCCAGTGATGAAAGGAACTTTAAAATGATTTCTAAAAATCCAATCTCTCCAGTAAACTGAAGCTAACAGATGTTGAACAAAATGTCCAAATCATCTAACTTAACAAGAGTGCAGCAAAAACACTTGCTTCAATTGAAGACATCTCACTTCCAGGACATTGCCTCTTGCATGATGGGAACATTGGAAAGAGGATCTAAGTAGGGAAATCTCAGTCTCCAGAATGTTGTTGTGAGTTTAGGGAATGTCCACACAGAATGTCAAAGGATGTCAATGTTAAATAAAATTATAAATTTTTATATATTTTATGTAAAATCCATAATAACAACAGTAGGGGATGTCAAACTCTACCTTCAATCTCTTAAGGTTCCTGCTGGACCCAAGAATAAAACTGACATAAGAAAGATAAACAGGAGAAAAGCATATGCATTTATTTGTATGAGTTTTACCTGACTGGTGCACTCGTGAGGAAATGAAAATCCACAGGAACAGCTGAAGTCAATCACGTGCATACTGAAATGGAAAAATAATATTAAGTTGTCACACATGATAAGGCAGAGGACTTGTGCTGGGGTAGTTAATGGGGTAACGAAGTGACCAGGAAGATAAGGGTTAGTTTATTAAGATTTGTCTGTACAGATTTCTCTCAGCTTCAACTTTCCATCCTTGATTATAAGAATGCTATTCTCCTTTGCTTTAAAGAAGACATCTTACACATGGGAACTTCATTTCCTGCTTTTCATAAACAGAATAAAGGTCAGCAAGATCTTGCAACTGCTGTGCTTTTTAAAGTGCATTTAATTCAAAATAGTCCAGATGCCAGAGCAGCACATTTTGGGTGGTATATTTTTAACTCCTTGACAACTTTCATTTGCAAGGTTTTGCTGTGAATTCCTGAATGGCTATATTTAGAGAGCATTGTAATGATCAAGTTTTCTACTAGGCTGGGTAAATTGGTGATGCAAGGACAAAACTTTGAACAACCCAAAATTTCATGTTTAGGAATAACAGATGGACTACTATTATCTCCTTCTTTTACCAAGACCCCAGCAAATGAAGCCATAGTAATAAAAAGGGTAGAAAAACCAATTCATAGAATAGGGCTATGGGAGGAAAGAATAGAGAATACATTCCAAGAAATATCTAGAACATGAGGATGGCACACGGGTATATAACTGAGGAAGGGGGACAGAAAAATTGTAACCTGAAGCATTCACAGAAGGGTTCTCAGGTGAGGGAAAACCACTTTCTCTGCAGAATCCCAAGAGGCTCACCACTCAGAGATGTCAAGTACTTAGGAAAGCAGGGGTAAGAACTGAGACTGAAAACCGGGCGATAAACTGAAATTTAGAATATGCAAAAGTTGACATGACACTTGAGGGTCAAAACTTACTAGCCAAGCATCTTGTCCTGAGCAATGTATCAAAATGTTCTTCCATGAAAAAAATGAAAATGCTTCAGAGATATCTTGGCATACACAAAATTCCATAGCATAATGACCAGATCTCCATTCAACCCTCTGAAATAACACCACCAATGGAAAAATCTAATCTATCTACAATGGACTAGTGCCCGTTTTTTATTGTATCATTTATAAATAGAAACAGACAATCAAAAGTTACCAAACTTTTAAGGAAAACTTATAAAAGAGAGAGAGAGAGAGAGAGAAGCTAATGGGGTAAAAATTACTCCAGAGGAAAAAGAGAGCTAATTCAGAGAACAGGCATGAACAAAATCAATATATAATTCTAAAAAGTACTAATTAGTGTCTCCAGACAGATAAGACAATTATAAATATAAATAATATGAAAATGGTATACCATTTCTTGGAAATAAAAAAAATATACAATCACCCAAATTATAAATGTATCAATAAGGTAACAATAAAGTTTTATTTAATAAAAAAATCTCCTTGAAGTCAAACAATAAGCAAATGAGATATAAGACATAATCTTTTCTGATGAGAGATACAGAGAATTAATCCAGAAAGAATAATATCCAATTAAAAAGAATTTCAGGGAGAAAAGATTGGAAATAAAAAGGAGAGAAAGTTATTACAGAAACAATATTTAGAACTGAAGAACCTATCAAGGGCCCTGCAAAATGAATGAAAATTCATCCAAACCCAGACAGATTTTGTGGGGAACATTCCTGTGTGAGACCCCCAAAAGGCGTGAGTCTCACTATACGGTGAGTTTGATCCCAAACACAGTTTCCTACTGGAGGCAGTCAAGCTATCCGGAAAAATAGGAACTTAAAGATGAATGATCAGTTTCTAATATCAACCACAATATCGTTTGGGCCTAAAACTATGCAGTGCTGCTAGACCAAGTGACCCCCTGCTGACAACCAGTTCCTGCTTTTAACCTTTTTATGACTCTTTAAGAATAAGCCTTAAACTTTTTCTTTACTTACCTGACTGCCTTGTACCCTAGATAATGGTTTAACTGTCGGGATATTTGCAAAGCAAATGCCACCATAAGGGATGGCTTTGATTTCTGACTCAGAGACTCCTGAATGGGGAAGTTGAGATAAGTTGAGTCAGGAGCAGACAAAGGAGAATCCAGTTAAAAGATATTCTGATGAGCAAAACCAGAACACCTTTTCACATCTCAGTTCTAAAACAAGATCAAACCAGAGATACCTGCAGCCAGGAGGAATAATGTTTGGATGTAAACAAGCTTTGTGATTACAGGAAACTCTGTTACTTTTTACAACCACTTGATTGCATATCTGACTTTTCAATTGTATAGGCCATGTAAGGTATACATTTGCATTTCCTCTTGCTATGACGTAAACCAGAGCCAAGAAAGTGCATTTATTCCTGGCCTTTGAAAAATAAAATTTGCCGTTTAGGCACAGCCTATCAGCCCTCCGGACGCCTCGCTTTCTCTCTCTCTGTCTTTATTATTTTTCCAGGCGCACTCCCTCTTCCAGGTATTGGGACCCTCTTGCAGGTCGAGAGACCCCCGGCAGACGTGCCTACCCGTCTCGGATGGTCCCCGACAATATTTATGTGAAATATTAGGACACCAAGTATAAAGACAGGATTTAAAGGAATCCAGAGGAAAAACAGGCCATCAACAAAGCAACAAGGAAATTATAGCAGCATTTTCAACAGTGATGCTGAATGCAGAAAGCCATTGTTTTTGAAGCAATGCCTTCAAGGTTATAAGGAAAAATTATTTGTAGTTAGACCTCTTCACCTATCCAAACTCTCGATTATACGAAAGAGCAGAATGAAGACATTTTAAAACTCAAACAATGTACCTCCTTATCATCTTTTCACAGGAAGTTACATAAAATGTGGCTTCTGCAAAAGGAGAAAGTAAAGTAAGAAAGAAGACAAGGAAATCGTAGCTCTAACTCAGAAAAAGTCGAGAAGAAAAGCCTACATGGCAGTCATGAAGTTTACCTAGAATTCCACGGTGCAGACTGGAAAAGCGCAGAGAAGGACTCTGGGATCATGGTAAAGTGCGCTTGAGGTGACCTACCGGATATAATGAGAAATTAAGAAAACCGAAACAGCGGGAAAAGAATGTAAGCGAAATAAAAGGAAATTGTGGAGCTGCAGGAAAACACAAAAACCACATAGGAAAGGAAACATGATAATAGGATATTGTCTTCATAGCCATTGGTACCATTCATGTTTGACTAAAAGTAATAGTGAGCAGGATATAGGACTATGTAACTCTGACCTATCAGGGAATTCATAGATACTATTTAGATTAATAAAGATATATTTTATTAGCACATTAATAAAAGATACGTGAATAACAGAGTAAACGAGTGAAATACAAAAAAGATTGTTTCTGGATAGTGGATCTAAAATAAGGTAGTGAATAAGCAGAGTCAGTGTCTTTTTTTTTTTTTTTTTTTTTTTTTGAGACGGAGTTTCGCTCTTGCTATCCAGGCTGGAGTGCAATGGCGCGATCTCGGCTCACCGCAACCTCCGCCTCCTGGGTTCAGGCAATTCTCCTGTCTCCGCCTCCTGCGGAGCTGGGATTACAGGCACGCGCCACCATGCCCAGCTAATTTTTTGTATTTTTAGTAGAGATGGGGGGTAATTCTTTACATGTTTCTTTTGTCATCTACGTGTGTTGCATTTTTATTAAAAAATTACTTTTCTTCCAAAAAGCATTGTATTTTAAACCTTCACTTAATCAAGAAAAAAAAATGAAAAATGATTATTATACTGTCCTACCCTTTCCCAGTTCTAATTCTAATTGCCACTAATTATCACTTGGAGAACCACCCATGGAACTCAGCTCACGCGGCCTCAGCGAAATTGACTCCACTTTCTTCTACGTACTTTTGTCACTCTTTTATAAGTTAAGAATATTTCCTTAAATAATAGCAATAGAAATTTCAAAGAAAAAAAAATGTAGTTAAGACAAGAGCTGAGAGAGGTAAAGATAAACCTAGTGGATCAAAAATGCAGGCATGAGGGAGTCAGAAACCATATTTCTGAAAAGAACAGTCACATTAGGGTCAATGAATGAGGGTAACAGCAACACCGAATTTTGGGTGAACCCTGTGATCCTGGAAAACAGTGACTGTTAACTCTCTCCACCGGAACCACCTTTTCGTAGGGAGCATCCTTCCCCGCATGACTCATGTAAGCCTCAGAGACGCCCCCTCTTGTCTACGTGTGACAAGACCAGACACGGAAGGTCCAAGTTCCCATTCTTGGCCTCACAAATGATTCGTTGACTGTTTCATGCCCGTTAGTTAACATCTCTCCTCCTTCCAGGCCCTGGCTGTTGATCCAGCCTCAGTCTGGGCCAGCATAGAGCCCTTCCCAGGAGTTTACTAACCTCGGTGTCAAACATTCTCTTGTTTTGTGGCTTTTCACAGACACTCATTCATCCTCTGTCCTCACATCTGGCTCTTGTTATTCCTTGTTTATCCCTCCCTCTAAAAGACAAGGCTTATCTGACCGACCTTTCAGATGCTTGCCAACCCCATGACCCAAGCATTCTCCCTATTGGAATAGTGTCCCTTCCTCTGTTGCGAAAGTCTTTCCCCTCTTGCAATAAGGTATCTCCTTGCTTGTCTAGATTTGTTTTATTTGTATTGATTAAAAGTTCAAAAAGTAAACACAAACTCTAGAGAGAGGATAAGGAAAAAAAAAAAATCTACAAGAAGGGACAGAAAGAAGACAGAATTCCTCAGAGGACTTGGGATTAATTAACACCCAGGTTGATGTGTAGGGGAGGGAGGTAAGCTTGTGAAGTCATGGAGATTTCAACTGATGTCAGAAAAAAAAAAAAAAAAACCTTATCAAGTGCTGACACAGAACAAAAACCTTCTTGGAGTCCTTGATACAAAGCCGGGCAAGAGATTAATGACTCACCCCAGGATGGGAGGGGGAAGGCCAGGCCGTGGTCAAAGGAGGTGCAAGGCCAGGGCCTATTGCAGAGACAGGCATTCTACAAATGAGTGAGGACAGGTGGCATCTGGAAGGCTTCGTGCTGAATGTTAAAGCAACACCCCTGAAAAAGCCAAAATCCAAACTGTCAGCCCTATTGATCAAAATAAGTGTCAATCTTCTCCTTCCAGGCAGGCATCAAAGCCACAGACTTAACGAGAGCCTCAACGTGTGTGGAATCTGAAGGTGTACAGGAGTCATAAGGAAGAACACCTTTTCGGCTGCCATCCTTCTGATCTTACCACTCACTCAAAGTGGTGAAGCCTTAGGCATAGAAAGCTAAGCTTACCCTAGTGCTCATTAAATACTGTTAGGGCAATTCTGCAGGGGAGTGTCAGATCCTTTGCCCTGAAGCGCTAATTCAAGAAAGAGGGGAAAGCAGGGGCCTATCTTTTAATGACTTGCATTTGCAACCATCAGAGTAAATTCATGATCATCCCCCTTAGCAGAACATTGCAGCAGAATCTTTGTTTTCAGATCTGGTGAATTAGCCTCAAGCAGCATTCTCAACTACTAAGCAGGGAGGGATGCCATGTTTGGTATTATGCAGAAGTAGAGTGCTTGATTTTCATAATATAGCCAACGATGTACAACAAAATGCATCTATTTCATGCCCCTATGTCCTTTATGTTATTTTATAGCCTTAAAGTGTATTATACATGATAAATGTAAGAAAAATCTATTTGTTGCAGGTTATTTACATTTTGAAAATTTAGAAGGGACCAGTTTGGGGTTGGTTTAAAAATTTATGGTCTATCCATAAAATACAGAAGATACTTACATATTGACATGGAAGGATAGCTGCAATATGTTGTTGAGAATAAAAAAGCAGGTTACAGGATAATATCACACATATACGCACAGAGATATATATCAAAGGAAGAAATACTCAATCACTTACTTTAGCTCCCTCTAGGAAGCCGAATTATGGGATAGAGAGAGGTAAAGAGCATAGCTTTTCTACTTTTTTGTTTCATAAACTTCAGTATTTTTTATAATAACTTTGGGCTGCTTTTATAATTCAAAACCATCAATTATGATAAAAAATAAATAAATGTCAATCAACAGACAAATGTTCTCTGAAAATGTGTTCAGTTTGTTTCCAACGTAGCTATCCTTTCACAGAACATGTGAAATATGACTCTGCTTTACACTCCACAGAACAGCTCTCCCACCAAAAGGACACACTGAAAATCTGGAAAAACCAGCAATGCCGGAATCAAAAACGTACCCTTTGAACTATGCTTTAGCCTAGAGAAATACAAGCTGCTAGCAGTCATGATTAGCAGGAAAACTGCATCAGAATTTTCTGCCGCATTTAAAAATGTGTTGCTTTTCTTTTCTTTCTTCTGATTTTGTATTTATTACTCCTCTGCTCACATGCATGCTTTACTATCCCTTCGGATTTCACTTACAAAACACAGCTTCAAAAATAAAATTTTGAAGAATTCCAAGAGTTTGACAGCACAGTTTTCAACTGAAAGTGAGGCCTTCCTGAAAGTGGGGACCTTCGAGAATGTGCTTGTCACACACCTATAGGGCCATTCCCAGGTTTCCCCTTAGAAATGCAAGAAGCTGCCACACCACCGTGTAGCAGGGTCTGTGAATTCTATGCTAGATATACGTGAAATCCGTGAGAGATACAGGCTGAGATGTTCTGTTATCTAAAGAGTAGTCTGAACACTGCAACCACTTATAAAATAAGTACTCAAGTTCTGTTTCTGAAGAAAATCGGTAACGTATGTGTAATTTACAATGTGTTTGCAGGTTCACCATCTACATATGGAGCCATAGTGATTTCACTGACTCCTGATAAACAGAAAGTATCAGAATCTGCATCAGTATCCACTTCAAAAGTTAATAGCCATTTTCAGGAAAATGTCATCAGAGACAATAGTCTAACATGGTACATCTGTACAACTCTATGAAGCACAGCTTTTAATTATGATCAAAAGACTATTCTTCTAAATTAATTTCACTTACTTTTGTAAACCCATGAAATGTGAAATGATAGCTGTTAGGGGGCTGGCTTCATTAACTGTAAAACTCTGTAAATAGTTGAATGATATCAGTTACATATTAGAGTTATTATATGCTACAGGCAGAAAAACAATTCTAATAACGGTTTAACAATTTCGATATAAGGCAAGCAAGCTGTATCTTGGCTTCGCCCAGGAAAGAATTAAAGGGCAAGCCAGGGATAGAAGAAAATAGCTTTATTGAAGCATCAGTGTTACAGCTCCAAGTGATATTACAGCTCTGTGACTGCTCCTGAAGAGCTACCCCATAGGCAGGGAGTAGCAGTTCAGGGCAGTTTTTCAATCATATTTACACTTACTTTTAATTACATGTACATTAAGGGGTTGTTTATGCAGAAATTTCTATGGAAGGGACAGTGATTTCTCAGTCATCAGGTCATTGCCGTGAAAAGGGGCATTAGCTTCTGGGTGTTGCCATGGTAATGGTAAACTGTCATGGCACACTGACAGGAGGGTCCTGTGGAACTCCGCTTCCACCTCACCCCAATTTTAGCTAGTCCTCAGTTTGATCCGGTGTCCGAGCACCACCTCCAGAGCCAGGTACTGCCTCCTACCTCAATCTCATCCAAATCATGAAATCAGAATAAAGTTCTGAAAAGTTCTTTCTGTCTATATATATATATATATATATATATATATATATATATATATCCTTATTTTTTAAATCAAATTTAGTGAAATATTATTTTAATATAATAAAATTCAATAAAATTCACCCATTTTAAGTATACTGATAACTTCTACAAATGTGGACACTTCGGTGATCCCCAGCACAAAAAAAAGATCTAGAACATTTCCATCATTCCAAAACACTTACTACCAACTCCTGCTAAGTCGAACCCCCGTCTCCAGGCAATCACGAACTACCGTCACTACAAATTTATTCTACCTGTTCTAGAATTGAATACAAATGTCACTGTGCAGTATATATACTCTTTTGCATTTGGGTTCTTTATATCCTACATGACGTTAATTTATGTTGTTGCATATATCGTTACTTTGTTCTTTCTGTTGCTGAATGCCACTCAGTTGTATCCATATACCATGATTTATTTAACCATTTACCTGTTGACAATAGGATGTTTTTCATTTTAGGGCTATAATAAGTCAAGCTGTCATAATTCTTGTGCAGATCTTTTTGTGCAAACATATGTTTACTTTCCTCTTTATTAAATATGTAGGAGTAGGTTTCCTTGATCATATGTTAAGTGTATGTTTCATTTTAAAAGAATCTGTCAAAATATTTTCCAAAATAGTGGTACATTTTTAATACTTCCACAAGCAATGAATGAGACTTCCAACTGCTTCACATCTTTGCCAACACAACGAAGAAATCCCTTCGTCATGCCAGGAAGTATATAGTTGTAGCTCATTGTGGTTTTAGTTTGCATTACCCGATGACCAATAACGTGCAGCATCTCTTTATATGCTTACCGGCCATTCTTTTTTGTTTGATTTTGTGATTTTTATAGCTGGCGTCTGACTCTGTCGCCTAAACTGGAACAGTTTATAGTGTTATTCTTCCCTTCTTAAATGTTTTCCCAGACCTTTACATTTACATTTAAATTGTAGCATACTATCTATTTCTACAAAAAAAAACTTCTGTGATTTTAATGTAGTATAATTCTTCATTATTTATATCTTTAATTTCTCTCATAAATGTCTTAGAGTGGCTATCATGGACAAACGTATATTTTGTCAAATTCTTCCAAATTATTTCACATAATGATGTTACTGTAAATATTTTTTTTATTTTTACTTATTTTTTTATTGCATCTTAGGTTTTGGGGTACATGTAAAGAACATGCAAGATTCTTGCATAGGTACACACATGGCAGTGTGATTTGCTGCCTTCCTCCCCATCACCTATATCTGGCATTTCTCCCCATGCTCTCTCTCCCCACCTCCCCACCCCCTGCTGTCCCTCCCCTATTTCCCCCCGCCAGACCCCAGTGTGTAGTGCTCCCCTCCCTGCGTCCATATGTTCTCATTGTTCAACACCCACCTATGAGTGAGAACACGCAGTGTTTGATTTTCTGCTCCTGTGTCAGTTTGCTGAGAATGATGGCTTCCAGGTTCATCCATATCCCTACAAAGGACAGGAACTCATCATTTTTGATGGCTGCGTAATATTCCATGGTGTATACGTGCCACATTTTCCCTGTCCAGTTTGTTGCTAGTATACATAAATACAATGGGATTTGTCTGTTGATCTTTATATGCAGATCGTTTAAGCAAAATATACTCATCAAAATGGTCAAAAATAGAAGGAATGAATAGATGTCAGAAGGAGGGAAATTCAACTCTAACATTGACAATTTTCTTAAAGCAGTTGCTAGCTAACAATATGATAGGCTACCTGGTAGAGTCATGAGCTCTCTATCACTAGAAAAGCCCAACAGATTGGGGAGGGACAGCATTAGGAGAAATAACAAATGTAGATGATGGGGTGATGGATGCAGCAAACCACCATGGCACGTGTACACCGATGTGACAACCCTGCAAGATCTGCACATGTACCCCAGAACTAAAAGTATAATAACTAAATTTTTAAAATTTAAAAAAAGAAAATTCCAAGGGAATGAAGGGACCAATCACAAGGGACCAAAACCCCAAGGAACCAATCATATCTGCTGCCAAGAAAAGTCTGGCATTCTATGAATCAATCTTACATTCTCTTAGGAAAAGATACAGTAAAGCTGAATTTTAGGGGTGTTCAGTATCCTACAGTTAAAAACGTTTTGCCAAGTTTTATGTTATGTATGAAATAAAACCCATTCTGTAATATATATTTACAAACACACAATACACAGGTGTATTCTAATGAAGTTGCTTCCACTTTCTAGGTAGAACTGATTGAGTGTGAGTGTGTGAGTGCGTGTGTGTGTGCACATGCATGAACAATATATGTAATAAGTTATGCATGTGTGCATAGATTTTTTTTCTCATCCCCTTATCCGTGGTACACAATAGACATTCCTTCTAAAAGAAAGACAAAACTGTGAGCAAAAGTATTTCATATAAAATCATTGTCTCATTTTCAAAGGACTAAAGATAAAACAACTGTTTTCTTCATAAAGATAGAAACTTCTGAAAATCAGGTTTTAAAATAAAAATACCAGTATACCTTAAAGCAATGCCTTAAAAACACTGCCAATAAACAGTGAAAGAAATTAACTCAAAGGAAAGCTCAATTGTTCCTGATCTCAAACAGCCAAAATAGAAACCCATTTTTAAAAAAGAGGTGCTAGCGGTCGAGAAGACTTGTTTTAAGTACCACTGATATACGCTATACTCTGAAAGAAATATGAATAGCATCTGGCCTCCCCTCTCCTGAACTTGGCTGATTGCACTATATAGAAAGATGCATCTGTTCCTCTCACAGAACAGATAGTAGAGTCTTTAAAAGGATACTCAAGGAATCCACAGGGATCCTGAGGCAGGACTGTTAAGCGCAAACCTTGATGCATGCGGCTGTTTGCTTGATGCTGTGTGCACCGCACACACTGCTAATGTGCATCGATGCCGTCTCCAAAGCATGGATATTAAACCTCATTGAGTGCCAACAGCAACAAAATTTCAAAGCCAGATATTACTAAAGACAAATGGACACTTTGGCCTGAAATATTGAGCTTTTGCCAAAGCATTTCTTCCCTAAACTACGGCTTGCTTATCTGTTTACTTCTGAAAAAAAGAAAGAAAGAAAGAAAAGAAAAGAAAGGAAAAAAAGAAAGAAGTCTTACCCTGAAATATTCTTTAAAATGAAATGAAAATGTGCAAGAAAATGAGAGGTCCACAAAGAGTTTGGTGAGAAACGTGGGTTCATTCAATTTTAGAAATTCATTTTCTATAGCTGTACTACCCAACATGGTAGCCACTGGCCACATAGGGCTGTTTAAATTTAAACTGAACTTCGTTTAATTTAAAACGAAGCTTGAATTAAACTCTCATTTCTCCAGTCGCACAAGCCATATTTTAGTGCTGCGTAGCAAATGATGACACAAAGCCAGTGGGGCTCCATCATGGCACACGATGACCCAATGAGACAGCACAAACGTAGAACATTTCTGTAACATCAGAAACTCTGCCGGACACTGCCGTTTCAGAGAACAGCAAACACTGTGTTACCCAGACTTAAGCCATGAACACGATACAAGCAGAAAAGCTGAGAACGTGATCAAACAGACTTTTATGAAGTCCTACTTGTGAAGGAAAGGAGAAATATTGGGCCTTGTCTCTCTCAACCTACTTTTAATAATTATTAGGATGACTTGATTCTTAAAAAATCGTGGATTAATAAGCAGACAATGAGAAACACAAAATAAAGGGCATTGCACAAATAGCCATTGGCCAAAGAAGTGACCATCAAAACTGAAACACTGAGGAGTTATAGGTACACAGACCAGTACAGGTTAGAAATTAGCAGGGCTTTCTAGAACTCAAGGAGGCTGGAATTTTAGATGGTTTTCCTTCATCTTGAAATAATTTGTGTGTTATTCTCTAAATGTTTTGAAGGTCTGTCCTAATTTTCAGATTTCTGTAGCAGAAAATGATATGTAGGAATGAAGCTGTTTATTGAAATAGCTGCATTCAGATAAAATAAGAAACAAATTCTTTTTCTCACTACTGACTGGGGGAAACTTGATCTTCTTCAGCCCTAGATAATACTCTTGGTAAAAACATACAGTGTTTCTAGCAACTTTTAGGCAACAAAGGTTTCTGTCTAATATAAAAAAATCACTTGCAGCTATTTGATGCAAACTTCCCCCATTCCTCCAACTAAGAACACTTAAGGGAACAGCTGAGTTGAAAACTTCACCTTTATTTATCCACCTTGCTTTCTGATCTCCTCATTCATTCTACTGAATCTGGTCTGTTTAGTGTCGGAGCAGGAGCAGGCAAAGGAAAGAAGGCTCAGAAAGTTCTTCTTTGACAGACTGGGTATGTTAGATATCAGAGGTGACTTTATGTTTTGTGGAGTAGTTTGTATCTTCTTGAGAGACATTTACGATGCCCCTGACTTACCTGCCACTCTTAGCTCTGTCAGACAGACAGGTTCAGCCAGCTGCTGTCACTGCTGCCCCTTCATAAAGAAGCACGTCAGTCTGGTGCCAGAAGCAAGGGATTTGGTATCAGAACAAGAATAAAAATTCTTTCTCTTCTCCTTTTTTTTTTTTTTTTTTTTGAGACGGAGTTTCGCTCTTGTTACCCAGGCTGGAGTGCAATGGCGAGATCTCGGCTCACCGCAACCTCCGCCTCCTGGGTTCAGGCAATTCTCCTGCCTCAGCCTCCTGAGTAGCTGGGATTACAGGCACGCGCCACCATGCCCAGCTAATTTTTGTATTTTTAGTAGAGACGGGGTTTCACCATGTTGACCAGGATAGTCTCGATCTCTTGACCTCGTGATCCACCCGCCTCGGCCTCCCAAAGTGCTGGGATTACAGGTGTTTACCCATTAGGATTGTGCAATCACATTACCTGTTTACACCTCAGTCTTCTCTAGGGATATTTAGGGATTATTGTGAAATATAAGATTATTACAGGCAAGATAAATAAAACAGTCTGTGTATAGTGTTTCTTTCCCTTTCATCGATCCTCTCTCTTTTTAATGACTAGTATCTGTAGTTAGATGATCATGTTGACAAGGAAAGCACTCCACTCCATTCACATCATTTACCTAAACTTATAAGAGAATTGCCAACTATAAAATTAGTTGATTTTAAAAGAAGAATACTTAAGAAAACTCTGAAATGTTATCAGAATTTTTGATTACCAAATAGCTGAAAAGAATACTAGTGGATATTTTAATTAATATTTTTTAATCCATTGCCCTGATTTATAAGTGGCTTAAATATGATGTAAAAAAAATAATAAGAAGAAACTTTTTAACAGTTCTTCGAAAAAAAAAATCAAGATACCAAACTAACCAAATGTTTAACATGAAGCTTTCTTTTTACAATTCAAGTGCAAGATATTATTAATTCACGGAATTATATTTTATAAAGAAAATTTTAAATAGAAAGTAGAAAATAGTTGACACAATTGTGGGCTTTCTACCCAACTGCCCCTATTTGAACCCAAATTCCAGCATTCACCAGCTTGTGACCTTAGGCAACTTACTTCACCTCCCTGTTCCTCACTACTCCCCTGTAAAAGGGAGACATTTCAATACATGTGAAATGCTTGCATAAATGCCTCACAATGAGTAACTGCTCAATAAATGTTAAATATTATTTTTTATTTAGAAATATTTTTGTTTTCTATATACGTAAGCTAATAATATAAGGAAATGAGTATTAGAATAAAATCAGAACTCTGTTTTGTTAAGGCAAAACATAAGCACCGTTTTTCTGTGCCACAGTATGCTACTCTAACCCTTCATTAGGCAACTGAAGAAAATTAGAAAATTTAACTTATCCAGAGTTACCCACTAAGTTTGTGTCAGAATAGAAAAAAGCATCAAACCACCTACTGAAAACATACTAGTTACTTTACTTAAAGATAATAAAAAAGATAATCCCCAACCTGGATTCCTGCTGTAAAACAACAATACAAAACAGAATATCCAAAACCTGCCACACAACTCCAAAAGGTGAAATGTACGTGCAATAAAAATATCAGAAGGAAAAAAAAAAGAGAGAGGGAGAAATGACCAGAAGCAATAATTGAAGCAATAATCACTGAGAATTTCTCCCAAATTAATATTAAACATTAAACCAGAGAACTGAAGAATACTAAGCAGGATATATGCTTAAAATAACAACACCTAGGCATATCACAGGCAAACTTTAGAAAATCAAAGATAAAGAAAACATCTTGACAAAAGCTAAAGGGATGGAGTGCGGCGGGGGGGCAGTCAGACACACCTTACCTATAGAGGATAAAGGAATTACATGTAGGCCAGGCGAGGTGGCTCACGCCTGTCATCCCAGCACTTTGGGAGGCTGAGGCGGGTGGATCACGAGGTCAAGAGATCGAGACCATCCTGGTCAACATAGTGAAACCCCGTCTCTACTAAAAATACAAAAAATTAGCTGGGCATGGTGGCGCGAGCCTGTAATCCCAGCTACTCGGGAGGCTGAGGCAGGAGAATTGCCTGAACCCAGGAGGCGGAGGCTGCAGTGAGCCGAGATTGCGCCATTGCACTCCAGCCTGGGTAATAAGAGCAAAACTCCGTCTCAAAAAAAAAAAAAAGAAAGAAAGAAAGAAAGAAATGAGACATGCAAAGAGTTAAATAGTTAAAGAGCTAGTATATTCTGTTTTGTAGCATTAACTCATCTTCATATTTAAAAGCAGAATGCCATTCTTTCTCACTGTTCCAGCTACAAGTATTTAGTAAGATTATTATCTCAAAGCTCTTTAACCATTTTTAAAATTCACGTTTGTTGATCCGACTCTGAAAATTGGAAAACAGAAGCATGGAGAAGTGTGATTCCCTGAATGGCTGTGTCTGGATTAATACTTAAGCCAAATGTTGCAGATTCCAGCCTGCTGATGTGTTTTCTTTAGCAGGCTAAATATTTTAAAAACAATACTAGCCAGGTGCAGTGGCTCACGCCTGTAATCCTAGCACTTTGGGAGGCTGAGGTGGGTGGATCACCTGAGGTCAGGAGTTCAAGACCAGCCTAGTATTCATGGTGAAACCCCATCTTAAAAAAAAAACAAAACAAAAAACAATACTAATGTACATGTCTTTAGGCAGGCATGTACTCTCCAAGTGGTTGTATCCCCACCACTCTCTATAACAAGCCAGCCATTTCACACATTTCTATTATGGCTGGTGCACAAGACATTTCAGTTTTCCACACCTAGTTTATAAAGCATTAGAAGTTTTAGAAAGACTGTTAGAATTTAAAGGATCTTAGAAATATACTGCCCAACCTTCTCACTTTACCAGTGAAACACAACAGATAAAAGATTTGTTCAACACCAAACATTAAATTAGCAGCAGAATTGCAGAGAAATCAAACTTTCTCACTCCTAATATTTGTTTCCCATTATAATACTCTTCTTTCTAGCTTGTAGTCTGAAAACCTAAAATTTTCTTCCCATATCATGTAAGCTTCAAAAGACCAGGCTATTTTGAAGTCAAAAACATTTAGAACATTCAAACAAATAAGTGATGATTAATTTTTGTTAAATAAGTGAGTGATGCTTAGTCAGAAGTGGTGTCGGAAGCAGGAGAATTAATATTAACTGACTTAAGTTACTTCCCAGGTATTTCATATATGTAATTGCACTGAACCCTTCCAAAAACTTCAGGAGAGAAGCTATTGCCCCATTTTATAGATGAGTAAATTAAATATAGTAAGTAACACTATACACAATGTACCTGATTCTAAAACCTCACACTCTGCTCACTACAATGGTCCATGGTTATAACACAAAGAACCAGCAGTAAAAGTCTTGGTTTTACCATATTTATGATGTCTATACACAACATAATAAGAACACTTGTAATATAGTAGATAGTGTAAATGTTTTGTGGCTTTAATGTTATTACCTTACTAAAATGGACATTTTTATTCTCATTTTCCAGATAAGAAAATAAGGCACAACAAATTTTAAAACTTGCTTAAGTAGACAAGGACATCCACACAAGGAAGTTGGCTCCAGAGTTCGTGCCTATTACTAGTACACTGAACTACTACACAGACGAAAATGATGGTTCTGAAAGTGTGGTTCCATGAAGAGCAGCCGCAGCCGCATCCCCTGATAATTGGTTAGAAATGAAAATCATCGGGTACCACTCAGACCTATTGAATTAGGATCTGTGGGGCTGACATTGAGCACGCAGTATCTTAACAGCTTTCTGATGCACACTAAAATTTCAGAACCACTGAATGAAAACCATGATGCAATTGTTTTTAAGGTATTCTTACCTTTTCTTTCTTTTCTTTTCTTTCTTTCTCTCTCTCTCTTTTTCTTTCTTTCTTTCTTTCCGACGGAGTCTCACACTGTCTCCCAGCCTGCAGTGCAATGGAGGTCCAAAAACGTCATCCAGGAGCCAAGGCCTGGAACCAGGAACTGGAGGAGCTTCCTTGGTCCTCTGCTCCCTGCAGCTGAGCTGGTAACCGAGCTGCAAGGCAATGTCTGCAGTATTCCTCCCTGCCTTTTCCTCAAGCAGAAGGGGTCTCTTCACATTGTTACCATAGCTAGGAATTCACTAGGTCACACCAGAAACCAACACATCTAAGTCCCACCCCAAGTACTGCCTAGATACCACTACTGATTATTCCGAGTCAAGGCCTCCTTAGGCAGCAGGTGATGGATACTTCCAGAACTGTGTCCTTCCCTTCAAGGCAAGACTCCCTTCTGACACAAGGTGTGTTTAGAAATGTCATCCAGGAGCTAGGTCCTGGCATGGGGGCCTCAGGACTCTGCATGGTGCCCTCTCCTGCTGTGAGTGAGAAGATGTTCAAGTTGCAAGACAAAGTCCTCTTTATGATTCCCTCTCCTCTCCTCAAGCCAAGGAAAGGAGCCTCTCCTGAAGCTGTGAGCGTCGCCGCAGCCTGGGGACAGGGGAGAGCTGACCCAAGCACTCCCTTGGCTATCACCAGCTGGTGTCTCACTAGGTCACGTGCCTTCCGAGTCCACTGACTCTAGGCCTGACACAGCACCAAGACTTGCCCAGAAATTGCAGTCCTTATGATCTAGATCGTCTTTCAAGTTTTCCGTTCAAGCCCTTAGGGTCTAGATTGTCTTTCAAGATTGCCTTTTATTTAGGATCTCCCTGCTCTTTAGCCCACAGCGGTGCGACTTGCCAGAACTCATGTTCCAACTGCCGGGTGGACGATCTGATTCCGGCTAGAGTTGATCTAAATGCTCCCTCGGTGGGTGCTGAGTTCTGTCCTGTGTTGCTTCCCACCGTAACAGAGCATCACTGAGTTCCAGTGCCAAGTTCCACAGTCACTGTGCTCCTCCTTCCCAAAGCACAGAGATTCTCTCTCCATGCCACATGGCTGCATCCAGGGGATGAGGACGGGGAGCATCAGCAATTCAAGACTGTCATTCCTACCTTCTTCGGTGTATCTTTTCTTAATGTGATGTTAAAACCGCTTGCTATGATCACTCAGCTGACTTCCGGTGCTCATGATGGTGCTTTTTGGTGTAGATAGATTTAATCTGGATCCTGTCAGGGGTCAATTGCTGGGGTCTTCTATTCCACTATCTTGCTCTGCCTTTGCTGTTATTGCTTCTTATAAATCAACTGCTGCTCCTAATTTTAAAAAAAAAGACATTTCATTAACTTCCAATTTATACCATCGTTATATTTCATTTTTTAAAATATCTTTCATTAAAAAGTCAGGAAACAGATGCTGGAGAGTATGTGGAGAAATAGAAACGCTTTTACACTGTAAATTAGTTCAACCATTGTGGAATACAGTGTGGCAATTCCTCAAGGACCTAGAAATAGAAATTCCATTTGACCCAGCAATCCCATTACTGGGTATATATCCAAAGGATTATATATCATTCTACTATAAAAATACGTGTACATGTATGTTTATTGCAGCACTAGTCACAATAGCAAAGCCTTGGAACTAACCCAAATGCCCATCAATGATAGACTGGAAAAAGAAAATGAGGCACATATACACCATGGAATACTATGCAGCCATAAAAAAGGTGAGTTTATGTCCATTGCAGGGACATGAATAAAGTTGGGAACCATCATTCTCAGCAAACTGACACAAGAGCAGAAAACCAAACACCTCATGCTCTCACTCATAAGTGGGAGTTGAACAATAAGATCACATGGACACAGGGAGGGGAACATCACACACTGGGGCCTGTCCAGGGATGGCGAGCTAGGGGAGGGATAGCATTAGGAGAAATGTGTAATGTAGATCATGGGTTGATGGGTGCAGCAAACCACCATGGCACATGCATACCTATGTAACAAACCTGCACATTCTGTACATGTATCCCAGAACTTAAAGTATAATTTTTTTAAAAAACTTTCTTAAATTTTTAGGACTTAAAAGAATCTCATAGATTCTCTGGACCAATTTTAATGATATGAAAATGGTCACTCAGAATAAGTTTTGTCTTTTGCTAGTGGCAGACCTAGGGCAAAAAGCTAATCTCCAGACCAGTCGTCCCCAAACTTTTTATATAGGGGGCCAGTTCACTGTCCCTCAGACCGTTGGAGGGCCGCCACATACTGTGCTCCTCTCACTGACCACCAATGAAAGAGGTGCCCCTTCCTGAAGTGTGGCGGGGGGGGCGGATAAATGGCCTCAGGGGGCTGCATGCGGCCCGTGGGCCGTAGTTTGGGGATGCCTACTCCAGACTATTTTAGCAAGGGCTCTTCCCACTATTTATAAAACTTCCGAAAAGAATCAGAAAAAGCATGTTGACTCACATTCGTGCATGCACCACCTCCCTTCCTGCTAAATATAGGTATAGATATATTTGCCTTAACTATTTTAACTTTTTTGACTGCCCTCACCTTTCCTTCTCAGGAAGGTTGTTGCACAGACAGTGATCTCAAAACTTGGCTGGAAAGAAGATCCCACCATCCTATCCTTAAAGGATCATTTTAGTTAAGAAACGTTTTCTCTGAACAAATGAATAATAGGTTATTTCATCCAACATAACCATGAAAGAAGCAGACTGATGATTTTATAAAACCTTAATGACCTTCATTTATTAACCCTCCCTGTATTTAGATTATTTGCCATATGACTTTCCGGTTTCTCCCCAGCTACGTGGATCGACCAGTGGAATGTTAGCAGGTGTGATGAGAACAAGGCTTGAAAAGCACCCATGTGTTTAGACTTGCTCTTTTGTGACTTTGCCATGCTATGGAAGCTTGTGTCCTGGCTATCTTGTTCATCCCAAGATGAGGATGAGAGACATGTGGAACCGGGGCGACTCACTCCAGGTAAGACAAACCGAACACAATGCCTCCCGGGTGCCCCACAGATCCATGAGAACAAATGATAGCTGTTTCAAGCCATGAGGCTTTGAGGCAGTTTATTACATAGAATTTGGGGATCATAGGTTACTGATACTCCAGAGTATACTGGGTATAAGAAGTATATCTGACACATGTTGGACAAATGCCTGCAGACTGTATAAGACACAGTGTTAGTTTCTATTATGGAATCACTTTTGAACAGTCTGTATTCCAATAAGGGGCTGAGTATATAATATTAGAGCAGTGATTTAGAGCATGATTGAAGTTAGATTGTCTGTCTTTGTTCCCTCCTATCTGATGACTCTGGGTAAATTACTTTATTTTTCTGTCCCGTTTTCTCATCTATAAGTGGAGACAAATTTAATATCCATAGAGCAGCATACCTGTCATACACTAAGCCCTCAAATAATATTGGTTATTAATAATAATGTATTGTCTCATCATATAATCTTGGAGTGCTGGTTAATAAGTTTATAATTTATTCTATACTCAATTTCTCTTTTCAGCTTAATTTTGAATTCATAATAGTTTTTTCTTGGCTTCTATTTCTAAGATATATCACCTTTAGATATGTGCTTATACTTAGTAACTTTTTACTACAAGAAACCCCTCAAGACTTACATTAATATTCCAAGTAACTCTTTTAGTATGCTTCTACATTTCTTTTATTTTAGGACTATTAGTTAGCAACGACATTAAATTCACAAATAGTTTGTGCAAATAGTTCATGAGAACTTAGACTTATTGGATAGTTTGTCATATTGGATATTTTATTCACTATATCCCATGTCTTCTGGTTTCCTCTTACATTTGGCTAAAAATCATCCTAGAGCAATTTATTTTTTCAAAAACGGTCAACTTTCTGTCTTTAAAATTGTCTTTATTTTTCCTCTCTCTTGATTAATAGCTTGCCTAATGGAGAATCCAAGTTGAAATCCTTCAGGATTTTATAGATATGGCTGCATATTTTCTGACATTTAGTGTTAAGCACCAATATCATTCTGATTTCCTTTCTTTTCAGATAATCTATTTTTAACCTCTAGAAAACTGTGAGACTTTTTCTTTCGCCTACGACTTCATAAATTCTTCTCTGATATTCATGGGTCCCTTAATGCAATACTGCTGTTCTGCATTTTAATTCTTTTGAATCAGAAAACCAGTATCTTCTCTCATTTTGGAAAAAAAAATTCTTCTATTGTTATTTTGATTATGTCATTCCTTCTGTTCTCTCTCGTTTCTCCTTAGACACGTTTTATTAGGAAGATGCTGGGATTTCTAAACATTTTACATGCTTTGTGAATATCTAAACCTCACATACTGAATGACATCATTCCTTCCAAGTTTCTTTGACAATTTTCATCTGTTTTGTTGCACTACATTCCAAGAAAACCTTCTGCTTTATCTTCCGTAAAGCTGATTTGGTATTCAACCACATCCATTCTAATATTCAGCTTTTTTATTGTCCTGAAGTTTTCTTTTCTTGCAGTTTCTTATTTGGCTTTGCTATCAGGGTAATGCCGGCCTTACAGAATGAGTTTGGAAGTGTTTTCACCTCTTTCATTTTCTGGAAAAGTTTGAGAAGAACTGACATTAATTCTTTCCATGTTTAGTAGAATTCAGGAATGAAGCCATCAGATTCTGCGTTTTTTCTTTGTTCGGAGGTTTTTTTATGTTAGTTTCTGTCTCTTTGGTCACTATTGGTCTGTTCAGATTTTCTATTTGTTCATGAATCAGTTTTAGTAGCTTGTATGTTTCTAGAAATTTATCCATTTCTTTTGGGTTATCCAATTTGATGGCATATAATCACTCATAGTAGTCTCTTACGATACTTTGTATTTTTATGCTGTCAGTTGTAATGTCTCCTCTTTCATTTATAATTTTATTTGAGTCTTAGTTTTTTTCCTTCGTCTGGCTGACAGGTTATCCATATTGTTTATATCCTCAAAAAAACCAACTCTTAGTTTCATTGAGCTTTTGTTTTTCTGGCCTCTATATCATTTATTTCCGCTCTGTTATTATTGATACTCAGGCAATTAGCGTAATATACTTCAGCAGTTGGGGAGTATGAACTTAGTAACATCTTTCGTATTTTTCAATTGCTCTCTAGCTGACATATAACTAAACTGGCATCTCCTTCTTGAGATAGTTTTTCCTCTCCCTGAGTTCACAAGAATTCAAACAATTTCCTCCACTCTTTGTCTATTACGCCACTGGACTGTTCATAAACTTCATTAGTGAGAGAGGTGCTAAGAACATTGGACCTTAAAAGGGAAAGTGTTGACCTTCTTTGAAAACTCTTTCCCCATCTCATAATACTATCCTGTGCAAATATTCCCCGCTCCTCGCCAGTAACCAACTCAGTATTCCAAAATCAGATTAAAAGCAGCTTTCATTAGCCAAGGACCTGCTTATTATCTTCTTTCACCTGGTCAGCCGGTTACTGTACCCATTCAAGTGGCCCTTTTCTGAATAAAAATTAGCTCCAGGGGACCGATCTTATCCATCTAGATGAAGAATGCTTTTGGAAATTAAGAACTTTACATTTCACATCAATTGCTCTGTAATATTTGTTTTAACAATTACATTTATGTTAATTTCCATGAATTCTCCCAGTTTTACTTTTTCTTCAGTAACCCATTCTAACTATGTGAATGCAGTGTCTCTCAAATATCTCTTAAGCTACAAATTAAATTGTTTCAGTAAGTTTTTCTATATTTCACCAGTAATTCAGTATTTTCAAGAATTACTTCAGTGTGCTTAGTTTAGTGGCTCATTTTGATGCTATTTTTCTTCAATACATGGAAATTCTTAGTTGCTCATTTATATTTACAGGCGGCTAGTGTGAAAGTTACAGTTCCTTTGATAATGAATTTGATTACAAAGGATAGAGACCGTGACCACAGTAAGGGAACTGGCTGCTGTCTTAGTCTATTCAGATTGCTATAACAAATTACCATAGATGCAAGGGTTAAACAACAAACATTTATTTCTCACAGTTCTGGAGGCTAGAAAGTTCACGATCAAGGTGCTGGCAGGTCCAGTGTCTGGTGAGGGCTTGCTTCCTGGTTTGCGGAAGGCCATCTTCTTGAGGTGTTCTCACATGGCAGAAAGCAAAGACAGAGGAAGCAAGTTTTCTCATGGCTCTCCCTTTGAGGCACTAATCTGGTCGCTAGGGAGCCACTCTCATAACCTAAATATCTCCGGAGGCCTCCTCTCATAATACTATCCCCACTGGGATTTAGAGCTTCGACCTATGAATTCTGGGAGACACAAACACGCAGTCATGTAGTGGATGGGAGTTTTCCATGAGAAGATGAGAAAGTCTATCCCTGTTGGCTGCTGACGTCACTTAGGAGTACCACTCCGCTTCTCTTTACAACTCCAGTACTCACTTCAAATATCCCTCGCCCATCTCCGATGGCACAATCCATCTGCTCCTTTATTGCCTTTCAAACTGTTCATGCCAGTTCTGTTGGAGTGCCTTTTACAGGTGCTTGAAACATGCCAGTTTCATGAGTCTTCCTATTAAATGTCACAAAGTTGAATATCTTCTTTACCTCCTAATAATTTTGATCCCTGGGTTTTTCTAAAAACCTCCAAACTTTTCCAAGGTCTGTTTAAAAATGAACACACTCCTTTCTCCTTCACTGCTACTCTCTCATTTGTGTTAACTGTACTTACCCAGTTCTATGTGGTTACTTTATCAAACTAATCTCGTCTGCTTTAAATCATCCAGAAATGTTTTATTTCTGCTGTTATCCCTCTTCCACATCTCCTACTGCTGCTTTAGTGTTATGCTTATTTTTCGCCATGGTGAAACTTTAAGGACAGAAAAGTAAATGTATGTGCTTAGTAATCAAGAAGGCACTTAGCTCCCAAATGGCCTTTGCTCTTTCTTTTTCTTTTTTCTTTCCCTATTTATTTGTATTTTATTACTTTTACTGATTTAGTTTCTTTCATTTTGTTTTTATTCAAATACATTTATAAAAGTGGTACTGGTTAACAATTCCTTTATTCTAATCATGTTTCTGTGATTCCCAAATACTGCCTGACATGTAGTAGGTACTCATTAAGTATTTTTGAGCAAATGAGTAAATAAATTATCACCCCTCCCCAGACTTCAGCTTTTCCAAAGTGAAATTAGGGGGGCCTCTGCAACTAATAGCAAGCTATGGTTTTTCTTGGGCTTGATAGAACACGTTTATCATCACTGAACATCAGGCACCAGGAGGAGAGACGCAGCCTGTGTGTGACCAAGAGCAATGTGATCAAAAACCTGAAAGGAGACCTATATCATCAGAGTCTCAGAGCAGTTCAAAGCAACCATAATTAGGCTTGAAAATCGACTCTCTGGTGGCTACATAACTGTGATCAGGCCAGAGGGCAAGTGAGCACTTACTGAGTAAGCTGAGAGAACAGGATAATTACACAGTCTGCCCTTAAAAGGACCCACGTAAACACCTTCTCCCTTTTCCAAAATTCCCTTCATAAAAACCAAAGTAGAAAAAACCTCTATGGCCCTAGGGCCTGATAGCACTCAGAGGTTATTTTAACCTCCTGGATGGGAGACCTCAGAACCGTATCTGGATGTAGACACCGTCCGCGAGGTTAACAATGACGATAAGGTTTCCAAGTCAAATGGGAAGTCTGACAATCAAACACAATTGGGGTAACTCTATCACATGTGGTCATCAGAAACTATTCATTAGCAATGATACTGCTTGACGAAACCAAAAGTCAAAATCATAACAATGTTTTCAGGGAGACTTTAGCATTTTGAATCACCCTATTACCATACTATTTCTGAGAATCTAAGTAAGGAAAAAGAAGAAATTACAAATTTTACGTCTACTTCATATAGTAATCTTCGAACACAGTCACCTAGAGGGCTTGTTAAAGCCTAGACTGCTGGTCTCCATCGGCAGAGTGTCTGATTCAATAGGTTTAGGGTGAGATCCAAAAATCCGCATTTCTAACAGATTCCCAAGAGATGAAGAAACTGCTTATCCTGGGGCTGTACTCAATAATTCCAAAAATTCTGCTATATCTGAGTCTGGTTAGGTGCTTACCTTGATTTTTCACACTGTGTTTTTTTTTCTTGCTTCTGACATGTGTGATAATGTTTTGTTGAAAGCTAGATGTGATTTTTTGAACAACAGGAACTGAAGTAAACAGGCCTTTTGTGTGAGGTTTATCTACCTAGCAGTTTCATTGAATTTAATGTGTGGTACAGCTACAGGTGTCTGAGGCTTAAGTCACCACTGCGACCTTGTTTTTGTCTCGCATGTTGTCTCTGGGTTTCCCTAGAAACTCAGTCTCAGATACAGCTTTTGACTTTCAGTGCTCTAAGTTGTAATTCACTATTATTAGGTAGGAATCCAATTGATGTGGTATTGCGACGATATTGCGGAGGGAAGCATTCTTTAATATTATGATTAAATTGTTGTTTCTTAGGGGGCTGAGTCCTGGGAGTGTGACCTTCAGAAGCCTTTTCTTCTCCTGTATGTGAGGCAGAAAAGGTATCGGGGACTCAGCTGTCTAACTGCCCTTCCTCCACATTAGGTAACACTCTAGTAAACTAGTTTTCCTTCAGGGAAGGACTTTGGTGTGAAGAACACCCTGGGCTTCTTTCAAAACGGTTACGCCTGGCCTGCCAAAACCACACAGGGATTTTTCTACAGTCTTCACTCTTAAGAATCTGGTAGAAATCTGCTATTAGATGAATGCGTGTGTCCTCCAAAAATTCACATGTTAAAATCTAAGCCCTAAGTTGATGATATTAAAAGTTGGAGCCTTTGGGAGGCAATTAGGTCATGAGAATGGATACATTATAAAAGAGACTGATGGGAGACTGTTTGCCCCTCCTGTCACCTGAGGACACTGCAAGAGAGACTATCTATGAGGAACGGGGACTTCAAATGCCAAATCTGCTGGAGACTTAATCTTGGATGTCCCAGCCTTTAGAATTGTGAGCAATAAATTTATATTGTTTATACGTTACCCAGTCTGGTATTTTTGCCATAGCAGCCTGAACAGACTAAGGTAAGATCTCACAGATAAATCTCACAAAAGCATGACGGGTCCTCCTAAGACGGGCTCCAGGAGTTTTTAACGCTCCAGCTTGTCCACACTCAGCTTCAGCAATTTGTCAGTTACCTTTAAGAAACACTCAAATGTTCCTACCCATGACTGGCTCCAGTGGCTTGTGTTGCTGGTAAGCTGTGATTCTCTGTATTTTCCTGTCTCTTCAGCTTCCTAAACAGCAATTTTCCCTGTCACCTCAATTCCCTGATGGACTAAGAGTTGTTGAGCTGCGCTTTTTCTTTTGGTGAGGACAGGTGACACATTTGTAAGTTATTTACACGTGTGAGAAGAAACCAGAAGTAAGTCAGGAATGTTTGGGGACTATACTTTAAGAATCACTGGTTTAGCGGGAAAATAGCCACCTTCAATAAATCTCAAAATACATGAAAACTTTAGACTCCACTGCATGGTACCTCTAAGACCCACCTTAATTTAATAATTATTTGTTATTTTCTTCCAGCCAATGTCCATCATGTAAAACATAATAACATGCGTCACAAAAGGGAGAAGACCAACACCCTTGATTGAGGGGTCTCACGTTGTACATGTCTGAGATGTCTGAGCCTCCCTCACCCTGAGTCACATCCTCACCCTAAGCCACATCCTCAAGTGTACCTGTTGGACCGCTTTTAGCTGCAAGTATCAAAATACCTGCTCAAATGGTATGAACAATAAGAAGTGTTCTAACTGTAAGTATTGACTATATGAGAGAGACTCTGAAGCATAATGGACCACAGGGCAATGGACCTAAAGTCTCCTATGTCATCAAAGCCGCAGGTTCTTCCTACTTTTCATCCTGCTATTCACACTCTTTATTTTATTCTAAACGTGGTTCCCCTTATGTTTCCAGGAAGTTCTTAGTGGCAAAAGACAAGCGTTTTCCTGTTCACGTCCACTGAAAGAGAAAAAGTGGGTTTTCTCCAGCACTCAAAGAAATGCTCTTTCTTTTACACTGTTTGGGATGACGTAGGTCATATGCTTACCTCTTAACCAATACAGATGCTCCTGAACTTATGATGATGTTATATTCAGGTAAACCAATTATACATTGAAAATACTGTAAGCCAAAAATGCATTTAATACAGCTGACCTACTGAACATTATAGCTTAGCCTAACCTACCTTAAACATGCTCAGAACGCAAAATAACACAAAGCCTATTTTTTAATAAAATGTTCACTATCTCATGTAATTTTTGAATACTCTACTAAAAATGAAAACAAAATGTTGCATGAGTATTCATCACCAATGTACACAGCTGAAAGCACCATCACAAAGTTGAACAATTGTAAGTTGAACTATTTTCAGTTGGGGATCATCTGTAATTGCTGCCATGTGAAGCTATGGGCCAATTGGCTCAGGCTTAGGTTCCTGAACATCATATTCAAGAAATATAAGACCGTATTTTGTTTTAACTAATCAAGAACCGAGGAGGAGCTCAGTCCGTTCTACAAACTACAAATGGGAAAAGAAAGACCCTTAGAGCACAGCACTTTTGACATAATTTTGACATGGGCTAACACGAATCTAAATTTGAGAGTATGCAGCAATCATTCCGGTGACATACTTTTAACGCTTCTAGTCTTAAATACAAAAAGTGCCTTGGACGTAACACCTATCACGCCCACTGAAGATATTCCTCTAAAGACATTCTCGCAAGATGTGAAATCCCTTCTCCTCCCCTCAACCATCTTCAGCTGACTTCACAGCTATCTAACAGGAGAAACATCAAATCAACTTTAGCATTCCTTTCTTTCTGGACTCCTTTAGAAAGTTGTAGAGCATTATTTTCCTTTTGTATTTCAGCAATTCTGTTTGCGGGCGGCTTCTTTTTTTTTTTTTCTAAGTTGATCATTACGGATAAACATAAAATCTCTAAATAGATTTTCCTAGTCAGTTAACCATATTCTTGGGGGAAAACATAAGGTAGAATCATTATTAAAAAGCATTCTCAGTAATACACACATCTTTATTATGTCAGTCTTTTGCCAAAAAAAAAATAAGATTGATAGTAAAATCCACTTAATTTTTTTTCTTCACAGAATCAAGCCATCTGCCTCAAAACACACCACCAGCCTCTGTTAGATGAATTCACACATTTTAAAGCCCCGGAGTAACCATTTGAATGGAAATTGGACACTTCTTGTCATTTAGGAAGCTTTTTTAAACTGAAAAGGCTTCTCGTTTGTTCAATTAAATGTGTGTGTATGCAATACACTTTATGAAATTTATCCCAAAACAGTGAGGGCTGAAATAATATTTGAAACAGATGGTACAGCTGCTGTATTTAGAGAGCTACCCATGGACACAGATAGGGACATTGAGGGAAGTATGAAGTGCAAGCCAAAATATTGTACAATCAAGACTCTTAGTCACAGCCATTAAAGACGGGAAAATCTTTTTCATGGTAACCTCGCCCATAACAGAGGTGTGTGGAAAGTGCTACGATGTAAGTCAAGTGGAATTTATACCCTTTTCTGGATGAACTCTTTTCTTCTCAGTTGAGCCTTAAAATTTGAAAATGCTGGATCTACTGCCTTGGAATGTTCTCTCTCTTGAATGCTATTTGAAAATGATGTGGAAAGCATCATTCCCAAGGGAATGTCAGACAGTCGTGTGTGCATGGCAGAGAAACGCAAATGACATTGTTTAAACCTAGAGGAAGGGAACTGGTGGAAACCACAGAGATTGCCTCTCTAGTGCCCTAATTTTATAGGTGAGGAAACAAAGGTCAACACGGGTTAAATGACTTCACTTCCACCCCACGGAATGGGTCTCTGGAGACTCACTCCCAGGCAGCCTCCACTGCAAATACTGTTTACTAAAAGGAAAGGAGCGTTTGGGTTGTTTTTTTTTTTTAATTATACGCCATTTTATTTCATTTCCTTTTAAATAAGACTGTCACATCTTTTAAAATTCCATTACTTGTGAGGCAGATTTAGAAAGGCAAAAGTAGAAAAAAAGATCTTTTTTTCCTTAAAATTGCTTTAAGCTAAAATTATTTTACAAAATCAGAAGTATAGATGCTCTAATTTGGGGAAACTATGTGTGTAAACAAGATATTTGGCTAGACTGTTCATTTCACATTAATCTTGTGGAGGTAATTTGCATGTTGTTTTAAAACACCTAAGAATTCTGCGTATTAATCTAATCAAGGAGGCAAAATTTAAAAGACAACATTTTTGACCTCAGAATTCGTGAATGGGTGTAATACGCCCAAGCAATCCCCCTCCTCTGCCATACACGTAAACAGTGACCAGAAGAAAAACATTTCAATATTCATAGCAACAATTCTGTTTAAGCGCAGCAGTGCCTGGAGTCTGAAGGTTCACACGTTTCCTTCTCTGTGGCGGTTTTACAGACATGAGTGTTGAAAGGAGATGCCTTCAGTTTATCTCAGGGAGATCCCTTAGCTACTAAAAATGACAAATCTCGGCAATCACATTCAGGCCCCCATATTCTTCTACACTGAAACAAAAAGGGTAAAACCTTAACAAATAACTAAGTGTATCCATCATCTTCTCTGAAGCACTGCTAACGAAACAGAAATGAAGCCAGATCCATCTTCAGAGGAATTTTCCCCAGTAGACAATGATTCTGTGCTTCCGTGGAGTCCTCCTGGTGAGGGCAAATTGATTTTCTAAAACACTCTTGTTTATTCCAGGGACAGAATAAAGTCACAGTCTGACATGTTAACCTCCCACTACATTTCTAAGAAAGGATCTATACACCTGGAACAGAGAAAGAATTTGGGCAACTTAAGGTCACTTCGACAGAAAGTCTATTTAGGTCTGAATGACCCCAACAGTTGGATTATTTACTACCTTTGCCTCACCAATTATTTCACCATGGCTCTGTGAATACATGGTTGTAGCAAAGTCTCTGTTTCTGTGTAAGTCGGAGGAGTCGCTCCTAAAAAGCAGGAACTGCACAAAACTAACATTTACTGACAACCAGCATGGAGTCTCCCTAGAGTAAGATTATGCTTCTCTATCTTTTGAACTCAGGGAAAACAAAAAAATTTCTCCAGCACCTTGCTAAGTATCCATCTATTTGTTTCCAATGCCTATTTTTATGGGTTTTTTAAGGAATTTTAAAATTAGAAAGGCTCAAATACATTGATCTTAGAACTTCTTTTAAGCTATGGACATTTCCTGTCTCACATCATAAGTGGTGAAAGCCAGTCAACAGTTAAAGGGTGTTTCTTTTTCTTTGATGTGGTCTTGTGTATTTAAAAAAAAAAAAAAACCTCACTGAAATTTATTCCTATGAAGTTCTGCATCAGGATGTGCAAGTCATCCACACAAACACATACATTCTTCACATATCTGCTAATTTGGAAAGAGGGAGAAAAAAAGTACTTTATTTGGAAATTTTAAAAACATCACAGCAAATGTATCTTTGAATTACTTCTACCATTTTGTTTTTCTATTAGTATACTGGAGCGTCTATCCTAGGGCAACACGGAAGTTCCATTTCGTGATCCAGGAACTCATTTTAAGGTAAGAGAGCCTACCATTTGGTGTTTCATATCATTTAGGGTCATTTGCAATTGAATGCTGCCAGAGATGATTTGCCATGCTGAATTGTAAGTATTACTCAAATTATCTTATATCAAACTACACACTGTGGAGAGACTGCGAGAAACTAAAAGAGAGAGATAAATAAAAGAGTTTTAACACAGAGGACTTCATAAGAAACGAGGAATAAAACCCTTTACTAGTCTCTAAATAAAGAATTGTAAGACAGATGGGGAGAGTGTCCGTCCTTAATTTGTTTGATGATAGGAAGAAAAGCAAAGACTGCTATAGAGAAGAAAAATGCCATCAACAGTGAGCGATAAGTTCCCAAAGACCCGTGAAGGTCAGAGTGATACTAAGAGGGGCCACAACAGCAGACATGGCCACTACCAGGTCATAACAGAGAATTTAAGCTTCCCAACAAAATATATAGGCCACCCCCAAAAATTAAAGTGGTATTTCTTTATCCTGTACTATGCCTTTGAAAGTCATCTGCTTCTATTTCCTGAAAGTCCACACTTTTCTACCCAGGCTAAGACCTTCGCTCACTTATCCATAGGTCCCTGCTCCCTTCACGCAGCAACCTCCAAGCCTTACCATTGTGTGCAACTGTGTGATAGGTCTACTTTTCTGGAGGTATACTATATCACAATAAGATCAAGACGAAACCACAAATTAACAGACAAATGTGAAACGGGTCAAACCACACCTACTCAGTTCTGTTTCTGAGGAAGATGGTGAATTGTTCAGTATATTCTTTATAGCCTGAATTTTTTAACAAGAGAAAACGCATCTCCCTCAAAGCTAAACCCCAGCCTCCTTCCAGAATTTCCTTCCTCCCTGTCTTATTATACTATTGAACACTACCATCTTAGATGGAGCTGTTACCCATTTGTTCCTCTGTTCTGCAGTCTGTAATTTTCATATCACAAGTTGGCATATGAAATTTGATAAGATTCTTAGATTTATTTAATTCTAATATTCAGTTTCATGTTACGATTTCAGAAAAACATAACTTATTGGAACCAAGTTATTTACGCTTAACCATATTTGTTTCAAATATCTTTCAAAGTATAAATTTTCTTCTGCTTTTTCCAGTTTAAGCAACCCCACCCACACAGATGCACACACAATCTTGTAAAAATTGACAATGAAAAAAATACATAAATAAATTTTAAAAAATTGACAATTAAAAGGCCAACTTGAAGTGTGCTTGTGAATGGAAATCTAAAGCTAGGTAAAAGTAAATTTAAAATCCTGTGATTAGAAAAATTCACTTGGGATAATTCAATTCACAACCGTAACATTTAAATCACTCCTTAAAAATAAAAATCTTATTCTATACTTTCAGTCAATGTTACAAAAGCAAATGCATCATTGTATGTAGAGGATTAAATTCTTCTCCGTATCTTAGATGTCTGTAGCTTTTGAAATAAAAGACAATTTCTTGGCAGAAAATGAATAAAGTTCCATATGGCTCCTGTCTATTTCTTTTAAAATTTCAGTTGCAATTAGGATCCCTTCCCATACTAAAAACATGATGAGACTGACAGTTTTCTGAAATCATAACTAGTATATTGAGAAAACTTGCTCTTGGTTTTCGGTAACTACAGAGCATGACAGAGGCATAGATTGTTGATCGAAGAGGGTCTGAAATTTTAACCACCTTCTTAAAGAATTGTATTAAATTCCTTAAATACACCATTCCTTTAACCACCTTCTTAAGGAATTGCTTTAAATTCCTTAAAGTTGAAATTCAGTTCAACTTTAGGAAGTTCTCATATACAATGGCAACTCATTATAAATTTCTCCATACTTATAAACTATTTCCTGTTAAAATCTGCTTTAGCTTAAAAAAAAGATAAATGGAAATTTGAAAGGTAGAAAGCAGATTGGAAGACAAATCAATCTTGAGAAGGTGACGGTGTCAAATATTACATTTAAAACTCTATGTTTCCAAAATGGCCAAATAGGAACCTTCACCCATCATTTTTTCTGCAGGAACACTGAATTGGACAACTACCCACACAAAAAGGCACCCTCACAGGAACCAAAAGTCAGGTGTGTGATCACAGTACCTAGTTTTAACTTCATATCACAGAAAGAGGCACTAGAGAGGATGGGAAAGACAGGAGCCGTATGGAACTTTGAATACCCAAAGCCAACTCTCTCCCTGCCTGTGGCAGTGGCCATATAGCACTGGAGAGAATCTATGCCTTTAGGGGAAGGAGAGCACAGTGATTCCGGAACTTTGTGCTGCTTTGCAGAACTCAGTGCTGCCCTATCACAGCAGAAAGCAATACAAGGCAAAACTCGCCTGGTGCCCACAAAGGGAACATCTAAGACCGTCCCTAGCCAAAGGGAATCACCCATCCCAGTGGTCAGAGCAAGAGTTCCGGCAAGCCATTCCACCACAGGCTAGAGTGCTCTGGGGTTCTAAATAAATCTGAAAGGCAGTCCAGGCCACAAGGACCAAAATTCCTGGGCAAGACCTGTTGCTGTGCTGGGCTCAGTGCTAGTGGACGTGAGGGGCACGTGACCTCGTAAAACATCAGCTGGAGTGGCCGAGGGAGTACTTGCCTCACCCTTACCCCAACCCCAGGCAGCATCATCACAGCTCTGGAATAGACTCGCACATTCCAAGCTCTAGTTCTTGGAAGACATTTCTACACACACTCTAAGCCAAAGAAATCCACTGACTTGGAGTAAGATAATGGATAGGAAGCAGGACTAGCTTGCTGCCCCTACTCCGACCAACAGAGCATCATGTAGAGACTCACATCATGAACTTTTGCTCCAAGAACTACTGCAGGAACATACCAGGAGAGCTAAGAGAATCCTCAGACCCTTTGAAGAAACTGGATCACCACTGCAGGCTTCCTGAGATGCTGGAAACTGTGAGTCTGTTTACTTTCTCAATGGGGAGGCTTGTGGTCTGGGGCAAGCTCTGAGCCCTGGTAGCCAGCTTCCTGGAAATAGACTTGGTGATATTCGGGAAGATGTGGGGAGTAAGAAGAGCCTTTAGGACTGCCTGCTGTGTGGAATGGGATAAGGCTTGTGACTGTGGGCTTTCCCCGACTTCCATGGTGACCTATATGACTCAGCAAGGGGAGCCATAATCCCTCTGAGAACATAATTCCATTGGTCTGGGAATCATATCCCCAACCCCAAAAGCAGCTGTAGCAATCCCTGCCCAAGCTAAGGCTGAGCTCAGACATGCCTATCCCTGCCCCCACCTGGTGGTCTTTCTCTACCTGTCCTGGTAGCAAAAAACAAAGGTCATAACCTCTTGGGAGCTCTACGGCCCTGCCCACTGCCGGAGAAACCTGAATACTTAACCAGGTGTCCCTAGGGTGAAGTCGCATCCTTCTCCTTATAGGACTGCAGCCGATGCACTCTTGAAAGTACCACCACCTGGCTGGAGGCCAAGAAATACAAAACCAGCGCACTGAACAAAAGTACAACTAAGGACCCTCACAGAGTCAACTTTACTCCCCTGCTACCTCCACTGGAGCAAGTGCTGGTGTCCACAGCTATAAAACCTGAAGATGTATAATATCCCAGGACACTGCAGACACTCCCCGAGTACCAGCCCAGAACCCAGTAGCTCTGCTGGGTGGCTAGACCCAGAAGAGCAAAAACAATCTATACAGTTCAGCTCTCAGGAAGCCCCATTCCTATGGAAAGGGGAAAAACACTATATCAAGAGAGCACCGCATGGGACCCAAAAAATCTAAACAGCAGCCCTTAAATCCAGGATCTTCCCTTCAACATAGTCCACCCAGCTGAGAAGGAACCAGTAAAACACTTCTGGTAGGGACTCCATGTTTGGGTCTCTTTCCACGAGCACTCCCTTCATGGCACCTGTTTTTTTATCTCCTGGATTTCCCCTCTGGAGTCCCCTTCCACACCTCTCGTGGAAGCCTGTCTTCTCCTCCTAAACTCCATCTCTCTCTATTCCCTTCCACTCAGTGTGGAAGCTGCTTTCCTCTCCTGGATTCCATCTTTCTGGATTCTCTCACTCAGTGTGAGAGTTAGCTGTTTCTCTCTCCTTCTCCGGTTTCTCTCTCCTTCTCCAGTTTCTCTCTCTCTTTAAATAAATCACTTTCTTAAAAAAAAAAAAAAAAAAAAAGTGGTAAACATTGAAACACAGGACAAAGCCTGCTACCTCAAAAATATACTCAAACATGTAGCCCATAGACAATATAAACAACTACATAATCAAATCTACAAAACAAACAACCAACAACATGATGACAGGACCAAAATCTTATCTATCAATACATTACACTGAATATAAATGGTCTACATACCCTACTTAAAAGGCAGAGACTGGCAAGCTGGACGAAAAGGCAAGACTCAACAGTCTGTTGTCTTTAAGAGATTCATCTCACATGTGATGACACATACAGGCTCAAGGTAAAGGGATGGAAGATGATCTATTAACCAAACAGAAACAAAAAAGAGCAGGTGTCTCTGTTCTTATATCAGATAAAACAGATTTTAAACCAACAACAATCAGGAAGGACAAAGAAGGACATTAAATACTGCTTTGGGAGACAATCCAACACAAAGATTTAATTATTCTAAAGATATATGTACCCAACATAGGACCACCCAGATTCATAAAACAAGTTCTTCTTGACGTTAAAAAAAAAAAAAAAAACTGAAGATGGCCACACAATAATAATAGAGGATTTTAACACCATACTTACAAGATTAGACAGACCATTGAGGTAGAAAACTAACAAAGAAATTCTGAACTTTAATTTGACACTTGACCAATTCAACTTAATAGACATTTACAGAGTACTCCACTGAAAAACCACAGAATATACATTTTCCTCATTCATATATATAACATATTCTACAATTGACCACATGCTTTGCCAGAAAGCAAGTTTTCATAAATTCAGAAAAATCAAATTAGTATAAAATTGCTTCTGAATAACTCTTGAGTGAATAAAATTAAGATAAAAATCAAAAAATTATTTGAAATAAATGAAAATAGGGATACAACATACCAATACCTTTGGGATGCTGCTTAAGTGGTGTTAAAAGGAAAATTTATAGCACTAAATGCCCTCATCAAGAGGTTAGAAAGCTCTCAAATTAACAACTTAAAAGAGTAACTGGAGAAACTAGAATAAAAAAGAACAATCCAACCTCAAAGCTAATAGAAGAAAAAAACAACTAAAATCAGAGAACAACTGAAAGAAACTGCGATCCAAAAGTCCAGACAAAAGATCAATGAGAGCAAGCATTTGGTTTTTCAAAAGAATAAACAAGATTGATAGATCATTATCTACATTAACAAAAAAAAAAGAAAAGATCCAAATAAGCACAATCAGAAATGACAAAAATAACTTACAGCTGATCTTACAGAAATACAAAAGATCCTCAGGTCTTTTATGAAAACGCTATGCACACAAATTAAGAAAACTAGAGGAAATCATTAAATTCCTAAAAACACACAACATCCCAAGATTAAATCAGGAGGAAAGTGAAAATCTGAATAGACAATAACAAGTTTGAAAAGTAAATCAGTAATAAAAATTCTTACTGAAACTATTACAAAAAAATGAAGGAGGAGGGCTTTTTCTCTAACTCATTCTATGAAGCCAGTATCATCCTGATACCAACACCTGGCAGAGACACAAAAGGAAAATAACACTTTAGGCCAATACCCCTGATTAACATAGATGCAAAAGTCATCAACAAAATACTAGCAAACCAAAACCAGTACTACATCAAAAAGGTGTTCGTGTAGACTTTATTTCTGGGATGCCAAGTTGTTTAGACATCTACAAATCAACACATGTGATTCACCACATAAACAGAATCAAAAACAAAAACTGTATGATTATCTCAATAGACACATGAAAAGCCTTTGATAAAATCCAACATCCTTTCATGATAAAAACCCTCAAAAGATTACACATTGAAAGACGATACGGTTTGAATCTGTGATCCCACTCACATCTAATGTTGAAATATAATCCACAGTGTTGGAGGTGAGGTCTAGCAGGAGGTGACTGGACTGTGGAGGTGGTTTCTCACAAATGGCTTAGCATTATCCCCTTGATTCTGTCCACACAATAGTGATTGAGTTCCTATGAGATCTGGTTCTTCAATAGCGTGTGGCACCTCCTCCCTCTTCCTCTTGCTCCTGCTCTGGCCATGTGATATGCTTGCTCCCTCCACCTTTCACCATGATTGTGTCCCCAAAAGCTGAGCAGACACAAGCTTCATATTTTCTGTACAACCTACTGAACCCTCAGCCAATTAAACCTCTTTTTCTTATAAATTACCCAGTCTCACATATTTCTTTGTAACAACGCAAGAACAAACTAATACAAAAGAACATACCTCAAAATAATAAGTCATCTATAACATACCCATAGCCAACACTATACTGTTATCAAGTATAAGATAGTTATAGATTTGTCAAAGATTGGATGGTTGTAAATACGTTGGAAAATGTGGCACATATACACCATCGAATATTATGCAGCCATCAAAAACGATGAGTTCGTGTCCTTTGTAGGGACATGGATGAACCTGGAAACCATTATTCTCGGCAAACTGACACAAGAGCAGAAAATCAAACACTGCATATTCTCACTCATAGGAGGGTGTTGAACAATGAGAACACATGGACACAGGGAGGGGAGCACTACACACTGGGGTCTGTTGGGGGGAAATAGGGGAGGGACAGCATGGGGTGGGGAGTTGGGGAGAGATAGCATGGGGAGAAATGCCAGATACAGGTGAAGGGGAGGAAGGTAGCAAATCACACTGCCGTGTGTGTACCTATGCAACAATCTTGCATGTTCTTCATATGTACCCCAAAACCTAAAATGCAATTTAAAAAAAAAGAGAAGAAAAAAAAAAACATAGTTACAAAATACTAAGCCCATTTAAGTGAAAGAAAACTACGTCAAGACATTTAATAATCAAACTTCCGAAGGTCAAGAATGAAGAAGGAATCCTAAAAGTAGCAAGAGAAGAGAAACAAATAAGATACAATGGAGCTCCAATGCATCAGGCAGCAGACTTCTCAGTGAAAACCCTACAGGTCAGGAGAGAGTGGCATGACATGCATAACGTGCTCAGGGAACAACACTTTTACCCTAGAATGGTAGGTCCTGCAAAACCATCCTTCAAAAGCTGAGGGATGTTATCAACACCAGACCAGTCCCACCTAGAAGGAACATACCTATACACAATTAAAGCCATTTACAACAGACTCATAGCTAGTATCATACTGAATTGGGAAAAACTGGAGGCCCTTCCTCTAATATCGGGAAGATAACAGGGATCCCCCCCAACTTCTACCACTGTTATTTAACATAGTACGGAAAGTCCTAGCTAGAGCTATTGGACAAGAGAAAAACACATACAAATTGTGTGCATATGGTATGAGCTTATATTGGGAGAAACCAAGGACTCCACCAAAAAACTACTAGAACTGAGAAACAAATTTAGTAAAGCTGCAGAATATACAGTCAACATAAAAATCAGCACAACTTTTATATGCCAAGTGCTAACAGTCAGTACAACTTTTATATGTCAAGAGCTAACAATCTCAAACAGAAATCAGGAGGTACTCTTATTTACAGTAGCTACAAATAAAATACCTTAAAATTAACTTAAACGAAGAAGTAAAAGGTCTCTACAATGAACACTACAAAACATTGATGCAAGAAGTTGAAGAGGACACCAAAAACAACGGAATCATATTCCATGCTTATGGATCAGAAACATTAATATTGTTACTGTTCATAGCACCCAAGTCCATCTACAGTTTCAGTGCAATCCTTATTGAAATACCAATGATATTCTTCTGAAAAAGAGAAATAATTCCAAAACGTATATGTAACCATAAAACACCTAGAATAGTCAAAACTACCCTGAACAAAAATAACTAAACTGAAGGAAGGCATTGCCTGACGTCACATCATACTGCAAATCAAACCAGCATGGTACTGGTATGCATAAATAAATAAATAATAAATAAATAAATAAAAACATAGACCAATGGACAGAATAGAGAATACAGAAACAAATCCATACATCTATTGTGAACTCATTTTGACAAGTAGCCAAGAACATACACTGGAAAAGGACAATTTCTTCAATAAATGATGCGGGAGAAATATTCATATTTGGATGCAGAAGAATGAAACTAGAATCTTATCTCCTACCATATACAAAAATTGAATCAAAATGGAGTAAAGACTTAAATCTAAAATATCAAACTATGAAACTACTAAAAAAAAACTTTGGGGAAACTCTCCACGACTTTGGACTGAGCAAAGGTTTCTTGAGTAATATCCCACAAGCACAGGCAACCGAAGCAAAAATGGATAAACAGGATCACAATAAGTTAAAAAGCTTCTGCACAGCAAAGGAAACAGTCAACAATGGGAAGAAACAACTCACAGATTTTGAGAAAATATTTGCAAACTATCCATCTGACAAGGGAGTAGTAACCAGAATATATAAGAAGCTCAAACAACTCTACAGGAAAAAAAAAAAAATCTAACAATCTGACTAAAAAGTGAACAAAAGACCTTAGCAATGCGAGAACAAACTAATACAAAAGAACGTAGTTCTCAAAATAAGACATACAAAAGGAAATCAAGTATATGAAAAGGTGTTCAACATCACTGATCATCAGAGAAATGAGAAACAAAACTACAATGAGATATCATTTTACCCCAGTTCAATTGGCTTTTATCAACAGACACATAGATCAATGAAACAGAATAAAGTGCCCAGAAATAAGGTCACACTTCTATGACCATCTGATCTTTTACAAAGCTGGCACAAACAATTGGGAAAAGACTCCCTATTCAATAAATGGTGCTGGGATTACTGGCTAGCCATATGCAGAAGATTAAACCTGGGCTGCTTTTTTAAGCCATAAACAAAAGATAATTCAAGATGAATTCAAAACTTGAATATAAAGCCCAAAACTATAAAAACCCTGGAAGGCAATCTAGGCAATGCCATCCTGGACATAGGAACAGGTAAAGATTTTATGACAAAGACATCAAAAGCAATTACAACAAAAGCAAAAATTGACAAATATCTAATTAAACTTAAAGCCCCTGCACAGCAAAAGAAGCTATCAACACAGTAAACAGACAACCTACAGAATGGGAGAAAATATTTGCAAACTGTGCATCTGACAAATGTCTAATATCCAGAATGTGTAAGGAACTTAAACAAATTTACAAGAGAAAAAACACAGTCCCATTAAAAAGTGGGCAGAGGACCCGGACACTTCTCAAAGGAAGACATACATGCAGCCAATGCGCATATTAAAAAAAAAAAACTCAATAACACTGATCATTAGAGAAATGGAAATCAAAACCTCAATGAGATACTATCCCACACCAGTTAGAATGGTTATTACTAAAAAGTCAAAAAATAACCAATGCTGGTGAGGTTGTAGAGAAAGGGAACTCTTATATACTGTTCAGTGGGAGTATAAATTAGTTCAACCATTGTGGAAAGCAGTATGGTGATTCCTCAAAGAGCTAAAAGCAGAACTACCATTTGACCTAGCAATCCCATTAATGGGTACATACCCAAAGGAATATAAAGCATTCTACCATAAAGATGCATGCACACAAATGTTTATTGCAGCACTGTTCACAATAGCAAAGACATGGAATCAACTAAAATGTCCATCAATTACAGACTATATAAAGAAAATATGGTATAAATATACCATGGAATATTATGCGGTCATAAAAAAGAATGAGATCATATCTTTTGCATGAACATGGATGAAGCTGGAAACTATCATACTTAGCAAAATATCACAGAAACAGAAAACCAAATAGTGCATATTCTCACTTACAAGTGGAAGCTAAATGATAAGAACTTATAAACACAAAAAAGGAAATAACAAACACTGGGGCCTACCTGAGGGGGGAGTTGCAAGGAGGTAGAGGAGCAGAAAAAGCACCCATTGGGTACTGGGCTTAATACCTGGGTGATGTAATAACATATACAAAAAAACCCCATGACACATGTGTATCTATGTAACAAACCTTCACATGTACCCTCAAACCTAAAATAAAAATTTTACACGTCTACAACCATCTGATCTTTAACAAACCCAACGAAAACAACAACAGGGAAAAAATTCCCTGTTTAATAAATGGTGTGGGGAAAACTGGCTAGCCATGTGCAGAAAGCAGAAACTGAACTCCTTCCTTACTCCTTACACAAAAGTTAACTCCAGATGCATTAAAGATTTAAACATAAGACCTAACACCGTAAACACCCTAAAAGAAAACCTAGACAATACCATTCAGGACACAGGCATAGGCAAGGACTTCATGACTAAAACACCAAAAGCATTGGCAACAAAAGCCAAAATAGACAAATGGGATCTAATTCAACTCCAGAGCTTCTGTACAGCAAAAGAAACAATCATTAGAGTGAACCAGCAACCAACAGAATGGGAAAAAAATTTTGAAATCTAACCATCAGAATCTACAAAGAACTAAAACAGATTTACAAGAAAAACAAACAAACCTATTCAAAAGTGGGCAAAGGATATGAACAGACACTTCTCAAAAGAAGACATTTATGAGATCAGCAAACATATGAGAAAATGCTCATCATCGCTGGTCATTAGAGAAATGCAAATCAAAACTACATTGAGATGCCATCTCATGCCAGTTAGAATAGCGATCATTAAAAAATCTGGAGACAACAGATGCTGGAGAGGATGTGGAGAAATAGGAACACTTTTACACTGTTGGTGGGAGTGTAAATTAGTTCAACCATTGTGGAAGACAGTGTGGCGATTCCTCAAGGACCTAGAAATAGAAATTCCATTTGACCCAGCAATCTCATTACTAGGTATATAACCAAAGAATTAGAAATTGTTCTATTATAAAGACACATGCACACATATGTTCATTGCAGTACTGTTTACAATAGCAAAGACCTGGAACCAGCCCAAATGCCCATCGATGATAGACTGGACAGGGAAAATGGGGTACATACACACCATGGAATACTATGCAGCCATAAAAACAATGAGTTTGTGTCCTTTGTAGAGACATGGATGAATCTGGAAACCATCACTCTCAGCAAACTGACACAAGAACAGAAAACCAAACACTGCGTGTTCTCACTCATAGGTGGGTGTTGAACAATGAGAACACATAGGCACAGGGAGGGGAGCATCACACACTGGGGTATGTTGGGGGGTGGGTTAGGGGAGGGACAGTGGGTGGTGGGGAGGTTGGAGAGGGATAATGCTGGGGGAATTCCTGATGTATGTGATGGGGGGATGGAGACAGCCGACCACCATGGCATGTGTTTACCTATGCAACAATCTTGCATGATCTGCACATGTACCCCAGAACTTAAAATGTAATTAAAAAAAAAAACCTACAGCATAGCATCTAACCAAAAAATAAAATAAAATAAAAACAGAAAAGTAAGTAGGTGTAGCAAAAGTAATTATAATTTTTAAAAGTGAAATAAGATAAAATGGCTTTTATCCAAAAGACACGCAGTAACAAATCCTGGCAAGGATGTGGAGAAATGAAATCCTTGTACACTAACAGTGTATTAGTACAACCACTACACAGAAGCGTTCGGAGATTCCTCAAAACTAAAACTAGAGCTACTCTATGACCCAGCAGTCCCACTGCTAGGTACGTACCCAAAAGAATGGAAATCAGTATATTGAAGAAATACCCTTGTTTATTACAGCACTATTCAGCATAACCAAGATTTGGAAGCAATGTAAGTATCCACCAACAGATGACTGCATAAAGGATATGTAGTACATACACACAATGGAGCACTATTCAGTCATAAAAAAGAATGAGATTCTGTCATATGAAACATGCATGAAACTGGTTATGTTACATGAAATAAGCGAGTCGCAGAAAGACAAATTTCATTTGTTTTCACCTATTTGTGGGAGATAAAAATGAAAACAATTGACCTCACAGAGATAGGGAGTAGAATGATGGTTTAGAGTCTGGAAAGGGTAGTTGGGTGAGAGGCCAAAGAGAGTAGCTAATGGGTACAAAAATATCATTAGACAAAGTAAATAAGGCCTAGTATTTAATAGCATAAGAGGGTGACTACAGTCTACTATAATCATAAATTTTCAAGTAACCAAAAGTATAATTGGATTATTTGTAACACAAAGAAAGCATAAATGCTTGAGGTGATGGATACCCCATTTACCCTGATGTGACTATTATGCCTGTATCAAAATAGCTCATGTACTTCATAAATATAGATGTCTATTATAGACCACAAAAGTTAAAATAATTTTTTTAATTCCAAAAAGCCTTGGAATTTCATATTATCCTAATGATAGTTAGGCTTTCTGTCCCCACATAAACGTCATCTTGAATTGTGAACCCCACATGCTGAAGGGGAGACGTGGTGGGAGGAGATGGGATCACGGGGGCAGATTTCCCCCATGCTGTTCCTGTAAAAGTGAGTGAGTTCACACGAGATCTGATGGTTTCATAAACGGCAGTTTCCCCTGGGTTTTTCACGCATCCTCTCTTCTGCCACTTTGTGAAGAAGGTGCCTACTTATCCTTTTGCCATAATTGTAAGTTTCCTGAAGTCTCCCCAGCCATGCAGAACTGTGAGTCAGTTAAACGTCTTTTCCTTTTTTCTTTTCTTTTAATTACCTTTGAGAGAGAGAGAGAGAGAGAGAGAGAGAGAGAGAGAGAGAAAGAGAGAGAGAAATGGTAATTATTGCACTTTAGGCTGTGGGTACATGTGCAGAACATGCAGGATTGTTGCATAGGTCCATACACGGCAATGTGGTTTGCTGCCTCCATCCCCGTCACCTGTATCTGGCATTTCTCCCCATATTATCCCTCCCCAACTCGCTAAATTACCCAGTCTCAGATATATCTTTATAGCAGTGTGAAAATGGACTAATAAACCTAAGTTGAGAAATCCGAATATGTTTCAATGACACGAAATTAGTTATACTGCCATTTCCAGGTGTTTTCCATCAGCTATCTCTCTGCTTGGATCACTCTTATTATTGGAAGGCTGTCTTCATCTTCCTTTTTCAATGATAGCTTCAGGCTTCTGTTTTTCATACCACGTATCTCTTTCTCTCCCTAAAACTCTTTAACTTTAGTCTCAGAAACACTGACTTCTACTATTTATTGAAATCGTATAGCCACAGCTGTCTTTCAGATCCTAACTACTTTACTTCTAAATACTATAAGTTATTATGACCAATAACATTACCAGCATTATATTAATAAAAAGCTCACCACTTCAGTTATTTTAATATAAATGTCGAACTATCTCAAATAACATGATATTGATAAAGTCAAGTCTGATGTCGTAACTTTATTCAGCTATACCTCAAGTCAGGTGAGTTCCATGTCTGAATCTGTGTCCCAGAATTCCCTTCGTACTTAATGCCATCTATAAATTTTTAACCTATGCTAAATAAAAGCATAGGTTTAAATAGCTACCTCCAGTCTAAGTGCGTGCAGACTTTATGATGGTATTTTATTCAGACTAGATTGTCAATATTACTATTTTTGATAACATTTTCAGGAAAAAAAAATCACTTGATTTGAAATGATAATTATTTATAGTGAAGCACGAAGAACTCACATCCTCCACTGAGATTTCTGAAGTAGTCAGAAGAAGCAAATGCTAGCTTGAAGGTTGCTATTTAATTTTCCAGTGCTATCACACAATCTCCACAGTAGATAATACTGGCAGAGAGGGAGCTAGTGTCAAACCATGAAAGAAGGAAATATCTGTGACATTGAATAAAAAGATGTTTAGATCTAATTGTCTTCCTCTTCCACAGGGTACATCACAACATAGAGGCAAACAAAGCAGCATTTTTATTTATGAGGCTTTTATCTCTTGTCAGTAGGAAAAGCCAAGAAAGCTCTCAGATCAAGATGCTAATCTAATTCCAAGGAAACTAATGCATTTGATGTAAGTTCTGTGAGAAGGATGGCTTATGAATATGGTCAGTTGCAGAGCCACACCACTTTGCAGGGGAGAAATTCACATGAGAATTACAATGTGAGGATAGGAGGGATCCCTACAAAGCTCCAGTTTCCAAAAGTTGTCAGCATAAATTTAAGGAAATTAAAAGCTTTGGGTACAGCCGAGCTAGCCAATTCTATGAAGAAATATATCAGAGCAAAAGCTGTTTAGAAGTATCGAAGTATTCACAGATGACACCAATATGGGTGCGGATCAGCTTTTTTATTCATAAAGACTATACACTTTCATGACTAATTCCCATAAACTCAGAAGGGAAAACGAGTAATTGAATTTTCTGGTTTTCCTCTGGGTTAACTTGGAGAAACTTTGTGACCATGTGAAGGCAGCATATATAATGGGGATGTGCAGCTCAGAATGAGGACTTTTAATTCTAGTGGCAAAGTGGCAGCATGGGGAGAGCAAATACTCTGTGCTTCGGCCAGTGGTCGCAATTACCCTTCTTCCTCACTCCCACGATATCTGCTTGATATCTGCTTCACCCCAAACATGTATTATTTTGTTGCCAGAATTCTCATTTCTTTAAACTGGTTCCAGTAGTTTGGCAAAATCTGGATGTGTTAGACCATTACAAAATAGGTTGATCAAATCTTCATATCCCAGGCCAGTGAGAAGGTCAGTAAGTCCAAGAGTAAGAAAAACATTAGCTTACGGTTGCTGTGGTATGGCAGTAAGGGAACAGCCTCTGTGAGTCAACTAGTCTTCTCACCAACAGAAGGAAAGGAAGATTGTCAAAGACAGAGAACACGGCAACCTGTCTATGACATTTTTTTTTTCTATAGCCCTTTCCCTCATCACGTATCCACTCAAACTACTCTCTCATACATGCTCAACTCTAAAGTCAACCTCCCTATATGTTGATGCTCAAATTTTATTTTTTTTAACTTTTATTTTAGGTTTGGGGTTACATGTGAAGGTGAAGGTCTGTTACATAGATAAACATGTGTCATAAGGGTTCGTTGTACGTATCTTTTTATTATCCAGGTATTAAGCCCAGTACCCAATAGATACATTTTCTGCTCCTTTCCCTCCTCCCAACCTCCCTGTCAAGTAAACTCCAATGTCTGTTGTTTTCTTCTCGGTGTTCACAAGTTCTCATCATTTAGCTCCCACTTCTAAGTGAGAATACGCAGTATTTTGTTTTCTGTTCCTGCATTACTTTACTAAGGATGATAGCCTCCAGCTCCATGCACGTTCCTGCGAAAGACATAATCTCATTCTTTTTTATGGCTGAATAATATTCCATAGTATACATGTACTGTACTACATTTTCTTTACTCAGTATGTCACTGATGAGCATTTAGGTTGTTTCCTTCTCTTTGCTATTATGAATAGTGCTGCAATGAACGTTTCAGTTCATGTGTCTTTATGGTAGAATGTTTTATTTATTTATTTATTTATTTATTTATTTATTTATTTATTTATTTATTTTTAGATGGAGTTTTGCTCTTGTTACCCAGGCTGGAGTGCGATGGCACGATCTCGGCTCACTGCAACCTCCGCCTCCTGGGTTCAGGCAATTCTCCTGCCTCAGCCTCCTGAGTAGCTGGGATTATAGGCACATGCCACCATGCCCAGCTTATTTTTTGTATTTTTAGTAGAGACGGGGTTTCACCATGTTGACCAGGATGGTCTCGATCTCTTGACCTTGTGATCCACCCGCCTCAGCCTCCCAAAGTGCTGGGATTACAGGCTTGAGCCACCGCGCCCGGCCGGTAGAATGTTTTACATTCCTTTGGGTATATACCCAGTAATAGGATAGCTGGGTAGTAGTGCTGCTTTTAGCATTTTGAGGAATCACCATACTGCTTTCCACAATGGTTGAACTAATTTACACTCCCACCAACAGCATACAAGAGTTCCCTTTTCTCCACAACCCCACCAGCATGGGCTATTTTTTGACTTTTTAATGGTAGCCATTCTAACTGGTGTGAGATGGCCTCTCATTGTGGCTTATATTTCCATTTCTACAATTGAACTTTATCACAAACTTGTGATCTTTACTATGCCAGATCGCCATTTCTAGCTGTCGACTATATAGTTCTACTTAGATGAAGCCTGTAGAGTCTCAAATTTCACATATCCAACAACCAAACCTGGTCCATCAGACCAGATCCTCTTTATTTTCCTTTATCTGTCAATGAATCACATTCTCCCCGGCACCCAGGCTGGAAATAACCTAACCATTTTTACCCGGCCTTTCTTTTCACATGCTTTCATCCGTATCTGCTGGTCTCAAACTCCTGACCTCAGGAAATACTCTTGCCTTGGCTTCCCAAGGCGTGGATTGCAGGTGTGAGCCACTGTGCCTAGCCAAGGGTCTACATTGTTTTATAAAGCAATGAGTTTCTAATGTGTACGTGTGTATGTATACACATGCACACACACACACACACACACACACACACACACACACACTAGCATGTTATTTTTAATATATGTTAAAAAACAATCATAGAATTTGCCTGGTATTAAAAACTTCACAATCTGGTTCTACATTTCTCTACATCTTTGCAATGCAAATATCTGATAAATATATGATTTAATAAAAATATTATGTAATAAAAGAACTATTTTGTGAATATTAGTTTAATCACATATACCATAGTGATGCTCTCTCCACCTTTGCCCCATCACCGTCCTTATTTTCATACTTGCTTACTTCTGTTCATCCCCTTCCTTCTGTCTGAAATTTGTTTGCCTCTTCTCTACTTCTGGAAACTTAAGTCAACCTCAAAAGTCCAGATCATACTTCCTCTCCTTCTTAAAGTTCTTCTTAATTCCTGTTTTGCTCTCAACTCTTAAAGGAATTAGGTCATCCTCATCTCAAAGCCCTTAACCTTAATCACATCTGGATAGTACCTTTGCCAAGTAAGGTACGTATTCACATATTCTGGAGTATTAAACATAGAAATCTTTTGGGGAGCCATTATTCTGCCAATCGCATTATAAAATGCCAACTTTTTGAGGCTAAAACAATGTTGTATTCCTCATTTCCTCTCAAATGTCCAACAGTGCATTTTCCAAAGTAGGAAGGTATTATAAATAAAGCTATCACTATGTGTATTTCAGATAGTTATCAACTATATCTAAGAATTGTAGTATTTCAAAAATGGACAAGCAGTGAGGCATTGAGAGAAATACCATTAACACTACAGAGTTTGCCAAGATATGTGTAACGATTTTCTCTCTTTATTCTCTATTTAACACAGGATTGGTGAATCTGAAGTAGTGAGTAAGAAACAACACAAATTCCAAAAGATATTACAGGTATCGATCGACTTACGACCTATGCAGCTTCCGACCATTCGACTTTACGACCACAATCGCTGGCCACGACTGCTCCATGTCTGGCAGCACAAATGCTGCCCAGCTGGGCGTACAACAGTGCGGACCAGCTTCCGGCAGCACCACCGTCTCTGCGTGCACCATTTCAACTGTTATTCCAGACTCGGTACAGCAATGTGTGTTTTGTGTCTTGGATATTTTTCATCAAACCCCTCCCAAGATGTCTACCAAGAGGAAATTGTCTTTGTGTATGCCTCAGCCTGCCAAGAAAGCTTAAATATCTGACTTAAAGATTTTTATAACATAATTTCACAGTACTGTACATATAGCCTACTCAACTTACGACCAAATCGTGTTACGACCGGGCTGTCGGAACGTATCGTGGTCGTAAGTCGAGCACTCTTGGCAGACCGATGGCAGCAGCCTCGTCACCAGGGCTCTCTCTGCTATTCCTTCCTCTCTACTTGCTCCAATCCATCTTTCTTAAACAGAGTTGTAATCAAGTGACTTACCTGCTAAAGACTTCAACGGCTCCCTCGTTTCCTACTAAATAATGTCGAAACGAATTAGGCTGAAATTAAAACTTGCTAGTCTCACCCCAAACTTTGCTTGTACACATTCCAACCCCCCGTTTCATGAGTTAATGATTCAGTAACCAATGTTTTGGGAATATGACCTTGAATGGACTCTATTGCTAGCTTGAAATTCCTAGTCTTCTCTGTGACTTTGGTGACGCCCTAGTAGATCTGTATTTTGATAAATTTATTACATAATTGGGCCACTGGAAATCCTTCAAAATCACTCTTAGTAAGATTTCTTTAGACTACAAAAAACAATAAAATAATTGTATGCGGATTTCCAATTAAAGGTAAAGGAATAAATGCTTTTTCATTTACCAGTTCTCCCTAAAGCACACTGAAAGCAAAAAAACGTGATGAGAACACCATCCCTAGCCGGGCCAGTGGCACGTGCCTGTAGTCCCAGCTACTCAGGAGGCTGAGGCTGGAGGATCTCTTGAGCCCAGGAGTTCTGGGCTGTAGTGTCCTATACCAATTGGGTGTCCGCACTAAGTTCGGCATCAATATGGTGACCTCCCAGGAGTGGGGGACCCTCAGGTTGTCTAAGGATGGGTGAACTGGCCCAGTTCAGAAACGGAGCAGGTCAATACTCCCGTGCTGATCAGTAGTGGGATGGCGCCTGTGAAGAGCCACTGCACCCCAGCCTGGACAATGTAGCAAGACCCTATCTCTTAAAAAAAAAAAAAAAAAAAAAAAAAAGTAAAGAAAGAAAAGGTTATCCCTAATGAAACTGAAAATGCATCACAAATCCAGACCTTGAACTAGGAAGAATATCTGCCAAAAACAATAGTGCCTTACACTTTGGGAAGCAGGCCAGAGGAGTGACAGAAGAGAAAAGAGAGGAAGTGGTAACTGCAGTTCTACTGCTGGCTGAAGTTATAGACGCAGCTCTTTTAACATACATGCTAGATTAGCACAAGGAGGATTTACAGCATTCAGGCTTCCCTGCAGCCCACGAGGACCTCCTGTTCACCCCCAGAAAAGAAGAGCACGCAGACCGCCGTGAGACCTGCCTCAGAGGAAAGATGTTGGGGAGATTTTGGCAGGAAACTGCTTGTGATTATAATCCAAAACTGTCATTCCACCAGCCTTCCTGTCTTTACTGGGACCACCATAACAAAAGACCATTCCTAGACTGGATGGCTTGAACAGCAAACATTTATATCTCATAGTTCTGGTGCCCGGAAAGTCCGACATCGAGATGCTGGCAGATCCCGTCCCACTTCCTGGTTCACAGATGATGCCTTCTTGCCGTGTCCTTACATGGCAGAGACGGGAAGCAAGCTCTTCTGGGACACTAAGAGGGCTTGTCTGTCATTACCGCATCTAATCCTAAAAACCACCCAAAGGCCTCACCTCCTACTACCATCACACGAAGGGGTAGGGTTGTAGCATATGCATTTGTTGGGGGACACAAGCATTTAGTTCATAACACCTCCTCCCACCGTTATTGAGCAAACAGGTGGCCAAGATTTAGGAAGCCTCCCTTAAAGGTGAACAACAGTGATACAGGAGCCAACACGCGGTTACACTGAGGTGTCAGAAAAGAAAAAAATATAAGGAGTGAAAACAATGGCCTGAAAACTCAACATCCAAAGAGGTATTACAAAGAAATTTACAGAAGAAAACTTCAAAGAAAGTAAACTCAAAAGATAAACAGTATGTTGCTACTGCAGGCACAGAGTTACCACGATTACTTCTACACAGGTACCTCACTTGAAATGAAGAAAAGCCAATTCCAATATTACTAAAGTTTTAAGAGACAATTTATCATTCTTTATGTGCCAGCTTCTCAGATTCAGAATTTAGGAAGTAGGTTGAGAACAGTCACAACGTTTCGTTTCCAAAGGATGGAGATAGGTTCTGTCAAAAAGAAATGCCTTTCAGCGAATTATATATAAATGTTGTCACATCAAGAAAATTAAAAAATTTTAAAAGAGATAAACAAACTTAGATTCTGGGGGGAAATGAGGCTCAAAGAAGACAAAAAAAGGAAAGGTAAGATAATTTGACTGATAAATAACAGTAAAAAACTAAAATTAGAGAAATGAAAGCCATATTAGAAAAAGCTAAAATTAGAAAACAGTTTTGAAACTATGGCCAGAGAGAACAGGATTAAGAAGACCAGAAGATTAAAAGATGCTTGTCATTAGAAGTCAATACAGTGGAGGATCATGGTACTTACATTAACATTGCTAGAAGATATAATCGATGAAAACCTTTTTAAATTCTATGCAACAATGTTTGTAAATTGTTACAGGAACTAAATTCAGCCTGAAAGTTACATGCGTAGCCGAATTTTATTTAAGAAGAAAAGCAACCGACAGATCTTATCAGAAAAGCAAGAAACAGAAAATATATCTGAGGATTTCTTAAACTCTTTAAAAAAAATAATTGAGTAAAAACAAAAAATAATAATAAAAAGGAAAAGCTCAAGAATGAAGCTATGGAATGAAGAAACTGGAAATGTCTTCAAGACTGAGGGAATTACAATTGTAGAACAAAATGCTAATATTTTTTTAAAGACAGATTATTGAGAGGGATAGTGGTGGAGAAGTGTGAATGTGTCAATTGTCACAAAATTTCAGACTGAGAATTCAACACAATTCATCTAAATTCAAGAAACTGACTTAAGTACCTATGCAAATTTAGATTTATAACCACTAAAGATTTAAACATAGATTATAAATCTTCCTAGTTGTAAAATGTAAAACAAAAACAGACCATTTAGCAAAGAAAAAAGAAATAGATTGGATTTTTAAAATCTAACTGCTTGACTATATGACAGATACACTGAGGATAAAATGACTCAAAATATTTTAAAAGGTGACTAACTGGAACTTATTATTACTATTTAACTTTTTAAAATTTTTACAGGCATATGCCACCATACCCAGTTAATTTTTTTATTATTCTCTTCCAGCTATTTTGAAATGCACTATTGAATAATGTTAACTATAGTCAGCCTACTAATCTATGGAACATCAGGTATTATTTCTTCTAAGTGAACTACAGTGTTCCTAGCATAGATAGAAGGTAAATATTTATGGTGATGGATATCCCAGTTACCCTAATTTGATTATTTGAATGTATCATGTAATTTGACTGTATCAAATCATCACATGCACCCAAAACATATATACATTTAATATGTATCAATAAAATAATAAAATTAAATTAAATTGAAAAAATAAAATAAAATAAATCTGGGACCTCAACACACACAAGAAAACATTGAATTACAGGAAGATACACTGTTTTACAGTATGCCAACACTTTTGAGAATGTGAACATAATTATTGCCCAGTTGGTGTAAATTTGATCAAAACGTCAAGAAACATTCTGAGGCCAAAGATTTCAAAAGCTGAAAATAAGGCACAGTTTCAAAATTGTATTACAAAGAATAAGCTGAAAAATACCAAAATTATTAACTAGGTGGATAGATAATATTTCAGTCACAATATACAATACTGCAAGCCAATCTCATTTTTAAACACAAGAAAACTGAAAATATGGTGGAAGAAAATACCTCATTAACAATAGCCAAAAATGGGGGGAACTAAAAGTAAACATAACAAAAACCTTTATGATTTATATGAAGAAATCTTCACATTGTAAAAATGTCAATTCTCCCCCCAAACTAATCTATGAAATCTGTGTGATTCTATAGAATTAATTGCACTCTCCCTTAATTATGATGAAAGTCATTAAGAAAAATGAACAACTTGTCCAGCTAAGAAAATTCTGTTGAAATAATAATGAGAAGGAACTAGCCCCACTACATAGTTGCCATTTTTTAAACCTATTATTATTGAAATGGTTTGTTGTGAGCACAGGAATATACATAGATGAAAGAGAGAGAATGGAGAGTCAAAATAAAGCTAAATATGCAAGGGGACTTCATTTTTAATAAACAAATGTTACTTCATTAAGGAAATAATTATTCAGTAAGTTAAGACAACTACCTAGCCCTTTGGAAAAAATTAATTAAAATAACTTCTGACTTTATTCCTTCCTACAGATATATTCTAGATGGAATAAAAATTTAAACGTAAACAAAATTAAAATACAGAAAAACCCTGAATAAAATATGAGTGAATATATTTATAAATTTGGAGTGAGAACAACATTTCTAAACATCACACAAATCCTAGAAACCCTACAAGAAGGATCTGATCAATGTTGGTTTATAAAAGTTTTAAATTTTATGTGAAAAAAATAATTATTACAAGGTCAAAATACAAAGACTAAGAAAAGTCTTTCCAAAACATTTTAGAGAATATAATTTTCATAATATACAAAAATGTCTGTCAAATCAATAAAAATAGTTAAGCAATCTCTCGAAAAAGTAGTCCATGGGTATGAACTAACATTTCAGAGAAAAAGAAGTTAAATGAGAAATAAATATAGGAAAAGATTTGCCGATCTCAGTCCTTATTAAAGATATACAATATATAGCAATAGGATACTACTGTTCACTATCAGATAGTTTGATAATACACAATTTTATTGAGGGTGTTAGGAAAGAGTTTCCTGCACAGTTATTAGATAGAAGATGCTGAGACAGCTCTGTAAAGAACAATTTGGAAATAATCAAGTTAAATGTAATATGTGCAGCTCCATTTGGCCAAGCAATCCTGGAATAAGAATTTTTCTTCCAGTTATATTTACGTGAGTATGTAAAGACATATACAAAATAATCCCTAATAGCATGGTGGGGGCACATGTTCCTGAATGCACATGCACACACACACACACACACACAAAGCAGGAAGAACATCCTGTTTATCACTACAGAGCTGGTTAAATAATTATGGCAAAAACACAGATGCAATAATGTGCCACCATTTGAAATTAGTCTTGAGGTGCTGATTTGGAAAGATAAGACTAATAACATATTCTGGCAAGTGAAAAAGGCAAGGTACAAAAGAATATGAATATAATATTCAACTTGAATAATCAAAAGTTATGGAATTTTAAAAGCCATGTAACCATAGTAAAATGCCCTTACAGGAGCATAAAAACTTTCTAAAAGAATACATTAAAAAGTTATAGTTAACGTCTAGAAAGTGGAAATAGGCCGAGAAAGAGATGTTTTTACTTTTTATTTTAATTACATACTGTTTGAATGTTTTATTATGTGCATGATTTACTTTGTTATAATAACAAAAATATACTTTAATTAACCTAGATTCCAAAAGGTATGATCACAAAAATTAAATAGTGTTTTATTGCCCTAATCACTTGGGCTAATTTCTTTTTTCTTCTAAGTATTTTGAGATAAAAATAATTTATATTATCAGAACAAGTATACAGGAAAGTCAAAAGGACTATAATTTAAAAGTTTTGTGAAGTGAATTCTCAGTTGGTACAAAAAGTATTTCAAAAATCACATTTGACAATAAATTGATTCAAGTCCAATCTTTACTTTCAAATTTCTGCACCCATAGGTGACTCAAAACTTGAGTAGTTTTATTTCTCTTTATAATATGTGCCGCTAACCCAGTGCCACAGAGGTCCATAAGAAATATACTTTGTAAAGCACAGTGAGTCCTTTAGAAAAATAAATTGATGTGTAATGAATCTGCAAAGGGTCTATCAATGCTTTTTCATCCTTCCATTATTTCCTTGGAATGTGTTTCTTACCAACCAGTACAGCCTACCTAAACCATACAGTTGCTTCCTGTTTCACTTCTTTGCATAAATTCTAATAATAGGGTTTTTATGTAGCTAAACTCCCACTGATTCTAATCAGTCTAGCCTTTGGTTTTAGTGGCATGTTACTGATAATATTTCTCAGACATTGCTTTTTCAGTATGAAGCCATTTCGTTCATCTCTTACTAGTTATGTTAAATTATACCCCAAGGATATGTTTCTAATAATGCCCCATTCTTGTTTCCCAAATATCTATAAAACTCACAATGCAATAGCTATTTTCACACAATAAAAAGTAAATACAAGAAATTCAACTCTTTCTTGGTTTGCAGAGAACTTCAGTTGAACGGGAGTTATTGCAAAATGCATTCCCTCCAGGAAACAGCTTCAGTTTATAGCTAACATTCTCCTATAATCATGTATTGCTTTAACACCAAAAAATACTCCAAAAAAATCAACTATGAAACGGACCCATTCCCATCTCTTCATAACTTTTAGGTAGATGTTTCATTTCATCAGGAGTTTATGTTTTTAAATTGTCCATAAGAGCTAATAAATCCCAACATATGGATTATTTTACTACTGTGATGGAGGTATTTGGCTCCAAAGTGAAAGTTTGCCCCAACTTGATTTTCATATTTCCTTTGATAAGTTACTCTAAAATCCTACTGATTCCAAAGAGAAGTCTCTGTGAAACAGATGTGTAGCAGTGGGAATTAGGCAGACATTTTGAGGACTATTATCAGGAATAACTTTTTTTTCTTAGAAACATCACAACGTGAATACTTTCACTCCCAGAAAGCTTTTTCCACAAATGAATCTTTGAAACTGCCTATGTGGGAGAATATTGTTATTAATTGCTGGAAGATGGATGAAGGAATTGTGTAGAACAAAGGGAAACTGTGACCACAACCTCACCGCAATAGGTAATTTAGAAAAATTTAATGGGAATGATGGAAACAGATACGAAGAGCAAGCCTCCAAAGTGAGCCTCCTGGGATTCCTACAATGTGCACAAGACTGAGGAAGGCAATTAAATCCCTTCCTACCTTAATAGGTTCTGAGTTGATGACTTGCTTATGAAGGAGGTATTTTAGGACTGTTTTTGTCTTGCTTTAATCATAAAGCAGATTAGAAGGGAAGAGAAAGGGAAGACCAAGTGTTCATTGCACGGACTTAGGGCACCAGCAATGAGGGACTGAGCCAGACAGTGACAGCGGCAAGTCAGAAGAAAAGTGAAGGTGATGGGGAGAAATATGCAAGAAGAGGAAAGGAAGCCCAGTTAAGCTGTCTTCCATCTATAGAACGCTTCATAAGAACGCTTTCATTTATTTTCTCACAACGATCCTGCATAGACAACACAGACAGGATACAACAGGACTGATATTCTTTAATGAGTAATTTGAGGCTCCGAAAGGTTAACTGCCTTGTCAGTATTATGGGTCCTATTCTTGGGGTGGAAGCTAGATGAAATATAACAACAACATTAAACACAGCTTTTACTACTTTTACAACCATATCCTATACTACACAGGCACACTGTGATTAAACAAACTGCTGGGAACATAGAAGGAGCTTAATAAATATTTGAATGAATGTCGAATACATGGATGAATAAATGAAACATTCATTTTTTAATAACTGCACTGTTTTTTTCTGCTTCATTTATAGATCTTTCTTTCAAGAGACAGGTTTCATTCAGTCACCCAACTTGGAGTGGAATGGTACCATCACAGCTCACCATCATCTCAGAACTCCTTAGACTCCCTAAGTACTAGGATTACAGGTGTGAGCCATTGCACCCAGCCTGTTTTTCCCCAATTCTCTGGAAAATTTTGAAGGGAGGGTCTACATCTCGGTTTTCTTCGGATCTCCAGTGGGCATGACTCTAACTAGATCCACTGTCTTCTGTGCTCCAGCCTATATAGTAATCGAGATTGGGTGGGGCACCAGCTCGTAGTTGATAATCATCAGTCAATGTGCAGTCCTTCGAGCGTCATCACCTTCATCCTAGCTTGTTGTCAGCTATCATCCCTGATTATATTCTTCCCTTTAATCCCCCCATACAGATGGATTTTAATGTAATTAATTTGAATTTTTTCTAACTTTATTTGAATTTTTTTGAATTTCAAATTATTTGAATTTTTTCTAAACTTTCACTTTCCTAACTTTATTTTTACATTATAAACACCCACAAACTATATATATATATTATGAGTATATTTTTATCCTAACAAATGAAGTGTCATGCTATGTATCTCATTCGGTTTACACCTTAACACATTTAGAATGCACAGTTCACTGCTTTTGACTAAAGTATACACGTGTATCATATATATTTATATTTATTTATTTATACTCATATTTGATATTGTTTGCCTCCAACTCTTTGCTATCACCGACAGTACTGAAACAAACATCCCCATCCCCATCTGTTTGCATACACTTGCAAGAGATGTTTTAACTTAAACTAGTGCAATAATTAAATAGAAATCGTCACCTTTATATAAATCTGGATACTCATTTTACTTTGAAGAATAAAAATCAAATTTGACAACTCTGAGCCCTTATTTCCTCAAGAGGCTAGCACTGAATCAGAACTGTGTGCTGTGCGAGTGTTCTCCAGATGGCCACGGTACCCGCCATTGCATATTGTCTCCATGCCTCACTTTCACTGCTTTATGTTATTTTCTGTATTAATCTTGTATTGCTGCTATAGCAAATTAGCACAAAGTTAGTGACTCCAAGCAAGACAAATGTATCATCTCACAATGCTGGAGATCAGAATTCCAAAACGGGTCTTACTGGGTTAAACAAGATGTCAGCAGGGCTGCATTCTTTCTGGAGGCTGTAGGAAAGAATCTGTTTCCTTGCCTTTTCCGGCTTCTAGAGTTTTACTGCCTTTCTTGGCTCATGGCCTCGTTCCATCTTCAAAGCCAGCAATGTCTTTCTCACACTGAATCGCTTTGGCTGTGACTCTTCTGCCTCTTCAGTCCATCATTTAAGAAGTCTTGTGATTACACAGCGTCCACCCGTATAACCCAGGATTATCATAAAGTCAGCTGATTGGTAAACTTAATTCCCCATTGCCCTGAGACATAACATATTCATTCCTAAATTCTGGCAATTAGGACATGGACATCTTTGGGAGGATATTATTCTGCCTATCCTACTAGGTGAACTCATGCATGCCAAGTGGTTTGTTAATTCTGTCCTACGGCATCTAACTATTGGCCTAGTTATAGGACCTTAATAATTGTCTCTGAATTGAATTTAACAGCAACTCAGATAGTTTTAGACACATTGATTACAGGGTAATTCAGTCTTGAGCAATGAATTTACTTTCTGAAACACCAATCACTCTTTTATCAGTAGTATATGATTGAGCCATATTATTGAGCCACTGGCAATAACCTGGTTAATGGTTTGCGTTGTGGTTATTTTTGTTCTTCTTAGCTAAATTGAACTGCTTATTCAGTGATTGCTTTAATCACTCTCAAAATTACAGAGAAAATGTTAATGAATCTTTACATAGTCACTTACAATAGAAGTATTTTACCTTCCCCGATATCCAAGGGAGTAGCTGGACAATGCTGAGCCTTAGTTTATGTAGTGTGTAGAATCAGTCTCACTTTTCCTAAGTTTGATGGTACAGTTCTTCTTCCATATCCGTGAGGGATCGAGTCCAGGACGCTAACACCTGCCAAAACCCTCACCCGCAGAGACAAAAAGCATGCCTTCTGTATTTGTGAGTTTTCGCATCCTACAAATACCGTATGTTCCATCTGCCTTTGGTTGAGGAAATTCCATGTAAGTGAACTTCACAGTTTAAACCTGTGTGGCTCAAGATCAATCATACTTTAGCAGCAGATTGGAATGGTGAGTATTTGGAGCCAGATTGTTGAGACACTGGCAGTAACCTGGCTAACGGGTTGTGTTGAGGTTATTTGTGCTCTCTTCTTAGCTAAATTGAACTGTTCAGTGCGTGATTGCTTTCATCACTCTCACAGAGAGCATATTAATGAATCGTCACATACTCACTTATAATGGAAGTATTTTACCTTCCCCAAGGTCCAAGGGAGTAACTGGACAACTCTGAGGTCGCTCCAAGTTCTAATAATCTGTGATTCTACAAAACCTTAAAGGATGATGTGAAGAGGGCTGGTATTTGCTGTGCTTGCCAGAAAGTCTCCTGCTCCTGCTGCCTGTATTTCCTTACCGGAGCCCTCTTCCGTGCTGTAGTTGTTTGGAAAATAAGATTGCCTGGTCTGGGCATCTGTAACTATCCCCAACCCCTTATCTTTCTTCGACAACCTCTTTGTAATCTAAGATCAATCCAAATAGTCATCTTCATGGCTCCACCTGCCAGCCGCAGAAGCTCTCTAGAAAAAAAAAAAATCACCACCAAATTCTATAGATTTGCTTTTCGATAAATTTTTAGTCTTCTGTGTCAGTCACATCTAGGGTGACCAACGGCCCAGTTTGCCTGAAGCTGAATGAGTTCCTGGGAGTGTGAGATTTACAAACCAGAACAGTCATTAGCCAACCAGGACAACCTAAGTGCATTAACGAGGCTCGACAATCATCTTCATATCCCAATTCAGATTTCTTCTCCATTCCACACATTCCCTTCCCACTACTATCCCATACTTTCTCATGCACATGACTTTTCCTCTTTCTTTGCAGAGAAGACTGAGATCATCCAGCCACTGCATTTAAATGGAAATGGTACACAGAAAATAGAAATCAACAGGAAATGGCCAGATGACTGTCTACACTGCAGGAAGTAAAATTGTGCTTACTGCATTCGCCACAGTCTAGGAAGTGCCTTTTAGCTTTCACAGACAGGATGCAAAATGTGGTTTTATTAGCACACTGACTTTAAGGGGTGGGCTCTCACAAATCAACTTCTCAAAAAAATGATATTATATACCAGAATGACAATATATTCATTTATAAGAGCCTCAATCATCACGCAGAAATACTCACACCAGCACACCAATACATTCTCTTGCCATGAACAAGTGACGTGAAGACCTAAATTATGATCAGAAGGCCACTTTATTGCTGTTTAATTTAAAAACGCAGCTATCAGGCGGAGGAGAGAATCTGATCCATTAGTCTGACTGACCAGAACAAAGGAAGATGGAGAATCATGAAAAGTGTCCTCCAGCAAAGGTAATGTGAGGTGCTGACTCACATCAGGGATCTTATCTAGAGTACAACACAATGCACAGTTCCTGAGGGGCATCATTCACACATGAGTACACAATCCACACGGCCATTTGTCATAACCCTGGTAGCATACTAAATATTCTTGGTACCTTGTTTTTCATATTCTTAATATATATTGGAGACTCTTTCATATCAGTTCTAAAGAATAATATTCTTTTTATGGTTTCATAGCATTCCTTGCTTTATACCACTTAAATTATTTAAATTTCCAATTCAGGGGATCAGAAGACTCTTAATCTAATTTTCCCTAGTTTTCTATGCAATCTAAGTCCATTAATCTTTCTCTCCTGTATTTTGTTTCTCCACTGCCACCTTCCCCATGGTATATACACAATGCACAAGCCTTTCACTTGATTTTTTCAGTCTTTTTTCTTCACTAGTATGTATCTCCCCTTCCTTTTACAATCAAGGACCTAAAAGAATTGTCTTTACTCAAAGATTACCTGTCTCTACCTATTTATTATTCAATCCGCTACAATCAGGTTCCTGTCTCCATAGTTACACCGAAGCTTAACCAGATATAATCACCAATGTCCCGTTACTTGCCCAAAGTAGTTACTTTTAACATTCATCTTACTCGACCTCCTTATCAACCACATTCTGTTTGGAATTCTCTCCCACCTTGGCTTTCATGGATTTACTTAGATCTTCCTTAGTGTCCTTCGCCAGCTTCTCAAACTCTTCCAAGGGGATACAATCCAGGATTCTGCATTTAGCAGTCTTCTCACCTCCGTCTGCACTCCTCTTTAGACTATCTCAAGCCTCCAGCATTCATCCACATGTGATATGTCGGTATCCACAACTGTAGCCAAGGGCTCTTCCAGCTCCAACCTGTGCCTCGCCCTTCCCCGCTAGGCACTCTCACCTTGACGTTTCACAAGTACTCAACGTGTTCAAAATGTAAACTGTTTCTTCTGACACCAGCATATCTATTCCCCTCCTTTGTCTTTCATAAGTTTTCAGGGACCTGCATCATCCTCAACAACACAGACGCACCTTTTTCTGGGCTTGACACTATTCAGTCTCCAGGAATCTGCTGCCATGTCAAATAGCTTTGTTGGATGAGACCTGGGACGCAGCTATGTTAACTCTGGTAACACATGGCGCATGAGAAATTATCACACATTCTTTCCTCTGACAAACCCCAAGAATTCAGGGTATCCTCATTTATCAGTTTCTCCTTTGTACCCTCAGTACAGACCTAGCCAGACGATCACTCATCTCAGATCTCTCAAGCATGAATCAGAAACAGGTCCACCATGTCATTCAAACCTACAGGGACACATTAAATTATCTAGTGTGAGGAAGGAGCAGGCAAACCCTATTTAATTCTGGGACACACAGCAAATGAATCACTTGTACCCCAAATTCCCTTTAATATTCAAATGACTGCTCTTGATGTTATAAAAGAATTAAGACCAATGTAACTGGCTTTTAATAATCTTAAAACTGGGCATCTTTTCTGACATCACCTATGGACTGTGTTCTCTCTCCTACCTTGTTACCGCAACCAAAACTTCCATTTTTGCCATCTTATGATATTATCATACTCTTTAGACTAAAAATTCTACTTTAGTGGTTCAGCACCAGGATAATAATCCAGAGTTCCAAAAATGTCTACTTCACAAAGATTTCTATTGCCTCTCTATGAAAATAATGAAAAATTGAAAACTATGTAAATATTCAACAACATGAGAATGGCTAGTAAGTTATGGAATCCTTACAAAATAAAACCCACATATCCAACAATAATTTGCATTGTCTTACATTATAATATTGAACTAAAAAAATATCCAAAACTAAACCACCGATGAACTGGAGAACTGTGTATAAAAAGGTTCTGCATAGAAAAAGTAAATAAATAAGTAAAATATTACTAGTTTTCTTTATATGATACTATTTTATTTTTTCCTTTCCAACTCACAAATACCCATGATGAGTATTTGTTACTTTCATAATTGGAAAAATAAAGCAACTTTTTAAATGTATGCTAATAAAATCTCTCTGTGAACAACAAAATAGATTTATCTCTATAGTAGGCTTGAGATCACTTTATTTTGAGCCAAAGCCCCATGCTGGAGTAGACAGAAACATCTAAACATCAATCATCTTTCTTCTTTCTCCAAATAACTAAATAAACTGGCCGCTAAGAATTTTAATAATATGCACAAATAAACCTAACAGCTGGTAATGAGACTTTCATCTCACTGCCCAGGAAAGATGTTTGAAGAATGATTGAAAAATACCAAAAGCTGAATAATTATCCAATATTCTCTTAATCATACAAGCTAGTTATCTAAAGACTGGAAACACTGAATTTTTATTTTGTAATCAATGCATCAGGTAAGGAAGCACACTCTGAAGGATATTACCTTGCTGTTTCAGCAGTTAACCTACCCACATTTATCACTTCAGAATTAGTTTACCTGCCAATCTCAGTCTGCCAGGACTGTCTCTTAACTTTTTAAATGTGAACTGTAACAATTCTGCAAACTGGTCTATTTGGCAGTTTCTCAAGAAATAACTGCTACTGTTCATTCCATTTTATCTTTCCTGATGAAGCTATTGGGGACCAGCTCAGGTTTTTAACATTTTTTAATTGACATATTTATTGATTCTTACTTTTTATGTGTATTATATGTACTGCTGGCACGCCATGTCAAAACGCTAAACTTTACAACTCAAAACTCACCACCACGGTAGGTAACTTCCTTAGGTTATTAGCAAATGTCACTAATGCAATTGAATAGTGAGTATTAAAATAAAATGCCTGTCTTTAGACCTTCTTGAGAATCTAAAATAGTAATTATATGCATTAGTGATACACTCTGACAATGAAGCTCTTAATTTTTAAAATCTGAAGTGACCTTTTCTACAATTTCTTAGCAAAAATTGGAAAGAAACTGCAATTAGAGTCTCGGGACCATGTTATCATCATCCATCTTCTTTCAATCCAAAACAGTAGGTGATATAAGAGAAAACCTTCTAAAGTTTTTTAATTGGAACTAATTCCTATCGACCTCTAGCAACTTTGGCAAAGCTCAAAATAGCAGATAATAGGATGATTAATGCTTTAAACCCCTAACAAAAGAGTGTTCAGCCTGTTACCATTGCTCATTCCCTTGTCAGAATTCGTTCAATTTTGTTTTTCTTGATTCAGGACAATTGCCTTTAAATGAAAGAATTATGTATAGCCCAACCGTGTGCTTGCTACTTACAGAAAGAATAAATATAGATCAAGACAGAAAAGGCAGGGATCCTGTTAGAGTCTGAGAAGTGCTTCCTCCATTTTTGTGGTGCTATGCTATTTAATATGCACTGAATGCTCCCAGTACTTAGTGGGATACATAAAAATATACAAGTCCTTATCTTTGAGGGCTTTATCTGCTTCTTCAATACTTGTCAACATCCAAGTGCACTTATTACATCTGTACAACATGCAGGTATAGAAGTGTAAGATGCTCTTGGGCTCAGAGGCTTATAACTTCAAGTTGAGATATATAACTACTTGATTTACATCCACAAGAGATTAGGAAGGACAGGAGTCAAACTAGTCCTACTGGTGTGGGACAGATTATTAATATAATAAGAATTCAGAGAAGGAAAAACTCGGGAGGCTCTAGAGTGGTCAGAAGGCTGCCCACAAACTGGTGACTAGAATGCCCTTGAAAGACAGCTTGCTATGGTTTGAATGCTTGTCCCATCTGAAACTCATGCTCAAAGTTAATCTGCAATGTAAATCATATTAAGAGATGGGGCCATTAAGAGATGGTCAGGTCCATTCATGGATTCAAGGGTTTAATGGATTGACAGGTTATCACAGGAATGCGTTAGTTATCATAAGAGTAAGTCTGCTATAAAAGCCGGTGTGGCTCTGAGCTCACCCTCTCACCGGGGGATGCCCTCTGCCATGTTATGACACAGCACGAGGCCCTCACCAAAAGCTAACCAGATGTAGTCACCTAATCTGGACCTCCCAGCCTCCAGAACCATAAGAAATACACCTCTTTTCTTTGTAAATTACCCTGTCCCAGGTATTTAGCATAGCAACAGAAAACAGACTAGGATGCAGCTCAAGTTGGAATAGGTAGGAAAAAAGGTTACTCGCCTGACCCCTTATAAAACCCATCATGGATCTCATTTTTGGCTCTGCTTATTTTCTAGTTGTGTTTAAAATTTAAAAGACATTTAAATTTTTTTAGATAGAGGAGACTTCCATAAGGAAAAAAGTGTTGGAGAAAACTTTTTGGAGAATCATCATCTTCTCTTCTTCCATGATGCAGAATTTGAGGAATTAGCCTGGGTCAGAAAAGAAAGAAATTGGTAGGGTGTAAGGCAGGGCAGATATCCAGGGAAAATGCTAGAGAAACATATCCTTAACCAGCGATGAAGACAAGCACCCTAACTTTCTTGTTGGTGTTTAAGCCTTTACAATCAGCTTCATAAGTCTACTGTCCTGCTTTTCCATACCGTTTTTTTTTTGTTTTGTTTTGTTTTGTTTTGTTTTGTTTTGTTTTGTTTTGTTTTGTTTTGTTTTGAGACAGAGTCTCACTCTGTCACCCAGGCTGGAGTGCAGTGGTACAATCTTGGCTCACTGCAACCTCCAACTCCCTGGTTCAAGCGATTTTCCTGCCTCAGCCTCCCGAGTAGCTGGGATAACAGGCACACACCACCACACCCAGCTAATTTTTGTATTTGTGGTCGAGACGGGGTTTCACCATGTTGGCCAGAATGGTCTCAATCTCCTGACCTCGCACTGTCTCATTTATATGAGACAGATGACAGGCAAGCAACAGAGATTTGCTAGTATACATAGGTTACAAAGAAGATTTTTCAGTAGATTCTCAGCAGCCAGCGGCTGCAGAGAAGCTGAAAAATCTAAACTAAGTACAACATTAAAAAAAAAATTTAATATACATCACTTGTACCATCAGAGAAAATAAATTCTTTGAGAATGCTTTGGGTTAGTTTGAGTTTAAATTCTCATGGTACTTAATGTTTTTGCTTCTCTGACTTAATTCAATAGTTTACATGAAAAGAAATTATTTGGGGGCTTAGAAAAACTGCTGTCTTTCTGGTTTATTCTCAACTTATTTGGCCCCCAACATTTACATTATCAGGCTTCCCTTTCCACTTCCTGTCTCTGCTCCCCAAAGGGCAATCTTGGAATAACCAGTTCTTTCCAAGACACTTGATTCTCTCAGGTTGTATCTAAAAATGTCCCACTCCCCCAAAAATCTTGAAATTCGATTCATATTCTCCTTTGCTGCTCAGAAATTGCTTATGCTGAATTGAGTTCTCTCTTTTTGCTAAGAAGTCAAGTAAAAAACTACAATGGTCAGAAAAAGCTCCTCAAACTGGACTTCCCCAAGGTTGATTTTTCATTTTCATAAAACGAAATTCTCTCTGGAATCTAAGGGGATTCCTCCCTTATTTCCACTATGGTGGGTTATGAACTTGACACGTTTTCTAACTCTTTCCATTGCCAAATATCTGAGCGTTGCCCTGGACTGGCCCGGAGTCACCTGTACGATAATATCAAATCCATCTTCTGGAGTGCTACGGAAGCGAGGCACGATGGCGCCAATGTTTGCTGCGTAAAAGAAGTTACTTCTGCTTCATTACAAATCTAATAAATGCGAACTACAAAGGAAACTCAGCAGATTGTGACTAAAATGTCATAAACATGGGACATATTAAACACGAAGCTCATGGTAGAAAGCGCCCTGAGATGCGTCCTTCTGCTGGTAGATGTGGAGTGCTCAGAATTTCCCCTCCACTGCTGCCACCACCATACCCTACTGCCTGATCGCAGAGCCAAAATGCAGATGGCCACAGGAGCATTGTGCAAAGAGCACGAATGTGGAGAATCCGGCACCCCACACAGGAGACGGGCTGTGGTGCTATCAGTGGTCATCTGGGCTCAGAGCCCCCGTCTCAAGGCCAAGGTCAACAGGACTGTGTAAGCATGCAGACCTGACACGACTGCTCCCCTCTCTAGGTCTGAAATGGGTATGGGTATGGGGTGGCCTGAAAGAGGTCAATGCAGAAACTGTGCAATAAAACTATTTTTTAATTTTCTATTTTCCACATGTCACTGGTACAGAATGTTGCGGGGCCAAGGTAGGTATCTGGGATTTGTGGAGGTGAACACATTAGACTTGAGGGCTGTCTACCTGCACACATCTTCATGAGTGTTCCAGATATACAACATGAGGCAGGGGTCCGGTAACTTACCCAAGGTGATACAAGCATCAGAAAATAATAAGAACAATGAATAATAATAAACTCTCTTCTTAGAAGCTTCATTCATATATTTAAAAGTGTTCTCCACTTGATAAAACATTGTGTCAGGGAAAAGAAAAACGCGAATTATTTTTTGTTATTAAAAATACGCAGAGCACTTTGTCATCATAAGATATTCATTGCCATTTAACCTCTTTTTCCTAACAGCACGCTTAAAGGGAGAGCAAGTTTCGACCTCACTTTTCAGATGAAGCGACGGAGACACTCAGGCTTATATTTTGATGAACGAAACAGGACTAGAAAGAATGATCAATCCCATGCAAAAAATTAAAGTCCTATAAAGAGAAGCCTACATGAATTTGAATGCATTTCAAAGTTTTCTCTGATTTTAAAAGTTTGCTGTCTCGGTAAAAGTGTCACTAACTTAAATCTAAACCAGAAATCCTATGAATTCTAACGAGTTGAGAAGACAGTGTATAAATCACAGAGCAATATTCTCCAACTCAAAATCCTCTTTAATTATACAAAAGATGAAGCACACATTTTCTTTCTCTAGTTTTCATTTGAATAAAAATAAAATTCCCATGGATTATTCTACTGTTTCCCCCTCATGTTTCTGTTCATTTGTCACTTCAATGATTAGAATCACACTAATTCAGCCAGGTGCGGTGGCTCACACCTGTAATCCCAGCACTTTGGGAAGCTGAGGCAGGTGGATGACCTGAGGTCAGGAGTTCATGGCCAGCCTGGGCAACATGGTGAAACCCCATCTTTACTAAAAATACGAAAATTAGCTGGGCACGGTGGTGCATGCCTATAACCCCAGCTACTTGGGAGACTGAAGTGGGAAAATGACTTGAGCCCCGGAGGCGGAGGTTGCAGTGAGCCGTGATTGCACCACTGCACTCCAGCCTGGGCGACAGAGTGAGACTCCATCCAAAAAAAAAAAACCAAAAAAACCACACCACTAATTCTTTTGTTTTTTCTAAGTTGACTAGTATGCCTATAAAAGAAGAAAGTTCAAAATACAAATAATATATTCTTGTGGGCTGTCGCTTTTAAGCTGACAGTACTTAATATTAGAATATTATTTTACAGTCGCTCAAATAATACTTTTTATGTAAACAGGCACAAAAACATTAGCAAATTATTATGTAAATATTCTTGTTTGAAAAGCAGGAAAATGTTAACGGCAATAAGTGAAACAACCTATTGAAAACACTTCCACCAGAAGAGGTAAAATAGTCATTGCTCAGACAGTTAACTGAAAGTACATAAAACGTAGTCAAGAAATAAGAGAAGAAAAAAATCTTGCTCAGTCAAGAATTAATGCAATAGGTCCCCTTTCCTTAATAGCTCTCTTTCAAGGTCAGGGGTACAGGTGCAGGTTCGTTACGTAGGTGGAATTGTGTCACGGGAGTTTGTTTTACAGATTATTTCATCCTCCAGGTATTAAGCCTAGAACGCATGAGTTATTTACAGCACACATTGGGACCTTTTGGAGGGTGGAGGCTGGGAGGAGACAGAGGAACAGGAAAAACAGGTCTCTTTTCCTTTTCTCTTGTGAGACTTCAAGATTCTTTCTCCTTCCCTTGTACCCTGAGAAAAAAATGACCTTTCTGTTATCAGTGGCTCTGTATTGTAATTGCTAGTCATTAAAATCATTTGGCTCCAAACTAACTCCAGGCAATCTGCCTTGAGGTTTTGTGCAGGTTCGTGAGGAGCAGGACTGAGGGACGGGAGATCCGGAAATCGTTTACAGGGAGAGACTCACTTAATTTCAACACCTTCCTAAGCGTCGTTTAGAAAGCCACTACCCAATTGCTCCACAGTTGCCAAGGAGGAGAAAGAATAAACAGCTCTCCCCACTTACCCCCTGTTAGCAACCAGTCTACACTTCGGCAAAAGTAAGCTTCCTAAACCATCGCTTTGGACGGGCCACCTCTGCTCCAAAGTCACCTGTGGCCCCCCGTTGCCAGCATAATAAAATTCTAAGCTTTGATGGAAATACGTGCTCTGACTTAATTCTACTCTTGTAAATGTTTCCGTCACACTTCCTCGTTTGTGTATTAGCCACTCCTCCTTGAGCACCCCCACGGCTCTGCTCAGTGTGTTCCACCTGCCTAAGAGGGTGCCCCCCTGTCTGCTTCAGGACCCAGCTCAAGTTGTAACACCGCCACAAAGGCCTCCCAACTGTCCCCTTCATAGTCATCACAACTGTCCCCTTCACCGGCATCTCACTGCTCTCCAGGTATTTGTCCTTGCCATGAACTGATCACTCAGCATACGTTGTCCAACTGATCACTCAGCATACGTTGTCCTGTTTACCCTTTATATCCTGAGATTATAACCTTAGTAGAATGTTACTGAATGTAAGGACTATATATCAGACAATATTTCCCCTGCATTAGTTATAATGCCTGATATGTAGGAGTAACAATAGTACTATGTATAGAGTACTGTGTGTGTGTGTGTGTGTGTGTGTGTGTGTGTGTAGAACCCTTTGCAATATACAAAGCACTTGTAACTTCCAAGGTAGCCATACTCCCAGCAACATAAACACTGGACCCCACCATCCCAGTCTTGCCCTAGGAGGCTCCCACGCCTGTTCTCACTATTAACTCTTTGCCTTCAGTTTATAGATGAGGACACTGGGACTCAGAAAATGCAGTTTCCCTGTAAGTATATCAAAACCAAATACTCCCTCTCTTATGAGCGTTAAAAATATTTTTGTGGACTTATGTCATGACTAGCAGCACCACCACCAACTCCAGGAAGTTGTTAGAAGAGCAAAGACGTGTGTGTGTGTGTGTGTGTGTGTGTGTGTGTGTGTGTGTTGTGGTAATGGCTGAGTGTGGTAGATAAACAGTGTAGCAGTAGCAAAAACATAAAATTAAGAAAAAGAAACAAACAAATAATAGTTGTGATATTTAAGAGCCTCCAAGTTTTAAGCCTGTCACTGATTAGCTGTATGATCTTGGGCAAGTCATCTGCTACAAATCTCTACCTGGTGCCGCCACTCAAGGTAAAGGTGATGTAACCCGAGCCCCTTGTCCTTGGTCCCTTAGTCCAAAACAAAAGAGTTCACAGGCCCCTGAAAGAATGGCATCACACTTCAGACCGTAACCAATACCTAACCAAGGAATATAAGGGTGACGATTATTTAAAATGCCACAGACATTGATTGAAGTTGACGCTAAAGCACTAAGGAATATCACCTCCTTTGGAATTGTTTGTAAAAGAGATACTAAAGGGTCTGAGGTGCTTAAGATATATTTGGTTCTGGCCGGGCGCGGTGGCTCAAGCCTGTAACCCCAGCACTTTGGGAGGCCGAGGCGGGTGGATCACGAGGTCAAGAGATCGAGACCATCCTGGTCAACATGGTGAAACCCTGTCTCTACTAAAAATACAAAAATTAGCTGGGCATGGTGGCGCGTGCCTGTAATCCCAGCTACTCAGGAGGCTGAGGCAGGAGAATTGCCTGAACCCAGGAGGCGGAGGTTGCGGTGAGCCGAGATCGCGCCATTGCACTCCAGCCTGGGTAACAAGAGCGAAACTCCGTCTCAAAAAAAAAAAGATATATTTGGTTCTGTTTAACGTAGGAGTGCGGACTTAGTGGGCTGTTACTATCTTCCATAAATCCCCGTTGTAGAGTTTATGTGTGAAAATAATATGCAACTCTAATCTTGGAAACTGGATTAGTAAGAATCAGTTGTGTAACCACATGTGACAATTCACTTAATCTTTCCACACTCAACTCCACCTGTGAAATGAGGAAACTGGTTAGATCAAAGAATTTTTACAGTCATTTACGTCTGTTAAAATCTTCACCCAGATATTACTGATAAATTTAAAATAGATCCGTCAAATAATTTTTTTAAAATCTAAGCTGAGTTTTCACAGATCTTTAGACAATTTTTTAAATAGTGTAGGAGTGTTAAGCAGCATTTCATAAGCCTACAAATAATTTTAATAACTGCTAAGCATAATCGATCTTATTCATTCCATGCCCAGCTATTTACCGAAATCTTTACCGTGATTTTTAGGTAGGTGGGAACCCTCTGCGACTCTATTTGAAAGAAAATAGAATCCCCAGAAGGCTTCCAGAAGACTTTGAGAGCTCTGCTGTGAGGATTAATGAAGCGAAGTACCCTGCTATGAACTTCAATTCCAAAGGAATCAATGGCCCCCGGAAGGGGTGGAGGGAATTCCAGCAGAAGTCAGAATAATGCATTCTCTTCCCATCTTTTTCACTAACCATTGGATCAAGAGTAGTGAGTTTCAACTTGCTCTTCCTCATTCCTTGCAGCTGTAACATGGAGATAAACATACAGTCAAGGACTCTTTCCCCCATAAGCATGGGCAGAGCAGCCCCTTCCACCTTCTATTCCGTTATTCCCAAACTGCTGGCACTCGTTTTCTATTGCTGAATCCAAATGATCACAATCTCGGTAACTTAAAACAGAATGTATTTATTATCTCACAATTCCCTTAGGTCAAGGCGTGGCTTCACTGCGTCCCCTGCTTGGGGTTTTGCAAGGCCACTGGGCTGCATTTTCATCTGGAAGCTCAAACAAGGAAGAATCTGCACCCAAATGTATTGACGTTGTTGATAGAAAGTGTGTCCTTGTATCTGTAACTGTAGGGCCCTGGCTTTTTACTGGCTATTGATTGGAGGTCACCTCCAGGTTCCAGAAGCTTCCTGTTATTCCTAGAGGCTGCCTGCAGTGTGAGCTTCTCCAACAGGACTACTTCCTCCAGCAAGCCAACGAGGAGTCTCCAGTTCGAGAACTCATAGAATCTAAAGTAGTCACAGAAAGGACATCCATCACCTTTGCCATGTAAATACATAAGCATGAAAGTGCCATCTCATTATCTTATGTTATTGCCTAGAAGCAAGTCATAGTTCCTGCCCAAAGCCAAGGGAGAGAATTACACAAAACTGTGAACACTGGGAAGTGGATTAATGGGGTGTCACCTGAGGGTCAGCCTGCCAAGCTGCCTTTAACACCAAAATCAACCACCAGGCCCTATGGCTGAAGCCCTCTACCCTTACCAAGAAATTTCTCCCTCAGCATCTTCCAACTCCTTTTCAATCACTGCTGCTTTCAAAGTCATTCTGATTGCCTACAGCCAGGGCACACGCACTACAGACCCTGTCTATTCATTCTGCAAAGCTGATTGATCTCCTAATATGAGCCAGACCCTACGCTAGCATGAACACAGAATAATGTCATCCACCCACCACATCACTAGAAAAAAGAATGTCTAGTTCCTGATTTCCAGAACCTGTGAATATTGCCACATAAACCGCAAAGGGGAATTTCGGTTGCAGATGAAATTAAAATTGCAAATCAGCTGGCCTGGAGATGTAGCGATTATCCTGATATATTCAGGCGCGTTCAATACAATCACAGGCGTTCTTATGAATGGCAGAAGGAAGCAGAAGAGAGAGTGTCAGAGTGAAACAGTGTGAAAAAGATTCAAGGGTCATAGCTGGCTTTGAAGATGGAATGGTACAACCAGCGAAGGAATGTGGGCAAGCTCTAAAAGCTGGGAAAAGACAAGCATCTTGATTCATCCTTACAGCTTCCAAAGCAGAATTCAGCCCTGACAATACCCTGATATAAGCCCAGTCATCCCTATTTACAATTTCTGACCTCCAGAAATATTAAGCCATTAATGGCCTGATAGTTGATTTTAGTGTTGGGGCAGCTTGGCAGACCGACCCTAAGGCGACACCCAATGAATCCGCTTCCATGTGTTCAAGTGTTTAGAAATTTGTTACAGTAATTATGAAAAACGAATACTCCTAGGATCTAGGGACACAAAGATAAGAGAGACAGGGACATGGTCCTTGCCTCAGAAGCTAATAGGCTAATGGGGTAGAAGACGCACAGATAACTTCAGGGAAGGGGATAGGCCTACTACTCATCATGAACCAAGACCGACTTTTCAGCATTGTATATGTTGTTCCTTCCGAGGCCGTGGACTGACCTATCACGGCTGTGGAGTAAGAGCTCTCCCTTCTTCCATAAAACAAAGATGACATGTTCTCCTTTATTTATTAAAGGAAAGACGGGGCTTGGCATACCCAGTTCAATACTCAACTATAGAGCATTTTACGAAGTGCCAGGAGCATGAGATACAAAGATGAACGAAACTGATCCTTGCCTTCAGTGGTTTTAAATCCTTAAGGAAAACACACATATATTCATAAATTTTATTTAGTGGTAAGTACTATAAAAGAACTATGTACATAGGCCTTTGGGAATACAGAGGAGAAGTAATTAACTATGCTGAGAAAGATGAACGAGAGGGATACAATGTTCCAGAAATCAGGTGACTTGTGAAATGGATCTTAAGGATTCAATAGGAGAATGTCAAGTATACCAAGAAAGTCAAGTAGAGAGAGCAGCATAAGAAATGCCTGAGGGCCGGGCGTGGTGGCTCAAGCTTGTAATCCCAGCACTTTGGGAGGCCGAGGCGGGTGGATCACGAGGTCAAGAGATCGAGACTATCCTGGTCAACATGGTGAAACCCCGTCTCTACTAAAAATACAAAAAATTAGCTGGGCATGGTGGCGTGTGCCTGTAATCCCAGCTACTCAGGAGGCTGAGGCAGGAGAATTGCCTGAACCCAGGAGGCGGAGGTTGCAGTGAGCCGAGATCGCGCCATTGCACTCCAGCCTGGGTAACAAGAGTGAAACTCCGCCTCAAAAAAAAAAAAAAAAAGAAATGCCTGAGGGCCGGGCGCGGTGGCTCACGCCTGTAATCCTAGCACTTTGGGAGGCCGAGGCAGGTGGATCACGAGGTCAAAAGATCGAGACCATCCTGGTCAACATGGTGAAACCCCATCTCTACTAAAAATACAAAAAAAATTAGCTGGGCATGGTGGCACGCGCCTATAGTCCCAGCTACTCGGGAGGCTGAGGCAGGAGAATTGCCTGAACCTGGGAGGCGAAGGCTGCAGTGAGCTGAGATTGCACCACTGCACTACAGCCTGGGTAACAAGAGCGAAACTCTGTCAAAAAAAAAAAAAAAAAAGGCCTGAAAAATAAGAACATCACATTTGAGAAATCTAAAGTGGCCCAGGGTAATTAGAACCTGGGATACAGTCGAAGGGAAAGAGAGGATATCAGAGTAAGACCAGCAAGGTTAGGAGTCGTCCGTGGAGAACAGATTTGCTTGCTATGCCCACAAGCATGGACTCCTTCACGCGGAACTCAGGTTCACCTAAGGGATCTTGCCAGGAAGGGTATAATAAGCCCAAGTGTGTTTTAACGGGCTATTCTAATCACAGTATGGGGAATGGACTGGAGTAGGGGAGGTGACAAAGGAAGCAGAGTTACCTGACAGGGGCCCCTGCCTTGGACCAGGAGAAAAATTATGAGGACTTGACCTAACCACGTGGACATCAAAACAGAAAGGGAAAAGGGATTCTTCGAGAGCTGTTTCTGAGGTGTGAGCCAACGGCTTCAATGTAGGAGGTAAAAGAAAGGACTTAGAATTCTCTCCGAGTTCCTGCTGAGACAGCCCAGCGAGGATCGATGGGATAAACCCACGCTGCTCAAGCACGAGGATGGTTGGCCGGCTGGTTAAGCACACGCTGGCCCACCCCAGCGTCTCAGGCGGGGCACCACGGTAAACTGGGTTAGGAAGGGCAAGCAAAGAAACAGGTTTTAAGAAATTATAATGCAACTAAATTATTGGTAAGGAAAGAATGAGCAATCTAAATTCCTTAAGGCAAGAAGCTCTATGAATTTAAGCTGTGTCATCTTGAAAAGCAACCCTCTGTCAAAGGACTCATCAGGGTTGCATTAATTGGTTTTGTGTTATCTGGGAAAATGATAAAAATCTGGTGGCTACTTCAAAACTAGCACAGCCTAATGTCGACTCTAAGAAGCTTTTATCACTGTAGATACATATATCTAGATGCACCATCGTTTTAGCTGCTAAGACAGATTTTGTAATAAATTATTCATCAATTACAAAAATAACCACCTTATTTCATGTAAGAAGGGGATAAGAAAAAAACGTAGCAAAAAGAGGTCCTTGTGGGGATTACCTAAAATTTCTTTTTAAACCCGAAATTAAGAAGACATTAGAGTGCATATATATGCATAATTGATGACTAATTTGTATTAATAATCGCTAATATTTGTTTGAATTTCCACAAGCGTGTGCTGACCCATATGTTTACATTTATCTGTGATTATGCATGACACTTGATTTTGTTTGTTTGCTTGTTTTACCATATAAGCAATGGACTAGAAAGTTAAAGCTTGAAGTCAGAATTTTACAAGAGCATACTGAGAACTGAGGAAAAGTTTGATAATCCAGAAGCTTAGGCTAATTTGTCACACGAATGTGGTTATGAGGCTATAGACCTTTCCGCCCAGGGCATCAAATTCAAGAAAGCATTTTAGAAAATTCCCAAGTATTGAGAGGTGCAAAGGAACGTGAAAGCCTGCAAGATGTACGCGCGGCTCTGGAGACTGTGTGTGTTTGTAATAGAAACGGAGCAGCTCCTCTACTGCTAAAGAGAAAGGTAAATACGTAGCTACCCGCGTCCTATCAGCGTATAGCGAGCTATATTTTTTTTAGCCCCAGAAACAACTTTGAATCGAAATTTTTGTTCACTTTTACCTGGAATGCTATCACATCAGAGTTGTCAGGATTGAAGAGGAAGTTTTGAAATGATGAAGGAAGATGTTTCCGTGTAAAACCAATCAAAACAAAATCACACGTATGGCCTAGCAGATTGCTGCTCACAGTGAAGTCCAGCGGCATTAGCATCGTTGGAGAACTTTCTAGCCCTGCAGGATCTCAGGCCAAGTTGCAGGGCTGCTGAGTCAGAATTTGCCTTTTAACAAAATGCCCAGGTGATTCAGATGCGCATTAAACTTTAAGAAGCATTATCTCAACACGTGAGTACCACGACAGCCGCATTCCCCAACTACAGCGTGACAAATGAGTGGCAGCCGGGCAGAGTTACCCAGCTCCACAGCCTGCAGCAGAGCTAGGGAGAGCCCAGATGGTGAAGGCCACGGTCCTGCCGCCTCTAGCCATGTGCTGGCTTGGCCATTTACCCTCATATGCTGTGCAAACACAGGCTTGAATTTTATACGAGCACTACGTACACAAAGGTGAATGTTATGGATTTTCCACGTACTAAATACATAAAAAGTGTTAGGCAGCCAGCACTCCCTAACCAACTAATTAAACAAGCGTTAGAGTGTGAATTTCATTTTGTGCAGTCCTTGCTGTCATGAAACGTCATCAGAGCGTCAAGGGGTTCGATACCAACATTAACAATACACGCTGAAATTCTAGAATTAGCATAGCTGCTACTGTGTTTTGAAGACTTCCTTTGGTATCCTAGGAGTCAGGATGAAAGCTCCAGCAATGGTTTTCTGAGAGCGACTTTGGGAATTGGTTTCAGGCATCTTTTTTTATCTGATGGGAAATGAAAGCCACTCTATTGAAATAGAAGATGATAGTACTCTCCAAGAATGAGAAGCAGCTAGGCTTAGAAGTCAGTCCCTTACATTTTCTTTTCCAAAAAATCCACATGTTACTTCTTATCCAGAAAGATTTTATTTTAGCATTCTTGTTGGAAAGGGAGCATCACTATAAACAAAAGCGTGTCAAATTCATAACTCGGATTCTTTGCAATGCAGGGCACTTTAGAACAAAACGTTCTATGTGCTCAGCCACCTTCATCTCAACAAAGCTCATATCCTCTACACCTATCTAATACAGTTTAATACAGCAGTCACTACCCATGTGTGGCTATTTAAATTTAAGTATAAATCAATTGAAATTTAAATTTCATTATTCATTGACATTTTTAAAACATAAAAAAATTCAGCTCCTATTTTGCATTTACTACATTTTAACTGCCCAAAAGTCATCTATGAGTAATGGCTTTGTAACAGACATACAGATATAAGACATTTCCGTTATCATAGAAAGTTCTATTAAATGACACTACTTTAGACTTGCCATATACATTATGTTTCTTTCCTAAGTCCCTGCAGAAAAAGAGACAAAGGGCCTCTTTTTGTCATATTACTGTCCTTTAACACAACTGAATTAAGTCCGGTAATAAGATAGTGAGCCAACACCCATTTACTCCCCCGGCTCCTTCCTCCCTCGCTGCCCCAGGAGCTAGTGAGACTTCCCTGACCACTATAGGAAGATCACAGACCCAGGGCATATTTCAGGAGAAATGTGGTTACAGTGCTTTTAACCAGGCTTCATGTTTTTGCTTTAGAGTAGAGTCTTGAAGCATGCCCCCTCCATTCCTACACCACCCAAAATGCTCTATCCAAATGGCCACCATTTAAAAGAACTAAATTATATCTATTAGTCCATTCTTTCAATTCTCACAAATATTTGCATTCATGAGAGAATCCCTTCCACAAATATGCACTGAATGACAATTGTATCCCAGGCACTGTGCTACACACGGAAGACAGGGTGATGGCAACACAGATGTGTTCTTTTTCCTTCATGGCACTAAATGTTTAGCAAGAAACAATGAGCAAGTGATTACCGGCATGATAAGCACACACCGGGAAAGGAGCACATAATACCACAGAGGTCCAGCCTAGTTTTCTGCATCAGGGAAAGCTTCCTGAGCAAGTGATGTTTGAGGTGAGCTTTGAAAGATAAGCTCCTACTTAGAGGAAGGGAATAAAAAAGAGAGAAATGGCAACCCAAACAGCGGTAACGTTACAGTCCAAGGCGTCAAGGTTGCAAACAAGAAAACGGAAAGAGAATCAGTGCGACTGCCTCATGGAGGGTCAGTAGACAGTGGTGGTGATCAAGGTTAACATCGAAAGTGTCACCATCTGATATACATTTTTAAAGGTCACCGATTACAGAAGATAGATAGGAATGGAACAACAATAGATTCACAGAGATTATTTAGAAGTCCTGTGCAAAACCATGGGCTAGGGGAAAAGGCAGAGTAAAAGTGGGAATAGTATAAAAAAAAAACCTCGGAGACAGAGAATGAACAAGCCCTAAGATTGAATGGATATCAAGAGTGAAGAAGAGAGAGCAGCTGATTCCCAGATTTCTAGTTTTAGGGGTCAGTTGGATGATAAACTGGCAAACACTAGAAAAAATTGTGGGTTGCATGGGACTAAACATTAGGGTTAAATGTGAGATCTGTGAAATTAAAGACTTCTGTGAAACATGTTAAAATTAAGACAGTGAGTAGGAGCAGATAGAGCTATAGGTTATCATAGTGAGTGTAGGTGAGATTGAAATCACACCGGTCAATGTGATCACCTAAGAAGAGAATATGAATTAAGAAGAGCCCCCCAGTAGAGCCTCACGCCTGGCCACGGAAAGGGCTACAGCCTGCATTCTGAGAAGGGCAGCCCTGTCTTCACAAGATTTAAAAAGCTAATAAAAGGATCTAGATATAGAAATACCATTTGGCCCAGCAATCCCATTACTGGGTATATATTCAAAGGATTATACATTGTTCTGTTATAAAGACACATGCACATGTATGTTCATTGTGGCACTGTTTACAACAGCAAAGACTTGGAACCAACCCAAATACCCATCAATGGTACACTGGATAAAGAAAATATGGCACATATACACCGTGGAATACTATGCAGCCACAAAAAAGGATGAGTTCATGTCCTTTGCAGGGACATGGATGAATCTGGAAACCATCATTCTCAGCAAACTGACACAAGAACAGAAAACGAAACACCTCATGTTCTCACTCATAAGTGGGTGTCGAAAAATGAGAATACAGGGACACAGGGAGGGGAACATCACACACTGGGGTCTGTTGGAGGCTGGGGGGGCTAGAGGAGGGATAGCAGGGGGTGGGGAGATTGGGCGCAGATAACATCAGGAGAAATACCTAATGTAGGTGACGGGTGGATGGATGCAGCAAACCACCATGGCATATGTATACCTACGATGTAACAATCTTGCAAGATCTGCACATATACTTTAAACTGAAAATTAAAAAAAAAAAAAAAACTATAAAATATTGGCCGGGCGAGGCTCACACCTGTAATCCCAGCACTTTGGGAGGCTGAGGTGGGCGGATCACTTGAGGTCAGGAGTTCAAAAGCAGCCTGGGCAACATGGTAAAACCTTGTCTCTACAAAAATTACAAAAATTAGCCGGGCATGGTGGAGTGTGCCTGTAATCCCAGCTGCTCAGAGGCTGAGTCAGGAAAATCGCTTGAACTCAGGAGGCAGAGGTTGCGGTGAGCCGAGATCGCACCACTGCACTCCAGCCTGGAGGACAGAGCCAGACTCTGTCTCAAAATAAATAAATAAACAAAACCTAAAAACAATAAAAAAAATAAAAAGCTAATAAATATTCCATTCAGAATCACCCAGGATTCTATCTCAGCAATCACACATTTGCAGTTGGCAAGATTGCTTCTCCAAGGCTTTCTGCAAGATGTGAAATATTTAAACCTTTTCAGATCTTCGCCCTGTCTCTTTGGCTTAGAGCAGAGAGAGTGCTCCTGCCAAACTTAGGCCGTTCTGGTCCAGTGGAGACCTCCTCCCTCCATTCCTTGAGATGCCCTGCCATCTGGCGGCCGTCACTCAGCAGAAGAACTCCTACCTTCTCTTCGTTTGGGTTGGTTTGAAATCCAAACACCTTTTAGATTATCTCCTATGCAAACTAAGCTATTTTTAGCTTATTTTTATGGTTTCATTGACCCTGAAGTGTAACTGAGCAGGAAGATCAAGTGAAAGTAAAACCAATCATACTTTCTGCCTCCTTTCTTCAAATACTGTTTTATGCAAACAGAATCTATGGGGTTTGTTAACGGCAAAAAGAAATACAGACGGCAGAAGTCCTCATAAATTGCCGTAACACCATAGACGTTCTTACACTGATATTAATTAATATTACATTTTAGTTAATTTATGGAATTCAATTAACTCAAGGTTGTGGTTCCCCCGATCCCCAGCAGTAAACAAAATTCTGCGCAACAAAATGTATTTAATTCATGATAAAATAAACCAAGATGGTTGTTTTACTTATGATTTCAGTGTTAGTTGCAAGCTTTCACGCATAGCCCCAATTTTAATAGGCAATACTAAATTAACTCATAGCATACGTTCTATTCCTTCCCACACTTCTCTTCTTACAGATGACATATTGTAAATGCATAGAAAAATTATTTTGTGCGTTCAACGATGGGCTACGTCATATCAGTGGTGTCTCCTATACATATATTATGATCTACAACCCTACCTAATGAAACAGTTTTCAATTTAGGCTGAATTTCAACCAAAGCAACGAACTAAGATAGTTCAAAGTAAAGAAACTGATCGCATCACCACCACTAATTATCAGGGAACCACAGAAAACGTAAGACACTAACTTTTATTTTTGTTCAAACTTTTAGCTGCATATCACACAAAATAATCACAGAGCTTGTGGTTTTCTGATATTTCTCATTGACAAGAGACCAAACATCCTTTTGTCACCTGACCCTTATGGATAATAATCATTTAAGAGAGATGAGGCCGGGTGCAGGGGCTCAAGCCTGTAATCCCAGCACTTTGGGAGGCAGAGAAGGGTGGATCAGGAGGTCAAGAGATCGAGACCATCCTGGCCAACATGGTGAAACCCTTTCTCTACTAAAAATACAAAAAAATTAGCTGGGCGTGGTGGTGTGCACCTGTAGTCCCAGCTCCTCCTGAGGCTAGGGCAGGAGAACTGCTTGAACCCAGGAGGCAGAGGTTGCGGTGAGCCGAGATCGCGCCATTGCACTCCAGCCTGGCGACTGGCGACAGAGCAGGACTCTGTCTCAAAAAAAAAAAGAGAGATGAAACTCAGAGTCAAAAATCAAAGCAAAATTAAACAAATGACAAAATCATGAAATAAAAACAATGAACCAGTATAAAATCATGTCCCATCTTAATTATCTGAGTTCCCTACAGTTCTAATGCTATAAAAACATTCCTATGGAACTGTTCTGTCTTTTATCTCAAAGATGCCCAGAATTTTCATTTCTCTAAATCCCATAATGATCATTGGATAAAACATTGATGGACAAACATGGAGAGTACTGGGCTGTGTAGCATTAGGAAGTATACTAAATAAAAAAATTGCTGTTCTTGCCGTAACCCAATGTGGCCAAGGTAGGGAGCAAATGATAGCAAAGCTGGGAAAGCACCCTGAAAATGATAAATCATGTAAATAAGCATTGTGCTCATAATTAAACAGAGTTACATCACAAACATCATTATGGAAGAGAGCTACACATACACACATACACACACACACACACACACACACACACACACACACACACACAATCTGACCAAGTTGCTGAAATGAATCAGTCGAGGAAATGCACAGCGGAAGTTAAAACGTTATGGCAGCTGTGAAGGTAAGACTCAGCTTTGATACTTCCCACTAATTTTTAGTTTGGGGATTCATCATTTGTGAGGTTGCCTAACGGAGCCCCTTATCCTAGTTATTTTCATTGTAACTCTCTGATTTTCTTTCAATCTTAACTCCCTAGGTAACTATGGAGCAGCATCCAAGCTGAAAGCACAAGGCCAGATTGCTAGCAGCACCTCTCTGAATACTGTTTGGGGTACAGCGAGCAGCGGTGTGTGTCCAGTCGGTGCATGTAGTAAAGTATGTGAAACAGCCATCCCCAAGAGTCCCGTGTTTCCATATCGAGAAGTTCACAGCGCGTATCTGAAGGACCCCTTTGTTCATGAAGGCTTCAGCAAAGTTCAGAGAAAATCTGCTCCCCGGTGGATAATCTCAAATCAAAATCAGGGTGCCACAGGCTTGATTCATGAGCCTGTAAAACCCTGAGTCCTGACATGTGTGGACACCCTCTTGGATTCCCTGTAATTCTTCTTTTGCTCTTTCCCCTAACAGCATCAACTTCCCCTGGGTCCTCTTCACATTCCAGAAGTCCCGCAGGAAAAAGAGAACAGCATTAGAAACTTCAAAAGCCCCTCTTAGAGTGCGTTTCTTTTTCTTGTTTGTTTGTTTCAAGTCTTTCACTCTTTTTTTATTTTTAACTTCAGACGCAAAATGTTTCTTTTTCTTGAAGTACACACTTAAGCTCCTACTGATAACCAAATTAATGTTTTTCTTTAAAAAATACTGTACCGTTTTTTCTTGAAGGTATTGCATTTCTTTAAAATACTTGAATGTTTATTTGAATGTTGATTAGGATGCGAATAAACCTAACGTCAGCCTGGAGTGGTAGCTAAGAACACACTTTCTTGCTGATCTATTTTTGTCACATGAACTTAGAGACGGTCTGTAGCGCCAAGTAACCTAGAGAGACTGGTACTGACCTCTCACGGCAAATGCATACTAGAGATCGTCCGTGACAGCTGCCAAATTCTGCCTGGGCTGCCACCACAAAGCGCCACAGACCGAGTGGCTTAAACAACAGTGTCTTCTCACAGTTCTGGAGGCTGGAAGTCTAAGATCAAGATGCTGACAGAGGTCCTATAGGATGAAGCCTCTCCCGTCGGCTTGCAGACACCACCTTCTCTGTGTGGTTCATATATGATGAGACCCCTCCCCTCGGCTTGCAGACACCATCTTCTCTGTGTGGTTCATGTATAATGAGGCCTCTCCCCTCAGCTTATAGACAGCACCTTCTCTGTGTGCTCACGTGGTGTTTCCTCTTTGCACGGGCACTACTCCTGGTGTCCCTGCCACTTCTTGTGAGAACACTTATTGAATTAGGACTTCGCCTTACCTAACCACCTAACCTTCTAAAGAGTCTCATCTCCACATACATTGGGATGAGGGCTTCACCATGTGAATTTGCGAAGCCAAATTCAGCCCATAGTAAACCCAGATCTATTAAGAATATAATAAAAGAAAGATATGTTTCTAGACCTAGGAAATACAGAAATGAAGAAGACCTTGTCCCTAAACTCAAGAAGGACACACCTTAATATGGGGAGTCCACTTGTGTACAATTATGCGGGGTGAAAAGTGAAAACACTAGAATCTAAAACAGTGCTAAGATGTTGCAGAAGCGGGAGAGCCAGTGACGCGTTGACACGAAGGACGTAATGTGATCATGTGTCCTTTGAACGATCAGTCAAATCACAGAGTGGAAGGTGGACGGAGGGAATGAGACTGAAAGCAAGGGGGAAACTTAGCAGATTCTTATTAACCCAGAATATGAAGAGGGAAAGCTTTAGCTAGAACCATGAAAACGTTTTTGAAAACGAGGAGACAGATTTAAAAGACTTTCAAGAAGTCAAGGCAAGAGAATTGGGGGAAATTGACTATTTTTGTCACAAAAGACTTCCAAAAAAGCATTACTTTAATTTTTTAATTATCACTTTTCTCACTTTACTCATTCATTAGCATTTCCACATCCCCTTAATTTATATATTTATTAATATCCGTAGCAAATACCTTTAATTTAATCCAACTTGCTTCCTAACCATTTCTGATAATCCTTCTCAAGCTTATACAAAATATACGTTAATTTTATGCATTTCAACATGTTAGATATTGTCCGTGGATGTGGAGAATAAGGACTCAGTAAAAAATTCCCAACAGCCTTAGCTACAAATAAATTCCTCCATATATGCTTAGAAGTTACATCTCAAGTTGAAACTGTAAACCGTAAATTTATCTTGCTCTCAAAGGCAGAATGAGCTGGTCATCGTCACGTTCTCCTTCCATGTCATGACTCCACCTTTCTACTGGGCACGCCGTCCTATGCCTTAGAATCACCATATACTTTTCCTTTCCTGTACAGGTATCGATCGACTTAACGACCTATGCAACTTACGACCATTCCACTTTAGGACCACAATCGCTAGCCACGACTGCTCCGCGTCTGGCAGCGCAAACGTTGCCCAGCTGGGCGGACGACACTGCGGACCAGCTTCCGGCAGCACCACCATCTCCACGTGCACCATTTCAGCTGTACATACAGCCTACTCCACTTACGAGCAAATCGTGTTACGACCGTTCCGCGGTCCCGACCGTGATCGTTAAGTCGAGCACTGGCTGTGATTCTCTACATTGTAAGTTACGGAGACCCGCAAGCCCTCCCTTAGCTTTTAACGTTTAACTTTTCTTTAGTATCCACGCTTTCCTCTTCAACACCAGCAGAGTTCTTCTAATCCAGTCTGCCTGCAGCAAGCACACAGGCCTTACAAAGACGTGAGCCTGTCAACACACTGGGATGTAAGGCCTCACCTGTCCCCCTCAGGTGGAGTTAGCACCTTCTCCTAGACACTGCATTATAATTACCTGTAATTATACCTATAATTTGCCTTTCTCCAACTAGATGGTAAGATCTTTCGGTACAAGCCTCATACCTTGTTCAATCAAACCCACCCCACACCGTTTCAGATCTTGTGTGTACTTTATGTTTGTCAGATTAATTGCTTGATTAAGAGAGTCCTTGTGATGATGGAGCTTACGTTAGTGATTGCATTAAATACAGTGTTGCATAAGAGTGTGCTGTTTGCCCTGCTCATGCATAAAGTACTTGAGGGCCAGGCCAAGGCATAAAACGTGTTTATAGCCAAGAGAACTCAAGGCAATGCCTTAAATCTAGTAGATTTAAGTACCATCTAGGTGATACTCGTGTTTGAAGTACGCAGTATCTACTCACTCTGCACAAACGCCAATGGGTCAGAGACAAAACACATTTCCTTACTTGCCCTATATGAACAAGTTTCATTCAAGAGATCATATAAGATGGCTATTTCTCAGATCTTCTTCCAAAATGCTTTGTGCCGACATGAAGAATTAACTAGGCCCTGAACACTGCAGGCCTCCCATCTCTGCTTTCTTTGGGAGCAAAGAGTGAAAAAGGAACTGCAGTCCTTGTAGGGGCTCCGAAACCAAACTTAAAAACTGAATTTTATAGCCAGAGCCAGTTACTACTCTCCTGTCTTCTTGGAAATGTTGTCTTGCTCTGGCTTCTAAAAAGCTTATGCCATCAGCTCGATGCCAACTTCCAAGTCATCGGCTCCTCTCAGAGCCAAACAGTTCAGCAATGGAGTGAAAAATAAGCCCATCGGCTCCTCTCAGAGCCAAACAGTTCAGCAATGGAGTGAAAAATAAGCCCTGTTCTCACCCCACTCCCCCTCCCTTTCTCTAAACTGAACATTTTTCTTCTTTCTATGGATTGCCTTACTGAAAGAGGCTCAAGCCATAGGGAACAATATTAAAGCAACTCTAATATTTTCCAGGTTGCCTTTGCCTTGCAAGAAGCCATATTTTAACCTGGTACTCTTGAAAATACCAGACTGGCCGGGCGCGGTGGCTCACGCCTGTAATCCCAGCACTTTGGGAGGCCTAGGTGGGTGGATCACAAGGTCGAGAGATTGACACCATCCTGGTCAACATGGTGAAACCCCCTGTCTACTAAAAATACAAAAAATTAGCTGGGCATGGTGGCACATGCCTATAATCCCAGCTACTCAGGAGGCTGAGGCAGGAGAATTGCCTGAACCCAGGAGGCAGAGGTTGCGGTGAGCCGAGATCGCGCCATTGCACTCCAGGCTGGGTAACAAGAGTGAAACTCCGTCTCCAAAAAAAAAAGAAAAAGAAAAAAGAAAATACCAGACTAAGTTCATATTCAGCAAATGGGATCAAAGGACTTGTTCAATGTGGTATCCAAATGGCTCGTTCATAAAATTGATGGAACATTTATTGAGTGGGCCCCTTGTGTGTCAGGTCCTAAGTGCTTTATACATTTGCTGCCCTTTGTGCACATTCTAGCATTTACACCTCACAACAACTCTATATGGTTATAATTATTTCTGTTTATGTATTTAAAAGATGAGGCTGAGAGGCCCTACATTATGTCCAAGGTTACACAGTTAGTAAACTGTGTTAGAATCAACCAAGTTCAGTCTGATTTCCAAACCCATCACCTAACCACTACTCCTACCTAATATTAACCGAGAAACTCAGATTCAAGGGGTAATTCTCAATATGGCCAAAAGGACTCAAAGTCACAGGATAAGCATGTTGCATTTTCCTGGAGCAATTTTACTCAATGTCAAAGCAATTAAATGTATTTTAATATATTAAACAAGCATAGATACACGTTAGTAGAATGCAAACCTCACAAACATTTTTTAAAATAAAATAGAAGGCACCACAAAATTGAGTTTTTTTGAGGTTGGAGTGATTCAGGCTTTGTCTCAGACTCTGCTCGGCTCCTCTCCTTCCTCTCGCATTCCCAGGAGTATTTATTTGGTGCTACAGTTTATTAAAAAGCTGAGATGCACCAGGCATGGTGGCTCATGCCTGTAATCCCGACACTTCGGTAGATTGAGGTGGAAAGACCACTCTAGGCCATGAATTTGAGACCAGCCTGGGCAGTGTAGTGAGACCCTGTCTCTACAAAAACTTTAAAACTTAGCTGGGTGAGGTGTCAGGCACCTGTAGTCCCAGCTACTCAGGAGGCCGAGAGGGGAGGATCACTTTAGCCCAAGAGTCAAGATTGCGTGAGCTAGGATCACACCACTGCGAGGCAGCCTGGGTAGTGACAGAGCGAGATCCTGTCTCAGAGAAGAAGCAAAGGAGAAGGAGAAGGAGAAGGAGAAGAAGAAGAAGGAGGAGAAGAAGGAGGAGAAGGAGAAGGAGGAGGAGAAGGAGGAGGAGAAGGAGAAGGAGAAGGAGAAGGAGAAGGAGAAGGAGAAGGAGAAGGAGGAGGAGAAGGAGAAGGAGGAGGAGAAGAAGGAGAAGAAGGAGGAGAAGGAGAAGAAGGAGGAGAAGGAGAAGGAGAAGGAGAAGAAGGAGGAGAAGGAGAAGGAGAAGGAGAAGAAGGAGGAGAAGGAGAAGAAGGAGGAGAAGGAGAAGAAGGAGGAAGAGGAGGGAAAGCAAGAAAGCAAAAGAAAGAGAGAGAGCGAAAGAAGGAAGAAAAGAAAGAGAAACAAAATAGAAAGAAAGATGAAAGAAAGAAGAGAAAGGAAGGAGGGAGGCAGGGAAAGAAGGAGGGAAAGAAAGCGAAAGAAAGAATGAGAAAGAAAGAAGAAAAAGAGAAAGAAAGAAAAAGGAAGGAAGGAAGAGAGAAAGAGAAAGAAAAAAAGAAAAAGAAAGAAAAAGAAAGGAAGAAAAAGGAAAGAAAGAAAGAAAGAAAGAAGAAAGAGAAAGAAAGAGGAGAGAGACTTGGAAGTGACCGGCCCAGTGTCCGCATTAGGAGATACATTTTGGGGGCAGAGGGGCGTGGGCAAGACGTGGCCACAGTCAGTCTGTCCGTGCTCTTAGAACTCTGCTCCCCAGGCAGGAGACAAACGCTGCATGGAAGAAGCCTGGAACCCCAGGCAAGGTAAAACCCAGCAGAAAACAAGAGTTCGAGAATCCAAAGCTGGAAGGGGACCAAGAACTTCCCCTTCAGGTTCCAGATTCAGGATCTGCTGGGCAGGAACGAAGAGAAAGGGAAAGAGAGGCAGAAGGATGGCGCGGGCGGCGGAGGGAGGATCTGGGCTGCCGGTTGGTGCAGAAGCGCCCCCCCCCCCCCACCATGGATGACCAGCTCCGTGTAGTCCATGTCGCTGGCTGCCTACACCAGCATCTAAACCGTCTGCCTGTCTGACGACTTTCTCACCGTGGGACTCTCCATAGGAGGCAGAGACACAGGCCCCGTGAGAAGCCGCGCGTGCCGCCCCGGGACAGACGGCCTGAGCGCTGGGCGCCTGCACAGGGGCCGCTGCCACCCTCGCTGCTCCTGCCAGGGCAGCCCCAGGACTCGGGGCCGCCTGGAAATGAAGCCCATCCGCTGACCCAGCTGCAAAACGCTAGAACAGGCCAACATCAAGGACAAGTGGGGACGATGATAGTAAAACGGAACTTTTGTATAAACTCAAAGTGAGAAACAGCCACGAGCGCGGAGCCGGTGCTTTCCACTAAGGAACGACACGCGTCAATTTCACCGATGATTGACGGCTCCCCCGGCTTGATGGACAGCCCGAGCTGGGCTTTTTTCCGTACTCCTCTTCCGCCATCTAGTGGCCAGAGAGTCAGTTGCGACTCTGGCTGTTGCAAGCTTTTCCCTGATCCCGTTAACTGCAGGTGGGTTCAGGCTTTTTGGCTGAAAAACACCCTACATTTTATGAGGCAGAGTATCCACTGAGCTGCAGAAAACCAGTATCTGGAGATATCCATGCTGCCCAGGACTAGAATTGCACATTAAACAGGTTAGTTTAGTGATGATAACCGGCAACATTGGTTTTGTGTTTATCACGTTTCTTACTGAAAATTCTACCTGTGGAATATTTTCATCTTGCCAGTGATGTTTGCTGCATTGCAGCACAAAATAATATGGGGCGCGAATAATTGACACAGAATATAGAAGTTCCTATTAACAAACTTGTGTGGCTCCCAATGGCCGGTGTATTCTAACTTGCACAGAGGTCAAATATGGCACACGGAGGTGGCAGTGAAGACCAAATAATTTTTTTTTTTTTTTTTTTTTTTTTTTTTTTTTTTTGGAGACGGAGTTTGGCTCTTGTTAACCAGGCTGGAATGCAATGGCGCGATCTCGGCTCACCGCAACCTCCTCCTCCTGGGTTCGGGCAATTCTCCTGCCTCAGCCTCCTGAGTAGCTGGGATTACAGGCACGCGCCACCATGCCCAGCTAATTTTTGTATTTTTAGTAGAGACGGGGTTTCACCATGTGGACCAGGATGGTCTCGATCTCTTGACCTCGTGATCCACCCGCCTCGGCCTCCCAAAGTGCTGGGATTACAGGCTTGAACCACCGCGCCCGGCCCCCAAATAATTTTTGAGCTTAAGAAACCTTACTGACCATCTGATAAAGGTAAAATAGAGCAGAGCAAAATACCTACAGGAGATATTGTCGAAGGAACTTATTTCCAGGCCGGACTCACGGGCGCATATTACGTGTACTTGAGACTGCTACTGTCTCTCTCCTCCTTTCATTTCACCTGCCTATCCAGCCCTTTTCTCCTCCTCTCAATTCACTGTGTTTTTTTCTTTATTGGCAAAAGTTACCTTTTCCGATCACAAAATAATTAAAACATGGAATCACAGAATGTTCGAGAAAAATATTTTTCAGAACCTCTAATGCTAGTTTCGTATGAACAGGATCTAGGTATCTTGAATTACTTGCCTAGAACAGTCACAGAAGCAGCTGGTTACACAGCCACTGGGTGACAGCTTAATGCAAATTTGGAACGCTGAGAAAAAGGGAAGACCATTGTAACGTAAAAGCAACCATGTGTAGCCATGTGTGGAGGATAGACCCATGTCTTGATTCGGGAGAAAATCATTTTAAGGAGCAGTAGATGTCAGCTTTTTTTTTCTTCACCTTTTTCTCTGTATGTCAGTTTTCTCCCCGGAGAGCTGGCATCCATGCATGCAACAGCCCATTGTGGTAGGTATTATCACTGGGAGAAACTACAGTGTTTGCCCATCTGAACACATGCAAAGTAAACACTTTGAATCCCATGCTGCCCAAGCAGACTGCTTCCGAAGGCCACATTCAGCTTGATGATCGCCAGACTGTACCCCGTCATTAATGGCATCGCAAAGAAAGATGTTCAAAGTAAGGTTTTCAGAGTGACTATCAGTGAATCATTTTACATCAAGTTGTTGGACATCATTACCAGTGATCAAAGAAACTGAGTGCTACTACACACATCTTCTCTAAATCTGTGTTGTAAAAGATGATAGAAAGAGGAGGGAACAAAACATAAGAAGCCAAATACATTTTCTTAAGTATCCCTCTCAGGTAGACCAAGCCCATGGCCAAGTAGAAACCATGACACAGGGTGAACCTGAATCTAGCTCCTATTCTGTTACCATTCCATGCAGCACATACTTTATGTGCCATCTGTAGACTTGTATAATTGATTGCCACAGGACATAATTATTTTTAAAGACAATTAATTTGATTACCAGCAATGAAGTTTTTATCTATGCAAACTAGGAAAGGACAATCTGATGAAGAAAGTAATCAAGTTTCCAAAATCAAAATGCAAGCTGCGCTGTTCAGGAGGGGAGGGCGAGGAATTCATCTTTTGGGAAAGGCTGGACTGAGAAACACCGCGTTTCAGGGATTTGTGGTTTCTACTTCATCCACCAAATGGTCATTCTGCCTCTAAAAATTGTATCTTGGACTACACTGAATATAAACCTCCTCCACTATATGCCTAATCTACCTTTAGAGATGTTATCTATTGATTAAACCAAGGGAACAGAAGAGAACACTGATGTTGCTGAGCACCTACTGTGCTCCAGGTAGCTTGCTAGAAACGTTTCATCAATCCTCACAACCAATTTGATAAGGCTGGTTAAGATGATTAGAACTAGATCACACAGCTGGTAACAGATTGTGGAAGGCTGAAAAGCATATGCCATCTCATCAAGGTCACAGCCTCCTAGGGTTTAGCTAACAGAAACCTTAGAATCAAAAAGCACAGCCCGGGTGCGGTGGCTCACGCCTGTAATCCTAGCACTTTGGGAGGCTGAGGCGGGTGGATCACAAGGTCAGGAGTTCCAGACCAGCCTGGCCAAAATGTTGAAACCCCGTCTCTACTAAACATACAAAAATTAGCTGGGCGTGGTGGCACGTGCCTGTAATCCCAGCTACTCAGGAGGCTGAGGCAGAAGAATCATTTGAAACTGGGAGGCGGAGGTTGCAGTGAGCCGAGATTGCAGCATCGTACTCCAGCCTGGGTGACAGAGTGAGACTCTGCCTCAAAAAAAAAAAAAAAAAAAAAAAAAAAAAAAAAAAAAAAAAAAAAAAAAAAGAATCAAAGACCACATAAGGGAATTATTAAAACGAGACTCAAGTTCATATCATAATCCGTAGAACCTGTCAATGTTACCTTACAAGACCAGAGGGACTTTGTAGATGTGATTAAAATCAGGATTCAAAGATGGCAAGATTACTCTAGGAATCCAGGTGGCCCATATGTGATCATGTGTATCCTCAAAAAGGGGAAATTTTACTACAGAAGGAAAGGCAATATGACTACGGAACAGACGTTGAGGTGATGTAGCCAGGAGCCAAGGAATGTCGGCAACCTTTAGAAGTAGAAGCGTGAAGAAATGAACTCTCCCCTGAAGCCACCGGAAGGAACCAAGCCTTCTGGCACCTTATTGCCCCTTAAAATGTATCTGGGGCTTCTCATCTCCAGAAATAGAGTAAAATAAGTTTGTGTTGCTATAAGTCACTCAGTTTGTGGTCATTTGTTACAGTAGCCATAAAGACGAATGCAGAGAAGAATCCAGAATTCTAACCCAGGTCTCCTCAAACCTGAAGTCTGAGTTCTTTTCAACTACTTAACACTGCCTGTGGTTTGATTAAAAGACCCTGGAATTGAGTACAAAAAGATTCATACCTTGTCCCAATTTGAATATTCCCAAAATTTAGAACTGAATATTAGATTAGTTCACTGAATTGTTGGTCCGATTAAATCATTCCAACCATCTCACTTACTAAGAGTGATAGTTATAAACCATTGACTCAAAAAGCCAAAGAAATTCGCCATTTAAAGGTAGCTAAAGCCAGTTACTTTGACTTAGAGAATGCCGTAAAACTGTGGAACTTTGGGCTAAAGCATACAGATATCGGCCGGTCGTGGTGGCTCACGCCTGTAATCCAAGCACTTTGGAGGCCAAGGCGGGTGGATCACCTGAGGTCAGGAGTTCAAGACCAGCCTGACCAACATGGTGAAACCTCTTTAAAAAAAAAAAATTAATAAAAAACATACAGATAACAAACGAAAAGTATTCAGACAGCCATTAATTTTATACACCTAAGCTTATTCTTATCAAGAATCTTACAAACTTGCATATTGACATTTCTCCACTAACACAGTCATAATGATGTAGAAATCTACAAACCTGGACTCTGGAGATAGAAGTTGGAAAGGGTCATAGGAAGGTATAAGGGAGATGGGAATGGTTTAATGGATACAAAAATAGTTAGAATGAATAAGACCTAGTATTTGATAGCATAAAGCAGTGACTATAGTCAATAATAATTTAATTGTACGTCTTAAAATAACTAAAAGAGTATAACTAGATTGTTTATAATACAAAGGATAAATACTTGAGGGGATGGATACCCCGTTTTACATGATGTGATTATTACTCATTGCATGCCTGTATCAAAGCATCTTATGCATCCCATAAATGTAGACATCTACTACGTATCCACAAAAATTAAAATTAACAAAGGTTAACAACTTGGATTCTGTCATCGGTGACTTTTCTATCAATTAGCTATTCAATTTTTATCATCACCCATCAATATCTCCAGGCCTCAGTCTCCTCATTGTAAAATGGGCAGTGGGTGGATCATCTGCTTGGCAGATGATAAAGGTTCCTTCCAGCTGGAACACTGAATGATAGTAGAATTCTCACAGCAAAATTCCTAAGCGATTTCAAATGTGCTTGTTAATACAAGGTGCCACTAGAGGTCAGATTACGTTTGGTAATTCTGTCTCATCTGCTGTGTAGATAAAGCAAAAGCGAAAGTTGTCCTTAGACTGACTTCTTGCTTAGCGGCCATGCACCTTACCCCTTCTGAGCCGATGAATGTTGATCCCAGTGTTACAGAATAAAATAGGAAAATCTCTGAAACCAGAAACTGCATTCATTAGTCTGTAATTTGTAACTGGCTGCTACCGGAATGCTTATCTTTCTCTGCTTGCCTGAATGTCGTTAATTAAATGTGTCACCTGAAGCTCTGCTACTTCGTGTTTGCTCATGTTACCGTGTTAATCAATCAGTCGCACAAAATTGGAAGCTGAGAGAGACTTAAAAACGTTACCCGCAAACTCTTTGTGCATTTGGGTGTAACTGTATTAAGAATATGTGTGGGGCATTTGACTCACAACACATATTCAAAGTGAAGTGTAAAAGAATGAATGAAAACAGAAAGAGTGAGAGGGAGCACACATTGTCCTCGGGTAACTGCCTTGTCAAAGCTAGAGCACCAGGGCATACATCTACAGAATGCTCCACCCCAAATGTGCCAAAATCACAAGCATTCCTATACACCAATAATAGACAGACAGTCAAATCATGAGTGAACTCCCATTCACAATTGCTACAAGGAGAATAAAATACTTAAGAATACAACTTGCAAGGGAACTGAAGGACCTCTTCAAGGAAAACTACAAACCACGGTTCAGGGAAATAAGAGAGGACACAAACAAATGGAAAAATATTCCATGCTTATGGTGAGGAAGACTCAATGTCATGAAAATGGCCATCCTGCCCAAAAGTAATTTACAGATTCAATGCTATTCCCATCAAGCTACCATTGACTGCCTTCACAGAATTAGAAAAAACTACTTTAAATTTCATATGGAACCAAAAAAGAGCCCGCATAACCAAGACAACCCTAAGCAAAAAGAACAAAGCTGGAAGCAACATGTTACCTGGCTTGAAACCATACTAAAATGTTACAGTAACCGAAACAGCATGGTACTGGTAGCAAAACAGATATACAGACCAATGCAACAGATCAGGGGTCTCAGAAATAATGCCACGTATCAACAACCATCCAATCTTTGACAAACCTCACGAAAGCAAGCAATGTGGAAAGGATGGCCTATTTAATAAATGGTGTTGGGAAAACTGGCTAGCGATATGCAGAAAACTGAAACTGGACCCTTTGCTCACACCATAAACAAAAATTAACTCAAGATGGTTTAAAGACTTAAATGTAAAACCTAAAACCATAAAAACCCAAACCTAGGCAATACCATTCAGGACATAAGCATAGGCAAAGATTTTATAACTAAAATCCCAAAATAGCAACAAAAGCCAAAATTGACAAATGGGATTTAATTAAACTAAAGAGCTTCTGCACAGCAAAAGAAACTATCATCAGAGTGAACAGGCACCCTACAAAATGAGAGACAATTCCTGCAATCTATCCATCTGACAAAGGGCTAATATCCAGAATCTACAAGAAACTTAAACAAATCTACAAGAAAAAAAACACACAATCCCATCAAAAAGTGGGCAAAAGATATGAAAAGACATTTTGCAAAAGAAGACATTTATGTGGTCAATAAAAAATATTTTTAAAAGCTCATCATCACTGGTCAATAGAGAAATGCAAATCAAAACCACATTGAGATATCATCTCACACCAGTTAAATGGTGATTAATAAAAAGTCAGGAAATAGCAGATGCTAGAGAGGATATGAAGAAATAGGAATGTTTTTACACTGTTGGTGGGAGTTTTAATTAGTTCAATCTTTGCAGAAAACAGTGTGGCAATTCCTCAAGGATCTAGAACCAGAAATACCATTTGACCCAGCAATCCCATTACTGGATATATACCCAAAGGATTATAAATCATTCTACTATAAAGACACATGCACATGTATGTTTATTGCTGCACTATTTACAACAGCAAAGGCTTGGAACCAACCCAAAAGCTTATCAATGATAGACTGGATAAAGAAAATGTGGCATATATATCCATGGAATACTATGCAGCCATAAAAAAGAATGAGTTCATGACCTTTGCAGGAACATGGATGAAGCTGAAACCCATTATTCTCAGCAAACTAACACAGGAAAAGGGAATCGGACCCTAGATGTTTTCACTCATAAGTGGGAGTTGAACAATGAGAACACATGGACACAGGGAGGGGAACAACACACACTGGGGCCTGTCGGGGGGTAGGGGGCAAAGAGAGGGAGAGCATTAGGACAAATACCTAATGCATGAGGGGCTTAAAACCTAGATGATGGGTTGATGGGTGCAGCAAACCAACATGGCACATGTATATCTATGTAACAAACCTACACGTTCTGCACATGTATCCCAGAACTTGAAGTAGAATAAAAAAGAGAGAGAGAGAGAGAGAGAAACTAGCAAGAGAAGTAAAAAGAAAATAAAAATAAATCGTAGCTATGATATATTTATTTCCAAATTTATGTCTCTAAACCACACCCCCTTTTTGAGTTTCAGGCTTATTCAAATGTTACCATGTTTCCATCTTGATATTTCCACAGCTGAATGCTTTATCTTCTCACCCAAATCTACCTTTATAGCCCCTCATTTAAGTATCCAACACCCCGAGAGAATTCAAAGTTTTGAAAATTCAAAAACTTCAAAAAAGTGAAGTTGCACCTTCAAATTCCTCTCTTTTCCCCACCACTCAACCAATCAAACAAAAACTAGTGTAGGATCTACCGTCAAAATATATCTTGAGCCCATCCCTTCTATTTTCAAAAATACAAATAAAATTATAAACAATAAGAAAAATTTGAAATTTAAATATTTAATAATATTTGAAATGTATTGTTAATTTTGTATGTCGTCAGTATTATAATCGTTTTTAAAGATATGCACTGAAACATATAGATAAAATTATACGATGTCTAGAAATTGACTTAAAATAATCTGAAGTATAGGTAAGTAGGGACCTACTGGGAGGGGATTGGATCATGGGAGCAGTTTTGCCCATACTTTTCTAGTGATCGTGAGTGAGTTCTCGTGAGATCTGGTAGTTTCTGCTCTTTCTCTCTCCTGCCACCTTGAGAAGAAGGTGCTTGCTTCCCTTTCTACCATGATCGCCTGTTTCCTGAGGCCTTCCCAGTCATAGAGAACTGTGAGTCAATTAAACCTCTTTCCTTTATAAAGTACCCAGTCTCAAATATTTCTTTATAACAATGTGATAATGAACCAATACATCTCATCCTTTTTTACTCCTACTTTTATATGTGTTTTCCAATATATATATATCAGTCCAGTCGTACTATCATATAAAATAAGTATACATTTTTAGGAGAATTGACTAATATTTTCATCTAATAGGATGCCTCCAATTCAAGTTGGAGAATGGACGCTTAATGTAACCTCATGTTCCACCTTAAACAGCTCAGGACCACCTTCCTCTGTTTATAAAAATGAAATCGGTTACAAGAAATTTAAAGGACAGCCTTAGAAGGACAAGAAAGAATAGGGCATGTCACGAAAGTTCAGCCCAATGTTGACGGTATTTATCGCCAGATAGCCAGAATACAGACCTTGGTAAACACTGGGTGAGGTAAGATGAGGAAATGGCACCTGATGGTAGAATAAAGATTTGTTAACAGATAAATCCTCTCCTCTGTCCCAACAATGTAAGCCATGCATAGTCTCGAACTTTTCTTACGCACATGGACAAGAACCAGAGAAAGCATGTATTGAACAAGGTTATTATTACTGTTGAGAATGTGTTATGATTAGATCAACTCAGAAACCCTGCTAGATGACAATTTTCTTATGCAATCCTCTGGTAATGGAATTTTACCTGTATCTGTGGAAAAGTGGTTTGTTAAGCAAATAAATAATATAAAGAAGAGGCTTCTCAAGAGAGAAGACTTTAGAGGAAGTACACTATTAAAAGAATATGTCAGTTGGGAAATATTTCAATCTACTTTAAAATACAAGATTCTCTAGCACCATGGCTTTGTAACTTTTTTATGAGGACTCAGTAAGAAATGCATTTTACAACCCATCCCAAACACACATGAATATGTCATTGAAAAGGGTTTCATTCAAAAAATTGCCATTATTACATAGAACATAATATCTATTTTTTAATCTTGTCACAAGTTTTTAATTTTATTTTTCCTCCCACCAATGAGTCCACATCTGCAACTTGAAGGACATCGCTCTGGTACCCACAGTCCAGCTCAGTATCTCCTGGCCACAGCAGTATTTTTACGTATCTGCAAGTGACAACATTTTTAACTGTATATGATTCCACACCGTTTTTGATCCAGACAGGTAGTTCTTCAAATAAGAGTGAGCTTATAAAGTTTATAAAATTTCACTGCTCCTGAAAGGTTTTGACAGAGTCAGGCGTTTGTATAGGGCAGAGGGCATATACACAGGCAAGTGGGCCAGGAAGGTGGGACAATGGGCAAAGCCTCCTGATTCTGAGTGAGAAACACAGCAGCATGAAATGATGATAAAAAAAAAAAAGCACCTGATTAACAAGCATATAGAGCACATGCCATGCCCCAGGCCCTGTTCTAAGCACTTTGCATACATCCTTGTATGTTTCTCTAACAACTCAATGAGGTAAGTGTTATTATCAATCTTATTGTACAGATAAAGAAAACAAGGGATGGTTTGGCCAATTAATTCCTTCAAGGTAACCCATTAGTAAGTTTGAGATTTGAACTGGGACTCCTGGTGCTAGGATTCATACTCTTAACCACTCTCCTATCTGCCTCAAGACATCACATGAAGTCCCTCATTTTTAAATATTAACAAATATATATATATATATTTCACTTTTATGCAGGTCAACCAAAACTTGTCCATGAGCTAAATAGGCCCCTGAGCTGGCACTCTGCAAACTCTGCCTTAGAGTAACAGAAGAGAAAGGAGAGCCCAGTGGAGAGAAGCACCACTCTCCCGGTGGAGAGAAGCAGAAGGCAGATGGTGGGGCTCATTCCTGCCTCTGCCTCACAGTGGACTTTGGGCAAATCATGTCACTTCTCTGAGCTTCAAAATCCTTACCCCCAAATTACAGTCCTGAGGCAGGTGATCTCTAAGACATGCACCTCCAGCATTTGGCGAGCTTAAGAACTCAGGAGACACAGCAGATCAAATCAAGAGAGAATGTTAAAAATAGAGAGGAGATATCTCAACAAGAAAGGACCAAGTTGGTAGAACAGGTGAGAAGAGAAAGAGTGGGGGAAACAGTGTGAAGAATTAGGAGATCCACAATGAAGAAAGCTCATGGATGGTGAGACCAGATCAGTGTGTTCTGCGATGCTATCAAATAAAGTAAAATATAAATAAGATTATAGTTTAAAAATATTTGCATAATTTTTCTTCTTCAAAATAAGGTTAAGGGCAGAACACAGTGGTTGATGTCTGCAATCTCAGCACTTGGAGAGGTTGATGCCAGAGAATTGCTTGAGGCCAGGAGTTTGAGACAAGCCTGGGAAACATAGTGAGACGCCATATCTACAAAAAAATGAAATATTAGCTAGGTGTGGTGAAGCGCGCCTTTAGTTATAGCTACTCAGTAGGCTGAGAGAGGAGGATTGCATGAGCCCAAAGGTTTGAGGCTGCAGTGAGCTATGATCATGCCACTGCACTCCAGCCTGGGCAACAGAGCAATACCTTTAAAAACATAAATAAATAATAAAATATAAGGTTAAGGAATCAAGACAACAAAGTCAAGCAGATGATGAAAGATATGGCGTAAACATGGAGCAGGCAATGTCAAGTATAACTTTTGCTGGTTAACTGAAGAAACCAGCAAAAGGGTGTGGGAATTTGGGGACGAAGTTTCCAAGGAGTGAAAGAAGGATCCACAAAAACATCCTGGCCAATGTCGTTTAAAAAGTATGCCCTTCTGGCTTAGAATCAGGATCTAAAGATCCTTCACATGGGCAAAAATATCTCCTGTCACTGAACCGTCATTCTGAATTGCTCCGTTTTTCCTCAGCAATTGTTCTGGCAAGATGGAACTGGAACTGTGGGCTGAAAACCAGCCATGGAATGCTCAGAACTGAATTTATTCTGAGAATTTATTGCTTTCTGAAATCCTTCTGTCTGGAAAGGTTTTGAAGCAAGCTGCCTGGAAACGGAGTTAAGCGGATGCTCCCCACCCACCCCGACATCCCTTATTGCCCAGGAAAGCCAATCCAGCTCCTTCTGGGAATGAGGCAAACTTAAATATGTCTGAAATACACTAAAAGCCAAGACTTCACCACTATGCAATATATGCATGGAATGAAATTGTACTTGTGGGAGAGGGAGGGAAGGCTGCAATGATCATATACCCTGTAAGGACATCAAGTTAACAACTATTTATGTACACACACACACACACACACACACACACACACACACCACCTTTATAAGAACCAAAAATCAGCCTCACAGTACCTAGTTTTAACTTCATATCCCCGAAAAAGACACTGTCTTTAAAAAGGTAGAAAAGACTCTCGAGTCACTGATGCCAACCCTCCCCTATCCACTAGCAACAGCTGCATGGTGTGAAGAAACGATCTGCATTTGGGAAAGGGAACGCACAGCAATTATGAGACTTTGAATTCAATCCTGCGATTTTGATGCTAGCTGGTCCTTTTGCCCATTAGTTGATGCAGTTTCTTCATAGTGTCGATGGTCTTTACAACTTGGTACATTTTTGCAGTGGCTGGTACTGGTTGTTCCTTTCCATGTTTAATGCATCCTTCAGGAGCTCTTGTAAGGCAGGCCTGGTGGTGACAAAACCTCTCATCAGTTGCTTGTCCATAAAATATTTTATTTCTTCTTTGCTCATGAAGCTTAGTTTGGCTGGATATAAAATTCTGGATTGAAAATTCTTTTCTTTAAGGATGTTGAATATTGGCTCCCACTCTCTTCTGGCTTGTAGGGTTTCTGCCAAAAGATCTGCTGTGAGTCTGATGGGCTTCCCTTTGTGGGTAACCCAACCTTTCTCTCTGGCTGCCCTGAGCATTTTTCCTTAATTTCAACCCTTGTGAATCTGACAACTACGTGTCTTGGAGTTGCGCTTCTCGAGGAGTATCTTTGTGGTGTTCTCTGCATTTCCTGAATTTGAGTGTTGGCCTGCCTTGCTAGGCTGGGTAAATTCTCCTGGATAATATCATGAAGAATGTTCTCCAACTTGGTTTCATTCTCCCCGTCACTTTCAGGTCCACCGATCAAACTTAGATTTGGTCTTTTCACATAATCTCATACTTCTTAGAGGCTTTCTTCATTTCTTTTCACTCTTTGTTCTCTAATCTTACTTTCTCACTTTATTTCATTGAGCGGATCTTCAATCTCTGATATTCTTTCTTCTGCTTGATTGATTCAGCTATTGAAACTTGAGTATGCTTCACAAAGTTGTTGTGCTGTGTTTTTAGCTCCATCAAGTCATATGTGTTCTTCTCTATGCTGGTTATTCTGGTTAGCATTTCATCTAACCTTGTCTTGGTGTTCTTACCTTCCTTGCATTGGGCTAGAAAATGCTCCTTTAGCTTGGAAAAGTTTGTTATTATCCACCTTCATAAGCCTGCTTCTATCAATTTGTCAAACTCATTCTCCATCCAGTTTTCTTCCCTTGCTGGTGAGGAATTGTGATCCCTCAAACAAGAGGCATTCTGGTTTTTGGAGTTTTCAGCCTTTTCACACTGGTTTCTTCCCATCTTCCTGGATTTATCTTCCTTTGGTCTTCAAAGTCGGTGACCTTTAGATGGGGGTTTCTGAGTGGACATCCTGTCTGTTGATGTTGAAACTATTTCTTTCTCTTTGTTGGTTTTCCTTCTAAGAGTCAGGCCCCTCTGCTGCAGATCTGCTGGAGTTTGCTGGAGGTCAATACAGACCCTGCTTCCCTGGAAATCACCAGTGGGGCTGAAGAACAGCAAATATTGCTGCCTGTTCCTTCCTCTGGTAGCTTCATCCTGGAAGGGTACCCGCCAGATGCCAGCCAGTGCTCTCCTGTATGAGGTGTCTGTCAGCCCTGCTGGGAGGTGTCTCCCAGTCAGGATAAATGGGATTCAGGGAGCCACCTGGGGAGGCAGTCTGTTCCTTATCAGAGCTCAAGCACTGTGCTGAGAGACCCGTTGCTCCCTTCAGAGCTGCCAGGCAGGGACATTTAAGTCTGCCGGAGCTGTACCAACAACCACCCCTTTTCCCAGGTCCTCTGTCCCAGGAAGGTGGGGGCTTGATTTATTTAAAAGTCCTTGATGGGCTGCTGCCTTTTTTCAGAGATGCTCTGCCCAGCGAGGAGAGAATCTAGGGACACAGTCCGCCTGCAGTGGCCTTGCTGAGCTGCCATTGGCTCCACCTAGTTGCTGTGTAAACTTCCCAGCCCACAGTTTCAGTTCCATCTTGCCAAACAATTTCTGAGGAAAAACGGAGCAATTCAGAATGATGGTTCAGTGACAGGAGATATTTTTGCCCATGTGAAGGATCTTTAGATCCTGATTCTAAGCCAGAAGGGCATACTTTTTAAACGACATTGGCCAGGATGTTTTTGTGGATCCTTCTTTCACTCCTTGGAAACTTCGTCCCCAAATTCCCACACCCTTTTGCTGGTTTCTTCAGTTAACCAGCAAAAGTTATACTTGACATTGCCTGCTCCATGTTTACGCCATATCTTTCATCATCTGCTTGACTTTGTTGTCTTGATTCCTTAACCTTATATTTTATTATTTATTTTTTTTTAAAGGTATTGCTCTGTTGCCCAGGCTGGAGTGCAGTGGCATGATCATAGCTCACTGCAGCCTCAAACCTCTGGGCTCATGCAATCCTCCTCTCTCAGCCTATTGAGTAGCTATAACTAAAGGTGTGCTTCACTACTTCATTGTTTACACTGACCAGGTTAAAACTGCCTACCTGAGCCTCAGCAATGGTGGACACCCCTTCCCCACTGAGCTGAATGTCCCAGGTCAAGCTCAGACTGCTGTGCTGGCTGCAGGAATTTCAAGCCAGTGGATCTCAGCTTGCTGGTCTTTGTGGGGGTGGGAGCTGCCAAGCCAGATCACTTGGCTCCCTGACTTCACCCCCTTTTTCAGGGGAATGAGTGGTTCTGTCTTACGGACATTCTAGGAGCCACTGGGGTGTGAAAAAAAAAAACTGCTGCAGCTAGCTCAGTGTCTTCCCAAATGGCCACCCAGTTTTGTGCTGGAAACCCAGGATGCTGGTGTTGTGGCACCTGAGGGAATCTCCTGGTCTACAGGCTGTGAAGACTGTGGGAAAAGTGCAGTACCTGAGTCAGAGTGACAGAGTGCCAGGAAAAGTTCCTAATGGCTTCCCTTGGCTAGGAGAGGGAGTTCTCTTGCCCTTTCCACTTCCTGGGGGAGGTGATGCCCCACCCTGCTTTGATTTGCCCTCCTTGGGCTGCACCCAGTGTCTAACCAGTCCCAATGAGGTGAACCAGGGACCTCAGTTGGAAATGCAGAGATCACCTGTCTTCTGCAGCGCTTTTGCTGGGAGCTGCACAACAGAGCTGTTCCTATTCGGCCATCCTGCTGGAAAAAATCAAGTGTAGAGTTTTTATTAACTTTCTTTGCACTTTATTCATTTGTTTACCCAAACAGAGTTGTTATCAGCTTAAAATAATGAGTAATAAGAGAGCGTATGCAAGACTCACAGTTATGTCAAATCAAAATATACAATGGATACTCAAAACTCAAAAAATAGAAAACAAAAAATTAAATAATATCACCAGAGAAAATCTTTACTAAAAGGAACAGAGGGAAAAAAAGAAAAGAAGACCAGAAAACAATAACAAAAATGGAAGATGTAAGCACTTATTAATAATAACACTGAATTTAAATGGGCTAAGCTTTTCAACAAAAAGACATAGAGTGGTTGAATGGAATAAAAAACAAAACCCAATGATCTGTTATCTACAAGAAACAAATTTTACCTATAAAGACATGTACAGACTGAAAATAAAGGAACGGAAAAAAATTTCAAGCCAATAGAAACAAAAAAAGCAAGAGTAGTATACTTAAATCACACAAAATAGATTTCAAGATAAAAACTATTAAAAAAAAAAGACAAAGAAGATCATTATATGATGATAAAGGGGTCAATTTTGTGAGAGGATTCAACTGTAAATATGTATGAATCCAACACTGGAGCATTCAGATACATAAAGTAATATTATTAGAATTAAAGAGAGGACAAATCCCAATACAATAAGAGGTGGATATTTTGACACTACTTGCAGCATTGGACAGATCTTCCAGATGGAAAATCAATACAGAAACATTGAACTTAATCTATACTGTAGAACAAAAAGGACCTAATAAATATTTACAGAATATTTCATCCATAGGCTGCAGAATACACATTCTTCTCCTCAGTACATAGATTATTCTCAAGTATGTACCATGAGTTAGGTCACAAAACAAGCCTTAAAACATTCAAAGAATTAAAATAGTATCACGTATCTTCTTAGACCACAATGAAGTTAAACTAGAAATTAATAATGAGGAATTTTGAATACTATACAAACACATGGAAATTAAACAATATGCTTCTGAATGACCAATGAAAAATTTTAAAAGGAAATTTTGAAAAAGAAGACTTCAAAGAAGTAACAATGCATCTTGAACAACTAGAAGAACAAGAGCAAACCTAACCCAAAATTAGTAGAAGAAAGGAAATGATATTGGAAAAGAAATTAATTAATTAGAAATGAAGAAAACAATACAAAAGATCAATGAAAGAAAAGTTGGTTTTCTGAGGAGATAAACAATATTGAAAAACCTTTAGCTAGACTATGAAAAAAGAAAGACAACTCAAATAAAATCCGAGATTTAAAGTGAGACATTAGAATGAATACTGTACAAATTCATAGGATCATTGCACAACTATATGCCAATAAATTGGAAAACTTCAAAGAAATGAATAAATTCCTTGACATATACAAACTACCAAGAATGAACCATGATGGTCTCCAAAACCTGAACAGACCAGTAGTAAGTAATGGGATAAATGCAATAATAAAAGATCTCCCAGCAAAGAAAAGCCCAGAATCAAATGGCTTCCCTGCTGAATTCTACCAAACATTTAAAGAAGAATTAATACAAGTCCTACTCCCAATATTCAAAAAAATACAGGAAAAAGGAATACTTCCAAACCCATTCTACAAGGCCAGTATTACTCTGATACCAAAACCAGACAAAAATGCATTAAAACAAAGAAAACTATAGATTCATATCACTGATGAACATTCATGCAAATCCTCCATGAAATACTAGCAAATCAACTTCAACAGAACATTAAAAAGATCATCTATCATGACCAAGTGGGATTTATCCCAAGGATGCAGGGATGGTTTAACATACACAAATCAATCAATGTGATACATCATCAACAAAATGAAGGACAAAATCCATGTGATCGTATCAATTAATACTGAAAAGGCATTTGATAAAATTCAACATACCTTTATGAAAAAAATAAACTCAAAAATTGGACATATAGAAGCAACATACCTCAACATAATAAAGGCCATATACAACAAATCCATAGCTAGTATCGTACTGAATCAGGAAAAACAAAGCCTTTCTTCTAAGATCTGGGACATGACATCCATACTCCCTCCACTTATGAACAAGTATTTCATCAATGTAAATAAGAAAGAAAGACAAACTTGGAAACTAAAAGAAATAGTCTGTCACTTCAGTCCCATCCCCAACAGTTTTTACTAATTTGTTATTAAGAATATCTAATATGTATCAAGCTCTAATTTGTACCCAGCACTTCACTAAATGCTTTACACTACTGTTTCACCTAGTCCTTATGAAGAGCCAATGAAGTGCATATGATTAATATTTCTACTTTATAGAAAAGAAAGCCATGGTCTGCAGAGGTCAAGTAATTTGTTCAGGATCTCGCAGACTCCAGGAAACCTGAATCCTGAGTGAGTGTGCTCAGGCACAATGCTATGTTGCTACTCAATACTTGGTGGCATTTTTGTTTCTGAAATTAACCAACTGTAATAGATCATCAATAGTCATTCAATAATTATTTTTTGAGTATCTACTATGTTCCAAGCACAACTGTTTTTCCTGGAGACACAAAAGTCCACCCTCATGGAACTTATATATCATTTGGACAAGGCAGACATTAAGAGGTGATGAGTTCAACTGGGAGAATAAGAACCAGGTAGATAAAGAGGGCTGAGGACACTGCACTCAAAATAGTGTGGTCCAATTGAGCCTCATTGCGAAGGTGAGATTTGAGCAAGGAGTTAAAGAAGGCGAGAGATTCCTTTGGAAGAGAATTCCAAGCAGACGGAAGAGGCAGTGCAAAGGCCAAAAAGTAGAAATGCACTTGATTTTTGTGGGGAATCAGGAGGCCAGAAAGGCTGAAGCAAGGGCTAAGGTCAGTGACGTGCCAAGGTGGGGTAGGCCAAGGTCATGGAGAGCGTTTAGCCATTGTAAAGACGTTCTGTGGTGACTCAGAACCTCCCCACCTGTCGCACTTCTCAGCTTCTCAGTAAAACTCTGATTTCACTCTGCAGGAGATGGGGAATTACTCGAGAGTTTTGAGTAGAGAGTGGTATGGCAAACCTGCATTTCAAAATACTCTCTTAAAATACCGTGAGAAAGTAAGAGCTGAAGCAGGGATACCAGTTAGAGGATGTTGCAATAACTCAGATGAGGGATGATTGATGAGAGGAGGATCGGATGGTAGCAGTGAAGGTGGTAGAAGTGTGTTGGGTTCTAGATGTATTTTAAGGAGACAGCCACAAGGATTTTCTGATAGACAGGATATTGACTGTGAGAGAAAGAGAAGTGTCTAGAAAACCTATAATTTTTCTGACCCCAGCAGCTGGATAAATGGAAATTTCATTAACTAAGAGTCAATTACTGTAGCGAAGCCAGTTTTGTTTGTGGTTCATTTGCATAGGTGTGGGAGAAGATGAGGGTTTTGGCTGGGGACATGCCCAGTTTGAGATGTCTATGAGGTATTCAGCTAGACGTAACAAGGAGACAGATGGATATATAAGTCTGGACCTCAAGGAGGTTCAGGCTGGAGCTGTGATTTGTCAATAACTAGATTTGTCAGACCCATGGGTCTGAATGACAACATCAAGTGAGTGAACGCAGAGGGCTCTGGAGCACTCCATTGTCACTAAAAAAGAAACCCATGAAGCCTACGAGAAACCAGCAGGAGAGTTAAATATGTAACAAGAAAGGAGGTAAACCAAAAGCGTACGGTGTCCTGGTCGTTAATAAATAAGAAAGAAGAAATAGGAGGGAGTGATCAGCTATATCATGTAATATGGATAGGTCATTAAAATTGGCCACTGGATTTAGGCGTGTAAAGGCTGTTGCTAACCTCAACAAGAGCAGCTTTGGTAGAGTAAGTGAAAACAAGGTTGAGTTACATTTAAAAGATTTGGGAAGAGAGGAAATGTAAGTATGGAAATACTACAAAAACATGAATGCATTTCAGGAATTTAGGTGAAAAGGAGGGTGAAATATGCTAGTACGGAGTGGAAAAGTAAGATCAAGAAAATATTTTTTGAGGGTAGCTGACACAATAACATGCTTTTTGCTGATAGGAATGATAGAGTAGAGAGGAGGAATTAATGATAAAGAAAAGAGAAGAGACGTACACAAGAGAAAAATATTTACTGGAGATACTTCCTTGAATATCAAAGTTGGGATGGAATCTGGTGCCCAAGTGGAGACGTTGGCCTACAGATAATAAAATGGATAGGTTGGCCGGGCGCGGTGTCTCACGCCTGTAATCCCAGCACTTTGGGAGGCCAAGGCGGGTGGATCACGAGGTCAGGAGATCGAGACTATCCTGGCCAACATGGTGAAACCCCGTCTCTACTAAACAATACAAAAATTAGCTGGGCGTAGTGGTGTGTGCCTGTAGTCCCAGCTACTTGGGAGGCTGAGGCAGGAGAATTGCTTGAAACCAGGAGGCGGAGGATGCAGTGGGCCGAGATTGCACTATTGCACTCCAGCCTGGTGCCTGGCAACAGAGCGAGACTCTGCCTCCAAAGGAAAAAAAAAAATGGATAGGTCATGTATGGTAACAAGTGAAATACCAGGATATAAGGGGACAGCTGAATAAATAAGGTGTGGGAACTTTGTGAAAATTCTAATCTGATGGTTTCGATTTTCTTACTGATTTAAAAAACAAAATCTGCAGTGAAGAGGGAGCATTGGGAGACAGTATTCAAGTGTTCAAGACCAGTTCTGATCCTCCAAGAAGCAGGTATCAAGATGGAAGTAGATATAAAAGAGATTTATTGGGGAAATATCCAGGAATAATAATAGGGGAGAAGCCGGGCGTGGTGGCTCAAGCCTGTAATCCCAGCACTTTGGGAGGCCAAGGCAGGCAGATCACAAGGTCACGAGTTCAAGACCATCCTGGCCAACATGGTGAAACCCCCTCTCTACTAAAAATACAAAACATTAGCCAGGCATGGTGACCTGTGCCTGTAGTCCCAGCTACTGGGGAGGCTGAGGCAGGAGAATTGTTTGAACCCGGGAGGCGGAGGTTGTGGTGAGCCGAGGTTGCCCCACTGCACTCCAGCCTGGCAACAGAGTAAGACTCCATCTTAAAAGAATAAAAAAGTAAAAAAATAATGGGGAAGAAAGGAAGAGACATGGAAAGAGTCTTCAAACTTTAATCCAAAGCTGCCATCTTTGAAAGAGAGGAAGGAGGAAGAGACACTTAAGTGCAATTCTAAGACTGTCTTACCAGGCCAATGAAGTGTCCTAAATCAAAGAATCCCATTAAAGCAGTCTCATGTTGGATGGGAGCGGCCTGGTTCTAGAACTCCCACCAGTCACTGACTGAGAGAAGTCCGGGGGAAGAATGGCCTTAGTACGAATGCCATGGTGAACCTGAATGTGCAGCGGCTGGAGGCGGTTCATCGCCTGCGCCTCACAGGTACTTGCAGCAGGAGATCTGAGTGACACACCTCTATGACTCCCGTGAGGTTGGAGGAGAGAGGAGAAGGTGTGAAATAATCTAGAATATACCGGAAGGAAATGGCTAAGGAAATGTAGTCTGTTTCTCAGTCGGCATTAAGGGCCTCTTGAATCACAGCTTCCTGACCTAGTGGCTGTGTTTTTGCCCAGGTGTACGAAGTCGCTCAGATTCGGGAGCAGAGTAGATGGAAAATTGGTTTTAATCAGGATTGTCATGTTATAATACAGCGAGAAAAGGGCTGGAGTTATTTGAGGCTGTATGCATGGGAGTGAGTAATACTTGACATGGAACTTAATCTGGATAAAGAAAGAAATAACGGCATGAGAAAAATAGTGAAAAGGTAGAAGAATCAATACACTGAAATACATGCTGGGATCAAGGGATAGATGGAGTTCAGGTACCAAAGAGAGTGAGCTAGAAATGTAGGGCACTAGAGAAAGAGATGAGAGGGTGGCATACATAAAATTGAGATTATGAACGGGTTGCAGTCATTAAGCATAATAAGGCGTAAGATGGTACCAAGGAAATGAGTGGTTAAGGTAGAATACAGAGCAATATCATCACGGTAGGGGAGTTCCAGAAATGAAAAAGGCAGAATGCTGAAGGAGTCATTTGTGATGTGATTTTTGTTGAAGTCGCCAAGAACTGAGACAGGAATAGTACTGAAGAGTATAACAAAGAGCCAGTAGCTATATTCATCCAGAAACAAATAATCCAAGGACCAGAGATGAAGGGAAGTAGAAGGTATAGTATGATGAAGCGAGACTGACAGTTCAAAGAGCTTAGGGTAGGATGGAAGAAGAACAGTCTGAAAATGGTAGTAAGATACAAGGATGGACACCTAACCCATATCTAGATTCCGTGGAACTAGAGTTTTGAGAGAGGGAAAAAATGTCACCAAAGGAAAGGGCTACAGGGGAAGTAGGATCCTCAAAAAGGATCTTGGTTTTGGTCAGGGCAGGAAGGTGAACAAAACTGTATCAGGGTCCAATCAGGAGAAAAGAATCCACATCAGTTGATTTCACTCAAAGAACTGGTTATATTCATTAGAGTTACTGGAAGAGCTGAAAAGCCCACAGAGGTCCCTTAAAGAAACGCAGAGATTAAGAAGGCTACAAGGTCACTGTCGCGATTTGTCTGGAAAGCCCTGAGGAGGAGGAGATGGTGCCAGAACCCAGGAGCTCAGCCACATAGCAGGACCCGACACCAGGTGGGAACTGAACCCACAAAGGAAGTTCATCCAGAAGGAACCAGAAAGAAAGAAGACACTGCCAGAGGCCGATGTGGAGAGGATGGGGAGGGAAACTCTGTTTTCTCCTTTCCCATCACTCCTTAACATCCCACCAGTGCTTTCTGTTAGCAGGACCTAGATGGCAGCCAGGTGACAATAGAGCTTTTGCCGAGCTCTGTCACCTGTAACAAGCAGGCCGATGATCAGCACGGGAATCCAAACAGCTGCTGCTACAAAGCTTTGGCTATGACGTTCCATGAGTTCCTGAGGGTCCGGTGGAAAGATTTCAGGCGCTGGGGAGGGATTGGACATGGGACAAAATTGGGGATGTGCAGAATTATACAAGAAGCATGGAAGACAAAAGGAGACCAGAAGACATCTGGGGCTTCTTACAGCAACTGAAAGAAACGGGAGTTAAGAGAATAATGAGATTGGTCCTAGTGGGCTGCAAACAGATGGCATCAGGGAGGGCTGAGGACCTGTGGTTTACTATCTTTTGGGGATTCATGTTAGAAAAGCCCTGTGCACATACATAAGTCAAAAGAGAAGAGGCTGTGGAAAGCAACAGATATGGATAACAGTGAATAAAAGAAGAGAAAAAATTAAGAGAAGAAAGAACAGCTAATGAAGCGTGGGAAGCATCTTAGTCTACAAATTCTGATACATGAGAAATACAGCTTGCTTTCTTTCAGAAACCAGTCTCTCTCTTGGGTCCTTATTCCACTGAGGTGGTAGAAATGCAACCTAATTCTCTCCAAGTTTTATTTTCATATAAATGCTTCAGTCTTACCTAGTGCTAAGCTGTGCCTGTGTGTGTGGTTGATGTGCATGTGTGTGGCGCGTGTGTGCGTGTGCACATGTGTGTGATGGGGTGGAAAGTGAAGGAGCACTTGCATTTGAACCTCGGAGTCATCTCACACTGGCATCTGCTGTCTCGTCTTGAATCACACCTCCTCACAAGAGGCTGGTCCATCTGGGCACCTAAAAAAAATGTCCTTGGTTTCCGTCTGCACGGTCCCTTCAGGAACTTCTTCTGCACCATCCTTGGATGCAAAGATGCCACCTACTGCGCCCTCATGACAATGTGGTATGAGAAACTCTAGGAGATGTCTAATGTCCCATCTGGTCAGAGCCACGTGGCAGACCCATTTTTCTTTCTCTCACTAGCTGCGCTCTCTCCTCAGATCCCCCAAGCTATCTGGAGCCATCGTCAAAGCCTCCAGCTCGACACAGGGGCTTCTCCAGGAACCACCCAACCTTTCCTGCCTTTTCTCATTTACTTCTTATTCTGATAGCCCAAGAAATCCTTCCTGGTGGCGCCGGCCATTGGTGAGGTGTTTTCGTCCCTACTTTCGAAGCCACTTCTGCCTTGGTCTCGCTCCTGTTTTTAAGCCTCGGTGAAAAAAAACAAAAGCCCCAGCAAAGCTTTTTCTCTCTCCAGAGGCAATACATATAGGCGAGTTATTTATATGAGGGCAACTAAGAGACAAAGAGGAGAAAGTACCACGTGGCAAGGGGGCGGGGGAACCACAGGATAGTATTTCAAAAACATGATACCTCCCAGAATCAAGTTCCAAGAGAAGGTAGCAGCAGGCTGAGCTGAGCATCACACACTTTGAGTTGGAGATTACAATTCATATTAAATGGTTGTATTTTCTTAGACATGTCTCTTCTCATGGGATAAGCTTCTTAGGAAAAAGATGAGATACTTTCGGGGAGTAAAATGAGGCAGTATTGGAGAAGGTTCACTAAGGACAATCAGCTCGTGTAGCCCTGTGAACTGTTAACACATGGGTTTCTCACAACAGGGAAGGTTGGCGTCACAATTCCCTTTTACAGATGACAGAATGAAAGGCTGAGGACTCATCTAAAGTCACATGAGCCAGTGGGGTGCTGTGAAGGCTTGACGTGAGTAGAAACGTTTATTCCCATCAACTCCTGGCTGCCTTCTTCTCCCATGACTGAGCTTTAAAACACAACTTGTCTTCAAGTGTATAAAACTCTCCAATCAGTGATTTAAGAGAAATATTTTCTGTGCAATTGACAGGAGTTGTTATCTGCCTGAGAAAATGAAACCAGGACATGATTCAGCATGGGAAAGTGGGAAGTGATTTTGTGGGAACATTATCTCCTACAGTGACCGATTTTGCTGGGGCTTTGATTTGCTAATGAGCAACACTTCCGCAGAAACGTACGTATTTTCATCACATAACTCCTAAGAGCAGGGCATCTGCCCACTGGGGCAGGCTGGCACAGGCACATTCTTATTCTGGAACCTGTGTCCCAAGTGTCAAGTGGGATGGGTGGAGTGCATTTCTAAAGCAGCCTGAAGCAGAAAGAGCCAGAGCTGTGTAATTGTTCAGTCTTTGGAGAGCACCAAAAAGTAGGCTCAGGAAGCAGAGTTTGGCCATCAAGTATACAGCAGAGAAGGAACCAGAGGCACGGTCTGCAAGTCCAGAGCAGGTAGTAGCAGCACAGAACTGAAAATAACACTCTAGGGGAAGCTTGGGCCTCCCGTCTTGACAAGCGGTCAGCAAGTGATAACAGAAAAGGAACAATTATCCTTTAAATGCCATCACACATGTAAATATTTCTTTTTTTAACAAAAATTGATTATAACAAGCAAATAATTTTTCTTTTTTTTTGTTTTTTGTTTTTTGTCTGGGTGGGGGGCAGTGGTGCAATCACATGTCACCGCAGCCGGGTTCAAACAATCCTCCTACCTCCGCCTCCAGAGTAGCTGGGACTATAGGTGCAAACCACCACATCTGGCTATTTTTTGTTTTTATTTTTATTGTAGAAATGGGATCTCACCATGTTGCTCAGGCTGGTCGCAAACTCCTGGTCCTAAGCATTCCTCCCACATTAGCCTCCCAAAGTGCTGGAATTATAGACCTGGGCCACCGCACCCAGCCAGACATACGTTTTTAATCTGATTTTTTTTTCTTCCTATGTTATGAATATCTTACCTTTTCTTTATTTCTCAATCTACAGCAGTTTGGTTTTTGCTATGACTGCTCCCTTGTCTGGCCTAATAAAAGCAACAAGTGTTACAATCGCTGCTAAATCTAAGGCCACCTCCAGTCCTGGCTTCCTTTTATCTACCTTGGCCACTTCTTCCATAATCAAACACTCGTCCTTTGACTCTTCAACATGCCTCTATCCTGGTTTTCATCTATTTCTAGCTGCTCCTTGTGATCTCCTTCTTAGTCATTTTCTTCTGATAACCCTTAAATATAGAGGCCAGACCCCTCTCCCTTCCTAGTTTATTTTATGCACCACCTCTGCATTTGATGCCTAAATTAGAATGTTTAGTCCTGTCCTCTCCTGACCTCTGGACCCTTACCTTTAATTCAACCTGGATTTCCCATTGACTCATTAAACTCAACATGCCCAAAGCGAATTTTTTTTTTTTTTTTTTTGAGACGGAGTTTCGCTCTTGTTACCCAGGCTGGAGTGCAATGGCGCGATCTCGGCTCACCGCAACCTCCGCCTCCTGAGTTCAAGCAATTCTCCTGCCTCAGCCTCCTGAGTAGCTGGGATTACAGGCACGCACCACCATGCCCAGCTAATTTTTTGTATTTTTAGTAGAGACGGGGTTTCACCATGTTGACCAGGATGGTCTCGATCTCTCGACCTTGTGATCCACCCGCCTCGGCCTCCCAAAGTGCTGGGATTACAGGCGTGAGCCACCGTGCCCGGCCAGGCCTGGAAGACTTTTTAAGTATTCCTTTAGTTTTTCAAGACACTGCCCCTCCACTGGACTTTCCTAGGACATATTCTTGTTCCCAACTCATTTGCAGAGCAATGATCTGTATAGTTTGTTTTGTTTATACAAACATTTATTGAATACCTGCTATTATGGCAACCACTGTGCTTTGAGATTGTGCTAAAGTTAAACAATAAGAAACAATCCCTGTATTCAAGGAAATGCCAGTCCATGTGAAGAACCAAGAAGCCCACAAATTATACAAGGCAGTGAACCAAATGCTCAGTGAAGTCTGAGAATGGAGCCTCCAAGCTAAAATATTCATAGAGCAGAGGTCCTGTGGGCACTGTATCTTTAAGGTTCCTAAAGACAGGAAATGAATCTTGCTTATTATTCTAACTCGACCTCCAGCAAGTACTTCAGTACACAGAGTTAGTGCACATTAAATAGTTGTTAAATGAATAATTGCACCCACTTACAAGTGCCAGGTGATCTGAGTTATATTATACAGGTTTCATAGAGCCAGACCAGGGAAATGAAAATACCCTTAAATTGTATCCAAGCAGTGCGGCTCATGAGAAAGAATTCTAATGTTGGGCTGGCCCTGAAATCAATGAAACATGTGATTTCTCCGAGCAGCCCCATCTGCCCACACGACTTATCTCTACTGAAGATGTCATACAGAAATTCGAGTTCAACTGGGTACTTGAGACTTTGTGCAGCCATTGCACAATCTGTTCCAAAACTTTCAGAAGCAGAAGACTCACTGTCCGCGGGGCTCAGCCCAGCTCAGACAAACCTCGAAGTCCTTTTTGATGAGATAAAAAGTGTCTTCCTGAAACCTTCACACATGTGCCCTAGGTTTGACCCCTGATAACATGAGGAACAAATATAATACTTCTTCCAGAGAATAGCTCCTCAGATACATGGAGGTTGAAGCTATTGAACCTTCTCTTGGGCTGCCTAAAACTGTCCTCAGTGTCACCAATTATCGTTCAGTTTCTGAGTCCCCTCATGGTCCTGACTAGTCTACATTAAACACACTCTTTCTATTTTGATTGATTTATTTATTTTTGAGACAGAATCTCGCTCTGTCACCCAAGCTGGAGTGCAGTGGCATGATCTTGGCTCACTGTGACCTCCACCTCCCAGGTTCAAGCAGTTCTCCTGTCTCAGCCTCTCGAGTAGCTGGGATTACAGGTGTCTACCATTATGCCCGGCTCATTTTTGCATTTTTAGTAGAGATGGGGTTTCACCTTGTTGGTCAGTCTGGTCTCGAACTCCTGACCTCAGGTGATTCACCCACCTGGGCCTCCCAAAATGCTGGGATAATAGGCATGAGCCACCGCACCCAGCCTAAACACACTCTTAACTGCCCACATCTTTTTTTGAGTTTAGTATCTACAATAGAAGAATAGAACATGGTACTTCAAGTACCACCTGATAGCAACACAAAGAGGACAATAAAGAAGGTGTCATCACCTTCTTTATTCTAGATATCGTATCTTAATTAACATGGCCTACAATCATATTAAATTTTTATACCAATTATAGTACATTGATGATTTAAGTTGTGTTTACCGTGGAATAAATTTTTCAAATAAGGTATTGCCAAATTGTATTTCTCCATCTGGGACGTTGTATAGTTGATTTTTGGACCTAAGGGCAGGGTTTTTCATTTTTTTCCCCATTACATTTTATCATGGTAGATTCAACTTATAATTCTAGTAGATCTCTTTAAGGTCCTAAGTCTGTCACTCAACGCCTTCAATATTTTTGCCAGTTTAATTCATTTATTAATTAAAAATGGCTAATTTATTGAGTGCTTCCTGGGTGCTGAGGACTGTTCTAAGCCCTGGGGACTCAACAGTGAACAAGGCAGGCAAAGCTCCCGTTTATGTGGAATTGATAAGTGTTAGGGTACAGGAAGGGAAAGGGCTGGGAAAGGGGGCATCGTGAGGTGGGGAAGGAGTAGACCCCCCTTTGCCTCCTCCTGATGCCCTCATGAGATGAGCAGGCCTTCTATATGTTAGATATTTGATACGAATTAAACTGGTCTCTCTCTCCAAGTGGACAAAAACACTCTCGGTATACATGGCTCAGCTGTCTATAGGAATGACCACTGAGAACCTGGCACCAGCAGCCTCTTGCATTTTCTTGGTTTTCATCCAAGTACTTACTCAGTGCCCTCATAAGAACTTGCACAATCCCCTTGGGAATATAACTGGTCTGACTCACTTCACCAGTGTGAGGTACAAGCACATTCATATCCATTTTATTTTTCTAATTGGTTCATTAATCCTAACTAGTTCTCCTAAGAGAACTGCATACCAAGGGAATACAGAGAAAGGCTGTCTTCGTAAAATCCAAAGACTCCTGGGATCCTTTCCTCAATTATTCACTTTTGACAATTAGATGGAGAAAATGTGATATGAAGTCTAGTAAGTCATATTCCATTTCTGACAAATGTATTTTGGCTAACAAACTCTTTGCTAAGGTATAAATAAACCAGGATTCATTCTTTTCATCTAGAGTTTGATAACCAAGGTTGGATAAGGCATGAGGATGTGTCAATGCCTAGAGTGTGTAGGAAGGGGAATCTGGGGCTTGGGACCATGGTGAAAGACTCCTCTGTCTACCTAATTATAAAGAACTTATGATTTGTCATGTAAGTATAAAAAATGTAATCCAAAGGTAATTTACTATCTTCACTTCTGTATTTGGAAGAGCCTAGAATATTAATTTTTTTTAAATATACTAATTCCATTAGCAGTTAGGGGAGGGGGGCACTTCTTCCTAAAAGATCAATTTGGAAAAAAAAAATACAAAGGGCCCTAAGCATGTCTAGGAATAGGCTTTAAAGGCCTTATCTTATGTGCCTAATAAAGATGGAGAAGGTAGAACGATAAGAGACCTAAAAATCTGATCCACTTTTCCACCAGGAAAAAGAGGGAAATGCTCTTCTCTTTTTTCATGTTTTTTATTTTTCTTTTCTATTTTAACTTTGTAAAAAGAAGTGAAGACTGAGAGGAGATAGACTGTGCTGAACGGGAATAGACTGCAGAAGCTGGATGAGAAGACACTGAGCTGGCCAAAAACACAGCACATTTCTAAATTGCAGTTTTCCAAACTAGTCTTGACATCTCACCCCAGGCACTGGAAACCTATCCCACATCCAGCTACAGGCAGCCTGCTGGGAAATTTCAATGCCACATGAACCATTCACCTGCCCTCGGCAAAATACTCTCCCTCACCTTCCTACCTCCTTATCACCGGCCTGGTCCTGCAGGCACCCAGGGGCTGGCACTCCACCAGGCCATTCCTCCCAGCAAAGCCTTTCACCAGTGGTCCCAAGCCCGAGATTCCCCTTCCTACACACTCTAGGCATCGACACATCCTCATACCTTATCCAACCTTGGTTATCAAACTCTAGATGAAAAGAATGAATCCTGGTTTATTTATACCTTAGCAAAGAGTTTGTTAGCCAAAATATATTTGTCAGAAATGGAATATGACTTACTAGACTTCATATCACATTTTCTCCATCTAATTGTCAAAAAGTGAAAAATACAGGACATCCACATGACTCATTTGAACCCAGCTGCACCCCTGTGTTAGCTTAGCAAGTGACTTAGCTTAGCAAGCCCCAATGACATGGGGCTCAGTCAAAGCAAAGAGTTATTGCTTAGAGAAAGTGAGGTTTGACCAACAAGTTCTTTAGACCCTGATGGTCAGTGCAAGGGCTTCTGGTGCATATAATAAGAATGATAATAATGATAAGATTAATAGCAGCAGCTAATATATTCACACTTAAACAATGTACATTACAAGGATTATCTCATTTCATGCATGCAACCATCCTATGAGAGAGATTACATTTATAGCATTCCACAAAGTAGGGAATTTCTGTTTTAACTAGTCCTTCAAGAGGCAATTACTTTACTCTCGTCTTCTACTCTTAGGACTGGAAGGGTGAGACCGCGACCAGAAAGGTCATCATTAGAGTGGGCAGTTCCTTCCTTCCTCATGCCACACCCACAGGCAGCTGCCTTCCCTTTCGTGAGGCAGACAGGTCCCATCATACCCCACAGATGCAAAAAAAAAAAAAAAAAAATGATTTCATATTGCTTTCAGCAATTACATGCAGAGGCGTATGATTCAATCAGCCTATTATCCTCATCTCTCCACAACCCCCGCAATATTGCATCTATAGAATTTTGTTATTGTGACCTTCAAAACACATTGGTATTGTGACCTTCCTAGAATAATCCTTTAAAGTCACATATATTTATTGAAACAAAGACCATGTCGTCTGGTAATAAAACCCAAGGGAGGGTGTGAGAATTTGGTCTCCAGGTTATCAAGGACATGATACCCCTGGGCATGTATCTGCAAGTAGAATGCTGCATGGGACACTTCCTTGTCAAACTCTTTCGTTTTCCTTAATGACAACCATCAAGAGAAGCCTGAAATGTCTTCATATTTTTATGCTTCTCTATGTGCACTTGTATTACCAATAATACCCTGTCAGTGCCTGGAGTTTGTTTTGCTGTTTGTTTCCTAACAAGAAAGTGTTCACGGTATGAAGCAGAGAATCAAGGAGTATTTTCCCAGGATAGGCATTTTAGAGAAGAAAAAAGCAAATGAGGGAAGTGGAGAAACGTTTTAAGTGAAGATATTAACCTTGATTCACATTTCTTTCAGAATTTGATTTCTTTCTCATTACAAAAGTTGGATTTTGAAAGTCTTTGTTGCCCAATGAGTTTAAGAAGTGCTTAGAGGCATCTGAAAGCAGAGCCTTGTCCAAGAGGGTGGCCTCTTCTAGCTCTACCCTTCCCACTTCTATTCCTTTCACCTTTCACATTGTCAATGAGAGGTTAATGTCTGCAAGGTAAAGCGCTAAGCAGAATTTCATGCCTGAAGATCCCCTTAGCCTTTGATAATTGCTTATTGTTTGCCAATAAGACCTTTTCCATCTTTCTCATCCTCAGGCCTAGCACAGTGCCTGGCACTCAGAGAGCAGATGATTATTTGGTGAATTTACTTGAGTCAAAATGAACACCCAACAAACCCGTGAGCCTGCCCAGGAAGTGGAGAAGCTCTTTGGGCAGAGTCAGCCCAAGAAGTAACAGATCCGAAAGAACTATTAGCTTTTTCCAAAGCTGCTCCAAAGCAGTATAAGAAGAATGTTATTAATGAATAAATCTAGATATGATGTATTTCTTTCTTTAAACACAAGAGAAAATATTTTTCCCAAAATCAGAAAATAGAAAACAATGAAAGGAACCATGCATCTACCAAGCAACGGTTCACAGTTAAGTACTTTGCAGCTGAACTTGGGTTATTGTAAATGGGTGACGTTAATATATGAGGTAAACATACTGATTTTTGTTATCAGATTTCTCAGATCTGATTCAAATAGAAATCAACAAGATCTCTGGAATCTGGAAGACTTGTGTGTTCTGCTGGCAGCACAAATCTAGTCTTTTCATTTTGGTTTATTTCATTCTTAATTTTACATAATGTAATTTTTATCATTCTGAATTTTAAAATAATGACAGTTGAAGCAAACACCAGGCCTGACGATTTCCCTCCACAAGCCTCCCAATTTGAGGAAGCCATCTTCTTTCACTGGATCAGAAGCACATACCTTCATATCTTTTTTTTTTTTTTTTTTTTTTTTTTTTTTTGCATATCCTTCCTCAGCCTTGCATATGACACGTATGGGAGTTCTTCCTCACTGTAATATTCAAGCAAAAACAAAAACCAGTTGATGCTCTTTGTATTTGCCCTCCCTTCTCACTCCCACAGGCACGTTGCAATACCAGGTCCTCATCACCTTAAGAATGACTCTGGCAATAAAACTTTTGATAGCCTCATCCTCCCCATCACCCGCTCAGGCTTCTCCCTTAGACTACTTCTGCTTACCTGTAATTCCCTTAAGGGCAGGCACTATGTTTACTCATCTGCAGTCCAAACACTGTGCAAATTCTAATACACAGTATTCTTTAAGTGACTGATAATTGAGTGGATGGATAACCAAGCTGGCTTCCTAAATATAACCTACTGCATCATTCTACTGCTCGAATCTTAATAGCTTGCTACAGCCTGCCTCATCAAAATATAGTTGATTGCATTATTACATATTTCATATTTGTGAATTCATCTACTTGATAAAATTTTTCTGTAATTCCCAAATCAACACTCAAATGCTTTCAAGGTCACTCATGGGCATGCGCAGAGCGGCAGATTTTGAGTCACCAAATGTGCGTGTTCCCAGCTGAGGTTGAACAGCGCAAGTCTGCCTTCTCATTTCAGCTCTCAGACTTTAAACATGTGTCCCTTCTGTGGTCTGTTTAGTGCCATGTTTTCTCACATTTTTGTGCCATTCATTCCTAATTTTGCTGTTTAAAATGACAATTAGTGCTCCAGTGCTGCACTTCCTAATTGTAAGAAGCCTAGAATAGTTCTCAGGGTAAAAAAATGCATGTGTTAGATAAGCCCTGCTGAGGCATAAGCTACAACGTGTTGGTAGTGAGTTCAATGTTAATAAGTCAACAATATGTATTATATAAGGTGTCTTTGAACAGAAATACATATCAAACAAGGTTATGTATTGCTTGGTTGTAGAAAATGTGAACAGAAGCCCATAGGAACCTAACCCTGGATTTCCCCTCGGAACAAAAATTCAGTATTTGCTAATTCGGTGTTCATGGTGACTTCATAATTGCCAGGAATAACTAGAATCTGTTATAAATTGTCTCTAATTGCATCCCAGGGCCCTCAGATTATTGAAGGCCATGCCTATTACCTCAGTCCCTCTACTCTTTAGCAGTAAGTATCCACTGCAGTCACCTTGCTCCCTCCAGACCAGGGTTCTGTGGTCTGTGCCTTTCTTCATGTTTAACTGTAAGGCACTCTCCAGATCTCACTTTCTCCACAAAGTCTCCTCCACAGAGTTTAGCCCTGAGTAATTGACTCATCTTTGAATCCCTAATTTAACTGTTACCTTGTCTGTATCGTGATACTTAACATTTAACTATATGCAATCTTGATTTAGTCCTTACTTAATTAATGTTATTTGCTAGCCAATTTGGTTGCAATCACCTGAAAAGCAGGTATTCACCTCATATTTATATCAGTTTCCTTTATTTATGTTTATATATAAATATACCATCTACCTAATAAGGCCAAGTGGTTTTAATCTACCTTTTTTCAAATTATTATAGAACAATGGAGCTATAAAGAGCCTCAAACTCCTCTAGGCCACCCTGTATTTTTATAAAGGAGGAATCCACGACCTAGCAAGTGTCCAAGAACATGTCATTTTTGTGTCTGAAACAGAAGTTGCGGCCATGACTCTCAACTCTGTGCAGTTCCATTGCTCTAAACCAGCCATAATGAAATCCTATTAACATTTATTTTTATATAAATAAAATTTACCCATACTTACATCTATGAAAATTAAAAATAGGAGTCAGCTGTAGCTAAACCCTAATTCACTCTAGAAATTGGTCATGTTCACCTATGGATATATGAACCAACCAGAGGAAAAAATAAGCCACTTCCAACTCCATGAGAGGTATCCCACCAACAAAATATTCATTTTATGTTAATCATTCTTTCAAATTATCTGTGTTTTGATTATGTGTATACTTTTTTCTACATTTAAAGCCTTATGGTCACAGAAAATTATAAAATAATTTAAGTTCCAGTATATATTTTTGTTACAGAAAGATGAGATAAGGTAATTAAGATAGGATTTTAAGGAATGAGGCAAAATAAGATAAAATTAGAAAGGAAAAGTAGAATAGAAATATAAGTACAAGAAGCTAACAAAACAACCTCAAACTTCTGACTGATAAGAAAATACTGCTTACGTATGTATTTTTTATAAATTTTTACAATGCCTGTAAATCATCTTAAAATATTTCAACATATATAGTATTCTTTGTTTGTTCCAATTAGTTTAAATTTTCCCTATAGGAGAAGTCAGTTGCCTTAACCAAAAACATGCTGTCCAGGGGTGGTCAGATAGGGATTTAAAAGGGAACTTTCTAAGCCAAATGCAGCTAACAAAAGGCTTCTGTTATTCACATCTCCATCAGAACTGAGGCTTTCTAAATAAATATTGTGAATGTGAGAAATGGGTTTAATTAATAGAAATACTGGCCTGTTGATCAGTATGATGGATATTGAAAATTGGCTCTTCGACATAATTAAGGGAATTCAGATATGGCTTGGCTAAACATACCTGTCTATGTTTGTGTTAACAGATTATACGCTATGCTTGATTCTCTAAGTCCTGGCTCCAGCTAGTGACTTAACAGGAATACTGGATGGCTCGTGCTAATTATTCATATAACAGAATCTTTCCCCAGAATGTTGTTCTTGGCCTTAAGAGAATCTTTCAGACAAAGAGTAGCTGAAGCACGCAAAAGAACAGAGGGCTGGTGTGTCACTGAGTTTGCAGAAAAAGTAGCAAGAACTGAGTTGAAGCTACTTTGCTACTTAATGTTTGTTCATCAGTATCTGCATGGTGGCAAAATTTGACATGAGATACAAGTCCATGGAAGAATGGCTGCCCCTCCCTCGATCGTGACCAAACCCGTTACTATTTGATTATGCTGTATGGGAGCACACACTGTCATAGGTCAGTTGGCTAAATAGGTGGTCAAGCATATCAAACTGCTAGAGTATCTGCATTCCATGGTACACGCCTAAAAGAGTAACGCAAGGCCGGGCGCGGTGGCTCACGGCCAAAAATCCCAGCACTTTGGGAGGCCGAGGCAGGTGGATCATGAGGTCAAGAGATCGAGACCATCCTGGTCAACATGGTGAAACCCCACCTCTACTAAAAATACAAAAATTAGCCGGGCGTGGTGGCGCGTGCCTGTAATCCCAGCTACTTGGGAGGCTGAGGCAGGAGAATTGCCTGAACCCAGGAGGCGGAGGTTGCAGTGAGCCGAGATCGCGCCATTGCACTCCAGCCTGGGTAACAAGAGTGAAACTCCGTCTCAAAAAAAAAGAGTAACGTAATTTCTAGTAACATGATTTAAATGTATAATGAATAATTACAAGTGCCAACTTCAAAATGCATGATTAGGTACATAGTTCTGCTGTAGAATTTTAAGTGGCATGTGAGCAAAAAGTTTGAGCATCACTGTTCTAAGCTGCCTGCAGGTCTATCTTGGCTAAGGACACTCAACTTGTCTGTTAGATGTGGCTCATTTGATGGCACGTTCCGCTTCTGCTCCACAGTTCCTTCTTCTACTTGCCTCAGTTCATTTACCCTCTGCAGAGCAGGTCCCCTGAACTCTCCCCAGCCGTCAGGAGAAACAGCAGCACACATGCCACCTGAAAAACGATTATGCTACTGCAGTGGCCCAGAACCTAGAGACGCATGATAATGTGGGTGGAAGATGCTAACAGAAAGTGGGATCTGAATGTCCATGTGAAATCTGCGCCTAGTGTGCAGGCTACGGTGGTCGTTGCGTGCCTAGTGTGCAGGCTATGGTGGTTGTTACAACAACCCCTCCTTAAGGGCCAATTTGCAAACGTTGCCTTGCACCCAGCCAAGCGGGACTTCTGAGATCGGGCAGTAGATGGAAGACTTAACTCTTCCATCAGGGACAATCACGGGGTGGTGGAGGTATTTGAAATCTCTTGAGATAAGTAGTGTATGATCTTGGAGCAAACTCAGGGACTCCTTCTCCAGGCATAGAAATTGGCTATTCAAGTGGCAATTACAGCCAGAATGCTACTTCTAAAATACACAATTAGGCATTTCCCTAACTTAAAGCCTTTCAGCACTTTCCTGTAACTTTCAGGCTGACAGTCAAACTCCTTAAGTGAGCACACATGTGCTTCATAATGCACATTCCATACCCTCTGGCTTCATCTCCCAGTACTGCCAGAAAGCGCTCTGCATTCACCATGGCTACCTCCAATGACGAGCAGGTCTCCAGCTGTGCTGGGCTGTTGTCCCAACTTTGGGACTATACAAAAACTACTAGGTCTGCCTAGAGAACCCTTCCTACGACTTCACCAGGCCTGCACCTCTTCATCCAAGCCATAGCTCAAGTATCATCTCCCAGACCTCACATTTCAATTCTTTATTTTTTTTGTGTGCCCCAAAACAACCCTAATCTGGCATTCCTTATATTGTGCTGTATGCATTCATTCATTCCCTTGCTAGCTCTCCTTGCAATTTCCTAGCAGGCAAGGCCTGACACCCTAGAAGTCAATCAATAAAGGACAGAGGAAATCAGTTAATTATATAAATGAACTAAACAATTACATAAAAGGAGCTGGGAGATGGAGGCGTTGGGATAAGCAATAGAAAGGAGGAAGCAGGTTGAAGACCGGAAGAGGTACAGAGGCAGAGGGAATCGGTGAACTCACCCCACCTGCTTTCCCATCCCAACACAGGGCCTTTGTCCCTGCTTTGCGCTCTGTCAGAAAAACCAGCAGGGCTCCAAAACCAGCCCAGCCACTTAGCTGTGTAGCCTAGCATAACTATCTAATCCCCCTCAACCCGTTTCCTCCTCTGTAAAATGAGGTGTGATTATATTAACTTTCATCATAGAGTTATGCAGATTAAATTGGATCATGCTTATGACGACACAGAGCCTAGCACATGATACACACGTGATAGACGTTAGCAGGAAATGCATTTCTAGCTCATGTTGAAGAATACAAGAGCATGCTTTTGAGTTGTTGCTTCGTTTTTTATTTGTCTTTAAGTTCTGGGATGCACGGGCGGAACATGCAGGCTTGTTACGTAAGTATCCAAGTGCCATGGTGGTTTGCTGCACCTCTCAGCCCATCATCTAGGTTTTAAGCCCCACATGCATTTGTCCCAATGCTCTCCCTCCCCTCACCCTGCACCCCCCGAGAGGACCCCGTGTGTGATGTTGTCCTCCCTGCATCCATGTGAGGGCATACTTTTTCTCAGGCTTCATAAGCCATGTGGCCTGGACTGGGACATCCGACTAGTCTGATACAAAGTTATTCTCTGATCCTGGGCATTTTGTCTCAGGGTTGAGCACTGCAGAGCAAACCTAAATCAGTAGAGTCACCACCAATTTGAGTCCACTCTTTCGCTGAAGGATCACAGCAATAACAAGCTTGGGGCTGGAGTCAGGAAGATTTTGCTATATCTATATCAAGAACATGGCTTTAGTGTCTTAACCCTCAGAAAGAAAATAAAAAGGCATATTAGGCTGCTATAGAAAGATCGAGGAGAATCCAGCCCCGCAACAAAAGAGGCTTCCCTTAGCGGGGCCTGAGCTTCGCAAGCCTCCTGAGAGTGCCAAAAAGCTCTTTTTCTTCTCAAACGCATAGTAACAGAGTATTTGCCTGTTCACCCAACCACTAGGTTAGATTTGGAGGTAAAATATTATCCAGTTGGATTAATTATTACATCACATGGGACTGGATGCCTCTACCATGTATCAGGTTTCTTGGTTGGTCACTGATTAATAATCATCGTCTTAACATTCTAAACATGCTGCCTCATTAGTAGTTCCTGGCAGCAGTGGCTGATAGCAGTTACCGGAATCTCTCCTCCTGGGTGATTACATAATATCTACACCTAGCTGCACAGCTGGTCACGATAGGACACGATGTTTGTCCTGAAGAGAGTGTCACGCTCACCAGACTAATCTCGTTATTATTGGCTCAGCCTGCTTCCTTTCCCCCACCTTTGTGCCTAGCTTACCCTCTTTCCTCCCTCACAACGGCCTTTCTTCCTCTCTCATTGTTCAACTTCTACAAGTCTTTTAAGGCCCAAGCGCAATGCCTCTTTGACCATGATGAACCCAAGTAAAAAGCAGCTTGCTTCTAAGTTCCCACTGTACTTTATTTTCTATGCAGTGATTTTCGTTTTATATCCTCTGCCTTCTTTACTAGTGCAATGCATCTCGCACAATAAGCACTAAACGACAGTTTATTGCAGGCGTGAAAGGTGATCCACTACAACTAAGGCTGCAATAGATTACTTGAAAACATAAATAAATATATGATCTTTATGAAAAGAAAACACTTTACTCCCTATGAGGAAATCCTGCTTTGTAATCAACAGCTAAGCCCACTTCCTGCTGTGTCTCTCCCAAAGGGCTTCAGAAGCCGACTCCAGTTGGAATGCATTCTAGAGTTTCATCTCTGGCTTGTCCCCAAAATAACTTGGCCTTGCTCTCAATCTGCGAGTATCGAAACTATGCCCTCAAGTAGCAGCGGCAGAGTTCAGAGTTAGCGAAATTTGGAAGTGACGGCTTTAAGTTGATGCTCTGGATTGAAGAGCAAAAACATCCTGCACTTGTGCCCCTCCGTGGATCTACGCATCCCTACAAATGAGAGTCACTGAGGGGCTAGAGGCACTCAAGAGTCGGGTTAGGGTAAAAGGTGGGGGGAAATAGAGGAGATTCATATAGACTCAGAATTCAGGAATTATTGTCAGTGGTCAGATTAAGCAATGGCATGCTTGTTATGAAATAGAAAAGCCTCACCAGTTAGAGAGGCATGCTGCAAAATGACATGATTTCTGGGATTTGCTTGAAATACTCAAGAGAAAAAAAGGAGGAATGAAGAGAGAGAGCAAGATCGGCAAAATGTTGAAAGCTCTTGAATGGATTGATTAGAATATGAAAGCTCATCATATTAGCCTCTCTGCTTCTGTGTATTATGACATTTCTACTCTCAAAAATTCAAAAGAAATACTCTTTTAAGACAGCAGTTGTCCCCTTCTAGCTGATCTCCACACAAGTTTTGACCGAAATGACAAAGGGGGTAAAGGGAATTTTTATTATGTAGATCACGAGGCTTTGCCAACTGATTTAATCCAGAGAGCTCCAAATCATTGTTGTGTTATGCGCTCTGTAAAGAAAATCAAAAACTATGTGTGCACCATGACCTGGCAAATATATCCATTGTCTTAATTTCAAACACACTAAAAGTTATTTACATTGTGTCCTTAGTTGAGATTTCAGTCTTATTCCAGTAGACCGGTTCTTTGGTGTTTGTTTGTTTGTGGAGTGGATAGAAGGGCAGAGAGATCAGAAGCGGTATACAGGCTAATACAACTCCTGGCAGCATACTTGGTAACCATGTCGTTATTCAGCGTATCTGCCCTAATTTTAATTTGGATGTGGACCATTAATCAAGTAAAGTATCTTTACGGAAGTTAATTAGTAACTCTGTGCTTTTCTTCACCTTTTTTTTCACTGTTGGGCAAAGATCAAAGAAATTCAGGCCTTTCCCTGTTGTCTTAAAACAAAATAGCCCAAAGTTCTGTTCACAGAATAATGTAAGACACCAAATGGATTTGTCTTGTTAAATACAGCTTGTTGCCATTTGCAAGTACCACCAAGGACTGGAATCCTCAGATAGCTGAGGAACATTTTTTCTTCATTGCTATTTGTTTTCCCAGAGATAGGCATATGTTTTTAGAAAAAAAAAACTGTACATTTTTGGTCCCAACATCACCAAGTATCAGATGGTAGAAGATGATAGAAGAGACAGGAAGGAATTTAACTGACTTGGCTAATAGAACTGGCTTGCCAATATATTACAGGAAAAGGAACACTCTAGTTAAGGTTAAAAAATAAAAATAAAAAACCTTAGTGAGCCCCTTTATCAGCTGTTACTTGCATAGAAAGAATTTTATAGGGTTTTTGGGCCTAATAATACTTTAGCAGATCTAGGCTTTGGAAAGTGAAATTGACTTTACGCTACGTATGCTTCAGGAAGCCAGCAGAGACATTGAAACTGCCAGCTGCCTACATTTTTACATTCCTCTGTCACTAGACTATTATGTTCATTCAAATTTCTTCAGAAAAAATCATCTAATTCAGCATTTCCTAAATATGTTTACGGAACTGAAATATTATTAATCATTACCTGCAAAAGTGCTTCATGGTCAAATGAAGGTAGGGAAATTCTGGGTCAAATCAAGTTCAAGTTATTTTTTACTTTGAGCCTCTCCAGTACCTTTAATATGTTAGTAGGTACAATGATACTTGGAGAAGAGAAATGCTGTAAGACCAGAGCAGTTTTCAGAAATCATCTTGTAAGACTAGCGTTCCAAAAAAAAAAAAAAGACTAGCGTTCCAAAAATACATTGATGATTATTCTCTGAAAACACACCCAGGTACACACACACTCACACACACAGAGTAAATATGAACAAACCGGATGATATTTGTGGACCATTTTTTTATTAGTCTAAAGGCAACAAAAATTTTGTGCCCACTGACCAGAGACTCTGTCTCTTTCATTCAAAGAAACAAGAAAGACTTATTTTTCCAGCAGCCCTTCAGACTAGAATCTGGGCAGTGACATCTTGCTTCCTTCCTGCTCTAATGCTAGCAAATCCAGGAACCGAGAAACTGATAAGGAGATGCCTTCCTTGCTGCTTTTAGGTAATGAACGTTTATTACTGTGGCAAAGAAGCAGGATCCCTATAAGCTCCAGGGAACGTACTAAGACCTGGCCCTGACTTTCTGTAAACCTTGAAAGAAATCAGTAAATTGCTTTCATTCTTTTCTTCTCTCATTAAAATAAAGTGAGTATCCTTTAGCTATCTCAAAAGCCATGGCTATCTATTCAAAAAGAATTTCGTATGTTTCTACAGTGAATGCCAATAATTATAAACTGCCAAACGGACATTTGATGCTATGAATATGATCGTTTTAGCATCTTGACCTAACAATTGAAACAACTCAACCCCAATAATCACAACTCAGTTTTCCTAATAATAATTAAGACTATGACTGGAGCTGACCTCTGAACTGGGTGACCTGTTTTTTCAAGCATTACATGTAGTCAAAACTTCAGTTTCCTTTTCCACTTATTATTTGTTGGAAAGGAAAATTACCACGTTAGCCTAAATTGTTCATATCCTTGGAACACTACACCAAAAGCTGATTTCCTCTCCATAGCATCGAAAAAGCAAATGCAAATTGTCATTACGAAGAGTGCAAATACACGCATAACAATAATTTGCCTTGTTGTAATTTACAACAGGAACAGGAAGGAGCATGATACAGAGAATAATTAAAAATCCACAAATACATTAAAGTTTTGGAGTGAGTTTTGTCTGTTTGCTTACTTTTTATTAAAATGCACACTCATAGAATAATACATGCCTACCATTACTTCTTGATTTAATTGCATTTTATTTTGATTGTATTCCCTGATTCTATATAAGAAAAATGCTCATAAATGATCTTTTAATATTTTAAGTAAATAATTTTTATTTTCTTTCAGGGAAAGGAAATAAGACATTAACTCCACTGGATGACCCGACTATCTTGGGGATACCACCCCTTCACGCCAAGCATCTTATCTCCAATATTCTCAAACGTTCCTATGCAGAATACTAGAACAGTCAGTGCTAGGTTCTATAGAAAGAAACAACTCAACTTTTCTCAGCTGTGGTTCTAGATTGGAGGTAAAGGAGAAGAAAGCAGAGAAAAGGGTGATTAGTAACTAAGAGATGTGACGAAAAGGAAATCCAAAGGACTCCTCAAAGGAAGCTGGAATGTTTATTTTTTATAATTTTAAGTGTATATGATTATATACAAATTAGAACTGGTTAAAGGGATACCATATGCTAGATATTCAATGCAAGGAAGTGACACAAGAGAGAGAAAGAATTTTTTTTTTTTTTTTAGACAGAGTCTCTCTCTGTCACCAGGCTAGAGTGCAGTGGTCTGATCTCGACTCACTGCAACCTCCGCCTCCTGGGTTCAAGAGATTCTCCTGCCTCAGCCCCCAAGAAGCTAGGACTACAGATATGTGCCATCACAGCCAGCTAATTTTTGTATTTTTAGTAGAGACAAGGTTTCATCATATTGGCCAGGATGGTCTCGAACTCTTGACTCTGTGATCTGTTCGTTTTGGCTTCCCAAAGTGCTGGAATTACAGGTGTGAACCAGGGCACCAGGCCAATAGAAAGAAATTATTTAGGTAGATAGTGAGGGAAGAGGAGTCCTGGGCAAGGCTTCCCTTTTAACAAAAAGCAGCCCCAAAATCATTGCTTTTCTAACAAAGAGCAGCCCAAGAAATTGAGCTGTAAACATAGATAAACAAGCTGAAAACTTGCGTGGGTGAATGCTGGCAGCTGTGCCAATAGAAAAGGGCTACCTGGAAGTCCATCAGACTCACAGCAGATCTCTCAGCAGAAATCCTTCAAATCTAGAAGAGGGTGCGGGCCAATATTCAACATCCTTAAAGAAAAGAACTTTCAACCTAGAATTTCATATCCAACCAAACTAAGCTTCATAAGCAAAAGAGAAATAAAATCCTTTATGAACAAGCAATTGCTGAGAGATTTCATCACCTCAGACATGCCTTACAAGAGCTCCTGAAGGAAGCACTAAACATGGAAAGGAACAACCAGTACCAGCCACTCCAAAAACATACCAAATGGTAAAGAGCATTGAAACAATGAAGAAACTGCATCAACTAATGGGCAAAACAACCAGCTAGCATCAAAATGGCAGGATCAAATTCACACATAACAATATTAACCTTAAATGTTAATGGGCTAAATGCCCCAATCAAAAGACACAGACTGGCAAGTTGGACAAAAAGTCAAGACCCGCTGGTGTGCTGTATCCAGGAGACCCATCTCACATGCAGGGATACCCATAAGCTCAAAATAAAGGGATGGAGGAAGATTTACCAAGCAAATGGAGAGCAAAAAAAAGCAGGAGTTGCAATCCCAGTTTCTGATAAGACAGACTTTAAACCAACAAAGATTAAGAGACAAAGAAGGGCATTACATAATGGTAAAAGGATCAATACAAGAAGAGCTAATGATCCTAAATATACATGCACCCAATACAGGAGCAGCCAGATACATAAAGCAAGTTCTTAATGACCTACAAAGAGACGTAGACTCCCACAAAATAGTAGTGGGAGACTTTAACATTCCACTGTCAATATCAGACAGATCAATGAGACAGAAAATTAACAAGGATATCCAGGACTTGAACTCAGATCTGGACCAAGCAAACCTAATAGACATTTATAGAACTCTCCACCCCAAATCCACAGAATATATTCTTCTCAGCACCACATCCCACATACTCTAAAATCGACCACATAATCAGAAGTAAATCACTTCTCAGCAAATACAAAAGAATGGAAATCATAACAAACAGTCTCTCAGACCACAGTGCAATCAAGATAAAACTCAAGATTAAGAAACTAACTCAGAACCGCACAACTTCATGGAAAATGAACAACTAGATCTTGAATGCTGACTGGATAAACAATGAAATGAAGGCAGAAATAAAGATGTTCTTTAAAATCAACGAGAATGGAGACACAATGTACCAAAATCTCTGGGACACATTTAAAACAGTGTCTAGAGGAAAATTTATAGCAAGAAATATCCACATGAGAAGCAAGGAAAGATCTAAAATCGACATCCTATCATCAAAATTGAAAAGGCTAGAGGAGCAAGATCAAAAAAAACCTCAAAAGCTAGTAGAAGACAAGAAATAACTAAGATCAGAGCAGAAGTGAAGGAAATAGAGACACACACACAAAAAAGAAAACCTTCAAAAAATTAATAAATCCAGAAGCTGGTTTTTTGAAAAGATCAACAAAATAGAGAGACCACTAGCCAGATTAATAAAAAAGAAAAGAGAGAAGAATCAAATAGATGCAATAAAAAATGATAAAGGGGATATCACCACTGATTCTACAGAAATATAAACCACCATCTGAGATTACTACAAACAACTCTATGCACATAAACCAGTAAACCTAGAAGAAATGGATAAATTCCTGGACTGTTGCACCCTCCCAGGCCTAAAGCAGGAAGAAGTTGAAACCCTGAATAGACCAATAACAAGGGCTGAAGTTGAGGCAGCAGTTAAGAGCCTACCACCCAAAAAAAGCCCAGGTCCAGATGGGTTCATAGCTGAATTCTACCAGACATACAAAGAGGACCTGCTACCACTCCATCTGAAACTATTCCAAAGAATCCTTTCCAAATCATTTTATGAGACCAACATCATCCTGATACCAAAACCTGGCAGAGACTCAACAAAAAAAGAAAACTTCAGGTCAATATCCATGATGTACATCAATGCAAAAAACTTTAATAAAATACTGGCAAACTAAACACAACAGCACATCAAAAAGCTTATCCACCATGATCAAGTTGGCTTCATCCCAGGGATGCAAGGCTGGTTCAACATATGCAAGTCTATAAACATAATTCACCACATAAACAGAACCAAAGGCAAAAACCACACGATTAACTCAATAGATGCAGAGAAGGCCTTTGACAAAATTCAACAGACCTTTATGCTAAAAACTCTCAATAAACTAGGAATTGACAGAACGTATCTCAAAATAATAAAAAGCTATTTATGACAAACCCACAGCCAATATCATACTGAATGGGCAAAAACTGGAAGCATTCCCTTTGAAATCTGGTAATAGACAAGGATGCCCTCTGTCACCATTTTTATTCAATATAGTACTGGAAGTTCTATCCAGAGCAATCGGGCAAGAAAAATAAATAAACGGTATTAAATTAGGGAAAGGAGGAAGTCAAATTGTCTCTATTTGCAGTCGACATGATTGTATACTTAAAAGACCCCATCGTTTCAGCCCAAAATCTCCTGAAACTGATAAGCAACTTCAGCAAAGTCTCAGGATAAAATATCAGTGGGCAGAAATCACAAGCATTTCTACACACCAATAACAGACTTAAAGAGAGCCAAATCAAGAATGAACTGCCATTCACAATTGCTACAGAGAGAATAAAATACCTAGGAATACAACTAACAAAGGATGTAAAGGACCTCTTCAAGGAGAACTACAAACCACTGCTTAAGGATATAACAGAGGACACAAACAGATGGAAAAATATTCCATGCTCATGGTTAGGAAGAATCAATATCGTGAAAATGGCCATACTGCCCAAAGTAATTTGTAGATTCAATGCTATCCCCATCAAGCTGCCTATGACCCTCTTCACAGAACTGGAAAAAAAAAAACAGCTTAAACTTCACATGGAACCAAAAGAGAGCTGGCATAGCCAAGTCAATTCTAAGCAAAAAGAACAAAGCTGGAGACATCATGCTGCTGGATTTCAAACTATGCTACAAGGCTATGGTAATCAAAACAGCATGGTACTGGTACCAAAACAGAGATATAGACCAATGGAACAGAACAGAGGCCTCAGAGGCAATGCCACACATCACAACCATCTGATCTTTAACAAACCTGACAAAAACAGGCAAAGGAGAAAGGATTCCCTGTTTAATAAATGGTGTTGGGAAAACTGGCTAGCCATGTGCAGAAGGCAGAAACTGGACCCCTTCCTGACACCTTACACTAAAATTAACTCCAGATGGATTAAAGACTTAAACATAAGACCTAACACCATAAAAACCCTAGAAGAAAACCTAGGTAAAACCATTCAGGACATAGGCATAGGCAAGGACTTCATGACTAAAACACCAAAAGTATTGGCAACAAAAGCCAAAATAGACAAATGGGGTATAATTGAACTCTAGAGCTTCTGTACAACAAAATAAACAATCATTAGAGTGAACTGACAACAAACAGAATGGGAAATAAATTTTCCAATCTACCCATCTGACAAAGGGCTAATATCCAGAATCTACAAAGAACTAAAACAGATTTACAAGAAAAACAAAACAAAACAAAACAAAAAAAACCCATTCAAAAGAGGGCAAAGGATATGAACAGACACTTTTCAAAAGAAGACACGTATGAGGACAATAAACATATGAAAAAATGCTCATGATCACTGGTCATTAGAGAAATGCAAATCAAAACCACATTGAGATACCATCTCATGCCAGTTAGAATGGAGATCATCAAAAAATCTGGAGACAACAGATGCTGGTGAGGATGTGAAGAAATAGGAGCACTTTTACACTGTCGGTGGGAGTGTAAATTAGTTCGACCATTGTGGAAGACAGTGTGGCAATTCCTCAAGGACCTAGAAATAGAAATTCCATTTGACCCAGCAATCCCATTACTGGGTATATATCCAAAGGACTATAAATCGTTCTATTATAAAGACACATGCATACATGTGTTCACTGCGGTACTGTTTATGACAGCAAAGACCTGGAACCAACCCAAATGCCCATCAATGATAGACTGGACAGGGAAAATGCAGCACATATACATCATAGAATACTATGCAGCCATAAAAAAACCGATCAGTCTGTGTCCTTGGTAGGGACATGGATGAACCTGGAAACCATCATTCTCAGCGAACTGACACAAGACCAGAAAATCAAACACCATATGTTCTCACTCACAGGCAAGTGTTGAACAATGAGAACACATGGACACAGGGAGGGGAGCAACACACACTGGGGTCTGTTGGTGGGGGGAAATAGGGGAGGGACAGCAGCGGGGTAGGGAGTTGGGGAGAGATAGCATGGGGAGAAATGCCAGATATAGGTGATGGGGATGGAGGCCGCTAACCACATTGCCATGCGTGTACCTATGCAGCAATCCTGCATGTTCTTCACATGTACCCCAGAACTTAAAGTGCAATAAAATATATATATTTTAAAAAAGAAAAGAAGAAAAGGACTAGCTGGAAGCCAGGTATGTTCAACATGGAGGGACCATTTTCCACGTTCTTTGTCACCACATGTACAGTAAAGAACCAGGCAACATGGTACCTGCCAAGCAAAGAACCCATCAGCATAATAAAATATTAGGGTGAGGTGGCCAGGTTTTTCACATGCTGTACAAATAGCACACCTCATCCTAACCAGTTTTTTGCACCTTACGCAAATAGCACACCTAGTCCGACCAATTTTTTATGCCCTATGTAAAACAGACACTGCCTCCTCAAGCTCATCTATAAAACCCATTGCATCCCACCACAGAACCAGCAACCCATTTTTCTGGGACCCCTCTCTCTGCAGCAGAGAGAGCTATTCTCTTTCTCTTGCCTATTAATCTGACGCTTTTAACCTCACTTTGTGTGTCCATGTCCTTGATTTCCTTGGTGTGAGACAATAAACCTTGAGTATTTACGTCAGACAATGACGCCACTTCAGTACCATGGCATTAGGAACAACTGATTATGCCCCCGGGAGCATAGCCTACGTTCTTAAGATTCTTACATGAGGATTTTGTTGTCCTGTGATTAAAAAAAGAGGGATTTCGTTGCTTGGTTATTCATTTTGGTGTTTTGTTTTGTTTTTTTTTTTTAAAGAAAGAAAGAAAATTTGCTATTTGCAGAGAGAAAACCTCTAAACTCAAATGTGAGCTTTATCTATGACATTCAGCGACAGAGCTTCCCGACTACTCTGGAAACTCTTTGAAATAGCCTGGTGATATATGAATAGACACACCCATTTGTGGTGGAGGTCAAGGATATGTTCTAACCACCAAATGGGAAGTCTGGGCATTTTTGTTTCTTTTTGTTCTCAGACATAGATCCATTCTTTACATATACATCGTTTGAATTCACACCATCAACTTGAGAATCCATTTTCAAGAACAATAATATCTTTAAAAAGCAATGATGTAGTATGTTTCAGTTTTGAATATATAGCTACCAGCTTCCAATTAGACATCAATGGAAATTACATATTTCCCATTTGTTTAACACCAGAGAGAAAAAACACTTCCACATGATTAGATAAAAACCCAGCTTTTGTGTTGTCAGCATAAAATGTCCTTTATGTTTTTCTCTTTTTCAGCTCTTCTGTTATATAAAAGCAAAGATTTCAGCAGAAACTTATGAAAGAAGACAGACCCCAAAAAAAGTCCCTTATTTGGAAGTTGACGTGTGATGCCAATTCTGAGAGTCTACAATGGCTTTTGAAATAACTTGTATAAGCCCAGAAGTCTATGTAACAACTTCATGAAATGATGTGGAGTAAGATAAAAGAAAACTTTGATCCAAATCGAAGAATAAAGCCAAGGTTAAATTAAGCTGTGTTTACCAGCAGTTATAAATCAATGACAAATGAATGTACTTTTATATTTAAAAGATATGTAAATATCTTTCAAAGAAATATATATATTTAAAAGAAAATACGTTTATATTTTCTTTTTAAAAAGCTTTGTTACATCATTTCTGTTTAAATAAAGAAACTTTTATGAAAAGAATTTAAAAGTAAGAAAATATGTTACTGAAGATTATATCTAGTTCAGAATGTAGTCAGGTTACCTATTCCTATTCAATAGGAGCCTAACTAGTTAAATTAAAAAGTGACTTAACCTCCTTAAAATAGGCTCTGCAAATAGAAATGCTAAACAGTAATTTCAAATAGCACAGCCCCTTTGAATATTTTAGCTAGTGGTCAGAGCATGCTAAGGAAAAGGCATGCTCAGCTAACACCTGCAGCATTTGATGAGAAAACTACCTCATCTCAATGCTGAGGTGGACAAGTATTTATGGAAAGAAACTGGTGAGCAATATAACTCTTCACAAGCATGGGCTTTTGTCATACTGACTTAGGAATGTTCATGTTTTTCACTCTCTCTCTCACAGTTTTACCTCTTCTCCCTTCAGTCCAACCCAGCCTCTACCTGAATCAGCCCACCACAGTCTAGGTGCCGGCCTCAGATCTACTTATGCTATTGGTGTGACAGAGCCTAAGAGGGAACTCATTTGGCGAGGGTTGCCAAGCCAATTGCAGCAGTTACTTGGGCAAGAATTAAGAGTGATGTCTAAGCCCATGAAACGCAGGTGGGCAGAAGGTCAGGTGGGCAATAAGAGAGCTAAGTTTGAAGAGTTGGGGAGTAGATTTCAATATGGCCAGAGATAAGATCTAATCCTAGCAAGAGTCTACGACATTTAGGGGGATGATGGAGAGTGAAAAGAAGCAGGAATCCTCAAGGACCACCATCGGACTTTATTATTACAAATGAAAGCCTCTAGTCATGGTAGATCAATGCAAGCATCCAGTTATCCACAAGCATTGCCAAAGTGTTCTTACGCTATTGCCCACATTCTATTCTCTAAGTAGGATATATCCATAAATAACCTCTTCTGAAGAGTTATAAAATTGTCACATTGAGAAGAATACCTGGAGGTCATAATAAGAAAGATATAACTGAAGCTTTGTCTTTTGTGAGTAAACATCCTGATATGGATGAACTGGAAATGACTAATGCTTTTCTTCTTTCCTTGCCAAAAGGCAGCTATTGGCTTAATTGAATAGAAACAGAAAAGCCTTTTTCTCCATAAATGGAATGGAACTCAAGTGACTTTCATAGACAGAAAAAAAATGAAGCTCTCATTAGATTATTTATGGAAGTAATCCAGCTTTGAAATAATAACACTCTCTTAGTGGTTTTCCATGGAACTATTACAATAGGTAGCTACATGCAAACTCAAAGCTGGTTCAACTGAATCCTCTGAACCATAACTCCATGGATACCACAGAAATATGAGGATGGAACAAAAGGTGAATGTGTACAGGTAAAAATAAGAGTGACATAAAACAAAGCAATGAAAAGATTTGATGGGAGACATCGATGCAAAAAAAAAAAAAAAAAACTTTCCCATTTATTTTTTGGTAGAATATGGAAACCCTAAGTCTGACTATTCTGTTATGAAGCTAGTAGCCTCTGTGCTGTTTCTCAGCCCTGCCTCCTTCCCTTTGTGGTCATATTTTATTCTTACACCCATGAAAATCTAATTCAAGTAGACTTCTTGCACGCAACCCTTGTTTATTTAGATTATTTTAAAATCTGTATCAAAGGAATGAGTAATTGAATTAATGTGTAACGTGAATACTGTTTACCCTTTCCCACCTTCTTCCAGCTTAATGTCCTCCCATTCATTTTTCACTTTCCAGAAGTTGAAGGAAATGCCAATCATATGTGGAGAATTCTATTTCAGTACATAATAAGGGAATTTTCTTGATTGTTCATGTTCTCTGCACTCTAGGTTTTTTGGTGCTTTTTATATCTTCCATAATCATGGAAACTCCCCCCAAACAATGTAATTTTACTGTTACATTTATTAATAAAATCCAACAAGCTTTTTTTAAATAAATCCATTTTTTTTCAGAGAATAGGATTACAACCTCTGCATTTTTTTTTTTTTTTTTTTTTTTTTGCTCTCATTTGCTTGGTAAATCTTCCATCCCTTTATTTTAAACCTATGTGCGTCTTTGCATGTGAGGTGGGTCTCCTGAATACAGCACACCGATGTGTCTTGACTCTTTATCCAATTTGCCAGTCTGTGTCTTTTGATTGGGGCATTTAGCCCATTGACATTTATGGTTAATATTGTCATGTGTGAATTTGATCCTACCATTTTGATGCTAGCTGGTTGTTTTGCCCATTAGTTGATGCAGTTTCTTCATAGTGCCAATGGTCTTTACAATTTGGTACATTTTTGCAGTGGCTGGTACTGGTTGCTCCTTTCCATGTTTAGTGCTTCCTTCAGGAACTCTTGTAAGGCAGGCCTGATGGTGATGAAATCTCTCGGCAGTTGCTTGTCTATAAAGGATTTTATTTCTCCTTCACTTACGAAGCTTAGTTTGGCTGGATATGAAATTCTGGATTGAAAATTCTTTTCTTTAAGGATGTTGAATATTAGCGCACACTCTCTTCTGGCTTGTAGGGTTTCTGCCAAGACATCTGCTGTGAGTCTGATGGGCTTCCCTTTGTGGGTGACCTGACCTTTCTCTCTGGCTGCCCCTAGCACTTTTTCCTTCATTTCAACCCTTGTGAATCTAACGATTATGTGCCTTGGGGTTGCTCTCCTACAAGAATATCTTTGTGGTGTTCACTGTATTTCCCAAATTTGAATGTTGGCCTGCCTTGCTAGGTTGGAAGATTAGAAATGAAATCCATTCTTTTCTATCTTGTGTGAGTTTGGAAGCCACAATGTCAATGTTGTCTTAACATTAAATCTTAGTCAAACAGGACCATGGCTCATTTTTTATGTAAGCATATTTGATATGGCTTTGTTGTTTTAGTAAACAATTCAAGCAGTATAGAAAAATACAAAAGGAACATAATTATCACCTGAATTCCAGCACTTAGATATTTCCAATGTTAGCATTTCTCTGAACATACACTCCAATGTATCTCTGTGCCTTCAGACACATATAAAAATGAAGACATAAATTTACATTAAGCAGATCTTTCTATTCAGGCTGTTTGAAACGTGATGTTTTTCACTCAGCCATATCTTGGACATGTGATTCCATGCTCATAAAATCAGAACTCCTCACAGCTTACAAGGCTGAATGTGATCTGGTCCTGTCTACCTTTTCTACAGCATTGGCAACTTCTCCCACCTTAGTCATCTCACTGGACTCCTTGTCATTCCTCAAGAACACAAAGCTTAGTCCTACCTAATGGCCTTTATATTTTCTGATTTCTTCTTTCTGGAATGCTCTTCCTTCAGTTTTTTCTTTGAGAGACCACCTCATGCTTGACACTCAGCTGAAATGTCCTCTATTCAGAGATCTCCCATGATGATTTTCCCTGAAGGGGCTACTCAGGACCTCTACATTTAATCACCCTGAGTTATTTTTATAATAATTTTATCTCTGTCTGAAGCAACTTGATTAAGTTTTCAAATGACTGAGACATTATTAATTGAATTATCTTAACAATAAAAAGATTGGTAAACTGACCAACTATACTTCAAGCAAATCAAGACATTATGTAAAGCCAAGACTCCAAGAACAATGAGCATGACTTTAGAATAATTCAGGGATCCTTGACTTGTATCTACAAACACAAAAGAACAACTGGAATTTCATCCGGAGCATACAAGAATCATCACAGTTATTGCTTATAAGTTAAAGAGTTTAAACCATCCTGGTATAGCTTTCTTTATTAAGAAAGCTATATTTATAAATACATAATATTTATAAACAGCAAGACAGTTGTCAAAATCTAAATTTTAGGTTATGTAAGCTTCCAAAAAAAATTATCTTTATGTTGTAAGGAAGGTTAAAAGTTTAACTTCAATGATGAGTCCCCTAAGATATAAAAATGGTAATAAAATATGTTTTCTCAAAATCTACTCACTAATAAACAAACTGGCAATGAAGTCTGTAGCCAGATTTTTCCGTGAGTCATTGAAAATATAAATAATATTATCATTTGAGAAAACATGGATCTCATCTCTAAGAGGAAAATTTTTAGAAACATTGAGGAAGAATGACCTGGTTCAATTAACATGAAAATCTCAGACATTTGAAGAAAAAGGAGACTAATGATTCTAAAAATCATTTAATAAAGAGCAGTTTATTTGATTTAAAATAAAAATGAAAACCACTATTTTGAGGGCTGTTTGCTTATTTCTTAGTAATAAACTTACAGGGCTCTAGGACTCTCAGAAGTATCCTGAAAAATATGAAAGTGGGCACTAAACATATACATTAAGGAATATTAGTAGAAAAAAATTCCTACAGAATTCAAGACAAAATGCTTATGGTTCACTTAAATTAAAAAATATTTGTTCCAATTTAAAGGTCGCTTTAAAATCAAGCATTTCTTTCTTCCTGTTGAGTTATAGTTTTTGAGACAATTTAGGATCTTCAGTTGGCCATGAATGACTATTGAGTATGGACGTATTTCCTCTACCCAGAACTTGAACTCATTTAGTGAGTGAAGCATTGTTAATTTCATAAATGTAAAGAAAATTCACTTGTAGAAACACCTGCTGTAACTGAATCATTGTGTTGAGCATTTTGAAGTTGTCAAATGAAATTAAGTGACGAGAATCATTTTGGAGATGGTTGTTTTATACTACTGGGGTGAGTCAATTTTCTGTCCTTTTATTAAGCATGTTACAAGACTACAGTGTTCTTCACATTACTCCCCAAATACAATAATCAAAGTCTACCATTCCACTTGCACAGCTTTCATATCCAGTCTTTCTAGTGCTTGCTCTCCACAGGTTTTTAAGGGTTTCTATGATTGCATGTACACATTCCACAATTCTCTGTAGGTTGTTGCATATCCATTGTCAATTCAGGCAGCTGCCCCACAGATCTCTACTGCTGCAATTCTCCAAAGTCCAGACCACAGTGTTCAATATACTTTCTTAAAGACTGGGGCATTATGAAAGGAAATGGAAAGTCAAAGAAAGGAAACTTAAAAACGGAATTATTTCTCCTCCTAAAGACAGTTGGTCACGTCTCCTCACTGGAAGTCTCTCAACTGATCTTCATCCTCCTTAATGTCAACGCTTACAGCCACCAGGTTACTTTACATAGACAGAAGCACTCTAAAGGGGCCATTACCTTTCATTGTTCTCCCTACTTAATCAACATATAAAATCATGAAATGTATAGGGATGTCACTCTGCCCACAAGCGTCAAGGTTTCCTATAATAGAACAGTTGAATTTTTCTTTATTCCTAACTTTTCCACTCCAGAATGGCATTTTGGATTTACCTTTGGATAACTGGAAGGGAGCATTAGAGTTTTGCTCAAAAGAAAAGCGCAAACTTGACCCAAAGATAAATTATGCCTCTACCCGTACAGCAACAGAGAAAACTACCAACAGCTTAAAAATAATAATCTGATAGTTTGAATGAATAAATAGATCTGAGAAATATTAAAATGTTGTGGAATAATATAACTTAATTTTATGTAAATGTATTTTATATAAGGAGATACATAGACAGTAAGCGTACAGAAACATGAGCAGGGAAGCCCTTCAGCAATCTTAAAATATTGGTTGTTTATGAAGAAGACAGAATGCTGTGAAAAATAATACAAATGAGACTTCAGTTCTATAAGATTTTAGTTTCAAAAACAAAGGGAAAAAATAACAAAATATTTACATATTATAAAGCCAGGTGAATGAATAAATATGTTTAGCAGTTACGTTCTGATATTTGCAGAGTGGCTTATGGCTGGGAGATTATTCCATAGATAGCAACCATAAAGTGGGGACAACATTTAAGAAACAACGATTTGACATCACTGTAGCATGACCAATAGAAGGTAGAAGCCAGGAGGGAATTATATTGTGTAATCTAAGTATATTAAGCTTTTCCACTTTGTATATTTTCCAGTCCGTATGTCTCACCTACAATTCAAGCAGAAGGATGTAGGCTTATTGATTTCAGTTGTCAAAGGGCAGAGTTTGGATCTGAGAGTACCTGTGGAAAATAACTGGAAAGCTAAAATAACTTAGCAGAGATTTGGCTGCTCTGCTTTACAGAGAAGAACCTAGAGTCTGCAGTGGGAGTTTAGTTTAACATCTTGGGCTTTCTACATACTCATCCAAATAAAATTTAAAAACAACCTCTTGCCTAACAAACTTAAAACCAAATGTCGATTAATCATCCAGTAATTTAATTTTCTACTATGTTGCTATACACTAGACATGATGACTGACACCCTGTAGAGATCTGGATTCTATTATATTCCTCTGAAGTGTGTTGATATGCTTTTCTATCGGGTGGTTAGATTAACAGATATGCAAATCTCCCCAGCTCCCAGGCAATCAAACAGCTGTGGTAATGGTAATGACAATGACTGAGCAGAAGGGGAACCTTTCTCTCTGGCCAGTTGGCCTGATTCTTAGTGGTGTCAAGAATGTGCAAGGCAATCTACCACTTTTTGCTCTCTATCCCATCATGACTTAGCCCAGATGCAGAGGCAGTTATATGAAATGTACAAGTTCTAAGAGTGGGGAGACTAAATCCCTAGTTTCTTTGACAGAGGAATGAAGGGTAGTAGGTGATGAATAGCAGGAGTCAGAAAATGTCAGGAATGTTACAGAGAGGACAGAGGTAAAGAAAATGATCTTATAAATGGTGTACAAACTTTTGATCTCACTTTAAAACTGTGAATGCATTCACCTAATACTAAACAGCAAGGTTCAACTGAGAACAGAACTACACTAGATCCCTGAACGGATCCCAAACTGGCCACAGGTGGCGTACACAAAGGACCAATGAGAAAAGTGCTACATGTTAATAGACTTTGAAAACAGAATGGGCACAGTACCACAATCTATAGAAAGGTGGGTATGTTAGAACCTGAACATAAACAGTTTAATTGTCCAGCTTAAAGAAAAAATATTTTCCGTGAGATTTAAATAAGACCTATAAATTGCTTTGGCCGTATGTCCGTTTTAACTATACTGATTCTTCCCATTCATGAGTACAGAATGATTTCCCATTTGTTTTTGTCATCTCTAATTTTTTTTTAGCAGGATTCTATAATTCTCATTGTGGAGACTATTCAACTCCATGGTTAGCTGTATTCATCAGTATTTTATTCTTTTTATGGCTACTTGAGAGTGGAGGGCAGGAGGAGGCAGACGATGGAAAAACTACATATCAAGTTCCTATGCTTATTACCTGGGTGATGAAATAATCTGTACACCAAACCCCCACGACATGCAATTTACCTGTATAAAAAACCTGCACATATATCACTGAACCTAAAAGTTAAAAAAAATAGAAAATAAACAAAATCTACAGTCACCTAATGAGTATTCAAAATATCCAGGACATAATCCAAAGTTATTTGATAAACAAAACGTAAGGAAAATTTCAACATCTTATAATTCATAGATGCTAATTTCAAAATTACCTGGATATATTGATATTATTAGATAATGCCTACAAAGCAGCTCTCATAACTATGCTCCAAGAAATAAGGTAAGCATTCAGAAAACAAACAGCAAGATAAAAAGTCTCAGCATGTGAACAGAATACATAATAAAAGAGCCAAATAAAAATTCCAGAACCAAACAGTATAATAACCAAATAAAAAATTTACGTGATGAGCTCAATAACAAAATGAAAGTGAGAGGAAAGAAAGCCTTAGTGAACTTAAATACAGATTACTAGAAATTGTCTAAGCCACACACAAAAAAGAAAAACGACATTAATAAAAAACCAAGTCTCAGAGCCTCGTGGGGCCATATTAAAAGATCTAACATTCATGTCATTGACACATTAATATCAAATGAAAAGGACAAAGAGGGCAGAAAAATTTTTGAATAAATAATGGCTAAAAACTTCCTAAATTTGGAAAAAGATGTAAACTTATGAATTCAAGTTTATTAAGATAGTATAAACTAAAATAAATTTATGCCTTATTTCTTACTCTTATCAGTCTGTTTAACCCGTGCAACTATTTCATAATATAGATTAATTTGCTAAATATAAGCTGTAATTTGTAAACTATCTCTTACCTGAAAATGAAAAGTGGTACCATATAAAATGTGAATTAAGCAGAATGTATCTTTGACTCTTTAACACATTGCCTTTCTACTCCCCCTCCCCGCTGCTGCCATATACTTCCTCTAGACATGTGCTATACAACGTAGGAGCCATTAGCCACATTTGGCTATTCAAATTTTAATTTATATTAATTAAAATTAAATAAAATTTCAAGTTTCAGTTCCTCAGTCACAGTAGTCACATTTCAAGTAATCAGTAGTCACATGTGGCTAACTACTACTATATGGAACAGCCCAGCTATAGAACATTTTCATCATTGCAGGACTTCTAATGGACAGAGTTGGTCTAGACTCTGAGTCCTTCTATCCCCTCTCCGGCCAGAATTCTACCTACCCAGGGCACTCCTTCCCAAGTATCTTGAGATCTTTCTTCCTTCTACTTCTGTTACCCTCATAACTTCCCTGAGCCTTTTCATGATGTCCCATAAAAAGCATGATTTTGTAATTCCTTCTTTAAGGACCTTTCTCACAACTTAAATAACTTGATAAAATAGTTCCTGCTTAGGCAATCTGTGAATGCATAGAGTTCACATGTTCTCTCCCCAAGATAACACATTGGTATTCTAGCTGAAAGCTTCTGGGGACATGCATTTACAGAAAGTCAGCTCTCAAAGTGGTGGCTTTAGGAACCATGGTAGCCTGGAAGCTTGTTGAACAAACCTCAGAATACAAGCACCTTTAGAGCACCTTTCAAATTACATTACCCTGTTGGCCTGTTCAGCTACATTGGTAAATGTAGGTGAACATTGGGTCACTGGGCTGATTTGTCCCCTAGGAATGCTGGAATGTCCTTCAGTGTTACCGTAAGAGGCATAATATTTATACACCTAATATGATGTCTATGAATAGTAGTTCGAAAGAAATGTTTGTTTTTCTTGTAACTGAAATTTGCTAGAGTTCAGGATAGGGTTTTGGTATCAGAATCCATTTACTCTGTCAATTCTGGGCTCCCTGCCAAAGGATCACACAAACAACAGTTAATAGCAAAATAAGAGATAATATAAGGCCCTTAGTAATAGCTTGATAAACGTTTCCTTCTCCTCCAGTATAGGACTTTGACCAAAACTCAACTAGAAAATACAGCTTAGGCCAACAGATATGAAAAACCAACAAAAAGACTTCCTTACTTCCTAAGAGATGATTAGGTAGGTAAACAAACTAGTTTGCCCTGTGGTTCATTCACTGGGTTAGAGAGAGGCTGCTGTGCCCTTGCCTGCCATCCACATGCAACAAGAAAGACAGGAAATATCCCCTCCTCCTCAGAAGGGCCTGGGTCTCTAAACATGCTCAGGAAAAAAAGGTAAAGGAGAAAAGCAGCCAGGACAGCCTCAGGAGAAAGTCAAGGGCTGTGTCCAATGTTCCAAATCTGGACTCAGTGGGTTGCTTCCTCATCATGTCATTTAACTTGCTTTCTCTACGTAGAAATTTTATATAACTAAACTTCCTTCTTTACATATATATAAATATAAATATATATAAGCAGATAGATATAAATATAATCTATATTTATATATTACATTCATATCAGTAGCCTCTCTCCAGTATTTTGTTTGCTTATTTGGGGATTTTAATTATCTTTTGTCGTTCTTTGAAGTAATCCACGCACATAGCACTCATAGTGAAGTAGTACTGAAAGGTTTATTTTAAAAAGACGCAGTATTCTCCCCTCCCCCTGCCCTTCCCAGAAGCTACACTTCAGTCTCCTTATAGCTATTCCTTCTGGTAGTCACTGCACATTATAAAATTCTGGTAGTTACTGGATATTATTTTTAAGATATTTTGTTAAGGGAAATGTCAAACACATGCAAAAGTGAGAAAAGAGCACGCTGAACTCACCCTATGTACTCATATCTTAGTTTCAGTTGTTATCCCATTTTGTCTATTCAGCTACCCATTTACTCACCAACCTCAAGTGTATTATTCTGAAGGAATACAAGACAGCATATCATTTTAACCAAAAATATACCATTCATTATATATCACTAAAAGAACAGGTCTCTTTTCAAATACATAGATTTCCATTTGTCTCATACTTTTTCCTTACAGTTGGTTTAAACAAATTACCATGCAAGATGCATTTTTTGCTATATCATTTAAATATTCCTTTAAAAAAAAAAAAGAAAGAAAGAAACTGTAGTCTTAGCTCTCAACTGGGGCAATTTTGTCCCCATAAGACATTTAACAATCTCTAGAGATATTTTTGTTTTCATAACTTGGTTGAGAAGAAAGGGGAGCGTTCCAATGGCATATCGTGCGTAGGGGCAGAGATGCTGCTAAAAGCTCTAAAACACAGGACAGCCCCAACAGCACAGAATCATCTGGCATAATATATATACCAGGATAGTATTCCCTGCCTCCTCCTCTTATTTCTTGAAGGAATCAGCTCATTTGACCCCTAGGGTTTATCACATTCTGGATTTTGATGAGGGCTCCCTCATTTTGTCTTGAAACATGTTTCTCATTCCCTATACTTTCTGTAAATTAAGAATAAAGATGGAACACATGAACATACTAAGCCAACAGAGAACACTGAAATATCAAAATTTCCATGTGAAAATGTGAATCAAGCGGTTGAGTCATAGGAAGGTCTACAGGTTTTTTATCTATTTATTTATTTTTTTGAAAGTTCATCCCTCTTGCTTTTGTAGAACAGGGACATTGATGCCTGGTGATAGGAGGTGGCTAAGTTCATAATCAAATTTCCTGAGTCGTTGCCTCTTTGAAATTCGAGATAGAGCTCTATTATTTTAGAATAAAGTTTTGATCAGATTAAGGCTTGATATTTTTGGCTAGCATATTTCATAAGTGGCAATGTGTACTGGCATTAGAAGGCACGTACTATCTGGTTGTCTCTTTTGCTAGCAGCTGTTCATGACCCTTGCCTAAAGCCATTATTTCATTAGGGTTTCCTCAACAGTGTTTTAAAATAGTTCATTTCTTCCTATTGAAATATTAATGAAAATACCTTTACTTTTTTTGATGATGAAGTTAATCAATGTTCACCATTTAAAAATACAAATACATGTTTAGTTTTCTTTGGATGGTAATACCAGCCCCCCAAAATAACTGCTCTAAAACTTTGGCTTATATTTTTCCACATTTTTAGCTATATATACATGTGTGCAAAGTGTGATTATATAATATACATATTATGATAATTTTGTCTTTTTCATTTTTATTTAAATATATATGGGGAAATATGTTCATGTCTAGTATCTGCATATCTACATTTTTATCTTTTTATCACATTATAAGATTCCATGTGTAAGAAATACCCAAGATAGGTAAATACATTGTGACAGAAATCAGATCAGTAGTTGTCCAAGACTGAGGTGGAGCAGAAGTAGCTGCTTAATGAGTACAGGTTTCCTTCTGTGGTGACAACAGTCAGCAACACCAACTCCCCATTGTGTAAGTGTCCATTCAAAAGTGAGTCCTCCGGGCCCACGCCAGCCCAAGCCAACAGGAGAAAAGACAGTGGTTCCTACTAAACCCTACCAAATTTACAGATTCATGAGCAAAATGTTTGTTGTTGATTTAAGCCACTAAACTCAGAAGCATTTTGTTAGGTAGCTGCATTCTTCATTGTTATTCTTTCCAAATTTTATTTTCAGCATTTTTCATATAAAATTTATTATCAATTTTGTCGATGGTGGATTCTGATTGGTGTATTACTCAATACGCAGATTATTTGTGGAGAAAGTTGATATCTTTTTCATCTTTCCTCCAAAAACATTGTATGTGCTTCTTCATATATTGTTTTATGTCTTTCATGTATGTTTCATAATGTTTTTTACATAAATGTCTTCCTAGACACCTTTTAGCTTTTATTGCTATTGTAAAGTTTGAATATTTTTGTACCAATTGTACATAACTGAATAACAAAGAACAAAATTTAGAGGTTTAAAACAATACTCATAATTGTTCAAAATTTTGTTGGCTGGACATTTGAACTAAGCTCAACTAGGAAAAGGGTACTTTTTCTGGTCCAACCAGGCTCTTTGATGCAGCTGTAGTCATTGGTGGCTTCACTGGCACTGGATTTCCTAGCATGGCTTTATTTACATGCCGTTGTTGGTGCTGGCTGTTAGCCGGTTAGTTTAGCGGGCATCAGCTGGTTAAGCTCATTTCTGGTTCACATGGCCTTTTATCCTAGAGACTAGAGGACACTATTGGACTCATCTAGAGGGCTCTAGACTAGCTACTGGAGTTCCTCACATTATGGAATAGTGTTTCGAAAGAGCCAAAGTGGAAGCTGTAGGACCTCTTGAAACTGAGACTCAAAGCTACATAGCCTTGATTCCCACACCTTCTGTTAGTCAAAGCGAGTCCAAAGCCAGCCCAGATACATGAGTGTAGAAATCAATGCCACTGCTCATGGAAGTAGCTGAAAAGAATCTGTGGTTACTTTTAATATTCCACATTTATCCATCACATATATAATTTGCTATGTAAGAGGAAGTTTTTATTTGTATATAGTAATCTTAAAATGCACCAATCAGCTGAGTTTCTTTAAACCTTTAATATTTTAACAAATAGTCTTCTGGATTTTCTATGCATAAAATTATATCATTTGAATATAATGATAGTTTTTTCTATCTATAATGCACATTTTGTTTTATTTTCTTGCTTATTGTGTTGAATTTTCAAATCGTTGGTAATTTCATCTTTCACACACTAGAAAGAATGTCTTTAAGATATTCTTTAAGAAATAAGATGAAAGATAGTTTCATCTTACTTCACACACTAGAAAGAATATCTTTAGGTTTTAAGTAGCTAATATGATTTTTAATATTAATTTCTAATAGGTTTCTTCTTTTTTTCCAAGATAGGACATGAAATTCAATTAATCAAACTCTTGGGTCATAATAAAAAAAATACTCTTCTCATTATTGGACCATGAACAGCTCTATTTTCTATTTACTTTGTTTAGGATGTTTCTTCTATTTTTCCTTCACTAAGAGTTTGACAATAGATATTGAACTAAATTAAATTCCTCTTCTACATTTATTAATATGATTTTCCTCCTTTAATCTATTATTAGATTATTTTTCATTGTACTGTATTTCTGGACTATATCTTACTTGGTCATTGGAATTATTAGTAGCATATTATTTTTTATTTTTATCTATTTATTTTTGAGAGAGAGTCTTGCTCTGTCACGTCACCCAGGCTATAGTGCAATGGCGTGATCTCAGCTGCAACCTCTACCTCCTGGATTCAAGCAATTCTCCTGCCTCAGCCTCCCAAGTAGCTGGGATTACAGGCACCTGCCATCTCACCCAGCTAATTTTTGTATTTTAGTAGAGATGAGTTTTCACTATGTAGGTTCAAGCTGGTCTTGAACTTCTGACCTCAAATGATCTGCCTGCCTCAACCTCCCAAAGTGCTGGGATTACAGGCACGAGCCACCACACCTGGTCATGGCATATTACTTTATAACTGGCTTGCATGTATTTCTTTAAGGTATATTTTCATTTATAATTTTGCATGAGATTTGTTGTCCTTTTTGTGGGCTTTGTAATCAGGATTACTTTCTCTTATTTTGTTAAGAAGAAACAGATATACTAAGAAATCGTACATTGACAATTAGTTGATAAACTACTTACGGCTCTGTTGAATTTCCTTCCCTAGAACGCTTGTAAAAGCAAAGAAACAAAAATTTTAAAATAAAAATAAAAAAGAACCAAGGTAAGCTTTATATCAAATAGTTTAGGTGCACTACAGCCCTCAAGTAAAGATTAACCCTAAAATTACATCTTATTTCCCAAGGAAGTCTGGCACCACTGAGTTCATACTTCAGTCAGTTTCAGATCAAGTTATCCCGAGTGAGGTAGAGACTGTGAATCAAGTAATTCAGTAGCCCAGACAACCCACATGCGTGGTTAACTAGAACTACTACATTATATCTTTTTCCATTATTATATAACTAAGGTCCACTAAATTATCAATACTCATTATACCTTAAAAATAATTATTTTTTTTTCAACCCAGAACCTAGCTCTAGTCACTGAATCCCTGAGATCATTATTTAAAGGGTTATTTTGAGCCCTAATTTCTTTTTGCCAAAAAATCTCTATAGACTATCAATCGTCTTTGAGATTAATGACAAGAATGCACTACACAGAGGAAAAGTGTATGAATCCTCTTTCTCAGATTATCTTCAAGGTATGCCTTGCAAAACACCATCTACATACATTTTAAGTTTCTATGTGTTCATCGGATACTAACATTAGCAGTTTTGCTCTATTTCAGCTCTCCTGTTTCCATGAATGGTGTTTATACAGGTATTGTGATTTCTTTTTGAAAGTTCCTAAGATTTTGAGTCTGAACACTGGGTTATAACTACTGTTCTTCTACTAATAAACTGGGCAAGTGACTTGATTTCTTCCAATTGTAATAATGTCCACTTACCTATTTGACAAGTTGTCCCAACAAACAGATGAGATAAAGCATACGAATGTTCTTCACAACATACAAAGCAACACTGCTAGTCATTATTTTAGCAAGCAACAATTCAAAATAATAATAGCATTACTGAATGCTTGCTGGTACATGAGGTTTTGTGCTATGGACTTTACATGAATCATTTTATTTAATCCTCTCAATAAACAATGAGACAGATACACTTATTAGGTCAAAAAACTATAGGATTAAAAAAATAATTTTATCAAGGAATTTAGATTTTGAATTCTTAAGTCAGGCTGTATCAATTAGGAGAATTCTGTCATCTTGTTTTCCTTCCTTTGTGACCTTCTCCTAGTCTATGGGCTATGCTGTTTGCTCTTGCAAAGCTACTTTTTATACTGCTATGTAACTGGGAATCCTGGCTTGTATAGACAACGTCAATTCATTTCCTTGTACTCTGACTCTGGTTGGGCTCAGCCAATAGATATCACAAGCCACCGTACCTGTATTTTATTTATGCTTAGGAAAAAAATAAAGAAAACAAGCTTGAATTTGTATTATGCCAAAAAAGTCACATAACCTGCCTTTCCCACCCCTTGTATTTTTCTCCTGGTTTTCATTATTGCCCCTCTATATGCCTTACATCTTCAGAAATATAGCTATGCAGAGTTAAGAAATTATGTTAAGAAATAGTTAAGAAATTAAGATATCTATTTAGAGATATTAAGGATAGTTAAGAAATTAAGATATCTATCTAAAATAATGCCTATCAAGGTGGGCATGTTGGCTCATGTCTGTAATCCTACTACTTTGGGAGGCCGAGGTGGCTGGATGGCTTGAGCCCAGGTATTTGACACCAGCCCGGGGAACATGGCGAAACCCTATCTCTACAAAAAATACAAAAATTAGCCAGACATAGTGGTACACGCGTGTGGTCCCAGCTACTCAGAGGGCTGAGGCAGAAGGATCATTTGAGGCTGCAGTAAGCAGTGATCACACCACTGCACTCCAGGCTGAGTGACAGAGCAAGACCTTGTCTCAAAAAAAAAAAAGAAAAAGAAAAAGAAAGAAAGAAAAGAAAAAAAAAATATCAAAATCAGCCTGGTTGTTTTTCATCACAGCATTGATTCTTAGTTAATTACTTTTAAATTCTGAACTTCTCAGTAATTTTTAGAGATGTGGTATAACTCTAAATCCGATATTAAAGATCAAGTGCTTTGCTACCACAAGCTGTATAGTGGATAGAATAAGATGCCATAATATTGGGTTGGTGCAAATGTAATTGTAGATTTTTTCCCATTACTTTCAATGGCAAAAATTGCAATTACTTTTGCACCAACCTCATAAAATCTTCCCTGACAAAGCCAAAGATTTTTTATGACCTCATGTTTTTAGAAGGTCACAGAAAGGCCGGGTTATTTTCAGAGGAAAGGGATCCAAACGGCAAGATAACATACAGAGAATAATAAATAATAAAAAGTTCTATGTGTGCTTAACCTGGAAGATAGAATTTTGAGGGAGAAAAGAAAAAGATGGTTTTCTTCGGTCTTGGAAGGTGACCACATTCGAAGGTAATTATGTTTGCTCCATATAGCTATTGCGAGTATTATAGGAACCTTTTGGGTAATAAATGAAAAGTGATTGTTGTTAGCTCAATACAAGCATGGTTTGAGCTCAAGTCTAACATCACAGGGGTCAGATCTAGCTGGTAAATTAAAGTTCCATGTGCCACAAAAATTAAGGAACCTCCTGGATGCATTTCTGTAAGCAAAGAGGTCAGTGGGCACAAATCCGTCAACCCAAACATAAAGTCTTCTTCAGTTCAGGGAGAGTGGACTCGGAAATGGATGGTGATGGCTCCTGATTGAGCCTCTTAATGAACTCATGACTGCATCTTCAGCAAGAGAGGGGGAGAGGTAGACAGGTTATTGCCATAAATAATAGCCAAAAGTACCACTTTTATTAACAAGTCTACAAGACGCTGGGGCAAACCAGCTCTGGGTTGAAGTCATGCTGACTAAAAGTTATTTAAAGGGGAATTTTTTTTTCTACTGACTCACAACACAGGAAAGGAAAGCAGCAACAGGGTAAGAAATAAACAGAGGCTGCTTCATGGTAACTGAACATGACTCACTGAGCACATGTGAAACATTCCCTGGATACACCTCAACAAGCTGGGAGTTGAGGGACATTTTAGGTTAATAGAGTCCCATATTATCAGGGGAGACATGGAAAAACCAAGCTCAGGTTATCCACCAGTGTGAAGTCTCAAAACATGAAATAGGTGACCTAGAGAATACACTCTCAAGGTTAGGAGGAACACGTCCTCACATCCAGCCCAGCACTACCATAGAGTGGGCCCTTAATAAATATTTACTGAATGGAAATTTAGCTTTTCTGTTTTAAATGTTTTTATTTTAACTTTTGTGGGTGCATAGTAATTGTATGTATTTATGGGATACATGTAATATTTTGATACAGGCATACAATGTATAATAATCACATCAGGGTAAATGGAATATGTATCAACTCAAGCATTTTTCCTTTCTTTGTGTTACAAGCAAACCAACTATACTCTTTCAGTTATTTATAAATATACAATTAATTATTGTTATCTATATGCATCCTGTTTGTGATCAAATAATAGATCTTATTTTTTCTAACTATAATTTTTTACCATTAAAAATGTCCCCCTGCCATCTACCCACTCCCCTACCTTCACCCCATCCTCACCCCATCCTTCCCAGCCCCTGGTAACCATCATTCGACTCTCTACCTCCATGAATGTAATTGTTTTCATTTTTAGCTACCAAAACTGAGTGGGAACATGCAAAGTTTGTCTTTCTGTGCCTGTCTTATTTTACTTAACATAATGATCTTCAATTCCACTGGTGGATGCAAATAACAGGCTCTCATTCTTTTTATGGCTAAATAGTACTTCATTATGTGTATGTATCACATTTTCTTTATCTATTCATCTGTTCATAAACACCTAGGTTGCTTCCAAATCTTGGCTATTGCAAATAATGCTGAAATAAATATAGCAGTGGAGATATTACTTCAGTATACTGATTTTCTTTCTTTTGGGTATATACCTAGCAGATTGCCTAATAATACGTTATCTCCATTTTAAATTTTTTTGAGAAAACTCCAAACTGTTCACCATAGCGATTCTACTAATTTACATTCTCACCAACAGCATACAAGTGTTCTCTTTTCTCTGCATCCTCACCAGTATTTGTTATTGCCTGTCTTTTGTATAAAAGCTATTTTAACTAGGAGAAGATGGTATCTCATTGTAGATTTCATTTGCATTTCTCTGATGATCAGTGATGTGTCTTCCACCACTGCCTTTTCATATTCCTGTTTGCCATTTGTATATCTTCTTTTGAATGTCTTCTTCTTTAATGTCTATTAAAATCTTTAGCCTATTTTTAAATTGGATTATTAGATTTTTTCCTATAGTTGTTTGTGCTCCTTCTATATTCTAGTCAGATGGATAGTTTGTATTTTCTCCCATTCTGTGTGCTGTCACTTCACATTGTTGATTGTTTCCTTTGGTGTTCAGAAGCTTTTTAATTCGAGGTGATCGCATTTGTCCACTTTGGCTTTGGTTACCTGTACTTGCGTGGTATCATTCAAGAAATCTGTGCCTCATCCAACGTCCTGGAGAGTTCTCCAAAAAATTTCTTTTAGTAGTTTCTTAGTTTGAAATCTTAGATTTAAGTCTTTATACATTTTGATTTGATATTTATGTGCTGCAAGAGATAGGGTCTAGTTTCATTCTTCTGCATATGTCCAGTGTTCCCAGCACTGTTTACTGTAGCTATATGGATGGGTTTCTGGGTTCCTTCTTCTGTTTTATTGGTCTGTGTGTCTGTTTTTATGCCAATATCATGCTGTTTTGTTTACTATACTTTTGTTGTATAAGTGGTCAGAAAATGTGATTTCTTCAATTTTGTTCTTTTTACTCAGGAGAGCTTTGGCTGTTCTGGGTCTTTTGGGGTTCCATACACATTTTGGATTGTTTTTTCTGTTTCCATGAAAAATGTCATTGGTATTTTTACAGAGATTGCACTGAATCTAGAGATTGCTTTGGGTAATAGGAACACTTCGACAATGTTGATTCTTCCAATCCATGAACATGGAATATCTTTCCAGTTTTTGTGTCCTCTTCAATTTCTTGCATCACTGTTTTACAGTTTTCATTGTAAGGAATTTTTACTTCTTTGGTTAAGTTAATTCCTAGGCATTTAATTTTTTTTTGTAGCTATTGTAAATGGGATTACTTTCTTGATTTTGCACATTAATTTTGTATCCTGCAGTGTTACTAAATTTGTTAGTTCTGATAATTTTTGATGGAGTATTTAGGTTTTTTCAAATAAAAGATCATATCATCTGCAAACAAGGACAATTTGACTTCCTTTCCAGTTTGGGTAGCCTATATTTTTTCTCTTACCTGATTGCTCTAGCTAGGACTTCCAGTACTATGTTGAAAAACAGTGGTAAAAGTTGGCATCTTTGACAACGAGAACACATGGACACAGGGAGGGGAGCACTACACACTGGGGTCCATTGGGGGGAAATGGGGGAGGGACGGGGGGCGGGGAGGTGGGAAGAGATAGCATGGGGAGAAATGACAGATACAGGTGAGGGGACGGAAGGCAGCAAACCACACTGCCATGTGTGTACCTATGCAACAATCTTGCATGTTCTTCACATGTACCCCAAAACCTAAAATGCAATAAAAAAAAAAAGTTGGCATCTTTGTTGTGTTCCAGATCTTAGAGGAAGGACATGCATTTTTTCCCCATTTAGTGTGTTACTAGCTATGAGTTTGCCGTATATGGCTTTTATGTGCTGAGGTATGTTCCTTCCATACCCAGTTTTTTTTTAAGTTTTTATCATGAAGGGATGTTAATTTTATCGAATGCTTTCCGCATGAATAAAAATGATCATATGGTTTTTTCCTTTATTCTGTTGATATGGCATATCGCATTGATTGATTTGCATATGTTGAACCACCCTGGCATCCCTGGGATAAATCCTACTTGGTCATGATGAATAATCTTTTTCATATGATGCTTAATTTGGTTTGCTAGTATTTCATTGAGTATTTCTGCATAAATATTCATCAGGGATAGTGGACTATAGTTTTCTCTTTTTGATATGTTTTTGTCTGGTTTTGGTAGCAGGGTAATATTGGCCTTGTAGAATGAGTTTGGAAGTATTCCCTTATCCTCTGTTTTTCAGAAAGTTTGATTAGGGTTAGCATTAGTTATTTTAATGTTTGGCAAAATTCCAGAGTAAAACCGTAAGGTCCCAGACTTTGCTGGGTGATATGGTTTGACTGTGTCCCCACCGAAATCACATCTTGAATTGTAGCTCCCATAATTCCTATTTGTTGTGGGAGAGACCTGGTGGGAGATAATTGAATCATGAGGGTGGTTTCCCCCATGCTGTTCTCGTGGTAGTGAATTAAGTTTCACGAGATCTGATCATTTTATAAGGGGTGTCCCTTTTTGCTTGGCTCTAATTCTCTCTCACCTGCTGCCATGTAAAATGCCGCTTTGCATTTCTTTAAACATCTTTCCTTTATAAATTACCCAGCCTTTGGTATGTCTTTATTAGCAGCATGAGAACAGAATAATACAGTAAGTTGGTACCAGTAGATTGGGGTGCTGCTATAAAGATAGTCAAAAATGTGGAAGCAAATTTGGAACCGGATAACAGGCAGAGGCTGGAACATTTTGGAAGGCTTATAAGAAGACAGGAAAATGTGAGAAAGTTTGAAACTTCCTAGAGACTTGCTAAATGGCTTTGACAGAAATGCTGATAATTATATGGACAATGAAATCCAGGTTGAGGTAGTATCGGATGGAGATAAGGAACTTGTTGGGAACTGGAGTAAATGTGACTTTTGTTATGTTTTGGCAAAGAGACTGGTGGCATTTTTTCCCCTACCCTAGAGATGTATGGAACTTTGAACTTGAGAAAGACGATTTAGGGTATCTGCTCCACAGAACTCAAGAAAACATTTCCATTTACCATTACATTCATAAAGAGTATAATAAAGGATGTAGGTGAACAGCTGGATGGAAGCGATGCCTATGACAACATATGTGAGAAGGGGCTTGGAGCTTCCATACCGTCTACAGATACACCACGCTCCAGGTACCTCCATGAGTTCATCGATTTGGAAGCTACCCAAATCCCTATTTTTTCTTCAATCACAGCAGTGGAGGAGTATTGTTCTTCTGCAAAGAAATTCTGTCAGTCAGTCCTAACATCCTGACATTCATTCCAAGAAGTGGATAATAGCAATGGTGTTTTCCCGAGAACTGTCTGAGTTGTGGTTGGAAGCTGCTCCTGACTGTAATGGTCTCGGCTGTCCTGCTTCCAAGCCTGGATTTTCAGCCCTCTTCAGATTTTGTAAACTATCATCTATTGTGCAATAAATCTTTAAACTAGCTACTGCAGATTTTGTAGTTGACAATTAAAAGCCTACCCTCCCTTGCTGTGTGTTCTTGAATAAATCATCTCAACTCTCTAGGCTTCAGTTTTCACATCAAAAGTAAACAAGGTTACTACTTTCTTTGCATTAAGTATTTAACCGATATTTAAATGACTTTGTTCCCTTAATTTCAGCACCTGCCATAAAGTAGGTTTTCATGAAGTACAAGGTATCGTTTTAGAGGAAGAGACAGCCTGCTACTCAAAGTGTAGCCTGTGAATCAGTGGCTTTGACATTACTTGAAAACTGGTTAGAAACACAGAACAAGCAGACACTGCAGTCCATGCCTATAATCCCAGCAACTGAGAAGACTGAGGTGGGAGTATAGCTTGGGCCTGGGAGCCCAGAACTAGCCTGGGTGGGATGGCAAGATCCCATTTCTGCAGAAAAAACTTTGTGATTGGCCTGTGTGTAGGCACATGCCTGCAACCCCAGCTACTCAGGAGGCTAAGGCAAGAGGATTGTTGAGACCAGGAGTTCAAGGTTGTTGCAGGCTATGATTGTACCACTGCACTCTAGCCTGGGCAACAGAGCAAGACCCTGTCTTTAAAAAGAAAAAATATATATATGCATACATATATACATATGTGTATATATATGCATGCAGAATCTTAGGCCTTACTCCAGATCTAGCAAATAAGAATTTACATTATGAAAAGACCCAAAGAACCGAATGATTCCCATCCATTAAAGGTGAAGAGGCAGTGGTATAGGGTTGTCGTTAACAGTCAGACTGCCTAGGTTCAAATTCTGGCTCTGCTATCAACAAGCTGTGAGACTGAATCAGTCTTCCATCTTTCTCTACCTTGGTTTCTTTATTTGTGAACTGAAGATAATTGCCATCAGCGCCTCGTAGAGTTGTTATAAGAATTGTGGTAGGTGTAATAATAGTTTCCCAGAAAATGTCCACATCCTAATCCCCAGAACCTGTGAATATGTAATGTTACATGAAAAAGAGGAATTAACGTTGCAGATGGAGGTGACTTATCAATTTAAAATAGGAAGATTATTCTGGATTATCCAGGTGGGATCTCTGTAACTACAAGAGTTAAAAGATGGAAGAGGATAGTAGAAACATGAGCATCACAGTCAGAGAGTAAGAGATTTGAAGATGCTAAGATGCTGGCTTTGAGGTCACAGTCAAGGAATGCAGGAAGCTTCTAGAAACTGAAAAAGGCAAGGAATTGGATTCTCCTCTAGAACGCCCAGAAGGCATCAGCTCTGCCTTGAGCCCCACAGGACTCATTTCAGACTTCTGACCTCTGGAACTATAAGATAATAAAGCTGCGTTGTTTTAAGGCAAAGAAAACAATCCTCTTTTTTGGAGTTTCATGGAGGCTTCATTGTTTAGGCATGATTGATTAAGTCCTTGGTTGTTGGTGATTAACTCAACCTTAGCCCCTCTCCACTCTCCCCTTCCTGGAGTTCCGAGGAAGGTGCTGGAACTTCCAACTCTCTAATCACAAAATTGGTTCCCTGGCAATCGGCCATCTTGAGGCTATCCAGGAGTCCATAGTAATCCCTCTTTTGTTATTTGTATCATTCGGGAAATTAGAAAACTCTCAGGAACTATCTGTCAGAAACTGGGGTCGAACACCAAATAGTAGAAAAATGATTATCATAGCATCTCGTCTTCAAAGAGTTTAGGGGCTACTAAACTTCCTCTCATATTTTCTATTATTTCACAACTAAGTGCAATGCACAATCCTGAAACAGATAAAAGAAATACATTAGCGATAAAACTAGTAGAATTCAAATAAACCCTGTAATTTAGTTCAAAGTAATTCAGCTCTAAGGTAAATTTCTGGGTTTCATAATTGTCTCGTGGCTACATAAGATCTTAACAAAAGGAAGGAAAGTGAAGGGGATATGAAAACTCATCGAGCTATTTTTGTAACTCTCCTGTAAGTCTAAAATGACCTCCAAATAGAGACATTTTTTAAAATGTGATGAGCACATTTTGGAATTTCTAGGACATGAGGTGTAGAATACTGGTAAAATCAGTACACAGTCACTAGTGTTAGGAAACAGTTTCAAAGCAAAACAGTTTCCGAAAGTTTAGGGAACTGACAGACAGATCTCACATCCAGAGAGCCTAAAGAGAAGATGATTCAAGAAAAACAGTGGACAATATAAATAGCAAAACTGAGAGATTTGTGAATTATCTTCCTGCCTCTCTCTTTCCCTTATAACTAATCAATCATCTAATCCTATCAATTCTACCTCCTCAATTTGGCTCACTTCTAACCCCTGCTCTCTATTACTCTGTGCTGAACTACTCAGTATTTTTATCTTCCTGTTGACTAATAATTTCCCTTCTGCAAGCTTTCTAAGTCTAACACATCCTAAGTTGATGTCACCGGAGATTTAAAAAAAAAAAAAAAAAACAGGAATCTAACCATTTTTCTCCTCTGTTCAAAAACTTTCAAGCTTATTCCATTTGGGATAAATCCAATTTCCTTAGTATAACACACAAAATCTCAATATTTAGTTAGCCTTAAACTTTAGCCTAATCTCTCTTAGTCCCCCAAAAAGTAGATTACATTCCAGCTGAAGGATTAGTTATAAAGCCTGGATTATATCATCTACTCTGGCCTCTGTTCAAATTGTTCATTCTTCAGAGGATACCATGTTATCCTGCTTCTCTGTCCTGCAAGCTTTTATTTATTCTTACTCAAACAGCACATCAGTTCCAGACAGACTTCTCTGATTCTTCACAATCTCTCTACCCTATTCTTCATGCCCTGCTAGGAGAATTAACCCTATCCTTCTGCTACACTCCCCAAGGACATTTTGAATGCTGTGAACAAACACATATCACATTGTACATGACTTGTGGTATATGAGCTACGAGCTTGATTCTCTTAGTAAAGCGTGACTCCTTTGATGGCAAAGTTCATATATACTTCAGTTTTGAATACTAGCACTGGCTTAAGATCTGGCTCTCAAGGGTCAGTCAACACCATTAATTAGATTGAACTGAATTAAAATATAATTAAATCTGATTCCATCACATGCAAAGGGAGCAGGAGTTACAGAAATTGATATAGCTACATGTGTTCGTATTAAACTCAAATTTTACAATGGCATGAAAAAAATGGGGAGGAAATAAAATGTATGTGACTATGGATGAACACAAAAGAATGGTGTACAAGTTTACTACTAGAAAGGCTAATAACCAGAACGATCTAAGCTAGAAAAACAAAAAACATTATTGACAACAGAAAGGGCCCTAGTGGCCACATTAAATTCAAGAAGAATGAGGAGAAGTTCCACTCTTTGGGAAGATGAAAATAATGTCAAGGATTCAAAGCAGAAACCAGAATTATTCAACTTTCCTTTTGCTTACCTCTTTTTCTCTCAAGGGCACAGAAATAAAACCGGCTTTCTTTGAAAGATGTTATATCAGCAGATTCAATTATATCCAAGGGTAAAAACAACTTGCTGATATGAATCATTTACACAAAATATCTGTCAGAAATTTGTGAGAAATTATGAAGGACAGAACTGTACATGGGCCTGAAGATGAAAAAAAAAGTTGCAATTGAAAGGGTAAACACATCGCTGCACTCCAGCCTGGGTAATAGAGAGGGCAAGTGAAGAAAAAGAAAAGAAAATGGACGGAAGGGAGGGAGGGAAGAAAGGAGGGAGGAAAAGAGAGAGAGAGAAAGAGAAAGAGAGACAGAGAAAGAGAGAGAGAAAGGAAGGCAGGAAGGTAGAAATGAATGAAAGAGAGAAAGAAAGAAAGAAAGAGAAAGAAAGAAAGAAAGAGAAAGAAAGAAAGAAAGAAAGAAAGAAAGAAAGAAAGAAAGAGAAAGAAAGAAAGAGAGAGAAAGGAAGGAAGGAAGGAGAGAGATGGGGAGGGAGGGAGGGAAGGAAGGGAGAGGAGAAAGATTCATCACACATTTTAGGAACCACAAGTCTCTTCGTTTAATATTGTACTCAAGTTAAATTATATAATAGTTATTTGACAAATGATTTGTCAGATATTATTAAGCTGTGCTATCCAATATTATAACCACTAGTCACATCTGACTAAACTTAAATTACTTAAAATTTTTAAAAAATTTTAAAGTATCAACTGAGCTGTACTAACCACAGTTGCAGTGTTCGGTAGTCACAGACAGCTAGCAGGGTACCATATGGGAATGCACAGGTATTAGAATTTCCATCATTGCAGAAAATTCCCTCGGACAGTGCTGTTAAAGGAAATAGTAAGAAACCATATAATTGATTGAGAATGTTACACTGAACTAATAAAATCTCTATCATCTGATAAAACTGATATACTGTTGGAGACGGGAATTGCTGTCAGTAGACTCTCTTGATTTCAGCAAAACATCCAACAAAATTTCTTATGAAACCCTACCTGATAAAAATGAAGAAATATGGACATGACATAATAGAATCGAACAAACCACAGTCCCCACAGAGTGCTGATTGATGAACTAATATAATTTGGGAAAGAATGATCTACTAGTTTATCCCAAAATCTTGTCATTGACCTTCTCTTGCTGAATATTTTTATAATTTGTCTGACAAATAAAAGAAATGATTACGAAGTTTTCAAATAACAAAGTAATTTGGAGCTTCTTTTATAACTTTCTGGAGGTCATTTTGCTAAAATATATCAAAGCCTTTTGTAAAGACTAAGCTGCATACATGTTAATTGTAGAAAGAAAATGTGAATGTCAAATGATAGAAAACTGTTACATAAGCTGTGTAAGTGGAACATTTTTATTGGTCACCACTGTATTTCCAGCAGCCAGCACAATGTTATGCAAATGGTAGGTGTTTAAAAAAAATTTTTCAAATAAAATTTGAGTAAGTGAGGAAAAGAGCAAACTATAAAAGAATCTATATAATAATCTTTAAATAAATGCATATGTACTATATTGTGATAATAATATAATACACATACTGCATAAAAAAGAAGGCTGTGCAGATGTACACTCAAATGTTAACATGTATTACTGGTAGTAATATTTATCTCCTGGACAACGAGTTTGGAGTCATCTTTGTTTTCTTCTTTTAGCTCATCTGCACTTTCTAAAACTTCTGTTATAAACAGATGGCTCTTTAGCGTTAAGAACAACATTTTAAACAAGGAGCAAGGGCGAATACTGCATGTTTGATAAAAGAACCAATATTCAAAAGGAAAAAAGCCCATATCAACATGCTAGAACAATAGCCCAAATTGTACAAGAGGAAACTTAAAAAGTATACATAGAAAGTCTGGGTTTTAAATTCTGAAAATCCTCTGGAAAAGCACAGTTTGGAGGAGACTAACCTAAGAACTATTTTGGTAAAATAAACATAAAATTTTTTTACACTGTTGGTGGGAGTGTAAATTAATTCAACCACTGTGGAAGGCAGTGTGGCAATCCCTCAAGGATCTAGAAATAGAAATACCATGTGACCCAGCAATTCCATTACTAGGTATATATCCAAAGGATTATAAATCATTCTGTTAAAAAGATGTATGCACACGTATGTTTATTGCAGCACTGTTCACAATAGCAAAGACTTGGAACCAACCCAAATGTCCATCAATGATAGACTGGATAAAGAAAATGTGGTGCATGAACACCATGGAATACTACATAGCCATAAAAAACAACGAGTTCATGTCCTTTGCAGGAACATGGATGAAACTGGGAACCATCATTCTCAGCAAACTGACACAAGAACAGAAAGCCAAACACTGCGTGTTCTCACTCATAAGTGGGTGTTGAGAACAATGAGAACACATGGACACAGGGAGGGGAACATCAAACACACTGGGGCCTGGTGGGTAGGGGACTAGGGGAGGAATAGCAGGGGGTGGGGGAATTGGGGAGAGATAGCATTAGGAGAAATACCTAATGTAGATGACGGGGGGATGGATGCAGCAAACCACAACCACGGCATGTGTACACCTGTGTAACAATCCTGCACGATCTCCACATGTACCCCAGAACTTAAAGTATGTATAATAAATTTTTAAATTTTTAAAATAAATTGAGTACCAAAATTTCTAAAAGGGAGACAACGGACTCAGATAACATTTACAGGATTTATCTTGCCCAGAACAAGAGACTGATGGGTCCTTTGCTCTCTGTCATTTTGTTTTATTAAGTACAGCTTACCAAGAGGTGAAGAACCAGAAAACCGAATGTGCTAAGAATCCTACAACATGAGGAAAACTGACAGAATTGGTGATTTTTAGCCTAAAAGAAAGAAAGCATAGGAATGCCTTGATAGCTTATCTCCATGTGCTTGAAGAGCTATCCCATGGAAAAGAGCTATCCCATGGAAAACCAGATCAGGTCAGCAATGCAGAGAACTGAAACTCCTATAAGTCCTCTGCAGATTCCCACTTGGTGTAAGAGAAAATGGAACATGTAAAAAATACATTGAATTCATAAAAACCTGCATATGAATGTTTATGGCAGCTTGATTCATAATTGCTAAAACTTGAAAGCAACCAAAATGCCCTTCAATAGGCAAATGGGGCATAACCAAACAATGGAATATTATTTCATGCTATAAAGAAATATTTTCACACCAGTTAGAATGGCGATCATTAAAAAATCTGGAGACAACAGATGCTGGAGAGGATGTGGAGAAATAGGAACACTTTTACCCTGTTGGTGGGAGTGTAAATTAGTTCAACCATTGTGGAAGACAGTGTGGCGATTCCTCAAGGAACTAGAAATAGAAATCCCATTTGACCCAGCAATCCCATTACTGGGTATATATCCAAAGGATTATAAATCATTCTACTGTAAGGACACATGCACACAAATGTTCATTGCAGCACTGTTTACAATAGCAAAGACCTGGAACCAACTCAAATGCCCATCGATGATAGACTGGACAGGGAAAATGTGGTACATATACACCATGGAATATTATGCAGCCATAAAAAATGATGAGTTCGTGTCCTTTGTAGGGACATGGATGAACCTGGAAACCATCATTCTCAGCAAACTGACACAAGAGCAGAAAATCAAACACCGCATGTTCTCACTCATAGGTGGATGTTGAACAATGAGAACACATGGACACAGGGAGGGGAGCACCACACACTGGGGTCCGTTGGGGGGAAAAGGGGGAGGGACGGGGGGGTGGGGAGGTGGGAAGAGATAGCATGGGGAGAAATGACAGATACAGGTGAGGGGAAGGAAGGCAGCAAACCACACTGCCATGTGTGTACCTATGCAACAATCTTGCATGTTCTTCACATGTACCCCAAAACCTAAAATGCAATAAAAAATAAATAAATAAATAAATAAATAAGGGAAAAAAAAGAAATATTTATTGGCCAGGTATGGCAGCTCATGCCTGGAATCCAAGCACTTTGGGGGGCCAAGGAGGGCAGATCACATGAGGTCAGGAATTTGAGACCAGCCTGGGCAACATGGTGAAAACCTGTCTCTACCAAAAATACAAAAATTAGCCTGGCATGGTAGCACACACCTGAAGTCCCAGCTACTAGGGAGGCTGAGGCAGGAGAATTGCTTGAACCCAGAAGATGGAGGTTGCAGTAAGCCGAGATCACACCACTGCACTCCAGTCTGGGAGACAGGGCAAGCCTCCATCTCAAAAAAAAAAAAAAAAAAGAAAGAAAAAATATTTATCAAGTCATAAAAAGCCATGGAGAAAACTGAAATGCATATTTTTAACCGAAAAAACTCAATATGAAAAGGTTATGTACTGTATAATTCCAACTGTATGTATGGCTTTCTGGAAAGGCAAAGCAGTAGAGACAGTAAAAGTATCAGTGGCTGCCAGGGGTTTCGGGAGAGGATTTTGAGGGCAGTGAAACTGTTCTATGTAATACTATAATTGTAGATACATGTCACTATATATATATATATATACATGTGTGTATATATATACATATATATATACACACACACATATATATGTGTACGTGTATATATATATACGCACATATATGTGTGTGTGTATGTACATGTATATGTGTATATATATATACATATATATGTGTGTATGTATGTATATATTGTATTCCTAACCTCTACATTTTCTCCCATCTCTTAAGTTCCCATCATTCATTCATTCAACAAATATACTTTCTAGTGACTTTTAAGCCTGAGATAGTTGTACCTCTGGGACTATGTGATGGCAGAACAGTAGATCCCACAGTCGCAGAGTACGCACAAAGCATCTTCCAAGGTCATTGATTTTTTTAGATTTTTTGAAGCTATAGCTTATTTTATTCACAGAAATTCCATTCTTTATAAGCACCATAGAAACAAACAGACGTTCTGATTAATTTCCTTTTTCTGTTCCCTTTTTGAAGCACATTTATAGTCACATAGTATGTGCAGGGAGAAAGTAAAACAATTTATTTCTATTGTTGAAGAAATTAATACATTTTGTGTGCTGATAAGAACAGCAAAACCAAAGAAAGAGAGAGCAGCCAGGCAGAATGAGCATGTTAATGAGAGAAGTGTTAAATATGTAAAGATAATTGAATACCTCTTGAAAACCATGGAATGTCATAAAAGCATTCCTATTGCTACATTCATATTACCAATAAACTGAAATTAGTCATACAGCCATATTCTCTGCATATCAGCGCACTTCAAGCATGAAGACAAATTCACTAACGACCTAGAAAAATCAACATCCTTAATGTATCTTTACACTGTCTGTTACAGGTTCACACTGCCTCAAACTTCCTCATTCAATCAACAAAGTAATTATTCTCCCGTCTAAGCTCCCACCCACTAAATTACTCTGAGAAATGCTTTTCAAACCATTCTCAGAAAAATTGAGAACAGGAAACTAGTGTCCATATAGAGCTTTAGGTTGCCAACGGCTCACGTAATCTCCGTTTCCTGATTCATTCATTCTTCATTCCTTCATGTATTCATTCAGCAAATACATATTGCCCTCCTTCCATATGCCAAGTACTGTGCTATGCGGGTCCTTCCTTAACTAGATTTACTTTACCCCATTCATTCTTCCTGAGAACTGTTCCTCCATTGTGCTTCAGAGGACCATCTTTAACATCACATTTTTGTGGGGAAGGAATCAGGAAACTTACTACTCAAAGCCAACGGACTTGGTGCTGGGTCTGGTTTACAACCCCAAGGCTGGGAGACTGGCCTCAGGAAGAGGGTGTCCTAGCCCAAGGCTCAAGGACTAACTCATCAGGAGCCCTTCTTCAGAAGGCTCTGTTCATTTATAGCAACAGGTGTATGTATAGCTGTTGTTTATATCCATTTACAAAATTCTCCTAAAAGCAATTTAATAATGAAAGAGAACCTGGCACATTAAAAACTGGACTCCGTATTTACAAGATTCTTTAGAAAGGTAAGTACACAAAATCTAGAGAATGCACTGGACTTCTCCTTCCTGTGAGTATTTGAAGTTTACATTTTTATTTAAGTTGTGGAGGATATGTATTTGTTTTCTCTCAGTTCCGTAAAAATAGTTTATCTGTGAGAAATCTTACACAAGCCAGCTCAGGACTCCAGCCTAATAAATAGAACCACAAGTCAAGGAAACTTCTACCATAGGACTTTTCTTCTAATAATGGTGCAGAACTATGCCTGTACCAATATTTTATTGTTGATGAGTTTGATTTTTGTTTTGGGGTTTTGGTTTTGGTTTTTCATATGAGAAAGTTTCAATCTGGAAAAGTCAGGCTAAAAGTAAGGTTTACCTAGAGATTGGCCAGACACAGTGAGGAAAGAAACCAGATTTGCCACAAGAAAAAAGGTGCTTCTCATATAAAAAGGGTTACTGGACAAGATGGGATGAATATTGTCAGGGTGCTTCCTCTTTCACTGAGAAATCAGGAAGAGTTCGAGTCTTGAAGATTAGGCATACACAGGGGACCAAGCTCTCGAGCTCAATCCCTGTAATCCCTGTAAATCTAAGAAGCAAGAAAACTGATGGTGTATTTGGCTCTTTAACTGCTTAGGGGTCTCAACAACTCCCTAGTGGAAGGCAGGATTTTCCTATTGCACAGCAGTGGTAAGATCAGGCCAGTCAACAAACATCAGATACACAATAGATCACCTGGGTTTCTAGGTATCAGGAGTAGCTGGCTTTCAGGGGGCTGCCAAATACTTTTCATTCACTTTTTCCTTCATTCAACAAAGATGGTTGAATGTGCTTGGCACTATCCTTTCTAGTTATACAGCAATCAACGAGTACTTTTCCTTCAAGAAGTTTGCATTCTAGTGGGGAAAATGGGAAGGAGAAGGAAAAAGGAGGAACACGCGGTACCTGCTGACCAGAGGTCCCAAGGTAGACCACCACAAAGTGCTTTCCAGTCCAGCAGATCGCACCCTGCTATCCTCCAGCCTCCACTTCTCGTAAAGCCTGTGTAATTGGTGGAAGGCTCAAACTGGGTTTTTGAGACAAAAGGCTATTTTCCAGCAGCAGTAAAATTCAGATTCGCATTTAGGAGCACTTCAATGGAACGTCAGTATTAATTTCCGAGCTTACAGTGCTGTCTGTGTACCATTCTCCGTTTCCCGGGTTCCTGTGAGTACAGCCACACTCACTGAAGCATTTGGAAATTCAGTTACCTTGAATACGTTACTTAGTCTAAGTTTAGTCATATGCAAGATATGGAAAATACCTACCTCGTTATCTGTTTATAAAATGAAATGATGTCCAGAAGGTCTCTACTACAGTGCCTGGCACATGGCAAGTGCTTTTGACATATAGCTACCATTATTATTATTATTATTATTATTATTATTATTATTAGAGATTGTCATTTGCTCTTTAATAACCTGCCAAATTCTTTGCCAAGCAATAAAACCAAGAAATGCATGTGTGGCTGTACTAGCCCCAGGGACGTGAGAAGTTATGAAAATCACCTTGCAGGGACCTTCGGAATCCATGTGGCTGGGTGTACTCAGACATGCCCACAGAAGAGTTGTATAAATTTTAATGACTGCCCAGTGTTAAAAAAGATTACAAGCTCCCTCCCAAATTGACTGAGAAGTTAGCTCTGGAAGTTTATTTGTTAAGCCCTCCCCTATGGGCACTGAATTTGTTAAAATATTGTATGCTGCCTCAAAGTGGCGTAAGATCCTTGGAAGTTATGTCTGGTGTATTATGGTTCTCTGAGGAGACAGAACCAAAAGGAGATAAACAGATGATTGATTGATAGATAGATAGATGATAGATAGATAGATGATAGATAGATAGATAGATAGATAGATAGATAGATAGATAGATAGAGATTAGATATAGAGATATAGATATATGAGAGGACCTTTATTAGAGGAATTGGCTGACACAATGTAGAGTCTAAGAAGTTCCACTACAGACTGTCTGAAAGCTGGAAACCCAGACAAGTTCTTTGTCTAGCTCAGCCCAAGCTGGAAGGTCTAAGAACCAAAGAAACTGAAGGTACCTGAGGCCAAAGGCCCGAGAGCCCCTGAAGGCCACTGGTGCAATCGCCAGAGTCCCAAAGGCCAAAGAACCTGGTGTTCTGATGTCCAAGCGCATTTTATTTATCCAGTCTGTCACTGACGAGCGGTTAGGTTGATTCCATGTCTCTTCTATTGTGAATAGTGCTGCAGTGAACATTTGCAGGCATGTGTCTTTATGGTGGAATAATTTATGTTCCTCTGGGTATATATACCCAGAAATGGGATTGCTGGTCAAATGGTAGTTCTGTTTTCAGCTCTTTGAGGAATCGGTATACTAGTTTCCACAATGGTTGAGGTCCCACCAATGAATCTCCTATCTTCTCTCATAACCTTTCACTTGAATTACTAGCATGCCTACCTGAGTGTACCTGGCTTCAACTCCACCCTCCACGTTACTCTTGGATATAAATTACAACCACAGTTATCTAGAGCCCTAGTTTGCTCAAGGAACAGGTGAATTTTCTTTTCATTTTCTTCTTAGAGCAGAAGTGGAGCAGCTACTCATCAATTTACAAATTTAAAAGCCTTGACTGACTCCGTGTGACCCTGAAAACGCCACAGACAGCTCATATCTCTTAACACCCTACACTTGATCTTCCCAAGTTCAGGGTTTTTCATGTCCCTGCATCTCTTTGGACAACCTTATGAAACCCACAAGGAGCCAACTCCAGATGAGTAATGGTGTAGTGACTCAGAAAAGAACAAGATGTCTCTGAGTGAAAGAAAACACCATGCTCCAACGGCAGGAATCAACAGGAGAGCCAAAAGGCAGTCTTGAAGCAGCACGGCTGCCAACTGCTAAAAACGTCCTCAGGCTGCAATTGGATTCAAACAGTGACTGTACTCTGGGTAAACTCCAGTGTCTAAAGCAAGCTGTCTTCCCCAATCTCCTTAAGTAAGGTTTCCTTTTGAGACACGCTCTTTAAACATCCCTTTGGAACAGGAATTGCCCAAGCTTCTATTTTAGCATATGAAGCAAAATAGAACATACCCATTGAGAAAGGATCTATCAATCACTTTTTTTTTTTTTAGCTCTTGGTATGTAGCTGTGGTACATACTGCTAGCTTCCAAACCAATGCCCTTCTTTTCTTTTCATTTTATTAGCAGAATCCACATTTCGGAGGGCACAGTAATGTTTACAGATAAATCTTGTATTTCCCAGATTTCCTTACAAATAGCAATAGCCACATGACATACAGTTCCGGTTCCGAAAATGTAAGCAGAAGTCATTGAATAGGGCTTCTGGAAAAATCCTTAAAAGACCCAGCTAGAACACACCTTTTTGCTTTCTCCTTTTTCCTTTATCCGGCCTGAGATACAGATACAAGGGCTAAAAATGTAGCTGCAGCCATCATCTTGCAAACACAAAATAAAGGCAAAAGAATCATAAAGACCTTGGACCAAAGAGCATTAAGCTACTGAAGTAGTGTCACAACTACTTACCTCTAGACTTCTTATTATAAGAGAAAAGAAATCTAAATTTGATTAATTTCTAATATTTGTGTCTGCCATGAGATGTGCCTGACTTTTAAAAGAACTGATAAAAATATAATACACTATCCATGATCTACGATGCATTCTTTCTTTTGTGTACATGATTGTGTGTGTGTGTGTGTGCACATCCATGGGTATAATACATTAACACTCAGATGATGTTATGTACTAAATGTTTGTGTCCCTGAAAAATTTGTATGTTGAAGCCCTAACCCCCCATGTGGTGATATTCAGAGATGTCTTTGGAAGATAATTAGGGTAAGATGAGGTCATGAGGCTTAGGCTCTCATGATGAGACTAGTGATTCTATAAGAAGAAATCTCAGAAAGCTCTGTCTGTCTCTCCATGCATGCGTATGTGCAAAGAAGAGGTCATGCCAGCATACAGCATGACGGCAGCCACACAGAAACCAAGAGAAGAGGCCTCAAGATAAAACCCACCTTGCCAACACCTTGACTTCCCATCCATTGGTACTATGAGAGGTACATATGTGTTGTTTAAGCCACCAGTCTGTGCACTTCGTTGTGGCAGTCCTCACTGACTGGGACAGATTATTTCTGATTCCCAAAGAGGATCAGTTACTGTTTCTGTGGCCCCACCTCCACACAGCAGCAATGTCGACTTTAGCATAATTAACTTGTCCTTCTGAGTTATTTTTATGCCGATATATAGATATCAACAGGACCAAGAGTGTCACAAAACACATCATACCTCAAAATGTTTTCATTAATTATATTCAACACCTCTAGTATCTCACTCTGTCACTGAATACAGGCCTTAGGGGAAGGCACTTGCTTATTTATTTAATTAATTTTCTTGAGAAAGCCCACTCGGGCCACTTTTCAAAGATTGAGGTGGAGTCAGTTAGCTAAACAAACAATGTGCAAATATGTCCCACGGGTGAAGAGGAAGAGGTAGGCTATGAAACCCTGGGATCCTCATTGTTGTCTGATTATGCAAATTATTTCATATATTTTCGATTTATTTTTACATGAACTACCTGTTTGTGTCTCAGACACTAGATACACTTCATTGTCACTTATTTCATAACTTCTTGAGGTACAAAGGTAAGGTGATGGTGTGGCGACTCAGAAAAGAACAAGATGTCTCGGAGTGAAAGACATCTACCTCATGATATTGTAGGTTGTGTTCCAGATCACCAAAGTGAATATCACAATGAAGTGAGTCACACACATTTTGATTTTCAAGTGCACATAAAAGTCATGTGTACACTATACTGTGGTCTATTAAGCATTCCATAACGTTATGCCTAAAAAGTGTACATATCTTCATTTAAAATAAGGTACTGCTTTAAAAAATTGCAGGCACACAGACACAAAGTAAGCGCATGCTTTTGGAAAAATGGTGTCAGTTTTCAATTTGTAAAAATACACAATATCTGTGAAGCACAATAAAACAAGGTATGGCTGTATTTCTTTCCCAAATTCAAAATATTTAGTGTGATAACAAGTTATCAACATTCAAAGTTGTCAACCCTTTAGTGACAACCTAAGACCCCAAGGCTTTGAAAGAGTCTTTGAAGGTTTTCCTATAATGGTTGATGGTTGATGTCTATCTGGCTTCATACTCTACAGAACCCTTTCAAACATGGTAAGATTTAACTCTTGCTATATCCCTATAGAGAAGAGATTATTATCCTAATTATACACATGAATAAGCTAAAGCTTTAGACGAGAAATGCGTGGGGAAATTGTCTACTTTAGTAACCATAAAATTAATGCAAATTAAAATAACAATAAAACACTATTTTACCAAAACCTTAACCAAAGAGGTAAATACTGAAAGCAATATTGTTGCAGGACAAGTAAAAGGGCCATTATCATATACTGCTAATCAAAGTATAAACTAGTATAACTCCTTGGTGAAACTATGTGCACCAAGAATCTCAAAATGTTCATGCCTTTAACCTGTAATCTCACTTCTAAGACTCTTTTCTAAAAGAAACAACAACAATTTGTTTTTAAAAAAGAAACACGTTAAATGTTTAGCTGCAAAGATATAGTTTAGGATACCAAGGTATTGTGTGCAGCTGATAAAATAATGTTTATTCAAAGTGTATAACAACACAGAAAATACAAAATGTTTAAAAAGTAACAAATAAAATTATATATCTACATCTATATCCCAAATTATATATCTATATCTATATCCCTATAGATAAATATATAGATAGATATAGATACAGATATAGATAGATATCTCCTCACTGTTTAAGTATGGACTAGGTACAGTGACTTCCTTTCAAAGAATATGTACGAAAAGGAAGAAAAAGATGATTACCTTGATCACCTGGCTGAGGTAGTGTTTGGTTTCTCCACTTTAAACTTAGTCTTCACTTACACATCCTTGAGATGACGTGATGAAATGGCACTTTCTGTCAGGAATCTTCCTCCCAAAAACCCATGCCTCCAATCGAGTCATGAGAAAAATGTCAGGCAAATTCTAACAGAAAGGCATTCTACAATGTTCCTAACCAGTACTTCTCTAAACTGTTGAGGTTGTTAAAAACAAGATGTATTAGTCCATTCTCACACTGATATAAAGAACTACCTGAGACTGAGCAACTGACGAAGAAAAGTTTAATCGACTCACAGTTCCACAGGCTATACAGAAGGCATGGATGGGAGGCCTTAGAAATCTTACACTCATGGTGGAAGGGCGAAGAGGAAGCAAGCACATCTTCCCTCATGGTGGCAAAAGACTGAGAGAGAGAGAGAGAGAGAGAGAGAGAGAGAGAGCGCACAAAGGGGGAAGTGCCATACACTTTTAAACCACTGAATCTCATGAGAACTCACTCACTCACCGTCACAAAAACAGCAGGGAGAAATCTGCCCCCATGATCCAATCACCTCCCACATCCAACATCAAGGATTATAATTCAACATGAAATGTGGGCAGGGACACAAATCCAAATTATATCATTTTTCCTCTGGCCCCTTCTCATGTTCTTCTCACACTGGAAAATACAATCATCCCTTCTCAACAGCTCCCCAAATCTTAATTCATTTCAGCATTAACTCAAAATTCCACAGTCCAGGGCCAGGTACCTGGCTCATGCATATAATCCCAGCACTTTGGGAGGTCAAGACGGGTGGATCATTTGAGGTTAGGAGTTCAAGACCAGCTTGGCCAACATGGTGGAACTCCGTTTCTACTAAAAATATAAAAATTAATCAGTCATGGTGGTGTATGCCTGTAATCCCAGCTACTTGGGAGGCTGAGGTGGGAGAATCACTTGAACACAGGAGACAGAGGTTGCAGTGAGCTGAGATTGCACCACTGCACTCCAGCCTGGGCAACAGAGTGAGATGCTGTCTCAAAAAAAAAAAAAAATGTCCACAGTCTAAAGTCTCATCTGAGACAAGTCAAGCTCCTTCTGCCTATGTGTCTATAAAATCAAAAACAAGCTAGTTACTTTAAAGACACAATGGGAGTCCAGGTACTGGGTAATAGAGCCATTCCAAAAGGGAGAAATCAGCCAAAACAAAGGAGTTACACACCTTGTGCAGGATTCACTTACTCTGAATCTTAGCTTCCCCCACTATAAATTGGAAATATTAGTACTACCTACTTTCTACAGCTGTTGTGAAGATTAAATGCAATATTTATAAATTCCTCAGAGCAGGGCCAAGCAAAAAACAAATGCTCAATAAAAGCTTCTGTTATTATTATTGATGATGATGATGTTGAAGGTTGTGGTGATGCCTGGATTGTATAACTGTCTCCAAACTTGCTATATTTGCAGTGGAAATGATCCTCTGGGAGATGGTGAGCGGTGATCATGTTTTCTGCTTTGTAATAAGTGAAAGTAAACATAACCAAGCATATACTTCTCTCTCTGAATGCAATAATATACTTATTCAGGAATCTATGTTTTTGAAGAACCGTAAGGGCAAACTAAGGGAAAAAAAAAAAAAAACAGAAGGCACTACATGGCCTAAGTGCCTATAATAAGGAGTTCTTATTTATTTACTTACCCAAGGACTTGAAGGAAATCATTGGACCTTAATAGGACTCAATGATAAAAATTATTCTGTTTTCCGTATTAGAGATTTTAAGTAAGGGACAGTGGTTTAAAGTCTGGATTTTTGGAATCAGACCTAGGTTCAAAGTTCAACTTCAACACTCACTCTACAAACTTAGACAAGTTATTAACCTCTCTGATAAAAATACTATAGGAGGTTAGTGGGAGGGTTAGGTAAAAACATGTAGGTAAAGATCTTAATGCGTATAATAAATTCAATAAATGGCACTTGTATTACACATTAAATTTTGAATAATTTGTTAAATTCACAGTATACTGCAGAGCTTCCCACTTTCCATCTTCCTCTACCTGTTATTACAACTTTAGCTCAGGTTGGTTGGTGAGAAACAGTGATCCTTTGGTTGAGTTCTCCAAGAGTAGCCTCACTGAAATAATCTAGCAACTGTAATTTTATTCAAAGACAGGTTCTCAATACAAAAAGACCCGGGACACCTGAAATTAAACTAACCACTCCTATTGGACTAATCAAGCTTTAAAGACAAAAGCAATAGATTCATCATTATTATTATAAACACATAAGGAACATTTATAATATGATAGCATCGAGCTGAGTCAACAAATTTACTACTTGCTTAGATGTGTCTAAAAATTACAGAAAATGGAAAAATTAATGAGTTAATAAAAGCCTCATTGAGTTAATAAAAGACAACCAAAAAGTTACCAATTGAAAATGTAGCGAAAATTAACAAGGTGAATTATCCAAATTGAAAAATGAATTCAATTCAAAATCATTTAGATGGATAGAAAAGCCTAGATTCTAGAGATAATAACTCAATGACATCTCCCATGTTGTTTTTGTAGATAATGAGTAATCTATGTCTTCAGTTCAGTGGCATAAAGGGAGTACTGTGGATCTCTGGCAATATTTATTTGAGGCGTTTTCTAAAGTAATATTACTTCTGAGCTAGAAGCACTGATTAGATAATTGAACTATGGCCCTGCATTTAAGGTGTTATCATTTTTAATACCAAAGACTAAAAGCACACAGATAAAACAGTAAATCGTGGTCTTGTGTGATATACAGATGCAATGTGGCTATCACCAAATCATGCAAGTCCTATCTGGTAAAAACAGAAACGACTTTGCATTTTCTCTCCCTCCCCAGGGTTCCTAGGGAGGTGAGGGTTCCTTTGATTAAACAGGTTTTCACACTTCCAGTTATGACACAGTGCATTGATTGTGTAATCACATCCCTCACATTGAAGTCAGCCTAACTTTGTTTTCGTTTCTAAGGGGTGTGTTTGTTTTTTTCATCTTAACCCAGGATTGCATATATTTTCCTTGAGTTTTACCACTAAATGTGGAGCACTTACTTTCTCCTTAAATGTGTTGGCTTATCATCTACAATACTTTCAGGTTATACTTTTGAGAATCTTAATTTAGAAAATATTTTAACATAGAATTGTTTTGTAACCACTTACCAAATGAAAGTTAATACTTTAGGCACAGGAAGGCAAACCCGGAGCCTTAGACATCAGCAAGATGGCAAAATAGTAATCTCCAGCACTTATTCCCACATGTAACAACAATTTGAAGAACAATTTGAATGCAAATAACCTGCATAAGAGCTAAGAAATTCAGGTGACAGATTATAGCACTGGGTGGAGCACAGAAATGATTAAAGATACATTAAAAAGAACAGTTTCATAACCTGAGTCACCTTTCTCCCAACCCCATGCAATGCAGTGCTGAGAAAGACACCCTCTGCTAGGGGAAAGGAGAGGAGGTGAGTATCCAACTTTGCCATGAACCAGACCTGCTCCAGTGAACCCTGATGCCATATCTGCTCCCATGGACCCAAGCCCCAGGCCAGCCCGCACAGACCCAGGCTCTAGGTCTGCCACAGCATCAGACCTACACCCATGCACCTAGGCTCTAGGCTCACCTCAACCTCAGACTCACTACTGCAAGCCTAAGTTCCATGTCAGCACTCTTGTCCCAGACTCGAGGCCCACCCTAGCATCACAACAACCCGCCTGGCCAAAGGCTCCAGGCTAACCCTTGCAGACCCACACTATAGGCCTAATCAAGTGCCAGGCCAGCCCCCACAGATTCAGCTTCCAAGCTTGCCCCTACATACCAAGGCTCCAGGCCTATTCCAATATCAAGCCAGCCCTTGTGGTCTCAATCTCCAGGTTTACACCCGTGTATCCACACTGTAGGTGCACCCCAATGCCAGACCAGCCACCCACAGGATTAGGCTGAAAGCCTGCCCCAGTGCCAGGCCAGCCCCCATAGACCCAGGCTTCATGCTGGCCCCCAAAGACACAGGATCCAGGCCCAACCATGTGGACACAAGCTCCAGGCATGCCCAAGTGAACCAAAGTTCCAGGTCTACCCCTGTGGGCCCAGGTACAAGGCCACACTCTGTGAACACAGGTACCAGACCTACCTACTCAATCATCTAAGCACTAGGCTATCCTACCCAAGGACTCCAGCAGCAAGCTAGTTCATGGGCCCCAGCAGCTTGCCTGCCCAGAATCTCTGAACAGGCTGACTGGTGAAGTGTTTTCTCTACGAAGAGCACTTTGTAAACACTTGAAATGATGCCTACATCTTCCAATATGCAGACGCTAACGTAGGCTAAAAGAATCACGAACAATCAGGGAACCATGACACCATAAAAAAACAAGATAAGGCACCAATAATCAACTCTAGAAAAATGAAGATCTACAAACTGCCTGAAAAATCACTGTAGCTCAGTGAAGTACAAGAGAACACAGAGAGACAAGTAAACAAAATCAGAAAAACAATATGTGAACTAAGTGAGACATTCAATAAAGAGGCTAAAACTGTAAAAAAAGAACAAAACAAAAATTCTGGAACTGAAAAACACAGTAATTGAACAGGAAAAACTCCACAGAGAGCTTTAACAGCAGCCTTATTCAGGAGGAAATGAATTAAGAAGCATGAAGACACATCATTTGAAATTACCTAGTGAGAGGAAAAAATAAGAAATAAATATAAGAGTGAAAAAAAAGCCTATGGAATTTATGGGACACCATCAAGCAAACCATATATGCATATGGAAGTTAAAAAAAAAAGAAAAGAATAAAAAGGGGGAGGCAGAAAGTCTATTTAAAGAAATAACTATAGAAAACTTTCCAAATCTGGGAAAGAAAATGAATATCCATATCTATGAAGCCCCCAAAAGTTTCAAATATATTAAACACAAAGAGATCTTCACCAAAACACACTACAATCAAATTCTCAAAAATTCAAAGACAAAGAAAAATTTTAAACGTAGCAAGAGAAAAATGACTTATTACATAGGAAGGAACCTGTCCAAAAAACTAACAAAACATTTCTCAGCAGAAGCCTTGCAGGCCAGGACAGAGCAGCATAATATATTGAAAGTGCTTGAAGAGGAAAAAACTGCCAACCAAGGATACTACACCTGGAAAATTTGCCCTTTAGTAACGAAGAGGAAATAAAGACTTTCCCAAACAACAAAAAAAAAATGCTGTGGGAGTTCATTACCACTAGTCTGTCTTACAAGAAATGCTAAAGGGAGTTATTCAAGTTGAAATGAAAGAATGCTAATTAATAACATGAAAACATGTGAAAGTATAAAGCTCACTATAAAGGTAAGAATATAGTCAAATTTAGAATGCATTGATACTATAATGGTGGTACATAAATAACCTTTAACTCTAGTATAGAAGTAAAAAGACCAAAGTACTAAAAATACAAATAGTTACAATAACTTGTTATTGGGTACACACATAAAATAATGTAAATTGTGACATCAATAATATAAAACATGAAGGAAAGAGAAGTAAAAGTGTAGAGTTTTCCATGTAGTTGAACTTCAGTCATTATCAGCTTAAAATAGACTGTTCTAACTATAAAATGTTTTATGTAAGCCTTATGGTAGCCACAAAGAAAAAACCTATAGTAGATATACAAAATATAAAGAGAGAGAAATTATATCATATTACCACAAAAAAGCATCAAATCACAAAAAAAGATACCAAGAGAGGAAGAAATAAGAGAAGTAAAGTCTGTAAACAGACTGGGCACAGTGGCACATACCTGTAATCCTAGCACTTTGGAAAGCCAAGGCAGTCAGATCACTTGAGGTCAGGCGTTTGAGACCAGCCTGGCCAACATGGTGAAACCCTGTCTCTATTTTTAAAAATTGGTGGGTGTAGTGGTGCATGTCTGTAATCCCAGCTACTCAGAGGCTAAGGCAGGAGAATCACTTGAACCTGGGAGATGGAGGTTGCAGTGAACCGAAATCTCACTACTGCACTCCAGCCTGGGTGACTGAGTGAGACTCCATCTCAAAAAAAGAAAAAGTCAGTAAACAATTTTTAAAGTGGCAATAATTAGTCCTTCCATATCAATAATTACTTTAAATATAAATGGAGTTAGTTCTCCAATCAAAAGACACAGAGTGGCTGAATGTATTTAAACAAAAAAACAAAATCCAACTATGTACTGTCTACAAGTGACTCACTTCAGCTTTAAGGACATATATACTGAAAGTAAAGGAGCAGAAAAACATATTCCATGCAAATGATAACCAAAAGAGAACAAAGTAGCTATACTTATATTAGATAAAATACATTGACGTCAAAAACTATAAAAAGAGATGAAGATTATTATAACAATGATTAAGAAGTCAATTCATGAAGTGGCTGTAACAATTATAAATATATATGTATCCAACATCAGAGCACCTAAATAATAAAGTAAATGCTAAGAAAAACAAAGGAAAAAATAGATAGCATTACAATAACAACAGATTTCACAACCCTACTTTCAACAATGGATATATTACCCAGACAAAAACTCAATATGGAAACAGTGAACTTCAACAAGACTGTAGGCCGTATGGGTTCAGCAGATATATGCACAACATTTCAACTACAGCTGAAAAAAAAAAAAAAGAACAAAACACATCTTTTCAAGTGTGCATAAAACATTCTCCAGGATCTATTATAGGTAAAGCCACAAAATAAGTCATAACAAATTGAGAACACTGAAAACATATCAAGTATCTTTTCTAACTATAATGGTTAAAAAACTAGACATCGAAAGCTGAGGGAAAATCAAAAATTTCACAAATATATGGAAGTTAAGTCACACACTCCCGTACAACCAATGGGTCAAAGAAGAAATCAAAAGAGAAGTTTTTTAAATCTTCAGACTTAACACAAATGAAAACACAACATACCAAAATGCATGGAATGCACCACTCCATACTTCTTCTTATGAGAAATAAGAGAGACCTCAAATGAACAACCAAACTTCTTACCTCAATGAACTAGAAAAAGAAGAAAAAACTAACCGTAAAGTTAGCAAAAGGAAAGAAATGATTAAAAATCAGAGCACAAACAAATAAAATAGAAACTAGAAAAACCATCAAAAAGATCAATGGAACCAAGAGACGGCTTTTTAAAAAGATAAACTGAATTGGCAAACCTTTAGCTAGAGTTAAAAAGAGAGGTGATTTAAATAAAATTATAACTGAAAGAAGAAATATTACAACTGGTAGCACAGAAATACAAAGGATAAAAGGTTACTATTAAAAATTATACAACAACAAATTGGGTAACCTAGAAAAAATGAACAAATTCCTAGAAACAACCAACCTTCCAAGACTGAAGCATGAGGAAACAGAAAATTTGAATGAGTAAAGAAATCAAATCAGTAATCAAACACACCCCAACAAAGACAAACCCAGGACCTGATCATTTCACTGGTCAATTGTTCCGAACATTTAGAGAAGAATTAATGGCAATCTTTCTCAAATTATTTTAAATTGAAGAGAAGGAAATACTTTCAAACAATTTTATGAGGCCAGCATTACCCTGATGCCAAAGCGAAACAGGAACACTACAAGAAAAGAAAATTACAGTCCAATATCCCTGACAAAAATAGATTTCCTAATCTCCAATAAGATACTAGTAAAACAAATTCAACAGCACATTAAAAGGATCATACACTGTGATCAAGTGAGATTTATTCCTGGAATTCAAGGATGTTTCAGCATAAGCAAATAAATCAATATGAAATTAACGGAACGAAGGATCAAAATCATATGTTCAGCTCAATAGAAGTAGAAAAAGCATTTGACAAAATTAGATGTCTTTTCATAGAAAAAAATCCTCAACAAATTAGATATAGAAGGAAGGTACCTCAACCTATTAAAGCCCACCTTATATGACAAGCCCACAGGTAACATCGCATTCAGTAGCGTAAAGGTAAAAGCGTTTCTTTTAAGATCAGAAACAAGACAAGAATGTCCATGCTTATCATTTCTTTTCAATACAGCACTGGAAGTCCTAGACAGAGCAATTAAGCAAGAGAAAGAAATAAAAAGCATGCAAACTACAAAGGAACAAGTCAGATTGTCACTGTTTACAGATGACATGATCATATATATAGAAAAATTCTAAAAACTCTAACAAAAAACCTGTTAGAACTAAGAAACAAATGCAGTAAAGTAGCAGGATACAAAATTAATATACAAAACTCAGTTGTGTTTCTGTATACTAACAAAGAACTCCTCAAAAGAGAAACTAAAAGGCAAATCTTATGTATTATACTATCAAGAACAAAACAAAATACTTGAGAACAAATTTAACCGAAGAGGTGAAAGATCTGTACAATGAAAACTATAAAACACGGATGAAATAAATTGAGGAAGATGCGAATTATGAAATAATATTTTTTTTCTATTTATGTGAAAAATTCCACTGGACTTTTGATAGGGATTTTATGGAATCTGTAGACTGTTTCGGGTAGTGTGGACATTTCAAGATTTTAATTCTCCCAGTACATGAACATGAGATATTCTTTTATTTCTTTATAGTATCTGACTTCTAATGAAAATTGCCAAGACCTGTGGCATCTACATTTTTAATAAAGGAAAATGCTAAGGATATGGAATATATCTGCCTAAAAGTCCCATGGAGGAATAAAAAAACAAAGCAAGAAACTAAGAATTGTGTTGCCATAGTCAATTGGGTGCCTTATGTCAAGTCCTGGGAAGGTCCCCGTCACCAACCAGGCTGTTAGGATGGGTTTGGATAGGGACCATACAACCAGGCTTGCATTTGGGGGTGATTCCCATAGCCAGCTCACACTTAGTACACTCTTCCCCTCCCTCTTGCCACTACTTTTATTCAAATTTCCTGATATCATTAACGCAAGTCTGTTTCTTCTGCTAAATTGCCAGTTCCTGGGAGGTCAAAGGCAATGCCTTCTTTATCTTCACACACCCTATTATGCCCTGTGCCCAGCACGGTACTTTGAACGCAAAAGGACCCTAAATTCTTAGAACACTAGAAGCAGAAAGGCCTTTGGAAAATACGCAACTTTGACCAAAATTTCAAAAACTTGTTTAAAAGCAACAAATCCCTTTTCAAATGAAATATTATCTAGAACCTTCAATATATAAAACAGATAAAAGGGGAGATGCTCGGGTGGAGGAGGCAGCAGAAGACGGGGGAGAGACAAAGGTCAACTCAATAATCTCTCATCCTCATTCCTCTCACCAACCCCCTCAACACTTCAGGGAACACAATTTGGAAGTGTCTGATGCAATGCAACCCCTTTATTGTCTAGATGGAGACCTTCTTAAAGGTGTCTTTACACAGAGTTAGCATATCTAAGGCCAGGCTGGTGAGCTGCAATGGTTGGGGTCACCATGTTTCTCTTGTCTATTACCTGAAGTGGATGCTAAAAATGCAAATTCAGCCAAGACCTAGAATACATGTGAACTAAAGAAAGGTTAATCCGAAAGATTCTGCAGGCCCTCAGTAAATTTTTAACAGATCAATAGATTGAAATGTTGAATTGAAGAGGACCCTGTCAACAGGCATTCATAGACTTTCTCATATGCATCAAGCATGAAAAATAAAAAGATAAAGAAGATAAAAGTCCTGCCACTGGAGAACTCACTGTCCAGTACGGGGGAGAAGTAAACAGATCATTGAGTACTTTATGGTAGGTAAATAAACAAAAGTGCTTCTAGGGTGCTGTTTGGGCCACAGAGGAGGGGTTTTTAACCCAATAGGAGACATGCTTAGAATATAATGCCTAGGTCAAGTCTTAGAAAATAACTAGGAGTTAGTCAGTCAATGAAAGGTAATAAGGAACAGCACAAGCAAAGGAAAACTTGAAAGTAATATATAACATGGTTTTTCCCAGTTCCTTGCAGGAGACGAAGGTAATTTTAGGGAGCAAAGAGTAGAGTAATGTTACCCATATGTGAGATTCTTCCATCTCTGAAAGGCAACGCAATACCAATACCCATACTTGCTCAGAGATCACCTCCAAGTGCCGGTAGCTGAGCCTAGTGGGGTGCTCGGGAAGTCGTGGTGGTAGAGCAGAGCCAGAAGCCAGTGAGCCCAGGAAGTCCACTCTGTCTTGAGCCTTAAAGCCAGCACACTGGGGCTTTAAGAGCCAGGAGAAGCTGGCATGGAACAAAGCCTCTAAGGACTGCAAGGAAAAAGGAAAATCACAAAGGCCTTGATTTGTTCCGTTCTTAGCATGGTAGAAAACAGAAACTTTCCTCGTATGTGCAATTTGGAAGGAGTCAGTGGATTCCTTCTATCTGGCTGAGGGGGTCAAGGTAAGGTGAGAACATATGGTAGAAAACATAAACTGTGTAGACTCTGGAAATACATGCCTTCTTCCTTCCTGGAGTACATATTTGGAGGATACACTCATTAGGAACTGGAAACAATATTCATTCTGTCTGGTCCTGCTCAGTTTATGGACTTTCCAGAATTAGTTAGGCAGCGTCCCTCTGTCAGGATAAATGGATGAGGCAGGAAGAGCATTGACGCAGTGGGCACCTTGCCTGTTTCAACAAAGGCCATCGATGGACATCTCCTTATTCACCAGATCCGCGATGAAGCAGTTAGCAGATGGCCTGAGGGCTTTTCTGAAAGGCTCTTTTTTTAAGATTGAGATTCATAAGAATCCACAGACCCCATGAAAATTCATCCTTTAGTGTATTGCGTATCTACTAATGTACCTGACAATGTAGGGTGGGGGCATAGATTAATAATAAATAAATGAGTTCATTTCAAAAAGGAACAAGGGCTCTGAAGGAAATAAAATACAATGATGTTTTAGAGAGGATGGAAGCAGTTATGTTTCAACAACAAACAACCCCTACAATATCAGTGTCATAACAAAGTTGTGTTTCCCTGTGTTTTGTTTTCTTACTCACACATTTCTATACCACGCATTGCCAGGGGCCCTGCTCCATGTTGCTCTCAAGCCTGGACCACACCGAGGGTGGTAAGATGCACCATCACATCACTTCCATGTTCTGTTGGCCAGCCCCAGAGTCCTACCTGCCTGTAAGGATGTCAGGAAAGTATACTCTTTCCACGTGTCTCAAAAGAGAGGAGAGCTACAGATGAGCACACAAGACTGAGGGGAAGGGGGGGCCCAAGGGGCTGATTAGGACAGTGTAGCAATGGCTTTCCAAAAAGATCCTATTTAAGCTGAGACCTGAAGGATGAGAATAAATCCACCATGGGAAGAGCAAGAAGGGTATTTCAGGCAGAGGTAACAGCAGAGGCAAAAGTTCCTTAGGTCAAAGTAAGTGCACAAGGAAATTAATGAAGGCCAGTCTGATAAGAGCACTGTGAGGGATGGGGAGAGTGGCAGTCGACGCAGTCACTGAAGCCACATGACAAAAAGCCTCGCGGGTCGTGATAACAGACTCAGCTTTTACTCCATGTGGGCTCAAGCTCAAGCTCACTGATGTTTCCTCTTTTTAATGAAAGCAAAAAGCTAGGCTTATATAACACTGAAAATAAAAACTCACTTTTTGCTTTCCAGAATTTTCTCTTTCTCTGACTAAACTGAACCTCTACCTTTTTCATATTTCCCTCAAGTTTGCCTTTTTCTAAAATGTTTGAAATACCGCAGAGCATCGTGACAGGCTGTATAGTGTTTCCTGGAACTATTTACCTCAGTTCTGCATTTTCTCAGGCCTCACGTCAAAGTCTTGATCAGCGCCCAGATCTGTGCTCAGAGCTGCTGACAAAACACACATTTTCTCAAAAGGCAAGCGGCAAGGAAGCCACCATTCTGAGAAGAGAAAAAAAAAAAAAACCTCTCCTCTATTAGAACCCAGTGTTTTTAGAAGAGTCAAATATAGAAAGCTTCTTACCCTAAAGAAATTATCTAGATTGATTGATGTTCTAGTGTTAATAGATTGAGTCTCCAGAGGAGCTGGAAGGTCAACGGAGGTCTTGAGACCTTGATCTTTCATGCTGTTTATGTTTCACAAAAATTTCTTGAAATCTAAAATAGTACCATCTGGTCTCTGACAAAAATAGCAATTTAATAAAAACATTTGTTAAAATCTCTCAGAGCCTCAGGTTTTTCATCAGTAATATCGACATGACCAGGAATAGCAACAAAGCCGTACATTGCAATGACCGGGTTGCTGCCAGGTGGGCTCAGCCTCCTTCTCACTTTGGCCATGTTGGCTGCCTCGTGGGGGCAACCACTGAGTTTTCCCAGTGGTCTAGTGGAGAAGTGAACTCGGCCCAGCGGCTGGCATAACACATGATGCAGGCTGCTTCACAAAGGCCACTAACGTGAATAGTGATTTGTGGGAAATTTGACCCCGCAGCTGACCTGATTAGCATATATTGCAAAATAGCAACATTTTAGTTCAGACAACCCTACGACAATATCCTTAATATCTGCCTTGTAATAAAGTGTAATCATTAAATATACAGACTTTGGAGTCAATTAATCTGATATCCAGTCAGCTCACCCACTCACTAGCTGTCGATTAACCTCTCTATGCTTCATTTTCCCTTGTTTGAAAATGGAGATAGTAGGGTTTGTTTAATCAGGTTATTGTAAAGATTATGGCATATTTCCTGTAAATCTGTCAGCACGGTAGGTGATCTAAGGTAAGTCTCAGTAAACATTAACTTCATCCTCATCATCAACCTTGAAAGGTAAAGAGTCACTCCTTAAAAATCTGCACATGACTTGGGAGTGTCAATGTTTCAGTTTCTGGCTCTCAGGCTTAAACAGTTAAGAATCATTCCAAAGAGAAGATTCAAACTAGGGAAGAAATACTGAAACTTCCTCCTCACATTCAGTCTTCAGCGTAAAGAATTTCTTCCTCATTTTTCAGGTTTTGTCCCTCTCTTTTTGTTTATCCATGTGTTTGTTTTTTCCTTTCCTTCCTTAGTTGAGATGAAAAATTTCTTCTATGCCAGAAACCCTTTGTATCTGAAGTTTTTAACTGGACAGCTCTAAGCCTTCTTCTCTGCTAATATCAGCATTGCATAACACATGAAAACTGCAGTCAGATTCTGCTTTCAAAATAGTTCTCTTGTTCATTATAAAAATTAAATAATGTATTGTGAAAGTGTGTGTAAACAACAGGTTTTCATTCAAATGTCAGCCATCATTATATTTATTGTTTCCTTAGATCCTTTAAATATCATAAAACATTGTCACTCAAGCTGTAAAGGTAACTGGATTAACTAGTTTGACTAGTTTAAAGTGAGGCCAACTGTGGGTTTTAGTCTGTTCTCTCATCTCGAATATGAACTGCCTTTGGAACAGATCATACAAACGAGAAGATAAGCAATGAGCTATAAATGACAGCTAAAGAGCAGAGGTGCATAATTTACTCAATGATGTCTTCCCCAAAACATAAATTCATAAAAATGCATAAGTTCGCCATAGATCAATGCCAGTATGGCTCCTCTGGTTCAGTAGATAACAGTCTCATGATAAGCAGCATATTCAGCTAAAATTAATTCTAAATGTCTACAATTTAGTTCAAAAGTATAAATCTGCTTTTACCTGAATTGTATATTCATGTAGCACTTTTTGCCAGAAAATGATGGGTTTTATGTAAAATCCAAAATTACTAAAGATTCTTCAAAATTTTGCATCCGGTATAGAGTTTAACACTTAATGTGTTATTGAAGAGAGAAAAGGAAAGATGTAGAGGTTACCCTAGCCCATATTACTGCTTCCTTTTTTTCATTCTTCTATTGCAACCAACTAACTAACTTTAGGCTCCTGCCATAACAAGAGAGGGTTAAGAGGAAAGGTTCCTAACCAGACTCCGTGCTTTACATGTAAAATGCCAAACACGTAACATGTTCATTTCTTCCTTCACACAACTTCTGCATTCATTTACTAGAATACTACTATATCAGTTTGCTCTTTTTGCCTCCAAAAGAGCCAGTATGGCAATAGTTGTGTGTGTGTGTGTGTGTGTATGTGTGTGTGTGTATGGTGTGTGTACAGTAAATATATTGAATATAGATAGTGTGTATATATATATAAGCTATAAATTTAAAAAATATATTCATATATAGTGAATATGAATTTACTATATATATTTTTTCATATTTACACACACACACACACACACACAGAGTTGACCTTTGAACAATGCAGGAGTTGGGGCACCAATCCTGCCCCCCTCCCAACCCACCCTCTCAGTTGAAAATTCACATATAACTTTTGACTCCCTGAAAACTTAATTACTAATAGCCTACTCTTGACCAGAAGCCTTACCAATACTATAAAGTTGATTAACACATATTTTATATGTAATGTTCATTATATACTCAACTCTTACAATAAAGTAAGCTAGAGAAAAAAAATATTATTAAGAAAATCATGATTCTTGTTTTTAATTAAAAAGAAAATCAGACACCGGGTGTGGTAGCTCACACTGGTAACCCAGCACTTTAGGAGGCCAAGATGAGAGAATCGCTTGAGCCCAGGAGTTCAAGATCAGCCTGGGCAACATAGTGGGAACCCCCATCTCTTCAAAAAAAAAAAAAAAGAAGAAGAAAATCATGAGGAAGAGAAAATATATTTACTATTCATTAGTTAAAAGTGAATCCTCATAAAGAGCTTCATCATCATGATCTTCATGTTGAGTAGGCTGAGGAGGAGGAAGAGGAGGGCTTGATATTGCCATATCGAGGGTAGCAGAGGAAGAAGAAAATCCATAGAATTTTTTAAATAAATATAGTCAGCCCTACATATCCACAGGTTCCATATCCACAACCAAAGGCAGATCAAAAATACAGTATTCATACAATGGGAAATTCATGGATATGGAAGGCCAGCTTTTCCTATAAGCATATTTCTCAGGTCAACTGCAGGACTTGCGGGACTTTGAGTATGCAGGGATTCTGCTATATGCAGGGAAAGGGGCTTCCTGGAACCAACCCCCCACAGATACCAAGGGATAATTGTATTCAATTTAGATTAGATAGAAAAGCTCATCCGCTCTTTGGAAGAATAGTACCAAGGCATCAATTAATCAGAAAAATTTGTGTAGAGAAAATAATAGTAATATAAGAACTCGATATTTATAATAAAAACAATCTAAAAGAGAAATGGAACAATATTGTCAATAAATATTATATTCACAGAGGGTATCCATCTATAGTACATAAGAAGATCATACAAACTGATGAGAAAAATCATCAGTATTCCAATAAATAAACTAGCAAGACACAGTAAATTCTACAAGAGGAAAGAAATAAATGGAAAAATGCTTAATGTAGCTAGCAATAAAAAAAAAAATACGAATTAAACAATGAGACAGATAAAAAACTGAAGAAACCAATCTGGAGTCAGACTTTGCCTCAAATCCTAGCTTAGTCACCTTACCAGTCATAAGATGCTTGCAAAGTGTTTACAACTCAAAATTTTAGTTCCCTTCTAACGAACATACTAACTTCACATGATTGTTTGGAGAATTAAATAAAATAATCTTACAAGATTTAAAAAGTAAGGTTATACTCTTAGTGATTTCTAGCTTTATTTCTATATTTTATGCTTCTTATTTGTATCTTAAAGTTAAGTATATTTTACAGTTTTTGAATACAGTATTCTATATATGTTCATCAGGTCACTTGCTTAATTTTGTAGTTCAAATTTTCTATATCCTTCTTAATTTTTCCAGCTTATTTTATTTAAAAGAGTAATAGAACTTTTTACTGTTTTGGCTTTAACCATTTTTTTCATGCAATTCTCTCCATTTCTGCTTATACAGTATCAGGACTGATAATTGATAAATGCAAATTTAGAATTGTTCAATCTTCTGGCAAATTAAAACTGTTATTATTATGACATATTATTCTGTATCTCTAAAGATGCTTGTTGCCTAACAGTCTACTTTGTTTGATATTAATATATTCATACCAGCTTTAAAAAATAAATAATAATCTTGATGAAGTACCTCATACAATATTAATGCAAAGTAATTAAAATTACTTAACAAATGATCCTTATAATGATTTTTTGCCACCATTATTATTACCATGTAATTCTTAAGAAATAAACATTTTAAATTAACACCTAAAATCTTTTTGTTATATATTTTCCAAGATGGTGGCAAAATCTGTGTACCTATTTAATAATAATGCCTTTTTATATTGGTCTAACTTTTGCTAAGTTCAAGTTAGAGAAATTTTTATGTCATGGGAAAAACTAGCTGCAAACCATATACCTGATAAGGAGTTAATATGCAAAATACATAAGAAACTCAGACAAACTCAACAGTAAGTAAACACATAAACCAATTAATAAAATGAGCAAAAAATCTGAATAGATATTTCTCAGAACAAGACACACAAATGGCCAATAGGCATATGAAAAAAAAAAAGCTCAACATCACTCATCATCAGACAAATGCAAATTAAAATCACAGTAAGATATTACCTCACACCTGTTAGAAGGGCTATTATCAAAAAGACAAAAATAAGTGTTGATGAGGATGTGGAGGAAAGAAAAACCTCACACTCTGTAGTGGTAATGTAAATTAATACAGCCATTATGGGAAACAGTCCAACAGAGAACTATCATGTGATCCAGCAATCCCACTTCTGGTATATATAAAAAAGAAATAAAATCAGTATGTCACAGAGACCGCCATACTTCCATGTTTACTGCAGCATTACTGACAATAGCCAAGACGTGGAGTCAACCTAGGTGTCCATCAAGGGATGAATGGATACAGAAAACCTGACACAAATAGCAGAATACTAGTCAACCTTAAAACAGAAGAAAATCCTGTCATTTGCGACAACATAAATGAAATCAGAGGACGTTATATTAAGTGAAATACGCCAGCCACAGACAGACAAATACAGGTACACCCTGATTTATTATACTTTGCATTTTTGTCCTTTGCAGATGGTGGGTCTTTTACAAATTGAGGGTTTGCGGCAACCCAGTGTGGAGCAAGTCTATTGGCACCATTTTTCCAACAGCGTGTGCCCACTTTGTGCCTCTGTGCCATATCTTGGTAATTCTCTCAATATTTCAGACATTTTTATTATTATTATATCTTTTATGGTGATCTGTGATCAGTGATCTTTGATGTTACAATGGTTATTGTTATTGCTTTGGGGTGCCGCAAACTACCCCCATATAAAACGGTACACTCACCAAAGGTGTGTGCTCTGACTGGTCCACCAACCAGCTGCTTCTGTTTCTTTCTCCCATCTCAGGCCTCCCGATACCCTAAGATACAATAATATGGAAACTAGGTCAATTAATAACCCTAGAATGACCTCTAAGCTCATCAAATAAAAGGAAGAGTCTCATGTCTCTCACTTAAATCAAAAGCTATTAATAGAAATGATTAAACTTAGAAAGGTATGTCTAAAGCTGACATCTGCCAAAAGCTGGGCCTCTTATGCCAAACGGCCAAGTTGTGGATCCGAATAAAAAGTTATTGAAGTAAACTCATAATGCTACTCTAGTGAACACACAAATGATAGGAAAGCAAAAGAGTGTTACTGCTGGTATGAAGATAGTTTTAGAGGTCTTGATAGAAGATTAAACCAGCCACAAGCTAAAGCCTAATCCAGGGCAAAGCCTTAACTATCTTCAGTTATAGGAAGGCTAAGAAAGAGGTGAGGAAGCTACAAAAGAAAAGTTGTAGCAGAGGTTGGTTCATGAGGTTTAAGGAAAGAAGATGTCTCCTTAACTTAAAAGTGCAAGGTAAGCCGGGCGCGGTGGCTCAAACCTGTAATTCCAGCACTTTGGGAGGCCGAGGCGGGTGGATCACGAGGTCAAGAGATCGAGACCATCCTGGCAACATGGTGAAACCCCGTCTCTACTAAAAATACAAAAAATCAGCTGGGCATGGTGGCACGTGCCTGTAATCCCAGCTACTCAGGAGGCTGAGGCAGGAGAATTGCCTGAATCCAGGAGGCGGAGGTTGCGGTGAGCCGAGATCGCGCCATTGCACTCCAGCCTGGGTAACCAGAGCGAAACTCCGTCTCAAAAAAAAAGAAAAGAAAAGAAATGAAGCCTGAAGATGTGATTGAATTGCTGCAATCTTATGATAAAACTTGAATGGGTGAGGAGTTGCTTCTCATGGATAAGCAAAGAAAGTAGTTTCTTTAGATGGTATCTATTCCTGATGAAGATGCTATGAGCATTGTTGACATGACAGCAAAGATTTTAGATAGTACATAAATATCATTGATAAAGTTTGATATGATTGACTCTTAGTTTTAAAGAGGTTCAGCTGTGGATAAAATATTATCAAACAGCATTGCATGCTACAGAGAAATCTTTAGGGAAAAGAAGAGTCAATCGATGTGGCAAACTTCATTACCTACTTACTTTAGGAAATTGCCACAGCTACCCCAACCTTCAGCAACCACCACCCTCATCAGTCAGCAGCCATCAACATCTAAGCAAGAACCTCCACCGGCAAGAAGATCACAACTCACTAGAAGCTCAAATGATTGTTAGCATTTTTAGCAATAATATAATAAACTACTTTTATTTCAGGTAAGTACATTGTTTTTTAAATATATACACTGAATAAGCTACAATATAGTATAAACAAAACTTTTATATCCCCTGGGAGTCCAGAAAATTCATATGACTCATTTTGTTGTAGCGGTCTAGAACAGAAATTGCAATATCTTCAAAGTATGCCTATACTACATGATCTCACTTACAGGTGGAATCTAAAATGGTTACACTCATAAAAACAGAGAGTAGAATGGTTTAGTAGATTACCAGGGGCTGGGGCAGTGTTGGGGGGATGAGGTGTTAGAGAGACATTGATCGAAGTATACAAAATTTCAGTGAGATAGGAGGAATAAATTCAAGACATATATTGTACAACATAGCAACTGTGGTTAATAACAATGTATTGTATTCTTGAAAGCTGCTAAGGAACAGTTTTTAAGTGTTCTCACCACAAAAAAATAAAAAAATAAGTATGCAAGGTAATGCATATATTAGTAGCTTGATTTGGCCATTTCACAAAGTATATTATATACAATAACTATATACAATTTTGTCCATTTTAATAAATGAATAAGGGGAAAAGTTCATGTATATTTTGTGAATGTATCCTAGAGTAATAAAAGGTGGAGTTATTTATCATATGATTATTTATAAAATTAAAACAACAACATACAACCTAATTTTTTTTAAGAGACAATGTCTTGCTCTGTCGCCCAGCTGGATTTGAAACTCCTGGGCTCAAGTGATCCTCCAGCCTCAGCCTCCCAAGTAACTGGGAATACAGACATAAGCCACTACGACTGGTTCTGCAACAACATAGATATTCAACAATCCAAAAATGTTAGCCAAGTGTTGTGGTGTACATCTGCAGTCTCAGGTACTTGGGAGGCTGAGCCAAGAGGTTGCTTGAACCCACAAGCTTAAGGCTGTAGAGAGCTATGATTGTCACTGCACTCTAGCCTGGCTAACAGATTGAGGTCCCGTCTCTTAAAAATAAATAATTATTAAATGCAGAAACCAACAGCTATTAATGAATTAATGACATAGTTGAAAAATATTGAATATGGTAAAGTAGGTATTTATGCCTGTGGTGTGATTTTGACGAGGAAGATGTTTATAGATATTAAGAGAGTAGGAGAGGGCATAAAAACCTGAACCTAATGGTTCACAGGGCATAAAAAACAAAGTACCTTGGGTTGGATTCCCCCAAAACAGACCCTGGAATAGAGCAAGGATTTATATGCAAATAATTGATTGAGGAAATGCTCCCGGCAGATGCTGATAGAGGAGCAGGGGAAGCAGCCAAGAGCAGGAAGGAGCCAAGCAAGGTGTCACTTTACTCAAAGTCTCCCAGGGCAGTTTCAGCCTGATCCTGCAGGGGAATTCTGAAATGTAAATTACACTCCACAGTTTTTCCTACTCAGGGAAAGAGGGCTGAGCTTTTATATTCTGGCACCAGTCATTAGCCAACAGCTGCCTATGGAGGTGTGAGGTTGGTGAGAACTCGCAAACAAACACTCCAGGCTCCCCGTGCCTGTGACAATGTGGGCCTCAGGTAACCCCAATGTGCAGGTGTTAGAAGCGACAGCTCACAGAAATGGAGGAGGGTTCACAAAAGCAGCAAAAAAAAAAAAAAAAGAAAATTGAAGGGGATCTGGGCAGAGTATTACTAGAATGAACACACTGAATTTTTCTTTTTCAACTTTATTTCAACCACATGCTTAAACCACACATCCATATTGTAAGAAGATTATACTTTCAGCAGCAATCCATCACTACAGGGCAAAATCCAAATGTGATGGAGTCACAGTTACTCTCTACTATAATCACCCTTATTTTCGAGGATACGCAATTGCCAACATGAGTGACCGCTTTGCAGACATGACCAATCTACCCATCCGCTACTGGAGACACCTCTTACACACACACCCGCCACGTGCTCCTCTCCAAACGCTGCCACAGACTGGACCTCTCAGCCTTGGCATGCTTTGCCCACCAACCACGTCCTGCCTCCTTTTCCTCTCTCGAGACCCAGAGGAAGTAAATTCAAATAATCAAAATTGTGAGTCCTTTGAATTTGACTAGAACTCTGCAATCAGGTTCAAAATTCCATATCTGAGTGTCTTAGGGGGTCAGGATTTGAAGCTGTAAGTAATACTTTAGTCAGCTCTATGGATAAAATAAAATTCAGAAAGCTGCCTGGGGATGCAGCTGCAATTTAGAACATCACTTCTATGAGAAATCTCTAAATCTCAAGCATCTATTTAACAAATGTCTTCAAGAAATGCGTCATTCATTTCAAGCATTTATTTAAGAAATATCTTTAAGTAATGTCACATAGATACAGTGATTCACTAAGTAATTTAACTTCATGTTTAAATAGTCTCAAAAGCTAGACATGGTGGCACATGCCTGCAGTCCCCGCTACTCAGGAAGCTGAGATGGGAGTAACCGATAGCTTGAGCGCAGGAGTTTGAGGCTGAAGTGAGTTATGATCACACCACTGCACTCCAGCCTAGATGATAGAGGGAGGTTTGCCAAGAAGAAAAGAAAAAAAGAAGGATATGAAACAGGGAGAATAAGGTGGAAGGGAATAGGGAATGGTACAAAGCACGTAAATGTGTTTAATTAAATGTTGTATAACAATGTTGCTTGTGGTGTAATAGCATTGGGAATCACTGACGCAATAGTATGTGGGAAAGTGTCATAAAATTTATTAAGCGTATTTTCCCTGCAGTGAAATATTAAATATATTTTCACTTGCTGTATAGCAGGCATTGGTTTCAGAACACGTAGACACACATTCCACCCCGCACAGCCCAACCCCCTACCTCACCGAACCCCCAGCACACCGAAGTTCACACATCCTAGAGTCCTGCAGTCGGCCCCGTTTATACAAAAGTCCGTCACTGTATACTCTGATCTCACATGCCACAAATACTCTTATTTTCAAACTGTGTTCAGTTGCAAAAACCCTCAATAAGTGGATCCATGCAGTTCAAGCCTATGTTGTCCAAGGGTCGACTGTGTTCAATTAAAATAATCAGCATAACTTGAAGCCCACCTGTAGTTCCCTCCTTAACATTCCCTAGAGTTACTATGGTCTCTGTACACACTCTGGCTTGATAATTCAGCCATTTGATGATGCTATCCTATATCTTGGAACATATCCCAGCAGCTCATTTATTAATTTAAATGCAGATATATCTAATAGGTGACAATTTTACTTACCAAGCATAGTCCCGGGAGCTGAGGACACAAAAATGAGTAAGTTTGGTGACTAATGATCAGGGAATTTACAATCCACCAAGGAGCTGCACACAGCGCAGAGTAACACAGTAAATACAATGTTTGGTTATTTTCAGCTCTGTTATATATCTGTTTGGTGATTTTCGGCAGACTCCTGCTTCAGGAACTATTCAGAAAATAATTGATTATTGAATTGGTGGAACTTTAGACAAACCAGATTAATACATTCATTTAACTGAGCAAATGATTCAGCTAGAATCTTCAGACTATCTAAGCATGTTCTCAGCTTAATAGATAGAACTGACTTTACTTCTATTAATATAACATGGAAAAACAGCAGGCAACGAAAACATGACCGCATCTTGAGAGACAGACATTTTTCAAGTTAATCTCTTCTCTCCCTCCAAACCAGAGGTTCTCAAAATTTTATGTGCATAAAAATGATCTGAAAGATTTATTAAAAATGCAAATACAGCTGAGGCTCAAGAACAAGCAACATAAAAACTACACCTTAAAAATATGTAACTTTAAATAATTTAGTAAATATATTTAGTGCAGATAATATTCTACAATAGCTTTAAAAATAGTACCTTGAGGAAGACACTTTTACAAAATGCTCAAAGTAGAAAAAAGTTAAATATATATATGCAATGTAAGAGATGTCATCACTGTATATACAGACTCGGTTACTAATTAAAGAATATTGCATCTACTGCTTAAATCTGTCAACATTACAAATTCTGTTTACTCTGTCACTTGTTAAGACAAAAGACAACATTGTGAAAATGGATTTTTATTATCTGAGCTGTAGCTCTAAGCTTAACTGAAATTTATCTTTAAACAGGGCATGAATCAAATTTCCCTGCAGACATTCATGTTGGTGACAGGCACACCTAAAGTTTTTCTGACTGATGATGAGTCAGAATCCTGAAGCAGAAAGCTATGGGGGGGGGGGGGGGGAATGAAGTTTGTAATTAATTTTTGGGAACATGTTGTCCTCTGTTGGGTACCAGCCCCAACCTCGTACGTGGGTGCCCTTAGTCCTGGTGGTGACGAGGGACTGAGAAAAGGAAATAAAGACAGACACGAGAGTAGAATTTACAGCACGGGTCCAGGGGAAACGCAAGCATGGGAATCACGTTGGCCCTGAGCTCTGGGCTCCAAACACTTGTATTTTTCACATAATCTCATTGATTATGTGGGCGTGAAAGGGGAGGGTGAAGGGGTAAGAGAGCCTGTGGAGAGCACTCGAGATCCTTCTAAGACACACTTAAACTAGTACTCTGAGTTTATCACCGATGGTCATCAGGGTGTAGCTGCATCAGAAGTATAGCGGGAAAGGAGCCACGTGGTCTGACCACACGCCATGCAGCAAGGGGCCTTTATCTTCCAAGCATTGAGGACACAGAGCAATTAAAATCACTCCATATTCCAAGAACCTAGGCAGAGCCTTAGGTGTTCTGTGATCTCTGCCCTGCAAGGCTTTTTTCCTCCTCGCCAGCTCCCATCTGCAAAGACCCTCCCGGATCTTGTGAGCTGAGGTCGCCTCCCTTCTCAGAGATCTTCGCACAAGCCCTCTTTACGAGGCCCTCATGCAGTCTCCATGTTGAGAAGGCATTCGTGGGACCACAGCAGTATCCCTGCTCTGCAACCACCTGGCGGGGACTCCCCGGTGTTACTGTGCTCTCGGATGGTCTTGATCTTAGGCCTCCTGTTGCTGCTTGATTTCTGATTAACTGCACCAATAATATGGTTTAGTTCGGTGTATAAACTTCAGTATACTCTGGGCCAAGCAAGCTTATAATTATTTAGATCGAATTAGCATAGGTCTCCCCTGGCCATCTTGACCCACAGGCTTCCTTCTAGCTGCCTCTAATCTACAAATTAAGACTTACACGTGAAAATTGCAGCACTTTTGAAAATCTGCCACAGTAAATAGAAGGAAAAATCCTTAAGACAAAAGAAATTTTTCAGCTGGAAAATCGGCCACCATATGCAACAATATTAGCTGTGTCGTCATAATATCTAACTTCATTACACAAGGTTTGTAAATTCGTGTAATTGTTCCGGTGATAACAATGCAGGAAAAGCAATCTGCACCAGAGAAATATTAAGAAGAACTGATTTCTTAATTTTTTGAGGGGGTGGAGGTGAGGATTTATTTATTTATTTATTTATTATTTTTATTTTTACTTTACGTTCTGGGATACATGTGCAGAACACGCAGGTTTGTTACATATGGATACATGTGCCATGGTGGTTTGCTGCACCTATCAACCCATAATCTAGGTTTCACGCCTCCTATTCATTAGGCATTTGTCCTGATGCTGTCCTTCCCCTTGCTCCCACTCCCCGACAGGTCCCAGTGTGTGATCTACCCCTCCCTGTGTCCGTGTGTTCTCATTTTTCAACTCCCATTTCTGAGTGAGAAAACGAGGTGTTTGGTTTTCTGTTGTTTGTGTCAGTTTGCTGAGAATGATGGTTTCCAGCTTCATCCACATCCCTGCAAAGGACATGAACTCATCCTTTTTTATGGCTGCATAGTATTCCATGGTGTATATGTGCCACATTTTCTTTATCCAGTCTATCACTGATGGGCATTTGGGTTGGTTTAAAGTCTTTGCTACTGTGAATAGCACTGCAATAAACATACAGGTGCATGTCTCTTTATAGTAGAATGATTTGTAATCCTTTGGTTATATACCCAGTAATGAGATTGCTGGGTTAAATGGCATTTCTGGTTCTAGATTCTTAAGGAATTGCCACACTGTCTTCCACAATGGTTGAACTAATTTACACTCCAACCAACAGTGTAAAAGCATTCCTGTTTCTCCACATCCTCTCCAGCCTCTGCTGTTTTCTGACTTTTTAATAATTGCCATTCTAACTGGCATGAAATAGTATCTCACTGGGGTTTTGATTTGCATTTTTCTAACAACCAGTGATGATGAGCTTTTCTTCATATGTTTGTTTGCTGAATAAATATCTTCTTTTGAGAAGTGAGAAGATATGATTTCTTTTCTTTTCTTTTTTTTTTTTTTTTTTTTTTTTGAGACGGAGTTTCGCTCTTGCTCTTGTTACCCAGGCTGCAGTGCAATGGTGCGATCTCGGCTCACCACAACCTCCGCCTCCTGGGTTCAGGCAATTCTCCTGCCTCAGCCTCCTGAGTAGCTGGGATTACAGGCACGCACCACCATGCCCAGCTGATTTTTTGTATTTTTAGTAGAGACGGGGTTTCACCATGTTGACCAGCATGGTCTTGACCTCGTGATCCACCCGCCTCGGCCTCCCAAAGTGTTGGGATTACAGACGTGAGCCACCGCACCCAGCCCGAAGACCTGATTTCTAATGCCATGCCAGCTCCACCGCCAGTAAGCTCTGCAACCTCTGATAAATCATATCACGTCTCTGAACTTCAGTTTTCACATTTATAAGATTCTGGGTCTGATCACTAGGTGGTTTCTAGTGTCCTTTCCAGTTTTATACTTCTAACGAGCAAGGAAATAAATAACACGGTGAAATAAATTTCAAGCTCACAGAAGACTACGTGTTGACATTGAAAGAAATATGTCCATGAGGTATTGGGACTACTGTATTGCTATGGCCTAGCAAGCCTTTGGCTTCTATGAAGTGTTAAATTAACATTTGGTTGATAAATAAATGAATGAAACAGTAAAATGAAACAGGTTAAGAAATACAGATTAGTAGTTCAATTTATTTACACTTCTATAGAAATTTAGCATACCAAATCTTGGTCAGCCAATCAATAAGCACTCTATTTGACCTCTTGTAAAGAAAAGCTAGAAATGAATCAAAGGTTCTGGCTGAAGAGATGAATGTCCACACACAAAAAAGTGATAAGAACTGAGTATCGAATCCACATGTGAGGATCCGCTGATAACCTGGTTACCAACCTCCGTACGAAGGGAAGCATAGAGCAAGACCCAGTGAAGGATTCCTGAGGAAATGCGCTGAGATCTTGAACCAGGTAAAGTTGAGGAGTTGGCAGATGAGGGCTTTGTGAAAGCAGTAAAAGCAGAAAAGAAGAAAAGTCATTTTAATGATCAAGAAAGCAGATTCATTTGACTAGGGACAAGACCTGGAAAGTAGTGAAGCTAATGCATGGCAAAAGGTTGTTAATGGGGAAACGTTATCACCACTTTTTCATCCGATATGGAAGGGTAGAAAAAATGTTCTATAGCTACACTATCCAACAGAGAAGTTACTAGCTACAAGTGCTACTGAGTGCCTGATGTGTGTAGTCCAAACTGAGGTGTGCTGTGAGTATAAAGTACACATCAGATTTCAAAGACTTGGTACCGAAAGAGGAGGGAGATGTAAAATGATAAATATATCTTTTGTTGGTTTGTCCATTTTAAGAAATTACATGTTGAAATACTAACATTTGGGATATGGCAGGTTAAATAAACTGTACTGTTTAAAAAATTTCACCGATATTTTTATATTCTTGAAAGGTAGATACTACAAATTTGAAATTATATATGTGACTCACATTATGTTTCTGCTGGACAGTGCTGCACTAAACAGACGGTCCCAGCAGCAGTCATCAGTAGTACATGGTTGTGCGAAGAGAAGATAATTCAGAAGATCAGCTGAAAGGTGAGGTTGTAGGTAAGAAAAACAGGAAGAGAGGAATCCATGACTACAACACAACAGAAAAGAAAGCAACAGATGAAACATAGACATAACGATTACCATATATATTCACAGATAAATTCACATATTAAAAGTTCCTAATCTCCTGACACCACGGTGGCACCCAGGGTCACTGGTGCCTGACCCATGGCACGTGCCTAGCTATTCCCTTCTGATAGAGAGGCTCCTTTAACCAAAAGACTGGAAATTACCCGAGTATCATTTGGGCAACATGGAAATGAGATGGAGTTCATCATTTGACTTGCCTGGATGAGGACAGAGACTATTTAGTAAACATTTTTATAACACTTCCTATGTTTCAAGCCCTCTTCTAAGTACTTTATATATAAATATATAAATATATAAATATATATATAAATATATAAATATATATGTATTTAGCATAACAAAACAAAGAATGCAATTTGAGACTTCAGACATATTTAATACAATAAAATGTTTATGATATCACAGACCTATTGATCCTGAACCAGAATAAACCTCAGAAATTATCTGTCCAGTCCCCTCGTGTAAAAAGTACTTTACACGTGAGGTCACTACAGCCAGGGAGATACGTGACTTGTACCAGGCACCTCTGAGAAGCAGTGGCAGCCAGATCTGGGGTTTCGGCCTCTTAGTGAGTACTCAACCACACCTTATGTATTCATAGTTTTTCAGAGTTGAAAGAAACATGTAAGATCATCTACACTAGTGACTCTGGGGATATCCGCATTTATATAAATCACACTCCTAGTGATAACCAGTACTCACTACTTCCTTACTCCATCTCTCTCTTTGTCCTGCTACACAGAAACTCAACTGGAAGTTACGATGCAGAAACTGAAAATCACTTAAATTGCTCAGCTGGGCCACACCCCATTACCCTGTCTACTATTTCCTCCAGGGAGGAAGAAACAAGGCCCTCCCATTTTTAGCAATAAGCAATAAGACCAGTCTGGCTTTAGCACAATAAAATACGATACATTTCATTGTATTAAATATATCCAAAGTACTGAATTTCATTCCTAGCCGTGTTATCTTATGCTACATGCAGTGACACATATAAACTGCTTAGAAAAGGGCCTGGAGCATAGAAACTGTTACAAAAATGTTTATAAAAATGGTACTTTGTCCACAACAATAGTAGCTGTCAACAGTTTAAGAGAGACACATCATGAACCAAAGTCAAAAGGTTGAGGAAGACAACTCACCTAGGAGGATACATCTCTGGAGTGCTCAGGGCAGGCTGGCACTACGGGCAGGAAACATTTCTACGGCCAGGGCCCCTCTGGAGAAAGCCCCCCCATTACCCCTGAGAAAGTTCCAGGAATCCCTCATGCCTGCCAGCCCTGCACTCTCTACCCTGAAGGCATGAACAATGAATGAGGATAAATGATCTTATCATCTTAACGTTAAGTCAAGTTCAGATGGACTTTGATTACTAACTAGTGATGGCCCTAGCATTCAGTTCTTCCTGTTGGTTGTTAATCATAACCACACAATTGAAAGGGGAACTGCTGGTTTAATGCAACAAAACAGACTCTTTTTCTTAGTTATGAAATATACGTTTTACAGCTTCATTTGTATTTATAGCCTAATTAGCTCTTTAAAATACAGATACAAATTGTACTAGAAATTTAACTGGAAAGGGATTTCATTAACTGTGTCATGTTGATTAAATTTTATATTATCTCAATTGACTTTTTTTCATTTTTCCTTTTTTTTTATTTTTAATCTTTGTGGATACATAGTAAGTGCATATATTTATGGAGTACAGGAGATGTTTCCTTAATTGACTTGTAAAAATATAATCTCATAATCTTGCTAGAGATGGGACCTACAGAAAATTTCTTTTCCAAAGCTCAGTGAGCTCCGCTAATCAAGAATGAACACCTTCTTCACTGGAAAAGCATAAATGTGGAGAAAATCCCCTGTATCAGCTCAGATTCAGCCACAAAATAGAAATCATACTATTTCAACCAGGAAGAAACTCAACTGGAATTTTATAAGCACACAATTGTTGCTTATAAGCACAAAATTTTTGGAAATTTATAAGCACACAATTCCTTACATCTGAATTTGTGCCTCAAAGAGAAAGCTGCTACCACCCAAAATCAGGACCATACAAGTAGCTACTGCCAACTTCTCAGCTTCTTGCAGTTCCAAAATGGGTGAAATGGCAAACATTCACATCTGGGAAGCCTACTCAATTGCTCACCACCATTTCCAACCCGTTTTGTGTTGCTACAGAGGAATACCTGAGACTGGGTAATTTCCAAAGAATAGGGGTTTATTTGGCTCATGGTTCTGATGGCTGCAAAGTTCAACACTGAGCAGCTGCATCTGGTGAGGGCCTCAGCCTGCTTCCACTCATGGTAAAGGCAAAGGTATGCGGAGCCAAAGTATGCAGAGACCACATGGTGAGAGAGGAAGCAAGAGAGAAACGGAGGTAAAGGCCAAGTCAGTCATTTTTAACATTCACTTCTCCCTCTCCTTCACCCCAACCCCAGGGAAGGCATTCATCCATTCATGAGAGATCTGCCCCATGACCCAAACATCAGCCATTAGGCCCCACCTCCAACACGAGATCAAATTGCAGCGTAAGCTTTCGAGGGGCAAGCATCCAAACCATAGCACCAGGGAACAAAAAGGAAAAGGTCTTCCCCTCCTCTGCCTTCCAATCCCACATGAGAGCATCTCATTGGTATAGCCCTGCCACATTGAAACTGCTAAGCAAGTGAGTCCAAGAAACATAATTCTCAAGCTTCCAGCTACAGCAATACAACAGAGAGCTTAAAGGGATATAGAGGTCCAAGTGTCAGTAAATACTTCTGATGCCAGAATTACCCCAAGTAAGCAAGCAAATTTCCAAACCCATCTTCCTAACAAGAGAACCCAGGAAAATGCCTCCTTGGTCACTGGGAAAAACACTAAGATAACAAATTGCCTTTTAAGTACATGTAAATCATCTCCCCAGGTCTTTTGTGACCCCAGAAAAATGAATTAATCTCTACCAACAAATTACACAGAAACTAGCCAAAGCCAGTATTATAGTCCCTACCATTAAGACTCACAATGAAGAAAACTTCATGTAAATGTTAATGGAATATTTCTTTCAATAATAAAACTTACCCCTAAATCAATATCAAAAAAAAAAAAAGAGGATTCCCTCCTTGCAAGGCTAAATTCATTCTCTCCAAAGTTCTCAAACAATAGTTTTGTTTTTTTGCACAGATGATCAAATAATAACGACAAATGACTTCATTAGAAAAGTATCATGCTGTACTTCATAATGTATAAAGTTTAAATTAGTTAATGTGTCTTAGAACAGTAACTGGCAAACAATAAATACCTTATGTGTTCCCTTTAAAAAAAAAAAAAAAAGAAAAGGAAAGAAAAGTATCATGCTGTATTTCGGCTTGAAGAATACTTGTTTGTCCCTCTCTGGTTTTACATGCTGAACTTGTGCATATTCTTTCAGTTTCAGTTGGAAGTGACCTTTCAGTTGGGGATTTTCCATACATTATTATTTTTTCCGGAATAAGAGCCAAAGTTTCTTTCATTTACCACAAGTTATAAAAGGTTTCCTTTCCTCTAAAAACAAATTTTAAAAATAATTCCAAATACCTTGTTTTCAAATCTATCTTATCTTTACTATCCTAACAAGAAAAACAAGCATAAAATAAAGACCTGTCAGCTGCCAAGTGTCATTTTTTAATATCTTAATAATTGTATCCTTCATCTGACTCTTTTAAGAAATTTGAAAGACTGTAACAATAAATCCATACTTTGGATTCGAGAGTATATTTTCTCCCTAATGGAATAATGAATCTGCCTCCATGCCACAT